>NC_133121.1:4988244-7388244 GCF_033568475.1 Henckelia pumila | reverse complement strand
GCTGAAGCTGCTTGAGGTACTCGATAGCTTCATCAAGCATCGAAGCCTTATCCGTCTGGAGAAAATCAATAAATCACCCAATCACCATTATAATAATTAGCTAAAAAGTGAAGCACATGAAGTGTAACACCAAGTTCAGGTTTTCCTAACCTTGTTCGAATTCGGTATCAGATTTTGCAATGCCTTCATTTTCTCATTAATCCTGCTTCTCCTCCTCTGTCAAACAAACATAAAAACACCAAAACTTATCAAAGGAACTGAAACATGTACATAATTCAAAGTCTGGAAAGGCAAATAGAGAGTACAACTTTTTCTGAAAGATTATGAACTTCAGCAGCTCTGCTTCTCTTGGATGAAATCCTCTGGTGTATTGCATTTGGCACTGTTTCTTCCACCGATGCTTCAATGGCTTCCTGCACATAATCAAATAATATCAACAAATTACATTTATAAGGCACTCCAACATGAAAAATAAAGAATGATTTCAACTGTACTGTGAAATAATTAATCATAGGAAATATCGAGTAGATGTAATAACACAACAGCTGCCAGAAAAAGATAAATATATATTACCTCGCTTTCGCAGTCATAATCATCTGGATCGTTATCCAGCGTCCCAACAGAAGAAGACGCAACATTCACCACCGTGCTTACCGGAAAACAACCCCCGGTCGGCAATTTCAGCCCGGAACACATATCTGAAGCAGAAATCCGACCCGAACCCGAAACAATATCAAACCCGGATTCACGATTCTCCACCAAAGCATTGCCAGAAGAACGGAGCAGAAATTGTTGGAGAAACAGGGAAATGTCATCAGGCTCCGCTGGAGAAGGAGATGAACAACACTTGCTTGTAGTATCGTAAAGATTGGCCATCGATAATTTACACGTAAAAAAAAATGATTGCTCTTATTGTTTTTTTTTTGGCAGAAAAGAAGGGATCAAAGAACACAGAGTCCAACCAAAAGGGGTGCTTATTTCTTTCTGGGTTTCTTCATCTTTTTCGAGTCAGCGAAAAGTTGTGAGAAAGAAAACCCATTTGGACAGTGTTTTGGTGAAGCTGGAGGTGTCTGATAAAGGTTGCTTGGAGTGCGGGAGCGTGTGATTATGAGAGAAAAAAGGAACTGCAAAAAGCTAAATATGCAGTGTACTTGTTTTGCAGGAGGGCTGGTGGGAAGAGAGATGGAATTCTACGGCGGGGGATTTTAAAACACTCTTTTATATATATAAATAATATCGATTCATTCAGGCTCACTGTTTGTATATTTTAATAAAATTCTTTTGCTCGAAAGAAAGTCGAAACTTACGTAAATTCAATAATTTTCACATCGCTGATAAGTACCTTGTTAGATATTGTTCTATCCAATATTTTTCGGTTGTACGAGATTTATCTAACGTAATTTATATATTATTGTTCTATTTTAATATAAGATTATACAACATGCATCGAAAGATAATTAAAAATATCGAGTAAATTACATGTCAATACACCGCCAATTTATAATTGAAAATAATAAATGGGAATTGCTTTAAAATAATTTTATTCGAAAGGAAACAAACACTAGTTTAAATCAATAATACAGTTTTCTTTTTTAAGAAATGTTCAAGTTGGTGGAGTAGATGAACTCTTGGTCAGAGGTTAGGAGTTCGATTTCCCCAACCAATACTTTTTTGGGCTAGTTTGTCACAGTCACACAGAGCTTTTCTAGT
The DNA here is from genome assembly GCF_033568475.1 of Henckelia pumila. NCBI lineage: Eukaryota > Viridiplantae > Streptophyta > Magnoliopsida > Lamiales > Gesneriaceae > Henckelia > Henckelia pumila. Next base: position 7,386,534 of record NC_133121.1, on the reverse strand, counting down.
ATGGTTTACCTGGTTAACGTAGTTTACAAACTATTGTATTAATTCAAAAATTTACTTAATGCACACCGAAAATAACGATTTCCCGAAAAAAAATCCAGTTTTCTTAGCAAGAATTAAATAATAAGAAAAATAGAGAAAAATGATGAGATTTTGACATGAATATAGCTTAGCAGCATATATATGGTATGTTGCCTGCCTCCTTTGTCAAACCCCACGTATGCTCTGCAAAGTCGGAGGGGAAATGTGTTTGACTGGTCTTTTGATTCTGTAAATACTGCAACTGACAATCTTCCACTCAAAATTTCGAAACTATAAGTTCCAAATTATTTTGCAGGACTCACATATTTATTTATTTTTATTTTATTATAATTATAATGAATGTAATTTAATTTATCCAAAACATTGGGGTATCATGCTCAATTTTATTGGTTTCGTGAGATGAGTTATAGTTATCAATCTTGTACAGGCTTAATGGTTATCGTCGATTTAATTAAATCTTTCTCTAAAATCAATTAAGAGCAGGTTTTTTTTGAAATAATTTCACAAATCTTTATCCATGAAAGATGCCAACTTTATTCATATTTACAATAAGAAGTAATACGTTTATCATAAAAAGTAATATTTTTTCATGGTTGATTTAAATAAGAAATTTATATCATAAAATTAACTTATAAGACTGTTTCACAAGAATTCATGAAAATCAGAAATAGATTCTACTTGTTTGAATAGTCTCACATTTCATGATGTTTTCATTCAAGATACTCATCTTGCTTGTTTTTATTCATCTAATATGAAAACATAGTTTCCTAAAAATAAAACATTGTGAAAGCATAGTTTATTTGTATTATTCTTTAATATTAATATTTGAAGTGACAATTATTTTTTTTAAAAAAATATATTCTCATGCAACGACTTTTGATTTATGAATCTGCTTACATTAATAACATGGACAAGAAAAGTTCAGTTGCAACACACATGCATGGTACGTATACATAATGTATGAGCATGAAATTACAATAAAATTTTAGCTTATGTGGACGATTAGGATATAATATAACAAAAACGTAGTTTAGGATTTTCCAACATGTGAAAATAAGGGTGCAAAGGATATTCTCTAGCATGTAGCTCAAAATAAATATTCATTTTATTTTATATTATTTATATTTATATATAAATGAAAAAAACACACATTAAAAAATTCGGAGGAAAACACGCATCAGACAATAATTAATCAAGCATGACAATATTTTAACAAGTAAAAAAACTTTTATGAGACAATTTCACATGTTAATTTTGTGAATATATCATATTTGACTCGACTTATGAAAAAAGTAAAAATGTCAGATTTATTCGTCTTATTGATATAATTCATAAGACCGTCTCTTAAAAAACGTACTCTTAAACACGTTATAATTATAATTATGAATAAGTATCATCAATATTATTATAAATTCCAATTCATATTCAATTAGCTTGTCTGATCCTACTTACCCTTTCAATCAATAACATCATATATATTTCTCATAAAACATTGTGTTACACCAAGCCTTAATTAATTCCCAGAACACGAAGTTGACTTTTACTTAAAATGGAATTTCATGTTCTCTATGGTTAATTTGAAATAGATAAACTTATATTTAATGGCGTCATGAGTTTCTTTTTAGGGGCAAATACGTTCCAAAAATAACTTTCAAATAGCTTTCTTTTAGTAACATGGTATTTGTGGAAGACAAGATTAAGAGCTCAAAATCACGATAAGCTTGTTCATTTGCGTTACGTTTCTTAGGTAGTGTTTGGAAAAACTTAATTTTGTAAAAGAAAAGCTGATAAGTGTTTCCTAAAAACTCTCTCAAACATTATCGTGCTTGGCTAAGCTTATTAAAAAGACCTTATAAGCTCTTAGAGCTTAAAAACTGTTTTACGAGCTTATAAGCTGTTAGAACTTGTTTTAAAAATAAGCTGTTAAAAGTGTTTGGATAAACTTATTTTAAATAACTTAAAAATATTGATGTGTTTGGTATTATAAAATTTTTTTATCGTCGAAATTACCAGAAAATGTATAATTATATGAAAATAATGTTTCGAGTTATACATATATGAAAATAGTTTTAGAATAAACAAATATTAAAAAATAAAATTGTTATAATATTTTATTTTAGAAAAAATTATGTGATTTGAAATTTTTTTAAAAAATAATATTTAATATTTAATGGGTGGAGGATATGATGGAGATTTGATAAAATGTCTTGCATTATTTATATGTAAGGTCCTTTATCAATGCTCAAATAAAAATTTGTTAGAATTTTAGGGGTCATAACTGTAATTATAAATGTTTAAATCTGATCAATTAAATAAGTAATAAATTGACGTTGTCTAATTTAAAACTAAAGAATTAGAACTTAATTGTTATGATATAATTTCATGGATATTATATATGATATTTTTTGATTTGCTGAGGGGTCAAATTAAAAATAGTAAAATTTGTTTAATTATTAAAAAAAGGTCATAATACCAATTTTGCCGAATAACGTCTCAGTTTTATATTATATCAACAGAACTCTCTGATTTGGAAGAAAATTGCAAAATTGAATATCGTTATCCAAAATCGGCTACAAATTAATCATGAATTCTGACATGCTTCCGTATTTATGATTATTGTTTTGTGTGATTTTTTTTAAATAACTTGATAGAATTCATGGGGTTTTTTAGACATAAAACCCAATTGTTTTCTTAAAAAATTAAGACTATATGTGGAAAAAGTAAAATTAAGATAAAATTTAAACCAATTAAAGGACCAAAAGTACAAATAATTATTAGCTTATTTGACTAATTTTAGAATTTCGGGTGGAAAACAATGGCTTGAAAAAGTAGCAAGTTTGTTGACAAATTTGAAATCGAAGATCATGCATGTTTATCCTGCGATTGATTTACAAGTTTCAAAATGATGGATATTTCAATAAATACTAACGTATTGGCTTGTCGTGTTCTTATTTACGGAAATTTAATTTAATGGCAATAACTTTTTTGATTCCTTAAAATCATCGATAAGTCACTCTCCGATATTAAATGACTCGCCCACAACCACCATAATAGACGAGGGGACCAAAACAACACATTTGCGATCTACGATCAACAAGTAAAACATCTCATGCTTCTCTTTTATTTTCCTCATCCTCAAAGGGTATTATTACTACTTTTAATTTTAAAAATAATATCAGGTAACAATATGTTTTTTTGTTGGGAAAGCTAGCCCTAAAAAAGATAGATAAACGCTATTTTAAAATATCAAAATATTTTATATATTTTTTATAACATGTTATAATTTTTGGTAGATCAAGAAACTTTTATCTAGCAACTATTTGACTATCTCAATGTATGTAACGTTTTATATACATTCATATATTCCTATCATTGTACTCCAGCACATAAAATAGACATATATATTCTATAATTATTGCATAGTCTTTTGCTTTTATTTTTATTTTAAAAAAATTTATTTAATGATTGTTTTGTGTTTCTCATATTTTCTTTCGTTGCTTCGCTGATTATATACTGAATGGTCTTCACCGGAACGTCACCTTTAGGCAAAACCCTTCCACGTGGAATCCAGCCATTGGCAGAACGTCATCAATACGTCACACATCAAACCAATTTCCATACACGGCAAGCAAACGCAGTATTAAACTAGGGTTTTGAATAGGGAAACGTGTCGAATTAGCAGAACCAAAAAAAGGCTTCTTGAAATGCATTTTTTTTATAAAAAAAAACAAACAAACAAACACATTTGATGAAATAAATGAAAAAATTTGTTTTAAATCCCAAACTCTAAACTTCACTTTTCAATCGGTCTCTATCATTAAGATTTGATACTAATATATGATTTTTTAGTACTAAAACATGTATGCAAGTATTGATGTTAATAATATATTTGTATTTTTTTTGGATATAAGTTAGCACAAAATAGTAGAAGTATGATACTAATATATGATATTTGAGTACTAATTGTTTTAGTTTTGGTATAAATATATGATTTTCGAGTATCCAAACATTGTTGTAAATATTGATATTAATAAATTTGTTCAAATTTTATACTCAAAATATAATTTTTTGTACCCGATCTAAATCTAAACCAATAAGTGCTCAAATACCAGATATCAATACCATATTTTTAATGTTTTGTACTGAATTTCATCCGAAAAAAAACGCGGGTCCAAGAAGTGTAGAAACATTTTTTATACAGCTTAGGGAGTGCAAGCACATTTGTCTTTTTTGGATGAAATTTGGTACTGAATTTCATCCGAAAAAAACGTGGGTCCAAGAAATGTAGAAACATTTTTTATACAGCTTAGGGAGTGCAAGCACATTTGTCTTTTTTGGATGAAATTTGGTACAAAACATTAATATGGTACTGATATATAATATTTAGTACCAAATAAGTTAGATTTGGTACAAATATATGATTTTTGAGTGCTTAAACATATGTTGCAAGTGTTGACATTAATAAAGATGTTTAGATTTAATACTCAAAATATTTTTTTTTGTACTAGATCTAAACCACTTAGTGCTCGAATATCATATATTAATATCATATTTTCGATTTTTTATATCGAATTTCACCCATGAAAATACATGTAGGCCCAGAGACTGCAGAAATATTTGTGTAGATCAGGGAGTTTAAACTCATATTTTTTTTTTGACGGGAACTGAAAACAAATTTAAGTTTGTATTTAGGGATTTAAAGTAAATATACCCTTGTAAGTTTGCTTTAAATCCGGCCCCAAACCCAAACATATTTTTGCATTCAGACACTGGCTTAAAATAAAAGTATGTTTGAACTCCCTGATCCACACAAACAATGTTTATACACTTCCTGGGCCCACATATTTTTTTACTGGTGAAAATCAGTACAAAATATTGAAAATATGGTACTAATATATGATATTTGAGTACTAACTGGTTTAGATTTGGTACAAAAGATAAAATTTTGGGTATAAAATTTGAGTAACTTTATTTATATCAACACTTGCAACACATGTTTGAATACCAATAATCATATATTAGCACCAGATCTAAAACAATTGATATTTCAATATCATATATTAGTATCATATATTTTTCAATGTTTATACCGTAGTTCAATTAAAAAAAGATAGATATGAAATTAATATCAATATTTGCATACATATTTGAGTAGTACTCAAAAAATATATATCAGTATCAAATTTGAAATAATTTATGCTCAAATATCACGTATCAGTACTGTATTTTTAAGAAAAAACATGTGGCCCCAAGGAGTGCAGAAACATTTTGTTATGGATCAGGGAGCTCAAACATATATTTTTTTTGACAAAAACTGAATGAAAAAATATGTTTAAATTTGGAGATTTAAAGCAAATTTACACTTATCATTTTCCCCATAAGAGTTTTGCTATCCTGCCCACCCACTGTGCCCACCTAATGTGCCCACCATGAGGTGGCACTCAACTATTGGACGCACAATTCATCACATCCAATAGTTGAGTACCACCTCATGGTGGGCACATTAGGTGGGCACGGTGGGTGGGCAGGATAGCAAAATTGTTTCCCATAAATAATGTTATTATCATTTAAAATCTTCTTACAAATCCAAATCGTTCAGCCAAACACAATCTAAGAATTCTAGGAACTTCAAACTTTCTAAATTTTAGAAGAAGTTAAAATATAGGTATATTAAAATAAAAGTGATTTTGAAATACTTTTTTTTATGTTTCGATAATTAAAAATAATTAATTTTAATTATATTATTACAACTTAAATATAATTAATAAAAAAATGTCATAAATTCAAAGCATAAACATGCAAATTAATATATTTATATATGAACAATGTTGCTCACGATCTCGGTTATCGTTCGACCAAAATTTGAGCATCTTCTTTTATTTTAAATAATAATAATATAAAATTGAGCATCCATTTTTTTAAAAAAAATATAAATTGAGCATCTTCTTTGTGAATCATATGAAATTTAAAACTAACCAAATTAACAAGCGTATAAATAAATGTGTTAGAATTATATTTTTATAAAATGTTTATTTTTTTTAACAGAATCATGTTTTACAAATATAGTTTTTAAATAAGAAAAAGAAGTATATATATTTTGATATGTTTTGAACAAAAACACGAACTAAACAAGAATTAAAAGGTAATATTTATGGAATAATGATCACAACAACTTCTTAATTATTTTATATTATTAAATCATTTTTGAAAATAATTGTCGAAACATGCATCTTTTCAAATCTTAAAATAGTTTTATAAATGAATTCTTATTTTTAAAACAACCATCAAAACTTTTATATAAAAAAATTATATTTTTTTATATAAAATCATTTTATAAATACTTGTCCAATTACGACCTAAATAAATAAACCATGATGGATTTATTTTTAGCTAAATGGCTATACAGGGATAAACGAAAAAATCTAAATTATTTTCTTCGTATAAAAGATCTAAATTCATTAGATAAAATTACACTTTTAGTCTCGCAAGTGCATCTAGATTCTAGACATCTAGTAGCAGAACGTGGACAATGCTTGACATAATAATCTTTAAGTCCGGACAAGCTAACGGGAATTAAATTTTTTGTATAAAATAATTGCCATAAAATCTTGTTAATTATTTTTAACTATAAATAATTATTTTAAAATAATTGTCCAACACTAAACGCCGCGGCCATGACAACAAATTTTATCTCTATTATCCTTCCACTTAATAATCGTGAGTATATAATAATATAATATATAGTATAGTATAGGTTGTTTCAACCATGTCATCAAACTTTAAGTTCCATTTTTGAACATGGGCTTAGACCATGTTTGGGAGAATTTTTGAGAAGCATTTTTCAGTTTTTTTAAAAAAAATTTTAAAAAAAATTAAAAAATACTTCCTAAAAAATCTTTCAAACACTACCTTAATCTAGGGTTTTCCCCCGCACAACTGATAACTCCCCTTCCAATTAATCTCTCCCTTAATCAACCCGTTATCCACTTGTTTATCATATCTCCCTCAAATAAACTCAATTCCCCTCTCGCTTCCAGAAAATTTGTATGGAATTTTTTTTTTTAAAAAAAAAATGTTTTTGACCTTTTTCATTATAAAATTTTCCGAAGACTCGTGGGTCGTGTCGCCGTTGGAGGATCTCATCTCCAGCGTTCTCCGGGACACGTTGTGTGCTCATGTATTCGAACCGGGCACCACCTGTACTTTAAGTAAATTTTGAAATGAAAACTAATAAATAGTTACTGTCCAGAAAATTTTATTGAGGGGAGCTAAATTTTATTATTGTAATTTTTTTAAATATTATTAAATAAATATTACTAGTAAAACTATTTTTATTTAACAATTGTGTTTGTGGATCGAGTGTACTTTTATAGTTTTTTTTACAAAAAAATAAATTATTAAATTAAAAATACCCGTATTTAAAAAATAATTTATTTTGTGGTGGTTTTCAGATAAGTATCCATGCATGACAGTTTATTAATTGCAGCATTGCATTGCTATTGCAATTTGCAAATCTGTAGTATATATGATTCTTGTTATCGATCTTTTCCACATCTTTTAATTTGTTCAGCCGCGATTCCATGATAAATGTAGCAACTTCAATTCTCCACAGTTTTGCATTCTAAGTTTTAATTTACTTAATTGTAGTGATAGACTCTAATTAGGTAGACAATATGTAGAATTCGTTAGAAGAAGCTCTTTAATTAGCTTGGAATTTCGTAGTGAAAAGGAAATAATTTATAACATCGATCCTTTTGAAAAAATAAAACCTTTATCATGTCCATATATATATATATATAATATATTCTATAGTTACGAATTAAATGTAACACATCTTCAATAATTTGACCAACACCTCTCCGATTGATCTACAATATAGAATCAGTAATTCAGTATATATATGATACCTGGTAACCTGGACATGGTCAACAATTGGAAGATTCTAGAACTAGATTTTCATATGTACTTACAAATTCAACTTAATCACTCTGATACTGACACCAAGTACCCATGACAACAAATAAAATTCCACGATTAAACTATATAATTAATCATTAATTCAATGAGATATTTGTCATAAAATGTGTAGGGTGGAAAGTTCTTGCATCATCGTGGATTTATCAAAAGTATATATACGTTTGTGCTGGAAGAAGAAGAACTTGCTTTTTACATGATAGCACAAAAAAATGGTTTACTTAGTAGTATGCACCAAAAAGTAGCAGATTTGGGATCTCATGCATGTCATAAAAAAACACAATATCTTTTTGGCTTTATAACCATTTATTTATATTATATATTTATCTTTTTAAAATATCCCAAAATGGTGTTTGGTGAGTTCGCAACAAACTAATAAAAAACAATAAGCTGCAAAGGGATGCCAACAAAAAAGCATTAAAGTGCAGAAATATACAAATTTGTTGCATCCAAGAAACTATGGGCGGAGGAGTTTTTGTTATTGCCATTTACAAAAACCAAAATTACCATCTACATTCATTCAAATAAATTAAGAGAGATGTGTGTTCTTTTAAAAGATGTTTTGTTATTTTTTGACAGGTAAAGCTTATAATTAACGAATGATTACCACTTTAATAAAAATTGTAATAGATGGTGACATGATAACTTAAATATTTTTAATCAAAAATCAACTTAAATGTCACGTACTGATCACTTTCTTACATGGAAATCATTAATCAACAAATAAATTATGAATAATTCCAATCGACATGGCAAATATATCTTAATTTCTTGATCTACCTAAAGAAATATATCATAATAATTTAGAAACTAGCATATGCGTCGCAACACCGCTATAAGTATGTGTTATACAATAACGCACATATTATAGGTATAATAAATTTTTAATATGAAATTTAATTTTAGTTAAAATTTTAATTACTATCTTATTAAAGAAGAGCATCCCATAATAACCGAATTAAAATTAATTTGATTAAGTAAAAGACGAAATATCTAAAATATTCTTAAAAAGGGGGGAAAAAAGGAACAAAATCTCTATCTCTGTTTGAAACTTCATTTGTTTATTATAATCTCCATTTTTGTGATTTTATTTTATTTTTAAATTTAAATTGATTTGAGACAAAGATATAATACATATATATAATAAATAATATTCATATTTTAATCACACACGCAACTCATTTTATTTTCAAATTTAAATTGATTCGTAGCAAACATATAATATATGTATACAATAAATAATATTCATATTTTAATCACACACGTAATGCGTGTGCATACGCGATTAGTATTAATAATTACAACCATTTGAATCTACATAAAATATTTTAAAATTCAAGACATCGGATAACGTCGAGTATAGATGTTAATTTTTTAAAACCATCGTGTATAATTATTAATAATTTATTATTAATTTTTTTTTATGAACAACCATCGTGTATAATTGATGAGATGTTATATATTGGAGATAAACAAAGAGGTATAGTGGTAATTGTTTTATTTGGATGTGAAATTGAAAAGATGCACGATGGTTCAATTTGGATGAAAAATTTGAATAAGAAGTGGGCATTAAATTTGTAACATATTTTCCATTTGGGAAGTATAGACAATCAGATATCGGGAAAATTAGCATCTTAGTTCTGTATGTTGGCTTCATTTTGGTTTTGGTCCTGTATATTGACTTATTTTGGAAAAGATCCTGTAACTTTGTTTTTATTTTGGATTTAGTCCTACATGTTGATTGTTTTGATTTTGGTCCTATAAGTTGACTTAATTTTTTATTTTGGTCCTATACAAAATTATGTTTTGAAAAAAATGTACAGAAATTTGGATTTTTTTTGGATTTGGTCATATTAGTTGACTTGTTGTTTATTTTGATCATGGAAAAGATACGGTTTTGACCAAATTAAGCTCGGTTAAGTTAGAATAAGCGTCTATGTTTTTATTTTAAAATAATAAATTAAATTTATAATTTAGAAGTTGACTTTCTAACTTCACCGCTTAAACTTTTATAATAAATATTTTTTTATGATTTTATAATTAAATAAATTAGGTTTAAAATTTAGATGTTGACCTTCTAATTATTTTTTAAAATAATAATTATATTCTAAAAGGTACAATAACTTGGTTTTTTTTGTATTTTTCCTCCGTCGCCGAAACTGGAGGGAGCAACAAAATTTTGCTTATTTGCAGTGTTCTAAAAAGCACGATTAAGCGTGATAAAAGTGAAACATACCTAAAAAGTTCTGCTTTCGAGAAAAGCGGAACAAAAAAAGTTAACCATAGTTAAGAACGATAAAAAAATATATTAGAGTGTTACTTTTTTAAAAAACAAAAGTATGTTTTAAATATATTTTTAGTTTTTTAGCTAATTTTGTTAATTTAGGTTGGAACTTATTTATATGATCATTAATAGGTGCTAAGTGGGCGAACACTTAGTGCCAAATAAATAAAAAAAAATCGAAGTTACAGTTGAGAACGATATAAATGAATGTTTGTTTGTTACTTTTTAAAAGAACAAAAGTATGTTACATTTAATACATTAAATTAACATATTTTAGATTTTATTAAATTATTTAGATTAAAAAAAGTTTAAGCGTAAAAAAATATTTTTTTATTAGTTAGTTGTAATTATCTCAAACCAATAAGCAGATAAAACATGAAATAATAAAAAATATTTATTACAAAAATAATTAGAGATCAACTTCTAAATTTCAAAACATGATAACATACAGGACGAAAACCAAAAAACAAACCAACTTACAGGACCAAAACCAAAATAAGCCAACATATAGGACTAAATCCAAAAAAAAAATCGAGTTACAAGATCTTTTCCAAAACAAGCCAACATACAAGACCAAAACCAAAAAGAAGCCAACATACAGGACCAAAATACTAATTTTTCCGTCAGATATCAGATGGATTTATATTTCTGTGTACCAATAATATCTCGTTAAATTAATTTCAATAATATAAATAAAAAAAAGAGATGTAATAAAGTTATTTTCGGGTAAAAAATATTAGTGCAATTTGCTTTAAATCTTCAAACATATACATAACTACATGACCCACACAAAAATGTTGCACTATGTGGGCCATATATCTTTTTACGGGTAAAAATCAGTACAAAATATTAAAAATATGATGATAATATATGATATTTGAGAACTAACAGGTTTAGATCTGATTCAGAAAATAAAAATTTGGGTGTAAAATTTGAGCGATACTAAATAATTATATACAAGTACTACGTAAAAAAAACACATATAAGTGTCAGATCTAAAACAATTGGTACTCTAATATTATATATTAATATCATATTTCTTATGTTTTGTATCGTTGTTCATTCAAAAAAAAGACAAATATGTAATTAATATCAATAATTACATACATGTTGAGTAATCGAAAATCATATATTAATACCAAATTTGAAATGATTTACGCTCAAATATCATGTATTAGTACTGTATTTTCAATGGTTTGTACCGAATTTTATTAAAAAAAACATGGGCTCAAAGAGTGCAGAAACATTTTGTTATAGATCGGAGAGTTCAAACATATTTTTTTTTCTCATTGACTGAATGCAAAGTTATGTTTGACTTTTGGGGATTCAAAGCAAATTTACCCAAAATATTCCTCTTTAATGGCAAAAGATCTATTATTTGTTTAAAACTAATAATTATTTATCAAACCAGTTATCTTGGTTAAGTTAGACCAAATTCATAATTTTAACATGATACGTAAGGTTATATTTTTATGTGTTGAACTGTCACATAAAAGATGTATGTGAGTAGGGGTGGCATACCGTACATACCGAAAAATGCATATTGTATACACGTACCGAAAATTTCGGTATATTGATTTTTGATATACCGTTACCGTACCAAAAATTTTGGTATACCGATTTTTGATATACCAAAAATTTTGATATCTAAAACTAGCATACCGATTATACCAAAATTTTACGGTATACCGAGATTTCGGTACGGTATCGGTATATACCGAAAACAACCTTATATTTTTAAAAATTTAAAAATTTATTGTTTAAAAATATTATATATTTTTAAATTTTTATATGATATTTCGGTATATCGGTATACCGGTATATACCAAAATTTTCAAATTTCATACCGTTACCGTACCAAAAAATTTGGTATCGTTACCGTACCGTATCGAAATCTTCGGTATACCGAAAAACGATAAATATGATACGGTAACCTCGGTATACCGAAAATTTTGATATTTTTTCCCACCCGTGTAATGAGTTATGCCACGACAGTTCCACACTTTTTACAATACTAGTAAAAGTCACGTGCAATGCACGTGAAAAAATCTTTTGTTGTCGATTAACGTTGTTAAATAAATTAATTGAGATGAGAAGATATTAACACACAGTTAATAAATGATTTTCATGGTAATAATATATACTTTTTGAAAAAAAATCTATTACATGTCTTAGTGATGTAATCAATATAATATTCGATATTGCAACTAAAAAAAATATTTGCAACATTTTTGAACAATGTAACACTTGCAGTTTCAATGCTTGTATTATTTACGGTCATGATTATTTTACATCCACATTAACAGTTTGGAATAAGACATTATCAATAATTCATGTAAACTTATAAATATAAATGTTACGTTTATTGTAGTTTTACATTAACACGATATTGATATTGAAACTATGTAATTATTACAGCTCGGTCGAGTTTCCTTTTTTTTTTTTTTATTAATCTTGAGAAATTATGACATGCTTGGTACCATGAATTCGTCTTATTTTTTATCTCATGTATGTATGATTTATTCTTTATTTATTAATAAGTGTGATATGTTAATCAAATTATATTAAATATAATTTTGTAATTTTCTATGTTATATGTTGATCACTGTTGATTTATGGAAAAAAATTGGTACATATAATGCATTCTGAACCTTAATTTAAATTATTGCGTCAAATATTTTATTTTATTTTATATTTGAGATTTTTCTCTCTTTAACGATTTTTCATATCATGTGTTTTTTTTATTCTTCATAAAGAACATATTATCATCATTTTAATAATAAGTTTTGTGATACTATCTTCATCAATCATTTGCATTTTTCTATCGTTATTATTTAATCAGACGGTTTTTTTATGCTAAAAATATTTATTTGAAAATAATAACAATAATTTCACCATTCTCATCTGCATTCTCGTATATTACCGTCTTCCCTTACTTGTATGTCAGTATCGTCAACTATCAATATATTTGTTGGACATCCTCTTTTATTTTTTATTTCTCATTTTTTGAAATCTACTAATCTCTTTTTTCTTACAATGCTCTCATTGTTGATATTTTTGATTGAATTTTGAATATTTTTAATTACAAATGTTAACATTCCATATTTTATCTCAACCCTTTTGTTGCATATTTTTCTTTATTTATTCATCCGATTGAAAATTTGCATCAATGTAATTTTTACAGGATTTTTAATTTAATGTGAGAAGTGTCATCCATAATTTTTTTAGACTTCTTTTTTTGATTTATTAACTAACTCGTAGTAGATTGATTAACATAGATATATTTACAGACTTCAATAATATTTAAATAATTTCAATCTTATAGTTTTGCTAAAAACAATTGAATATATTCATCTTCAACTCTTGTAAAAATATTCTTTCGTTAATTGTAACATCATCTCATAAAATAATTCTTATAGTTTTTAGATTTTTTGAGGTGGAAAAATAGTTAAATTTTTAAATTTTAACTTTTACATATATGATATTTGTGTGTTGGTTTGTTCTTTATTTATTATTTTATATTAAAACTTGACTCCACATGAAGTGATTTATTTCAACATCGATGTGTAATTTAATTTATATATATATATTAATAACGTTTAAAAATCTGATATTTTGTTACATTTATGAACTCATGATATAATTATTTAGTTCAATAGGCCATTACGCAAATTAAAATACATAAGATTTTTTGTTGAAAAAAATGTCTTTCCATCTAGAAACAAATAAAAACTAAAGTATTTTGATGTTTCAATCTTTTAAGAAACTGAGTAAGTATTTAATTTAATTCAAATTCTTGTGAAAAAAATATAATCACTTTATCTAAGAGAAAATAAAAACTAAAGTATATTATTATTTTAATTTTTTTGGAAAATGAAACATTATCTAATATGCACACATTGTCAATTTTGACCTTATCATAATAATTGATTTTACAAAAATATCCTCAAGTATATACTAATTAAAGACAAAATTGAAAATACACAATGAAAAACTTTGACATTTCACATTATATATATATATAAATATATAAATCACGAAAACAGAAACACAATATTTTGCAAGCAGGCAATTGAATTCTTAATTCGGATTATTTTGGTTTTGTTCCTTGTGGAAGTTTTTTTTTTTAAAAGTCGAATGCAATGAGAATTTTCGGAAATTCAAATAATAAATTTTTGGTTGAACAAGAATCTAATGAACGTACATGTCCTTGATCGAATAATCTATAACATCAGTAAATGTAATCGAATTGTGCCTCCTTAAAACCTTTCTACCCCGAAATTTATTGACCTAGATTTTTTGTTCAGAATCACATCGAAGTTGTTTGTGGGAATTCAGTAACAATGGCTAAAGGCAATCATCAAAAAATCAATTCTAATAAGCTATCCCATGTAAGTTATTGGACCCTTGATTCTTCCCATTTAATTGCTGTAAATAATCGATTTATTCTCGACTAAGCTTCTGTTTTGATTTTGTTGATTTTGTTGATCAGCGGAAAAAGCGTGGAAGAGAAACGGACATATCTGAACTGCGGGCTGAGCTTGATGGTTTGGGTTTGAAAATCATTCAGGTTACTCCAGATGGTAACTGTTTCTTCAGGTATTAATTCATTTTTTTTTATTTTTTTATTTTTTGCGGTGCGATTGTTACCGCAAGTTATTCTTTATGCATAATTGTTGTGCATGTGCTTCATGAATTGATGAAGCGTGTGAATCATGGAGTATGTAGTCCTGGGTTAATTAATGTGCGGTGATTTTGATAACCTGACTGTTGTTTATTGCAGGGCATTGGCTGATCAGTTGGAAGGGAATGAGGATAAGCATGAGAAGTATCGAAATATGGTAGTTCGATTTATAAAGGTATACTTTTTGAGACATCCTGTTTCAGTCTAACATTGGATGAAGATGATTTGTAGTATTTATAAGAGGTTTCAAATTCGAAGAACGATGAATGAGTCTCCTAGTTTGTTATCTCATCTTTATTTGTTAAGAAATGCTATAGATACTATTATTGCGATATTACAATATGGTGGCGCCAAGGCCATTTACTACTTGAGTTGCTTTAATGAGGGCTTGCATGGCTCTCGCGGGGTTTAAATGTAAGAGATGATTTAGATCTTTTGCCTCGGTCTAGAGTTTCATGGAGGAAAACTGAGAACGGAAAGTTGAAAGTACATGCATCTTATTTTTTAACAATGTAAATTTCAGAATTAATTTTTTGTGAATCTTTAGTTAATTGTAGAATACGACGAATGTCTCGATCTCCAAGACTGCTTGAAAAGGAATCATCACTAACGAAGAGAAAAAGCTTGTGTCTTTTTGTAAGACGTGTGAGGACTTGAGGGAGGCGAGCTTTACCAAAATTTAGATAACCCTTGTAATCATCAACGCGTGTCACCCAGTTTCAGCTTCTTTATTATCTTGTATAACTATTTTACGCCGACATTTCTCTTGGAACCTTATCAAGCAAACATTACAGCTTATCACGTCATATTCTTCCTCAAATTCAAGTGCGAAATGCCATGTTTGTGCGTTGGGCGAGTGTTTTGTTCTGGTTTCTACTTCTTCTACTATACTACAAAAATAAAAAAATTATTCTCAAGGAATACTGATCAATGAGTTGCACTTGACAGAATAATCGTGAAATGTTTGAGCCCTTTGTTGAAGATGAAGTTCCATTTGACGAATATTGTCGGGCCATGGGACAGGAAGGCAATTGGGCAGGGCACGTGGAGTTGCAAGCAGCTTCTCTTGCCACTCATTGTAACATATGCATTCACAGAGTATGTTAATTATACTTTCCAGATCATTACTTTTACAATCTTCCATGATTTTAAACTTTCCAAGCTTGAATCATGGATATCTGCGTTACCTTTCTAATGTCAATTCGTACTGTGATAAAGTTTTTGAGTGTTTAGATTAATTGTCAATTTCCATACCTTATTTGTACAGCTTAGGTCACCTCGTTTGTATGCGCACAATTTTGATGTGCATGAGGCTCCACAAATTCACCTGTGAGTACCACAAAAATTTCAGAATTTAGTTGTCTTTAATTGTTGGCATAGTAAATTCAACAGGTTTTTATATTAGAAGTCTGTTATTTGTTCGTTTGGTCTTTTTGTCCTGTATCGTTTGTTACGTCTTTTTGTCGCGTAATACTGGATTGGGTTCTTCACTTCTTCTGTTGTAAATCTTCTCAAGTACCATTGTGTAATCCCTAGTTACATAAATAAATACCAATAAAAAACTCTCGTAAGTTTTCGGATCTTTGTTAATAACCATAATAATATCTGTAACCATTATGGAAATCTCAGCCGGGAAATGAAGATCTTTTAATTTGTGGTTACTTGAATTTTAGGTATTGATGACTTCCTGCGCTGGTTATAGGATATGCAGACATGTTTAACTTGTATTGAGCCATGACTGTGATTAAAATCATCGATGATTGTTCAGACCACTACTTACAAATAAATGAATGGATAACAACCATGCAACAATATTCCTGATCTGTAACTTGTTCTTGTCGTTGCTCTGGTTTTTAATTTTTGTGCTTTCACTGCATGGTTGATATTAATGTACCTTTCATGGATGAAGAGATGTTTAGCTCAATAACGCTTTCTTATAGTTCAGTTTCAAAACTCAGAGAATGCAGTAGCAGAATTTTCAAAACACTCACATGCAAAAGAAGTTAGTCCGGACCTTGAATAGGGCTAAATATATCCAATTCTACAAAAGAAAAGAAATTAAATACTTGATTATCCTTGAGAGTATGATATTGACTGAAGTTCCTAATTTACTTCCATGATCCTCGCATTGGTTTTTGGAATAAATGATGCTAGAAATTATGCCTAATTTATTAACTTTTGTTGTACGTTTGTTAGGACATCACACATACCATTCTAGCATAATTTGGACATTGAAGTTCTAAAGGTGGTGTTATTTTTGGTAGAGTGATATGGAAGAGGATGGTCACAGTAGAATTCATCATTGGAAACTGAAGGGAAATAAAGAACACGATGCTAAACCAATGTTAAAAATTTGTCTATTCAATCTGAAACTCGTGGAACTTAATATTAAATTTCACCTTCATTAGCATAGTATTAACCTCACGTTATGTTTATTTGGAGTCAGAATCTAATTCCTTTAAAGATTGGAATCGTTTCGGTGACAAAAATGGTGTGCTAAGAGTTGCCAATGGAATCTTGTGTTTTGTTCTCCTAGAAAAAATACCGAAGAAAGAGCTCCTCCTTTCTTCCTATTGAGGATACCGAGTTTTCTTCTTTTGACTTGTTTTATAATTTATAATTCTTATAGTTCTTATCATGATGGAGAGCATTATAATAGTGTTCGTTTAAAGGAGGACACTTGCTCTGGACCAGCTAGGCCCTTATTTATTGAGGTGACCTACATTGCTCTTAGTATGCCATTGTCCAATGTATATTACTTTCAACAATAGCTTCTGATAATTTCTAATTTTCTCATAAAGGATGACACAGATCTTTCAGCAAAATCTAATAAAGTAGATGTAGTTTGCACAGTTCCGGAAAAGGAAGGTGGCGAGAATTTTTTACTGGATAAATCCAGTAATATTGTAAATGCTGGAAGACAATGCGAAGATTCAACAAAAGCAGAGCAGGTGATTATTTGAAGTAGTTGAAAAGTTTACAGCACTCCTACTTGCATGTGTTGATTGGCACACCAACTGACCCCCACAATAAAAGTTGTGAAGAAAACAAATATATTGGCTAAAAAGCTCAATGTTTCTTCTTCAACTGGGTTCTGGTCTACTGAAACGGGGGAGTTTCAAATAGTTTTCCTAATTACTTTGATGTGATTCTAGGCTTTAGATGTGGGTGGTGATATTGTAGCCGAGGTGCTTACTGCAGAACAAGAATCTGGAGATCGCATGCATGCTGATTTAGTTGTAGATAGTCCTTACGGTAATGGCCTGTTAGCATGTTTTACAATTCCTTTTCTGAGTGTCCTTTAAATTGTTTGTGTGCTTGATTTTTATGTTGCCCGAGTATTTTAACCTGACGACGTTATCTACACTTTGCTCTGATGCTTTTTCCTTGTTAGGTTTTTGCTTCACACTGAATACTAATTAATACATACACACTATTCTCAACCTTATATAGGGAAACTAAGGGAAGAAGGAAAATAACAAATCCGTTAGGTTGCATTTGGATAAGAGGGTTTGGATTTTAGAAGGATTTGAATGAAGGATTCGAAATTACTCTATAATGAGATTGATTTGAGGTTCACTACAATGATTCAAAATTAACTCGTTAAGGATTTAAAAATTATTGTCAAATGGATTTACACAATAAATCAACAGGATTTATTATTATGAAATTTGAAATCCCTAAGTTCAAATCTATCGCTCCAGATTCAACTTAGAGTTAGGAATAATATAGTTCTATTTTTTGCAACTAGCTAATAGAAGCAATCTAAGATTACATACAACTAATCTGCCTAAACTCCCCCTTAACCTGGAGTATGAAGGTTGTATATACGAGGTTTATCCATGAGCTTCTCAAATGTTGGCTTCATCAACCCTTTCGATAAGACATTCCGTGCTCATGCTAAAAGTAGGAACTTCAGTCAAGCGCGGAATCCTTTCTCAATCTTTTTTATGATAAAGTTCCCATCGACTTCTACACGAGGGAGAAAAATTTTCAGTGACCAGAATCAGTACCTCATCAGGAATCATTTTCCTTAGATATTCTTCACGAAGGACTTCAGGAAATACTTAACCTAACTAGAAAAAGCCTATCTTTAGAATATGCCCTTTCGCTTCGACCTGCTAAAAAATCATAAATTTGATCTTTGTCCACCATATTCTTAAAAATAACCGCATCCTCGGAGTCTTGACATTGGCATGTGTGAAAAAGATCCAATTCAATTTAATTTTTTCGGTGCATGAAGAAGTGTGTGACATCGAACTCTCCTTGCTTGAGTTTATGTGCCTTATTCCATAAATCAAATATGTGAGAAGAATTCTCAAATTCAGAATAGACTAATGAGATGTGTCCCAATCTCCTTCACAGTAGGATAGAAGAGATATATCTTCAATGTTATCCTCTATCGAGTGAATCAGCCAAGCCGTCACCATCAAGTTTTGAATATCCCATATTTGGTATGCGAAATCACTCGGCTGTGCTTTAGGAATTGATCCATCCAACTAGCCGATTTTGTCCAAGCCGTGAATCACCGTTGAAGGTGAATGTGACCATTGAAGATAGTTTTTACTGTTCAGCTTTTAGGTTGTAAACTTGTAATTTGCAGAGATGTGGAGGAGTTCTAAATTAATGAATGTATTCCAGACATTAGTCTTTCTCAACTTGCTTTTAGCCTTTAATCTTCAGGTAGCATAAAAGTAGCGGAGAAACAATTAATATGTTGTATTGTTACCGAATATTAATTAATACGATACGCGATATTCTCAGTACTATATTTAGAGGAAACTGACTGAAGAAGTGAAATAACGAATCCCTTGAAACTATCGATAATCTTAATTTCATTTTCTGTGCTAACAGAATCAATCTTATATTATACGTAGCTATGCTGCCTACATTTCAATTCGAAGTCCGTTAACTGTTGCCAGAGAAGAACTAGCATGGCATTATTCCTGAGTGGGTTGGGAATTAGTTGCTTATATTTCTCTAGGCCACCTTTTGACTTACACCTTCATTTATTTCTTGATCTGATACTTATTAGTTGTTGCTTGTTCAATCATTAAGTAGATGAAGTTTGCAACCATAGAAATTCTTCTTCGTTGAGTTGACAAAAATATCCTGTCTGAAACTGCTGTGTTGAAAGTTTCTCTGCTGAATTTGCACGTGATTTACCGATATGACTCAAACCACAAATATATAATATGAAAAGCCAATAATTCTACCATTCAACTATATGTTATTTCACTATTTTCCGTGAATCATTGGCTCTCTGTTTATATGAAGCTTTGTTTCGATGATTTTGAGTGTTCTTCTGTTCTTAATACACTTCATGGAATGTTTTCTGCTTTGTTTGTGGCAAATTTACTTATTTCCATATTATTATTTTTGAGGGTTTTTAGAGGAACATCAGGACTTGAACCAGGGACAGCATGAATTAAGGGTTGAACACAAGGCACTTGAACATGATTTGCCTAGCAACGATGTGGAAAGAGTTTGCAATATGAACAACCCATGTGCTAATGGAAAGGTTACTCTTGCATAAGCTGGATGTTTACTATTTATGACGTAATTTTTTTGTATTTCCATATTTTCAAGCCGATTTTCCATTTTTTCTGTTGCAGAAAAATTTAAAAAACAAGGCCTGTCTATATGGTTCGAAAAAGAATTACAAGTCAAGTTGCAGATCTGTTTCCGGGAAATCTTCTAGCAGACTTCCTGTGTAGGCCTCTTAATCAATGACCTTAAATAACTTTGTTCAACGCCATACTTCAGTATATGTTCAGTTCTTATTTCTGAAGTTTTTAATATGTCTGACATTTAAATTCTTAGCCAAGGGGAATTTGAATGCGGTTCTAATTTCAATCCATAAACCATATGCATGGATGGAAGTATTAAGGAGTGAATGATTTCAAATCAACAATTGCAAATCCATTTCAAATTTTCAGTTGCCGTCAATGCAAATTGTTTAGCAACAATTATGTGCTATTTTTAATCATTATAATTGTTTTATTTGCCCCTTTGGTTTTTGCGAGCAGTCTGAAATATTTTATTAGGCTGTACGATAAACTCTTCTAAAAACTAAAGCGAATATGGATTTGAGATAGTTGCTAGTCGTATTCCTGTCATGGTAATTTTCTCTCAACTTACTTGGTGTTGTTACGTTGGCAGTAACCAAACTGATGAACATAGGAAGAGTAGGAGAGACAGAAAGCCAGGTCGAAAAGGTTAGCCGCTGCAACCAGCTTTCAGTAATGTACCAGAATTGCATTGTCTTATGGAGATCTCTCTTGCATGGGCTGGATTAGGAACATTTTTAGCAGTTTCATTTGATTGCCAAATGTTTTTCCTGTGTCTAGACGTCTAAAATTGCATTTGGGTGCGAGAATTTATTTACCATTAATGATCTTACCACAGATCCCTGTCATGATAACCTTTGCTTAGCTTGGTCACAGAGAACAAAACCATGAAGTGCAGAAACATTGCTTTTGATATCTGTGTTATATATTAGCACTCTCACATACTCGTAACTCATCCCCAACCCGCTTCCCATGCATCAGTCCTAATATAAAATTAGAAGCAATAAGGTGCTTTTTAGTTTTTGGGTTTGCAACGTGCCATATTATTTATCACTCCCCTCTCTTTCTTTGTCAATATATTCGTTGATTCGAGAATAAATGTGAACCAGTCTATGCAGGAAACTGAATTTGCGACTCGTAGCCAACTGCGGTCCAGAGGGCATTCGTATTTCGAAGGAAACGTGCTTATATTATTCTTACAAAAACTGAGAAAAGAAATAAAAAGGAATGCGGTAATAGGCAGCTGAATTTCGAAATCATCTACAATCGAAAAAGGATTGAATAATATCATTACATCCTTTATTTCTTCACCAAACTTTGTGTCATAATTTTAAGTTCAATGTATATATGTTTTAAAGTTAACTACATGTTTTGCCCCTTTTGTGGGGTAAGATGTTTAGTCATTTGAATGTGTTGCATGACTTTAGAAGTAAAGATTAATAGAACTCATACTCAATGCGTCGATGCCATATCTGAACAGTTGGCTTTGTAACTAGATTGCTGTTGTCGATGTAAAGTCTGACATTCTTAGGTTCATATATTAAAGTTTTAATTAGTCTACATTTTCATGTTGTGGGACTATGCTTGAACTTTGAAATGCTCTGAATTATTACCTTGAGTTGTAACCCGTAACGTTTACATATCACCCTAAAATTTGGTCTCATCAACTAAGTTCATGTGTTCATACATCTCAAGTTGGTTCGATTGGTGAGAGCATTTGATGCTAAACAAAATATTTTGCTTGGGTGGTTGTATAATTGACAACGCTTTAGTTATACTGTCATCACGACATATAACTTTCGATATAAAAATAAATTGTTGGTCTTGTTAAGATTATGAACTAACTCGGGCTTAAGTCAATTTCAAAAGTTAGTTCGATAGTTGCTGATTGCTCAAATCTATATATAGAACCTCAAGAATTTTATACAGTCGATGTGAGACAACTAACACATCCCTTCACATCCAGGAATGAACAACTAGAGCTAACGGGTGTCTCAAACTGTGGACTTTGGCTCTAATACCACATTAGGATTATAGAGTTGAACCTCACTCAACCCAAAATGTTAGTCCAAGGGGGAAATTGCCCAATTCTAATATATATAACTCCCAAATTTTATCCAGTCAATGTTGGACAACTAACCTGCCTTATATAAACTCTACCACATTTTCATTTAGATTAATGATTAATGATTTTTTTTGAGTGATGTTTTGAGATAAAAGTTTTGAATTGCAAGTTTAAAAACAATATTTTCATAAAATCTTTTTAAAAAAAAAAAAGGAAAGAAAAGAATGAATGAATGTGTAAAAGTGGATCAAGGACAGAAGCAAAGGTTGATGCTTCAAGTAACTTTTTACCCCAAGTATGAAATGACACAAAGGACTACCTTGCAATGGGAGCATTGATGCATTCCACATTAAGTCACTAAAAGATGTATGGGCAAAGACAAGATTGATTTGATATGTTAACATGTATCGCAAGAATTGGCAAACATAAGATCAATTAAAGAAGGCCTCATTTTGGCAAAGAATTGGATAAAACTGAATTTTACCAGCAAAACCATCTTATCATGGTTTTTACAAGCCGAATATATATGGTGTAAAAATAGCATCCAAATGTTCAACTTTTGAGTTGAAATCAACTTCTTTTTTGTTTTTCGGAATATCGAGCGTGGCCTACCACTCAACATAGTCTTTATTGTACTCATCAGATTAAATTCAATGAGTCAAGAAACTCAAAGTAAACCAAATTCTGAAAAAAATAGTGCAATTAATATTGGGTGATTAATTAAAGTTGCGTGTGAATTATTTAACAACTTTATGTCATTGTCTCCTCCAGTGATTAATTAAAGTTGACAGAGCTCGCTAATTAAAATTTCATAATTGTTGGTACCCAATTGGAAAAGCCGTGTTCATCTATTGTTTCCCATTCAAGTTCACTCGTTTATATTTCAGTTGCCTAATTTTATTTTATTTTTTTTAAAAAAAAACTATTTTTTGATGTAATTTTTAATATGAGAAGCTGAATGGTACCGACTACAAGTTATATCGTCATAAAAAATAGGTTGCCAATATGCAAGCTTAGTATTCATTATTTAAAGCACAAACTCCTCATATTTCATGGGATATATATATATATATCTAAAAAAGGTTTTAAAAAATTAGTTTTTTAATATCTTCATATACATTTTATTATTTTTATTTATCAACTGAAATTAATGAATTATTCTCGTTAAAATTTCTTCGTTTATGTCATATTAATTTCATGGCCTAACCGTGTGATTTAAGAATACCACCTTATGGGGAACGAATGGCTGGAGATGCTAGATTGATACTTTGGTCGTGGCCACCACTAAATTAACCCAATCTATATTTCTCCATTTTATATTTTCAATCTTCCCAAACATAGAAAATATCGAAATTAAAAACGTATGGAGGAGAAAATTTTAGCATGTAATAAAAAGGAAATTATGGGTCCTTCACTTGATCCCTACACCTATCTAATCTGGTCCTCCATTTCCTTGAAGCTGCCAATTAAAGTCCTTGTCAAATTTCTATCTTCGTCGCAAAGAAATAAACTTTGATACATATATGTAAGTGATTAATCCAATCTATCAAGTATATATTCATCCTTCTCATGTCACATTTACCGGCGTGAAAATTCGAGCTGATCCGAGAAAAAAACCGGAAGTTTAATCGTATGATACAACAACTTAAACACTACGTTTCTTGAATTTGGTGTTGTACATACATACATACATACATACATAAGGTGTGATCCGATAAATTTTTTAAGTTAATTTATATATTTTTGTTCTTGAATAAGTTGGCAATATTGTTATTTATTTCAGCAATAATTTCAAATCTAAAAGCCAAATTTCTTACCAACTTTAATGTCACTGACATATTTAAAGAAGAAGCTGGCGAAATTAACAATCAATGAACAACTTTCGTATATTAAATTATCACTGAATTTTTTTTTTATTTTTTCCTACAAGAAATTAAATGTTATCCATTAATGTACAAGGGTATATTACTTATAAGATTTTATGACAAATCGAAATAATGAAAATGGAGATGTTAGATTTAGGTCAAAAGTTAAAATCCAGTGAGTTACTGCAGACTGTGATGGCAGTGTACCATAAAGCTTCGGTTCTTGAAATTATTGTCCGTTCTTTTTCGGCTTCTTTAAGAAAAGGGTAATAATAATGTGCCAAACAAAAGTAAATTTCTTCCTTTTCTAAATTCCCATCGGATTTGGAATATTTATTATTAATAAATTAACAATAAACAATCAATCCCTTGCCCGGAGGCCGGAGCACAAATAAATTTGCTGTTATATATATTATAATACGTTGAACAGAAAAAATATCAAACCAGTCTCGCACGCTAGCTAGTTGTTTGTACATTTAGTTGATTTTTTTTCATTTGTAGCGTGGGATATCATAAAAATCAACATTTTTACGCAGAAAACTGATGAATCGTGCCCCCAAAAAGTTCAAATTATATATAGCATGCATTGTTATCAAAATTTGACCAATAAGAGAGTAGATTTCTTTATTGGCTCATATTTATCATGAAAAGTGATATTTTGAGCATAAAATTAATATTTTTTAATGATTTGGATTGGATTGAGTTGTGTCTTATTAAATTAACCCGTAAGATGGTCTCACAAAATTTTTTGCCCCATTAAAATTATCAAAATTTTATCCTTTTCATGATGACGATTTTGGTAAGATCTCATATGCTAAATGCATTCTCCTCCCAGGGATCAAAATCAACCAAATTGTCACGAATGGAAAGCACAATACAGTTAATTTTGGCTTGATCATTATAATTTTAGGTGATGGTTACAAAATCAAGAAAGTAATTAAAATTAGAATGAAGGATGGCATGGCGGAATATATTTAATTTCTTTAAAAGGTGAATGAATAAATGAATGAAGAAAGTGATATATTTCTAACGCTACCATTTCGGCCAACTCCCAACCAAAAGGCAGCGTCGAGTCGTGGTCCTTTAAATTTAAAAACATTGATTTGCACAAACAAAAGAACACACATTTTGCCCAAATTTGAAGGAGAATTAAAGCCACCGTAAACTTTTTCACCGATGAAGAAATTCCAATTTGGGAAACCCACAATGACCCTTCTTTTAAAGTTCATCAAGAATTTATTGTCTATTGCTTGATTCCTTTTTTTCAAAAATATGGACCACTAGATGACACATACATTCACACACACATATATAGGGGTTAATTGGATTATTATGCGAAGAAAATATCGTTTAATTAGCACATGTATAACTTTTATTTTTATTTGTCAACGAGATGGGACTGGATCATTATGCGGTGTGCATTTCAAGCATATTCTTCTATATACTAAAAAAAATATTTAAGTGAGATATATAGATAGTACGCTCGGTTTTGAATTCATAAAATGTGCGGATTTCAACGAGCCTACAACTCCTATTTTTCAAACAAGTAACATCAATAATTTTCTTTTATGTGTTAGGGGCGATAGGTTGCTTTACACAGCAATCTAGCTCGGTGAAAAGTTGTGGAGCTTTTTGTGATTTGGTTCGGCATGGACAATTTGTATTGTTCAAGGGTTCGCCAAAGTCTTTATTTTTTCGAATTCTCTTCAAAGGATGCAAACGGTCATTTAACATGTTGAGAATCTTAATCCAAAAAGAGCTGATGTGGAAGTTAAGACATATTTGGAATTTTTGGTGTTTGTGTCCGTGAAGCATACGCAAAGATCGGCAAGTCATGTTGTTCATCGTTTAGCTCGTGAAGTTTTTCTATCAAGATCAAATGTGGAGTTCATTCATTGTACTTTACCATTTTGACTTCGTGGTATTGTGTCTCGTGAGAGTCCTAACTTACGTATTTGATGTTATTATATAGATGGTTTTTATCTTTAAAAAAACATCAATATATAATTTTCTCAAGTTCATAACGCACGTCATCATCATTAATATTACTAATGTTATTGTTATTTTTACTGTACACGTCTTACCTGTAAACAATATAATACCAGCAATTTAGGCATGCAAAAATTCACGCATATAAATACTTTATGTTATATTAAAATAAAATAATATTTTAATTATTTTTAAATTAAAAAATAAATAAATATGAAATATGATAGTTATAAGTGATATTATAGATTTATAGAAATATGAAAGTATGAGTATTTTTTTCTATATATTAAATGATTATTCTGGTTATTCTAAGAGTTTGGTGTGTTATTATGTAGCCAGATATAACAATTACTCGTTTTTTCATGTATAATGAATTTTTATTTTTTTCAATAATTGATTTAGTTATGATTTTTTTAGAAAAATAATTATTTGATTTGGATATGATTCTTTTTTTTTTTAGATATGATTCTTTTTTTATGTATCATGATAATAAATAAATCAAAAGAGATTTATCCTATATGTAGAAGTTGTCACTCTAATACGCTCACTCCGTTCAGTACCGTTATTAATAATCTATGTATAAAATTATTCTATCTAATCACACGTTCTTCTCATCATATTATTTATCCATCTATTAATTATAATTTTACATCAATCAAATCATTAATTATTTATCTTAAATCAATCAAATCATTGAATTGAAATTACTATATTACCCCTTATAAATAATATTATTTATATTTTTTTATTATTATTAAAAAGATAATATGGTAATTTACCATTTTTATATAAAATTTAATCAATCAAATTAAATAAATTATACTATATCAATCAAATCAAATCAAATCAAATCCATTATTCTTTCTTATTTATTTTTTATTACATTACATTATTTATCTATATATTATTTATCTCATCACATGTACCACTGAGCCTCAAGCATTATAGTATAGTGTATAGATTATTTGTGTTGGTTTTGCGGCAAAACCTTGTCATCATTGTGATTGTTATTATATATAGTTGTTGTAATTAATGTTGTAGCTATTTGTTATAATTATTGGAAAATGTGAATATGATTTCTGTGGATTTTGCAGAATTTCATATGCTATTGCAAATGAAAAAAATCTATAGGGACTAGGATGCTGGTGTCTGAACCAATGCTAGCACAAAGGAACAAATTAAATCCTAGTTATTATATTATTTATCTTCCCATGTATATATATAATAAAACACAAATTATTTGACAGTGTATTTGAAATTTTTTCACTTGTCAATTTTATAAAGTTTTTGCCCAACTCAACTCGTAAAAAAAATATTTTTTTTTTATGACAAAAGCATTACGTTTATTGTATATATAGATCAGATCAATCTGTAAGACCTTCTTATGAAAGACATATAGTCATCATAAAATATCGGGAGCTATATATATATACTATAGAAGGAGAGTTTTTCATAGTATATTTACACGAAATAAAAAAAACAAAAAAAATATTAATGTTACATACTCATTTGTTTTCAAGAGAAATGTTAATTTATCCGAACATCTCATAAAAATTACATCGAGATCGGTTTTTCTTCTCATGTAGTGTAGAATGATCTTAAAATACGTACAAACAAAATAATGGGAATTATATATATATATATATATATATGGCTCACTTTTCATTGTGAATTTACATTTTCACTTCACTTAATCTTAATTTTCATATCATCTTTCTTTGTTTTTGAGGTTAAATCCGTAATTGCATAGTTCCACTTGGCTGCCTATGTTGAGCTTAGTTAATTGCATTGTTGGAATCTGAATTTATTTCACCTCATTATTTCATTTAATAATTAATATTTTGCCATTTCCAAGGTTTTTGAAGGTTTTTCATGTCATTTTATAGATTGGTCAAAAATAATTAATTTTTGTTCATTTATTTATTCAAGGTATATTACTTGTTAAATTTAATTCATGTCTTAAACTAAAAAATTATTAATTGAAAGCTACCTTAACTTTTGGTCTATGAACTTAAAAAAATTATTAATTTTTTATACTTATTTCAACTTTATCGTTATAGTTATATTTTTAGTTTACTAAACTTTTTAACGTAATATTTTGATTATTAAACTTTTAACAAAAACAAAAAATTAAATCGAACCATTAAATTTCACCATCTGATTAAAGGCAAGTGAAATCATGTCATAAGTCGATGTTTTATTTCACTTATATGGGAAATGTATTCCCCTCCTTTATTCAATCATTCATTTATTTTTTGGTATTTGATAATCTAGCTAGAATTTCTGGTGTTTGAGTTTTTTTTTATTCAAGGTAGATTAATTTTTAAATTTAATTAATGTCCTAAACTAAAAAAAGTTATTAATTGAAAGCTACCTTAATTTATGTTCTATAAATTTAAAAATTATTAATTTTTTAGACTTATTTCAACTTTATCGTTATAGATATATTTTTAGTTTACTAAATTTTTTAATATAATATTTTGATTATTAAAATTTTAAGAAAAACAAAAAATTAAATCGAACCACTAAATTTCACCATCTGATTAAAGACAAGTGAAATCATGTCATAAGTCGAGGTTTTATTTCACTTATATAGAAAATGTATTACCCTCCTTTATTCAATCATTCATTTAATTTTTGGTATTTGATAATCTAGCTAGACTCTCTGATGTTTGAGTTTTTTTATTCAAGGCAGATTGATTGTTAAATTTAATTCATGTCCTAAACTAAAAAGTTGTTAATTAAAAGCTATCTTAATTTTTGGTCTATAAATTTTAAAAAAAATATTAATTTTTTGGACTTATTTCAACTTTATCGTTATAATTATATTTTTAGTTTACTAAAATTTTTAACGTAATATTTTGATTATTAAACTTTTAAGAAAAACAAAAAATTAAACCGAACAATTAAATTTCACCATCTGATTCAAGGCAAGTGAAATCATATCATAATTCGAGGTTTTATTTCACTTATATAAAAAATGTATTTCCCTCCTTTATTCAATCATTCATTTATTTTTTGGTATAAGATAATCTAGCTAGACTTTCTGATGTTTCAGTTTTTCGGAAGAAATATTATAAAACTAATGGTGACGACTAATTATGTAATATTTTTGAAAATTTTAAGGACTAAAAATGTAATCAACAACATCAATATTTTCTTCTCCAATATAAAAATATATATTTTTTTCGTCCCACTTATTTATGCTTGTGTGTATTAATTTTTACATGTATATATTAAGAAAGTGTTTGGAAAAGTAAATTTTGTAAATCAATTTCTCATTTTGCCTTGATTTAATGAAATTTTAATAAAATAAAATAATTATGGAAGTAGTTAATAATATGAATTTAATTTAATAGGGATAAATTGGTAAAAGAGTAGGAAAGATGATATTTAATATGAAACTAGACTATATAATTGAGACATATAAAAATAAATGTGGTCTAAATAAGTGAGACATGCATACAGAGTATGATTATAACTAAGTTTCATTTTGATATTTGTTCTACAATATAATACTTGACTAATGAATCAATTAATGTTAATACTTATGAAATCGTAAAATTTTGCGTGACAAAAATTAGAAAATCACACTAAACGCAAATGGATTTTTATGTCAGACAAATTATTCTTATATCTAAGTTACTTTAATCTTTGAAATGATTGATTATAAAAAAATTTACTTGTTTAAAATATGTTTGTTCATCTTATAAAAAAAATATTCTTCACATTTTTTTGTCTGCTCAAATTTTTATTGCAAAAATTATCACACTCCATGTATAAATGTTTTTTATAGCATGTACAACAACATGTACTTTATATGTATATCAAATTTAAAACAACTCGATTGGATTATTATTGAAGAAATTAAGGAGAAAACATATTTGAGTCTTATCAAGGCATTGTCGTATATATTAATGGTTGAAAAATCAGAGATAATGTGGTTAGACGACATAGAATTATTCTGTTCATATACTTGATTAGATGATCAAGAAATATAAATATAATATATCTAGACTAGAAACTATATTATTAGCGATAACAATAGAAAAAAATCATTTATTTCTATGACTTATAATCTCTAATAAGAAAAAAAAAATTTAAAATAATGACACCAGTCCCAACAAAGCTAATTACTCTAAGAGTTTTCTGAACAAAATATTACAAGATTTGAACAAATAAAAGTATAAAGAAAAATTTGGATTGACTGTTGCATATTATATTAATTTGATTTTTGAAAATGATATTTATCACATATTAATATGTTAGATTTTAAAACAAGAGTTTGATGAATTTATGAAACAAATATGTATATATATATCATTAATTAAATAATTAATTGTATAATTGAATTAAATATCTTCTTAGTATGAATTTGTTAATACTATAACACGCATGGTTTAAATTATAAAAATATTATTATTTTTATATATCTATATTTTTTTGTTAGGATATATATTGATTATTTTTTATACTAAATTATTATTCAATATATATTTAAATTTGATCATCAAAGCCAAGCAAACAAATTTATTCAATAAGCTGAAAAAATATACGTAATACAAATTTGAAATCTTAGTGTTAAAAATCATGGTATTCTTCTTTCATTATTGTCAGTCATCTTGATTCTTCTTTTATTTTTTCTTTCTCTTATTTGCTTATTATTATTTTTGGTGTTTTAAATATTTTTCCCTATATTTTTCAATTCTAATTTAATATAATTGAAATTTATTTTAAGTTTTGCATTTTTGGTTTTATTTTTCTCATTCCTTCCTTTTTGCAAAGTGAGCGAGCTGAACTTGGACCACCTATATGTTTTCCCTCCTGTGTTGCCATGTGTTTACTGTGGTGCCCATAGATTTAATTGTGATGCTCCGAATTTTTGTTGTTTCGCTGGTAAAATTAAGTTGGTTTCGCCAGTTGTGTGCACCGAAATCAAATTTGACAATCATAAATGGACTAAAAATCAAATTTGGACAAGTTAATGAATCAAAAAATTATTTTTCTGAAAGAAATTACTGTTTTTTTACTTAATCATCAATAGAAGTAAAACTATCATTTAACATAAATTGTTAATGTTGAGGTGCAATAATAGTCTCTGAGAGCAATCGAAGCACGACGCTTGAGATTTTGTGTTGTTTAAAATATTTGAGTCGTATTGTTACCATAAACTATAAATTTTGGTAAAGCGAGACGCGTTCGGTTATACAATTAATATCGGAGTCAAGATTATGATTTCGATTCACATTGATTGAAAGCACAATTATTGATAAGGTGATTGTTTGAGTGCAATAATTGTCCTCTTGGCTTGAACAATTGAAACATGCATTTGTTTGAACTGATATATGACTTAAAGATTTGAGTTGAAAATGTCGAACGGGAACCGAAAAATATCACCAAAAAAAAAGTTAAAAATGTAATATTCTCGCTTCAGTAGCTAATTATATGTTAAATCATAGTGACTGAAGTTTTAACTTGCCCGTAAAAATTATAACACTTGATTTTAATAAAATTAAACATTCAAAATTTGATAACATCAATTTCAATCAAATAAAATTGTTATTACGTACCACGCACGTGTAATTATCTAATAAAATTAAACAGAGTGACCTTGATTCTCTGCGCACATAATTATTATCTTGCTAAAATTTTGTACCAAACATGAGTAAATTATATTATTTTTTTTAAAAAATACATTAAATTAATGGAAATAACCTGGCATAATATAATCGATGATGACGTCCCAGATGATGAAACTGCACAAATATTTTAATAATTTGGTCCCAACTAGTATATATCATAAAGCCTTGGATGATCCCTGCCACATATATGTCTTGATATTTGTTTTGACAAAGATATTTTAGTACTAGGATTAGTATATATATTATATATACGAATATAATACTAATCCACGCACCTAATAATTTGCAAGTAAATATTAATTATTTTTAAAAGATTTTGAATTATTAATTATGATTAACAGATCATTTAGTTATTTTTATATTTATTAAAATAATCTCTTATAAAAACTTTTAATGAGAAAGGACTATTTTTTTCATATAATATGTGTGTAATTTCTGAGTGAAACAATAAAATTATAAAATTCATCTTATAAGTTGACATGTTTTTGTTTTTGATCTTGTGAGTTGTTAAAATTTGATTTTAATCTAATAAGTTGGTCTTTCAATTTGTTTTTGATTTTAGCATTTTCTCGCTGATGTACAATGTGACATGAAACATTAATTATGTGGTACGAGATACTATTGATACATATATAATTGATATAGTGCTAGGCATTGTAGAAGAGTCTAATTTCATGTCAACACTTTGTTGTAAAGCACTAGAAGTGAAATTTCACGAGAAAACTTATAAGATTATGATCAAAATTTGATAACTTCGAAGACCAAAAACATCCCTATGCCAAATTATATATATGATGAAATCTATAAAAAAATTTCTACATGAAACGCATGAAAGAAAAATCCATACATCCAACGGGCAAATATAGCATCAAAGTAATTTATTTCGAAAGGTGCCTTTTATTTTATGAGTGAATTGATGTTTAGTCCCTAAACCCAAAATCAAATTAAGAATCAGTCCCTTGTCAGAAAAAAAATTGTTTGCACTTCCTGGGCCTACATTATTTTTCTTGGATAAAATTGAGTACAAATCATTGAAAATATGGTACAAGTACATAATATTAAAACACTAATTGTTCAAAATCGAGTACAAAAAATAAGATTTTGAGCATAAAATCTAAACATTTTTATTAATGTGAACTTGCAACATGTGTTTGAGTACTCAAAAATCATATATTTGTACCAGATCTAACATATTGGGTACTCAAATATCACATGTGAGTATAATATTTTCAATGTTTTTGTACCAATTTTCATCCAAATAAGATAAATGTGTTATTAATATCAATATTTTTTTAGTACTCAAAAATCATATATTTATACTAGATCTAACACATTTGATACTAAAAAATCTAGTATATTAATACCGTATTTCTAATATTTTGTACCGATGTTATCTAGAAAAACAAATATGTCATTATATCAATATTTGCTTACATATTTGAGTACTCAAAAATCATAAATTAGTACCTAGATTTGAAACAGTCGATACTCAAATATCATATATTTGTACCATATTTTTCATGTTTTGTACCAAATTTCATCCGAAGCAAAACATGTGGGCCCAGAGAATTTAAACAAAGTTTTTTCCTGACAGGGACTGATCACCAATTTAAGTTTTTAAGTTTGGGGACTGAATTATAATTTACCGTTATTTGAGTTATCTACAACAATGTATTGTGAGACATCTAATTATAAGTACAATCTTTATAAAATGTAAAGAATCTAACAAAATGCAACTTGATATATACTTTCTCTTTACATCAAGAAAAAAAATATAAAGATAATAATTGATTAAATAAAGTGGGTGCACCATATATGTATATGAAATAGAGAACAAAATATATACATTTAAATATATTTGAAGTCGTCTCCTCGAGACTTTAATTAGTAGAGTTAGGTTAAGTCCCTCTCGCCATAATAGCCATCTCTGTCTCGTTTATTTTTGCTCATCAAAGTTTGCTTGCTCCGAAGTTCATACAAGATGGCGACAAGTCTCTATATCCACTCAAATTTCACATGACAAAAACCACACATTTTTCTCCCCTTTAATTAATTATTAACTATGTTTAATTATCGTTTCGATTTCGGTCTCCGACACTTATAAACTATTATATATCAACCACATAATTTTTTTTTTAAAAAAAAAATCGACAAACTATGATATTGAAAGTCCGTAAGATTGAATATTATGAAGCTACTACATTAGGGTTACGTGTACAAGTTACAAAATGTCTCCACCGAGTTAAAAACGTTCGAGGTGGATCCAGAAATTTAGCCGAACAAATTTCGAATCGAAATTAATTTTTTTCCGTACGAGTAAAATTTGAAAAATCCTTGATTCCAAAAGGGTTTTGGATCCTCTGGAATCAAGAAAAATGGCTTAGTAGAAAACACGAAAACAAAACAAAACAAAACAAAACACGACTAATTGAGTCTGGTGAGAGGATGGATCCCACTAATCTGCAGCCGACTTTGTGCCTGTGGGAATCCTGATGATGCTGCAGCATTGGCAAATAATTGTGTTTGGCTATTATTCGTTTGCCCTTGCCGATCAGTTCTTGGCCCTGAAAACTCTCCTCCAATACTTCTTCCCCTCACGACAGGCAACCTACGAATCTGTCATATTTGTTTCCAAATCAGTAGCATATATATGATGAACAAACGTGGGATATGATCAATTTTTATTTTTTTTTCCATATAACTGAAATTGGAAACTCACATGATTTTGTGACCTTACATGCTCGATTTGCTCCGCCGAAATCGTCTTCCAGGAGTCGTCGGGATTAGGCTGTTTTTTTCCCATTTTGGAAACAGTGTTATATATACTATGAAACATCATGGGATATATTATTGAAAAACAGTACTTAACAAACCTTGGGCCATAATTCTTGGCGTCTCCAAGAAATGACTTCAGATTTCGTCGAAGAAGCCCCCGAATCTCGACGGTTTCGCTCCGGAGCTGATGAATTACCCAATGTCAAGTCCAGATTGTGGTCTGATGCATCGTTACAAGTTGTAGTACTCTCCTCTGGCGTACAAAATGTACATATATAATTAAAAAAAAATTAAGGATTTGGAAATTGATTATATATATATCCATCATGTTTATAGCTAGTTTAATTAACTTGATATTTAATTACCTGCAACTTTAAGTTGATCATCATAACTGGTGGGATCAAAATTAGTGACAGCATCCTTTCCATTACTCTTGATTGCAGCTCTATCATACGCCCTACAAATACATCACAACAAACAAATTCGGATAAATTTCGATCTTTTCGGAAACTCGTAGTAGTTCATGAAGAAGTGTAAGAGATTTTTTTTTTTTTTTTTGCCCTTTTGTGTTTGAAAGAGCAAATATACATAGGTTCTAATAATTCAAACAAATCAGACCCACCTAGCAGCTTCAATTTCAGTGTCGAAGAGACCCAAATAAACGTACCTATCCCAATAAAATAAAGCCTGAATTAATTATTGAACAAAACTGGTACGAGAAATCAAATAAAAATTAAAATTAAAATTAAAAAAAAAGGGGTTACTTTTTTCCCAAAAACTCGCCCATTCTAGCTTCCCATCTGCCACATTTATGCAAAGTAACACCTCTATACTTGGAACTCCCTCTTGGATAACCACTGCTTTGTCTCCTCAGTACGTGCACGAATTCTTCCTTTGTTAAATTTTTCATCTGCATTATACAATACACGATTTTCAAAGTGGGTTTTATTTTGTAAAGATTTTAGATAATTTCTCTCAAGAATTAATGATCAATTTTGATCATAAAATACAAACACAAATATAAGGCATATTTACAATGATAATATATGTTCTTGTCTCCCTTTATATTATAATAATATGTGTCGCGCGCACAAATGAGTTACCTGTTTCAAGTCATCTGCATAATCATTTAAACTAAAGTTTATGTCTGCTTCCACTCCTCGGAACTTAATGGCTGCTCTATCGTATGCACTGCAATAATATTACATAGAACAGAAAACTTGGGACCATTTCATTTCATTTTATTTTGCGAAAAATATTTTAAATAACAAATATTTTCTAGCGATATATAAAGAGCCGGATCATACCGGGCTGCCGTGTGAGCCGTATCGAAACCTCCTGTGGAGTTTCAGAATGAGTGTTAACCAAGAATTCACATTAGAATTAAAAAAATTTATTTATTTATAGGTAGAAGTAAACTTGCCTAAGTAAACTTGCTTTCCACAATCCCTGAATTAAGAGGATAAATAAATAAATAAAATAAAATAATAAAAGAAGCAGAAATATATATAATATAGCATAGATGTACATGATGTCATGGATTTGCAGACAAAAATATACCATATATGGGACTCCCAGCGGCCAGTTCTCCGGTAAAACGTGACGCCGCGATATTGAGAGCTCCGGGACCTGGGTCCGCGGCGGCTTTTCTTGAAAGGCTGTGCCACCTCCGCCGTGTCTTTCCCGGAGGCTGACTCGGATTGCCGGAAGTTAACTCCCACCCAGTGAGCCCTCGGGAAATCGCCAGTACTCCTCCCCGTCTCAGACTCTCCCGCCGGGAAAAACTGCCGGGTCACCGGAATTTCACTTTCCGGCCCCGGTTCATCATCTTTGCTGCTGTTAGCCACAGAAAACCCGAAGATTCTTTTGCTTGCATTCCTCTCCGCTGCATCTTCTTCTTCATCCGAAACCTCCTCCATGACCACCGCCGAAGAACTTGAATTCGAGACGGATCCGACCCGTTTCCCTTTCTCATCCTCCGATTCATCTTCCCTTCTAATTTGGTCCGGCGAATCGTTGAGATCCCACATTTCAACCCTCAAAAGTAATGAAATTAACACGGAGAAACAATTGAACTAATCTCTCCACTTGAAGAAAGAGAAATGACGGTATATTGTATGAATTACCCTTTGCTCATACACCCTATATATATTGCATAATAATAAAAATGGTTCGATTAAACTGTAAGTTGAATCTTGGAAGAACATTAAAAACCTATGATCATAGGGTTGCCCAAATAAGGTACTTGTAGTAAAGAAGAAAAAATTGTTGAAATTCCCATTTCAACGGTTCCATTGATAGGATTTTTCTTCCCCATCTATATATCTTAGCTTACATCATGACACAAGTGAGTGCCAATACATACACACACCAAACTTACTGTCACACGTATCACAAACTAATTTTGTGAAACAAACATCTTATTTGGATCATTTACGAAAAATTATTATTTTTATGTCAAAAACGTTATTTTTTATTGTAAATCTAAACAGGATTGATCTGTTTTCAGTGAGATCATCTCACAAGAAACCTACTTATATCTATATATGTATTATGTATGTTGTGTAAGCTAAGTCCAATCCTACCATAAAGTTAGATCAAATAGTTTGTAATATATTTTTGTTCATAAAAAAATAAACATTTGAAGATATAAAGATTCAATCAGTGTTATATATGTGTGTGTGTGTGTGTGGTTGTAAAAATAAAAATAGTAGACCGTATGTTTTCAAAATGTATAAACCTAGAGGGATGCCTTTTTTTAATTGTCAATCAAGTCTTAAATACTTGAGGCATGGTTTTCTGAAACCTTTTCCGTTTATACATGCCTGCAGTGGGTGTTCCATTTAACCATTCTTCTCCCCTTTATAGTCCATAAGGTGAGATTCATTTACCCGTTTATCACTAGCTAGGCTTTAAATATTGTGGTGAATGGACATCACAAAACGGGCTAGTTGGACTAGGGAAGTAAACGAATCGAGTTAGTTTGAAACGAATCGAGTTAGTTTGCAAACTTTTCGAGTTGATAAACATTTGATTCGTATTCAAACTTATTGAACTCGAGCCGAATCCGAATATGTTCAAACTTTTTTTCGAGCCGAACTCAAGCCAAAATTATTTTGTTCGATAGTTCGTGAATAGTTCACGAACTTTAATATTTTTTAATATAATATAATATAATATAACGATATAATAAATATAAATATATTTCGAACTTTTCGGACATTTCGAGCTTTTGTACAAAGTTTTCAAACATTAATATCGTAGCAATAGTTCGAATAGTTCACGAATATGTTCGAATATTTAGAGCCGAACTCGAACCTCAATTCGAGCCAAACTCGAACCAAAATATTTAAAATTTCGAGTTTCGAATCGAGCTCGAACTCGAATATACTTAATATATTCGAG
Organism: Henckelia pumila; assembly: GCF_033568475.1. Taxonomy (NCBI): domain Eukaryota; kingdom Viridiplantae; phylum Streptophyta; class Magnoliopsida; order Lamiales; family Gesneriaceae; genus Henckelia; species Henckelia pumila. Next base: position 7,348,242 of record NC_133121.1, on the reverse strand, counting down.
TCAAAATCGAGTCTTAAATTTTTATCATTATTCGACTTGATTTGGTTCGTTTGCATCTCTAAGCTGAGCCGATCAGAAAATTACCACGTCAATCCTCTTATTTTAATTTTTATGTGTCGGGCAGGACAATCCGATATACGTTTTTGTCTGCATTGGCAAGACAAGTCAGTCTATGTTATTTGGTAGGTTGAAAAATTACAGATGAAACAAATTTATTTTACATGACGTGGCGGATCAGTCTTATGAACCTCACCCATTTTTACATATCTAGTTGTGAGAATTGCCCTATTAAATAGGGAATATATATATGCTCACGTAGTTGCTCATGGTTGTTGCTCATGTGATAAAAAAATCTCTATATATATATATAGAGATTTTTTTATCACATGAGCAACAACCATGAGCAACTACGTGAGCAACAGCTAACGTAGCACCTTGTACTCACATAATTGCTCATGGTAATTGTACATGTGATCGAAATATATAAATAAACTGTGTATGAACCCATGTATATATAGAGATTTTTTTATCACATGAGCAACAACCATGAGCAACTACGTGAGCAACAGCTAACGTAGCACCTTGTACTCACATAATTGCTCATGGTAATTGTACATGTGATCGAAATATATAAATAAACTGTGTATGAACCCATTGATTAATTGAGAATCAGAGGAGTTGACATATGAAGGGTACAAGAAAATCGTCTTATTCTAGTCCCAACCCAAACAGATTACAATATATAAATATTTATTCTTATGGGTCATGATTATTATATATTTGGGCTTTATATTGATCCAGCATGTCCCCTTGTGGGTAAGAAATCATATTTGTAAATATAAATGATATCTACTATTAAGTATTTTGTGATTAAAAAAAAACTATATAATTGTTTTAATATAACTATATATTATCAAGTAAATTAACAAGTTTCTTATGATATAAAACGATTGCTGTTGAAATCTGTAAATCGGACCAATTAAAGCATCTATATTTATGACATAGAATGATACTGACATTATTAAATAATTATATCATATATATGAACAAATAACTTAACTCTTCGAGTTATTGAAAATAAAAATGCATTGTTTATTCATCAATCTAGTTTTCTTGTTATTGTTGTTAAAACAAAAATACAATTTTTTAACAGTATAATCTAATATCCCCTATTAAAATTATTGAAAAATATTAATATTATGAAATTTATGATATTAATATATTAAAGTTCGAAATTTTGTATCATTATAAGCAATCCTAAAGTCGTAATTGGTAGAGGGTTCATTTACAATTATTGAGCACGTGTGAACCCACGAAATATTAAAGATTATACGCTCGAACTTTCCATTAATTCAACCAATTAATTCAATGGTTGAGATTTGGTTTCGTGGGACAAAGGATCCTAAATTCGAATTCATATATATGTAAATGTTAATTATGAAAATTACTATTATCGAATGATGGATGGTTGTGTCGGCATCTTGTATTAATTATAAAAAGGACCGAAAAAAAGAAAGAAAGCCCCGTCTCTTTCTCGCCCAACTAATCTCCGACGTTAACCAAATCGAAAAGCAAAAACATTTTTCTTCATGCCCTGAAAGGTGTTTTAGTTGATGGAGTAAATAAATATTTGACTAGATATCAGGAATTCGATTCCCCATATTAACATTTTTTTGGACCGATCAGTCGCACAGATTTTTCCTAGTGTGGTTTACCTAACTAGCGTAGATTAAATTTGCAGACTATTTTGTTAGTTCGGAGGTTTACTCAGCGCGCACAAAATGATAGCGACCGCGGATTCACATGTTATACAAAAACACATTTCTTACATATGCCAAAACTCGATGGAACACTTATTATCCAACAAAAAAAACTCATGTAATACGGTCATACGTTATAATTTTGTATGATTAATTTCATATTTGACTCTATATATATATATATATATATATATATATATATATATATATATATATATATATATATATATATTTCTTTTATGGTGCCCAACAACTATGTCCAACTCTGTGCCCACCATGTACAATAGGTGAGTTGGCCAACACAATTGATGAGTTGACTTATACATGGTGGACATAAAATTGGACATAATTGTTGGACACCATAAAAAAACTATATATATATATATAGAGAGTTTTTCAAGTGCCCACCTATCATGCCTACTACCATGTCCACCAATGATTTGGAACTATTCTATTGGACCTATAATTTATCACATATTTATCACATCCAATAGAATAGTGCCACATCATTGATGGGCATGGTAGTGGGCATGATAGGTGGGCACTTGAAAGAAACTATATATATATATATATATATATATATATTACGTAGAAAATATGGGTCATTTCATTAAATAGCTGAGGGTCAATTTTTTCCCAATGTAATTCAATAAACGAGGGTCAAATTTTTTGATCACTCCCTTTATTTTTTTAATTATCTCAAAAAAAATATTATTTTTAGTTATAAATATGAGTTAGATCGACCCTGTATCATATGAGATCTCCTCGTTATCCAATTACCGGCCTTTACCTAGCTATACTCTGATTATTATTTCACTTTTCATTCTTTCAAGTTTAATTCCACGTCAATAAAAATAAACCCCTTGAAAATGCATAATTCCCCCATAATAAGTGATCTTTTAATGCAACTATCTAAAAATAAGCCAAATTTGTCTCTTTTTCTAAAGAAATAATGACTGATTTTTCAAAATATAAGGTTTTAAGATATCATTGCTTTTCATTGAGGGTCTTCGGCTTTTTGAATATTTCACATAGGTGTTACATGCACATTTCCAAAATTTTGTGCTTATGGTTATTTTAGTGTGTAATTATATCATATAATATGGCGGAATATTGGAATAATTATTGTAGTAAGGGAACGTTGGATAGTTTAAATATTTTTTATATTTGTGATATTTTAGTGTCTATTTTTTAGATTATCACAAGGTAAAATAATTTTGTATTGGGAATATTTTGGAATAAACTCAAGAATTAACGGATTATGATAATGAAATTAGCTAGTCAACCGTCCTCAATCATCATCATCAAAATAATAATAATAATAAATATAACATAGATTATAAATCGTCAACTCACCTATGTAATATATATAGTAGGCTTCATTTTGATATCTCGATGGTTATAAGTCCAAAGATTTTATGTTATATTGAGAGATTTTATGTTTCATCGGAAGGAAGAAAAAAATATTAATGAAATCCATTGATTTTTCAAATAATATGTCTCGATAAAAAATTACACCCAAAAAAAATAAAAAAAATCTCTTGATTCAAGGTAAAATCACCTAACAAGTCTAACCAACTATTTTTTAATGAATAGTTGAAGGAATAAAAGTTGAAATTATTGGTGTGTCGTGTCAAGGTGGAGGGTAAATTAAGGGGGTTGGCTCCCGAAAAGGAAATGGGAATAATGACAGAAAATGGATAAATTTACAGAAATGTCCAGTCTAAGATACAATCAGGAATAATTTATAAAACGGTATCAATCAAATAATAACAATTTATTTTTAACTCCATTTGTAAATAATATTATTCCGCAATAAGTTGCATTTTGTGTTTTTAGTTGATGAAGTATAAGATAAAAAAAAAAATATTGTTTGAGGTCATATTCCATATAAAGTAACACCTCACAATCTCCAATACCTAGCTAGTATATATGTTTTAAATTTATACATCGAGTGTTTATTAAAGAAATTATTTATTATCTGAAAATAATTTCAATAATAATAATAAAAAGCTTCTTATTGATTGTTATGCATATGATAAAATTACAAATTGTAATTACATGAAATTGACAAATTTGCGATACATGAAGATAAAAATTAAAATGAATCATATTCATATTGGCAAATGTCAATAACATATTTTAATTTTTAAAACCCTGTAGCTTCAACTTTTAGAATTTATAACAATATAACATCAAAAAACATCAAACTCAAAACGTAAATAAAGTGTTGATATATTTAACATTTAACATTTCAATACATCTAACTAAATATATTTAAATATAAAATTTAGTTCAAAACATAACTCAAAAATCAAAATAGACGTCAAAGATAAGTACATTAATATTTAATGCTTTTGAGTATATGATACATAAGACAGTTTAAGTGGGACCAAAAAAATGATTTTCGTTCGAAGTTAACCGAAAAGAATGAACAAAATCGGAAATAGGAAAAAATAAGAACCAAAAATCGAACCAAATTATTGTTTCAATTTGGGTTAAACCGAATTTTCAATTTCGATTCGATTCAGACGATTAATTAAATCGTGAATACCCTGTCAATATAATTTTTTTTCAATTTCTTTTAATTTTTAGCCTTACTCGCTTTAATCTTCGAAAATTGTCCTTCATTTAGACGTGTAGTAATAATTTTGCCAAAATTGCCCTAACCCCAGGACCCTATTACATTCCTAACCCAAAATCTTTTTTTTTTCCTCCTCCGATCGATCGCACCTTCGTATCACTCTTCCCTCTAATATTTTACCATTTTCATATGTTTATGGATTTGTTTATTGTAAATATTCATTATTTTCATACAGTTATCTCAACCAAAGATTGTTTCCATGTGTGATTTATAATTTTGGGGTCATATAATCAAGGGAGTTCGATTATTAATGAAGATTTTTCTATATATTTTGCAAGATGTTTTGTTCAAAACACGTCGATCATTTCAAATCATTGTCTCTCGTTTGTATTATTTTGAATTAATTTATTGCTTAAGGACTAATCGAGATGTTAAGATTTGCACTTGGATCTAGTTCAACACCCACACAGCTAACTCAATCGTGAGGGTTGTCGGCCCAAGTATATATACATACAACTCTCAGAAATTTTATCCAATCGATGTGGAATAACTAACACGGTACCCCTGCATGCTCAAAAAATAATCCAAGTATTATCATCATACAACTCTTAGGTCCCTTGGATCTGTCATCATACATAGTATTTTGGAAAACTTGTCACATCTACTTCAATTTATCCAAGTATTATCATCGAGTGTCTATTGTTTATTATTCAAAGTTATTATTATATACTAGATTCAATATACAACCACCAAATGTGATTAGTGATCCAAGCAAGAAAATTATCATTAACCCGCTGGGCTGGATAAGACAAGCCAAGCCAGGCCCAGCTTTGAAATCAATAAGATCTCTAGTCAAACTCTTCAGCCCAATAAAAGTACAAGGGATTCAACATCTGATTTTGGTTTTTCTTCTCGCTCCATATCGAAGTAAAGAAAACTTTTTGGAACGACACTTTGCTCAGATAGTAAATTAATGTATGAAATTGTTTTTATAAATATTTTAACTGGTAAATATTAATCGAAATATTTATGAAATTTAATTAAAATACGTATTTTTCACCCGTTATCATAAAGATATATATTATATTATAACATGTAATAATTTTGAAATTGGGAATATATATAAAAATTACGTTGCAATTTATTATTTTTAAACCACACAATCATAAAATGGGAAGATATATATTTTAGATTAATTAGTTTGCTTGAATAAATTTATATTGAATTGATTTCATTCCACGCCTCCTTAACCTTTATAAAGGCAACAGTGATATGAATTTATAATGCATTTGAAATCAATTTAACACGGGTGTCATTTCAAATCTACTATTTAAAGCACTGTTTCCAATCAAATATTTTCATTAAAGCGCAACCTTAAGGTTCTATCGGCATTTGATGGGTAATTTTAATAAACTAGCCCAGTTATTAAAGTCCATCAGGATTAAAAGTCGAGCTCATATAAGTCCAAACCTAGAAAAAAAAGTGTTTTTGCTTCAAAAGCCCATTAAGAAATCTTTAAGTATAATGTTTCTTTACTTTTTTTTTTTTTTTTTAAAAAAAAAGGAGAAAATGGTGGTTATCATTTTTAAATCTCAAAGAATTTCTTACTTGTGTTGGTTTTGTGTAGTGTTGACTCGCCCGTCGGAAAATTTTCGTCAGATACACTATAATGCCTTTAATGTTTTTTTTTTTTTTTTCGTGACGTAGATGATGATGCACCTCTTTATCTCAAAGATCTTATGAACGACATTTGATTGTTTGGATTTAATATTCATGCGTTCCTCTGAATTTTCCTAATTCAAGTAACGATTTTATTTGTCTACATCAGGATTGACGACGAACTTAAAGTTTATTGACTTATTTGAATGAACAGAATTTAAATGGATTTTTAAAGTCACTCCATCTTAAACATTTAATTCTAACGATGATCGTGGTAGACTCAATTTGACAAAAAAAAAAAAAGTACAGGTACATCGGATCCCTTTTTTTCTCAATGGAAATTTAATTTTACAAATTGCTACGCTTTGAAATCTATGTTATACGTATAGTTAGAGTTAGATTTTTTTAAAAATTTAAAATCTTAATAGAATAAATCATTATTTAATTGGTTGTTTTTAGTACTTTCTTATGAATTAGATCGAGTAGAAAATTTTTCTCATAAAATTAATCTTTGAGAAGATCTCCGATAATTTTTGTTTTATTAATATAGTCCATGGTGTAGAGATGTTAAAATACTTTGAATATGACTCATGTGAGACCAGACCTATATTCGTGAGACGGATAAACTTGACTCATATTTACAATGAAAAATAATAATTTTGAGTTAGAACATGAGACATCTTATAAAATTAAATTGTGAGATCATATATGTGTTTCGTTGTGAAAGAATTTCATCCCACATAGAAGTGAATATTTCATGATATGCAAATCCAATATTATACAATTTTTTTTTTTTTTGGTTCATATTATACGATGTTTTAAACAAGAAGAAGAATAATTGTTATTGGTAATTATATGTTGAAGTGAATGGAAGATTTTCAAGTGGGAGCTCAAATAGCGTAAACAAGGGGAAAGTGATGTGACGTGAATTGTGACCTCTTTCTATTCTCTTCCGCCATTTCTGCCGCCACCGGAGCCCACAACCGTCCACTACTTTGTCATAAAAATAAATACCTAATCTATCTTTAAGCCAACCGAGGGAAAAAATATAAAAAAATACCCCCCTTTTTTTTGCCTTAGAGGAAAAATATACCCCTTTTCTAGTAATGAAGACAATTCCCACCTCGTTCGAAAAAGAAAAAAATGAAAAAGAAAAAAAGAAAGAAAGAAAGAAAGAGAAAATTCCCACTTGTACCACGAAAATGATATTAATTTGTTGCCAATTTGAAATGAGTTGTCTCCGAGCTTCAACGAAAGTATGGAAGTAGATATTTATCTAAAATAGTAAAATTAATTATTAGAATTAATAAGAATAAGTGTTATTTTATATAATTAAGTATCAAAATTAGTAAGTATGAGTGGTTGGATAATTGATTTTATCAATATAATGTATTGAATATTTTTAAATTTTAAATATTATTATAAAAGTTATTATATAATAAATATTTACGTCATTTATAACACTCAAACGAGGATAATGATACATTGTCGTCAAGTAGACAGTTTATTTGTCATTGCATTCAATACTTTGACTATGTAGAACTTTACTAATAAAAAAATGTAAGAAAATAGTCATAAAACCGTTTTATGAGTTAATTTTATGAGACGAAATTTTTTTGGATTCGACCCTAGCAAATATATTATTTTTTGTGCTAAATATATTATTATTTTTTACTTTATGTATGGATCATATCAATTGTCTCACGAATAAATATCATTGAGTTCGTCTCAAATAATACTTATGTTAAATATAATATTAAAATATTTTTCAACAATTCAAATTTCTTGTCATTTATTTGATAAATATTTTTCGATAAAAAAATTAATTATTTTTTATAACATGTTCAAATATATGCATATTTTAAAATTCTGATTAGGATATATGATAATGACTAGCATAACTGTACACACGCGATGCATGTGTATAAATTAATATATATTTATTACTATGTGTTATTTAGAACTAATATATTTTTATTTTTAATTAATTATTTTAATTATGTTTTTTAATTATATATTTTTTTATTTCTAACGTAATGTATTAATGAATTTAAAAGTTATTTATTTTATCTATAGTTGCTAGTTGACAGAAATATGGAAAATATGTACACATAAAAATCAAATCTACAAATTTATTTAGTTTTTTTTTTAAATTATACAAATTTATTTAGTATAAGGGTAATTTTGAAAAAAAAATTGGTGTCCTCCCTCTAAGGGACTCAACTATTATATATAACCAGTCACCATAGCACACGTGATGCGTGCCCCGTAAATATATAATTTGGTAAAGACTCCAATTTGATAAAGGTGCCTACAGAGGAAATTTGAGTTCTACTGAGAAAAAAAATGAAAAAGGAGGAAGAAGGTTAGAGGGAAAACCGATTAGAAAGTGGGAGAAAATGAGACATGGAGAGAGTTTTTGTCGGTGTGGGGTGTGGGGGTATAATGAGAAAATTTTAAAAAATGACCATGACACCAAAAACAATTTTTATAAACCACGCACACTTAGGGCTGAAGAAAAATACCGAAATGACGTCATACCGCCTATACCGTACCGAAAAAAAACCGTACATACAAAAAATTTCGATATACCGAAAAATTTCGGTATCGGTATCGGTATCAATATAGAATTTGCGAAATTTCGGTATTTCTATATACTGAAAAAAATATAAAAAAAATTCGGTATACACGGTATATACCGACATTTTTTTAAAAAAAAAATAGTTTAAAAAAATATTTAAATCTCGGTATACACAATATCATACCGATACCGTACCGAATTTCGGTATATCGAAATTTTTCGATAAAAACTATATGGATTTATGTCATACCGAAATTTTGATATATCGATATTTCGGTGATATAGTATAGATAATGATATCAATTCACAAATACCAAAAATCCACTCACGATTCTTCATAGAAAAAACAAAAATGAGTTTGAAGTTGGACCGTTCTTTACAATTTGAGTTTAGATTTTTTTTTTAAAAAAAAGTTATATTTACTCGGTAGACGGAGTCGATTAATTTATTTATATGAGTCGATTAATTTATTTATATGATTCACATATGTGTGAATGAAAATCATTACACTTTATTATCATCAGTAGACATAACTTGGCTACTTGTGAAACCAACTCCAGCAATTCTCTGCCCCACTCCCTAACTCCCACCACCCCAACTTGGATCCTTCACTTGCCTCCTCCTCTCAATCATTAATTGTCTTCAAACGAAACAAAAATGTATTGTAATAAACCACATCATAACAAATTATACAAATTGAATCCCTAATATTCCTGGAAACGAATCGATATCTATCTTTTCATCCAATGCATTTTTTTTTTTTAAAAAAAAAAAAAACGATTTTGGGTACCGTTAATTTAGTTTCCACCGCCGTTGAATAGTGAGGGAAATAAATCTCATTGTTAAATATATAAATATTATGATATCATATCGAAAATAACGGTAAATTTTGATAAAAAAATCATCAAATATTTTGGTTTTATATATGTCGATACAAAAACATCCAACTTCAACTTTGCCCTTATCCAAAAAACAAAGATAAATTTAATAGCATGCGTCTGCAAACTACGAGGTGCATGTGACATTGTGTAATAAGGACCAAATTTTATACTATATTATATATATTTTGTAAGACAGAGCGGATAAGTATTAAAGTAAAATAACAAAAATATCAATAGATGAGAAATTGGGATTTTACAAATCAGATTATATGATGCATGTTTGCATAATGATGAAGCGACATATTAGAAATTTATACACCAAAAGTTTTTTTTTTTTTTTTTTGCTTAAAAAATATGAAAATAATTTATAAAAAATTTTCATTTGGAAATGGGCATTAGCCCTCGTCAATGGTGGGGTCTTCCAGCTCCGGCCTTTTGTTTAGATCAATCTGTTGATGAAACCAACATGGTTTCAGCGACTGAGCAGCACGCTCCTCCTCATTGGCGGCGGCGGCCAGTGCGTGTGCCTGCACGGCGTCGAATCTGGCTCCCACCTCCGCCGCCTTCTTCCTTATGGAGTCGGCGGAGAGGTCTTTAAGCCCGCAGCAGATGATCTCGTCCGGGAAATTGAATTTCGCCGTCGGGCCGCGGAGGTAGTACACGGCGGTGTCATAAGCCCGCGCCGCCGCCTCGGCGGTGTTGTAGGAACCGAGCCAGATTCTCGATCGCTTGTTGGGCTCACGAATCTCCGCCACCCACTTGCCCCACTTCCGCCTCCTTATACCCTTGTATGGCTTCTCGCTCCGCCTCCGTGTCACGGCTCTGACCGCACAGTCGCCGCCTCCGCCGCCGGATTCCATCCCTCAAATGTCGAGCACCGATAACAGCGTCTGTACAAGTAATAGAAGATGTCTCAAAAAATTACAGAGAGAAGTGATAGGCATGTGCGAGGTTATAGAGATTGCGGCTTTCTTTTGTGGATTTTGAGTTCTATTATTTCTTCCTCGTTCAAACCAAATTTTAAAGTAACTTGCAAATTATTAAGTTTATATATATTTATATAGATAATAAATATTATTTATATGTGTGTGAATGCATTCATACGCTGTATGTATGTGTATGTAAATATTAATAGTTAAATCTTATGGGGGAAAACAACAAGCGTAAATCTGATTTAATTTCAAATTCGACTTAGGTTTACATGTTTTTCATATGAAAATAGGTTCAAAATATTAAATGCATGATATATATATATATATATCTATAAAATATTTGAATACTTAACAATATATAAATATTGATATTAATGACACATTTTTTTACCCAAATAATCGATACAAAACATCCAAAATATGATACTAATATATTATTTAATATCAGCTGTTTCAGATCTATTCCTAATACATAATTTTTTTTAATTTTCAGATACAATGGGCCATGGGATGAGAATTTCCTATCTAGGACAGACACAAGGAGGACTGGAGGTTTTGATAAATAAATTTTGAGTATTCAAACATGTGTAACAAGTTTTGCTATTAGTAAAATTGTTCCAATTTTATAATCAAAATTATATTTTGTATTTGATCTTAAACAATTGGTATTCAAATATATTATATCAGTATCACGTTTTTTATGATTTGTACTGAGTGAACATGAAAAAATATATGAACTCAAGAGTGCAGAAATATTTTTCTGTGTATCAAGAAGTACTACAAACACATGATTGTTTTTGGAAAAAAAAAAAAAAATTAAATGCAAACTTAATTTTGATCTAGGGATTTAAAACAAATAAATGAAAAAAGAAAATCATTTCAATAATATGTTTTCCCTGAAACCAAAAGTATCATTTTTCCAAATTCATGCAAACAAGAAAAAGAAAAAAACAGAAAGTAAAAACACCTGTCTTTCCAAAAGGACCCGAGAGTGAGTTATGTTTATCGGTGTTAAATAAAAATATTTTTGTTGGTTGATCGGTATCCACTAACAACTAAAATGATGATCATGAACGGGGCCTATTTGATATGAAATGTTCATTACATGGCTCGAAACACACACTTTTTTTCATTCTTTTTTTTATCTACTAGTGTATTTTGGATGTTAAGTCAACAATTTTCGAAATCATGAGACTAGATAAAACACGATTAAACAGAACTTAGGCCAAGAATTTGGCAATTTTTCCCAAATATTAATGCATATATATTTATATTATACTAAAATTCTATCACTTCCTATTCGAATGAGAAATTTAAAGTTTGAGTTCTCCATCTTTGTCGATTTCTTGCAAATAAATAGCTTGGTCCCTTTTATTTAAAAAAATGTTTGGCTGGCTGAAAGCGATATTGGAAAAAGATATTAAAAAATTCGATTAAAATGTTGGATATTTTGTATGAATAAATAATTACAACTTATTATTGTTAAACTTCATTTATGTATGGTATAATATGAATCTTAAAGATCTAGACTTAAATTAATTAACTATTAAACATATTTAGAAACCAAAAACTATTAATGGAGTGTAACACATCACATCCGGTGACAAATAAGACACTAAGATTCGATAGATTAGAAACTCAATATAATTTAAATTGTACTTATATAGCAACATAATTTTTTTGTGGCACAAACTATTCATTTCTTTTTTTTTATTCACTTTCAAAATAACATTAATTAATTAATCATTGCATTTTGGTGACATTGGAAGGGTGGGTAGGTCACTAGTCGGTGGATAGACAGATAACGTTTCCCCACTCCTTTTATAGTTTATCCAACAATTTACTATTTTTATAAGACTGAATCTCTTCCTATTTTCTTTAGTATATATTAAATTAATTTCTATTAATTTTTAAAACCTTGCGCAAAATTTAGCAAATTTTCTTCGGTGTATTTTAATTTCTACGTACTTATTAAATTGATTCTATTCGTCAAAAAACATTTTTTTTATCTGCACCGAGCTATCATTATCGTTAATAATGAGGATATACTAATGTTTTTTCCCCTCATAAAATATGTTCCCAATAACAATAACAATAAGAATAATAAGAATAAAAGAAGACAAGCGAAGGCTAAATACATGCTACGAGGCGGTGGAGCAGTCCAAAGAGTGTTTGGCACGTATTAATTGCACAATTAGAGTCTTTAATTAAGATCTAAGATGAATTAGATGATATACGTTTTTCATTAATTAATGTTAATTAATGGAGGGAATTCTAAATTGACATTAGGGTTGGGGTTCAAGGGCCAAGCCACCCGTAGGATATATACTACCTTAAGGGAATAATTCATTAAAATGTCCCTATAGTTTTAACGTTGTCTCAATTATGTTTCTAAAAATTTTTGGGGCTGAAATTGTCCCTAACCTTTTAAAATATGTCTCAAAAATATTCTTCCGTTAATTCTCTCGGTTAGACCTAACGGAATCAACATGTGCTTGTCACGTGATATTGCACCCTCCCAATTAAAAGCCTCGAATTCACACGTTAAATCTAATTCCCAAATCATTTCCTCTCCATTCCCTGTTCCTATTTTACGTGAACCCTAATTCCCAAATCTTTGGCTCTCGATTTCTCTCCAAGTCGCCGTCTTTGCTTCGGTGGTTGGCTGCAAGACTTCGCCGGCGGTACATCTTTAACAATTACTGTAAGTTTGTTTCTACTCATGATTCTCTTATTTCTCGGTGTGAAGCTTGAATTTTTCTTTTATACTCATCTGCGATATTTGGAGCTTTTATTAACTTTAATTTGGCTTAAAATTTCCTAAAAATTGCATTTGTTCAAAGAGCATATTATTTGTTTTTTTTTTTTTTTGAAAACTCATGTAACACTTGTTATAATGAACAGTGAGGATACATTCTACATTTAGCTGTGATGGCTAGACGAAGTAAAATTGCTTTGAGTTCAACCCCAAACTATGGTATTTTATGTCCATTTTCAGTATTTAAATTATATAATTATTGTTTAATTATTTTGTAAACGGCACTCATAAACATGGTTTTGTGTATTTGTTATTATTTTTAGATTATCTTGGAGAACATGACAATTTTACTGTAAAACTGTATTTCAATGGAACAACGAAGGGGACAAGTGCATGGAAGGAATATTTGGGAGGGAGTATTGAGTATATTGACTTCCTCAACAAGCAGAAGATCCGGATGCTGCATTTATTGGGAGTTTTGGAAGAATTAGGTCTAAGAGATAAAAAAGAAGTTTAGACTCTGGCACAAATTGGGACCTAATTCTATGAAAGGTCGATATTTGGATAATGATGAGGATGTATTGGCCGTTACACAGTACATCCCAGATAACTTCGAAGTGGAGATATATGTAGAAGACGTTAGTAGAGTTATTGTAGTATCCGATCGATCAGATGAGATTGAAAGTGAATCAAATGCTGATGGAAGTGATTCAAATGTTGATGGGAGTGGATCAAATCTTGATGGGAGTGGTTCAGATGATGATGACGATGAAGATTTTCAAGACAGTGGGTACGAGTTTGATGAAGATGATAGAATTTTTTTTAGTCACATTGATCATGATGCCGAAATGCTAGACAACAGAGCGGCTATTGATAATGGTGTGGTGAGAAATGAGGTTCTATCTCGGATGCAGGTTGGTTTATTGAGCATCTTGGTTAATTAAATATATATTCTTAGATTAATAATTTTTTAAGTTTTTAGTCCTTAATGCTGAATAAGTATATCAATATTTTTGCAGGATGTAGAAGGTGATGCTAATTGTGTTGATATTGATGAATTGGTCAGTAACGTGGGTTCTGATGATGAAGATACTGAAGCCCGAAGATTTCCTTTGTTAAACCCCATTAAAGATGCAGAGAACCCTAACTTGCAGGTTGGTATGATTTTTAGTTCAAGAGATGAGGCTAAGTTTGTCATTGAAAGTCATTGCATCAAACGAGGAAGGTCTGTTAGGTTCGTTAAAGTCGATAAGAAGCGATTGCGGGGAAAGTGCAGAAATGAAAGTTGTGTGTAAGGGAATAGGGGTTGCACATAAACTGTTTGAGGTGTCCTACAATAACACCTTGAGTAACTTGCAGCGGAATATAATTAAAGCGTAAATAAAATAAACAAGCAACCAAATAAATAGACTCAATATGATTTAAGCAAGAGTATAAAATACTCTTGCAACGCCTCATGGCAAAACTTTACTAGAAAACAAATCAAAGAGTTTTACAAACCCTAACACTAGTGATTATTGTAAAATTCAATTTTTCAAAACAATTGAGAAAATAAACCATAAAAATAACTCCTAAAAATTATATTCAAAATAGAATAAATAAAATAGAGTAAGGTGTTAAAAATCTTGATGCCAAAAACTTGTATAGTCAAAATACTCTTCAATCAATGATCTTCAAGTGTTCTTCAAGCATCAAGTAACCTTGACCGATTTGAGCTTTCAAAGATCTTCAATCCTTCTGTCAATGTACGTGTATGAAGCTCTTGGAAAATCTCACGGTCTCTCTCTTTTTCTTTTTTTCTTGTGAACGCATATCTCAAATAAATAGACCAAGAATCCTTCTTCAATATGTTTCCTTGTAGGCGTAGGATTCCTTTGACTTGATCATATCAAATCTACACAAATAAAGAAAGATAAATATTAGATATGATATGTTAAATATTCTAATCAGCTTATCAATATCGCAAATAGGAAATAAATCACATAAATAAAAATTACTTCATGTCCAAGAAAGGCAAAAGATATTTAATAAAATCTTTTTCAAAATAGGATGATTTTAAGGAATAAAATATTTCTTTCATTGTGATTGGGTGATTCATGTGTCACCAATGAGCCATGACAGTTGTTGGCAGTACCAAATCACAAGAATTGTTTTTGGGATAATGGTAATAGAACTGCAAGCTCAACTTGGCTGGAAAAGACTTTTCTCAACAAGTTTAAATCGAACTCAAATTTGGGGACTACAACTTTCAAAGATGAGATATTCGACAGCTTAAGGTTGCGTGTTTCTAGGAAAAGAGCTTATCTTGCCAAGAGGAAAGCTCGTGAAATGGTCGAGGGTTCAATTAGCCAACAATTCAGCAAAATCAAAAATTATTGTGCAGAGTTGGTGAGGGTAGATCCGAATTCTACAGTAATTTTAAAAGTGACTGAGGATGAAGATGGACCAAGGTTTCAGCATATGTACATATGCTTTTCAGCATGCAAAGAAGGATTTAAAAATGCATGTAGACCTCTGGTTGGTGTTGACGGCTGCTTTCTTAAAAGTAAGAATGGTGGACAATTGGTAGCGGCGGTTGGGCTAGATCCCAACAACAATATCTTTCCTATTTCATATGCCTTGGTTGAAAGAGAAACAAAAGATAGTTAGATGTGGTTTCTGCAATTGTTGGACACTGATCTCGGCTTTGGAGATGGACATGGATGGACATTCATGTCAGACAAACAAAAGGGTCTGATTTCGACATTTGAAAGCTTGTTTCCTGCTGCTGACAATCGCTTTTGTGTTAGGCATTTGCATACTAACATGAAAAAAGATGGTTTTCCAGGTATGGATATTAGAAATTCACTTTGGGCAGCAGCCAAAGCAACAACAATTGCAGAATTTTGTTTGAGGATGGAAGAGATGAAAGAAATTGATGTGAAAGCGTACGAGTGGTTGGCTAAGAAACCCGCGGAGCAGTGGTCCAAGTCACATTTTAGGCCAACCTTCAAATGTGATGCACTTTTGAATAATATGTGCGAGTGCTTCAACAGTTTCATCTTGGAGGCCAGAGAGAAACCAATTATACCAATGTTTGAGGCCATAAGAAATTTGCTCATGGTTCGATTTCAGCTTAACCGGGAGAAGGCTGAGAAATGGGATAAGAAGATATGTCCGAAGATTTAAAAGATTTTGGAGCAAATTTGCTATGACGCATCACAACACAGTCTAATACAAGCTGATCATATGCATTTTCAGGTTAATCGACCATCTGGTCAACACACAATCAACTTTGGTACAAATTCGTGCAGTTGTATGAGGTGGGACTTGACTGGTATCCCTTGCCAGCATGCGGTTTGTGCAATCTGGTACAAGTATCAAGATCCAATTGATTACGTGCATTCATATTATGGGATTGATACATATGAGAAATGCTACGAGAAATCGATTTTGCCAATCACTGGTCCTGATTTATAGGCCGAAACTTCAATGCCATCTCCACTCCCTCCGGTGTTTAAAGAAAAAGTGGGTAGACCAGCTAAATTACGAAGGAGGGAATGAGATGAACCTCCTAGTTCTAGCCAAACTCATCTGCGTGGTGCAAGAAGAATTAGTAAATGTAGAAGGTATGGAGAATTTGGACATAACCAAAGGACATGCAATAAAGAGCAACAAACGCAACAAAGTCAAACAACACATACAACTGATGAAAACCAGAGTAAAAAGAAGAAATTGCCGGTATATTGGATTAAATTTTCTTTTATTTACTCTCGATTTCATTCAGTAATGTTTATGGTTTGATTGACACAGGTGAGAAGTTTAGTAGAAGGGAGTTCAACTGGAGCAGTTGGTAGATCGACCGGAGCTCAACTGGAGCTGGAGGAAAATCTCATGGAGCGGGAGGGTGTTCAGCTGGAGCAGGACGGGGCTCAACTGGAGCTGGAGGGAAATCTTATGGAGCGAGAGGGTGTTCAACTGGAGCAGGAGGGGGCTCGAAGAGCTGGAGGGAAATCTCATAGAGTAGGTGGGAGTTCAATTGGAGCAGGTGAAAATTCAAATGGAGCAGGAGGGAGTTCAACTATCAATGTAAGTTAGTATAATGTAATGCATATGTACATGTGAGTAAAATATGCTTCAGAGCATAACTATAATAATTTGTTTTCAATGTCTCTCAGTCCATATATATGCAAAATCCTGTCTTCGTGAAAGGAGGAAAAAACTTTGTGACAGTTTCGCGGCTCAGAGCATCATTAGATGATCAACGAAAGAAGCGACACTCAAGCCAAGGCCATGAGACTGCGAGCCCCGTTTCCAATACTCAATCATCCGCATGTGCTTCAAAGAATTCGACTGGGAAGGATTGAACTTGGTAGTTGATGAGTTGTGGTTGATGTAATGGACCATCTGTGTTTTTTGTGAGAATTTTATTGTAAGCTGAGGGTTTTCAATAGTTGTTTTGCATACTTATTTTGGGACCATGGATTGGTGTTTTCCAGACTTTTTTGTTGAAGTATTGTCTTGAGACTATGTTGGTGTTATGTATTATTTTTTAATTTAATTTCCCCTCTGTGATTAGATACATAGTGGAATAAACATCATTGAATAATGCCACCAAATTGAATTCAAAATACTCATGATCTAAATCACATTCGTAACAGTAACATAAGCTTAGAATACATTGGCTCAAAAATTTCCAACACAGATGTCGAAGCTTGGAATACATTGACCCAAGCATTTCCAACACTGGCTCAAGCATTAAAAACACATCTACTAACTAAATGAGATCATAACAGGATAATGGTTGAACGTCAAACGTCATTCATAACTGGAGCAGAAGCTTGGAATACATAACATTCATTACATAATTTTAGGTACCAACATCTTCACACGTGAATTCTCAAAACCAACCCCAAAACAAGTCCAACAAAAAAAAAACAAAATCTTGGAATACAAAAAAACAACCAATTCGCTTCTTCATTCATTAAATGAGCAACAAGCTACTAGTTAGCATCATCTTTAACAACCTTTAAACCAACTGTGCATCCAAAATTTTAGCTACCAACATCATCACTCTTATTTTTTGAAAACCAACACCAACACAAGTCCAACAATAATCAGCAGCAATCTTCTCTTCAATTTCTTGCCGAATTCATCCCTAGATGTTAAGCTTTTGATTTTATCTTCTTTCTTGCGAACTTCATCTTCAAGATTTCTCACATGTTTCATTAATGTAACACTATCGTCCTTCAAGTCAATAATTTCTTTCTCGAGTCCAGGTATTATTTGTTTCGATCTACTGCACATCTCGGGATCCCACCACTAAAATGCACCACAATATGCAGGTGTCTGCACAAGAAAAAAAATTTATTTTCTAACTTGAAATTACATAACCTTATCATTTAAATTATATCACAAAAAAATAATACACTTACACCATAATTAGGACATGTGCGAAACCTCCTCCCTGGATTATTCAACGTCCATGATGTCTTTAAAGAAAGTTCAACACCACAAGTACAGAACATAGGTCTCGGTCTAAAACCAATGTCTACAAAGTTTGGCGCAGTTGAAAATTTTGAATCATACCAACTTATGACAAATCTGAAATTACTTTAAGTAATTACATAAAAAAATAGATTCAAGTCATTTCAAGTAATTATCGTGTAAGGATTTTCACTGTAATTAAGACAATAACAAAAAAAACCGTTTGTATTACGAAGAGTCAACTAGCAGCTGGAAAAAGTAAGAACATTGCGGGAAAAAAACATGAACAAGCAAGCGTCGATTTGCATAGATAACCAAGAAAAGAAAATAAATCGGTTGGATGCATTCGTCTCAGCTCCATAAAAAATAAAAAAAACATCACTTACACAGGTGTTGTACCGCCGGCGACGTCTTGCAGCCAACCACCGAAGCAAAGACGGCGACTTGGAGAGAAATCGAGAGCCAAAGATTTGGGAATTAGGGTTCACGTAAAATAGGAACGGAGAATGGAGAGGAAATGATTTGGGAATTTGGTTTAACATGTGGATTCGGGGATTTTAATTGGGGGGTGCAATATCACGTGATAAGCACGTGTTGATTCCGTTAGGTCTAACAGATAGAATTAACGGAAGGATATTTTTGAGAAATATTTTAAAAGGTTAGGAACAATTTCAGCCCCAAAAATTCTTTAGGGACATAATTGGGACAACGTTGAAACAATAGGAACATTTTAATGAATTATCCCACCTTAAGGCATAGTTTGGTATACATGATAAGGCATAGTCGGTAGTTAATCTACCGACTAATATTTTTCATATTAATATTATATGTGTTGACATATGAACCTTGAGATATACGATCGAGTCATCGAGATATTACTATAAAAATAATATTTCATAAACTAGAGGTGGATGCTATTTTTAAGAAGATAACAAGAATATCAAGCATTTCTTGTAGTACCAAAAATTATAAACCGTGGATGATAGTTACATGTTCACATATCTTATCATGAACTAATGTTTTAACAAGATGTTAGTCTTAGCGTAATCATCACACATTCAATTGTCATTTTGCTCATTCTGCACATTTGAGGTCAACTGGAAAAGTCACGATCCCTACATGTAAAAATATAAGAAAATTATTTGACACACCCTTGAAACAATATTATAAGTCCATAAGATATCGTTTGTGCGAATGATGAGATTTAACGTAATTGTATCATTTCATGTTTAGTTCAAGCTTTACAATAAATAAGTTACAAACTCTATTATTTTCATTTCACCATTGATCAAACCACATATTTCGATTGCTTTAAATAAATAAATAAATAAAAACTTATTGCTCCACAATAATATATACACCCCTTTATATGGCCATATGGGCAGCTGACTATTTCTCGAGCTATGCCTGTACCATGTTAGATTTTATATCCTAGCCTGATTCCATTGTTGTACCTAACTGTATAATTAATTTCATCGTTAGATTGTACAAAACAATTCAAAAAGACTTTTTATGGATTCTCCAATTTTTTAATACGGCCCACACTGCGTAGACTTAATTAAAATTCCACGTAAATCGGCTCAAGCATAAATTTATTCACGTTTGGAATTGCAAATTTTGTCGTTTCTTCTCTCCCCAATCACTATTCTCTAATCCGTAAGAATTTTCGTATTGTGCACCATAAATCAGTTCAATCGAAGTTGTGGAAATTATGCCAATGCGATAAATCCTTACATTGCAAGTAGAAGTGTAGAACAGCAATAATCAAATAAAAAAAATATTTGCTCCACAATAATTTATTTATTTTAGCAACAACAATGACTACATAAATTTCGGAAGAGCAATAGGATGATTTGTTTGTCAATACAAGATCGAGTTTAATTTTTCGGTTTTTAAGACGAATATTGTACTCCACAAACGGTATTCATGCAATACAACAATAATCAACATATTTTAGAAGGTGGCATTGGAAATTTTGAAATTTAGGAACCACGAAATAATTAATTAGAAATTTTCTCATGTGATTTTTATCAATAACCTCTCGATTTATTTCTTTATCGTATTTAAGTGTCCAAATGTGTCCTAAAATCTTGAATTTAACCAATAATTTATTGGAAATCAAGGCAGAGAAGATATAGAGAACCTAGAAAGAAGGTTTTGGACTTTATTGTATGTGAATGCAAACGTGGGGATCCTGTTCAAAAGAATTGAGAGACTGGATAAATCAATAAATAGCCATAGTTATTGGCAGCTTTAGGCGGCAGGGGGTTCCCACATGGCAATTCATTAATGGTTGTTTATTCTCAATTAACAAACACAAATTCATTCACACAATTTCACCCCTTCACACATTGTCTGAACCTCGATCGGAAAATCCTATGCGACGCTACACGAGATGATTTGTAATATCTATCCTTCATTTAGTGCGTCGTTCACACGAGAATTTCCCATCTTCATCATGCCACATGCTAACCAATTTTTTTTCATTCATATTTGGGGGAAAAACTAATACTTAGTTTCATAAATGTGAATTCAACACGCTGATTTAGGGGTTCAACTTCAAAATTTGTCTAAATAAAAAATTGAACTTGGGCATTAGCTCACAACTAATTTAATGTGTCTATAATAACTTCTGCTAAATTAGATATAGAACACTTTTTGAGAGACGCGCCCGTGCGCACACATAAATATCACAAAATATACACAATAGTCGAACATACTGAACAGAAGGTAACACAAATCATCGTCCATTGTCCAACACTAACACCATGGTTTGGTTTACACATAGTTTGGAGAAGCTTGTTAAAGATCAAATCTGGACAAGTGAATATACCACTAACATGAATGGACCAGCAACATGGCAAGTTCCAACCCATAGCAACATTCCACAGTATTTTGTTCGAATTGGAAATTATAACAAACTTGTATTTAGACGAGAGGCGGGTACTGCTTTGCCTGCTGCCGAACCCTCTTCTTATATTCTGCCGTGTCCTGCATGTTTTTTTATGACAGAATTTAATTCCAGAAATATACAATATCGTATCAACGGAAATGAGGGGGAAAGGGAGGAGTTAAGATCAAATTAACAGGAAAATTTTCACCTTGGATGAACTGAATGCATGCATAATTTTTTTCATCTTAAAATTTCAAGATAGCCAACCTGGCTAAGATAAGTCAAGAATGCTATTTCATATGAAATAATGAAAGGTCTAGGGAATCAGTCCAACAAATGGGAAAAAAAAAAGTTGCATATTCAGGAGGTGATAACATAACATGCGTAAGAATGCTGTGATATGAAAGGTCTATGATCAGGACACAAAATGGAAACAAACAAGTTGCAATTCAGCAAGTGAAAACAGTAACACAACCAGTAGCAGATGTTCGGCAATACTATTTCTTGAATAATCAGACCCAAGTAAATGGTCAATGGATTTTATTTTTATTATTTTTAAAGTGCAGGGAATGAAACGCAATTGGAGACAACGATAACCTTTTTTTATATATCTATTACCTGAATAAATAGATGGTAACCCTCAGTTTGTGCTGGATCAGATGGATTTGGTTGATCCAACAAATCTTGGATGCCAACCAAGATTTGCTTCACGGTAATGGCTGGTCGCCAGCCCTAAAAATATATATGAGAAAGAGGGAGGAGAAAACAAGTTGTTTTATATTTGAAATGAGATTTAATCAATTATGATTGAAAACAGAAAGCAATCAAAATATACTTACACTATCTTCATTGAGTATTGAAAGGCAGACAGTTCCAGAGGGATATATATTTGGATGGAAAAAACCTTGGGGAAATTTACATTTCGGTGGCTTACTAGGATAATCTTCACTAAAGTGCATCGTGAGAGGGTAATAACCACCATCCCAGTCCGTCTGCAAGACCATTAATTATTAAATATTTGCTAAGCACGGTTTATCACTCTCAATTTATTAAGAACGAGCATCTCACAAGACCTGTGTTGAAACTCCGTATATCAATAAAAATAATTCCAACCTCAACCACAAGAAAAAAAATATATATTATCAAACTTGGAAATACGATAGCATCACATATTTACATCTATTGTTATAAGCTAATTTGGATTTGGGAAACACTATTTGGGTTTACAAATTAGTTGTGCAAAAAGTACCCTCAACTAATCCAATAACTGATAAACATATAAATAAAAAGAATAGTTTCATAAATTGTGTTTTCTAGACCAGCCTCGACACTTCTAACAGTATCTAAAATGTGTTACCCAAAATATCACCACCTTTTTCTAATTTAAGGTGTGATTAGTAAATGTCGCTTCCCAGAATAAGGTTCAACAAAAAAATAATTGTTTCATTCAAAATTTTTACAAAAACTTGTTATGTAATTTCATTGTTCTATTCTAAAAAATTTAGTCAAGAATTACTAAAATAACTGTGTGATTTTGTAATTTATAAAATGTCTTTGCAGACATTTAAAATTTGGACTTGAATTCCAGTAATAAAAAAAAATAAACCATTGCCATTTAAGTGTGTAAAACAACAGATGCGCAAACATGCGTAGAGCAAAGATAGGCGAGACAAACTGCACCCAAAATCATAGCTACCTCATTAATTATTATTATTATTAATACATAAAAGAGGCGAAAAGGATATAGCGAAGACTAGTTGCCACTTGCCAAGAACTACGGAGATCCCCAATGCACTACATAGCAACCTAGACAACTGTTTCTCGAAATATATTTATGTTTTCAAACTATTAATAAGTAAGAAATTTTAAGTAAGAAATTACAAGACAGAGAGCTGAATTATGATGCCATATCCCACCAATAAGGGGAGCAAATATACATCGTATCCGAACAAAAGAAGAACCTAAAACAGATTCAAGTTCAGTTGCTGACACAACACACAAAATTGGTTCTTTGATGTCTCTCTACAAGGTGGACAACTTTATATTTCACATACTGGATGCAATAAGGTAGTAATTTTTGTGCTAAACTGAATTCACAAGACATGTTGCCCTTTTCATCCACGATATTTTTCTTAAGAAAATCAAATATTTTGCACCCAAAAAAAAAAAAATACTAACAGCCAAAATCAATTGAGATCCTAGGTGCTACAAATACTACTAAACAATCAGTGACTTCCAGTTAAACATCGTCAAGCGACTGATAGATATGCTTAAAACATAGTTATTTTCCTCAAGAAAACCACAAAATTTCCGGAAATTTCGACACATATATGCCATCAAATCAAAACAGCCGTAAATGCACCTAAAAACGAAAAAAATGAAAGACAAAAGGGAAAAAAAAGCCAGCACGGAAATGAAATATCAAAGTACGAAATACTTACCCCGGTCTTACCAGGGATTGTGCAGTGCCAAACCATCATGTTCACAGTACCGTCTGAAAGGGTCTCCGGTTTAGCCACAAAACCCTAAAGAAAACAAACAACAAAACAAAAATTCACACAAACCCAAAAAAAAAAAAAAAAAACCCCACAATCAAAGAATTCCCACATTAAAAAAAAAAAAAAAAAACTAACATGGGGGTGATTTTTGCGCCACGCTTTTCGCTCCTCCACGAGCCGACCGCGAGCTATACCTCCAGACATCTCCTTCTCCAAAAACTAAAATAATTCCTTGAGTGAAACAAAATTTCACAGAGGACAAAGATAAGCAGCAGCCCTTACCGACTGTTCAAGTGCTCGCCTTAAATCGAATAGAGAGAAGTTATTTCGCTGCCAATAGACGGTTCAGATTGGATCTCATTGAATCGTGTGGTTGACAATCCAACGCGACTTTTCTTATGATTTCTAATTTCTAATGCTTGCGTGAAAACCACGCCACTGTAAGACACCTCGCGTGGTAAACGCGTGAGTTGTTGCCATTTTAAACTCATAATATAATATTATTATTTCTTTAAATTGATTTTCAAACATATTTAAACTTCACGAATTTTTTTAAAAACAATTTAAATAAAATTTTTTGTGGGTAGAAAATTGATTTTATAAACTTCAAATTCACTATTTTTTTGTGTATATAGTATTTTATGTTAATTAGTATCGATTTCAAATTTATTAATTAATAATGTCATTTGAAATTCATTCTATTTTATATAACTAATATATGTATAAATAAGTTTGTACAAATTTAAGATTCACAAAAGCTCATGTAAGACGGTATCACAGATCAATTTCGTGAAACATATCTTTTATTTGAGTCATTTATGAAAAAAATATTATTATTTTTATTGTAAATGTGGGTTGGGTTGATCCGTCTCACAAATAACTTTAAAATTTAATATATTATTTTATTGTTAACAATAAAATTATAATCTATATCCATGGATTTAAAAATATTTCATCCAAATTTATGTTGCATTGGTGAGGTAGATTTGAAATTAATTAATTTTTATGATATTTTTTTTTGATAATATTAATAATAATAATAATAATAATAATAATAATAATAATAATAATAAAGCAAACGATTCCATTTGAAATACTTATATTACTTATTTACCTGTTAGTAATATAAATTATTTTAGATTTCAAATTATTATTAGTTGAACTTGAAATTTATTAAAATTAAATTGAAATACTATATAATATATATATATATATATATATATATATATATATATATAAATATATAAACATGTAAAACGTGTATTTGAATTTTATGGTGTTGAACACGTCAATAATATCTAATGTCACACAATAATATTTGACATTAAATCAGTTTTTTATGTCGTGTTGTAACAACGACAAGACGAAAATCCAATTTAATCGTGTAGAGCATCAGAAGTAGATTACATTACAAAATAAATTTAGCTATTATTATTATCTTCCTCTATATATATCTTCCCCTATATTAAATAATTTGTTCTTTAGACATCATATTTTTTTCTACCCAAATTGCCCTTATGTGATATAGATATTACACTTTTGTTTTCATTTGTTTTTTTATTTCGATATTTCAAATTGTAGTTTAATCTATTGATAATTTTTACAACTATGATATTACTTTTATTATTTAGAGCCGTCAATTTGGGTTAGGCCCGTCTGGTCGGTCCGTCTTGCCACACAATTTAAGTGGGTTGAGTTGAAATTTTTTCAACCCAACTAAAGATGGGTCAACCTGCTTAGGCCCACGACCCGCGCGGGTTAGCCCGCTGTGGGCCTGGTTTGGCTCGCGAGTCTGGAGAATTATTAATTTATTTTTTTTATTGTGATATATGTATTTTTTAATGAAAGTTGTGAATTTTTTTGTATTAATTACTTTATATAAAATTTACACGTATGAAATCAATAATTAAAATTTTTATTAATATTTATTTATGAAATGAAATGTATAATTAATTATAATAATTTTTATTTATTTTTATTTGTAGTTAGTCAACCCGCGGGCCAACCCGCCTCACCCGCAACCCACATTGGGTTGGGTTGGGTTGAGGATTTTCAGCCCATCGGGATGATGGAACAGCCCGTCCTCGACTCGTTAAAAGGTGGGTTTTTAGTTGGCCGGCCCGCCCCGCCATGGGTTGGCCCGTCTGACAGCTCTACTCTTATTTGAATATAAATCAAATTAATTACAAAATTATTATACAAGTTGCATGCATCAATACACTAATTATTAATATTATTAACCATAAAAGGTTAGTGCATAAAGGACATAAGTGGATGCAAAAACGGAAAAATAGTTAAGAGGAGATATGAGAAGATGATTCAAAATATAATTGAATGAAGCTCTTCAAAATCGAAATTCACAAAATATTATAATGGTTAATCTTTTTTTGTTTTTATTAAAATAGATCAAAGCCCAATAATGTATTGAGTTGGCCCAGTGTAAAATGGGCCCACCCGAACACCCGAGTCAGAATCTAGCCATCTTTCCCATCCATCGTGATTCGGTCGCTTCAGTGAACAAGAAGCGAAGTAGAGAGCTCGGAACTCAGAAGCTCCATGGCCACAGACTTCAAATCCATCCCCTTGATCGGTATTAAATTTTTTCTTTAATTTCTGTATTCGTGTCCCACTGCTATTTTTTTTTCTTTTAATCGAAGAAGATTCGACGCTGTAAGCTTAAGAGAGCTC
Organism: Henckelia pumila; assembly: GCF_033568475.1. Classification (NCBI taxonomy): domain Eukaryota; kingdom Viridiplantae; phylum Streptophyta; class Magnoliopsida; order Lamiales; family Gesneriaceae; genus Henckelia; species Henckelia pumila. Next base: position 7,321,542 of record NC_133121.1, on the reverse strand, counting down.
ATTTAATTTTTTTTGAAAAAATCATGGAACAGATATCAGTCCTCTGGTGGAGAAATGGGATGATCCAAAAATGTCTCAAGATGGAGGTGTAGCCCAAGTTGTTCAACAACTACACCAGGCTTGTCGCGAAGCTGGGTTCTTTTATGTGGTAATTTTGTCAGTTTAATCTGGTTATGTAATGATATTAATTTGGCTTAATTCCCGTGTTCAGAAATTTACTGGCGTGTTTCTTTTCGTACGTAGAGAAACATAGTTATTGTTGCGGTAATATCCTGTAACTTTTTGTTTTTTTTTGGTTGATGGGAAGTGAAGAAATGAAATCATACAGCTAGTAAACTACTTAACCTTACTTCAAGCTCCATTACTTTTTATCCAATTAGGTGCTCGGCAATTGGCCGAACTATATGCTACTACTACATTATAGAATGTTAACAGATAACCACTAGTTTTAGAAGAAAACGAGATCAAAATGTTTTTTGAAGATAATAAATCTTTTTCCTTTTGAAAAGGAAGATGATTGTAGCCTTTTAATTCTTACGTCAATGTCTTTTGTTGCACAGAAAGGACATGGCATCCCTGACTCTTTCCTTAAAGAGGTTAGAGGTATAGCACGGCATTTTTTTAGTTTACCGTATGAGGAGAAGCAAAAGATTAAACTATCTGCAGCAACTGGATACAGGTTCGTGGAGTGCAACAAAATTTTATAACAATGTGGTATGAGAATGACTAAGATTTGATGTGATCAGTGTATATATATATATATTTTTATTTTTAAAACTTAAAATGCCCTTTTGAATACAGAGGATATCAAAGAGTCGGTGAGAACATAACAAAAGGCGTACCTGATATACATGAAGCCATTGATGTAGGTTGAGATTCTATACACCTCTTCATTATAACTGCTGCTTGGTTGGTCCAATTGTTTATCGGACAAACCTTATTCTCAAACTTGTTTGGTGCTGATCCATGCCACATTGGCTCTTCCAGGGTTATTTCTTTATGTCTTACATCTTGTATCGAGAATGTTGAGTCTTTTTTACTCTATTTACTATGAGTCAAGAATGTTGCTTCTCGCTTTGAATGATAACAATGTTGTGCTTGCAAACAGTTTGAACCAACAATGGCGTAAATTATTCTTGGCACTAATACGGTCGAGGATGTTTTTCAGGATGAAATGCAAGACGATTTTTGTTATTCATTTTCTCTGACAAATTAACGGGCTTTCGCTTTATTATTATTCATTAGTTTGTAATTTTTTGTATGTCAAATTTTGTTTTGCGGATATTTAGATTCTATTATATAATAGCTTTGGATATCATACTAAATAAGATGTGTGCTTCTTGGCTATACGATATCCAGGCATCTTGGTATGCCTTGTACTTTTAGTAACTATGGCTGAGATTAATATTTAAATATTGTTATAACAGTGCTATAAGGAAGTAAAACCTGGAATGTATGGTGCTCTTGGCAAAGTTATGGAGGGATCAAACAAATGGTATGTAAAGTTCAGTTCAAGCTGTTAAATTATAGGCAAAGCAATATTTTGATGATTCACGCCGTGTCAAACTTTGTTGAGGACATGTAATTCCAAATTAAGTTCTTTAGCTATGGAGAATTTTATATTTAAAGTTGTATGTGAGAAACACAAAGAAAGGGAGGGGAAAAAGAATTATGTTTTTACTCCACATATGTAGATTCTGTGAAAATTATGGGATTGCTGTAGGTTTCTCCATATTTTACCAAGAAACCCATTGCTATTCTACTTTAGTCTGTTACAGTAAATCTTTTTGTTAAGCACCCACTCTGCCTGTTTAATTTGAGTTGGTTGCTGAACAATTTGATGTGAGACTAACTTCATATCCGTGACTGTTCGGTATTGAACCTACATTTACACAGGCCAAATGATCCTCCAAATTTCAAAAATTTAATGGAGGAGTACATCAACCTTTGCACTGGTACTTTGTCCAATAAAGTTCCTTACTCTGTTCCCGAATCTTTTTGTCTAACGATCTAAATGAAATCACCATATTATGAGTTTATAGATCTGTCTCGAAAGATAATGAGGGGCATTGCTCTAGCCCTCGGTGGATCAATGGATGCGTTTGAAGGGAGTAGAGCAGGAGATCCATTTTGGGTTTTTCGCATAATTGGATATCCTGTTGGCTCTCAATATGGACAAGAAATGCCAAAGAATGACATTGGGTGGTGAGCAAGGTCTTAATATTAGTTTTTCATCTTCTTTCATTTAGCTTACTTCTGATTAATGTTTTTTTTGTCTGCCATTTGAATGAATCTAGTGGAGCTCACACGGATTACGGTAATGTTTTTATAGCTGGATATCTATTTTCTTATCCTCTTGTTTATCCTCTCACAATTTATTTTTTCAGGTTTACTGACATTAGTCAATCAAGACGACGATATAACTGCCCTTCAGGTATGTTTGTCTCTTTGTTTTATTTCACGTTGGCACGTTAACTAATATGTTTGAATTATTAAAGGTGAGAAACAGTGAGGGGGAATGGATATCAGCAATGCCAATTCCTGGCACTTTTGTTTGTAACATTGGCGACATGCTTAAGGTACACGCGTACTTCAGACGCACTTTAGTGATCCCTCTGAAACTTCTGTACGCTGCAGCATACACCCAAACCTCAATATACAAATTGTCCTCTGAAAGATAATTTATGAAAAATGGCAGATTCTAACTAATGGTCTTTACGAATCAACCCTCCATCAAGTCATCAACAACTCTCCAAGCTATCGTGTTTGCGTTGCCTACTTCTATGAGGTAACTCTCATCCCAACAGTTGTATAGCAAAGTGCGAGAATAGTAATGTGGGAGTGCATGCATCCTTGCAAGTCCTCTCCCCACCTAGTTTGGCATTTTATGTGGATTTTCTTCATGACAGCCTAACTTCGATGCTGCGATAGAACCAATGGATACATGTGTGCAGAAGACGGGGGGTGCCAAGAAGTTTGAAGGAGCTGTATATGGAAAACATTTGGTCGGCAAAGTCCTTACTAATTTCGTCGAATAGGTCTTTTGTTGTAATGTTTTGCTATTTCTTGTCCACTTACCCGGCTCGTGGTGCCAACAAAATTTCTCTGATCAAACAAGGTCTTTATTTATGCCGATATATCTCAGTTCTTGATTACAATTAGAGGCGAAAACCGGTCGTATCGGTGTGGCTCGGACCAAATGTAGCCTGGCCGGGATGAACCAGGCTAGGAAATTCGAAACCCAGTTTTTAAAGCCTGGTCTTGGTCCGTGGCAGGGCTATATTTGTCCCCCAATTTTTTGGACTGTATATGTATAAAATAAAATGAGAGAATGTGCCAAAATATCATATATTTTTGTATCAACTATGAATGAGCATGTATTTTATTTTAAACTAAGCTAAAGTAAAATAAGATATTGAAAATCATCCTAAAGAAATTAGGGAAATTTGAATTTCATTAAAGATAAACCTCTGTATTAAATTAAAGGTCTTTTAAATTTTTAAATATCGAACAATTTTGCTTCGTTTGTAGAAGGTTTTATACTGGATTTTTTTAAAAAATCAAATTTAAATGATCATTAATTTCTCACGGGGAGTTTAATGCTAATTTCCCTTAATAGTTCATCATAATAGTCAGAGCATTTATTTTACTATGAATTGCCTCTTGAAATACATTATTTTTTTAAAAAAAAAAATTATCTGCCCCAAAAGCAGGAATCACTCTCGTCATCTAAAATTATTTTATATTCTCCAAAAAAAAAAATCTAAAAATATTTTATATGCTCTATTTAAAATATGTATATATTATATGCAACAAATGGTCCTGTGGAGCTATTTTTTGCAAAATTCTGGAGCAGTAAATTGGAGCCAGATCTATATGAGTAAATAGATACAAACCAAATTAGATAATTTTAAATCCAAATGATTTGTTTGGATGCATGTGAATTTCTTAATTTAGCCAAATGCAATATTATTAGTCTCTGTCCCAAAAAACAAATAAATAAAAAAAATTGAACTTTATTAACTATGTCCCCCTTCCATTTAGAGAGATTATTTCCTCTTTTTGGGCTGCCAATTATTTAAAACATTTCACTTCCAGTTTTGTCATTAATTTGTTTATTCTTGAAACTACAATTTCACACGAATGCAATTAATTCATCTATAGATATCTTTCAAATAATAGCAAACTACAAATCATACACCTGTTATATTTTGCTTTTTTAAGATTTAAAAATAATTAGAAAATTTAGCTTGACATTCTTTTTAGGAAACTTTGCCCAAACTTTTGTGCTGCCTTTCTACAATCTCGAGGCATATTTTTCACGGGATAGACTAAGATAATAATTTACGATTTGGTACACCAAATCATAAGCTTTAGTATAATATAATTTTGGAGTACATAAATTTTTTTCTTTTTTCTAGGACTTATGCTTCAAACTTATTTACATTTACTTATTTTTTTTCAAAATTTTATTATAGAATACAATTAGAGTTTGTAAAAATAAATTTGAAATAATAATTAAATTATTTAAAAATAATTTTTTTATCTTTCAAATTTTTTTTTAAGATTCTAAATGTGTAAAATGTGATGATGTGTCAAGGTCAAATTTCAAATTTTACAAGTTTGAACAATTTTAGTACGAAATTAAGAGTGAAAATACTTTTTTTTTCAATAAATTAGATAACACGTAAATGCATATATCTTAGAATTTTTTTACAATAAATTTTAAATAATATTTCAATGTTTTTTAATGATATTTTGCTTAAAATTTTTTATAATATCAAAGATTTAATATTAAAAAATTAAAAGGAATTTTTTGTAAAAAATTAATAAAAAAGCTCACGTTTAATCATATTTTTTTCACGCATAATATTGTTAATTAGATTAAGCTGACAATTATTTTTCCACACTTTTATTAAAATCGAAACTTCTTCTTCGCAATTAACCCACGTTTTTTCCCAAAACATTGATTTCGTTTATGACTAATGAAGTTAATTTCAACACTTAACCAATTTGTTCACATTCCATATTCCTGCATAAATAATATAAAGAGACAATGTTAATAATAATTAATGTTTTTTTGGAAATAATAATAATTAATGTTAAAATAATATGTTTGTTGAAATCTGACGTCTCAACTCATTTTGATAATTGACATCAACCGGAAACAACTCAGGTCTTCATTATTTCTACTTCCCTTAAATAACGTCATTATTAGAGTAATTAAGTAATTATTTATTAAACCATTAGTCCTAAAAAGCCAGTTCGAAATACCGAAATTGCCCTCCATCTTGCCCCTTCACGATTTGACATGTGTATTTCATGAAGGAATTGACCCTTGATTTGCTCCTCCAATCTCCCATTCATGTCCGAAATTTCAAATCTTTCACCTGATTTTTGTGTTTATTATTTTGATCAATTGTAGGAAAGCAGGCGATGAATTGTAATTGGAAGCTGACATTGAACTAACGATTGAATCGTAAACTGAAAGAAATCTCTTCAATTAATTTGCTCCACCAAACCCTTCTCAACCAATCTGTTTCCCATTTCTTCAAATCTACTCTGCTATTGGGTTTTTCTATCTGCAGCTGAATTGCATTTTGGAAAACAGTTGTGGGAGTTTGTGGGTTTTTGGCGGGGCTGAGGAGTGGCGAAATGAAGCAGTTGACGGCGTTGCAGCAGCAGAACCGTCGTAGCAACAGCTTCCGTGGCGGGCCTTCGCCGTTGGACGGGGCGGTAGAAGGCGGGAAGAAGTCGCCGGTGACTATTTTCTGGCTGGTCTTACACGGACTCTGCTGTTTGATAAGTTTAGTGCTGGGTTTTCGATTTTCGCGGCTTTTGTTTTTTCTCTTGTTTTCTACTTCGTCGTCCCCATTACCCCCTGCTGCCACCACTTTCTCCGCTTTCCACACTTTATCTACCTCCTCCGACGCGGCCACGTCGCCGCCTAAGGGGAATTTTTCCACGGGAGGTGGGAGTAGGGTGGTTGTTGGGAGGCATGGGATACTGATTCGGCCGTGGCCACATCCCGATCCGGCCGAGGTGATGAAGGCACACAGGATAATTGAGAGGGTTCAGATCGAGCAAAGGTCTCTATATGGTGTCAAAACGCCTAAGCCAGTTATTGTGATCACACCTACCTATGTTCGAACTTTTCAGACACTTCATCTCACTGGAGTGATGCATTCTTTGATGAATGTTCCCTATGATCTCATATGGATCGTGGTTGAAGCTGGTGGCATTACCAATGAGACCGCCTCGCTGATTTCTAAATCGGGACTGAAGACTATTCATATTGGATTTAATGAAAAGATGCCAGTTCTGTGGGAGGATCGGCATAGGTTGGAGTCGAGGATGAGGCTTCATGCTTTAAGGTACATGTTGATAGTGTCCGTGATTTTATTTTGATTGATTAAGCAATTAGATTTTGGTTGATTTAGAGTGTTACTTTTGGTAAAAGGTGGATATCATAGTGATTAATTAGCAGGAAGTCTGTAACTTGACGTCGTTCAAATGTGCAGGGTAGTAAGAGAGAAGACCTTAGATGGTATCATCATGTTTGCAGATGATAGTAACATGCATGGCATGGAGTTATTTGATGAGATTCAGAATGTGAAATGGGTAGGCTCTGTTTCAATTGGGATTATTATACAATCTGGGGGTTCTGAGGAACGAGAATTCCCAGATGTTAAGAATGATGATGATAAGATGTCCGAATTGCCTGTTCAAGGGCCGGCTTGCAATTCTTCAAACCATTTTGTTGGGTGGCATACCCTCGATATGTCTCAATTTGCAGATAGGAGTGCTAGATATATTGGCGACAGGGCTCTTGTGCTACCAAGAAAGCTGGAATGGGCTGGGTTTATATTAAATGCAAGATTGGTGTGGGAGGACACAGCAGATAAGCCTAAATGGTTTAAGGATTTAGACGAAGTTGGTCGGAATGAAGGAGATCTGGAGAGTCCACTATCCTTGTTAAAGGATACGTCAATAGTGGAGCCCCTTGGGAGTTGTGGGCGTAAAGTGATGCTATGGTGGTTGCGTGTTGAGGCACGGGCAGATAGTAAATTCCCTGCAAGGTAAGTCTTTTGTTCTATATATTGAAGTGCATAGTATAGTTGTTCGTTATGGCTCCAACCCTTTTAAGTGGGCGTGATCAGCTTTACCTTCTGCTCGTGTCATTGTTTGTTATCGTATGGGGTGTTCTTCAGTTTCCGTCGTGATCATTACACAATGCTTGTGGAACGATTGACTAGTTTCTGAACTTTGATAGTTGTAGACCTCTTTATGAAAAGGAAATAGAATCACTATCCACTTTTGTGCGCCCACACACACACATGTATTGGTTACATTCTTTCATTAAGTATTAGGTACGGTGAAGGACAGGTTTCATTTATTGCATGGAGCTTGTGTGTGTGTGTTATTTTTTTCGTGAAAAATGAGTCATGTGATTAGGGCCATATGTGCTATGAATTTCCATGTGCATCTTGGCTGTACTGATTCCACAGAAGACTGGTGCAAATACTAGGACTTAACTATGAGGCTTCAGGCACAAAGGTTAACTATCGGATGGTGGAAAATGAAAATCTGACCCAAAGGTGTATACGTTAATTGAACCCATAAAGAATGAATGCCATGTGTGACAGTCCGGTGAATATTAGGATGATTCATGTTAGGTTTTAAGTACATTAATTATTTTCAAGAATGACATGGATTTTTTAATACAAGAAGGCCTGGTGATGGGATTTAGGCAGACCCAGCGTATATGTCTAAAAGATTGTTAAGAAAAGGGGTCTGAGATAAACCTCTGGAAAAGATATATTGCTGATCAAAGAGAATGATACAAAATCGTGAAAAATCTTTATGAAAAGAAAGAAAACTAGAGGTACTAAGGCGAGGTATGTGAGATATTTAGGAACAGTTCCCAATAGACCTCCAACAACTGAAGCCCCAAGACTTGGACTCAAAATAGGGGTCCAATTATATCAGTTGAAATCCACCTCACATATGAACCAGATGCTAAATACATCAACAGCCAGGAGCCACCAAAAGAAGAAAGGTAGGTCTTTAAGGCAGAATACCACTTAAGACCAAAAAGAGAGATGAGACTCCTGTAGAGCGGAAAACCAACCAAAGCAGCCACCTGAACAATTTGATATAGAATACATTCTTTCGATCAACTATGGAAGACCATATTTATATTTGTTGTTTACCATTCTGTAACAGTCTTTCAAACGGATTTCTTTCATTTATTCCTCTGTTTTATAAGCTTTATTGACTTTGGGTAGTTTTTGCATTATCATCATGTTTTCTTTTATCCTTCGTGGGAAAAACAGCACCATTGTCTATCATACTGCTTTGTTTTCAGTTGCATACTTAAGACTGATTATGCAGTGTGAAATGATTTCTTTAACGGCTGTCACGAGTTAAAATTTATAATAAGCTTTATTCAGGGAGTCAATCCTCAATGTGTACAAATTTTGCCACTCATTCTCAATATTTGCTGAGAATTAGTATAACACCCTTTGTCCCACATGGGTTGGAACAACAAGTTTAAAAGAGTTTATAATAAGATATAATGGACTCTTATAGCGACTGGAGTTAATCATTTTTGTAGAACAAGGACGATCACGGAATAGTTGCTATAGAGGTCCATTGTGCAATTGTGTTTGCTTGTGGGGTGATAAATCAATAGGCATCAACAGAATCATGTTAGTTTTGTTATTGTTAATTGTCTTATAATTTCTTGCAACAAATTGTGATCTTGAACTGTATGATTCTTATGTATATCAGTATATGTTTGGCCATGTAAACAACTTGAAATTATTATTGTTTGAAAATGTAGATGGATAATTGATCCTCCATTAGAGATCACTGTCCCAGCTAAACGTACCCCATGGCCCGACTCTCCTCCCGAACTTCCATCTCTTACAGAAAAAGTTCTTGGTATCCAAGAAAGCATCCCAGAGAACACTGAAAGGCGCGCAGCGCCCAAAGTTGGGTCAAGAAGAAAACGCACTCGGAGCAAGAAGAAGCACACGACAAAAGTATTGAACGAGCATGCTACTATTATGAGACAGCCTGAGGATAACTAGAAACTCTTATACGTCACATCTCAGTTACCAGCGAATGTGAATTGTGACAATCGAGCAAACCTTTGACATGATAACCATGGAGGCAAAATGTTTGATATCTTGTTTGGTAGATATCTTGTTCGGTAAATACATCGAGGCATATGTTACATATACGATGATGGCCAGTCGATACATACATTTTGATTCTTGGCTTGGTTTACTTCTGAGATTGGTTTCATGTGAAATTCTTCCTTATTCCATTCCTTCATTCGTGTGATATAGCATCTAAGCTTGTTTCTTGGTTGTAACGTGTATGTACTTGTCTCCCAAGCTTCATATTCCAAGATTCTCGAAACAGAAACGATTTAGTATACTTTTTTTTTTTTCTTTTTGGATTTTCAAGGTCGTCAGGACTCAGGATGATTGATGAATCATTGGGAGAGCACATGGCCAACCTGCTCGGATACTAATTTGAATGTATATCAAGTTTCTCTCCAAAACTTCAAATTTTGGGTTTGACTTTTGGGTTGCCACTCATTCATTTAAATGAAACTTCCAGCTTTAAATATAAATGTATACAAAATATGAGATAATATATAAAATTATCCTATAGTTTAGGCCTTTCTACGGACTAATACATTGATTTTTCGTATATTTTAGTTCTTTCATTCATGTACTTGTTTCCATAACGTCTCTGACTCTAACTTCTCTCAATATTTAACAGAGTGAACATAGTTCTTTTTCATGTAATGCTCAATTGAGTCATGTTCGTGTTATCGTTGCATCGACGATATATCAAAATCATGTCGAAAAAAGATAATGAACAAAAACTAAAATTAGACAACATAAAAAAAATGAAATGAGAAAAATAAAAATATATAAAACCAAAATTGCGTAACTCTCTTAAAAACGGCTTCGTTTAGATTAAATACAAGCGATTTCACCTTTAGAAAAATGATTATTTTAACAGCAGAATGTCATTTTTCTAAAATCAAATCTGACTGAAGATCATTTTCTCCCCTTCCCCAAAAAATAAATTCAAGAGGCTTGGTTTTTAAAAGATCTGATTTTAATTTATTTTTACGAAAATACATTTTCCATCCTAAAATCAAATATTTACAGCTGAATACCCTAACACTCATTATCAATCCAAACACAAATATTTTGTTAGATCAGAAGCATTGGTTGGAAAAGGATGCATATAATCTGCGTGAAATCAGATTTATGGGGAATCATAAGTTGCCTGGGGAATGATTTGACTGCTCAAGAAACCCACCATTGGAGGAGAGTGAACAACAATATTAATTAATTTGAGGGTTGAGTCGGACGGTATTACATATATTTATGGTGAGATAAATGTCTCATCAACATATCGAATGAAAATTAATTTTTTTTAAAAACGATATTTTTTTATAGATCGAGTAAAATAAAATATTCGTGACACAAAATTAATGTCCCAGACGCGCTCAAAAGATGTCACATTAATTATGAAATTGAAATAACAGCAATCCCTCCCACTTCCCATAAAAAAGGATGGGAGGGGGGCAAAATGGGTGACAAATATTACTAAATTATTTGCCTATGCAACAATTTTACCGACATAGGATGAATTAACATGATGGACTAACTGACAGACATTATGGGACCTCCCAGATTCCCATACATTTACTAATTCTGTGGATTTAAAATTAATTTTTTACTCCAATTTTATATATTTCCCAAAACGGAAAGTAAGCTAGTTAGTTAGCATTCGCTGTCTGGAAAAAGTAAAAAAATAAATGTCCGCATGCGTAATATTCAGATTTTAGCATCATAATTCATCCGTTTCTTTTAATCCAAAAAAAAAAAAAAACATATCACCCAGTAATAAGTTTATTAGTTTTAAAATTTTATACTATATTTTTGTATATAATTTTAATTTTAGTCAGTTTCACTAGTTATAAGTTATAACCCTCCATACTGTCATAAGTAAGAATAGACATCATCTATTAAATTAAGACATGGCCAATATTTTATCATTTTAATTTAATGCATACAGATCCGTCCTTGTAACTAAATTTTAATATGAAAGTGGGGTTTTTTTAAAATTAAGAAAAAAAAAAACCAAAGATAAAGAATCGAAGTTTTAAATATAAAATTAAATGATCAACGTTTCAAGAGTATTTAGTTATATTCTAGCCACTAATTTTATTTCAACATTAATCCATCAATCAAAAATTGCATAAATAATCTAAATATTTAGGTCGGGTATTGATCAATGACGATAAAACACATACAGATGTACAACTCGGTTCAAATATCATTCTTGTGATGAAATCATAGTTCTAGAAATGTGACTTTTCTTATCTTATTTTTTAATGAGTTATGATACATGTATATGAAAGATTACACATTAGATTATACATTACATTGAAATTACATAATTATTTTACATATATTTTTTTCAAATAAAATGCATAGATAATGATGTAATTTCAAAGCGAATATGTAATTTGACATATAACACTAAGTGTATGCATGATATTTTCCTTTTTTGGCATGGATTCCTTAAATTCGTAATCCCTGTTCCCTAACCATAAAAAAAGCACTCTCCAAGTTTTCATATACAATATATATATATATATATATATATATATATATATAATCTAATTACGTATTCAAAAGATAAATAATATAAAAAATTAATCTTTTTTCATAGATCCAAAATAAATTAAGAAATAATAATGATTTCTGTGCCTATATATATCCCAAGCATCGTTTGCTTCTTCAACCCAAAGCAAACTTTCCCTTTGCACAACTTTTGAAATTCTCCTCTTTACATTTCTTCCCCAAACCAAGAAACCATGCATGCGATCGCTGCACACGCCATTCTTTTCTTCTGTTTCGCCATTTTAGCATATTCAAGAGACGTCACCATCTTAAAATACGACGAAAATTACATAGCAAAGAACCCAAATCTCCGTAGCGACGATCATATAAGGACCTTATACGAATGGTGGCTAGCAGAGCATGGCAAAACGTACAATGGGTTGGGAGAAAAGGACAAAAGATTCGAGATTTTTAAGGATAATCTGAAGTTCATCGACGAGCATAACGCCGGGAATCGAACCTACGAGGTGGGCTTGAATCGGTTCGCCGATTTGAGCAACGAGGAGTACAGGTCTTTGTATTTTGGCACGAAAACTGATGCTAAGCGCCGCTTTGTGAAGTCGAGATATGGCAGTAATCGGTACCGTTTTCGGAATGGGGAGACTTTGCCGGAATCCGTCGATTGGAGGAAGAAGGGTGCCGTTGCTCCGATTAAAAACCAAGGCTCCTGCGGTGAGTTTTTGCCGGAATCTTTCTCTTTTTTCTTGGTTGTGTTCTCTGTTTCATAACTCAAAAATCAGAAAACCAACTTTATAAGGTTGGATACAGAGTGGTGAAGTGAACAAAAAACAGCTAAATTTTTGATATGATTTGCGACAAATTCATTTTGTCCCATTTTTGGACAGGAAGTTGTTGGGCTTTCTCGACAATTGCTGCAGTGGAAGGCATAAACCAGATAGTTACAGGGAAACTCATCACTCTGTCAGAACAAGAACTCGTGGATTGCGACAAGAAACAAAATCTAGGCTGCAATGGAGGCCTCATGGATTATGCTTTCCAATTCATCATGTCCAATGGTGGTATGGACACCGAGGATGATTATCCTTACAAGGGTGTCGATTCCGAATGTGACTTTACTCGGGTTCGTTTCGAAATCGCCAAAACAGAGTAACCATATCATTTCCCACACACAAAAAAAAAAAGTTTATTAACGTTTGTGTTTGTTTTCTTGCAAATCTTTTGGCCATGTTTCAGAAGAATGCAAAGATTGTAAGCATAGATGGCTACGAAGACGTGCCACAAGATGAGAAATCTTTGCGAAAGGCGGTGGCGCATCAGCCGGTTAGTGTTGCTATCGAAGCATCGGGGAGAGCCCTCCAACTCTATACCACAGTAATGAACTTCCTCTCTGATATTGCTAAATTTACATGGATGATCTGTCATTGCAAAACTTGTTAGAAAAGTCTGATAGTTTTGGTCTTATCAGGGGATATTCGCGGGCGAATGCGGGACGGAACTAGACCATGGTGTGGTGGTGGTAGGGTATGGTACCGAAAACGAGGTCGATTATTGGATCGTGAGGAACTCATGGGGGACTAGTTGGGGTGAAGATGGATACTTTAGACTCGAGCGCGGCTCGATTAATGCTCGGTCCGGCAAGTGTGGGATTGTTATGGAGGCTTCTTACCCCATCAAGAATGCTGGAAATCCAACAAAGTTTGGTTATGTTGCTGATGAATAAAGATGGGAAGGAGCATGTTCTTTTTTCTTTTAGCCTATCAATTTGATGGATGGATTTTCAATAGAATGATGTGTGTATATATTTTGTCCTATTGTATTGCGTTTGGAAACATTTGGTATTGTTTAATGAAATTGGAGTTTCTCGAGTTTAAGTCCAAGTTAAATATCAGTAGTTCAATATGTCTGATGATTTCAATTTTGGTACTCTAAAAGTTTGCTACTAAATCCATTGTCTCTATCTATATACATTTATTGCTTATTAAAAGAAGAAGAAAACTCATGTAGTTTTAGAAAAAATTAAATAGATTTTGACCCGAAGAAGTTTACTTGTGAAAACAATCGAACAATGAATCTGTATGGCATAATAATTTTGTCAAGATGAATGGAATTTTATTGATAATACTCTGTGTTGTGTTTCAAATATATAATTTTGTTTGTTTTTCACACGAATGAAGAAAATTATTAAAAATCCAAAATTTAAAAACTGTTGTGAAAAAGTAAAAATTTACGGTAAAAAGTAAAAACTCAAAAACTCAAAATTCTACACTTTATAAAATTTTTCTCTCTTCACAATTGTGTTTTTCTACACAAATGGAGAGACCTATTTATAGATCTCAATTGGAGATTAGTCAAAAATTAATACATCATTAATTACATCATCACACACTAATTTTCAATATTTTACAACTCAATTTTCAACTTTCAACCTTCAACATTCAACAATAAATAATAATATATATTTATATATATTTTCAACACTCCCCCTTGTGATGATGATCATGATAGAATGACTATCTCCATTACGTGTTGTATACTGCCTCGTTAAAAACCTTACTAGGAAAAACCCATTGGGACAAAAACCATAGTAAGGAAAAAAGAGTGCAGCCACGTAAACTCCCCCTGATGTCAACATGAATGATTCTTCACATATTTCGTAGATTGCGCATCCCAATATTATAAATGTGTTTTCTGAATATCGCCGTGGGAAGTGTCTTTGTGAAGAGATCGGATGAGTTCTCACTTGATTGAATGTAACAGATATCAATATCTTTATTCTTCTCCAGCTCTTGAGTGTATGCAAAGAATTTAGGAGGAATATGTTTAGTTCTGTCACTTTTGATGTATCCTTCTTTCATTTGGGCAACACATGCGGCATTATCTTCATACAGTGTGATTGGATTCTTGTCCACTGATAATCCGCAAGAAGTTTGGATATGCCGAGTCATTGATTTAAGCCAGACACATTCACGGCTTGCTTCATGTAGTGCAATAATCTCGGCATGATTTGATGAAGTTGTAACAAGTGTTTGTTTCTGTGATCGCCAAGAGATTGCAGTGCCTCCACGAGTAAATACATATCCGGTTTGGGAACGTGCCTTATGTGGATCAGATAAGTATCCAGCATCAGCATAACCAATTATTCTCTGATTTGTATCTTTTGGATACAAAAGTCCCAAATCCGTCGTTCCACGTAAATAACGGAATATATGTTTAATTCCGTTCCAGTGCCTCTTCGTTGGACATGAACTGAATCTTGCCAATAAATTTACTGCAAAAGATATGTCTGGTCTAGTGCAATTTGCAAGATACATAAGGGCACCAATGACACTTAGATATGGTACTTCAGGACCAAGAACAACTTCATCATCTTCACATGGACGAAATGGATCCTTTTCTATATTCAATGATCTGACAACCATTGGAGTACTTAAAGGATTTGATTGATCCATATTGAAACGTTTAAGGACCTTCTCTGTATAATTAGACTGGTGAACAAAAATTCCACATTCTTTTTGTTCAATTTGTAAACCAAGACAATACTTGGTTTTTCCAAGGTCTTTCATTTCAAATTCTTCCTTCAAGTACATCATAACTTCTTGAATTTCTTTATTCGTTCCAATGATGTTTAAATCATCAACATATACAGCAATAATTACACATCCGGATGTTGTTTTTTTGATGAAAACACAAGGGCATATTGGATCATTTACATATCCCTTTTTCATCAAGTGCTCACTTAGCCGATTATACCACATTCGGCCAGATTGCTTTAACTCATATAATGATCTTTGCAATTTTACAGAATAAAATTCTCTGGGTTTTGAACTTTGTGCTTCAGGCATCTTAAATCCTTCAGGGATTTTCATGTATATATCACTATCAAGTGATCCGTATAAGTAAGCTGTAACAACATCCATAAGACACATTTCCAAATTTTCAGACACTGCCAAACTAATCAAATATCGAAACGTAATTGCATCCATAACAGGAGAATATGTTTCTTCATAATCAATTCCAGGTCTTTGAGAAAAACCTTGTGCAACAAGTCGAGCTTTATATCTCACTATTTCATTTTTCTCATTTCTCTTTCGAATAAAAACCCATTTGTACCCAACAGGTTTAACACCTTTAGGTGTAAGGACTATAGGTCCAAAAACACTACGTTTATTTAGCGAATTTAATTCAACCTGGATGGCATCTTTCCATTTTGACCAATCCTTTCGAGTTTTGCATTCACCAAAAGATTTTGGTTCATTATCTTCATTTACGATGTCACATGCCACATTGTACGAAAATATCTCATCAATATCTTGTACATTCTTTCGGTTCCATATTTTTCCAGTATTAATATAATTGATAGAGATTTCATGATTCTCGTCAGTTTGTGGTTCTGACAAAATATTTTCATCATCGTGTGTTTCTTCTGAAACACCATTTTCTATTTTCTGATCATCATTTTTCTCTATGTATTTTCTTTTCCGAGGATTTTTATCCTTTGAACCGATTGACCTTCCACGCTTTAGGCGTTTTATGACATCATGAATGTCTTCATTTTGTTTCTTTGGAATTTCAACTCGAGCAGGGGCATTTACAGCAGGTATATATGATTTTGTTACCCCTTTTGTGTCTGCAAATGCATCTGGCATTTGATTTGCTATTCTTTGCAAATGCACAATTTGCTGTACATCTTTATCACATTGTTTAGTTCTAGGATCCAAATGTAATAATGATGGTACATACCATGTGATTTCTTTTTCGATGTGTTTCTTTTCTCCCCCTAACATTGGAAAGTTATTTTCATCAAAATGACAATCAGCAAACCGTGCTGTAAACACATCGCCTGTCTGAGCCTCAAGATATCTAATGATTGATGGACTATCATAGCCGATATAAATACCATTTTTTCTTTGAGGTCCCATTTTTGTTCTTTGAGGTGGTGCAATAGGCACATACACCATACATCCAAAAATTCTCAAATGAGAAATATCTGGTTCTTTGCCAAATACAAGCTGCAATGGGGAGTGTTTATGATATGCACTTGGCCTGATGCGAATCAATGCAGCAGCATGTAAAATTGCATGTCCCCATATAGAAATAGGGAGTTTCGTTCTCATAATCATTGGTCTAGCAATCAACTGCAGACGTTTAATCAATGATTCAGCTAATCCATTTTGTGTATGAACATGAGCTACAGGATGTTCAACAGTAATTCCCATCGACATACAATAGTCGTTAAAAGTCTGGGAAGTAAATTCTCCAGCATTATCAAGTCTTATTTTCTTGATCGTATATTCGGGAAATTGATTCCGCAATTTTATTATTTGAGCCATCAATTTTGCAAATGCCACATTCCGAGTGGACAATAAACATACATGTGACCATCTGCTAGAGGCATCGATCAATACCATAAAGTATCGAAATGGTCCACATGGTGGATGAATTGGCCCACAAATATCACCTTGAATACGTTCAAGAAATATGGGTGATTCCTTTTGGATTTTAGCTGGTGATGGTCTTATAATAAGTTTCCCCAGAGAACATGCTTTACACTGAAACTTATTATTCTGAAAGATCTTCTGGTCTTTCAGTGGATGACCACTTGTATTTTCTATAATCCTTCGCATCATTATTGAACCAGGATGTCCCAATCGATCATGCCAATTTGTTAGTATTGAAGAATTTCCAATAACCATATTTGATTCGATTGGACTTATATGTGTATAATGCAATCCAGTAGGGAGCATTGATAATTTCTCAACTACATATTTCTTTCCTGATTTATATGTAGTAAGACACATATATTTCTCATTTCCTTCGGTTATTGTTTCCGTATCATAACCATGAGAATATATATCATTAAAACTCAACAAATTTCTTTGTGATCGTGGTGAATATAAAGCACTATTTATCAAAAATTTTGTACCATTAGGTAACAAAAATTGTGCTTTGCCACATCCTTCAATCAAGTCTACAGGACCTGATATTGTATTCACCATTGTTTTTGTTGGTTTTAATTCCAAGAAATATTTTTCATTTCTGAGGATAGTGTGCGTTGTACCACTATCTGGTATGCAAACTTTCAGTGCATTATTTCCATCTTTGATCATAGCATTTTCCATAATGATCTTCAAAAACAATATGCAATAAAATGAATTAAGAAAGATACATGCAAATTATAATATGTTACAATTTAATTGCAGAATAAAACAATACATGCAAGATATAATATGTTTTACAATATAAAAATTACATTGTTACATTCTTTTCCCACCAGTACATTTAATCAATATCTTCGAAATCATTCAAAAAGTAGGCAGCATCTAAATTCATTGAACCACTTGCATGGTCAATGTTTTCAGTAAAATTGGTCTCTTTTTCTTTCCCCTTTATTGAATCTTTATAGAGCTTACACAGATGCTCAGGGGCTCGACAAGTTCTTGACCAATGTCCTGGAGTGCCACATCTATAACAAACACTCTCAGTTCTTTTTGGATGATTTTCATTTTCACCCGTATTATCATGCTGCCTCTTTTGTGGGTGGTTCGTGACGTTCCTTTGAGATGAGTTATTGAAATAACTATCTCTTTTATTTTCAAATCCACGGCCTCGACCACGACCGCGATCATTTCTACGCCCACGTCCACGCCCACGTCCTCGTCCACGACCTCGACCAAAATCTTGTCTATATCTTTGATTTTGGTTTTCATTTTTACTTACGACATTTGCTTCAGGAAATGCCGTTGAACCAGTAGGTCTGGACTGATGATTTCTCATGAGCAATTCATTATTCTTTTCCGCCACGAGTAAACATGCGATGAGTTCTGAGTATCTTGAAAATTCACGCACTCTATATTGCTGTTGTAGAGTTATATTTGATGCGTGGAATGTGGAAAATGTCTTTTCAAGCATTTCCATCTCAGTAATATTATGCCCACAAAATTTCAGCTGTGAGACAATTCGATACATCGCAGAATTATAATCACTCACCTTTTTAAAATCTTGGAATCTTAAAGTATTCCATTCATCTCGTGCGGTCGGAAGTATAACTTCCCGTATATGCTCAAAACGTTCTTTTAACCCTTTCCACAAAATCATTGGGTCTTTTTCGGTCAAATATTCACATTTCAACCCCTCATCAAGATGTCTGCGTAAAAATATCATCGCTTTTGCTTTATCTTGTGAGGATGATATGTTATTTTCTTTGATAGTTTCGTTAAGACCCAATGACTCGAGATGCATTTCTACATCGAGGGTCCATGACATATAATTCTTTCCGGTTATATCAAGTGCAATGAATTCGAGTTTCGCCAAGTTCGACATGGTGGTACTAGAAAATAACAATGCATTTTATTAGTTAATTTCCATAAATATGACAATACAAAATAATGGAAGAACGTAAATTATAAGTGCGTATACAAATAGAGAAAAAATATGTGTTGGAAAATCGCTGGTGAGTAAAAGACTCGTGAGCATGATGATCATAGTCGTTATGAAAAATATCCTTATAAATGTCATCATCTCCATCTTCGAAAAAACCGAGGATAAAATATTTTGAGAGAAAGAATGAATTTGGTGTGATTGAAAATGAGTTTGAGTGAACATATTTATAGGGCAAAAACTAGCCGTTTTGTTACCGTTTGTGACCGTTGGGGGTAAAGAAAAAATTGAGTATGTGTTGAATAAAAATTCGTGATAATCATATAATGCATATAATGATAATCATAATTAAATAATTATGTATATCATATCACATTATTATAAGGTCAGTGTCGTAGACAGCCTTTTATATAATGTTGTGAAATTATACCAATATAGTTAGTATAAAGTCAGGTATAGTATATCATATCACATTATTATAAGATCGGTGTCGTAGACAGCCTTTTATATAATGTTGTGAAATTATACCAATATAGTTAGTATAAAGTCAGGTATAGTATATCATATCACATTATTATAAGATCGGTGTCGTAGACAGCCTTTTATATAATGTTGTGAAATTATACCAATATAGTTAGTATAAAGTCAGGTATAGTATATCATATCACATTATTATAAGATCTGTGTCGTAGACAACCTTTTATATAATAACATGATATTATACAAATATGGTTAGTATATAAATACACAATAATATATATCATATCACGTTATTATAAGGTCAGTGTCATAGACAACCTTTTATATAATAACATGAAATTATATATTAATATAGTTAATATATATACATAATAAATATATATCACGTTATTGTTTAAAAACTTTAGAGGCTTTTATACTTGTCGTATCCCTTACCGGGAGTGTGGGATGTCGTCTTAACATCCTCCCAGGATTTATAACAAGTTTTGAAAAAAACTTATTTTTTTCATAACATGATATTATATATTAATATATACACAATAAAAATATATAAACAGTAAAATAAAAATTCTTACTTGTTGAATATTTTTGACTTCTTCTTGTATTTTGGAGCGTCGGAAAATATAGAGAACCTTCGAGCGATCGTGCTGATAACGTGTTGTGAAAAAGTAAAAATTTACGGTAAAAAGTAAAAACTCAAAATTCTACACTTTATAAAATTTTTCTCTCTTCACAATTGTGTTTTTCTACACAAATGGAGAGACCTATTTATAGATCTCAATTGGAGATTAGTCAAAAATTAATACATCATTAATTACATCATCACACACTAATTTTCAATATTTTACAACTCAATTTTCAACTTTCAACCTTCAACATTCAACAATAAATAATAATATATATTTATATATATTTTCAACAAAAACAAATTTCTCGTTTTTATCCCTAATTCAAGAAATGATTATACATTTTTCAGATATAGTTAAGAGAGGTATATGAGTTAAAAACAAGAAAACATTCTACTAAAAAAAAAAAAACTAGACTATAGATTTGAACAACGATATATAATTTAGATGGATAGAGTACTAATGTTTCCCAAATTATCACAAAATATGTGCTCGTAATTCAAGTTCTTTTGAAAATAAAATCATCTTAAGTTATTTATTTATAAACTGAAAGTGATCTAAAAATATTGTTTCAATTGGATACATAATACATCGAATGTCAACATGGATTATGTGAAGAGTTAAAGATTAAAGACTAATGTTTCGTTTGAAAATATACTTACAAAATATTTTTATAAAAGTGTTTTTTTAAAAAATATATATATATAAAATCTTTCAAAAAAAAAATTTAGAATAAATGTGTTTGGACAACTATTTTATAAAAATATTTGAACATTTCAAAATTAATGTTGTTCATCTTTACCTTCTATGATCTTATTCTAAAACCTTCTAAAAACACCCCTCAAGTGTTCTTTAAAAATTATACTTGTAGAATATTTTTTAAAAAACATTTTACAAAAATTGTATTCAAGCACATACTTTAAGTTTTTTCACTTATAAAATATTAAAAACATTTTTAAAGTAAATGTTAAAATGAAACCCAACATATTTTTCGTACTAAACAAAGTCTAAATGCAGGGATTTTATTTATTTATTTTATCTAACCTTTAGGAAGATATTTTTTTAAAAAAAATGGTTAACACATTAATTTTTGAAAATTTCCAAATACATTGGTAGTATTTGACAGCGAATTAAAATTATGCTCATTTTCCTGCTACACTAATATATGCGCGCGATATAATATATGACAAAAACTTTTATGAGACGGTCTCAAAGGTTATTTTTTTAGACGAATATTTTACATGGGTTATCCATTAAAAATATTACATTTTATGTCAAAATTATTACTTATTATTATAAATATAGGCAAGGTTGACTCGTCTCACGGATGAGACCGTCTCACTGGAGTGTTACTCTTAATATATATAGAAAAATATTAACCAAAAATAAAAAGTAAGAGAATTATATATATACTATATATATCTGTATACTATGAAATATTATATTATTATAAATAAAGTAAGGTAATTAATGATTTCACTCGTCGTAGCAATTAAGCTGCTAATTAGCGTTTGTTTGCTATTTTGTTATTCAATTTCTCTTTTTAACTCATCGGTCCATCCATGTCGCATCTATGTATTGTTATATTTGATTTAAAAATTATTGTATCTCTTAAATAAAATCCTATAGTGATTAATAGCTTTTCGTGTGCTGCATTTGGAATGTTTTTATGACGGTAATAAACGTTTACGCACATATATGTGTCCTATACAATAGAGACGAATCCAAGAATTTTATCGAGCGAGGGCAAAGAACCAAACATAAAAGATATTGTTTCAATTATATAGAATTGCTTTTTTAAACTCACAAATTAAGAAAAATAATTGAAAAAATAAATTTACACACAAAATTCATATCTTATCCTTGCTTGAATCATTCAAAAATGGTTAGGAGTTCGATTTCTCTTGTCAACACCTTTTTGGAATAGTCTGTCACACAGAGCTTGCCTAGTGTGGTTTACCCGACTAGCGTAGTTTGCAGGCTATTGCATTAGTACGAATGTTTACCCAGAGCGCACCAAAAGGTAGCGACCGCGGGTTCACACGTCACCCAAAAAAAATGGTTACATTTTTTTCAAAACTTATTTAATAGGAGTATATTAGTAGAAGATTAGAAACAAGATTTTTAAATATATTATATATATATATAAGCCTATATATTTGAGAAAAAACAAAAAAATATGACCTATATAATCGAGACACAAACAAATTAACTAAAAAATATATCATTTTCAATACACGTAATTGAACTATCATTCAGATATTCATTTCCCAATGGATTACGAAGACGATTTTTAAATGACATACGGAGTGGTAAACTTTAACTTCTAGATATAATTGACTTAATTTTATGTGCATAATTTTAATTTTAAAATATATGGACATGCTAGTACTTTGATATCAAAACTCAAGAAGAGACATATGTCCCCCCTTGTTCCTTAATAGATCCGCCCATGTATACAATGAATTTCTATAAAAATCGGAAGAAATTTTTATCGTTACATAATATTATTGAAGACGTGGGAAAAATACTTCAAATATAGTAGGAAGAAGTGAACCGAACGAAGCTATCGGCTTCCCGAATGTCGAGGATTGACCAAATCTTATGAGGGTTACAATATGAAAGTTGCCTCCCAAAAACTATGGGATGTTTAATTTTATAACATATTTCTATAAAATAATAAAAACTATGGGATGTTTAATTTTCCCAAAATAGAAAGTAAGTTAGGGCGGCAGTTTTGACCACCGAACGAAAACACCCAATGTCCCAAAAATACGTCCAGATTCAACGCTACGAATTCATTGGAAAATGTGACCATCAACATGGCAATCAAGAATCTTTGCGTGAGCCACGACTCAATATTTATGGGAGAAATTAATTTCTTATCTAAATTGATCTTTCATACCGCGGGATATAAATTTATCCCGGGCTAACAAAATTGATAAAATTTGCTGACTTTTTTCGATTCTCAATCCTATTTCGTTCTGAATTTTTCATGATCCGGGTGGTTGGGATTTTTCTCAATTTCGGAAACGGGATCGGGATTAAAAACCTTATCCGACGAGATTTTTGACCCGATCCAAATATATTAATAATATTTTTTAATTAAAAAAATAGAAATATTTTTTATATTTTTTTTAAATATTAATATTTTATAACTATCTCTCAAATAATTATTTTTTTATATTTATATTTATTTGTTTTAATATGAATGTTGAGTTATAAATTTTCATTTTTTTTTATTATTTCGAATAATTATGTGTTTTTATTGTATTAACTATGTAGCTGTTTTAGTTTATTTGTAATATACTAAAAAAATATTTTAGTTTTTAATGGTTATATTCAAAGAAATTTTAATTTATTTGTACTATACTAAGAAATTGTTTGAGTAATTGAGTTTATTCATAATTTTTTTAAAAAAAATTTCATAGAATTTCTTTTTAAAAAATATTTTTCGGGAATTCCCTCTCCCTACCCGACGGAATCCCGAACGAACATTTGGGTCCGACACTTTTCGGCTACGGGATCGGGAGAGAAAAAAATCTCAATTCATATCATGACGAGAATCAAGTAAGAGGGTTACGGGACGGATCCCGACCCGATCCCACTCCCAAAATTTATCTGACACGGAATATCGATCATTATTAAAATAAACTTTTTTAGTCTCCCCTTATTTATTTTTTAGTTTCGCCCCTGTTTGTAATGAATTAATCTATTATATGAATAATAGTGTTTTTGTTTTTATTTTATTTTCCACATGCATGCATGCATGTATATGTCACAGAATTTAATTAAACGGTTTCTTTACTGTAGACATACAATTTAATCAAAAACAAATAGCTAATAATTTTATATTAAGAATTTATTAAATATGTATTATAGCCTATGGGTGTGTTTGATGTTATAGATTATTAATCTATGCATTAATAATCTTATCTAGTTTCACGTTTTTTTTGTTATATTATTTATCAATGTTTCAATTATCTATATCGCATCAATCAAATCATTAATTATTTATATTACATTAATCAAATCATTAAATTTAAATTACTATATTACCATTTATAAATAATATTATTTATATTTTATTAATTATTAAAAAGGATAAGATGATAATTTACTATTTTTATATAAAATATAACCAATCAAATCAAACAAACCATAATCTATCAATCAAATCTAATCTTATATTAACTATTTTTTTAATTTATTTTTTATTACAATGTATTATTTATCTCTATATTATTTATCTTATCTCTCACTCCAAACGGACCCTATATGTATTAAAAAATTAATTCGTGAACTGGTATTAATCTACTACCCTTCAATCGAAATGCAATAATATCAAATGGAGGATCTAAAAGTGTAATTCAAGGAGAGAAAATTACAGTTTCTTGACATGATTTTCTGTCTGATCTTTTATAAAACAAAAAACAAGAGATACAAGATACATCATTAAATATGAATCAAATGGAAATGGGAATCCTTGCTCCAACGTTGACAATACACTGATTCTTGTCATAAATATAACTCGAGCAAAAAAAAAAATCGTATAGCCTCCAGAATCCCATCATCTGCGGTGATTCTCACGTCGATCCTTCAAATGGCGAGAAACTTTATAATGGAAAGAGAGGGTCGTGATGTAATCAGCGGAGGGCTTAGATGTTAAGAAATCACTTCCTACTCGAACACCTCAAAACGCCTATTTAGAGTTGCTAAAAACCTGAAGAGACGCTGTTGATGGGAGGACTCAGAGACCCTGTTTCCTAGTGAGTGCAGCGATTATTCTGTTCAAACTTGAAATTTCTTGATCCCTGTGACTTAGTTCTTCTTTCAATCTTTGGATCACTTCTAAATGTACCTGGCACTGATTGGTGTCCTGAATTGGTTCGCAAGGTTGGTCTGTTCTCGTCTTCTTTAAACTCCCTGAAATGTCCTCGTCTCCATTCGATCTCTTATTTGATTTCAATTGTTTAACAGAATCATCATGGCAAGTTTTACAAACACAGAGACTGCCAGATAAACCTGAATCGAGCTTAAATTTAACGAGCTTTTGCGGCCGTCCATTTGAGTCCTGCAAAAGGATTGGATTATCAAATCACATGAAAAATAAAATACCAAGACGGCTGTTGCGAATAGAAAAACTGCATACCTTCTCTATGTCACCTTCAAGGTTCTCAAATGCTTCATTTGCCTCTTCCATATTTCTGAATATCGCGAAGGCAGAATATGTATTCTTCCTGTTTATCTAAAAAAACAAATAAAATAAAATCAACAATTAATATTTGTGCAAGGAAATGATTGCAGACATTTATAGAAAGACAAGGACTAATTATTTTCATTGAAAATTAGGCATGAAATTTCTGTTTCATCTTTACAACCACAATGCAAACCCTTGACAAACTATAAGAATGAAGTTCGCTCCATCACAATGCATAGGGTACACAAATTTATCAGAGGTCATTTGACTGTAAAACTAAAAATGTTGCCCGAGTATATACACTCTGGTAAAGACTTGTAAATGTTATAAACGACAGTCACATGCTAACAGCAATTTACACAAATCAATAACAATAAACGATACAACATATTATCATATAATAAACAATAAACGATACAACATATTTAAGTTCAAATTCTGCTATTTAAACAAATCAACAGCGGGCATTCACTGCCAGAAGGATTTTACTATCAAGGGTATTTCATTATAGGCATGTAATCACAATGATTTCCACAGAAAGCAGAAGATAATGAGAATAATTATGATAAAAAAATAGCAAACAAGAATTCTAAAGAAAAAAGAACTCAAAAAATGCACTTCCTGTCATTAACTGCTTGGAAATCATATGCTGCCAAGGATTATGATGAAAAGTCAAACCTTATTTCCCTACTCAAATTGAATTAATTGAGAGCTCTTTTGTGTTGGTTGCCAATAGTAAGAGCTCAACCACAGTACTGCCTGGCTACTCAGAAATAGATGTAAAAATATATTTGAAATCATGTGGCCAAACTTTAAATAGACCACCATTGAGAATTGAGATTAGAGGATTCCCAGAAAGAAGTAACCAAGACACTGAAGAATCGAGTCAATTTCTGGCCACTATTTCTTTTGTACAACTATTACAAACTGTTTACAAAAAGAAACAATCTCATTTTAAGCAAAAGCTGTGCTAAAGTATCTCAAAGAACAAATAAGCCAAAGATGAAGTAAAAAGTACCTTCATTTGAAAGGTGAAGTTCCCAGGAATAACTATCTGCAAGTCTTTGGCAAGAACATTGACAGGAATCCTGTGCACAAATAGCCTTCCTGCATCCATTTCCTTTCTTCTTGCATCCAACTCTTTCACCTAATATAAGAAATTGAATAGGTTACATATTCTGATTCAGTCAACAATAACAGAAAACGTCGTGCGTTACCTCCTCTGGGATAAGATCATCAACTCTGCCCTCTAATCTAGCCAAGACGAGCTTCATTGCAGCACATGCATCATCCAGACAGTTATGAGGATTTCCTGGTTTCCGAAGCTCATAACCTAGTTTGGCCTACCATAAAACATAGGAATCATAAAACCAATCATGACTGCTCATTATCAGCCTCTATATGGCAACGCAACAATATAGAAAGCTGCATATGATGAGTGAAATATTATATATCCATATCGTAAAATCGAGCCATCTTCCTGTAGGCCAGAGCCAACAAGGGTTTAAAGAGGAAGAAGTCCAGTGCCATACTCAATCTAAAGGCAAGGGGAGATATATAGAGAGCGAGAGGGTAATGGTTGACAGATCATCCAGGACCCAAACCACAATGTACATGAAATCACTCTTAAAGTTCATGATGAGTAAAAGTACAAAGGTTTTAAAATACGTTCTTAAGAAAATAACAACCTTACACAACAAGCTCAAAGACGGTTTCTTTCTAGTAGGTCTATTTGCATCCTTGAAAATATAAGATGTGTCAATCACTCTTGCATGGTCTACCTTCAATGCTGCACGTAAAATATAAAAGGCCATCGAATAAGAAACACGAGTAAACTAAAGGGTAGGAAACAAGTAAATTATGCAATAATTAACCATAAGAAGTGGCTAGCGTTTAAAATAAGTCAAAACCATGAACTAGAAAAAAAATCTGATGTCATGCTTTTCAACTGACCTTGAAGATCATTATGGAGACTGTGACCAACTAAAATGGTACCATGTGACAATAACTTCTTCATGGATTTCTGTTGTGCCACAAAAAAAAATATTAATTAAACAAAATAATAATAAAATAATGATGATGATAGCATGTATCTCAGAAAACTAAAAATGTAAAATATACCTGTACATCTGGCAAAGAACAAGTAACTCCATCCAAATCAATTGCAGACATTCCAGTTATCTCAGTTCGGAAATCTGCAATTGCTTTGTTGGGGTTTACAACTGCATCAAGTTTCACCTGAAATTCGAAAACTTCATTGCTGTTGACCTCAAACAGATAGAAGTTCCCAGAGGAAGCAATAAGGGTGTTTACAGATGATTTGCCCTGCAGCTTACCTGCAAATTACGGTCTACAGCACACACCTTCACCAAAGCTTCAGTGCCATCTTCACAAAGAACCATCTCACAGTCAACGCCAAGCATTTTTGTCGATTTCATGATCCTGGATTTTTTACTGGATACCCACTCCTGTTCCACGAAAAGAAATTCAATTAAGGACAAGCCAGATCACCATATCAGACTTCATAAGGGAAAAAAACCATAATACTGACACAAAGCATCTGTACAAAAATTAAGAAAAAAACGCTACATATTTTTTAATGGTTTTAAATGTTTCATCGTCCATCTAGTATCATGACGCTGGTGCTTAACCATGTACTTCAAGGTTGAAGCATAATTCAAAATTTTATTTTTTTAGAAGTTTAGAACATTGATGTGCCTGTCTTTAGAGAGAGAAGGTTTCTCTAACAATAAGAGAATATAAATTACTCAATAGGATGAAACTAAGCAGACAAGAAAAAAGAAAGAGACCAAATTTAAACGAGCAAACCTCCTCATATGATGGGAAGCAAAAGTCGACGGGGTACTGAGGATGCATTAAAGTTAAACGGACCAGCTTCTGCAGTAACAAAAGCAGCTTAATTAACAATCCACACAAGATGGTAGTAAAATAGAATTTCCACACATCAATTTCATTAAAAATAAACTCGGAGCCAACGCAGACCACACTCAAAAAATTCAAGTCTTAAAGAGTTTGAAAAAAATATCAGGTTGAAACCTCCTCAGCAGTTTCATCATCAGGAGAAGTTTTCTTCAATTGTTCCACCTTGTCACGATCGGAATGACATTGCAGTACTTTCTTGAAGAACTGAAAATGCAGTTTGGGATAATAACGAATTCATAACTTGCAGACCAATATCTTGCACTTTCTTCTTATCAAGAAAACAGAATAGTAAATCATCCTAACTTTACCTTCAAGTCATCAGACTCGGTAAAAGTTCTCAAAAATGCATTCAACGAATCAATATTTCTCCGTGATGGGTCACTCAAGCTTGTCCCATACTTATCATAAACTTTCAAAAAATCTTTCCATTGACCTTTACTCCCAGCCATTTCTTTCTTTTGCGCCAATTTCACCATTTCAACTAACACCTAGCAACATTAAAAAAAAAACCCAAAAAAAAGAAAACTGCTTTCAATTTTTTAAAAAAATACACAGAAAACAACTAAAACAATCAGGGAATATAAAAAAACCCACTAAATACCCATCTCGTTGTAAAAAAATCACCGAGCGACCATGGTTGAACTAAAGCAAGACAATTCGGGGCTCCATGACTGAAATGATACAAGACATTAAAGTAACAACTAGAGAATACCTCTTTTTTTGCAGAATCGATAATCTCGTCCATTGGAGCTGCGAGAATGAAGCCACAAAGTGTTAAGAGTTTCAAGTGGAGTGGGGTTTTGTTTCAATTTAAAACCCAATTATCACGATCATGTGGTTCTCAAGCACAAAATCCAATCCTTAATTTGAATTATGGCGTCAGGGTCTAGAGGATTGGGGTTTAGGGTTTTACAATAAAGAGGTATTAGGGTTTTATCGGCAAAATTCTCACTTCGTCTGCCGACAAGGCATGATT
The DNA here is from genome assembly GCF_033568475.1 of Henckelia pumila. Lineage (NCBI taxonomy): Eukaryota > Viridiplantae > Streptophyta > Magnoliopsida > Lamiales > Gesneriaceae > Henckelia > Henckelia pumila. Next base: position 7,292,256 of record NC_133121.1, on the reverse strand, counting down.
ACGTTCAAATTGGGCCCGGTAAAATTTGGGCCGTTTTTTTAGTCCGAATCCGATATACCTTTTTTTATGGATGGTTTTATATTTTATTATTACAATTGGCTTGTTTTTTATTTCTTTTTTACGGACAATTGGTTTATTTATTCAAATTTGTATTTGAACTATAGATCAATCTTAGTATAAATATTTACGATAAATTATCATATTAAAAATCATTAGGTAAATATAATTAGTTTGATACGATATCACAGATATTTATCCGTTAAACAAGTCAACTTAATCCATATATAGAGTGAAAATTTAATATTTTGACATAAAAAAACAATATTTTTCATGAATCAGAACTCGAGTAGGAGTAATTGGAGATTGTCTCACAAAATTAATTTTGTAATCCATTCTTGACGAATTTATTTAAGGATTAAACCACTTGGCATCCCCTAATTTCTAAGCTCTTAATTCTTCTAACATGAAAAAATTCGAGTTTAACAACTATCCAAATTCAAGTAGTATACAGTTTTTTTTTTCTTTTTAGTTTTTGAGTTTCACATTAAATTGCAATTGTACAATTTAAATTTAAAAATGAAATAAAAAATATATATGTATTGATCATGTTTTATTTAACACGATTAATTTGCACCATAATATTTCTTGTTATTATTATTGGTAAATATTAAAAGTACATATAAAAAAAATGTTCTCGCAAAAGTACTCACTCAATCGTACAAAATGTTCCATGATAAACAATATTTGTAATTGCAATAAATGTTTATATAAAATAGAATTTATAATCTAGCAAGGTAAATGAAAATACTCCAAGAATTGAAAAAAAAAAAAAAACAAAGCTAGCTAGCTAGCTATTTCCCTGATACAGCCTCTTTAGCAGACTGGATACGTGATGCGATGGAAGCGGCGGCGTTAGCCACGACGCCACCGTCTGCGGCGGCCGGTTGATGCAGCTGATGGATGATTTGCACCGGCCTCCTCTCCTTGCCTTGCCCCGCCGACGACCGGATATCTACTGTACCAACCACCTTCTTCTCCGCCATGTTATCCGATCCACTCTTGCTATTGTTCATCTTCCTTTGTTATCTTTTGTGGAGATTTATTTTAATGATTTATGTGATTTTATCGAAGACAATGTGTTCTTCTTCTTTTTTTGCGCTATTTTTTGGCGGAAGGAGAATTGGTCATCTCGGGGCTAATTTTGCGTGGATATATATATGTTTAATTAAGTACGTATTGCATGTTTTAAATTACTTTTGAAATATCTGGTTCATAAGATTGTTGAGATTGAACTTTAAAAATTATTTCGTCTTAAGTGATGAGATTTGGTTAAATTGGATGTGAAAACTTATGGGCCGGGAATCGTATGATTTATAAAATATATATGAGCACTTCCTGCCCTATAGGCTATAAATTAAACGAAAAATAATCGAAAATATTTGGGTCGGGAGAGTTATTTCTTTTGCCAAATTAGTGGAGGAATGGTAGTGCGTGGTATCATGTATCCAAAAAATGGAAATTTCGATCTCAAGCACATATTTTTTGTAAACTAATTACGATGTTAAAGTGAACATCACGCAATAATATATATATTCGGATTTAGCCTTCAAACACTATCCGAAAAGTAGCATCGACCGAATCCGAAAGTGTTACGCCATTAACCACAGAATTATTTTCAACTAAAACTCCAACTCATGTACCAATCAAAGTATCCGAGACGCGTGGTTGCTTTGCAATCGATTTGGTCTTTAAGAAATGGACAAACTTTTGGTTCTTATTATTATTTTGTGTGCAACAACTTTCTTTTTAAGTTTCACAAATAATTGGACCCATGCAATAATTGGGCCCAAAAATTTCAAAAAGCTAGGAACCCCATGATTCATCACAAGCGACAAGGGAGATTTATTAATTTTATTCCACCAAAAAATGGGTTGAGAAAATAATGACCTTAGGCTTTATCCCATAATAAGACATGCAAAATGAAACTCCCCTTAGTGCTTGCCAACTTGAGTTAGGGTTTTGAAGTACGTTTACTTTTTAGAATTCCATAGATTGGCCATCATGAGAAAAAAAAATTTGTTGGCTTAAAAGGCCCACGATTTGAATTTATTTTCTCACCTTTTGAGTAATTTATTTGTCATGTCATATAGATAAATTTAACCTAATATTTATCACCGATTAGGATTTATATTATTTATAAAATCTTGAAATTGTCTCTTTTTTAATTTTTCCCAAAGAAAAAAAAAAAAGGAAAAGGTGAGTTTCCATTGTAAATTTGTAATCATGTTTAGTAGCAAATTTTGTCGGGAACTTTCCAAGAATTGCAACTATAGTCTATAACTCTATATATGACATTTACTTTATTTGGTTATATATGTGCACACACATACATGTGAAGAAAGTACAAATGGAAATTTGAATACTAGATCTAAATTCTAAAGTGCATTTAAAATGGGCCTACGACTGTATATCTGTTGACCTAGTGGGCCCAATACGGCCCACTAGGCAATAACTCACCGCCCCATCATCAGTGGCCTGACATCTAAGCAAATCATTACTAGCAAAACCATTTTGGACAGTAACCCATCAAATAGTTTGAATTTTGAAGTGATTTAATTTCATAGTTCCACAGAATAAAATTTGCAAAACAAATTTCGAGGTAATTAGCAAAATAATCAAAAAGTTTGTTATTTGATGGATAAATTTTATTTTGATATTTTCCCGTTCCCGCTATATTATTTTTCTTGTATCTTCTAAGTTCTAATCAACAACCCAATATAAATAACACAATATAATTAATTTTCCTCCATTTCAACTGCTCGGGAAATTTTCAATTATAAAATGATTTGATAGAGTGTTTTTTTTTTTTTTTGAAAGAAGATTTGATAGAGTGTTGCTATTATGCAAAAGTCTCAAAACTTTGTTCGCAAAAAAAAAACCAAAAACGGATCATTTTCTGGAAAGAAAACGTCTGCTGTTTATATGAAAATAAGGAAAGAGGGCCCGAAAATATAAAGAATAAAACAGGGAGTATATAGCTGTACTGATTTAGCCATGAATTAAGTCCATATCACCCATATGTACGACTGGCATCCACTCTAATCACTACTTATCTAGATTGATGATGACTACGTAGAAGCGTGATTGGTTTCATTTAAAAAAGGGGTGTTATCGAGCCGAGCCGATCTCGAGTAGCATACTATTCGAGTTCGAACTCGAGCTCATATTTTACTACTCGAACTCGAGCTCGAGCTCGATCGAGTGATAAAATATGTGCTCAAGATCGTTTGTAGTTCGAGTACTCGAGCTCGAGCTCGAGCTTTTATATTATATATATATATATATATATATATATGTCCACCACCATGCACACCAATGATGTGACACTATTCTATTGGACCTACAGTTTATCACATTTTTATCACATCCAATAGAATAGTGTCACATCATTGGTGGGTTGGTGGGCATGGTGATGGGCATAGTAGGTGGGCACTTGAAAAAAACTCTCTATATATATATATAAATATAATAAATAAAATATATAAATATTATAAATAAATATATAAATATAATATTATATATATTATATTTCTATATATATTTATTTATATTATTTTTTAATATATATATGTGGCTTATCGAGTAGCTCGATCACATAGTTTCAAAACTCGATTGTATACTCGAGCTACTCGAGCTCGGCTTTGACCGAGCTACTCACGAGTTGCTCACGAGTAGCTCGCCTCGTTCACACCCCTAGTTTAAAATCTTAAAAGTTAACATTTTTTATATATATATTTGGACTACATTGAAAAAAATGTAAACTTCATATAAATTGCTAAAAACTCATTCTTGGATACACGGATATTAATTATCAGGGAATTGAACTTGTAAAGTTAACCCAAAAAAAAGAAGAAAACTGGAACCCGCTTATGCTCGTTGAACATGCAGGTATAAGAGAGTATTTTGGAATTAATTGGAAAGCTTTTACTTATTTAAAAGTAATTCTTGTAGAGATTATTTTGAAATTGATGAGAAACTAAAGTAGGGAGTGTTTGGAAATTGAAGTTGAAAACTAATACTAGCTAAATTTTATTGTTTGGAGAATAATTGCTTCCAAGCTTAATTTTTTAATCAAATGACAACCATACCATTATTTAAATATTTAATTTTTGATGCTAACACTATAAAAAATGAGTTTATATATTTTTATTACATTATGAATTTTTTTATCAAAAATATTTTTTTTATAACATGAATACTTGAAAAATATATAAGATTAATAAAAATAAAAATATAAAAAATGACAAAATTTGAATAAATTTACAATATATGTACAAAAAAATTTATGAAAATGCAATATATATATATATATAAATGCTTGTAATAACAATGTAAAATAAAAAAAATAATTTTATAAAAAATAAAAGCATACGTAATATGATAAGTTTATTAATGTATAAATGTCAACTTATAATTTTATATCTTAAACGAAAAAACATAAGCTCTAAAAAGCATCAAATTTTTGCTTCTTGCTTTTGGGTTAAAGTTGTAGATGCTAAAACAAAATTTAACAATCACAAACACTCGTGTTTGGGAGAGCTTCTAGGAAACACTTCTCAGCTTTTCGTTAACAAAATTTTAAATTTTTGTTAACGGAAAAGCTGAGAAGTGCTTCTAAGAAGCTCTCCCAAACAATGCCTCAAAACCACTTCCATGCAGCTAGAAGGTAAAAAAAATACTTTATAGAAACTCTACCAAACACTCCTTAAATGTGTTGAACTTGAGCTCGAGATCCATAGAAGCTCACACTTGAAAAGCTTGAACTTGAAATTAAAAAACTTATGTAGAGTTTTGAAATATTTCTAAGGTATTGTTTGCAACATTTAAAAATAAGTGATCTTATAGATATTTTTTTTTCTTAGCAATTTTGCCTTTTAAGATAATATTTTACCTTTTTTATATAATTTGCATTTCCATAATTTTTTAATATTTTTGTATATTTATACAAATTTTGTCATTTTTTCATATTTTTATTAATCTCATATCATTTTTTCAAACATTCATGTTATTAAAAATAAATTAATTTTGATACTATATTCATTATATTAATTATATAAACACATTGTTGATGGCGTGAGTATCAAATTTTAGATAATTAAATGAGATCAATTTTATATGGTTTAAGGATACTGTTTTCATTTAACTAAAATTTAAGTTTGAAAATAATTATTGTTCAAACGCTTAAATTTTAACTAGTAGTAGCTTAGGATCTATTTCTTAACTCTCTCTGCTTTTGTTTCTCACAAACTTTAAAATTATGAATCACTTTAAAATAAGTAAAAGCGATCATCAAAAAACTCTCTTGGAACTTGTTGAAATTAATTTTTAGACAATCAATAAATTTATTAGCGGATCGAGTCGACTCTATCTTTTCATCTATGACTTATTTTTTTGGAAACCTCGTCGAGGTTATAACTTAGATGTTTGAACGCAAAATACACACAACTTTTCAATTAATCATATTCATGGTTAATTGATTAGCTAAAAAGCTCATCTTTCTAACATGGTTCTACTCAATGTGACTTGAACATCGCGCAATGCATAAATATATGGCAACCCTTTTTATGGATAAATATTCCATATGTTCCTCTGTAGAATTGTGGGACGTGGCTCACTTTATATCTTTTCCCACGTTTGCTGCCTATTTTTTTGGGGAAAGCAAAAGGTCGGAATCGAACCTGTGTTGTGTTAATTGTCCTCTTTAGGCTTTAACAAGTGATTGAAATCGTAAAATCACTACTCGAGTGAGTGTAAACTAGAGTTGTCAATTAAAAATTGAAAGGATCGGAAAAGGGACAAAACATGATATACGATTAAGCAACAAGACAAATAAGACCTCATATATTCGGGAAAATTAATATTTTTTTATCACCGAAGTTGCACGTTTTCTATTTTTATCCCATCATTAGACCTTAATTTATGCCTTTGAACCATTAATTTGCATTGTTTTTCAATTTTAGTCTTTTTTCACTTAGTACTGACATAAAATTACGTGAGCAATATATGATATCACATCATTTATTTTCGACATCGTATAAGTATTACGGTGACAAATAATTAAGATGAAAACAAAGTGCAACGTAAATTTTATCGAAAACACGATGAAAAATGAAAAAGCATACCATTTACGTGAGCAAAAAAATGATTTCCCCATAATTTATGGGAAAATTTTAGACGGTAAAAGAAAACTATAAAACAAAGGAGAATTCACATGATAAAAAAATTGGGTATAAAAGTAAGTGGTGACTTAAAATCACACAATAATAATGCAAAGTACCCTATAAATGCAAAATTGTATAATATTCTTCTCTCCTCAGAATCTCAATTATATAGTATCTTTGTTTTTTCACATAAATTAAGAATATCACATGGAAAACAAATCTTATGTGCAAATTTCCCAATACACCCTTATTTAATGATATTGGGAAATTAAATTGAACACAATTACAGACAATATTAAATATTAAAAAGAAACATGTATCTGAAACGGACTAAAAATAAATTTAAACATATATCAATTATATAACTGAAACGAATGAATTATGTGATCATATTTGATGACCCGGGAAGTCAGGGGTATCAAGCCTATGGAAAGACAGAGGCGTAAGGAAGACTTGTCAGGGCAGCGAGTGGGACTCTAGTCTGACTATTTTATGAAGGAGTAGTGATAACCCGAGAAGTCAGGGGTATCAAGCCTATGGAAAGACAGGGGCGTAAGGAAGACTTGTCAGGGCAGCGAGTGAGACTCTAGCCTGACTATTTTATGAAGGAGTAGTGATAATCCGGAAAGTCAGGGGTATCAAGCCTATGGAAAGACAGGGGTGTAAGGAAGACTTGTCAGGGCAGCGAGTGGGACTCTAGTCTGACTATTTTATGAAGGAGTAGTAATACCCCGAGAAGTCAGGGGTATCAAGCCTATGGAAAGATAGGGACATCAGGGCTGGATAAAATCGGAGTAATAGCTTAGATATAAGGAAATAACTCACCCTAAAGGAACCTTTCAAACCAAGAGACCAAGTCTTCAAGACTTGAGCAAGACCCATTTTTCAGGGGCATGATCCTCACGATTGCCATAATTCCGAGTTTGACGGCTTCATCGTGTGTGGCAGGTAAACGTGGCCAACTTCTGCACCCACCACCCAGATCGTGGCCACTATCCTGGAAAGGCGGAGTGATTCTCTCACTCTAAACTCTATAAATACCTTACATTAAGTATCGGAGAGGGTATGTTCATCTAAATTTCCAAAACACTATACCTATTTTTCTTACAAGCCCACTCTATTTCTAAGTCTGACTTAAGCATCGGAGTGGCCCCGCCGAAAAACCTTCCGGCATCCCACTAACGTGCTTTCATTCCCTTTTCTTCTGTGCAGATCGTCTCAATCAGAGAAGGACAGATCACATATCATCTTTTACCAGCCCGGTTATTTCGTCAGACCCACTTCACTACCCTGACGGCCCGGGCCCTGGTTTAGTAAACCATCATCAATATTGCAAACTCAGGTGGAAGGACAAATTACAAGAAAAAAGAGGTTATGAGAAAAAGGAGAAATCAAATTTTAAGATACGTCCTTAATGGAATACGTACAGTGTAATGTAATGACATTTAAAATGTAATATCCAACAACACAAAGTAAATTAAAGCATATCAACTATCGTATCAGTTTTTGGATTAGCTCGGACATTGGAAGACATAAATAATCGAGGATTCCCATTACCGTACAATTTAGTTGCTTCTACTTTAATAGGAGATGTTGCATTCAATATCATCAACCGAAATTCCCACTATTAAGTTTTCATATATTAATCATATATATTTTCATGCACTAATTAAAAGATAGGTCACATATTTTGTTCATAATGTGACATCGAAATACTGATGAATTCATTCTTGTTTTTATCAATGTTCTGATACAAATATTGTATGTGCATAAAATATTATTTGGCGAGAATTATATGTGATGATGTCGGAATTTTACCTCGGGTTCGGTCTGGTAGAATGGATCCTCCAATTTCTTTATGGAGCCGGTCGGGTCGGGTACCACCAAGTTCTGCACAAGCAACAACTAGGTCAAGGGCGTCGAAAGTGTTTTCGACGTGACCCCTCCGATGCCTAAGTCAGTGTCTTGAAGGCAGAGGGTATGATTAATACGAAAACTGAGAGATATGAGTGCGTGAATAATGAATACAACCATAACAGTACCTGTATTTATAGGAGAAAACAGAATAAGTTACCTAGTAGAATTATAACATATCCTGGACTAGGACTCTTCATCCATTGGACCCTTCTTAAGTTTATCTCTATCTTGTGAATATTTGAGAAGATCCATACTTATCTCACATGTATCAGAGTCTCACTCGAATTATAAAAAAGATGCGTACGGCATACTAGGCCCAGCCCTGGTCGGCCCATAAATACCAGTCCTGGTCATATCTAGCAGACCCATTATAAACGGGCTCGGGTTGAAATATTTTCTCAGGGTAACAATAGTACCTCCCGAACTGGTCTAAAAAAAGAATGAAGTTAGACTAAGAATTTAATCCGAACCCCGATCTATGCATGTGTCATTCTACCAGTTCAGAATTTAATTCATGCAATGTGTTTCTTTTGAACGGTCTAGATCAGGATCCGCGTGATGTGTTTTTAGTGAACGGCTCAGATGTCCTCTGACGGTTCTTTTCCCGAAGCCAAAAAAAACATGGCTTGTCCCGTCCCGAGCCGTAGATCATGTTAAAAATCAACGGTCTAGATCGATTCACCACCTCTATATATATACTAGGCGGTAAAAATTTATTTTTTCACCTTTCACTCTCGTACTGTTACGCTGCAAAAATTTCAAGAGCTCGCCCGACCCGGACTACTGCTTCTATCTTGTTTGTGTCACTCCCGAGCTACAACTCTTTCACCTGTAAGTCCTACCGTCCTTATACTAGGTTGATTAATATGTCCTCCCCAGACGAGACTTCTGTTCGGGAAATAGTAGCCTTTTTTGAAGCATCCAATTCTCCTTCTAACAACCCCGAGCCCCCCGATTCCAATAATCCAAGCTCAGAGCTGGATCTGTCGGAGACTCGTATAAAAAAAATTAAAGCGATTGCACAAACTCAGGTCGGATGAAGCCCGATTATCTGCCAAAGGGAAACAATGGTATGAAGTCCTAGCCTCCCATCTAAGTCCAGACCTAGGTCCCCTCATTAGGGAGAAATCGGGAATGCCCGATACCTATGATCTTATAATCCCGAGCCGTAAAGACCGAGCTCACAGACCCCCTCCTAATTTCTTGAGCTTCAGCCTAGATCAAATCAAGATGGGTTTAAGATTTCCAGTCCCGAACTGCATTTCCTACTTATGTCAATACTTTTGTGTGTGCCCGAGTCAATTATCCCCGAACTCTTTTAGTTCAATTCTATCATTAGGTGTAATTTTCTGTTTCTTCCGAATTCCCTTAGACATAGGAAATTTCATTTACTTCTTGCAAATTAAGAAAACCGCCCCGGGCCGCTTCTATATTTCCATGCGACACGAATACCCCTTTCTGAAGGGTAAACCTAGCTCCCACAAAGGCTGGACAAACATATACTTTTTTGTCAACCCCAACCAGCCATGGGAATGCCGGTCTAACTGGGCTATGAACTTTACCAGTCCTGAACTGCCAGCTTTACCTACTCACAACTTTACCAATTTTATCAATACCATGTTTGCGCAAACTTTTGATATTGAGAGCCTGATTGAGGAGGATCTGCTTTGTCATTATGGCTTCAGTGGGAAGGGAGTAGAGATCCAAGGGGATGTAGGTAGTACCCCTGTACCCGTGCTATCCTTATCTAAGACTGATTCCCCTTATGCCTTTGATTTACCGTATTTTTATATATGTATACATTTTTTATTTTTAGACGACAGGATCAAATCTGCCACTATGCCTGCCAACTTCAGAGCTGCACTGAAGAACTTGAAGAGGAAGAAAACAGAGGACAGTGAGGCCAGAACTCATCCCGAACCTCCTCCCCCTGAACAGTCAAAAAAGAAAGCTTCCAAAACCAAGGAAAAGCCCAGCGCCAATCTTCCCGAGCTTGAGCAGCCGTCCATTGTTTCCTCGTCCCGAGCCCGTGGCAAAGAACCCATAATAGAGTTCGGGTCCCTACCTGATGCTGAACCTCAGGGAATGCCAGATCAGCCCGGGGTCCCAGAGATGTCATTTTTCTCGAAGCCTGACCCCCAAGGGTGCCTAGGCATAATGCAGAACCTGATTTCTCGTTCTGATTTAAAAATCCTTCAAGGAGTGCCTACCTTGGAGGCTGAACAGAACTTCGCTCTTGCATCCCTGCAGGTATATTGCATTTTTCGATCTTACCTTGTATACGAAGCTGTCATGTACCGAGCTGGGTTTTAACCTTCATGTTTTCACAAGCTCTAGCTTGGGGAGGGGAGATCACCAGCCGAGCTTTCAAATACCGGGAGGAACACAACCTGAACCAGGAGGCCTTCGTTGCTCGGATTTCTGAGCTCACACGAAAAACCCGGGAAATGAAGGCTGATCATGATGAAAAGGTGACCGAGATGAGGGTGGAGATTGAATCCATACGGGATGCTCTGGAGGCTGCTCATAAAAAGACTGCCGAGATGGAAGTGGACAAGATTGAACTAAAGAACCAAGTACGGGCCCTGACTCGGGAACTTGAGGCTGCGAAGGAGGTCGGGAAAAGAGAATTCTTGAATTCCGCTGATTTTGCTAACGCCGTAGCTGAGAAGGCAGCTACTTTTTTTGACGAGGGTTTTAAGGGGTGCTTAGCCCAGTTCAGGGCTAATGGGTATTCAGAGACCGAGCACCCCGCCCTTTTCGTGGACTGTTCCAAGGCCCTAGATGACATGCCTGATGAGGACTCCGAGGAGGCCGGGCCGGAGAGAACAACAAGTCCCGGCCAGAACTCAAGGCCACAGGATGCCCCTACCCCTTGATTATTTCTTCTTCCTGCTCTGAATTGTCTAAAAACATGATATGAATGATACCCTGCGTGGTCATCGATTTTTGTTATTGCCCAGGTCGGGCTGATACATTGTTGCTATGAATGAACGTTTATTTCTTATTCTATTTTTAGTTCGGGTTTCTTTAAAAAATGCGAGAAATTTTACCAAGTCCGACTGTTTTAAGGCCCCGATCTGCGTGTGCCCGGACTGTTTTAATAACTGAAACTAAACTTATCATGCAAGTTTATAAAGTCCCGACTTATATATGCCCGAACTGACTTAATAACTGAGCAAACTTATGCAAGTTTATGAAGTCCCGACCTATATATGCCCGAACTGACTTAATTACGGCAGGGTGATAATGAATTTGTTCAACCTTAATTCAGCCCTTGAGATCGATCCATATTTAAACTTTTAAGTTCTAAGTACTAATGGAAATTGTTTTAATGCTAGACCTGCTTACTACCGAAGTAGTTGATGTGCTGGACCTGCTCAGCTATTAGGCTCTAATACTGATATGGGTTTTAAGTGCCAGACCTGCCTGGGCTTTGAGACCACTGATGTGGATTTTGAGTGCCAGACCTGCCTGGGCTTTGAGACCATTGATGTGGATTTTAAGTGCCAGACCTGTCTGGGCTTTGAGACCACTGATGTGGATTTTGAGTGCCAGACCTGTCTGGGCTTTGAGACCACTGATGTGGATTTTATGTGCCAGACCTGCCTAAGCTTTGAGACCACTGATGTGGATTTTAAGTGCCAGACATGCCTGGGCTTTGAGACCACTGATGTGGATTTTAAGTGCCAGACCTGCTTGGGCTTTGAGACCACTGATGTGGATTTTGAGTGTCAGACCTGCCTGGGGTTTGAGACCACTGATGTGGATTTTAAGTGCCAGACCTGCCTGGGCTTTGAGACCACTGATGTGGATTTTGAGTGCCAGACCTGCCTGGGCTTTGCAAGGTATGTTTCTCAAAAAATTGTTTTATAAAAACAGACCAAAACTTTTCAGCGCCATATTTCCAAAATAAAATTGACACTAGACAGGAATGATCCTAATGTAAACAAGAAAACTTCAAAAATATAAATAATTGGTTAAGTGCCAGTTTAGTGAAAAATAGATAACATGATGAGGCCCGAACTGAGCTGTTAGGGATAATATTTTTTCAAGTGCTGAGCGTTCCATGGCCTTTTTCCCTTTTTACCTTGAGCATCTTCCAAGTAATATACGGCTACTCCGGCTTTTCCTATCACTTTGAATGGGCCTTCATACTTGGCTTCTAACTTTCCTCGTTCCCCTTGATGTTGTATTTTTCGCATAACCAGGTCTCCCTCTTGGAAAACCTTGGGGTATACTCTTTTGTTGTATGCTTGGGTCATTCGTTTGCAGCTCGGGACCTGTTTTCTTCGAGTAAATCTTGATCCATTGCTCGTAATTCTTGATTGTTTTCCCCATACGCCATGATTCTTGCACTCTCTTGCCCTATCTCTGCTGGGAGCACAGCTTCAGTCCCGTATACCATGCTGAAAGGGGTTTCACCTGTACCGGACCGAGTTGTAGTTTGGTAGGACCACAATACGGAAGGGAGCTCATCTGCCCACTTGCCCTTAGCCGCATCCAGTCGTGTCTTGAGAGCTTGGACTATCGTTCTATTGGTAACTTCGACCTGTCCATTCCCCTGTGGATACGCGACAGAGGTGAAAACCTGTTCAATCTTCATTTTTTGACACCATGCTCGGACTTTAGATCCACAGAACTGTCGCCCATTGTCTGATACTAGCCTGCGAGGGATCCCAAAGCGACATACTATATTTTTCCATAAAAAATTGAGCACTTCATTCTCCGTAATCTTCGCAAGGGGTTCGGCCTCCACCCATTTGGAAAAGTAATCGACTGCGACCAACAAAAATTTCCTTTGTCCTGTGCTCACAGGGAATGGCCCTACTATGTCCATCCCCCATTGGTCAAAAGGGCAAGCAGCCACCACTGCCTTCATGTATTATGCAGGTCTCCACTGTAGGTTAGCGTGTCTTTGGCAATTATAGCACGAATGAACCAGATCTGAGGAGTCTTTGCGCATAGTAGGCCAAAAGAAACCAGCAAGAAGAGCTTTGCGAGCTAGGGCAAGACTGCCCAGGTGACTTCCGCAAGACCCTTCATGAATTTCTCGTAATACGTAATTTGCCTCGTCAGGGCCTAAACACTTTAACAAGGGCTGAGAGAAAGATCTCTTGAACAAAATTTGATCGATCATGACGAAGCAAAGAGCCCTTCTTTTTACTTCCTTGGCCTTTTTGTTATCATTTGGTAATTCTTTCTTAGTCAGATATGTGTGTATGTCATATCTCCAATCTCCTTCTAGTACTTGAGTTAGCATATCATCAAGAGTTTCCAACTGAGACACAAGTTCCTGACCTGCAACAATGGGATCAGGCCGATCATTCAATGCACTAGCTAGGCGAGCCAAATGGTCGGCCTTGATGTTCTCAGCTCGGGAGATGAGCTCTAAATTCAGCTCGGTGAATCCTTCCTTAGCTGTGTCTAATGCCTTAGCATATTTCCTCATTTTATCATCTTTGATCTCAAACTTTCCGTTGCTCTGCTGAATAGCTAGTTGGGAATCGGAATATAGAGTAGCCCGGGAGATACCCAAATTCCGTGCTGCCTTAAGTCCGAGTAGCAATGCCTCATATTCTGCTTCATTGTTAGAGGCTCTGAACTCCAATCTGATTGATATATTAGTTTTTTCACCCCAAGGTGAGATGATCACGATTCCAGCTCCGCTCCCTGACTGACATGATGACCCATCTACAAAAATCTTCCATAGCTCTTCTTGTTCTAGCTGGACTGTCTCTGCCAAGAAGTCAGCCAGGGCTTGAGCTTTTATAGCTGTTCGAGGTTCAAACTTGAGATCGTACTCACTCAATTCTGTGATCCATCTGACCAGTCTACCTGATGCATCTGGATTAGTTGCAATTTTTCCCAGGACGCTATTGGTGAGCACGGTGATGGGATGTGACAGGAAGTAAGGCCGTAATTTTCTTGCGGTGATTACCAGAGCTAAGGCAAGTTTTTCTTGGGTTAAATAATTGAGCTCGGCTCCCTTCAAGACATGACTCACAAAATAAACAGGCTGATGATTTGCCCCGTCCTTCCTGACCAGGACTGAACTGGCTGCTCGGGGTGTGACTGCCAGATATAGGAACAACTCTTCCCCTGGAATAGGCTTATTCAGCACGGGCAATTGTTTTAAATAGGTCTTCAAATCCTGAAAGGCCTTCTCACTTTCCTCATTCCATTCGAAATTTTTGGTATTTCGCAGTGCCTTGAAGAAGGATAAACTTTTATCTGCAGATCTGCTTATAAACCGGGCTAATGCGGTAATTCTTCCTGTCAGCCTTTGTACTTCCTGTACATTTCTGGGCGAGGTCATAGAAATGATAGCTTGGACCTTTTCAGGATTTGCCTCAATTCCCCTTCTCGTATATAACCTAGGAATTTACCAGCCCGGACTCCAAAAGTACACTTGCTAGGGTTTAGCTTCAATTGATAATTTCTCAATGTCTGGAATGTTTGAGCCAGGTCGGTGATGAACTGGTCTGCAGTTCAGGTTTTGATCAGGATATCATCAACGTATACCTCAATGTTTTTCCCAATTTGTTGCTCGAACACTTTGTCCATTAGTCTATGATATGTTGCCCCGGCATTTTTGAGTCCAAATGGCATGACCACATAGCAATAAGTTCCAGTTGATGTGACAAAACTCACTTTGTCTTTGTCCTCTTTTGCCAAGGGAATTTGGTGATATCCCTGATAAGCATCCAAAAAACTGAGTAATTCATGCCCTGCAGTCGAATCAACCAGCTGACCGATTCTAGGTAGGGGGTAACAATCTTTAGGGCATGCTTTATTCAAATCTCGAAAATCTACACACATGCGCCATTTTCCCGTAGACTTTGGAACTAGGACTATGTTGGACAACCAGGTCGGGAAGTGGATTTCTTCAATGTGCCCCGCCTTGAGTAACTCGTCCACCTGCTCCTTTATTACTGCATCCTTTTCAGGACCGAAGTGTCGTTTTTTTTTGAATAATAGGGCGATAACCTTTTATCACATTGAGCTTGTGTTCTGATATTTCCCGATGGACCCCTACCAGGTCTGAAACTGACCATGCAAAGACGTCTTTATTTTTTTGCAAGCATTCCAGCAGTGTTTGCTTCAACTTTGTTTCCAGGGTTCGAGCAATTTTTACTACCCCGAAAGGAGGGGAGATTATTACTTCTCCAGTTTCTTCTTCAGTGGTGACAGATGTGTCTTCTATCAAGTTGATTTTTTCCATGCCAGAAATTCCAGGTCGATCGACGTTATCAGTCCTGACTACTTTTTGCTCTATTCTGACCTCCTCCACATAACACTTGCGCGAAATAACTTGATCACCTTGCACCTCCCCAACCTCATTACCCACTGGGAATTTCATTTTCTGATGCAGAGCTGATGCCACAGCCATGAAAGTGGTCATGGCAGGTCTGCCTAGTATAGCATTATAAGCGGATGGGGCGTCCACTATAATGAAACTTACAATTCGGGTTTTGCGAGTGTTGTTTTTTCCAAGAGTTAAGGGTAGGTGGACTAATCCAACAGGTCGGATGGCATGACCCGTGAAACCAAAGAGTGATGTTACCACAGGCTCCATCTTGTACTGTCCCAAATCCATTTGATTTATTGTTTCTTGGAATAAAACATTGACTGAACTGCCTGAATCCACGAATATCCGAGCTACGTCATAGTTTGCGACTGTGGCCCTTATTACCAGCGCATCGTTATGGTTGCTGGAAACCCCTTTCAAATCTTCTGGACCAAAGGAGAGGGTCGGGCCAGTATGGAGGATTTGATTCCCAATCTCCATATTTATTAATTTTCTACTGCTAGTTTTCCTAGCTCGATTGGAATCTCTGTCAGTAGGGCCTCCAGAAATCATGTTTATAATTCCTCTAGCAGGCGGAGCTGGTCTTTGATGAGCTCGGTCATCGTCGGGCTGGCCCTGATTCGGGTGATTGAAATCTTCATGGGGAGGAGCAGTCCTGGCTCTTTGCCTCGGTCTTTCTTGCTGTCTCTTGTTCGGGCGATATCCCTCTTGACGGGTCAATATATTTTTTAATTCAGCATGTTGTTGTATTATTCTTTCAATCTCTTGATCTAATTGACGACAGTTCTCAGTAATATGCCCATACTCATTATGAAAGTGACAATATTTATCTGATTCCCTGTTCCGAGGTCCCTTCTCAGTCCATGGAGGCCTTTGTGTGAGCTTTCGATCATCACAAATTTGGAGGGCTCGGACTTTACTCATGCGCAAGGGAGTGAAAGAGCTGAATTCTCCCAACAGCGCAGGTCGAAATGGTTGTCCCATTCCTGTCCCATTGCTCGGAACCCTATTGCCCTTTGGACTTTTTGGTCGCTCCCTCTTAACAGCTGCTCGCGAGACCTGAATCTCTTCCATGTTGACATATTTCTCAGCTCGGGCAAGTAATTCCTCATACGTCTCCGGCGGCCTTTTTATTAAAGATTTAAGAAAATCTTTTGTATCCAGCCCTTGCATGAATGCGCTGATGAGCAGGTCTGGGGTAGCCATGGGTACCTCGAGAGCCAAGGAACTAAACCTTCGAATGTATGCCCTCAAATTTTCATGTTCCCGTTGTTTGATTGCAAAGAGACTGAAAGTAGTGGTAGGATGCTTTTTGCTACTAGCAAAGTGATGCAAAAAGGATTTGCTAAAATCTTTGAATTCCTTGATCTCCCCAGCGCGTAACGTATTGAACCATTGCTGGGCTGGTCCTATGAGAGTAGTAAGGAAAGCCCTACACTTGATCGGATCCGAATATTTATGCAGCAGAGCTGGATTCTCGAAGCGTGCTAAATGTTCCTCTGGATCGCCTTTACCATCGTACTCCCCGACGTGGGGCAATTTAAATTGTTTGGGAAGGTCAGCGTCCAATATCTCCTGAGTAAAAGGAATGTTTCTGATTGTGGTAGCTAGGTACCCGGCCTGCTTCTTCCTGAGCTGCTCCATTTCTTCCTTCAATTTTTTGATCTCCTCGAGGTGGGCATTATGATCGGGGTGCGGAATATTTTCCTCATCCCTCTCTGCCAAAGCCCTCTGAACAGCCTGAGCTATTAACAACTCTAAATTAGGATGATTTCCATTCTGATCAGCCATCGAAACTCTTTTTCTTCAAATTCCCACAGACGGCGCCAATTGATGATGTCGGAATTTTACCTCGGGTTCGGTCTGGTAGAATGGATCCTCCAATTTCTTTATGGAGCCGGTCGGGTCGGGTACCACCAAGTTCTGCACAAGCAACAACTAGGTCAAGGGGCGCCGAAAGTGTTTTCGGCGTGACCCCTCCGATGTCTAAGTCAGTGTCTTGAAGGCAGAGGGTATGATTAATACGAAAACTGAGAGATATGAGTGCGTGAATAATGAATACAACCATAACAGTACCTGTATTTATAGGAGAAAATAGAATAAGTTACCTAGTAGAATTATAACATATCCTGGACTAGGACTCTTCATCCATTGGACCCTTCTTAAGTTTATCTCTATCTTGTGAATATTTGAGAAGATCCATACTTATCTCACATGTATCAGAGTCTCACTCGAATTATAAAAAAGATGCGTACGGCATACTAGGCCCAGCCCTGGTCGGCCCATAAATACCAGTCCTGGTCGTATCTAGCAGACCCATTATAAACGGGCTCGGGTTGAAATATTTTCTCGAGGTAACAATATGTATAACTAATTTGTGTTATGGGAAAGAAAATTGTTTTTCCTACCCATCGTGAGATTTGGGTTGTACTGTAAAGCCTAATATTTTTCATTTAGTTCTTATGTAATGAAATCACACCAAATTAACTCGCCCCTTCAATTATTGCCGACGAACAAAACTAGGAAAAGTAAAAGGAAAAAGAAGCCAACTTGCCCTTTAAATACGCCTTTAAAACTTTGACAAAGTTTACTTTACAATACAAAACTAAAAAGGAGTGACTTCAAATCAATAAACAATTTTAAATCGGAAAAGATCGATAAATGATTTGAAAAAACAAAAACTCTATTATTGGCTTTGGTTACAATATTTATACTTTGAATCCATTCCTATATTTTATTTATTCACACAAATATTGTAAGTCACACAGCAATCCGAGAGACACATTAATTTAGGAGTGTGATATTAAACTAATTAATTTAGAGCTGGACCGCATGAATTGCTGACATTAATAATTAATGGCTACAAATTATCATACTTTACCTATGATTGGGCTCAAATAAAGTAGTATAAAAAAGAGAGGATCAAAAAATAAGCCCTTCATTTCATTATATAGACAACAACCGTTAACTACTCTGTCACACGCACTAAAGGGGCAATCTATAATTCTATATTTCACGTTTGTAGTTTGAGTTCAATAGATTAAATTATTTATCTCATTTTCGATTTGATTCATTAAACATATTATTTTTTTATGTCATAGATATATATATATATATGCATGTATTAATCGAATCGATCGTCTCACCAAAAAACTACACTTTATTCATTAGGGTTATTTATTATCTTTTCATTTTTTTCACTCTTTTTGTGCTCTGTTTAACCCAAGGATCGAAGGGAAATCCTAGCGGCTCCCGACGATTTGTTCGTGGGTTTTCAAGCGATTTCGGGGATTTATTAGCGAGTGTTGAGAAGATGGGAATACAAAATTTTGGATTTTAATTGTATATATTAAGACGATAAGTGTTGAATATTTGGAGCAGGTTTGAAATGAATGATCAATAATGTACATCAGATGAGTTAGTTGGAGGGTGGCCCTTGCATAGTACGACATGATGCATACGGCTTACGTTAGCGGGAATCAAGGGGTGTGCATCGGAGTGGGGTACGTTATGCAGTTTTATTTGTACAGTGGAATCGGTTTCAAATCGAAAGACCAGTGGTGCGTCTTTTTCAAGGATTGTTGCCCCTTTTCGTGCAAACAAACAAATCTGCGTATTAATAGATTTGTACTACCAAACATTTATATTTATTTTTTTATTATATTTTCTAGCTGTCAAATATAATCTTTTCTCTCTTTTTTTTCCGTTTTCTTTTTTAATCTCATATAATTTTTTTTTTGTTTTTGGAAATATCTGAATAAATATGTACATCAACAATTTATTTAAATGGAAATACTATACTTTTTAAGATTTTGTCATTTATGTTGTTTTAATCGGGTTTTAATCGGGTTTGTACTATACTTTCGATACGGTATCATATTACATTTTTTTTATACTATATTTTTCGGTACAATATGATACGGTAGTCTAGGGTGGTTTTTCGGTATATCGTACTAAAAATATTAGTGTGAAAAAAAATCTATATCGATACCGATAACGAAATTCCAAAATTTTGGTATGGAAAAAATCCATATTGATATCGTATAGATATCGAAAAAAAAATGGTATACCAAAAAAATGTCTGTATATAAAAAAAAATTCGATACGATATGCCGAAAATAATATCCAACTCAGATCCAACAGAAAAATCTCTAAATATAAATCTGTAGGGAAAATTTTTCCGTTGGATATTATTTTAAATGCACAAAATCCATTCTTTCGTTTCAAGGCAGATTTTGTAATTTCAGTAAGGGTGCACAAATTGGTTTGTGTGCCCGGGGTTCATAATTTTATAAGATTATGTTATCGTCAAATTTGTTTTAAAATTTTTAATACAAATTTAAGTTTTATTCAGTTTTTCTTGGAGAAAATATGTGCATACACTTCTTGACGAAAAATGCTACCGTATTCCTTAGAGTAGCATTGTCTTTTCTCGGACTAAAATCGTATATATATATATATATATATCTTTTTATATTATTAAAGAAGAACAATATTTATTAATCGAATTAAAATTAATTTGACGAAACCAAAGATGAAATATCTAAAATATCATTCAAAAAGGAAAAAAACAAAATAAAAACAAAATTTCTATCTCTATTTCAAACTTCATTTGCCCATGATTTTCCTCCATTTTGTGCTTTCATTTTATTTTTAAATTAAAATTGGGTTGAAACAAAAATATAATATATGTATACAATAAATAATATTCATATTTTAATTACACACGCAACGCGTATGCAGACGACTAGTATATATAATATTTAAGTTTCATCTGTTTCATATCTGATATTTATATATGATTGTTTAGTACCCAAACATGTTAACAAATATTGGTATTTTTAACACACTCATTTTTGCGAATGAAATCATTGCAAAATATTGAAAATATAGTATTAATATATAATTTTTTCGAGTATCCAAACATGTAATTTATACTATGGAAGGTTTCTTGTGAGACGGGTCAATCATGTTCATTTTTATAATTAAAAAAATAATACTTTTGACATAAAAAATAATATTTTTTTATGAGTAACCAAAATAAGATTGTTTTAGTTTTGTAATTAAAATTATATATTTTGTACGAAATTTAAAACATTAGTACTAATATATTCAATATTTTGTATTGATACTCACTCTTTTTTTTTAGAGTACAAGTATAATATTTCATCAATATTACAACTACACGATACAACAATGTAATGAAACTGTCCGCACAACCGACGAGTCTTGAGCATGGACTCGAGACTTGCTTATCTCGAGCGATGAAACTACTTAAATCTACCTAAATAAATTAGGAGACCTACCCGCCATCAGCGAGGATCGAACCTGAGACCAATTGGTCTCAGGGCCTCACCCTTAACCGTTGGGCCAAGGGCTCATTGGCGTATTGATACTCACCCTTGAAAAAACATTTAGGCTCATATAGTACATAAACATTTTTGTAGTCAACTAGTGCGAAAGCATATATATTTTTTAGACTAAAAATGAATGCAAACTCAAATTAGAAGCAAATTTACTTGTTATTTTTTTATGATGTGAGAACCAAGAGAGGCTCTTGCCCAGGGCGGGCAGGGCACGAGGTGGGCCCCAAATATTAAAAAAATTATTATAAATATATATTTAAATCATAATTATTATATATAATGAGGTCTAAATAACTCTTTTATATTATAAATATAAATATAAATAATGAAAGCAAACATAAAACTTACGGCGTCGTATGAATTGAATTGTTATTTAATTGTCAATATTTGAGAAAATATATGAAATTTTTTCTTACGGTCGTGGTTTCATATCAAATTTTAATGACTATTCATGTGACTGTAGCATCAGCTGGTCAGAGTAGTTTTTTCAAGTTGAAATTATTGAAATTTTATTTGAAAACCACAATGAATTAAGAGATATTGAATGATTTAGCGACCTGTGCATCGAAAAAGTCATATTGGATGATATATCACACGATGACACAATTGATGACTTCGCTTCAAAAAACGCTAGAAGAGTGCTTTTTAAATAATATTGATTGTTGAATAAATAATTTTGATGAATTATGTAAAACGTTCAGTTTCTTGATTTACATATATTTTTTTACTTTCATCATGCTATTTTTTTCCATATATATTCGAACTTTCAAATTGATGAGAAAGGGGTCATATTTCAATCTTCGCTCAGGACCTCGTTTTTCTCAGGACCGCACCTGGTGAAAACCTACGACTGCAATCTTTTCGTATGTACTCGATAAACCTCCAAATTAATGCAATAGCCTAAAAAACACGTTAATCAAATTAATCGAACTGGACAAGATCTGTACGACATGATAGTTCAAGAAAGTGTTGATAACTGAATTGGACACCTGATCACTTAACGAGTTTTTACGTACTCTACCAACTTGAACCTTTCTTGAGAACACAAATTTATTTTTTTTCTTATACGTTATGAAGTATATAATTTTATAAGGTTGAATATTTTTCATAAACTTAAATTACCTTAGATTATATTGTGGGAAAAAAAAAACTAATTACACAGCGTGTGATATTTGTAGCCCGTCCTATTCCTAATATGATATAATATAATATATCGCAAACACGTGAATAGTCCCCCTAAATTACCTAAATTCGTAATGTGGGGTCCATTAATAACTAAAACGCTGACGTGTCGAGGGAGAGAGCTGGATGGGTTTGTCTGAGGTAGTGCAACGTGGACTCTCCATTCATCGTTCATTATGTCTTCCCTCTAACAAACAAACTGTCCAATTAACCGCCGCCTTCATTGACTCCCCATTATATTTATTTATTATTTATTTTTGTTTTCTTTTTTCTTTTTTATGGTTCCAAAACCGTGGCTTCCTATGCCTTATTTTTCACGTGTCATTAAAGTTTTGGTCCAATGATTCAACACAAGCAACCAAAACATTAATAATCCGATGGTAACAAATATAAGAAAAAAGTTGATAGTGTGATTTGAGCTGAATTAATTTTCATTTTCTAATTTAAAAATATATCTTACTTTATATATATACACACACACTAGCTAGTTATCTTCGAATAATCGATTAACGTATACTGTTGCTAACAAAGCATTGATGATTAATGATTATTGATGTGATTTTGAATGTTACTAGTCGGTGTGAAAAAAAAATTAGAAGTTTAAAAATTAAATATAAAATTTCCGTGTTAAGATCTGTGGTCAACTTTTCAACTAATCAAAGGGCCAAGTTAAAAAGCAAAAATTGCTTTTTAACTTGCCATTTTTGGTTCCTAAAAGAGATATATATATCTATTTCTATATATTATGCAAGAGCCTTTTAGTGGTCTCTTGGTATGTCCATTAAAATAATATATAAATAAAAAAAAACACAACCGCTTTCTTTCATTATCACATTTTTTTTCCTCAATTATGATTTCTTTTTTTCTTTTTTTTTATTTAACTATTTTTTTATTTTCCCACCAATTTTTATATTTAATATATAATAAATTAATTTTATTTGACAGTTTTAATTGAAATATAATTTCATTATGAAAATTGAATATTTAGCACGCAATGCGTGCAATAAAGTGGCTAGTTATTATTTTATGAGAGATATTGATATCGAAGTGATCCTAGCCACATATTTGGCTTCCGATAAATATGATTGTTAGGAGTGAAAAAATAAAAATAAAAAGAAAAGTAAAAGTAGAGAGTACCTCGGAGTTTGTCTATGGCTCTATGCTCATGGATAATAAATCATACAAAATATCTCTCGCAAAAAGTTCTGATTAACTGAAGTTATATTATCCTCAATTACCATGGAACCAATTATTTAATTATTATTATTTTTTAAATTTAATTATCTCTCCGTGATAATAAAAATTTAGCATATATTATGTCACGTGTGTTTTATGAAATTTATGATATTCGCATTATCAAACACATCATCTGTCTCAATTATACATCTTTCATTTTATTTTTCGGCTCTATCAATATTTAGTCTATCTTCTATATTTAATTCCAAGTGTTTTTGTTTTTCTTCTTTATTACTATACTCTATTAACTGAGATATTGAGAATGTAAAATATTGTGTTGAGTTAATTAAATAAAGATAAAATAAAAAAATTTCTTGAAAACATTATTTTTTCAATAATTTCCCCAATTTCATTAAAATAAATAAATAACCTTGTATATTTAGGCAAGATGGAGGGTATATGATATAACTGAATAGTTTTTTTTTATGACAACTTTACAGATTTATATCCATTAACGAGTCGTTTCGATCTATATTTATAGTAAAAGGAATACCGTTGTCCGTAGACATAAAAATCACTACATTTTTAGCATGAGGTTAGATCAGAGATCGAGTGATCGACCCATGTTTATTGTAAAAAAAAAGTTTTTACATCATTTTCAAACTAACTGAACATCCTATATATATGGCTAGGGATATCAGTTTTCGATAACACGCGTTATTATTATTATTTTTTTAAAAAAATTAAGGTTCCAAGTTATTGTATCTCAGAAATTTTTTTACACATTAAATCAATATTTTTGTCTTGGGTATTAAGTAAAGGTGTGTAAATTAATCACTTGGTTATCGTTTTGAAGTCACAAAATAATTATATCAGTTACGATTAAAAAAAAACATATGTATAAATAAGAATAAAATAATGAAAATTAATCTACTTTAATCATATAGATTTTATACGAAATATTTTTTTGACTGTGCACTCAAAAACTAATAGGTATGTACAAATATTATATGCAAAAAAAGTCAATTTAAATTTATGTATGCAAAAAATTGCTAATATCTACGATATGATTGATGAACAAACCATTTTAATTTTTAAAACTCTCCAAATTTTGTTTTTCCCTGAATCACCTTTTGGCTTTTGATAAGACTGATTGGCACACGAGAAAGAAAAGAGGCATATTTTTAGCCGAATAAAAAAACTGAGTTAACTTCCTAGGTGCGTCACAGCCTTAATTGGTGCTAATATTTAATTAGTTAATCTAATAAGACCAAAATATTGTTATTGTTTTTTAATAAAATATTGTCATCAGAAGATTCATCCACTGTTATTAAATATTAATTATTCAAACCAAAAAAGATAGAGCTGTCACGATCTGGGACTTCGGGTCCAAAAGCGTGTGATTCCTTTTATTAATAGATCCTTAAAAAACCAAATCTGTGTCCTGATTTAATGCTAATATTAGTATCTTACTTGAATGATTCACGAGATGTTTTTCTATATAAGTAATTATTGGATGTTATTTTATAAAATTTATTAGTAAAATCAGTAAGTATAAATATTTGAATAAATAATTAAAGTAAAATCAGTAAGTATAAATATTTGAATAAATAATTAAAATATAATTATAAACTAAATTGATTATAGATTGTATTAATTAGAAGACAAAAATTACTTTACAGAATTTGAAAAAATTCATTATATTTAATATAATATATGTTGTTGAATTTTCTAGTTATAACTTATCAAAAGTTTTAGACTCCTAAAATTTGTAACACTAAATACAATGAGATACAATTGATCAAGTATAAAAACCCGGTTTTTGGAAAAAGTTCTAGGGGAGACAATGATAGCTATGACCATTTTTTTATTATCCTTATGTATGACAGCTAATTGAATTGAATGATGTCATAATATTTCTTAGTTAAAGTGGTGTAACTAAATTTTTTGAATAAGATAATAATTTATTTGTAATTACTACACTATCTGAAGTACTACATTTTAATCACTCTCAAGGTAAAATGGGCCCTTTCTCTCAATAATTTATGCTATTATCTCATTTTACATAAAAAAATTTTTTTCCATAAAAACGTTCCACGAATCAATTCTGGCAGATTAATACCTGATCGACTCAGTTTATAAAAATATAATACTTTTTAAGTAAAAAAAATATTAAGTTTCGATGCAAAATATAAAACAATTTGACTCATTTCACAATCTAGATCAATAAAATCATTTCAAAAGATACCTACTCTTCGTTTTAATACTCGAGCCATTGTATCTCATGCAAATGTTGTTAGATCAATGGAATCCGGATATCTCCACAATGGTATGATATTGTCCACTTTGGGTATAAACCCTCATGGTTTTGTTTTTGAGAATCCACCCAAAAGGCCTCATACCAATGGAGATATCATTTCATTTATTAACCCATATGATTATTTCCTTGATCTATCAATGTGGGACTTAGGTTGATATCCCAACAATCCTCCCCTCAAACGAATTCACACCATTATTCACATGGTCCGGGCCTCCCCTCAATCTGTTTCCAATCGAGGCTACTCCACTACACTGCGTTGAGGCACACGTCTTACATGAATTCCCGGGAGCATCACCCCTCGAGAGCTTAACACGGATCTTATCGGGAGCCTCACCTCCTTCGTTTTTAATTCCGAGGATTCCACCCACATTGGTTCGATTTAGATCAATGGAATCCGGATATCTCCATAATGGTATGATATTGTCCACTTTGGGTATAAACCCTCATGATTTTGTTTTTGGGAATCCATCCAAAAGGCCTTATATCAATGAAGATATCATTCCATTTATTAACCCATGATTATTTTCTTGATCTACCAATGTGGGACTTAAGTTGATATTCTAATAAATGTTACGTGTTAGGTACTGTCTAATGTGTAGTTGTAACTTGTAAGTCAGTAGTTATTATAATAATAATATTATTATAACAAATAAATAAACAAATACGAAAAGCCTTCCCCGGATGAATATATTGTGAAGCAACTCCAAGGACCCTTCCCTGTCACGTGAGATGTGAGTCAATGTTCAAACGCCAACGGTATATACAGTTTGTACACAAGATATAATACTATATTGTTCCATTACAAATACATAGTATTTAATTCGTGGGCCGTTGTGTCTATTTTCTGAGTTCACACTTTGTGTCGTTTATGATCAAAGAAAGAAGGCATCATATCAATTAAATATATATATGTATTATACATTGATTACATGATCTTATTAACCTAATGGAAACAATTTAACTTAAATTGATAGTCTATATAAAAAAGAAGAAACTTGCATGCTCCATCGTTTCAAACTTATTTATCACTGCATAGTTCTTAAATTATAGTAAAAGTTATAGTTTGGATACTGGAATCATGAGATTTATTCTTATATGATGCTGCACAAAATCTTGAAGAAAGTCTTTCGCGTGTTCAGTCAATTAAAGTAAATCACAGCTTTAAGAAACAAATTGCTCATCGTGTATCCAATCTAGAATTTCTTGCAATGGACCTCCAAATATATGAATTCTCCTATAGAGTCTAAGCAAATAGAATACTGAAATTGAAATTATAACTTTAATACACTCTAACTTATATATTAAGTTATTAACTACACTCAACTAATATCTATCATATCACTAATTTTTTTTTTTTAAACTTGAGTCCAGAACTTTGACATGAATCATCGAGTATGAGGCCACTTTGCAACGAACATGTAGATAGTTAAGAATATTATAATCGATTCGTGTGCTGCTACAGGGGTTCATATTTCGAAATACGTGAAGAACAAAAGTTACATCAACAGTTGGGGTTGATTAGATGCTACCCGCAGGATAGTGTCATGCGGGTGACGTGTCGGCTCATGATTGGTGAAAATTAGTGGGATCCAAGTGAAATACACTAATTTTGACCAATCATGAGGTTACACATCACCCGCAGGGTAGTACTCTGCGGGCGGCATGTACTAAACCAACCGTTGGGATTACCTCAAATAACATATTCCTAGTTGAAATATGTGCCCCTTTGCAACGGTTTAATCCAAGATTCCAAAACGTTGCACAAAAACAATAATTAGCCGGATAAAATTAGTAAAGAGGATGATGCATTTTTAACATTTTTATTAAACAATATGCTATAAATTATTAAATAATATAATGTTTAAAATTTTTGAGTATACATGAAATGAAATTGATAGGATCCATAAAACATAAAAATACTTTGAGTACTTTAATTTCCATTCAAATTTCTACAAATGAGGTAATAATCTTCTGTTTTACATAAGATCTCGCTTAGAGTTTTCATTGGGAAACACTGCGACTTAAATCGTGCTATTAATTATCACACATGCATCACAAAATAAAAAATATATTGGTAATTAATTCTTATGTAAGATTGTCTCACTTTTGATTAATATGTGTGAAATAAGTAATCCACTCGACTCATATATAGTAAAAAAAAATACTTTCATTATAATTTTTTTTTTTGTTTCGGGCTGAGAATTAAGGAGATCAATATCATATACTAACCGGAGAAAGAGTTTTTACGAATACAATACTATTTACATTCGATCGAATTTTTAGGTTAAAAAACTTAAATATTTTATTTTACATTTAAAAGAGCAGAAGACCCCCCCCCCCCCCCCCTCCCCCTTTTTTTTTTATAACTGGTTACGCACAATAATTTGATTGTGGGATTACTTAAAAAGGACTTATCAATTTCAAATTTCCAACTGGATATAAAAAGCCAAGAAAAGCATAGTAACACAAAAATACACACTAGCTCGGTCCTAATAAAATTGAACCTTGTTTTATGTTTGGGAGATGTAGAAAATGAAAGCACACATCGCTTTAGTGGAGTGGACGACCAAGACCCATCATTTTCACTTCCGAAGGTAAATATATCAGATGCCTCTCCCCATATTGGAATTTTATCGTTATTTCATGCTAATTTATATCTCTTCCATTGATTTTTCGTCCGACAAATTAGAACTCTTAATTTTATATTACATTTCCTACTAAAACTAGTTACGATGAAAATTACAAATGAAATGTGACAGTTTTTACGTGTCAAATCAAATAAAATATTAATCTCATAAAACTATACTATAAAGTTTGTTTTTACGAATGACACATAATCTTCACATTATGTACTCATATAGACACGAAGAATCACTTATTTTGAGTTGAATTAAAGATAAACTTTTTTTTTTTTTTTTAAATTTTAAGAGATTTGCAATCATCACGTGAATTTATGAGCCCGATTAAAATTAACATATTGAAAAAGAAGATTTTACAAGACCGATGAGAATTGATGTGACTGAATCCCATTATAACAAAATTCGAAGAAAAGATCGATGCCACACTTGAGGCATGAAAACAGATTACTTTAACGGGCATTCAAGTCTTAACTTCGCAGATTATGCAAATCCTCATTAATTATTGAATCCCACAGTACTTTTTGCAGGACATATACAGCTAACAAGTAGGCAGCAATTATTATTATTTAGTATATAACAAGTAACTTAAATCAGACAAAAACAAAAAATAAAAATCTGAAAAACCAGAGAATCTTGATAATAATGCCCCCCCGTCTATTAATTTGTTTTATTTGGTGACTTTCCCTTAACCACGAGTAAAGATTGGGTCGTAGGGTACTACGTACGAGCAACAGAAATAGATACGATCTTTGAATGATATTTTAATCTGAAAAAAAAAATCAATTAATTTCATTTATTACATCTTTAAACAATAAAATATTTATTTATTTTACTGACAATTTTTATTATTCACGCATTGTGTGTGAGGTATCCTATCCTAGCTATGAAAGCAGACAGTACGTACAACCCTAAACCCATCGGTTTAATTAACGTTAATCTAAATCTAAACAATTGGTAATAAAATATTAATATTTTATTATTAATAAAATAGATATCCAGCCCAGAAATGCATGGGGAGGCGTGCGCGTGAGCGTGGGACTTGATTACCTGAATCCGTACAGGTAAGCTTTAACGTTAGAGGACGTTAGGGCGACCGGCTAGAACCGGTGGACCGGAGAGGGGGAAAATAATGACCGTTTATAAAATCTTAATTTAAACGAGAAATTACAGGCTGGACTGACAGGATTGCAGAAATGATTCGCCTTCCGATTCGGCGACAAATCTTGTCGTTTTGCGCCACGTCAGCGCTTCCGTGCGGCCGTTTATTTTCTATTATATTATTGTTTCCAGGAAATAATAGAAAATATTCCAACTCCTTTTATTATTATTATTAATTTTTTAGTTTAAAGAAAATTATAAAAATGTTGCTTTCGAAAGGAAAAAGGAAATGCTCTCCAGGCTGGCCCCCTTTTTTTTTTTTTTTTTTTTTTCCTTTTTTTTTTCGTCCCCCTTCTCTCTCTCAATGTGTGCAATGGTCAAAGCTGATGGGCTATTTTATTATCTTCTGTCTGTTTTAAGATAATTGGTAGTTTTTAAATTTATATATATATCGTAACAGTTGCGAATAAAAGATCTTATCTTTTGATTTTGTGTGCCATTTATCAATTATTAAATCCAGTTGTATTTCTCGGTTTAAGATTTTGGATTTTGGTTGTCTAAGATCCAAATACATGGCCGATAAATTACTTGACCAAAGCTTGAATGAAATGTAATTTTATTGGTCGTAATTTTTTTTTGAGATTTAATTGAAGAATAATAAATTTTGGAAAATTTCTAGAAAAAAAAAAAATCGAAAGTAAGTGAAATGTCGTTTAGTTATTTAACAAAAAAGGCTATTCAAACGCGGCAGTCTACAACTGCCAAAACAAGGACAATGGAGACCAAACTCTTGTTTTTGAATTTTAGTTTGGTATTATTGGACACCAAAGAGATAAGTAGCAATAACCAAGAATGCCATCAAAGCACCATACCATATATACTATTCGAGTTTCATGATCCTAATATATTTTATATATTACGAAAAACTGATCATATATAAATTCCATGTAAAAAAAAAGTAATTCTTTGAACAAAAAAATTATATTAAAATGAACCTACGCGAATTATAGGATAAAAAATAATAGTAAAACAGCCATTATCCCTTGGTATCAAAGCATAACTATTTTTGGATTCTTCTTTAACTATATTTTGACTTTTGAACTAATATCAAACAGTATATTTATTGTTGAAGTTGCAACGACTTAGACTTAACAATTTGGTTGAAAATGACAAATGGATGATTATTTTCCATAATTCAATAGTTTGAATAATTCTATGTTCCTGTGCAAACTATATTTCTCGAGGAATAAGGGCTGACCGAAGATTCAACATTAAACTTACATTTTAAAATTCAATTTTTTTTTTACTTATTTATTTTAAATTTATTGGAAAGATAAAGCAAGTTTAGGTAGAATGAGGCAAAAGGTTGGGAGTGTGAAGGTTACGCCACTAAAAGCAAAGTAGGAGTTACCACAAAAGGTTAATTAGAGCTACCAAGCCAGTTGTAAAAATGTCATATCTTTAAAAACAAACAATTAAATAAATATCTACATAACAATCTGTCTTCATTTTCAAAAATAAAATAAAAAAAAGCAATCTGTCTTCAAAAATATATGTTTTGGGGATTCATAAAATAGAAAAAAATTAAAATGATTTTAATTTTATTTTTTTTATAGTATTAGTTATAGAAAGAAAAAAATATATATATGTAGAAATAATAGTGAAGAGCTGGGATGTGACGCGTGTCCGTTATCCAGCTGTATCCCACTGGATATATTTCAACCGCTTCATCCATTTGTTTCCCCCCATGCACAGCCCATAACGCCCCTCGAAATCCACCGGCTACTCCGGTCACCCGTTATCCTCTTCTCTCATATAAATTATCTCCACTCCTGGTCGTTCCAATCCAAATTCAGAATTAGTTCTCCTTCTCCATTTCTCGGGGAAAATGGCAGCGAATATCCATAAAACGGATACGGATCGCATCAAGGGTCCGTGGAGCCCCGAAGAAGACGACCTTCTACAGCATCTGGTGCAGAAGCACGGCCCCCGGAACTGGTCCCTTATCAGCAAATCCATCGTCGGCCGTTCGGGGAAGAGCTGCCGCCTCAGGTGGTGTAATCAGCTCTCTCCTCAGGTGGAGCATCGGGCTTTCAGCCCGGAGGAGGATCGGATCATCATTCGGGCTCATGCCAAGTTCGGGAACAAATGGGCCACCATAGCCCGTCTGCTCTCGGGTCGGACCGATAACGCCATCAAGAATCACTGGAACTCCACCCTCAAGCGCAAGTGCGATGAGGGCGGTGGTGATAGCAGTTTCTCGGATTTCGAGATTCACCATGAGCAGCCGCCGTTGAAGAGATCCGTCAGCGACGGGTCGGGCCTACCCGTTTACTTCAGCCCCGGCAGCCCGTCCTGCTCTGATGTCAGCGACTCCAGTTTGCCGGTGGTGTCCGGGTCCAATTTGTTTAAACCCGTGGCGAGACCCGGCGCCGTCTCGCCGAGGAAACTTGAAGTGGGATCCGCCGGCGGCGATCCTCCGACGAGTCTTAGCCTCTCTCTTCCGGGGTCGGATTCATCTGAGTCAACCAGTGACAAGATCGACTTGACTGAGCCGAAAAGGAACCAAACTCCACCGCCGCCTCCGACGCCGACGCCTCTGCTTTCTTTGGCAGCGTCGCCTAAGCCCTTATCCGTCGCTGCGGCGGCCACTCCTCCGTTGGCGGTTC
Organism: Henckelia pumila; assembly: GCF_033568475.1. Taxonomy (NCBI): domain Eukaryota; kingdom Viridiplantae; phylum Streptophyta; class Magnoliopsida; order Lamiales; family Gesneriaceae; genus Henckelia; species Henckelia pumila. The sequence goes on along the minus strand of NC_133121.1, from coordinate 7,260,356 downwards.
AGATGCCGCAGCAGGACAAGGTGTTCACGCCATTCAGCGCGGAACTGATGGCCGTGATGCAGGAGATGATAAAAACAGAGGTGAGGAACTATATGATGGGATTGGAGCAGCATCAAAACCAAATTTTCCACCATCAACATCAGCATCAGCAGCATCAGCATTACATTCAACAGCAGATTCAGCAGCAGGTTCAGCAGATGGGGATGTGCATGCAACAAGCCAATGCCAACGAGAGACTGAGGAATCCCACCATCAATCGCGTTGGAATCAGCAGAATCGATTGAGTTCTTGTTGTTAACTTATCCTTTGCCAGAAATGAAATCCAGAAATGGCCTAATGTTAGGTGCCTGGGGAGAAAGAAAGAAACGATCTTTGTTTCTAGTTCGTTGTGTACAGATTAGGTAAAAAAGAAGGTGGTTTCGAGGAGACGACTGAGGGGGGAAACGTTGCAATAGAAAAATGCAAAATCCAATGGGGAAAAAAAAGAAGAGAGATTAAATTAAATTAAATTCCAATCAAATCCATGTGAATTTTGTGCTCTCTCATCTCTAGTTTTCTTTTTCTTAATATAAATACATAAATAATATTAAATTTTGTTTCAATTTATGGGTTCATTCTTGAATTTTGTTTTGGTTAAAAAAGGGCTAAGAACCCCGGGGAAGTTTAATGATTTGAAGGGGAACTGAAAGCAAGACCAAAAAAAAAAACAAAAACAAAAAAGAAGTGGACTGAATTGTGGGACAAGACTCGCCTCCTATTCCCATTGGCTGAAATATTTGAATATGCTTTTGTGATTATTCTTATCCCTTGGCTCTGTTCGAATGAATACACTGCAAAGTGGGCACGCTTTTCTTGGCTTTACTTTTATGAATTTAATCATTTAAAATGCATTGAACTAATTGATTCAAATTTCATCCAAACGAAGTAAATACAAAATTCGTTTTCGTTTTCTTCCTTGAAGAATTTGTTGATTATTATATATATAAATTTATGGAATCGTATTCAAATATGCATTTCTAAAAAGGTTGGCTGAATACAATAAAGGCAATGAATAAATGAAAACAGCTTTGAAAAGAGAAGTGATGTAGAGGAGGATTTTGAATTACCCTAAAATGAGCAAGTGGTAGTTGGTTGAATTAAAGGGTCCAATCAAAATAGAGCATATTTTTACTGAATTTGGAGTACATTTCTTGATAATGCTTCCACCCTACACTGTAGACTGCGCTGTTTAAATGAAAGGTGGCAGCAAACTAAACTAAAATAAACTAAAAAAAATATCCCTGCTTAGTGGGGACATTGTTTTTTGTTATTTTTTTTTAAAAAAAAAATTAAAAATGCAAGGAATATAAACTGGGAATCTTCAGGTTTGAGATTGTGATAACACAATATTTACGAATTGAATTCTTTCAAATCCAGATTTATATCTTTCCACATTTTCTTGTGATATACAGAGACTAGAGTCCCACAAATTTGGCTCAAACATATGGAAAAAACCATGTATAATTTAATAAAGGAAATTATGTTAAAAAAAAATCAGGGGATATTTTGATTTGTACAAAACACACAAATATAAAGTTGATCTGAATTGAAGGTCCAAGGCAACATATGGGCTTTACTTTAGAACCCATAAACCATAAGAAGGCCTTCTCTAAATGAAAGCTCGCTAATGACTTTGAAGCAAGTAGGCTAATGGACTTCGATCCCCCCGTGTCACCTCAATTACAAACCACAGGCCCATTGTCTTCATCAGAAAAAAAAGTAAGCTTGACAAGTAGGGGGTAATGTTGACGAGTTATCAGTTCGCTTTAATTTACCATATTATATCTTTGCTCTCGCTGTGTACCCTTCTAACTCGAGCATGGGAGTGGATACGCTGAGAAACAAAACCTCGTGACTATTTATTTACGAAAACGTCATTTTTTAAAAATTTTTATTTTAACATTTTTTGTGTTTTCGTTAAAAATAGATTATACAAGCACATATTACCAAATGAGCACGTAGGATACCATCGGAGCAAAGCAATATTCAGTAGGTTTAGTTGTTTCGGGTGAAAAATAGACTAGTTTAAACTAGGGACTAAAGTATATCATGGGTAGGTCTCTTGTGTGATTGTTTCACAAATATATTTATTCGTAAGACTTATCGATCTGATCCATATATATAGTAAAAAGTAATATTTTTTCATGCTTGGGAAAAATCAAATTGTTTGATGATTTCAAAAGATTTTGTGTGCGCTGTTTGATAGATACATATGGGTTGGTTTATCGAAACAGTTATCCACCTCAGACCCAATTTTATGCCTTGGGCTTGGGCCCAATTTGTTTTAGCTTAAAGCTTCCATTTTTGACGGGGCATTAATTAGGCTGAGAAATTAATTTTTATGGGCTAACAGCCTAACACTTTCACGTGTAAAACTCGAAAATTGACGAGGCCCAATTCTACATTGTGTTTTAAAGCCGAACATGGCCCGGCAAGAAGAACGCCTAGAAAGAGAACGTATAGCCGTATAGGAACTGCAAAGTCACGCGCGGTACGTTTCGTATTCTTCCGCGTGAACACCTATAAATGTCATCCCCAATTCTGCGGAGACTCGCAAAATCGGTCGCGGGTTTGTTCGGATTCTCAAATTTAAGTGTCCTGGAGCCGTTGATTTCAAGCTTTTTTCTCTTAAGCAATGGAGTCAATCACGTCCGTTGAGCTGAATTATCTGGTTTACCGTTATCTTCAAGAATCAGGTGTGTTGTCTTCCGGATTCAGTTCTTTCTCAGTATATATGCATCTATAAGTTTTTACCCTATCTTGTAGGCGATTAATGGTTGTTTGGTTTGAAATTTATGTCTTCTTGGGACGTGAACTATTTTCAAAATCTATGGTTTATGTTTTAGTTTCAACACCCCTTCCTCCCCCGCCGTTTCTTGTTTTCTTTGAATATATGCTTTTGTTTAAACTGATTTAGTTCTGCTTGTGAAAGATTTTGCGACTTAGCTGTAGTTTTTTTTTCTTGTTTTCGAAATGAATCGTTGCTCTTTGAAGTCAATCGGGAGTATTTTCTGCTCGTCTTGGAAGAGGGAACCAGAAGAGGGAGCCACTCGCTGAGAAAATATTCTTAAATTTTGTACCCTTTTTTTATCTCCATTTTGACCTATAGCCTATAACCTATAAAGTATAATTGGTCACGGAGAACTACAAAAACACACATATGTATATGTAATAAATTTCCGGATGGCAGATTTCTATTGTGGCTCAAGTTTAAATAGATTTGAACATATTTGTTTATGTTTCGAATGGATTTATTCCGATGTGGTTGTCTCCTCGCTCTGGTCTTATAAGTTAGTTGTGTAAATTTGTGCATTCACAGGTTTTTTATAGTTATCTTTAGACTTTCGAGTGTTAGATCGAGGAAATTTTTAGAAATTATCATATCATCAAGCTTCTGTAATTTTTAGGTGTTCTTTGAGGTATGATTCTTGATGCTTAGAAGTGTTGGTTATGTTAGTTATAGAAGCGTGTTTTGTTTATTACATTTTTTCACCTTTTACACGTTACCGTTACGTAGTTAGGTTAGTTTGCTACTTGAGTTGTATATTAACCATTTCAGACTTTTTACTCCGGTATTATTCGATAATGAAAAATGAGTTTTTTGCTCACTTCATCTCACACTTTAACAAGAAGGTGGTACGAAGACAAAAACTGTATAATATTTTAAGAGCCTGAATTCAATATCCAGGCATCCAATTTAATGATGCTGTTGGCTGTACGACGTCGTTCTCGTCGGATGCGAGACATAGAAGGATGTTGCTTTGTAACGCTCCCCTTATGTGAGATTACCTCAGAGAGTTCATTTTGTTAACACAAATTATTCTGGTCACAGGGAGCGGATCCAGCTGGGGTGATGGTGGCAGTTGCTCCTCCCCAAGTGGAAAAAGATTAAAAATCTGTGTGTAATGGTTCTAAAACTTTAACTTTCACCCTCAGAAGAACTCTATTGACTTGCTCCTTTTCCTAGAAATTGTTGATCCACTCTGCCCGGCGATAATGTGTGCTCCTTTCCTTTTTTGTTTATTATCTACAGTTTTTTCAAAATTTTTATGTCTGTATTCGTTAAATGATTTGATGCTTCCTATTATTTCTTGCCTTAAACGTCTAGCAATTAAAGCGTGTTGGACAGCATTTGAGTTTTTATGGTAAGGGATGAGACCAAATGCATTTGCGTCAAAGGGTGGTTTTCCCATGTCTGCCTTTCGATGCCATCTTTGCTGATTTCTTCGCATGATTTTTTTTTCATAGGATTTACACATGCTGCTTTTACTTTTGGATTTGAGTCTGGTCTCGACAAATCCTCGATTGATGGCAATTTGGTTCCACCTGGATCTTTAGTTAAAGTTGTGCAAAAAGGACTTCAATTCGTGGAAATGGAAGCAAATGTTACTAATGTTAGCAGTCACATAACTCATCTCGAATTATTTTATGGTCCATAGAAGGACGTGTTTTATGTGGATTAATGTCATTGCTTGCTTATCAGGCTGAGAATGACGACGACGTTGAACATAACTTCGCATTTTTACAACCATTAGATCTCATCACAAAGGATGCCGAGGAGCTATATAAAATTGTTAAGAACAAAAGGGACAGTAAACAAGAGGCCAGAGAAAGGAAGTTGGATCGAGCAACAGTTGGAGCAACTGGCAGAGTTACTGATAAGAAAGGTAAAGATAATACTAAAAAACGCTAGGGATATAAAGGGATAGAGAAGTGCATGTAAAGATACAGTTGCTGAGGTTAAAAATGAATGACTGTGTTTGAACCTAGAAATCTGACACGAGGAAAAATGTATTGTTTTGGGTTAAATCTAACTTGGGTGACTTTATTCGTTTGTTCTTGTTTCTTGGTTTAGAGATTCAAATTTGAAGCCGCCTTTTTCGATCTAGTTACAATTTTTTGTTTGTTGCTCGAGCAAAGAACGCTGTTGTACAAATGTTTGGTTAGAAGTGATTTTGGGCATCATCAGTCATCATGCATACACTTAAATACCCCACACAAACATATCTATATGCATATGTTCATGTATATGTATATATTTGTATACACAGAGAGTCAGATGTGTATTCTGTATTGGTTTATTGTTTATGAAATACTTCTATCAGTCTATGGTTTAAGTACTTCATAAACCAACTACACATCGTACTTAGTTGGCCAACCGGGAATCTTTTATTGAGTAAGTTTCTTGTGAGACGGTCAAGACCATATTTGAGTACTTTTTATTTTTCGATCTCGTCACATAAAATTAATCTATGATACAGAAACTGTTGTGAGAGAATCTCAGGAATAATTTCGGTCATAAATTTATGTTAAATATCTTGAAATCTGCAAATCCATAACGAATTTCAACCCCGAACGAAGTCTAATGTGCCAGCAAAGGGATATCGCCGTAATGTGGTGAAATAGAGAAAAAAAAAACAAATTAAGAAAGAAATCGATTTGTTTGACTGATTCGAAATTGGTTTTCCACGTTTAAAATAAACAAAAACACCAAAGAAATTGACCTTTTCCAGTTTTCCCTAATCCGTCCATTTAGAATTTTAGACACAATTTCGAAAATTTTCTTTTTTGAGTAAAAAAAAAAATTCGAATTTTGTGTTTTTAGGTTATTCATTCATTTACATATGTAAAAACATTAAAATAAACAAATACCATGTATGAATATACTTGCAAATAAAATAAAACAAATGCCACCGATCAAAAAACTCGTAAAAAAAGAAAGAAATAAAAAGAAAAAGAAAACACCACCGATCCATAATAAGAAAAATAATATTAAACAAATACCGCTTCCTGAAATCTTGTTAATTAATCCCTTATTTCTTGGTATGCTAGGTCATTCATGCCTTTTAAAGGAATAAATCCATTTGTTTTATCCGGAAACATCGATCTTTCTCAAAAGTTGGGAACATCACTTTACTTTACCAATCATCAGATTTTTCTTGTTCCCTTTTCAACATAATAAATCAATCGATAGAATGAAAGAATTATTGGAAATTCAAAAAAAAAAAATCATAAGCTCGTAGAGTCTCATAGTATTTGAACTAAAACACAAAATCGAGAATGCTCCCATAAAAATTCTCGAGTTTCATTTCAAGAACATGTTACATGTATATCGAAACGTATGTCAACTTTATACAACACCACATGAGAAAGAATCTATGCTTTCTAAAGTAAAAAATACAAGCAACAACTTTGAGACGTGTGATGATTTTCACACAATTCTCAACTCTTTATTACTCCAATTGTTGCATTCATCGACCCCTTTTGCTCCTTGAACATCCGCAACACACCATCAATTGTAATGTCAAAAGCATCTCTATAATCCCCAAATTCATCACTACTCGTATTTCTATACACAAATTTAGGAATCGAATCGATAATCCTTTCTCTCATCTTCTTTATTTTATCCCTACTATAACCCTCCAACACTTTTCTCACCGACGTCCCGTTCCGCACGGCTCTCCGGTCTATGAAAACCGAAAAATCATCCGGTTCATCGCCCAAGAACCACTCGTATTGATACTTGATGCTTCTCCTCCAGAAGAAGACCGGGATCGAACCGGCCAACATGCAATCGAACGTTGACTTTCTCGTGTGTGCGTCACCCCGTGGTTGCAAGCAGAAATCCGAGTCCAAGAACGACTCGAGAATCTCCCACGTACCGTCGTAGCACCGAGTCCCCGAGCAATCGACGACTCGACACGAGCCGGACTCGTTGTGGCAATGGTTCCATAAGATGGTCCTAAAATCACCTTCTAGTGGTCTCTTGGCACCAACAAAAGTGAACAAGTTGTGTCTTTTGTGGGCTTGGACGAATCCCAGCCATTGATTTAGCTCTGACTTGGACTTGGGATGGAATCCGGTGGGGTAGGGTACACTGATCTCCAGCTGGTCCCAAGGGTCCTTTTCAACGGAGAGGCGTAAGATGTTTTTCATCAACGGCATGTTGACGAAGCTGGAGCCCCAGTCTCCGTCCTTCCACCGCCGGAAATCCCACGTCATCCGGCCGAGCATTATGAAGTGATCTGAGCCGTTGGATCTCGCCCAATAAGGCTGCGCCGCCACCCACCGGAGAAGCATCTGGCACTGCCGGTCCCTGTCCTTGGCCGTGTAATTCGTGAACAAATACTTCGCCACCGCCAGCCCGGCGTAGAAGGGTATGTAGAACGCCGCCGCGTACTCCGGCGACGCCGTCCTACACTCGTGCCTCAACATTCTCTCGTGGTAGATAATCTCCCCGGCGAACATGTCCGTCCAGTACCACGCGGAGGAGAGATTCTCCGGCACCACGCTGCCGTGGCCGTCGGTCCTCCGACCGGGCCCCGTCGCTCTCGGACCCAGCCCGCCGTTTGAAACCGCGTTACACCTCGAGTGCCACGGGTCCAAATCACCGCAGTTGACCAAAATCTCTCTGTTGAAAACCTCCGGAAGTTCGTAAACATAAAACCTGCCGGCGTCGCATCTCGGCTCCGGCGGCGTTGGCGGAGGCGGAGGCGGCTCCGTAGCTTCTTCCACGGATTCACGAATGGGCACTGCGTGCTTTGGTGGGTTGCTGGAAAAATACGAAAGGATAAAACTTTGGAAAAGCAGGAATATTATGAGAAGCTGGAGACATCTGCATAAAACAAGTCGAGCAAAAACAAGATTAGAAGTATATTTGGAAGAAAGATTCTTGGGTTTTTTCTGGGATTGCTGTTCGTTTCGATCAAACATCGGTGAGAAGCAAAGAATTTGAGGTGGCCACAGAATTTATTGCAAAGATAATTCGGCGAAGAAACGGTATGCTTAACAGCTAAACCTAGAGATCAAAGGATCCTTAATTATATATGTATTCTACTAATCATATTATATTATATTTTTATATTATAAATATTTTATATATATTTTTTAGTGAAAACATGTAAATACGTGTGACTTTTTTGACGTATATTTTATGTGATTCACGATGTGAACGTTGGTGGCGAGAACATGAAGGTGATGTAATACTTTCTGGGATTCTGTAAACATTTTTTTTAAAAAAAAAATTTTTTTGGTAATATGATATTCAATTTTTTAGTTTAAAATTTTTTTTGGTCTACGAATGCTAGGAAGATTACATTTATGTCTCTTTTCAATCTGTATTAATTATTAGTGCTATAAATGTGGTGATAATTAAGTTCGTAATTTCCAGTTTTGATTGGGAATTTGGGGTCCAAGAATTCAAACGTTATTAAACAGAATTAGGTTTAAGTCAACAATCATCGTTTTCATCTTATAGTTTATGGGTTTTTTCGATTTAAGTAGTGTTTGATATTATTTAAAGAAAATATTTTTGAATTTTTCTTCCACGAGAATGTCGTTCTAATTATATAAAAAAATCCTTATTAATTATTTGACATAAAAAATTCGATAGTGGAATCGGTTATAAGTTATTATTTTTGAAGTTTAAAAAAGAGAGAAAAAAAATTTAAGGATATTATAAAATTATTCAAAACAAAATACTAGTCGATATTAAAAATATCCGATTCAAGTAGACAAAGTAATGGCTGAATCAAAATAATTTTGTTTAAAGTTCAATTCTTTTCCAGAAATTTTGTGAAAAAAAGTATTTTGTAGAAAGTAGAAACAATCACGATTCACGAACACTTGCGTAGTAATTAACCTCGTAACTTTTCCATGCTCAAATCCGTTGATTTTTAATGTTTCATTAGCATCGAAACTTTGCCATGGAAAATTCCATAAGTCGGAAAGATCAGTTTTGCAGGTGAAAAACAAAATGAACTAAACTAGACAAACCACTATATATTGTATGGACGTAAACTAATATTATCGCTGCTTAATCAGCCTTTGTTGGGGGAGTAAATAAACAATATAAGTGAAAATTTAATAATTAGATTCGATTTGAATTAATTATATTCAAGTTAAAAGTATGATTCGAACCTCGAAAATTTAAAAATCATTTTGGCTGGAATTCAACTTGAAATCAATGAAATTCGAGAGTTTGAGTTTAGCTCGATGAACATATTCGCAAGTTATTATATATTTAATATATATAATTGGTCGAGCAAATACTACCACTGAAAATCAACCTAAATATATATATCAATTAAGCTCGAATATATCGCAAGTGCACGAGTCAAGTAATAATATAGTGTACAAAGTACAAGTATCGTCCCAAAGAGATTGATGTCTGACAAAATTACTCAAGTATTATTCTTTAGTTAATTAAGATAAGATGATAATAAATTAATAAACTAAAATAAAAGATGAAAAAAACAAAATAATAAAATTAAATTTAGAAAATAAATAAACGATTGTTAGGATCTCGGTTCACCTACCCCTTTTTCTTCTGTAATGATTGAAATTCGGTTCTCAAATCATGCTTTTGACGTAATTCCCTAATCTATCAATATATTCTGTCGAGCTATATTAATCTAATTAACAAATTGCAATAACCAAGTGTCCTTGTGTTATTTAACAACTGCAATTGCATTACGATTTGTGGAATCCTCTAGCTTTCGATCTATTGGACTATGACTATCAACATGTATCCAACATCATATGTCTATGTAAGTTATAGATACATGGACTATATTACCCTATCATGTTATAAAATCTCCTTTCAGTATCAATTATAACACATAAAATCAATTCGAAGTTGATCAATCTCCAAATACTCAATAAACACAGTAATATAATCAAGAATGCATAAAAACCAAATTCAATCTTCAAGAAGAAATCAAAACAAAGTTTTGGGGGTAGGATCCCCTAAATCCCAACAAAAATAAGAGAGAAAAGAAGAAACTAGTTTGCGCGGTTCTTGAGATCTTCACGCCGTCTCCCTTTTTTGCTCTTGGTTCTCGCTTGGTGGCCGCCTCTCTCCCTTGCGTTTCTGATGTGTGGAACTTTGGAACCCTTTCTCACGTCTGATATGTCCCCTTTTATATGTGGTTGAAAGCCCATCCAATAAAGCCCCAAAAAATAGCAACTTTTAATGTTAGAAAATTAATATTTTTTCAGTCCGCGTCGCGCCATGGCGCAAAAAAATCACGCCATGGCTTGAAAAGTTCTGCCTCTAGTTTTCAGCGCGCAGTTATCTTGAAAAAATCATAACATGAGTTCTAATCATCGAATTGAGCTAAAATTTTGACAATATCTTCAAAACATCTTGAAATTTAATTTGGACGATGGAGATTTGATTTGGACCTCCCAAAAATTAAATTTGAATTTTTGATCAAGGCTTCTCCGTAATTCATTCTTCAAAAACTCATTTTTCTACAAAATTAACCCGGAGAGTGAAATGCTCATGTATGAGATTAATTACAAATAAAACAAATAAAAACACACATGAAACCATATGAATGCATGCCAAAATAGACATAAAATAATGCACACAAAATGCACTTATCAATAATTATATTATATTTTATTAATAAACTAACATTTTAAGGATTACGAATGATCGAACAAAATAATTTTAACTAAAATTTCGTTCGAAAAAGTTCCAACATATTCGACTTTGATAATTTCAATGAATAAGTTCGAAAACTTGCAAATCGAATCAATTTATTTATCCCTTTAATATTCTTTGTGTATCACACTTACAAATTTATTATTTTTATTATTATTATTATTATTATAATGAAATCCTTGAATACAACATAAGAAAACTGATAGCCATGAATGCCGAACACAATTAAGCCATCTTCAACCTAAATCTTCTATTTTCCATCTCTTATCCTTCAAAATAGAGATTCATAATTTATATTTTCAAAAAAATTTCCAATTCATATCCTCGAAATATTACCAAATACTTCATTTTTTTAAAAAAATTTCTTTTACAAACATACCCATACAATTAAATAATTAGAGAATATATCATTCAACCGAATTAATTCGATAAGCTTCAAATAAACGTATAAAATATTAATAAATATGAATTATATTATTAAACATAAAACAATTAAAATTTATTCGAATTGATTTTTTAAAATAATATATTTATTTTGTCGTTAAATTTCAAAAAAACGCACAACATTGATCATACAGACATAAAATATAAATCAAAATAAACATAAACGACACATAAGATTTAAAGAACAACACACATAAATATTAAAATTACAATTAATTAATTAATTAAACACTTCAAATAAATTTTAAAAAACTGAACACTAAAAATAATTAAAAATTTTAGAAAATTAAATGAACCAAAAAAAAAACTACAAAAAGACCATGAAAGCAATTTTGGAGGATGATATTTTTGTAATTAATGTCATTCTCCAGAATTGTTCTCTTAGTGATCTTCCATATATGAAGGATTACTGGGCAAACTTTCTTTATAACGGAGGATTCCTTCATTATAAGACCATTTTCAGCAGCCCACAAAAATATTATGCTGCTGTAAATTGAAGCAGAAATCTTTTCCAACAGCTTACTGCATTTTGGTGTTATTTTTGTGTTGTGAACAGTACAACTCCAAATTTGGAGTTGCACTGTTGTGAATATTTGTTTTTTTTTTTTTTTTTCATTTTCTTATTTGTTTATTTTATTATTATTTTCGTTATTTTTTTTTTGCTTTTTTTTTGAGAATCTTTATATTATTTGTATTTCAAATAACATTAATAATATTTTATACATTAGTTTTAAAATTCTTGGAATATATGATAAATAAATTAATTTACCAAATTAATTTATATAATAAAAATAAATTATAAAATATATGTAAAAATAAAGAAAATTATGAAATATTTTTTTGGTGTAGAAATTTAGTGAAGACTGTTGTAGATGAAATATTATTTGCACTATATTAACACAATAATAGTGTAAATATTACACTATTTTAGTGCTAAGTACTAACTGCTGGAGATGGTCTAAAGGAGGGTTAAAAATGCCTTAACCAGCTCAATATTTAAACTCGAGGATTCTCATATATATGTGTAATTGATAAGAATCTTGGATATTTAAGGACAGCAATGATGCCCACGCAATTGATGCAAAATTTGTGTGATCATCATAATATTTTGCAGCGAAAAAAATTCAATATTTTAATATGTCTAAATTGTTTCTTCCAACATTTATATTTTGGTCAATAATCCCAGTCGAATTCCAATCACTTCAAAGTTCAAATAACAATTGCTTGGTATTTATTTTAAGTTTTTAGACCTCTTGGTGAACAAGATTTGTTCAAAGTTATTTCTTTGATTAATATATCATTTTAAACTATTAAAAAAATTTATCCAAAATACACGAAAAATAACGAGTGTGATTCAGCAATAACTATTCATACCAAAAAAATTTATGTGAAATCATTATTATTATTATTATTTTAATTTAAAAGGTGTGGTGTCTGTTGTAGTAGGGGTATAGTAACTTAACTTTTTAGCAATACGAGGCACATTTTCAATAAAATTGGGTTGAGTGCACTCCACAGTTTGAAAACGAACATAAATAAATGCACAATATTATTCAATATCAGCAGCCAATTAATGTTCGTTTGCTAAAACAGTTTTTTTTTTTTAAGGAAAGGTAAAACAGTTTTAAAATACAATTTCATATAATATTTTAAAAAATGTGTAAAAATATTTTTCGTACGTCCCTTGAATCTAATTATATATATATATATTTATTATTTATTACTGCTTAAAATAAAAAAAAGTCATCCTACATGTATAACCTAAAATATATATGTATGTAGTGTTTGAAAGAGTTTTTAGGAAGCACTTGTCAATTTTTTTTTAACAAAATTTTGATATTTTTCAAAAATTTGTTAAAAAAAAGCTGAAAAGTGCTTTCTAGAAGCTTTTCAAAACACTGCCCTAGTCTTTAAGTGAGTATTCAAATTGGTGAAGCATGTGAACGTTTGATCAATGGTCAAAATTTTGATTTCCTTTAACAATAGCCACTCCAATGAATTTGTCGCACATGACTTATCCCATTCAGTTTTTTTTGACTCGTTGTTTACTTGCATAGGTCTAAAAATTTATACAATACATCAAAAAATAACTATTGGGAATTCTTCGAGTCATTAAATTAAAGAAATAAAATATATATACATGTCTCATTAATTAATAATATTATAAAATTAAGTTCATTTAAGGAAGTACTCTGTGGCCGAAGGAAATGGCCGGCAGTCTCGTTTCTAAATTCTCTCTCTGCTGGTTTTTGACTTTACAATGTTTTGCGTGTATATGTAAAAATCCAAAATCATAATTTTTAATTTGTTTTGCAAAATAACTTTGTAATGAATTGAGATATATATACCACCCCCCACCCCCCCCCCCCCCACCCCTTTTTTTTTTTTTTTTTATATTGGAGATTTGTGTCCCACGTAAACAACCAACCTTTGAACTTATAGGATTATTATAATAATAATTTTAAACCTATGATTAATTATGTGTCTTTTGTGAATAATTCTTACAATTTATACATCACCGGCATGTTAAAATATTTAACATATGTTGCTTCAACTTAATTAAACCTTCATTGTCAATTACACTAGATTATTGTTAAGATCCATTCATTTAAATTTTTGGACGTTTGTAATTGGATCAGGCGTGTAATTTTGGTGAGGAATCTTATTGATTAAAATATTTAAAGAAAATGACAACTGAATTACATAATGATGATAATTAATCCGACCTGGCTAGCTAGTGGACGATAATGCATGTGCCAAACACTTGATTATGAACCAGTGATATAGTCTGATTGAGCTATTATAATCGGTGTACATATTTTAAGTGGTTATGTACTTATAATTTCACAGATGTAATTGTCATATCCTATGGGATTTAACCAATAAATTTATTTAAAAAATTTGGAAAAGTATGGTCGCAAAATAATAATAAATATATAATAGTTATAATAATATATGGTCCCGACGCGTGCTTTGCTAAGCTTCCAACCTCTCTACCGTTATTCTACTAATTTCAGTTATTCAATTTTGTCATATTACTCATCTTAGCTGCTAGTCGTTACTATTGTCTTCTATAAAAAAAAAAATGACCTTTTAAGCTCAATTATATGATCTGATCATAAGGTTGACTTTTAAAGTCTTGTTGCAAGACGGTGAAAATTTTCCAACTTGATATTGATACAGGTTAATTCGATGTTAGTGTCATTGAGTGTCCACTTATTAGATCCAACAGTTTTTTTTAGTCGTTGGATCTCCATTCGGAGAAGCATTGACAAATTCACTAATATTCGACCGCTTATATGTGATATCACATCAATCGTTATTTTTTCTATATTATAAAAGCTTGATCCTCATAAATTCCATTGTTCCTTTGGCCATTATTTATTGAGATGCTCAGTTCATGGGGAATTAAGGAGGTTGAGTGTGTGAAGTTTTGGGGTCAAAATCTCAAATTCGAATTCCAAAATAACCTTCTTTGTTTGCAGTTTTTGAAGAGGTTTAACTAATGTATATTATTTGTTGGCTAGTGCACGTATTTAGTTAGGATTTATCAATACATAAAGTAATTAATAACTGGGGATTCATGGTCAAAGCGAAGCAAAAATAAATAAAATATTTAAACGCTCACTCCATGAGCATATTTTATAACCTCTCGAGGAAAAAAAAAACACTAATTTACAACTACGATGCACATGTAGTGATGTACGATTACACGATCTGATGCACGGTAACTAAAAAATATTTAGGATACGATATAGAAGATCGTGTTTATTTTATATACATATATACATAGAAACACACGCATAAAAAAATCGTTAGTTTATATAAAAAAGAAAATACTCAAATTGAGGAAAAATTCGCAAAATACGTTGAATTTTATGTTTATTAAAAACCAATCTCACCGTCGCCCCTAATATATACAAGTTTTAAAACCGCAAAACAACCCTGCACGTCGGATATATACACACACATGAGTGATGGGTATATATATATATATATATACATAAATTTTAAGGTGCTCAACCAATGATGTCCAATTCGTCATCGACCACTAAAACTAGGTAACGTGTTTTAATGATGCGAAAAAAAACAACC
Source organism: Henckelia pumila (assembly GCF_033568475.1). Taxonomy (NCBI): domain Eukaryota; kingdom Viridiplantae; phylum Streptophyta; class Magnoliopsida; order Lamiales; family Gesneriaceae; genus Henckelia; species Henckelia pumila. The sequence goes on along the minus strand of NC_133121.1, from coordinate 7,245,328 downwards.
GGTTTTTAGTTGATCGGGGATGAGGTGGACAAGAATTATTGGACATCTTAAACTTCTATATATGTATATTTGATCACATGGGCATGACAACTGCATGAGCAACAACTAATGTGACAGTCACTTATTGGATGTATATGTTGCTTTCCTAGTAGTGCATGATAGTTGTTTAAGTGATCAAATAATAATAATAATAAAATGAGAATTTAATGCTGGAGATTCCTTACTTTGGAATTATGATTGCTTGATGATTTATATATAGTTTTGTAGATCTGTCATTAATTCAATTAACTGATTAATTAGTCACAGATTATAGTAAATGCACAATTATTTCACTCAAATCGGGGTACTATCTTTGATTTAAATTAATACATCACATTACATGCAGCTCGTTCACCGTTCCAATTCATTTGAGCACATTAATCAAAGCTTGCTGTTCACTAACAATTCAACGCATCAACGGGCAGCTCTTAGTAGGCATCAAAAGTCTAAAACTCTAAATTAAAGTCGCAAATAAAATGTGGAAACATAAATAAACAATACATTTTCGTTTTTTTAAAAAAACTGAAAATAACTATCATTATCATGGAAACGGAAATTTTACGCAATTTTTTGAGAAAGATACGAATCGAATCTACGTAATCCACATTTGAACTCAAACGCAATGTCTTAGCCCATCTTTAATCCAATACCAAATTGGTGGATTCATTCCTCCAACCGAGCGCTATATTTAGCGCTATGTTGGAGGAATACTACTGATGATGTTTGATAAAAACGAGTGCTCGGGCTATCAAGGGTAGTATAGTGGGCTTGACGAGCTGATCGGGCTAGTAGAGATGAAGTGTGGTTTGTCTCTCCTTGATCGAGATGATCTGTACACAAGGGAAAGAAATAAAAGCACGTTAGTGGGACGCCGGAAGGTTTTTCAGCAGGGCCACTCCGATACTTAAGTCAGACTCAAAAATAGAGTGGGCTTCAGGAAAAACGAATATAGTGCTTTGGAATTTTTGATGAACATACCTCTACAAACACCTGAGGCAAGGTATTTATAAGCCTTGAAGTGAGAGAGTCACTCCGCATTTCCAGGGTAGTGGCCACGATCCGGGTCGTGGGTGCAAGAGTTGCCCACGTTTACCTGTCACACATGATGAAGCCGGAAGGCTCGGGATTATGGCAATTGTGGGGATCATGCCCTGGAGAAATGGGCTTTGTCTAAGTCATGAAGACCTGGTCCTCCCGGGATCCTGGAGCTCCAGGTCTGCCTTTATACATCCCTAACGTCCCTGACTCGGTATAGCTCTGTTCACTGCCCTGACTAGCATCCCTGATGTTTCTGCTTCTTTTTAGCCCTGATACCCCTGACTTCCCGGGATATCACCACTCCTCCCTAAAAATAGTCGGGCTAGAACCCTGTTCGCTGTCCTGACTAGCATCCCTGATGCTTCTGCTTCTTCTTAGCCCTGATACCCCTGACTTCCCGGGATATCACCATTCCTCTCTAAAAATAGTCGGGCTAGAACCCTGTTCGCTGCACTGACTAGCATCCCTGATGCTTCTGCTTCTCCTTAGCCCTGATACCCCTGACTTCCCGGGATATCACCACTCCTCCCTCAAAATAGTCGGGCTAGAACCCTATTCGCTGCCCTGACTAGCATCCCTGATGCTTCTGCTTATTCTTAGCCCTGATACCCCTGACTTCCCGGGGTATCACCATTCCGTAGGGCTTTAAACAAATTGTGAAATTTTGTTAAATGTTGTAGGGCTGACGTCAGCCCTAGAATTTGAAGTGACGGGCAGGTGTCAGTGGACGTTACTTGTCCTTTCAACTGCCCGCATGATCATTACGCTGCCCGATTCAACTTCCCAAGCTCATTCTTACCCTCCGATCATCTTTAAATCTACGGCCTGGATGTAAGTTCTTCACCTATAAATACTAAACCCCTTCCTTCATTTTTTACTTTCTCTGTTCACGCATTCCTTTCCTTCTTCTAAGTTTCTCCGGGTCCGATGATTCTGCATTTCAAGCTTATTTCTTACCGCCCTTGTTCGTGCTCCGTCCTTCTTCTGTAAGTTTTTACTCTACCTTATACTCAGTGTCCCCTTTTTTTACCTTGTCGTCTTCCCAAAAAATGTCGGAATCTGCCTCTTCTACATCTGGTGCCAATGCTCGTGGCTCTGCTAGTGTAGAGTCCGCGGCCCTACGCCATGATTCTCCACCCCCTGTCACTTCCGATGTCCAACCGAGATTAGCCCCTTCCTCCTCTCGTCCAAAGAAGGCCCAAACTGAGACTTCTAAGGATAAAGGCAAAGCTAAAGCTTCTGCTTCTAACCCTCTTCTTCCTTTGCCCAAACCAAACCCTGAAGGTCCCTGGTTCTCCCAATTTACCAGTACCCTACGCCCAGAATCCATAGAGGAGCTTCGAGTTATGGGTAACATCCCTCCTGCGTATTCTATTCTCATTCCCAGGCCTCTGGGCCGGGCTGACCAGCCGCCCGAGGGGTTTTATACCTTCTTCAGGGAACAACTCAGGAATGGGCTTCGTTTCCCTGTTCATCCTTTCTATTATAAAATTGCTATTTTTTACAAGGTTTCTCTTAACCAATTTCATCCAAATGCTTTCCGTATGATGGCCGCCACTTACGTCCTTTTCAAAGCAAACAATTTGGCCATTACCCCTCTTGTTTTTCACTATTACTATGCCTGTCGTTTCACTGAGATGGCCTTCTCTTTGAACGCCCGGAAAAATGCCCGGTTCCTAGACGACACCCCCTCCTCTTGGAAGGGGTAGAAAGAAAGATTTTTTTATGTTCAGCTACCTAGTGACCGAACCAGACCCACCGAATTCTTGACTGCCCTTCCTCCACAGCCCGAACGCCCTAAGAATTATAAGCTAGAAGAACCATATCTTCGCTCTCAAGAGCTGGTGGAAAACCAGAAGTTTCCTTCAGCCCCTCTCCTTGAGGAGAAAAGCTTGAATGATTATGGGTTGGTGCCCGGGTAGTTGATCCGGTAGACCAGATTATTGATGAGTATGATGCCCCGGACCCGGCCTTTGGTATGCTTTACTGCTATTATGTACTTGCTTCTCTTCCATACTGTTTCTAATGTACCAATTCTTTTCATTCACGTTTTGTGCAGCAGAACCAGTCACCAAGAAAAAGAAAAAATCTCGACTAATGAAGCAGGCCTTTGCCGAGAAACGGGCAGATGAGAAGGCGGCTTCTCAAAAAAGAGAGGAAACGAAGGCTGCGGAGGTGGCCAGGAAAGCCAGAGTCCTTCAACTAGCTGAGGAACGGCGGGCACAAGGGAGCCAGGTCCAAGAGCGTCTATGCTCCCCAACTGGTCCTGCTCCTGCCGCTCCCCCCCCCCCCCCCACCTTTTGTTGTAACGCCCGTGATTTCTTTAATGGAAACCGGGGTAGAAGATGCTTCTGGTTCCCCTGTTGCTGAACCCTCCTCATTTCTGATCCGTAAAAAAAAAGATGTGGGGGAACCAGACATGGTCATTCTAAGTGACCCCGAAGAGGTGGCTCCCCTGTCTCCTTCTTTCCAACCCCTGGCACCATTTTATCAAGCTGCACCGGGTTGTAGCCCCCTGGGTGCGAGGGAGAATATATTTCAGGCAGGGTCCTCCGGTCGGGGAGTACGGATATTGAAAGATCTCCTAACTCCTACGGAGCAACACTATCTCTGTCATCAAGGCCCTGATGTCAAATACTTTGAGGGCACCAACCAGATTATATTTGTAAGTCTAATTTTTCTGGATTGAATGGTTTTCTGACATTGCATTTCTTTTTAACACCTGTGTTTACAGAGGCTGCATATGCTGGTGGACAACTATGAAGATGCGATCCGATTTGGCCGGATTGAAACAGACCGGGCGCATGTGGAGGCTGAGAGGTCCCAGGATATCTTAGAGCTGAACAAAAAGTTGGAGCAGGAGCTGCAAATGATGAGGCAGACTCATGACCAACTGGTGTCAAGCCTTCGGTTCTCCTTAGATACAGCTGAAAATGCCGTGCAATCTGCGCAGGCTGATCTTGCTCAAGCTCGGGCTACTGCGGGACAGAGTCAAGATCGTCTTATGGCGGTCACGGCTCAAATGGAGGCAGCCCAACAGGAAGCTTCTAAGGCTCAGGCAGAGGTGGCAGCGGCCAAGGATAAGGCCGAAAATGCGGTGTCAGCCCTGGAGACCCGGTTAAAATCCGAGGAAGATATCAAGGCCGCTGTCCTGACCTCAGCGGAGTTTCAAGAGGCTGTGGTGGACAAATCCTACGCCTTCTTCCAGACTGGATTTTACAAGTGCCGATATCAATTTGAGGAGGCTGGGCTATGGTCCACTGAGCAAAAAGATTTCCCCGATTTAGACAAGGCCATTGACTCCCTCCATAGTGCCAAAAAACTGAAGGTGCAGAGGCTGCCCTCCCTAAAGGAGCTCCGACAATGGAAGACGGGGGCCCCTCTGACAACCCCAGTATTTTGAATTAATTTTTGTAATTGGGCCGTAGAAGCCCCTCCTCTTGTACTCCTTTATTCGTAATGCAATTCGTCTGTTCTCTTTATCCATTGTTTAATGCTTTACTTATAAAAGAGTAGATAGTGTCAAGGGCTTATAGATGCCCTGGGGCTGAAGACGGGTGCCGAGGCCTGGAACCTTCCGGACTTATACAATGTCAAGGGCTTATATATGCCTTGGGCTTAAGATGGGTGTCGGGGCCTGGAAGCTCCCGGGCTTATACAATGCCAAGGGCTTATATATGTCTTGGGCTTAAGATGGGTGTCGGGGCCTGAAACCTCCCGGGCTTATATAATGTCAAGGGCTTATATATGCCTTGGGCTTAAGATGGGTGTCGGGCCTGGAACCTCCCGGGCTTATGCCAATGGATTATATATGTCTTGGGCTTAAGATGAGTGCCGGGGCCTGGAACCTCCCGGGCTATATAATGCCAAGGGCTTATATATGTCTTGGCCTTAAGATGGGTGCCGGGGCCTGGAACCTCCCGGGCTTATATAGTGTCAAGGGCTTATATATGTCTTGGGCTTAAGATGGGTGCCGGGGCCTGGAACCTCCCGGGCTTATATAGTGCCAAGGGCTTATATATGCCTTGGGCTTAAGATGGGTGCCGGGGCCTGGAACCTCCCGGGCTTATATAATGACAAGGGCTTATATATGTCTTGGGCTTAAGATGGGTGCCGGGGCCTGGAACCTCCCGGGCTTATATAGTGCCAAGGGCTTATATATGCCTTGGGCTTAAGATGGGTGCCGGGGCCTGGAACCTTCCGGGCTTATATAATGCCAATGGCTTATATATGCCTTGGGCTTAAGATGGGTGCCGGGGCCTGAAACCTCCCGGGCTTATATAGTGCAAAGGGCTTATATATGCCTTGGGCTTAAGATGGGTGCCGGGGCCTGGAACCTCCCGGGCTTATATAATGTCAAGGGCTTATATATGCCTTGGGCTTAAGATGGGTGCTGGGGCCTGGGGGAACCTCCCGGGCTTATATAGTGCCAAGGGCTTATATATGCCTTGGGTTTAAGATGGGTGTCGGGGCCTGAAACCTCCCGGGCTTATATAATGCCAAGGGCTTATATATGCCTTGGGCTTAAGATGGGTGCCGGGGCCTGGAACCTCCCGGGCTTATATAGTGCCAAGGGCTTATATATGCCTTGGGCTTAAGATAGGTGCCGGGGCCTGGAACCTCCCGGGCTTATATAGTGTCAAGGGCTTATATATGCCTTGGGCTTAAGATGGGTGCCGGGGCTTGGAATCTCTCGGGCTTATATAATACCAAGGGCTTATATATGCCTTGGGCTTAAGATGGGTGTCGGGGCCTGGAACCTCCCGGGCTTATATAGTGCCAAGGGCTTATATATGCCTTGGGCTTAAGATGGGTGCCGGGGCCTGGAATCTCACGAGCTTATATAATGCCAAGGGCTTATATATATCTTAGGCTTAAGATGGGTGTCGGGGCTTGGAACCTTCCGGGCTTATATATGCCAAGGGCTTAAGATGGGTGCCGGGGCCTGGAATCTCCCGGGCTTAGAAAACGTTCTTGAATGAATAAACCCCTTCATTAATAGACATTAATTACAATCAATAAATAAAATATTTCTTCAAATGCAAAGCATTCCATGGTCGTTTAAGGAGGCGTCCCTGACTATCTTGTAGGTACCAAGTATTAGCACCGACCCTTCTGATAAGCTTGTATGGCCCCTCCCATCGGGCATCTAACTTCCCTACTTCCCCTACTGGATTAACCCTCTTCAACACCAATTCTCCTTCTTTGAATTCCCGAGGCTTGACTTTTTGATTATAAGCTCTCATCACCCGAGCTCTATAGGCTTCCATTCTGTGAGCCGTTTTCTCCCTTCGTTCTTCAATGAGATCCAATTCTTGTGCCCGGGCTCCTTCGTCTGTATCATCATATGCCCTAATCCGAGCTGAAGATTGTCCAATCTCTACTGGCAGAATAGCCTCCGAACCATATACCAGGCTAAAAGGTGATTCTTGTGTGGCAGTATGCGGAGTGGTGCGATAGGCCCACAACACACTCGGGATCTCCTCTACCCAGTCTTTTCCCATTCCATGCAACCGAGCCTGTAAAGATCGAACAATAGTACGGTTGGTTACCTCCGTTTGACCATTAATTTGAGGATAGGCTACCGAGGTGAAGGCCTGTTTAATGTCCATCTCGACATACCAGTCTGCCAATTTCTGCCCTTGAAACTGTCTGCCATTATCCGAGAACAACTTCCTTGGGAGCCCAAATCGGCATACTATGTTCTTCCACAAAAACTTCATTACTTCAGCTTCTGTTATTTTTTCCAAAGGCACTGCCTCCACCCACTTAGAAAAATAATCCACGGCTACCAACAAGAATTTTTTCTGTACCCGAGCTTGCGAAAAAGGCCCAACTATGTCCAGACCCCATTGATCAAAGGGGCATGGGGCCCATACCGGATTTAAATTACTTGCCGGGCTATGCTGCACATTACCAAACCTCTGACAGCCTTCACAAGACCGGGCAATCTTAGATGCATCAGCCTGCAAAGTGGGCCACCAGTATCCTGCCAACAATACCCTTCGGGCCAGACTCAGACCCTCCATGGTTTCCACAGCATCCCTCGTGCAATTCCCTCAAGACATATTCTGTTTTCCCTTCCCCCAAGCATTTGAGCAAAGGACCCTGATATGAACGCCTGTATAGCCTACCTCCGAGGATAGCAAATCTGGCTATCTGTCTTCGTATGACCCGGGCTTGTCCTTTGTCTGATGGGAGATCCCCATTGGTAAGATACTTGACCAGAGGGATCATCCATGTATCTTCCCGGATGACCGGCTCCCGGGCTTCTATAGCAGCCACCATCTCCCTCTGTACCAGAGATTCTTTATCACCATTTTCCCCAGTGACAGCTCTTTTAGCCAAGGCGTCTGCTTCTATATTTTCTTCCCGGGGTATCTGCTCTATACTCCAAGTAATGAAACTGGCCCCAAGCTCTTCAATTACCTTACTCGATTTTATCAATTTCTCCTCTCGGGTACAGAAGGTCCTCTTTACTTGCTGGACAACCAATTGTGAGTCAAAATATATTATAATATGACTTACCCCGTCTTCCCGAGCCTGTCGCATCCCAGCTATCACGGCTTCATATTCGGCTTCGTTATTGGAGGCCTGGAAATCCAACCTCATGGCGATTTTGATTTTCTCCTGGGTGGGTGAAACCAGGATGACTCCTACACCACTGCCTCCAACACCGCTGGCTCCATCTACAAATATTCTCCATACCTCTTCCTGACCAAAAGTGGCCACCTCTGTCAAGAAATCGGATAAGGTCTGGGCTTTAATGGCCTTACGCGGCTGGTATTCAATGTCATATTCTCCCAACTCTACTGACCATTTTACAAGCCTCCCCGAGGCGTCTGGATGAGTCAGGATCCGCCCTAAAAGGCTATTAGTAAGGACAGTTACCGGGTGAGACAAAAAATAAGGTCTCAATTTTCGGGCTGTTATTACCAAAGTCAGGGCCATTTTCTCAATCTTCGCATATCTAACCTCTGCCCCCTTCAAAGCATGACTGACATAGTATACGGGCCTCTGATCTCCTTTTTCCTCCTTTATCAAAACGGTGCTGACTGCCCTCTCAGTAGTAGACAGATATACCCACAATCTTTCCCCTGGCTCTGGCTTAACCAGGATAGGCAAGCTAGCTAGATGCTCCTTCAATTCCTGAAAGGCTTGCTCGCACTGCTCAGTCCAGCCAAACCTCTGGGCTGTGTGCAACACTTGGAAAAAGGAATAACTACGATGAGCTGACCGATCAATAAACCGGGCCAGGGCTGTGATTCGCCCAGTCAGCCGCTGTACCTCCTTGATTGATGTGGGTGAAGGCATTTCCTGCAACAGCTTTACCTTCTCCGGGTTGACTTCTATCCCTCGTTCAGTCACCATGAACCCCAAAAATTTGCCACTTTTCACCCCGAACATACCCTTGGCTGGATTCAACTTAATCCCGTACCGCCGAACGGTGGCAAAAGTTTCTTCCAGGTCGGGTATAAAGCAATCTCGGGTCATAGATTTCACCAATATATCATCCACATATACCTCCACGTTCTGGCCCACCTGCTCCCGGAACACTTTGTCCATCATCCTCTGATACGTAGCCCCTAAATTTTTTAGACCAAATGGCATAACCACGTAACAAAAAGTACCTCCCGATGTGATGAAGCTAACTTTGTCTTGATCTTCCCGGGCTAAAGGAATTTGATGATAACCCTGATATGCATCCATAAAGCACAACAATTCACAACCGGATGTGGAGTCTACCAATTGGTCAATCCGGGGTAAAGGATAACAATCCTTGGGACAGGCTTTATTTAAGTCCCGGAAATCCACACACATCCGCCACTTCCCTGTGGCCTTTGGTACTAGTACTATATTGGACAACCAAGTAGGAAATTGTACCTCCTTGATGTGCCCGGCTCGTAGTAGCTCTTGAACCTGCTCCGCGATCACTTTATCCTTCTCAGCTCCGAAATGTCTTTTCTTTTGTATCACAGGCCGGGATCCAGGGGTGATATTAAGTTTGTGCTCCGTAACATGGGATGAAACTCCTATCAAATCGCCCTGAGCCCAGGCGAATACGTCCTTGTTTCGGATGAGACAGCTTTTCAGTGACTCTGCCAAATTTGTTTCCATGTCCCGGGAAATCCTGACAAACTTCCCAGACTGCCCGAGTACCAGCTCCACCTCTTCATATTCGCCTTTAGACTCCTCCACAGAACAGACTTCTCTTCCCCCCTGGCCTCCCTCCTTCCCGATCTGCCTGGCCCTTTTGTAATCGACTCTAACTATCTCGGCATAACATTTTCGGGAAGAAGGTTGATCTCCTCAGACTTCTCCTACCTTATCTCCCACGAGAAATTTAATCTTCTGATGATAAGCTGATGCCACAGCTCTGAAGGCATTCATAGCCGGTCTCCCCAAGATGACGTTGTAAGAGGAGGGTTCTTCAACCAGCGTGAAATTTGTCTTGATCGTCTTCTTCACATCCCCAGCTCCCAAGGTTATGGGTAGTAACATTTCCCCTTGAGGCTGTACTGTGTGCCCAGAAAATCCGTATAAGTCAGTTTTTACGGGGCTCAACTCATACCCCTGCAAATCCATCTGCTCGAAGGTGTCCTGAAAAAGGACATTCATCGAGCTTCCTGAGTCTACAAACACCCTTCGTACATCATAGTTAGCAATCCGGGCCTGTATAAGCAAGGCGTCGTTATGTGACAGGTTCACCCACTCCAGATCCCGGGGTCCAAACGTGATGACTGGCCCTGCACCCGGCTTCCCTTCCTCCACCCCCAAACTTTCCCTCCGGCTCCAAGACTTTCTGGCTCTGTTTGAATCTCCGTCAGTAGATCCCCCAGAAATCATGTTGATAATCCTTTTAGATGGTCCCTCTCCTGATTTTCTATCCTCTGTGCGAGGACCTGTCTCTTGTTTCCCTCCCTCTTGGGAAACAACGCCAGTTCTGGGGGGAACCAGCGCCTGGGACCCTTGGATCCAAGGCGGACCCCGAGGACTTTTTTGAACCGGCTTGCCATCCCGGATATAGGGTTGCTGCTGTCTCTGTTGTAGTGTGCGACATTCATTGGTATCATGTGTTTCTTCCTGATGAAAAGCACAATACTTCAAAGATTTGTCCCTAGTGACAGGAGTCTGAGATTCAGCACCTACTTCGCATACATGCACAGCTCTGTCCTGGATTACTCTGTGTGGTGCATACCGGGACAAACGCCCCATGCGGTCCTGACTTTCTCTGCTTTTTCCCTGTTTCCGACCTCCCTCTCTTTGAGTCACCTCCTTCTTTTGCCTCTGGGCCTCCTCCATACTAATGTATTTCTCGGCCCGAGCCAATAAGTCTTCAAAAGTCCGAGGTGCTTTTTTTACTAATGATTTGAAAAATTCCCCCTCCCGAAGACCTTGAGTAAAGGCAGTGATCTTAGTCTCCTGGGCACAGTTCGGGACCTCTAGAGCAGTCTTATTGAACCTTTTAATGTAGGCTCTCAAAGACTCTTCTCCTGCTTGTTTTGCTTCAAATAAACTATAGGCCGTTTTCTTATACCTCTTGCTGCTGCTAAAGTGTTGCAAGAACACTTTCTTGAAATCTACAAATGATTGAATGCTCTGCGGCTCCAACTTTTCAAACCATCTTTGGGCAGATTCCACCAAAGTGGTTAAGAAGACTTTGCACTTAATCTTGTCTCCGTAGCAATGTAGCATAGCCACATTCTCAAACCGAGCCAAGTGCTCTTCTGGGTCAGTGCTCCCATCATATTCTCGAATTTTGGCCGACTTATAATGGGATGGCAAGGGCTCCTCTATCACCTCCTGTGAAAAAGGGCAACCTGGAATCTTGACAAACCAGACCCTTTTGGGACCCTCTTCTTGTAACTTTTGTATTTTCTTCCTGAGTTCCTGCAGCTCATCCGCCACAGAAGGCTGGATTGAGTGCATCCAAGAACTTTCCTCTTCTTCTCCTTCTTTGGTTCGGGCATTAGGGTGCGGATTACCCCGATTCCCCTCTTCCTCCATTGTTATTTCCTTTGATTGTGGTTGCTTTGTAGCTGCTAACGACTTTTGTATCATATTCTGAACATATGATTCGAGTTGATCCATAGGAATAATAATGTTTCGGCCCTGCTGAAGGCCTTCTGGTGATGTTTGTTCATGAGAAACCATATCTACGTCTTATAGAACAATTTTCCCACAGATGGCGCAAATGATGATGTTTGATAAAAACGAGTGCTCGGGCTATCAAGGGTAGTATAGTGGGCTTGACGAGCTGACTGGGCTAGTAGAGATGAAGTGTGGTTTGTCCCTCCTTGATCGAGATGATCTGTACACAAGGGAAAGAAATGAAAGCACGTTAGTGGGACACCGAAAGGTTTTCCGGCGGGGGCCACTCCAATGCTTAAGTCAGACTCAGAAATAGAGTGGGCTTCAGGAAAAACGAATATAGTGCTTTGGAAATTTTGATGAACATACATCTACAAACACCTGAGGCAAGGTATTTATAAGCCTTGGAGTGAGAGAGTCACTCCGCATTTCCAGGGTAGTGGCCACGATCTGGGTCGTGGGTGCAAGAGCTGCCCACGTTTACCTGTCACACACGATGAAGCCGGAAGGCTCGGGATTATGGCAATCGTGGGGATCATGCCCTGGAGAAATGGGCTTTGTCTAAGTCATGAAGACCTGGTCCTCCCGGGATCCTAGAGCTCCAGGTCTGCCTTTATACATCCCTAACGTCCCTGACTCGGTATAGCTCTGTTCACTGCCCTGACTAGCATCCCTGATGCTTCTGCTTCTCCTTAGCCCTGATACCCCTAACTTCCCGGGATATCAACTACAGTATCGTATCAAATTTGGTGCAACACTTAAGCCACACTATCCCCTCTCCTTTTTTTATTTTTTTGTTTCCTTATGTGTATTATAATATATTTTAAGATTATTTATTCAATAAATAACTAAATTTGTTTTATATTATATTATCAATTGAATAAATAATAAAATTAAATATTTTAAAATAATTCTTAATCCAGATTTTATTAAAATTTTTAATTCATTAATATTTGTAATGAATATCTATATATAAATTATTTTAGATATTATCGATATTTTAATTATTTGATCTAAAAATATTTTGTGGAATAAATTAGTTGTTGTGAATAAAATAATAGATAATATTTTGAGAATATTTTTTTTAGTGTAGAGTTTATTAGAGTTAATGGGTTGGAGATGATTTTGTATTTAGTGTATGAATTACACTATTTTGAATGTAGTGTTACACCAATGTAACGTAATGGATTGGAGATAACATTAATTATAAGTTATAACGAGGATGTTGTGCGAATGTGTAGGACCAAAATAAGGAGCATCTTCCTCATACGATCTCAATTCTCGCTTGTTTTTGCTTGCATTTACAATGATATAATGTAACTGTCCGCATTACTGACGAAACTTAAGCATGAACTGATATTTGTTTATCTTGAGCAGAAAAATTACAAAGAAACTTCTAAATTCACCTACACAAATTTAAAAACTAACCGCAATCAATAGAAAACGAACCTAAGACCTAACTTGTCAAAGGACCTCAATCTCAGATTTAACCATTGGGCTAAGTCCTCACCGACAATTTTTTTATTTGCATTTATTGTAATCACAAAAAAATGTGTTTAAGCCTGTAAAACTTATATATGTGCACAGACATATATATGAAAAATTTTCAGCTGCCCAATAATATTTTTCACCTCGTCTTCGACCACTAAAACCCGGTACCGGGTTTTAGTTGTTTTTTCTTTGATTTTTCGCATAACTAAAACACGGTACCGGATTTTAGTGGTCGGAGATGAGTTGAACATCATTGGTTGGGCAGATGAAAATTTCTATATATATATATAGACACACACACATTTTTAAGTATATTATTTTACAATTCAAAGGAAATTTTTTATCAAAATTTTGTGAAATATACATAGGATTTCAATTTTTATGTGCAATGCGAAATGATACATTAACTTCTATTTTACAAATTATAAAGAATAATGCAAATGTAATATAAAACTTTTTCTAGTGAAGTTGAAGGAATAATTAATTTTAGAATTGAAATTATTAGTTTTATTTTGTAGCTCTTCTGCAGTTACTAGATTATGAAAATAAATATATATTTTATAAATAATTGTTTTGAACTTAAGTTTTAAATTTGTGATGGGCCTCTTCTACGAAACAAGGGTTACGGGCGGCATGTATGAACTAGATTAATGGCCTAGTGAAGAAGCGTTTTAAAATAATATTACATTAATTCAATTTTTAAAAATTTGTGTTCAGCTTAATCACATCAAAAAATAATCTTTCAGTCTCGTGCTTACTTTGTGTGCTTGTATAAATAATTTTTGGAACAGTTTTTGGAGTCGAGTCATGTCATGCATAAATGATACATAACTTCTATTTTAAAAATTGTAAAGAATAATGCAAATGTAATCTGAAAATTTTTCTAGTGAAGTCCAAGGAATTGCTACTTTTAGAATTGAAATTATTAGTTGTATTTTGAAGCTCTTCTATGATTACCAGATTATGAAAATAAATATAAGTAATAATTGTTTTTTGAACTTATGAGTTTTAAATTGTGATGGGCCTGTTCTACGAAACAAGGGTTACGGGCGGCATGTATGAACTAGATTGATGGGCCTAGTGAAGAAGCGTTAAAATAGTATTACATTAATTCAATTGTTCGAAAATTTTGTTCAACTTAGAATGCGTCTGGATAAAGAAGCTTTAAGAGAAAAAAAAATATATTTTTAAAATAAAATAAAAGTGCTTTTATTTTTTACATGTGTTTGGATAGATTTGTGATGCTTTTAAAGGCACTTAATTAAGCTAAAATAAATATTTTTTTAAAAGCCCATTTTTTTAATTTTTCAAGTGATTTTCTGTTGTGATCGAATATGTGTGTAAAGGGGATGAATACATACTTTAAAATATTTTGAAACCTTGTCTTACGATCAAACTGTGTTACCAGCTCCATTGTCAAAATTTTGTTTAACAAATATTTGCTTGCGAGAACTGGTCTAATCAGGCAGAATGATTCTCATGCGCTAAATTACAATTTAAACGTAGTATGAGAAGCGTCTCACGGATAAACGTAGTCTTCTAATAATTAGTTAGAAAAATCTTTTTGTTTAGTTTGAATATGATTATTATCATTTTAGTTCAGAAACGGGTATTTTTGGTAATTTAAAATTTTAATTGTATTGATGGATTATTAATTATTATTATTTAAAAAAAACTACGTACGACTCCGAAAAGTTACGGCAATATTCATGACGGACAACACATTATAATTAGCAAAATAGAAAATGGGGAGAGGGCCCATGAAAATGGCTTTGTAGTTTGACAAGATTAATGGATGATGTTTTTTAATATTTGAATGAGTACATTTTTTTTAAAAGTTTGAGTGAGTACATCTTAATCACTTTAATTTAGTGCATAAGAATTTATATTTTTTTGTGATAAATACAATAATATTTTTCTAATAAATAATAGAACGTGACGATTATCCGTACTCGTGTGATGTACCTACTCGGTTTAGTATAAATAAAATAAATTATTAAATATGAAAAGAATCTAATACGATTTATTTTTTCATACGAAGGAAGGGTGTAAGTAAAGAATAATTAGATGCTTTTCGAAAAAAATTTAAAAGGTGAATAAATGAGATCGCGTTAGCAAATAACAAATGGAATACGGCATTTCATTTCCTTCCATTCAATTTGGAATCTTTTACTTTCTTACAAATTATTGGGTTGTTCTATTTCACTATTTAAGAAAGCATAAATACGATTATGCGAATGAAAAATGATTTTTGCCCTCCTAATCGGTGAAATAAATTTAGAACTCAGATTATTATTCCAACGATAATCATGATTTTTTTTATATGTGACGATGAACTCTACAATCTCTAAAGTGAGCATCGGATAAACACATTGAAAATTTTTGGTTTTTTGGGGGAAAAAAATTAAAAAATTAAAAGATTTATAGAATTTTTAGTAAGAAAATATAAAATATAAAATATTCTTAATATATTTATTTCTTCAAAAATTTAGATGATCTTGTTTATTGTCATCTATTGTTGTCATTATTTTGGTTTTAAATGTTTCCTCACTATGTTTTTGCTTTAGGTTTTTTTTTTTTTTTTCTTTTTGCGATAATTCAATCATATACTTATGACTTATCTGCTATTTATCCTAAGAGATCTTAATTTTTTATACTTCATAATAAAATATATGTGTGCCATTAGTGCTCGAATAGCTCACGAGCTAATTTAATAAAATAATTACTCAAGTAAAATAACTAAACTCGAACTCGAATCGAATTTTAACCGAATTATTCACGACGCCGACGTAGCTTGATTTAGAGGGTGTTTGACTAAAATTATTAAAAACAACTTATAAGCTCCTAAAACTTATAAACTGTTTTAAGAGCTATTAAGTTGTTAGGTCTTATATTAAAAATAAGCTCTTAAAGTGTTTGGATAAAATTATTTTAAACAACTTAAAAAAGTTGATGTGTTTGGTATTTTAAGATTTTTTTATTAACAAAATTACCAAAAAGGATATAATATTATTAATGTAATAGAATTATATATATATATATATATATATATATATATATATATATATATATATATAAACAAACGAAGTAGGTTTACACTTTTATAAATAAATGTTAAACTTATATATATACAATAAAATCTATTTTATATTTAAATTTAGAAAAACTGAAAAAATAAATTAAAAATTTAATGTATCATTAATATTTCAAATAAAAATTGTAGTTAAATACTACACAATAATACATCAGACACTTTTTTAAAAAAATTCTAAAAAAAAAAGATAGAAAAAGTTAGAACAAAAATCTTGTTAAAGAAGGAAGTCGCGGCGGCGTAGAGATAAACTTGTTAGGTTTGTAAATTCTATGGAGGATAAGATGGTAAATAATGAGGTAATTAATGAAAATATATAGAGATATTTTGGAGAAAAAAATTATTAAAATAAATTTTTTTTGAAAAAAATATACTCTCTCTTACTTTTTTAAAAACAACTTATTTTGACAGCTTATAATTTGTTTTTAAAATTCTTTAGCAAACAAATTTGTGGAGCTTATAAACTCAACCAAATACCCACTAAACTTGCATCTTATAACAGGGTATCACCCTAGATGTTAATAATTGTGTTGTATATTAACCTTGTCATGCACCTTTTAATTGGTTGAAATAATGAAATCTTTTTATTTATTTATGAAAATTAAACTAACCGCACAGTATCAATAAGTCAGTGTAATAATAATAAGTGGACACTAAATGAACGATCCTACAGTCTACAGAGTGAGTGTCCTTATCACATGATTTATAAACAATCCTTTTTCGTTACGGATGCGGATTGAATTAATTATCATATGATTATATTTATAAATAATCCTTTTTTTTTTTGACAAATAAATAATCCTTTCTAGTTACGATACAAATTAACTAATTTTGATGTCACTCCTATTATAAAAACTAGTAAAATAATGCACACGCGTTGCGTGTGTACAATAACAATAAACATGATTTTATAAGATAAATTATATTTTACATGAAAGAAGTTATAGTGGGGAGTGAGGAGTGATAAATGGGAAGTGGAGAGTGGGAGCTAGCCTACATATGAAAAAAAAAATGAAAAAAGAAGGGTAAAATAGGAAAGAAAAAATGGTGTCATCAAAAAACGATTTTTCTAGCCAATCAAGTATTATATAATAGTAGAGATTATGAAAAATAATTATATAAGAATAACCAAAACAATCATACTCAAAAATTCATTATTACTAATTATAAAAAATATCTGGTAAAAGATTATCCCAAATAATTCTTCTTTTTTTATAATATAAATTCTAAATAATTTATATATTTGTCATAAAATATTTATATATAATAAAAATAACATTACGTAAGTAAATATGTACAAAGAGGCACCGATTATAATTTTAAAAATACAAATTCAATATTGATTCAGATTACAAAGATATAATGTACAACTGACCGAACTTGAGTTTGAACCCGAAATTTATTTATCTCGTATAGAGAAATTTCAAAAAACTTTTAAATATACCTAAATAAATAAATAAATTAGAAAAACTACTAATAATCAGCAAAAATCGAACCTAAGAGCTGAGGTCAATTGATATCGAGACATCAGTTTTAACCATTGAGCTAACGCCTCATCCGCGCACCAATTATAATTCTAAACCAACAGGAAAAAAAAAAAAGAAACTAAATAAGAAAGTATTAGAATGAAAAATAGAAGAGAAAATGATACCTGCATTCTCTTAAAAATTTAATTTTTATAACCTAAAAAATCTAAATCGACTTTTTGATAGATTAAAAAATAAATTTAATTGGACGGTTTGTATTCAAAATATCATGCATGTACACTGTTTGACAGAAGATACCATGCCATTTTTATTTTTTTAAAAAAAGGAAATATAACATTTTGTAAATTTGTAATGTACGTTTGATTGGTATAATATAACATGAAATATAACTTCATTTTGCAATATTAAAATTTAATATTCGGAATGTATTCAAATAGAAACTTTTAAATTTCTTAATCAATTCCCACAATCTTTTACGAGTACTGCCTAACGATCATATCAACATTTTACGAAACATTTTTACATTTTTCCAAGCAATTTTAAATCGAGACATTTAAAAATGTATCGAAGTTTAAACTTAAATTAAACCTATAAAATATTCTTACATTTTATTCACTATCAAAGAAATTTATTGCAGTTTAGTTCTCTCAATCCTATAAAAAAAATTTTAAAGATCATATATAAGTATTTATTATTTTAGGGAAAGAAATTATTTAAAAACATGATTAGGTTAAACAAATTATCTGCTTAAATTTTAGCGGCAATACGTCAAATATAATCCAACTATAAAGAATTGATGCGATGATTCCATATTAATTATATCGAAAATTATGATCGATAAAAAAGGTTAAATTCAAATTATTTAGGTCCTATAAAAAAAATATTATAGCCATTATTTTTGCATTATATGAAAACAACATTGTGATTCGTGTGACCATAACTGAAGGTTTCGACTCCTATATTTTCCCTCGTCGAACCAAACTACTTTCCTAAAATCAGTAGCCAAAGAACAGAAAAAATCTCTTCCAATTTTCTCCCATTCTTCTTCACCGATCGACACTTCTTGGTCATAATGAATCCACACGAAGAAGAAGAAGAATCCCAGCAACGATTACTCTCAAGTCACCCTCTCGTTTTCTTGGAGGGAAACGAAGAGGAGCGTGACTACGACTATACGGAAAGAATCCATGTGATCGGAGCGGACGTGGAATCCGAACCCGACGAGTACTCCGCCGCAACACCGCCGTTCTCATGGCGGAAGCTGTGGCTTTTCACCGGGCCCGGATTCTTGATGAGCATAGCGTTCTTGGATCCTGGTAACCTGGAAGGGGACCTCCAGGCCGGCGCTGTGGCCGGCTACTCCCTGTTATGGCTTCTGTTATGGGCCACGGCGATGGGCCTCTTGGTTCAGCTTCTGGCGGCCCGACTCGGCGTGGTGACGGGCCGACACCTGGCGGAGCTGTGCAGGGAAGAGTACCCCAAGTGGGCCCGGATTTTGCTCTGGGCGATGGCTGAGTTTGCCTTGATCGGGGCTGACATTCAAGAAGTCATTGGTAGTGCTATTGCGATCAAGATTCTGAGTCGTGGGTTTTTCCCCATATGGGTTGGTGTCATCATCACTGCTCTCGACTGGTAAGAGCATGTAAAATTGCTGTGTTGAAGTAGTTGTTTCGTCCTAATGTATTTTAGGTCATTGTTTATTTAGGATTTAAAGTATTTTACTATTCTTCATCAGAGAAAGCAACACGTTAAAATGGTAAGAAGTGTAAGTAGAGTCTCTGTTTTGACTGTTTTTTTATGTAAAGAGTGGTTGAGACTTCATATCAAATGCTATAGAATTCTTCATCCATCTGGTAAAGGAAAATGCCGATCTTTGAAAATGCTAAGTTGTGCACATAAAGTTTCAATCTTTAGCTTTTTTCTGTTTTCCTACTTTTGCAGGGGTTGAGATTTCATATGAAGAAAACTAATATATATATATTTATCATTTTCTCTCAATTTACATTTCCATTTAAATTTTGTTTACCTTTTCTTTAATTTCTTGATCAGCTTCGTGTTTCTATTTCTGGAGCATTGTGGCGTGAGGAAATTAGAGGCCCTTTTCGCTATCCTGATAGCGACTATGGCAATCTCATTTGCTTGGCTCTTTGGCAAAACAAAGCCTGATGGTGTGGAACTTCTACTTGGTGAGAAAATGCCGTTTCCTACAAAATTCAACTTTCTTTGGATTCTTGGTTATCTAACATTGCTAGAATATAGGTGTTTTGGTCCCAAAGCTCAGCTCCAACACATTAAAGCAAGCAGTAGGAGTGGTGGGCTGCATCATAATGCCTCACAATGTATTCCTACACTCCGCACTAGTACAGTCTAGAGAAGTCGACAATCGCAAGGCTTCACGAATTCGGGAAGCTCTCACTTACTTTTCAATCGAATCTGTTGCTGCCCTCACCATCTCTTTCGTCATAAATCTGCTAGTTACCTCGGTTTTCGCCAAGGCGTTTTACGGTACACGGGAGGCCAACAGTATAGGCCTTGGAAATGCAGGGCAGTATCTGCAAGAAAAGTATGGTGGATCTTTCCCAATAGCATACATTTGGGCTATTGGTTTACTAGCTTCTGGCCAGAGTAGCACCATGACCGGTACCTACGCCGGGCAGTTCATTATGGGAGGATTTTTGAACATGAGGTTGAAAAAATGGCTAAGAGCCCTCATAACAAGAAGCTGTGCTATCTTCCCTACGCTCGTCGTCGCTCTGGTTTTTGATACGTCTGAGGATTCGTTGGATGTCTTGAACGAATGGCTTAACGTGCTTCAGGCGATTCAGATCCCTTTTGCTCTTATCCCCCTCCTTTGTCTTGTGTCAAAAGATGAAATCATGGGCGTTTTCCGAATCGGCACTGCTCTTCAGGTACCAATGCATCAGGATAAATCTGTTTGGACATGTGTCCTCGCAATAAAACTTTATTCAAGATATAATGATAATCTCAATGATACGAAATCCAATTAGATGGCGAAAACGTGATAATTTAGACGATTCTGTTTGTAGATAGCATCATGGTGTGTAGCTGGATTGGTGATGGTGATCAACAGCTATCTTTTGGTGGATTTTTTCTCATCCAAGGGAGGCGGAAGTTTCTTGACTCCTGTGGTATCTGTGTTTGCAGTTGCATATAGTTGTTTCATCTTGTATCTTGTCGGAAGGGGGACTACGTTTCCTAGTTTGATTCGAAAAACCAAGAAATCGACTACTGGTTCTTGCATTTGATCCATCAGCACCGGCGCCTGCCATCTTAGTCGACTCTGCCAGATTCTAGTGGTGAAAATTGTAGCCGTTTTGATCGGGTTTTCACATACATGATCATGTTTGCGTTTGCATAGGGAGACGGAGTGCGTGCTGCGGGGGATATAGCCTAAAAGATATTTAGTATATGCTCCTTGTTAAGGTCTGAATATGTGTAGATAAGGTGAGTTGAATGCAGGTATATATCAAGAAACTAACGAGAGTTACTGTATGCAAATGCTTAAAAAAATGATTACTTATATATTTTTTTAAAAAAGTCTAGATTTTGTAAAGAAAAATTCATAATTTAATTTTTTAAGCATTTGCAGATACTGGACGTATCCGGATATATGTTGTTATGATTCTGAAGGTGTGAAATAAAACGGAACAAAATTCAACGCGAGCCAACGTGGGTTCAGCAAGGAGAGTTTGGGTTTCAGTCACAGTTTAGGGTTATTTATAAATTTGTGCCAAGTTTGGAAGTTATATTGTGGAAGTCGTAGGAAACAAAATATGTGTGCACAAAAACTTGGAATTGGAATTGAAATTGTCATATGTTTATCGAAACATGATATAGCTCTTATTGGGTACGACAAAAGTTTGTTTGTTTGAAAGGGGCTACGATAATTTCAATTCTATTAAGAGTAGAGTGCTGTTCTTTTTGTGGATAGAATTAAATTGAAAAATCAGTTTGATTAGTCAAGAATTGGTTGATAATGTTGTTAGTATCTATACTTATATATTATATTGGAAACCACTAGACTTTAGAGTAATTACTTTTGGTATAACATTATCCACTTTTCAATTTTTTTAAAATTATTTAAATATTTTTTAAATTCATATCTATACCTCTAAATTTTTAAATGGTTAGGTCACTCTTAATAAAAAAAATACTGCTAAAATTTATTAAATTTAAAAATAAAAAAATTATCATGTTTAAATAATTATTGTAACTGTACAAACACGTGCATTTGTGCTCTAATAATTACAATGTGATAAGTCTAATTCGATTTATATACAATAATTTCTTATCGGACTAAATACTACAAATAAATTATTATTGGGCCTCTTTCGATTATTACTTTTTATTTGTTGGGCTTCAAACAAAGCTCAAATACCCAATCTTATCGCGGTCCTATTTCTTAAACCGACAAGTAAACCGATCTGATGCCCTAACACCAAACTTCATCTTCATCGTTGTGTCGTCTCAGGTGGTTCTGATTTCTCTTCACGCTGCACTAAACCCTAACGACACAATTCTCAAACCAACGGAAGAGAACTCGATTCTGGGAGGTAAATTTTTTTAAAAAAATATTTTGATTCTCGTTTCTTTTCTCATGTTTATTTGCGAAAATGAATTCATATACTGATCGGTTTATTGGAGCTTTTATTCAATTTTGTGTTTTCTACTCATTTATTTGGAAATTTTATTAATTTTTTTAGTTTTATACTAATTTATCGGCGGCCATGAAGTTCAATGGAAAATGATCCAGTTCGATCATTTAATTCTAGTGGGCTTGATCGGTTAACAGATTGTATCTGATACAACAAAATTAATTGTTAGAAAAATATCTTATAATTGTGCGTGGAACGGATTTTATGATATGAATATTGCAAATTCTCTTGGTTTTTTTTTTTATTTTTGTTATTATATATGCACATGTGCTAGATTATTATTGTTGATCATATTATGCAACATAAATAACCAAAAGAATGCTTGTTTTCTGTTATTAATAACAGATTTTTAATAGTCGGTTTAGTCAGTTTCGGGAGAGAAATTCCATCGGTTCTGTTGGGGTTCGGTTGGCCTGAAAAAAAATCGGTCGGTTCAATTTTGTTAATTTCGGTTCGGTTGGTTCGCATTTGACCTATTGCTACCCTGGATATTTGGTTTAGATAAGTGTATAAAAATAATCAATATTTACAATAAACAAATCTAAACAGACAGGAAATCTAAAATATTAGAGTAGGAGGGAAGAATGGTAGGAAGGTGCGACCGGAGGAAAAAAATTAAGATTTTGAGTTAGTGTAATTGGGATTTATGGGTCAGGCCTATTTTGGGAAATTATTATTAGATTTCTAAATGGACTTTAATTTTCAAATATTAAAGTAAGGTCAAAAATCAAAAGAAATTGGAAAGGGAGGTTAATATCTAATTGTCCCTCAAATTCAACGAAACTCTATTATCAACAACGTAGCTGGCGACATAATGTGGCAATTTCTTCTTCCGGCGGTAATTTTTGTTAGTCTTACGAATTTCGTGTCACTTTGAATTTATGTTTTTAATCTTTATATTGAAGTCATGTGAATTTGTATTAGTACCTACTGATCTTTGGAATAATTTGTTAATTCGTTGCAGATTTGATTTATACCTACCATCTGACGATTTTGGCGTTAAGGGGGTCCTTGCGGAGTCTTATTTTTGACTGGTGAGTTTTTCTTGATTTAATTCTTGTTGCTAGTTCTGATGGATGTTGCCTCATGATTCGATTTTATGGTCGCAAGTGTGAATTAGGTAGGCTTAACGGACACATGGCTAGTTATGGTTAGAACCTTGTTTGTTTTTTGAAATTTTGCGTGCTTTCTTTTTCCCTTTTTCTTTTCTTACTAGAGCTTGGTCGGTACGTTATATTTGATATGGAGACTATATAATTTCCATTTTGGTCATTTCCGGTATGTTGTATCAAACATTAAATCAAATTGAATGGTTAACTTTTTTATGACAATAATCAGTACTCACGTTAAGTGCTTCGTATTGTTCGTCTGTGTCATTGGATCAGACTAATTCGAGGTCATCATCAAATTTTATATATGAACTATCAGATTTGAACATGGTAAGGAAGAAACCAGACGAGGGTGGTGTTAATACAAAGGCTAAGCCGAGTGGTAAAGAGAAGTTATCTGTTTCTGCAATGCTTGCGAGTATGGACTCAAAACCTGAAAAACCAAAGAAAGGACCAAGCTTGACATCTACTAAGCCCAAACCAAAGGCAGGTCCAAAGGTTTCATCTTACACTGATGACATTGATCTTCCTTCCTCGGAGGAGGAAGATGATGGGGAGCAGTTGGAGCTACAGCCAAGTAGACAAAATAGAAGTTCTACAAAGACTCTTGATATTACTGTCGGTGAAAAAGAGTTGAAGAAACGAGAAAAGAAGGACATGATTGCTGCTCAGGCTGCTGAATTTGCTAAACATGAGGCCCTCAAGGATGACCATGATGCTTTTACTGTCGTGATTGGCAGTCGAGCTTCTGTACTTGATGGTGATGATGATGCAGACGCCAATGTCAAAGATATAACCATTGATAACTTCTCTGTGGCTGCTCGTGGGAAAGAACTTTTGAAGAATACGTCGGTGAAGATTTCACATGGGAAGAGGTATGGTCTGGTTGGACCCAACGGAAAGGGTAAATCTACTCTCTTGAAGCTTCTTGCTTGGAGAAAAATACCTGTACCCAAAAATATTGATGTACTTTTGGTTGAACAAGAAGTCGCTGGTGATGATAAAACAGCCCTTGAAGCAGTTGTTTCAGCCAATGAAGAACTTATCAAAATTAGGGAAGAGGTTGCATATTTGAATGCATCTGCTGCATCCACTGGTGAGAATGAAGATGATGAGTTTGATGGGGCAGATGTGGGGGAGAAGCTTGCTGAGTTGTATGAGAAGTTGCAACTTATGGGCTCAGATGCTGCTGAGGCTCAGGCTTCTAAAATTTTAGCTGGGTTGGGTTTTACTAAAAATATGCAAGGCCGTCCTACACGTTCTTTTAGTGGTGGTTGGAGGATGAGAATTTCTTTGGCCAGGGCACTTTTTGTTCAGCCTACTCTGCTGCTCTTGGATGAACCCACCAACCATCTTGACCTTAGGGCTGTTCTGTGGTTGGAAGAATACCTGTGCAGGTGGAAGAAAACTCTCATTGTTGTTTCGCACGATCGAGATTTTCTGAATACAGTTTGCAGTGAAATCATTCATCTCCATGACTTGAAACTCCACTTTTATCGTGGAAATTTTGATGCTTTTGAAAGTGGTTATGAACAGCGTCGCAAAGAGGTTAACAAGAAGTTTGAGATTTATGACAAGCAGGTAAAAGCTGCCAAGAGATCTGGGAGTCGGACTCAGCGAGAAAAGGTAAAAGATAAAGCCAAATTTGCTGCTTCCAAGGAAGCTTCTAAGAACAAGGGTAAAAGCAAGATTGACGAAGATGAGCCTCTTCCTGAGGCCCCTCAGAAATGGAGAGATTACACTGTGGAGTTTCATTTTCCGGAACCCACAGAGCTGACACCGCCACTGTTGCAGCTGATTGAAGTCACTTTCAGCTATCCAAATCGAGAAGATTTCAAGCTCTCTAATGTGGATGTTGGTATTGATATGGGGACTCGTGTGGCAATTGTAGGGCCCAATGGAGCTGGGAAATCTACCTTGCTCAACCTTCTTGCTGGGGATTTGGTTCCAACAACAGGTGAAGCAAGGAGGAGTCAAAAATTGAGGATTGGTCGGTACTCCCAGCATTTTGTGGATCTCTTGACA
The DNA here is from genome assembly GCF_033568475.1 of Henckelia pumila. Classification (NCBI taxonomy): domain Eukaryota; kingdom Viridiplantae; phylum Streptophyta; class Magnoliopsida; order Lamiales; family Gesneriaceae; genus Henckelia; species Henckelia pumila. The sequence goes on along the minus strand of NC_133121.1, from coordinate 7,220,280 downwards.
ATGGATGAAACCCCAGTTCAATATCTTCTTCGCCTTCATCCGGATCAAGAGGGACTCAGCAAACAGGAGGCAGTTCGTGCGAAGCTTGGAAAGTTTGGACTTCCCAGCCACAACCATCTAACCCCGATTGTTAAACTATCTGGAGGGCAGAAAGCCCGTGTGGTTTTCACTTCCATATCCATGTCTAAGCCGCATATTCTGCTTTTAGACGAGCCAACTAATCATTTGGATATGCAAAGCATTGATGCATTAGCAGATGCACTCGATGAGTTCACTGGTGGTGTTGTCCTAGTCAGTCACGACTCTCGGCTTATATCACGTGTTTGTGAAGATGAAGAAAGAAGTGAAATATGGGTGGTGGAGAATGGAACTGTTGAGTTTTTCCCAGGCACGTTTGAGGAGTACAAGGAGGAACTTATCAAGGAAATCAGAGCAGAGGTTGATGATTAATTTGGCGCATATCGATCATATTCATCGGCATATTTTTTTTAAAAAAGAAATTATTGGCACGATTTTTTCTTGATATTTTCTGTATAATTTCTGTATTAGTTGTGCACTACTGCAGGCATTGGAGTGTAATGATTTTGCGGATAGAGTAGTGAACAATCAGTTTTGCTTGTAATTATCTGAAATGTTGTACGAACCACAAGAAGGGGCTGGACTGAGCTTCTCTTATTTGGTGTTACCCATATATATATATACATATATATATATATATATATATATATATATATATATATATAGTTTGAATTTGTAATGTTTTACCCCCTTCTGCCCAGTAACCATTTTGTAATTAATTCCTGGTCAAGTGGATGGTAAGGCCATAGCCATAGTACTATCAGGAAAGTATATTAATATGTGAAAATATTGTTCTCTGCATACGATTTTTATTAACAGGATCATAATATTTTAATTATTTTTTATTGTTTACGGGTGTTTTGATAGCTCATGGAGTACTTGTTAATTATTGATTGTTTATATTATAATTAACTATTACAATATTAAACCTTAATTTTTTGTTTTTGTGTACGTAGATAATTAGTATTTTTCATCGCGAGGTGTTAGCTGAGAAAATGACAAGTTTTGTGTTGTCCATATATGAACTTGGTTGTACGTCTCTCTGCTAACTTTTTTCTTTCTTTTTATGGTCATACAACTCTTTTCCTATATCATCAGCATTAGGCTGCTTAAGCCAGTTTCAAGGTGCAGGTTGAAGCATAAATCTTTTATAAGTGAGGTAGATCAAGTTATTTATTTTTCTAGAATATAATTTATATATGTAATTGATGCTTCAGTACTTGATCATTGTGCGAAGAATCAATCTGAGAACCTTTTATTAACCGTGACTTGGGATTGTTACTGATACATAACACAACACACACAATAAGAATTTGAAATAAAGACATACATGCATGTTTTCCACAAGTTTATTGTGAATCCTTTTTTCGCAACAACATTGAATTAAGCGAATGATCAAATGCAGATGTAACTTGATCAAGGACACTTTGATGTGCCCTTGGAGTTGAGCATGTCTCTGTAACACGGGCATTCCGACTTGTTCCCGTACGTCCCCGACGGGACACAGCCGTTGCACTTGTTGCAGCATATGCAGCAGTTCTTAAAGCAGTTCTTGTAGTTTCCTGCTTTCCCACACCTTGTATCGCACTTTGCATTACATGATCCTGCGGCTGAACAAGAAAACGAACATCACTCGTTTAATTTCTACTCGTGCATGTAAGAACACCAGGTATTTCATACGATTCTATATCAATGACAATGTAATAAAAAAAATGTAACACCTAGTGTTTCACTAGATTTGAACGAGATATATTTGGAGGCAAAAAGGTTACTACCTGGCATTGGAGACGGGGCGAGCACGGCGTCCGCGAGAAAAGAAGAGCTCAGAAGCAGTGAAACTAGAAGCCAAGTGAAGAAGAGAAGCTTCATTATTAGTATAAGCTTAGGAACTGAAGTTGGGTTTTAATTATTGGGAAAATTGCAAATTTAGTCCTGTATGTTTGTCACTTTGCGATTTTGGTCCTTTATGTTTTCACATTTCAGTTTTAGTCCTGTATGTTTCGATTTTTGGCAATTTCGGTCCTTTTTCTTCGAAAATGCTGACGTGGCACTGTACACGTCAGCTCCACATCAGCATTGAATTGGTGCCACGTCAGCGCCACATCGGAAAAAGGACTAAAATTGCCAAAAAAATAAAGATAGCGGACTAAAACTGCAATCTGAAAATATAAAGGACCAAAATCGCAAAGTGACAAACATACAGGACCAAAAAAGCAATTTTCCCTTAATTATTCTTGATTTTCTTTTCTTAGAGGCTGAGGTGGGTGGCCTATATAGTGAGACTCATGCGGTATTTATAGCGCCAGTTTAAGATTCGGAGTTGAACTAATCTGAATAAAAAATGTAGATATTACCTGTGCGTGTATCGAAAATTGAAATCCATATTCAATTGAAAAATTGCCACTGGTGCCTAAGTGTCAAGTATATGAGTCATCTTGTCTAAGGGGTGATTCTTGCCAAATGCATCCACGCCAAGGCAAATGGATTTTGGGGTAAGTACATGTGTTTACATGCATAATGTGAGTAAAATCATTTGTCCACACTAACAATCTAGTAAGTAATTGTTAGGTGATGTTCGATTACCTCGACATAACTCTACCTAACATAAATCATAATACCAGCATTTTATCGGTGAGTCTATTTGTATTTGGCTGTTTTTTAATAAGACGGACGTCCATCACTAAGTTTTAATTTTAGAACACTCAGTGTGACATAGACTAAGTCGACTACTATTGATGTGTGATGTCTTATCTTTTCTGTTAAACATGATATCTAATCTCGCATTCTTCCGTTTAATCTTATATATCATGGAGAAATGATGTACCATTTAATCATAGTGTAAACAAGATGTGTGCCATTCAAAATGAACAAAAAATATGTAAAGTAAAAAAAAAGGGGTGTATATGGGGCAGGAAATCCATGGAATATTTTATAGGAAAACATCCCATGCAAGCTGTAAATTGGGTGTCAATAATAGGCATTGACTGGGGTCTTGAACCTGTTGGCCCTAGAGGACACAATCTTTGTTTTGAAGTAAAGTGTTGCCTGGCTGCACTTTTAACAAAGGAAAATTAATTATGAATATGACAGCTGCCATATTTATCATTAGTTTTTTTCTAATGAGTTTGCACTTTCTTGGAAGGTCACAAGCCTTGTTCATGTTTTTAATCCCTATTGGAGCTGTTGTTTTCTTCCCTCTCAGTTATATAGGTTTTTTTTTAAATATATAATTTTGTTTCTATATTTAGATTTAGCAACACTTTGTCTTGTTTTTTTACTAAGATATTCCTATGAACTAAGCTTTAAAAAAACATGCTGAATCAATTACATAGGGAGAAAATAGCCATAGGTAGTTGTTTGTACATTTTGTTTTTCTTAGGATTTTCATAATTTTTGTGGAAAACAAATAAAATATATTTTTGGGACGGAGATGGTATTACCAACATGAATAAGCGTTACTTGAAAATTTTAAAAATAGAGTTTTACTCTTATTTTTATGTACACTAGTGATCGGCACACGCGTGAACGTGTTATGTAATTTTTGGTTTTTTCAAAATGCGGTTACTCAAAACTCATATAATAGTTTTTCAGCTATATTAATGGGGTAATTTCGTACTATATAGGATAGTTTTTTCTCTGTTTTTTGTTGATATTTGTATTGGTTTAGTTAAAGTATAGCTATACATCTGATTATCTAGTTGATGAAAATTTGGTCCTAGAGAAAAAAAAAAATTGATTTTTTAACCATGTTTAATCCAACTTACACGAAGGTTTTCGAAATTTTCGTGGATTTGCCCAATTCAATATTTGTCCAATAAAAGTTTTAAAGTACTAAAGCATGTGACTATAAAGAGCGTAGCTTAAAAATTAGACAACTTGAGATATTTATAGATATTTGGAGAGTCTCGTGTGCTTAACCTCTTATATTTTTTTGGAATTTATGGGTCCAAATAAAGTGCTCAAATCTTACTATCTTGTAATGTCTTCACCTCATATAATAACTATTTTTGATCATAAATATGTGTAGAAATAAATATCATTGATATTTTAAAAGAGTATACATTTTTAACTAAAAAATATAAATTTTACACACATGCAACGAGTGTGCTATGGTGGCTAGTAAATAATTAAATAAGATCGTGCCCAATTGGATTGAGTAATTGAGTTGGGGCTAGGAGATAGTCGAATTGGGCCATATCCAATTCGCGTCCACAAAATTTATTGGGCCAGACTGTTGCTGTGGCCATTTCATTTCGCAGCCCAAAGATTTGATGGACTTCTATCTCCCATTGGTATCCTAGTGTGATTTTATTTTATTTAGTTTAGGAGAAACGTTAATTTTTATTGCTCATCGAAATATTATTTTAGAATCTACACTTTAGAAATATTTTTTTTTGAATCAAAATTTCAAATTTTAAAGGAATTAAAATATTTTTTTTTCATGTAAGTAAAAAACTGGTTCTTCTTATCTTATATATAGATATAAATATAAAGTCTCAACTAAGAATTAGGATTTAAGCCTGTATTATTTACAATAGTTTATAAGCAGCAGAAAGAGGAGCTTTGCAGTAAAATTGTTCACAAAAATTACTGAAATCAACAATAACTTTGTTCTATTTGAGAAAACACTTTGCAAGTATCTCAAACATACTTTGAATGATCGACTATTTTGCGAAAGCATTAGATGTTTAGTTCTTGATATTTTAAGTTATGGCGTATGTGACATATTATGATAGCCCCAATTATAAGATTTTTTTTTTTGAGAAGATAAGATATTTAAACAGTGTGTCTAGCATAAATTAGTTTACTTTGGTGGGTAACAATAATAAATTCCTTGTGGAGAAATTTCAAGCTACTTTTAATACCTAAATGAAACATGTAGCAGTGAATATATTTAATAATAGACGTGAAATTTGCTGAAAAATCAAGAAATTTAACATGTATCAATAAATATCCATCGTGTTACACGTTCCGTCTCATTGTCAATGTTTCATTTTCATCAATTCTGTTGGATATAGCAAGTACACTTTTTTTGTCTAGTTTCATAAATTTTTTGGATAGAAGTTACAGTTTTTTGTCTCGCTCTTTGTAATAAAAGTACTGATTATTTATCAGAAAAAGAGAATTGTTTTGTATGATCCAATGTTATATTCAAAACCAAAACTCAAAGAATAGTTGAAATTGAAAAGCACAACTATTCAATCAAATCGCTGGAATTAATAAATAATCAATAGAATCATGAAATCATTATACAAACAAAAGAAAAAAATAAAGTTTTGAAAACAAAAAACCTCTTCGAATTTGACTATACCTAAAAGAACAGAGAGAAACAGAGGGCAGATGAGTGTGGCAAATAATGTATGTGAATCTTCCAAGGGGGGTGGAGAATAATGTAGAAGGCTAAATTAGCCTTCTTAGATGATGATGAAGAAGCAGCCAACGAACAGGATCAAACTTCCCAGCACGCTCCTCAATTTTTCTGCTCCGCTCTGGAAAAATAAACAACAGAAAGGTAAATAAAAAGCATATGATATGCTATTTCAAAATTTTTAGATTTGCCAAAAAAAAAAAAAATCCTAACAATTAGAGAATAAAGTAATAGAAGAATGTAGAGAACGGAAGCATGATTTTTCGCCGTTGCGGCGCTATCGTGCACCGACGAGGCGCACGTTAAGCATAAAGCAGTTTTTGTTTTTCCAGACCAGATCTGGGTGATGCTTTAGGTGATAGAAGTAGGAGGAGTTGTTATAATGCGCACCAGATCTTTAACTGCCGCGGGGCTGGGAGACAGAGGTTCAGAGCTGGGGACAGGAGCTTCGGTCGGCGGTGCAGGCGGACTGAGTAGCTCAGGAGCAGGAGCAGGAGAGATGCTCTTCTTGCTAGGAGCCGGTGCGGTGGCCGGAGGCGATGAAATCGGAGCAGGTGGAGTTGCTGCCACGGGCGCCGGAGATGGTGGGGACTGGACCGGGGCGGATGTCGGCGGTGATTTCACGGGTGGGGAAGCCGGAGGAAGAGTCGAAACTGTAGGGGGAGAACTCACCGGAGCTGGAGTGGGAGGAGTCGAAACTGGAGCTGCAACGGGAGCAGCTGCCGGTGGTGTGGGGACTGCGACGGTGGCAGGACCTGGAGCAGCCGCCGGGGACTGAGCGCGGACTGAGGAAGCCGCAATGCAGATCAATGCAAGAAGAAATCCCATTCTCCGATCCATGGCCGCGAATTCGTGTGGAGAAGCGTGAAATGTTTTACGGGAAACCGAAAACGCTCACAGTGAAGTAATAAGGAATAATTAATGTGGATTTAATATAATTGAAGGGGCAGAGTGATGTATAAATAGGCCTGAATTTGCGTGGGCCGGACAATTACCATCATGTGATGAGGCCAATTATGCAGACTGGACCGGGCCCATTTACCATGTGAACTGGTCACCTCACGCAACGGCTATATATCTATATATATATAAATAATTTACATTTAAGCCGTTGATATGTTCTTTTATTTTATTTTTTCAAAAACAAGAATTTATTATTATCATTATTATTCTGAAATGAAATAAGCCGTTGGTGAGGTAATTGATTAAGCATGGCGGTTGATTAAAAGAATAATATGTTGGACCCTTTTTTTAAACAACAGAATATAAAATATTCTACATTTTAAATACTTTATTAAAAAAATTGTTTTATGGTTTCAAAATCACCACCTTTAAATTTTTCAACGTATCTTTGATTTCAAAGTAATGATAATTTTATAATTTTTGAGGATTTTTTAGTAATATAGGTCTTTAAAACATTATAGATGCTCCAAACTTCCGAAGTTTTCATAATTTCATAAATGTGTATTTGGATCATTATTGTAGCATTAAATGGGTGATGGTTTTATTTTTTACATACATTAATTTGATGAATAATAATGAACTATGAAAGTTATTTGATTCTCAAAACACAAAAAACTAATAGAAGATATAGATTTATTTGCACCGCTCATATGAAAATTAAATAGGCATCTAAGTATTTGACAGTTTATAAAAATTACACGATCTATCTTTAATAACACGATCTTTTAAACATGTGCTCATGTTACGGTTAAAACATCAATGTTAAGCCCACCATTGAGTTGAGACTTTGAAGTTATACGAGAACGGAGAAACTATGAAATTTTGCTCGAATATGACATGGGATTTTAGCTCAACATTGCTATGTGGGTCTGGAAATTTGTAGTCTGATTGATGAATTTTTAGGATTTGAAAAACATTATAGATTGATAAAAGACTTTTTCGTATACTGAGTAATTAATTATTCAAATTTTGGTTTTTTAGCGTGTTCAAAAATAGCATTAACAAAGGTAAATAGATTAATATTTATTTTAAACCAAAAGGTTGATACAAAGATTTAATTTTCATGACTTAAAATATCTTATTTCAATATTTCACATTAGTAGAGGTGAGCGACGGCCGGTTTAGTTCAATTTACATAATTATGATTCGTTTTTTTGGTCTAAAATTTTTTAAATTAAAAACTAATAATCAAACCATTTAATTACGGTTCGATTCGGTTTTATAGTTTTATGGTATGTTTCGATTTTAAAAATAAATTCAATCGATTGGTTATGTATCATTATACATTGTGTAAATTGCTAATATAAATTAAATTTTATATATTTTTCATTAGATTTTTCAAATTTACAATTATACATTTTGATAGTTGAATTGTCTTAATTCAGCTTAATTTTTTTTACACTAAATTGTTTAAAATTTGTTTTATATCTTTTCTAAGATTCATACACTAAATTTGAAACGATCCTAACTCTAAAATTATTAAATAAATAAATATGCGGAAATTTTTTTTTATTTATTACATACTAAATAAAATATGCACATATATGCCCATACATACATGCACAGAATAAAAGAATTTAAAATAAATAAATAAATAACTTAAATAAAAATTGCATTCTTTAAATAAAATAAATATCTGAGTCAAACATTTAATTAAAAATACTGCATAAATAAAATGATGTAAAATTTGCATACACTGAAAATATTCAAAACCACAACCACTGAAAAATAATTAAAAAGGTGTAACATGCGGACATAATTAAAACATGCAATGACTCAGACATCTATCACGGTCACGGGGTCACTGCATGTCCGCTCATATGTCCTCGCCGCCGGTAGGAGCTACATCCTCCTCTACGAACTCACCTGCACCATACCAGTGTAGTGAGCCTAGAGGCCCAACATGCTAACATAACAAGGGTTTAAAATAATTTAAAACAATTAAATATTAATACATAACATATACATGAATGAGCATGCTTAAAAATATCATGGCATAAACATAACTTAAATTAACTTAAATAACATAATACATAAATATTGTTGAGCAGTTAAATTTCTAACATCGCATGGTTGTATCCGTAGTGTAACCTTAAATCATACATTAAATACTGATCAGCGTGAAAACCAACGTACGTGGCGGTGACGAATCACCTCTTAAATTGGCAGTAAACTGCCCTTCAATAGTTCACATATGGGGACGAATCCCCCTCAAATTGTCACACTACTTCAACTCCCAACATAAAATATTTTATTATTGCTCAACCTTAAACATTTAATTATGCATAAAATTATTTCATGAATGCATGCACTAAAAATATGTCCGTCATATATATTTAATTAATTTTTCATAATATAATATACTCATACTTAAAATAGACTTTATGCATAAAAATAATTAAATATATATTCCGGACTTATTTATTTTTTTCATAGGTTGGTCCAGACTGCTGATCACTCACTATAAGCCCATTAAACTTAAATAAAATCCAATAATCATATATTTTAGCCCAAATAACTTAATTAAACTTAATTGGACCTAAATAAAAATATTTAAGCCCATTAACTTAATTAAACCCAATAAAATTCTAGACTGGCCCAAAAATCCACGGACTGGCCCAAAAATTCTCATGAAAAGCCCATAAAAATCATTGGACTAACTTAAATAAATTATTTAAGTCCCAAATAAAATTATTTGGAGGCCCAAATAATTTTATTTCTAATTAATTAGGCCCAAAAACATAAAAACTCATTAAATACTTAAAAATAAAAATACCCGAGCCCGGCCCACCAAACCCGGACCCGAACCACCTGACCCGACCCTAGACCTACCAGACCCGACCCTGACCCAATACCCGACCCAGAACCCACCCCAGACCCAAAACCCGTACCCCCTCTCCCAAAATCCTACGCTGCGCGAGCAGCAGCCCTTGCAGGGCTGCTGCCGCCTTGCTCCGGCCATGGCCGGCCGGAGCGCCGCCGGCAGGACCTACCCAGGGTCCTGCCGGTCCTAACCTGGTCAGCCCCACCCTCGGATAGCCCCTGCATGGCTCGAACCAAGCCCTCTTCCACTAAACCCTACCCTGCGCACACAAGCCCCTTACATGAAGATCTGATCGGTCAGCCCTTAAACAGCATGCTACCTGGCCCTGGTTCGATCCTTAGGCACCCTAAGACACCCCCTGACCGAACCCTCAGTCCTGGACCAAGCCATGCTATGAAAACGTGAGCCATGAGTTATGAAATCCAAGAACCAAGCGTATACATTCACTTCCAACTCGCTTTCTGAAAAATTTCAAGGACTAAACAATGCATACACGACACACACATTTAAACACTGATATGGCACGAAAAAAAAGAGGAAGAAAAACATGTCTTTCAACGAAATTGAAGAGAAAAACGTGCGTGGGACGATTCCGGGACGACGGGACGAACACACCTTCGAAGCTTTAAGAAAATCGAGCTATGGAACCTCCTAGGGCTTGCTGATCGTGGAAGAAGATGAATAATGGGGGAGAGGGAGGCGGCTGAGTGGTAATCGGTTAAGGGTTTGGGTAGATTAGGTTTTGGGGTTTTATTTTAATTAATATAGGTTTTAGGATAATTAAAAGTTTTAAATATAAAACATAAAATTTTAAAACTCTAAATAAAAGTTAAAATCTGATAACTTAAGTTAAAAATATAAAAATCTCGAAATTACAAATTAAGGGAATTTTAAAAATAATAAAAAGTCAATATTTTGGCTTAATTTAAATAAAAACGGACTCCTAAAAATATATAAAATTAAATACTGAAAATTTTGAGGAAATAAAACTCAAAATAATATTTTTGGGCTCCTAAAAGACTCATAAAATTAATTTGGGTGGAAAGTTGTCATCTCGTCCGTCCACGGTCCCGTCTACGCGATAAAATAATTAAAATACTAAAAATCATAAAAATCACTAATTATGGGTTAAATGCTTAAAAATAAATTAAATCATGCACAAATAATTCACATAATTATTTAACCCATAAATCACAAATTTAAATAATTAAATTTCCTAATTATGCATGCGGATTTACGTATTTAAAATACCGGGTGTTACAAAATTATTTTAAAATGTATACCGAAATTTTTAAATAAAATTTTTAGTAAAATTATAATTAGTTATAAAAATTTAATGAATAAAAATTATATACAAATAAATATACAATAATTTATATTTGAACTATTAAAACTATATTTACTTAATAATATAATATATATGAATACAAAAATACATTATTAAAGTACATTTTAAAACGATCAGTTTGATTTTGAAGTATATAAAATCGTAACAAAACCATAATAATTTCGGCTTTAAGTTTGTTTGACCTGTAAATTAATTTATGCCATTAATTTATCATTTAATCAATTAAAAATTTAGTGATAAAGCTCTATGTATTAAAGTCTAAGAAGAATAGAGGAACTACGAAGAATTGGTTAACTTCCAAGATCCACAATACAAGTAGTGGGATGGTGAAGTTGGGAACTAGGGGAACCGGATCGTCTCTCGAGGAACCAAGTAGATAAAAAAGAGAAGACCAAGTCAAAATAGTTACAAGTAGTGAAATGGTGAAGTTGAATACTCGAGGAATCTTCGGCACTCGGGGAACCAACTCAAGGAACCAACCGGATAAATAAGAGATGACCAAGTCAAAACATTTAAGAGTTAGTGGGCTGTTAGTGCTGCAAGTAGTGGGCTAATAGATGTAACACCCGGTATTTTTTTAATACGTAAATTCGCATGCATAATTAGGGATTTTATTTATTTAAAATTTTAGATTTATGGGTTAAATTATGATGTGAATTATTTGTGCATGTTTTAAGTTATTTTCAAGCATTTAACCCATAATTTGAGATTTTTATGATTTTTAGTATTTAAATTATTTTATCGCGTAGACGGGACCATGGACGGACGAGATGACAACTTTCTATCCAATTTATTTCATGAGCATTTTTAGAGCCCAAAAATATTATTTTGAGTTTTATTCTTTCAAAATTATCAGTATTTAATTTTATATAATTTTAAAAGTCCATTTTTATCCAAATTTAACCAAAATAATGACTTTTTACTATCTTTAAAATTCCCTTAATTATACATTTCGGGATTTTATTAAAGTTATCAGATTTTAAATATTATCTAGAGTTTTTAAGTTATAAATATTGTATATTTAAAACCCTTATTAATATTTTAATTATCATAAACCTTATTTTTATTCTAATTACCCTAAACCTACCCCAAAATCCTACGTTAAATTCTTCAGCCGCCACCCCCTCCCTTGTTCTTCATCTTCTTCATCGGCCATCACCCCCTAGAACTCCATAGCCACGTTTTTGAAGCTCCAAGTCAAGTTGTCGTCGCCCCGTCGTCCCGGAATCGCTCCACGCGCCTATTTCTCTTCAAACATCGGTGCAAGGCATGATTTTCTTCCCTAATTTTTGTACTATATCAGATATTATGGTGTGTGTATTGGGTATGCATCGAAATTTCAAAGGTTTCAGAAAAAGGGTTCATTTTATGATTGTAGGCGCACGGTTCTTGTTGTGATTGGTTGTTCATGCTCATGTTTTCCTCCATGGTTGCGTCTAGGCTGCTGGTCAGGGTTCCTAGGTGGTGTGGGAGTGGCCTGGACTCGAATGGCTCGAGTGGTTCGAGCCAAACGAGCCCAGAAAACCACAATGTTCAGACGGCTCCCTTGGATGCGCAGATTAGGGCTTCGCGGAAGGGGGCTCGGGGTCGGCTCTGTGGGTTGCATGGGGCTGGGTCAAGGACTAGGTTCGAACCGCCCAGACGTGGGCTACGTCTGGGCGGCGGCGCTCCGGCCAGGGGCGGCCGGAGCAGGCTGGCAGCAGCCAAGGAGTGGCTGCTGCTCACGGCCGCAGCAGAATCGGGAATAGGGGCGACGGGTTTAGGGTTTTCAGGGCGGGTCCGGGTCGAATTATGGGTCCGGGTCGGGTCTGGAAGTAAGTGGGTCAAGTTAGTTGGGTCCGGGTCCGGGTTAAGTTAGTTGGGCTCGGGTATTTTATTTTTAAGTTAATGATTAAGTTTAAGTGTTTAATGGGCCTAATTAAATCTCAAATTTTAATTGGGCTCCATTTAAATTCTTTTGGGTTGAATTTATTTGTTATTGGGCTTATTTAAATTTAATTAAGTTAGTCCAATGATTTTTATGGGCTTGGGGGCCCATGAAAATTATTGGGCCAGTCTTTGGGCTTTTGGGCCCATTGGGCCAGAATAGGTTGTTATTGGGCCAGGAATGTTTTAATGGGCTTGAATTTATTAATTGGGCCTAGAAATGTATTTTTGGGTTTAAGTGTGTTAATGGGCCAGTCTCAGTGTTAATGGGCCAGAATTTAAGAAAATTGGCTTGAGTGTTAGGGCCAGCAGTTCAGTACAACCCATGAGAAATTGCATGTGTCCTGAATATATATTTAATTATTTTTATGCATGGAAGTTATTTTTAATATTTATATGTTAGTATAAAATTAAATTAAATATATATGAAGGACACACATTTTATTTAAGTACATGCATTCATGAAATAATTTTTATGCATGATTTAATGTTTGAGGTTGAGCAAAAGAAAACAATTTTATGTTGGAAGTTGAAGTAGTGTGACAATTTAAGGGAGATTCGTCCCCATATGTGAACTATTGAAGGGCAGTTTACTGCCAATTTAAGAGGTGATTCGTCACGTACGTTGGTTTACCACGCTGATCAGTATTTAATGTATGTATGGTTATACTATGGATACGACCTTTCGATGTTATAAAATACTTTGCTCAACAATGTTTATGTATTATTATGATATTCAAGTTTAATTTAAGTTTATGTTATGTTCATGATATTTTTAAGCATGCTCATTCATGTATATGTTATGTATTAGTATTAAAGTGATTTAAATTATTTTAAACCCTTGTTATGTTAGCATTTTGAGCCTCTAGGCTCGCTACACTGATATGGTGCAGGTGAGTACGTAGAGGAGGATGTAGTACCCACCGGCGGTGAGGACCTATGAGCGGACATGCAGTAACCCCGTGACCGTTGTCTGAGTCTATATGCATGTTTCGAATATTTTATCGTGTTATACATTTTTATTTATTTTCAGTGGTGGATATTATTACTCGTCTTATTTGAATATTTTCAGTGCATGCAAATTTTATTTATTTTGCTTATGTCAGTATTTTATTAAATGTTAGACTCAGATATTTAATTTATTAAAGGTTGCATTTTTATTATTTATTTTTAAATCTATTTATTCTGTGCATATATGTATGGGCATGTATGTACATATTATTATTTAGTAAGTAATAAAAAAAAAAATTCGCATATTTATTTATATTTAGAGAGTTAGGGTCGTTTCAATAGAGGTGAGCAGTTGATGAACTGACTCGAAAACCAACATATAAAAATGACATTCATGTAGAACACAATTAACAATCAGTCAATCCAAATCAAGCTCCGAAAGCTCTCTCGATTTTTACAGCAAATTTTCTGCATAATTTTTCAAGCTTTATTTTTCATGTTTTTAGAATTTCAGTATATATTTCTAGCATGTATTTTCTTAGTTCTTCACGTTTTCAGTAGTATCTTTTTATGTTTTTTATGGCAAACATTTGTCATTTTCAAGTTTTAGTAGCAAAGTTAAAATTTTCGATTGCTATTAAGAATTGTCTTTCGTTATTTCTTATGTACTTTAGCGTTAAACCGGAGAAACCGAGACCGACGGTGGAACAAAAAATCCGAGCCAAACAAAGTTATAAAACCAAAATACGAAATTTGATCAGTTTATGATTCAGTTTGGTTTTCGGTTTAAACCATATTATATACACCCCTACACATGGGGTTTTGGTGTATAAACTAAACTATAACCAAACTCTATATATATATATATAGAGAGAGAGAATTATTTTCATTTATGGTTGGTACTGTTTTTATTGGAAAAAAATTTCCCAAAATTTTATTGCATATTTTTTTATATCTGATAAAAAGAAAAGTGTTAAATTGTCCATATCGTTCATTTAAATACAATTTCTCATTATAAAGTTGGGAATGTGAGAAGTTTCAATCAAGTTCTATTTGCAAATAATGTTCGAATATTTTTAAAGATATTTCTAAATCAACAACAAATATTTATTTAAAAAAAAACGTTTTCATTTGATCTAAAAAATAACATTTCATTTACGGATAAAATATTCGAAAAAAAGATATTATTTTAAATATATAAAATATAGATTAGTTGAGTAGGATCTGTTGTTGCAGCTGGAATGGAGGTCCCGTGAGGTGACAACAAAATCGATTGAAACAGCACACCGGTTGTAAAAAAGCAGCGATAATCATGGAGCAATTTCTCTTTCAATTTCGATCCAGTTTCAAACAAAATTTATTATTTTTAATTTGATTTTTATCAAGTATATAAATTATTTTTTTAATAAAAAAACATCAAGGTAATATTTGGTTAAAATTTTTTTAAAAAAAATTAATGTTGCGATAGAATTAAAATATATTCAGATAAAAGTTAGTGTGCAGAAATACAATTAAGAAATTATAATTTGTTTTTGAAAACTCCGTGCTCGGTAGCCAGTATGTTTTAAATTTGCCCGTGAAATCTAGAGATGAACTTTTTCACGCAAGGGAAAACTGAAATTAAATGTTATGAAAAGAAAATATAAATGTATTGATGTAACAATTAATTACCACTACCTAAAAAAATCAATTAATTACCACCAGTTGGTATATCGATTTCATTTCATTGTCGAATTTAATTAAATAAATAAAAATAGATCAATTCATATTTTACATATCAATTAATGATAAATCATCTGTTCGATATCTTATTATCAGTGAAGGAAAAAAATGTGGGATCCATAAGAATTAATAAACCTTGCTGAAATCTCATCCCGCTATTAATGCAGAATTGGCCGCTCTATATATTTTCCTCATTTTATATTTTTATTATTATGTAAGGCTTCGCTTGGTAAATGTGACGAGATAAGTAAATGATTAGTAACAAAAAGGATTAATAAATGAAAAAGTTGAATAAATAACATGACGGGATAAAATATATGATATTTGGTGTGATTTTAACATTAATATTACGTTGTCACATGTTTATCCTATATACCAAACACAACCTTAAAATTAAAAAGTCTAAGTGAAGTCTAAGTAAAAATTACATTTATATCATCATCATATATAATCTATACTATTTGTACTATATAATAATACATCAACCCTTTTGATTAATTATCTTGATCATTTTAATAAATGGACCAAAATACTCATTCATTAACTTAAATAAAAAATTATTGTAAAAACCTATGTACTAAATTATAAAAATATAATCATTTGTTAATCATAAGTAATAAATTAAATTTATTAAAAAATCAGTAATTAAATATTTTAAAAATAATTAATAATGTGAAAATATTTTGTGATTTTTTTTAATTTATCTATAATTATCATATCTTATCTCTTATATTTATTTTAATCAATAAATATATTTTATTTTAATCTATACTAATGTAAATTTTTTTAAATATTTAATTAACTAAATTATTTGTAATTTCTCTATAATTATTATAAATTATCTGTTTAATTTTTTTATTACTAAATATTGTTTTATCTTAATCTAAAATTTTAAATATTAAATCCGTAACATCAAAATTATTTAGCATACAAAATTATTCCACTTACTAAACCATAAAAATTAGTTCCAAATAGTCAAATTAAGAGGGTGTTTGGCAGAGCTTATAAGTTATTGAAACCGGCTTCTAAACTTTTTAATTTTATATGAATTTTTTTCAAATAACTTATAAGCTGTCAAAATAAGTTATCTGAAAACTTATAAGTTTTTTTAAAAAAAAATCAAGGTTACCTCTAATTTTTTTAGAAAATGTATTATTTTGATATTTTAATTATCCACGTTATTCTTATATGTTTTATTAAATTATCACCATGCCATCTGTCTATTTTTTGTATATATTTTATCAAAAATTTCTAAATTAAAAATAAAAAATAATTGAATTTTTAATATATATTTAACATTTATAATAAATTTTAAAACTATTTTTGATATATATTACTATTTACATTACTTTCATAGTATTATACAATTTTTGGTGTTTTTGATATTAAGAAAATCTTATAATACCAAACACATCAATATTTTTAAGTTTTTTAAAATAAGTACATCACAAACACTTTAAAAACTTATTTTTAAAATACTATCTGACAACTTATAAACTCATAAAATTTATATGTTGTTTTTAATAATTTTATTTAAACACCCTCTATATTTTTAAAAACTGTTTATTCTAATGTCAGATCATTATTTATGAATATCAAATATTCAAACAACTGGGAAAAGTATATTAGTATTCAAAATAATAAACTCAAAAGCCCATATGAAGCACGGATGGCCACCCACGAAGATCAACTTTTTGGGATGTGTTTGGCCCAATAAAAATGACCAATTCGAGGCTTGATCTCATTTAATTTGAAGTTATATATCTAGAAATAGCACGCCTCGATGATTTTGAATTTGCTGAAAAATAATACGATTCGATAGATTTTAAATATTAAAGAGATGTTATTCGATGTATTTTAGAAAAAGAAAAATTGCAAATTAACCAGATTTGGTGGCACTGGATCAAGATGGACCTGTACTTTTTGAACAATGTGGGCCGTTGGATATGTCATCGTATATACACACAAAGGGTTATTTAATTAAGTAAACAACTAGCATTTGATTACTCTTCTTCTGTCCCAATGTTTGTGGCCCTTATAAGTGCCTCATGGATAACAGCTGCTTTTGGACTAAATGAATAATAGCACGAAAACATTAGGCCCCATTGTCAAGTGGGCCGACAAGGGCAGGACTACAGCCCGCAATACACTCTACTGGCTATAAAGTATTTATATTAAAACAATAATAACTATTTTTAAAAATAAATAAATTATTTTACTTAACTCAAAATTATTATTTACACAAACGATTATATAACACGCAAATTATGTTCAACTAGTTTACTTTGATCTACTCTACATGTCCCAAATCCCAATATACCCACAATAAGAAAATTTTAATTTAGATAGTGTTTGTAACTTTCAAAAAAAATGATTATGAATTTTTTTTAAAAAAAATGTAAATAAAAAAATTCATAAGCACTTGTATTTAGATGTAGCAAATAATATCTTACTATGTGTATTCTGATTAAAATGACTCTACAGTCTATAACCAATATATGATAATTTTACCAATGGATCACAGAAATTTAATCACTCTTCGAAGTGTTCGAAATGTGTTCTAAACCTTGAAAGGTCCTCGTTTAACACAAAGGAAACAAGACACGCATGGTGCATTTGGATCAATAGATTATGAAAAATGTTAGAGTTATAATAAATATCATGTACAACGATATTTACAATAATAATATCGCGAGATTTTGTATTTAATGTAACGTAAGATTTTGATAAATTAAATTTTTGTATTGAATTTTTTATCTTGTAAGATTTGACGTACACATTTCGCTCTAAGTGTATTTCGCTCTAAGTGTAGAATCACTGATTAGATTATAGATCTATAATTTAAAATTGTTGGATTTGTTTGAAAGTATGGATGGATAAAAGCATAGTTAGTGTTAAATTCATTGTATATCAAATTAATCATTTATAACGGGCTAATTGCATCCACAGCGCTGTGAAAAGTCTAAAAAATATAAAACCCTTTAAGAAATATTAATAGGCTAATGCATCCCTCAGTTTTTTTAAAATGTAGCACATTTCACCCCTATGTTATACAAACTTGGGCACATTTATACCTTCTCATAGGGGTTTTTATGTTAATTTTTTTATAACATAAGATCTAACATGCTATTAATTTTACAATGGGGTTTATGCCTTTTAGACTTTTCACGCGGGGTGTGAATGCAATTAGCTCCATTTATAACAGTGATAAATTCGAATTCATCTGAAATAGTTTACGAATCAAAGAACAAATAGGACTGTTCAAAAATATGATTCATACAACGGAACTAGACAAGACAAGGAAACATAAAACCAGATAGTCAACACCATACCTAAGCACAATCGAACATTTTCGAATCATTCGTCGACGATATCCCGCGTAATATGTCGCAGCAGAACCGGGATCGTGATCTCCGGCGAGCTGAGCTGCGGGAGGTGGCCCTCGGTCGACATCACTTCGACGATGGATTTCCCGCCGAGGTTCCGGTGGAGATACTCCGCCACGGCCACCGGCACGGCCAGATCCTTGGAGCTCTGAATGATGTGACAGGGGACAGTGACGCGAGACAGGAAGTGCCTCAGATCGAACGTGAAAATGGTCCGAAACACGCTGAGTGCGATGTCGGGTCTCATGTTGAACAAAGTCCGGCTGAACTCCTGCACCGCCACCGAATCCATGTCTCCGCCCACCACCAGCGGCGCGAAACCGGAGATCCACGACTTGTAGTTGGATTCCATAGCGTTGCAGAGCTGGTCGATTTCTTCTTTCTCGAATCCTCCGTAGTAATCGTCCGTGTTTATAAACCTCGGAGAAGCCGAAATCAAGACGATTTTGTGGAAAAGATCGGGGCGAAAGATGGAGGCGATAACTCCGGTCATTGAAGACAGAGAATGGCCCACGTAAATACAAGAATCGACACGAAACTCCTCGAGAATGGCCAGCAAATCATACGCGTACCCTTCGAGAGTGGCGTATCGTTCGAAATCGAAGTAGTCGGGATTGGTGGGGCCGGCGCCCATGTTATCGTACACAATGACTCTGTAATTGTCGGCGAGGTGAGGCAGCAAATGCTTCCACACAGATTGATCGGTGCCGAAGCCATGGCCGAGGACGATGGTCTGGTGGCCGGAGCCCAAAACCCGTACGTTGTGGGCTTCTTGGACTGTGCCCATGTTTGAGGAGTTTGGGTTTGAATGAATCTAACATCTTACACTACTGTTGGGGCATTTAAGGAATTGGGCTGATATTTTTGACTTGTTGGATCGTTGGTACTGGTGGCCATCACATGACTCGGAGTAAAAGCGACTTGTGCGGTGTCCATGTCGGCCAAGTGTCTATGCAAGTGAAAAAGCCAAAAAACCAAAAGGTTTAAAAATTAAATTATTTGGAGACCAAAATTCTTTACGATGGAAAAGGTTGACTCGAACCACGTTCCACATGAGTTAAAGGTTTACGCTCATGCGATATGACCCAATTACCAGAGTATATCTCCACAATATTTCAGCAAGGAATATGCTCCACATGAGGATCGAACCCGCAACGCTGAGAAATCTCTTCTCACGTCATCTCATGTCTTAGCAACTTGCCTATGTCCTTGTGAGCCAAAATTCTTTATGATAGTTTTAAGGAAAGCCTTTTTAAACATCCCTCCATACTAGGAATGACAATGGGTCGGGTATGGATAGGATATCACGTATCCATCCTCATATCCATTTATTAAATCCATCCTCATACCCATACCCGTCGGGTATTCAATTTCATCTTCATCTCCATACCCGTCGGAGTATCGAGTATTCATTCCTACCCATCCCCCATTTATCTATCTACCCCATACAAATACATTTGTTCAAATTTGAATTATTTTGACAAAAATATGCTTATTTATCATATTTTATATCAAATTTATAAGAGAAAAATAAGAAAAAAATAAAAGAAATCAATAACCTAATAACTTAAGAATTATAAGAAATAACAAAATGTTGTAAATAATTTATCTCAACATTATTATCGTATATAATAGCGTTATATTTATATTAATAATTTTCATTGTTAAATCCAACTAACATAATTCAACAAAAAAATTAAATCAGCATTTATTTAATATAAATTAATATGTAAACAAATATAAATTTATATTTATATTATATTTAATCGGATATCGGGTCGGATATGGGTAGGATATCATTACATTCGCCTCCATACCCATATACGAGATTCCCATACCAATTTATCCATTTATTTAATCGGGTCCAAAAAACACCTCCATATTCTCCTCTATTCGGGTCGGGTATCGAATTCTTCATCGGATTCGGAGAAAATTGACATCCTGCTCCATACCAAATTTCTTCAAAAATAGAGTTTTTTTCCCAAAAAAAAATAGCATTCAATAGAATATTATTTAACTTTAATTATCTTTGTGTATATTTTGTTCGAGTAATGCTAGATGTATATTTTCATATTCATTACAAAATTTTTCTTGACTAGCGAGATATTTATTTCTTATAATGGTTAATTTTGTATTTAATGAGAAAAATTATAGTAACTGTAATTCAAGGTGTATACTATAAGATGTACACATCTAGCATTTTTCGTTTGTTTTCATAATCATATTAGATCCAAATCAATTTAAAATCGAATCTGGACGAATCTATTATCGGGATAAGCCTATCGTTATCCATCTTTTTATTATCCATAAAAATTCGTATCCAGGATATTATTTTTATTTGTTTAAATTATTAAATGTGGGCGCACGTTCTTTGTTTGGACAAAGCTAATAGTTTGGGAGAGGATGATAAAATATCCCGCCTGAACAAGTGGGGTACCCTTGGAAACAAAGATATTTAATCATGTCAAACATCTGCCATACTACATGTCGTGAAAATCAAGCGGATGTGATTATGCCGCGTACGCTCTGGATGACTTTTTGACTATATTGATTGGAGATGGTGAGAATCCGCAGCCGTTATTTTTGGTGTGCATTGGGTAAACTCGAAGTAACACAATAGTCTACAAACTACGTTAGTAAGATATTATGATGTATATTACTTACGGAGAGTGTTATTTACAGTGTTAATAATACTTCATTTCATATAATTAATCAGTTATTAAACAAATTTAATCCTGCATATATTTTCTTTAAATTATGAAATGTTGATTATCTAAAAAAATCTAAATACAAAATCTTTCTACATTAACAAAAAAATAAAATAAAATATATATAAAAATCAAAAAACAATTTAGTATTTTAAGAAATTGCCATATTTTTTATAATATAAAATAAAATTTTTTATTATATACAAAAAATATAAAATAACAAAAAATAATTATAGCGATTCACATAAAATTTTGCTTAGTTTTTATTCAAGATTATAAAAGTACCAAAATTTTGCTAATCTAACATTACAATAAAAAAATATATTTACATGATACTTTAATCATTGAATATTCCTTAAAAAATAAATTTATCATTTTTTTAATAATTTTTAATTAAATTATATATTTAACATGTTTAAATATATAAAATATCGATTGTTTCTCATATAAATAAATTTTGCTCATGTTTTACTTTTTAGAATCAATTGTTTATTCCACAAATTTTAATTCCCATAATCAAAATAGAAAAGGCTGAAAAGCTGAATATTTAAAATTCATAAAATATAAATATTATTTTAAAAATTGATATATTTGACATATTTATATTTTTAAATAATTATAATCAATTTAAATTTTAAAAAAAGAAGATATGTTTAAAATATCGAGTGATCTATATCAATTTAAGAACGAAAATATAAAGATCAATTGGTTAAATTAACTATTGAAATTAAATCAAATTTATATGGCGTATCAAATTTATATTTGTTAAAAATAGAATTTAGTTAAAAATTTAAAAATTTTATGATATATTAATTTTTTTAGAAAAAAGTTATTCTAAGATTTTAAATAGTATAATTTAGATATATTTTTTTATTATCATGTTAGATCTGCAAAATTTTGGAACATCAAAATTTATGCATCTCATACTTTTATATATCTTGAATAAAAAAATAACCAAAATTTTATGTACCTCAATATAATTTTTTCGTTATTTTACTTTTTATTTGTATATAATAAAAAATATTTTATTTGTATATTATAAAAAATATGGAATTTTCTTAAGATATTAAATGTTTATTTGTTTTTAAAAAAAATTTTTAGTTTTAATGTAGAAAGGTTTTATATTTAAATTTTTGTTTGGTCTTTGGTCCTTTTCATCGAAAAATCCAAGTTACTGGACTAAAATCAAAATTTGAAAAGTACTAAAGCACCTACTCTACTCGAGCGGAGAGTTTGAACGACTAAAACCAAAATCAGACAATCTTACAGGACTAATATTGCAATTTTTTCATTATTAACATTTTTTGAAGTATAAATAACGCTCCTCGTAACTTATAAATAGTAAAATATTGAATTCAACTACAAAATTATACCTTTTGGTATTTGTACCTTTTTCTTAAAAAATCACGATTGGGTACCAGATTCCTTCATCTAAAATCTCTGTATATGAAAAAAAATCTCTATAAAAAAAACTAATTCTTTCGAGTGACTGTGTATCTCAAATCTATCGTACGTATTATTGGAAATTTGGACTTTATATGAGTAGTGTCTGTATGAGTTATGACAGTATCAATGCCCCATTTTTTCCCTTGTATACGAGATGTCCAAGTGTCCTTATGTTAGCATCAAGAGTATTATTATTATTATTATTATTATTATTATTATTATTATTATTATTATTATTATTTTATTTATTTATTTATTTATTTTATATATTGGTGAAAATCTCAGATAAAAAAATATTGTTGGATCTACTATTCGAACACTTCCGGAAGAGTAACATCAGACTTCGTATTGTTACCTTTCTATTTATGTATCCTGATATTAATGACGTAAAATGCATCATTTCAATCATTCACATCAAAGTTTTTAAAAGTAAATTATTACTATAAAAAATTATTATATTTGGTCGCCAGCAAGGAGGGAGCCAAGAAATATATCCTGGAGGACAAAAACAATTTTTGTTTTAAGTAATAATAATTAAGTTGGAGAATATAAATATAAACATACTAATTGACACAAACATGCAAAATAAAAATATTTGTGTATGTAATTAAGAAACAAGGAGATAAGTATAATAAATAATACTAATTTATATTTTACAAAAGAAAAAAAAAAGTCCCATCTATATAACAATAATTCAAGATTTCTGAAATATAAATGCCATCATAGGAAAGAAAACGAGACTCACACACGATATGTCTCGCTATTTTATTTGACACAAACAAATCACACATACAGACAAACCCAAACACACAGTAGTCCCGGAACAGAAAACACACAAAAAGACACCAATCCACACACGAGGGGGAAACCACACAAAACACGAGGGGGAAACCACCAGGGGATGCTTATTTTGAGGTCTCAAACTCAATGCAACTGCTTTGAGAATGACAAACAAGAATCCCCCCGTTAGATTCACGCACAAACTCCTCTTTACTAAATGAATAGTAAAAGGGGTGCTACTCAAACAAAGAACATGATGTTCTCCAATTCGGGGTGCAGATTGTAGAGTCCATTGTCACACCAGGCAGTAGAAGATGAAGTCGAGCTCATCGCATTAGAAGACGCATGAGAAGACGACGGTGAGAAACGAGAGTGAGACTCCATTGCTGCCTCTTGGAACAAACGCCCCCGGTACGCGACAAGATCAGCATAGTATACTGGCGGCACGAGTGACACCGGCTTTGTGCATCGAGCAAACGTGAAGCACATGTCGTAAATGAGTTTCTGCAACTGATCAGATGTAAAGAGATTCTCATCATAAAGCACGTGGTAGTGAGTTGGCTTGCTTGTACCTAAACCTCCATAATGGCTGCAGAGATAGAAGTCAAAGTAGGAAGGATGAACGATAACTGTGTCCACCACAGTTCCTGGAGGCACATTGCCAGTTAGCCCCATGTCATTTCTGCCCTCACCAAAAAGACGAGTCTGGTGGCGCTTCTGAGCGACAATAAGAGTGATTGTTGGTCGATAATGGTCTTCATAAATAGTATTCTTTATGTCACGCAGCTCCTCAGCTAACACCATTAAGAATTGCCCCTCGCTAACACCATCTCGAAAGATCACAATCTTGTTCGGTTTAGCCCCGTTGAGCCTAGTATATGTGTTGATCAAATCTAAACACATGCCTCCAAAATTGGCAATCTTTTCAGCACGATGGGTTTGAGGACTGACCCTAGCAGCATAGCGATTTGCAGCAGGCCAGTTAACAGTGCCTACAACTGCAGCTATTGAGGGACATGACTCATTATTCGGTGCAGGGTGATTCACATCAGCTCCTATAAACATCACATGGTCTTCAACAACAAAATGAGGAAGCTTTGCCATCAGCTCGAAGTTGCTGCCCCCAAGTTTGGCATTGATCTTGAGACAAAGATTAGCTAGATACTGGTCCTGTCCCTTATTGGCCTGGGAGGACAAGCAACATTGGGTCAAGACACCAATTTTAGTTTCAGAGACCCACTTGAGAAACTTGTATCCAGGATCCTTATTAGCCATCACACAAACAATGATTTGTAAATTTTCTTTGCTCTTACTTCTAGCTTTATCAACTACATCTTTCAGGAGATTCTCAAGACCCTCAACAGATGAAAATCTACGCATAGGTGCCAGATGGCAAACAAGCGGATCGTCCATACGAATACCTAGTTTTCCACAGCGAGACTTCAGATTGCCAATGAACATTTCCTTCTGCAGCCTATTATATCGTTCACCATCAGTAAAATCTATCAAAGCCCAGCGAGCAACTGCTTTCCCATCTACGAGACATCTATCACCAGTAAGATTCCACTGGCACTTCTCTCCATCCACCTTCACACTTCGAGAACCTCCTATTCTCAACTCAGGAGCACCGATCACACGACCGCCAACCTTAGTCATATTTTTATCCACTTGAATTCCAAAATTACTAATGAGAACCCTGCAATAAAGAAGGAACAGGTAACTTCAGAAATAACTCAGTCGAAAATTCCAGATTCCTCACATCGATTGTCCAAGGAACTACCATTTTTCGCTATAGGACAAAAAGAATTGCAGTATCACAGGCAATTCCAAGACTAAAGATTCTAATACCCAAAAAATCTTGAAAACAAAATTTCAAAAAGGTTGAAGTTTCACTGCCATTTTATTCATTATTTGAAATTGTACTGGAAGTTCAAAAACTAACTAGTGTTCCCTACTTTTGTCATTTCTAGACTTAGTTGTAATAATTTCATGATAATTAGAACAGGTAATAATTTCGTAATTCGAAAGACAGATGTTCATAAACAACAGTATTTTCATCATAGACATATACTGCATTTTAATTAATTCAAAAAAAAATTAGCCTATAATTGTCCGTACGAAATAAACAAGCTGGGTAATCTAAAGATAAGTTGACAAACTAATAACTTACACGAAGACGAAATATTTCAATATGCAGACCGCAAGAAAACTAACCAGTTGCAAAAAGATTTTCCATGCAAACAACAAAGATAATTAAAACAAGGGATCGGAAAACTATTACGCACCCGCAAGGTCCATCATTAGCTTGCAACATTTCATTGATCGCCCTTTGTCGGATGCCAGGCTTAGCAACTGATAAGTCTTTCAAATACTTGGCTCTATCGTAGTCCAAATGCTCCTTGGGGTACCTCTGACCCTCAACCAAGACACAGAATTCCAATGGAACTTCATCTGGTGATTTGTTGCTTCTCCCAAGTTGTAAACAAGGAATATTTGGGTTTTCAATATTTCTTCCCCACTTTTCCTGAAAATAGGTAACAAGGCTCGTTTTTCTTGGTGGATTATTACCTTCACGATCAACGAGATCAAACCAACTATTGCAAGTATCCTTTTCAGCAAGACCTACAATGGGATACTTCTGTTTACAGGGTCGGTGCGTGACTCTTACTTTCAACCCTTTGAGAGCCTTGATGACCACTGATCTAAAACGTTTGATATCCTCTATTGATTTAATTGGTGGAACGTTTTCCTTAAGATAATCTATGACAGACATTGGCTTTCGGAATGCTAAAACAGAGTAGTCCAAACACAAAGAAAGACCTTGTGCGGTAGGCTTCAGGCTCTGCCGAAAGCCTCTATAAGCTGCGACTCCATTTTGAAGGTCATCCTCTCTCCTGTAGTCCGAGGAGTAATAAACACCTCCAACACAGTTTCGCTGCCTAGCAGGATTTTCTTTCATTACCAAATCCATCCCCTGCAATACATCACGAGGAATGTAGGAGAGTTCCCCACGCAGATATTCACTCAGCTTGCATAGCTTCAACTCATTCACAAATTTGATTGTGAACAAATAAGAACGGCCCCTGGTATTTTCCCCATCAGAAAGTTCCACCATATATTGTCCACTTGGCAGAGATACGGCGCTAAATATGTTCTTTTCACCATCATAAGCAGTCTTGAGGATCGGAAAAGTATCTGGATTATCAAAGCACAGCTTATCCCTGATCAAACGAAAATCAGATTTCCTCACTGTTCTTTTCACAGATTGGTTGTCATTTGAAGTAACAGGCTTGACGTCCACATCGTAGTGAAAAATAGTACTCCGAGGGCCAAATTTGACAGGGAAATGGTTAACAAGAAGTTTGATGAGCCTGACAGATTGCCGTCCACCCTGATCAGGTCTCCTAATAGGCTGAATACCATTCTCGTCTCCTTTTGATAGGAGGGACGGAGGCGATAGAGGCTGCGGTGGCGAAATCGTGCATGATCGGGTGTCAAGCTCGTCTGAAGAAAACAACCAAAAGGCCATAAGATTTAAAGTTGAATCTTATAATCATTAACAAGAATTTAGAAGAATAATGACATCAAACAGCTCTCAAACAAAGGTGCAGTCCATCGTTATAATACAAAATTTTGAAAGAATAATGCTAGAGGTATAACCAATATATCGTACAACGATATTTACATTTACAACAATTATATCGTGATATTTTGCTATTATCTCGTGAGATTCTGATATGATTTTGTTAGATTTTGCATTCAATGTATCGTAAGATTTGATAAATTAAAATTTTGTATTGAATTTTTTGTGGCGTAAAAATTGCTCTGTACATGTGGCATTGCACATTTTGAAATATACATCTTGAATATAAAGCATCCAGGAGATTCACCATTCAAATTGGATCTTTACTCTTTTAATTAACTACAACTTTCTGAAATAAATTCCCGAAGAACTTTAAAAATGCATAGACAAGAAATAAAAAGAATTGAAACAAAAAAATCAGTAACTAATGAGTCATAGTATACCGCATTAAATCAGAAATTTAAGAACGGTGGAATTAAAAGTTTAAGGTATTGCGTAGCGAACCTCAAGCTTAAATTTTTCCATTTCCAAACCATTAAATAATACGACTGACTATAGAAGAGTCAACACCCTGACTAAATCTCATCAAAAATTCAAAACTATCGAGAAACTACATGGAAGATAAAAAAATAAAAAAATAAATAAAAGAAGAGCACAAGAAATTCAAGAATCCCAAATGAAATTCGTGGCCTGCAAATGAAATCCACCACAGAATAGATTTGAAATGGGAAAAAAATCAATACCAGAAGTTGCGCGAGGAGTTGGAGGATGGGCCGGAGACTGAACCGGAAATGACGAGGGAGTACGAGGTTGACCCCACGGTCTCCCACCCCCCGTTCGTCCTCCTCCGGCACCTCTGCCCACTCCCTGTTGAGGAGGGTTTTCAGCCCGTTCGGCCCACTGCTGCTGAGGCCGAGGCTGATGGTGCGGACCTCGGCCCCATCCTTGTTGATGAGGGTGTTCAGCCGGTTCAGCCCACTGCTGCTGAGGCCGTGGCTGATGATGGTGCGGACCTCGGCCCGCTCCTTGTTGATGAGGGTGTTCAGATCGTTCGCCCCACTGCTGCTGAGGCCGTGGCTGATTGTGAGGCCCTCTACCGCCGGAAGCTTGAGCCCGGTGATAGCCCCGTCCTCCACCACGGCCATAGTTGCCTGATCTTCCGCCGTCCATTGCTGCGAATATGTATGAATATGAAATTGAGATTGTAATAAAAATATAATGAGTAGGTGTGAAACGAGCGGAGCAAAAATGGGGGAATTTAAAGAAGGAGTTGTTGAGCAGAAGCAACGTGGAAATTCTGTCTGTGGCATCCCAGCTTAGCTTTGGCTGCAAGTTTTACGTGTACTGGGGCGTTCCAGAAGATTCTCTCACTTAGGACTAAGACCCATGTACTTTGGGCTCGACCCAAATTTTTAATATCGTTGGGCCTCCAAATACATAAAAGTACAAGTCGTACTCATTCGCCAACTGAACCGATCCAATTGTATAATTTGATTTTATTACTAAAATTAATCGATTTTTTTATTTTTAAAATTAAAATTAAAATTATGTTATTTTTACACTTTGAGTGTACTAGAATTCACCCGAAACCTTTTTTTTTTTTTTTTTACCTAATAAGTAGTAACAATTAGTAAATATGAGTGTATGATAAATTATTAAAATTCAAAAAAATTAATGTTGGGTTTAAATAAAAAGATTTGAAATCCATTGATTTAAATGTAACTTCATTGTTTAGATAACTTATAGAAAAAAAATTAAATTCATCTTTATATTTATTTACACTATGATTGACCTAATCACAATTGAGTTCAAATCTTTATAATATTGAAATCATTTAAAATCTATGGTTGTAAGTGAAAATATAGTATCAGATTGATTTTATTTTAAATTCAACAAATAAAATTAATTCAAAATCCAAATATTTCAAATGACATTATCCAAAGACAATCTAAATTGATTATATTTTGTACATTTAGAAAAACAAAATTAAATAATTTAGAAACAATAAAAAATTCATAATACAACATTTTTCGTTGAAAATTTTCTAGTTGCTATATCACATATCAAAAATTTAAAATTCCTAAAATTTAACAGTTTCATATCCTTGTGATTCGTAACTTTGAATATAGCTGATCATGACAAAACATCGGGGTCTTCAAAATAAGTCTTAGATGAGATAATGATTGACTCACTCGTCAAATGATAATATATTTGTTGGTTTGTACAGAGTTTCGATTAATGATGATGATGATGATGAGGATGACGATGATGATAATATCAATATCAATATACCAAAAAATCACTCTGACGTATTCAATAAGAAAATCGAGAAAATATGTTATTTCTTTGTTTTTCAAATTCCTTTTAATATTTTATATATTTTTAAAATGGTATATAATCATAAGGGTGTAGAATTGATCACCATACTGCTAGGTGCCAACTAATGTAGTGGATATACCATTGATCATTAGTAACTCATTATGTTTTTTGTAACGGAGAAATAAAAACATTGGAAAAAAATAAATTAATAAATACCGAAATTTGAGTTTTAAAAAATAGAGGAAAAAATAGAAAATTAAAATGAAAAAAACTAATAAATATTTTTTAAAAATGTTTTTTTTTTAAATTTTTGTATGAATTTTTTTCAAAATTATTGTAAGAATAAATATGTGTTTGAACAATTATTCTATAAAAATATTTTAATATTTTAAAAATAAGTTCGTTTTGATTTTTATCATTGTATTCCAGTCTAAAAATATCTAAAAACATATTTTCATTATTCTTTAAAAATTATACTTGGATAACACTTTTTAAAAAAATATATATTTTTCAAAAATATTTTACAATTACACTTTCCGAACACATAATTTTAAGCCTTTTCATTATAAAATACTAAAAATGAGAAATGTTTAAAAAATAATTATAATCAGTACGTATATTTCAATAGTTTATCGAACAAATTAATCGTATTAATTAAATTTGCTTAATATCACGAGTTCGATCCTTTCTAAAATTTTATTGAAAAAATCTAGCACACCGACATAAAATTTGCTTAATTATTATGATTTGTAGACCACCCTGTAAATATTCGAGATTTACTAAGAATTGTATGAATAATCATTATACAGAAACAAAATGATAAAAATGACCGTCTGAAATTTTTAGTTAACCATACAGTAATTATAATCACAGTACGTATATTTTCTTTCCCAAGTATTCGTATTTCGCAACTATATAAATAATTTGAATATCTTCATAATTGACACAATATTATTTTCCAAAAATATGATAAAAAATTTGCATATGGTTTTTATATATTGATTTTTTTGCTTGTTTTTAATGTGGGATTATTTTAATAGGTTATATACTTATATTTAGATATAGCCCAGGCCAAACAATAAAATAAAAGGCAAAAACATGTAGGATTATATATGTGTTTCTAAATTAAAGCGTACAAATATATTTTTTTAAAAAAGGGATAACAATATTTTTAATCTTGTTATTTGCATTTTTTTTTATTTTTGATCATGTTAATGTTGAATTTATATTTTCAATCTTATAACCTATTCAAATGAAGTACTAACCAGTAAATTCAACTATTTCGCTAATCTATAGAAAGAGCAAAAATGTAAAATAAAAAAATAAAAAAAGGAAAGATTGTGCCAGTGAGCACCGACATGTATTTGATGCAGCCAAAGGATATATTGAGTCAAATTGGTCATAAGCGAAACCTTGTAAATGTAGAGTACTGAGCTGCAACCTCGCAAGCATAGATCAGTAAGCTGCAACTTCGTAAGGGAGACATTCGTAGCCTTGTAACTAGTGACGGTCTCGTCGCTTGTCTCATACGTAGTCTGGCAGATAATTTTGTTTGCAGTCTCGTAGGCATGTAAGACGGTAACCAACTAAATTTTTTGGGCTATCACCTACATCACAAACAAACGTTAGAGACACTGAGAGTTACTCGATGTAAACACTTCGATGTTCAAATCAAACAAACAGCGTAAAGATAAAAGTTGAAAATAATATGGCTCAAATGAAGTGTCTACAGTTTACCTCGGATAGTGAAGATAGTCTTCTATTTATAAACTTACGAATGTGAGCTTGAGTTTTTTTAGACATGGCTAAATATTGAAATTGAGCTTACTACCTATCATTATTAAACAAGGAGAAGATTATAATAAATAATCCTAATTTATATTACAATAAAAAACTCCCATTGCAATTAAGAATTTATGATTTTAATATATAAATAAATTTACTGACAATAAGAACAACATAAAACTCCGAAATTTAGACATTTTCAAGCATAATGTCTCATAGCATTAACTTGCACGAAACAGCAGAAATTAAGTCAACACTTTGAACGTTACAATCCAATGTTAAATTATATATTTGGTATATAGATATGAACCCCTGAAATGAATATGTATTAATTATATATTGTCGCACCATTCTATATCGTGGTTGATTTTTTTATTTTTTATTTATTTCCAGTCACTTTTATTAAACTTGTCGATTATTGAATCTGAAGAAAATATCATTATTAAGCAACCAATTATTAAAGAAAATACATTAAATTAAACATAAAAAAATATCAATGACTTCGTGATAATAAAAGCTGAAAAACTCCCAACTTAAAACAAATAAATGGAAAGAACAATGTCAAATAGAAACGAATATTAATGGCAAAATATCAAACATTATTAAATTCAAAACACTAATTACTAGTAAGTATGAAATACTTCCAAACATTTAAAATTCATCATAATCTTTGGTTCAACAATAATTCCAGACTTATGAATCTAAATGCCATCATAGGAAAGAAAACGAGACTTATGCACAATATCTCGTTTTTTATTTGACACAAACAAATCACATACACAGACAAACCCAAACACACAGTGAACAGAAAACACACAAGGGGGGAAGACCAGGGGATGCTTGTTTCTCAAAACTCAATGCAACTGCTTTGAGGAATGAACGATATACAAGAAAACCCCCCCGTTAGATTCGCGCACAAACCCGTCTTTACTAAATGAATAGTAAAAGGGGTTGCTATTCAAACAAAGAACATGATGTTCTCCAATTCGGGGTGCAGATTGTAGAGTCTCTTGTCACACCAGGCGGTAGACAATGAAGTCGAGCTTATCACATGAGAAGACGACGTTGAGAAACGAGATTGAGACTCCATTGCTGCCTCTTGGAACAAACGCCCCCGGTACGCGACAAGATCGGCATAGTAGACTGGCGGTACAAGCGACACCGGCTTTGTGCACCGAGCAAAGGTGAAGCACATGTCGTAAATGAGTTCCTGCAACTGATCAGATGTAAAGAGATTCTCATCCCAAAGCACGTGGTAGTGCGTTGGCTTGCTTGTACCTAAACCTCCATAATGGCTGCAGAGATAGAAATCAAAGTAGATAGGATGAACGATAACTGTGTCCACCACAGTTCCTGGAGGCACATTGCCGGTTGGCCCCACGTCATTTCTGCCCTCACCAAAAAGACGAGTCTGGTGGCGCTTCTGAACAACAAT
Source organism: Henckelia pumila (assembly GCF_033568475.1). Lineage (NCBI taxonomy): Eukaryota > Viridiplantae > Streptophyta > Magnoliopsida > Lamiales > Gesneriaceae > Henckelia > Henckelia pumila. Next base: position 7,187,658 of record NC_133121.1, on the reverse strand, counting down.
AAGAGTGATTTTTGGTCGATAATGGTCTTCATAAATCGCACTCTTTATGTCACGCAGCTCCTCAGCTAACACCATTACGAATTGCCCCTCGCTAACACCATCTCGAAAGATCACAATCCTGCTCGGTCTAGCGCCGTTGAGCATAGTGTAAGTTTTGATCAAATCTAAACACATGCCTCCGAAATTGGAAATCTTTTCTGCGCGATGGGCTTGGGGACTGACCCTAGCAGCATATCGATTTGCAGCAGGCCAGTTAACAGTGCCTACAACTGCAGCAATTGAGGGGCATGAATCATTATTTGGTGCAGGGTGATTCACATCAGCTCCTATAAACATCATTTGGTCTTCTTGATCATAAGAAAGAGGAAGCCGCTTCGTCATCAGCTCGAAGTTGCTGCCCCCAAGTTTAGCATTGATCTTGAGACAAAGATTAGCTAGATACTGGTCCTGTCCCTTATTGGCCTGGGAGGACAAGCAACATTGGGTCAAGACACCAATTTTAGTTTCAGAGACCCACTTGAGAAACTTGTATCCAGGATCCTTATTAGCCATCACACAAACAATTATTTGTAAATTTTCTTTGCTCTGACTTCTAGCTTTATCAACTACATCTTTCAGGAGATTCTCAAGACCCTCAACAGATGAAAATCTACGCATAGGTGCCAGCTGGCAAACAAGAGGATCGTCCATACGAATACCTAGTTTTCCACAGCGAGACTTCAGATTGCCAATGAACATTTCCTTCTGCAGCCTATTATATCGTTCACCATCAGTAAAATCTATCAAAGCCCAGCGAGCAACTGCTTTCCCATCTACTAGACATCTATCACCAGTAAGATTCCACTGGCACTTCTCTCCATCCACCTTCACACTTCGAGAACCTCCTATTCTCAACTCTGGAGCACCGATCACACGACCGCCAACCTTAGTCATATTTTTATCCACTTGAATTCCAAAATTACCAATGAGAACCCTGCAATAAAGAAGGAACAGGTAACTTCAGAAATAACTCAGTCGAAAATTCCTCACATCGATTGTCCAAGGAACTACCATTTTTCGCTATAGGAAAAAAAGAAATGCAATATCACAGGCAATTCATAGACCAAAGGTTCTAATACCCCCAAAAATTTTGAAAACAAAATTTCAAAAAGGTTGCAGTTTCACTGCCATTTTATTCCTTTTTTGAACTTGTACTGGAAGTTCAAAAACTAACTAGTGTTCCCTACTTTTGTCATTTCTAAACTTTAGTTGTAATAATTTCATGATAATTAGTACAGGAAACAATTTCGTAATTCGAAAGACAGATGTTCATAAACAACAGTATTTTCATCACAGACATATACTGCATTTTAATTAATTAATTAAAAAAAATTAGCCTATAATTGTCCATACGAAATAAACAAGCTGGGTAATCTAAAGATAAGTTGACAAACTAATAACTTATACGAAGAAGAAATATTTCAATATGCAGACCGCAAGAAAACTAACCAGTTGCAAAAAGATTTTCCATGCAAACAACAAAGATAATCAAAACAAGGGATCGGAAAACTATTGCGTACCCGCAAGGTCCATCATTAGCTTGCAACATTTCATTGATCGCCCTTTGTCGGTTGCCAGGCTTAGCAACTGATAAGTCTTTCAAATACTTGGCTCTATCATAGTCCAAATTCTCCTTGGGGTACCTCTGACCCTCAACCAAGACACAGAATTCCAATGGAACTTCATCCGGTGATTTGTTGCTTCTCCCAAGTTGTAAACAAGGAATATTTGGGTTTTCAATATTTCTTCCCCACTTTTCCTGAAAATAGGCAACAAGGCTCGTTTTTCTTGGTGGATTATTACCTTCACGATCAACCAGATCAAACCAACTATTGCAAGTATCCTTTTCAGCAAGACCTACAATGGGATACTTCTGTTTACAGGGTCGGTGCGTGACTCTTACTTTCAACCCTTTGAGAGCCTTGATGGCCAGTGATCTAAAACGTTTGATATCCTCTATTGATTTAATTTGTTGAACGTTTTCCTTAAGATAATCTATGACAGACATTGGCTTCCGGAATGCTAAAACAGAGTAGTCCAAACACAAAGAAAGACCTTGTGAGGTAGGCTTCAGGCTCTGCCGAAAGCCTCTATAAACTGCGACTCCATTATGCAAGTCATCCTCTCTCCTGTAGTCCGAGGAGTAATAAACACCTCCAACACAGTTTCGCTGCCTAGCAGGATTTTCTTTCATTACCAAGTCCATCCCCTGCAATACATCACGAGGAATGTAGGAGAGTTCCCCACGCAGATATTCACTCAGCTTGCATAGTTTCAACTCATTCACAAATTTGATTGTGAACAAATAAGAACGGCCCCTGGTATTTTCCCCATCAGAAAGTTCCACCATATATTGTCCACTTGGCAGAGATACTGCGCTAAATATGTTCTTTTCGCCATCATAAGCAGTCTTAAGGATCGGAAAAGTGTCTGGTTTATCAAAGCACAGCTTATCCCTGATCAAACGCAAATCAGATTTCCTCACTGTTCTTTTCATAGATCGGTTGTCATCGGGAGTCACAGGCTTGACGTCCACATCGTAGTGAAAAATAGTACTCCGAGGATCAAATATGACAGGGAAATGGTTAACAAGAAGCTTGATGGACCTGACATATTGCCGACCACCCTGATCAGGTCTGCTAATAGGCTGAATACCATTCTCTTCCCCTTCTGATGCGAGGCATGGAGGCGATAGAGGCTGCGGTGGCGAAATCGTGCATGATCGGATGTCAAGCTCGTCTGAAGAAAACAACCAAAAGGCCATAAGATTTAAAGTGGATCTCATAATCAGTAACAAAAACCTAAAAGAATAATGACATCAAACAGCTCTCAAACAAGGTGCAGTCCATCGTTATAATACAAAATTTTGAAATATACATCTTGAATATAAAGCATCCAGGAGATTCACCATTCAAATTAGATCTTTACTCTTTTAATTAACTACAACTTTCTGAAATAAATTCCCGAAGCACTTTAAAACGCAAAAACAAGAAATAATAAGATTTAAAACCAAAACTTCAGTACACGGCATTTAACCAGAAATTTAAGAAGGGATGAAAAAAAAAGTTTAAGGTATTGCCTAACACCCTGACTAAATCGCATCAAAACTATCGAGAAACCACATGAAATCACATGAAAAATAATAATAATAATAATAATAAACAAATAAATAAAAGAAGAGCACAAGAAATTCAAGAATCCCAAATGAAATTCGTGGCATGCAAATGACATCCACCACAGAATAGAGTCAAAAAGGTAAAAAGATTAATACCAGAAGTTGTGCGGGGAGGAGGTGGAGGATGAGCCGGAGACTGAACCGGAAATGACGAAGGCGTACGAGGTTGACCCCACGGTCCCCCAGCCCCCGTTCGTCCTCCTCCGGCACCTCGGCCCACTCCTTGTTGAGGAGGGCGTTCGGCCCACTGCTGCTGTGGCCGTGGCTGATGGTGCTGACCTCGGCCCGCTCCTTGTTGATGAGGGTGTTCAGATCGTTCGGCCCACTGCTGCTGAGGCCGTGGCTGACGGTGAGGTTCTCTACCGCCGGAACCTTGGGCCCGACGATAGCCCCGTCCTCCACCACGGCCATAGTTGCCCGATCTTCCGCCTTCCATTGCTGCGAATATGAAATTGAGATTGTAACAAAAATACAAGTCGTGAAACGGTTGAAGGGAAAAGGGGAGGGAAAGGGAAAATGGTTGGGGAATTTTAAAGGAGGAGTTGTTGGGCCGACAGTTGGATCAGCTTCAGCAAGTACGAATACTGGGGGTTTTTCGTAGATTCTATCATTTAGGGCCTAGACATGTACTTTGGGCTCAGCCCAAATGTTTTCATTTCGTTGGGCCTCCAAATATATGTATTTCGGCCTCGAAGCGCAAGTTGTTGTCATTCGCCCCGCTGAACCGATCGAATGGTATATTTTGATTTTATTTTATTTTATTTTTATCGTTCATTATAGATTGAACCAACCAATTTGATTTTTTTACTAAAATTAATTTTATTTTAATTAAAAATGTTAGTTTGAGTTTATGGGTGTTTCGAAACTTGAATTAACAACATAAATTATATCCCGATAAAATAAGCCCAACCGAGTGGTTACAAATTACCTTTTGTGAATAATTGTGATATCTAAAACAAAAAGTTTGCGCGCAATTGTAACGAAAAACACTAAAAACATTGGGGAAAAAAAAAAAGAAAATCAATTAACAAATACCGAAATTTTAGTTTAAAACAAGAAAGGGAAACCAAATAAAAAAGAAATTATAATAGATACGGAAGTTCACGACAGTAAGTAAGTTGATCACTTTAATCATGAGCATACATCATTTCAATATTTAATCGAACAAATTAATCGTATTATTCAGATTTGTTTAATATAATCATGAGTTTAATCCTTTTTAATATTGTTTGGTACCCATTTTTGCATGCGGGCGTGCCATGTACTGATGTACGAAACGTGTTAAAAGCAGTGTTTTAAAAACCGGACCGGACTGGCCGGTTCGACTGGGAACCGGTCGCTGGTCCGGTCCGAAATACCCCTAAAAATCGTTTTAACGGTTCAACCGCTCAAAATCGGTCAAGAACCGGTCAAAACCGGTCGAACCGGCCAAGAACCGGCTAAGAACCGGTCCCAAGAATCGGCCAGAAAACCGGTTGAACCGGTTTTCGAATTTTTTTTTAATTTTTTTTAAAAATTGTTTTTTTTAATTTTAAAATATTAATTTAATATTTTATTATATATATACACATGATTATTTGAAATTTGTAATTCGTTAAAAATATTATTTTTCTATTATTATATTTTTTTAATTAATTTATTTATTTATAAAAATATAGTATATATAACTATAATTAATATTTTGAATATATTTATATAGTTATTTATTTTTTAAACTGATAAATATATTTTTGTTTATTTATATACATCTTTTAGATTTATAAAATTTAAAAGATATTATTAATTATATTATATTATATAAACGGTTTTCCGGTCCGACGTCCGGTTAAAACGGTTGAACCGGTTGAACCGTTTTTTTAAGATAGACCGGTTCGATCACCGGTCTGGTTATGAAAACATTGGTTAAAAGTGAAAATAAAAAAAAAAGAAAAAATCTAACTTCTACCAAAATAATTACGAGCCTCAGTTTCATCGTCAGTTTCGATTTCTCCGGTTTAACGCTAAAAAACATAAGAAATTGACTGAAAAATACTCCATAATAATAATAAAAATTAAATTTAATATTATGAAATCAAAATACAGAAGAACATTTACAATAAAACAAGAAAAACGAAGTGCTGGAAATGCAAAGAAACTACATGAACATAAGCTGAAAATATTTTATTGGAATTTCAGGAAATATAAAATAAAAGGAAGCTTTGAAAATTCTGCAAGCTATGCTGCTGTGAATTGAGAGAAAAATTCATTTGTTGATGATGATTGAGTCGTGTCTCCTTTCTTCTACATGGATGCCCATTTAAATGCTAGCTGGTTCCCGAGTTCGTTTTTCAAATGCTCAACTGCATTAGACCACTACTTACAGCACTAACTATTCCACTAACTTTTAACTGTTTTGACTTGGTTTTCAAATGCTCAACTGCATTAGCCACTACTTACAACGCTAACTATTCCACTAACTTTTAACTGTTTTGACTTGGTCTTACTCTCATCATTCTTTCTGCTTAGTTGCTGGTTCTCAAGTGCCCAAGGTTCTCCGAGTGCCCAACTCCACCATCCTACTACATATATAATGGTTTTGACTTGATCTTCTCCTATTTTTCTGTTTGGTTTCTTGAGAGTCTGAGCCAGTTTTCCAAGTTCGCAACTCCACCATCCCATTACTTATAATTGTTTTGACTTGATCTTCTCTTTTTTCTCTACCTAATACCTCGAGAGTCGAGCTAGTTTCCCAAGTTCTCAACTCCATCATCCCACTACTTACATTGTAGGTCTGAAAATAGTTTACCAATTCTTTACATAAAACCATCATTCCACTACTTATATTGTAGGTCTTGAAAGTAGTTTACCAATGTAAGTCTGAAAGTAGTTTACCAATTCTTTACGATTTCATCCCACTACTTACATTGTAGGTCTGAAAGTCCTTTACCAATTCTTTACGGTTACAACTTTAATCCATCAACATCCATTATTAAAAATTTTAATTGATTAAATGATAGTTAAATAAACTAAAATTAATTTATAAGTCAAACAACTATTTTATTGAACGAATCTCTCACACCAAAATTAAATGTATTTAGATAGTATTTGAGAAAAACACTTCTAAAATTTTCCAGCACATCACTTTTTAAGGTCTCCGCACAACTTAAAAAACTTTAATATGATTGTTGATTTGTAGACCACTCCGTTAACCTAAAGATTTACTAAGATTGTATTTGTACGTATAATCCTGAAATAAAAATAAAATGATAAAAATGATCGTCTAAAGTTTTTAATTAACCACAATAAAATGATAAAAATGATCGTCTAAAATTTTTAATTAACCACACAGTAATTAAATCACTGTACCTACATCTATATTTCCCAAATATTCGCAGTTCGCAAGTATATGAATAATTTGAATATCTCCATGATTGACACGATATTATTTTAAAAAAACTTTTACTGATAAACAATTTAATAGAAAATACGTTGATCTCTTTGCTTGTTTTGAGATTAATTTAATCAGTTTGCTACGATGAGCATTCACCGCGAACACTTTTGTGAGCACCTACTCACGTGACATTTACCTATTAGATATATAAAATTTCACATCAACAGTGCTCAAAAAATGCTCACGATGGCAGTACTCAAGGTGATTGTTCACCATAGCAAACCTGTTCATTTAATACTTTACATTTAGGTATAGCTCTGGCCAAACAATAAAATAAAATTAGGCAAAACATGTAGGATATATTATATATTTGTTTCTTAACAAAGCGTAAAAATATTTTTTTAAAAAAAGAACACAAGGCACCACTTGTAAACAAAAACGTGGACACAGTAACTAATCGAGCTGATCAATTCTTGCCGGTATCCTTGGTGGCGAGCTGAGCCACGGGATTGGTGGCTACGCCGCCGGAGACGGTGGGGGCGTCCGTGGAGGCGGCGGCGCCACGGCCAGGTTGAGGCTGTAGGTGGCCTTGTGTGCCATAGCCTTGCTGCTTGTAATCTTCCAAGTCCTTGTACTGTGTGTAAGGGCTTGTTTCAATGGGTAACCCTTCTACATTTCCTTTCTTCTCACCATCTTGTTTCTTTTCCATATTTCTTCTGATCTTTTGCGACAATTGAATTTTCTTGGTGAGATTAGGGTACTTGGTCGAGTTATTTATAAGGGTTTTTTTCTTTTTTCTTTTTTCTCACCAAATAAAATGAAAAATATATAACATTTATGGTGTTTTTGTGAAGGTGACACGAGTCGTGGAGGTGTCTGTTCTTTACATGAGGTGTCCATTTCTGAGTGACCCAAGGCTAAATGTGTGGGATGCCAATAAAGTTTGAATCTATCCATATTACTTTTTCTTTTCCATTTTTTACGAACATATCTGTATTGCTTTCTTCTAGTATTTTGAGTTTTTTTGTTTAACTAATCAGTAGATTGGTTTGGGCCTATTCTACGATTTACGATAATATTTTTCTAGCCCAATTGATGGAAAATCACCACCCCCCTTCCCTAATTCTCGAACACTGCTCGTGGGCTTATCCAGTTTGCTCTCAGACTCGTATAGTCATTGTAAAGCCCAAATCGTCCCCAAAGCCTCCTCTGCCTCTGCCAGTGTATGTAATTAGTTGTGTTTTATTATTTTAATTTAATAATTGCTTTAAAGATTTATTTAATTGTAAATATTTTAATGTGTTTTAAATTTCTTTTAATTTTTTTAGAGGGAGATGAGGAACGTCGAAAGAGTCTAAACGGTATGACGTGAAATTTTATTAACCCCGGTGATCTCAGATTTCGTCCATGAACTTCGGTGGACAAACATTGTTGTGCATTCTATTGCACAATTTGTTTCTTCCTCCCATTCGTCCTTTACTTTGATTAATGGTAGAGTTTCTTTTGTGGTTGGTTGAATTTTGTTACCCCGATAAAATATTTTTACCTGAGCCCGTTTATAATGGGTTTATCTAGCATAGCCCAAGGTGGTAGGGACCAGTCCAGTCCAAAGCTATGTTGGGCTTCGTCATGACCTGGGCTGGTCATAAGGGGCCGAGCTAGGTTATGTTTCAATGGGCCGACCAGTGCTGGGCCCGGTATGCTGTACGCATCTCTTTTATAATTTGAGTGAGACTCTGATACATGTGGGATAAGTCTGGATCTTTTCAAATATTCACAAGATAGAAATAAACTTATGAAGGGTCCAATTGATGAAGAGTCCTGGTACAGGATGTGTTATAATTCTACTAGGTAACTTATTCTATTTTCTCCTATAAATACAGGTGCTGCTATGGTTTTATTCACTACTCACTTTTACATTTACGCACTCATATCTCTCAGTTTTCGCATTAATCATACCCTCTGCCTTCAAGACACTGACTTAGGCATCGGAGGGGTCACGCCGAAAACACTTTCGGCGCCCCTTGACCTAGCTGTTGCTTGTGCAGTTCTGCCATACCCGACCCGACCTATAAAGGAATTGGAGGATCCATTCTACCAGACCGAACCCGAGGTAAAATTCCAACATCATCAAATTTGTATCGAACGATTTTACTCAATAAAACATAAGTTTACCATTCAAATAAAATAAAATAAAAACTCTCTCAAATATTTCATTATTTCAACAAAAAAAATCTATTACATTTATTAAAAAATATATATATAACATTTCAAATTTCAACAGCTTATATTAAAAATTTATAACATTTAATTATATTCAATCATACTCACTCGAATTTTATTATATATTATATATATAGAATATATAATAAAATTCGAGTATATATAATTTTTATATATATAATATATAATAAAATTCGAGTATATATAATTTTTTTTAAAACAAATGAGCTGACACGCCAGTCAATCCGACGGGTCGACGGGTTTTGAATCGCGTAAAACGTAACCGAACCGCCTAATGGTTGGCCCGGTCACAGTTACAGGTCAAACTCGTGGTTGACGGGTCGACGGGTTTTGAATCGCGTAAAACGTAACCGAACCGCCTAATGGTTGGCCCGGTCACACTTACGGGTCAAACTCGTTGACCCGATTAACCAACCCGTTGACCACATGTTGGGTCCAGGTTAGACCCGGCCAATGGCCAGGTTTGGTTTGGAGACCAAAATAAATATAGTGTCGGACATAAGTGTATCCAAAAAATTTATCGAGAAAACAAAAAGAGCTAGAGATCAGAATTCACAAGCGTAAACCAGACAAATTCAGAAATTTTCGTCATGAATATTATATAAAACGAAATTAAAATATAATAACGAAATATAAATAATATATTTTTAATAGCATTATTGATTTATAATATCCCTACACGACTCTGGAAATTTTATACATTTTAGACATTTTATATCCAAATTAAATTTCACATACATTAAATATTCAGTAACCTGTTGCAATTATGAACATCTAAATGGTTGGTTTAGCGATATTAGACTTCTACACCCACAAACACTTACTTTCATTTCTTGTAATGATTTCATCTCACCAAGCAATGACACATGCATCACGAAAATGACGTTTGTCTTGTAATTTTTCTAGAGCTCGTGTTTTATGAGACAGTTTCACAAATAAACGATATGTGATTATGAAATGGATCGACTCAACTTATATATAAATAATATTTTTTAATGAATCGAATACGAATAAAAACATTTTGTGATTCTCTTAACCCCAAAATTAAGTCCGCTACATAAAAAAAAAATTTACGTTAAACTCATGCTAGCTTTAAAAGCATTATTCCTTCACCACTTTAGGGTGACTAAAATCGAGTTTCAAGATTTTGGCAAATGAAATGATACATCAAATCAAGTTGATTGACTATGAAAAATGTGGAATTATTTCTCAAGTTAGGAGCGCAGGTGATGATCCATTGTAGCATGTCTTTTTGGGGCCAACGAAACAAAACTCGTTTCACCATGGTCTACAAACTACAAAGTTACAATGGAAATGTGCATTAAACGTACGGTTTCATTGCATTTACCAATATGTTTTCGATTCACACTTTGCCTATCCGATGAGTAAAAACAACATACTAATCTTTAAATAGATTGATGATGGAATCCTTTGATAATGTAATCAACGGAACACGATTTAAACAGAATACTTACTGAAAAGCAACTAAAATATAATGTAAATTAAACTCTTCCCTTCGGTAGAGCAGCCTATGTCCAACTCACAGCGATCGGACTCCCAACGACGTGTTTCCCGTCCGACCATTCGATCCTCCCAAACTCTTCAGCATCCGCCGGCTCTTGCAAAACCGCGGTGAACGTCGCCGTGTAAGATTTTTTCTCGTTGCTTTGACTAAATGTCAAAGCATCAGGATCCACTGATACCTTGAAGGCATCACTGCTCGAAATCGAAACCTTGTACGTTCCAGGTGATCCCACGTTTGTTAACGTTCTTGTGTGCTTCACTGTCTTGGAAGAGTTACCAACTTCGCTTCCCAGGGTAGTAGCATCCCCAAGGGAAACCGCGAATGAAGGATAATTGAAGTCGTTTACGCTGTAGCTCTTGCTGGAGTCGCAGGTGAAGTTCTTCTTGGCCAGGCCGTTGATTTCGTCGGCGGTGTAATTGAGCGCGCAGAGGAAGTTTAGGTAATCGTCCACGTCTAGGTCGTAAACGAGGCCGGGATTGAGCGCGGAGACGGGATCCACGTGGCCGGCGCCGTGGTCGAACGCCGTGGATGGTTTCCCTGTGGAGACGTCTTCGATTAATTTGCCGTTTTTGTCGACGACTTTGGCCGTGGTCATCAACGCCGACCGTATCGCGGCCGGGCTCCAGTCGGGGTGCGCGCCTTTGAGCAGTGCCGCTAGGCCGCTGACGTGGGGGCAGGACATGGAGGTGCCGGAGATGATGTTGAATTCCACGCGCCTGCTGTCTTCTGCGAGGCCTGTGGGCCCCACGGCCCCGGACCATCCTGCTAGGATGTTGACACCTGGTGCTATCATGTCGGGTTTCAGAATATGTGCGGTGATGGGGTTTGGTCCCCTGGAGCTGAAAGCGGCCACCACGGGCGACGGTTGGATTCCGACTTTGGTGCCTTCGAAGAAAATTGTGGCGGTTGGGTTGGAATCGGAGAATATATATGATTTGATCGTTTCACCGGTGGTTTGCCCCACCGCCGTGGCTGGAAGAAGATGGGCGTCTGCCACCAGCTCCTCCCCGTTTGCCACGGTGTTGGTTAAAACCATCCCTGCGCCGCCAGCAGATTTGACGACGGAGCCCTTTTGAACTCTTGGGTTCACCCCACGGTCGCAGAGCACGATTTTTCCGGCGACTTTTTCAGGAATAAGTGTACCCGTCATGCAGAGATTACCATTGGTGGCATTGGTTGCGTTTCCGGCGTAAATCAAAGGAAGCATTTTTCCAGGCAATGGGTCGCCTTTGTAAAGCGAAACGCCGGAGTAGTTTTTCCCATTTCCGAGGCTGACATATGCCGGAAAGTCACGATCAAGAGTGCCGGCACCGACGGTGGTTATCCAGGGTGCTACATTGGACAAACTGTAGGGACCCGGGCCGGCGTTACCAGCGGAGCAAGAAATCAAAATACCCTTCTCCATGGCGGAAAAGGTCCCCGACGCAACGCTATCCCTGAAGTAATCGGAGACGCCGCCGCCGAGAGACATCGACAGAACATTAACATTGTCGTCTATGGCCTTCTCGATTGCCGCCAAAATGTCGGAACTAAAACATCCGCCGACCCAGCAGACTTTGTACACAGCAACCCGAGCACGAGGTGCCATCCCACGCGCAGTCCCGGCTGCGTACCCAAACAAGCTAGCGCCGGTGACAACCGATCCAGCTGCGGTGGAAGAGGTGTGCGTGCCATGGCCATCATCATCACGCGGAGATTTTGATTCCTTGGACTGATCAATCGGGCCTAGAGTTGCCTCGTAACCTTTAGAGAAAAACCTGGCTCCAACCAACTTCCTATTACAGTTGGATTTAGTGAAATTCGTTCCAACTTCACATTCCCCCTTCCAGAAACTCGGAACCGGCCCGAGGCCAGTGTCAACATAGCTCGGGCTTTCGGGCCACACACCAGTGTCCAAAACACCGACAACAACATCACTAGCAGACTCCGATTCCGGGAACATAGCAGAATTCTGATCCAATCCTAAAAACGACGGCGTCCGAGTCGTGTGAAGCTCATACCTCAGTTCCGGCATAACAGAGACAATCCCAGGCCGATTCTCCAGCGACTCAGCCTCCTCCGGCGTCATCCGGGCCGAGAATCCGTGAATCGCATTATCGTACGTATACAGAATCTCCGCCGAGCCCGACACCGATTTCAGAGACGAGTCGTACCAACGAGAATGGTCCTCAAAAACGGCAGGCATTCTGGATTTCGCCATGTGGATAATGTAAGTTCTCGTCCCCGTAACAGCGACAGAAACATGGCAAGAACACGCAAGCAGAATGAAAGCCAGAATCCAAAACACGTAAAGATCAAATCTTTTGGCCATTATGTTGGTGTAATTCGTAGGGAGGAACGGGTCTGGGCTAAATAGTGCTGGATAAAAATACAGCTGGAGCTGGAGGCTTGAAGAAGACGAAGTGTGTGTGGGAAACCATGGAGAGGTGAGTGAGTGAAGTGGGGACACTTGTAGTTTGTCCTGTATGTGAATGATTGCGTTGCAACAAAAGGAGGAAAAAGGAAGACAGATAGGTAGAAAGAGAGTGCGTTGTCAATTAATCGATCAACATTTTCATTTTTTAAATAATCGGTAAACATAATGTAATCTTTTATCAAATAAAAATATAGTCGGAGAGAAATATTTTGGTATGTTGATTTTTTTTTTAAAATAATTAATTCTTCTAAAAAAATGTTAATATATTTTTTTTATTAAACATAGTTGTTAATTCATTCTCTCTTCCGTCTTGAATTGAGACAATTTATAAAAATATCAAAAAATATATTTCCACCGTCTCAATTATATATTACATATTTTTTTGTCTTAAATATATAGTCATATACCATAAATAATATTTTTTTTTACTAATATATTTATATTAACTAAACCTTAAAAATTATGCAATAATTTACATTAAATAAAGATAAAATAAGAAGTTTTATATAAAATTTGTTTTACCAATAATTTTTTTTAATCCATGTAAAAAAAATAAAATTATATAATCGAAACAAAATACGTAATTGTTGATTCATTCTCTCTCCCGTCTTGAATTGATATAATTTATAAAATATCAACGTCGTTTATATATATGGTTCACTGTGCCGAACTTCATGATGTTCGAAACACTCTGATCAATACCACTCTGATTAATACTTTACATGCAACCTCTTTTATTGACTACTAAAATCGTCGCGATAACTTTCAGTCGATAATAAACAAAATTTGTCCAATTCTTGATTCAAAGATGAATTGAGTTTGAGCAATTTTATGTTCTTTGTCTAATTTGTGGTCTTCCTATTTTTATCTATTGGGGCATAATGATGCTATATGTGGGTTGTATTAAACAACTCTTTTACACTCATATAATGAACATGACATGATGAAACTTCAATTATGTTAGTTGACGATCACGATTAGTTTTGATTTTGCAAAAGTATTTAAGATATTATAAAATAGTCATAAACAATATCATACAACTTAAAACTATATCAAACAATATTATTAATCTCTATATATTCATTCATCCCTATTTTATCATATTTATTACCCATCATTTACTTATTTTATCTATAGCATAGGAAGATAGAAGATACATATCAGATGGATGAATGACCAAAGATAGAAGAAGACTGGAATGCGATGATCATCATCATATAGAAAGCATTTCGATCATGGATATCAAAATCGAAGTCACGGATGTAGGAAAGTTTGGGTAACTAGATTTAGGCCCTTGTTTTGGAAAAAGACTTCAAAAAACAATCGGTTTACTATTTTATTTGTTATCTTTAAATTTTCTTAAACTTTTCTTTGGAATTATTTATGGCCTTATACCTAATTTTATTCATTTTTTATTAAAAAAATTTCAATCAATTCGATTTTAATTTGGAGAAAGATAAAATCAATTTGAAGTCTATCCCACCGCCCTAATGGGCAATCCCTAAGACCCTAACCCCATAACTCATGATTTTCTAAAAAAGGATAAAACAATGATCACTACAATTTAATTTCTTCCAAATCAAACACGAAAAATAATAAAATAAATATGGTCGGGTGAAAGTGGAATATATTCGAGTTATTTACCTTTGATCACGTGTACTCAGGCTTTAATCTCACAAATTATTCTCTTTATAATAAAAATAAAAGAAAAAAATAAAATAAAACAGGAAACCTGGGCTACAGTACAAGTATTTCTTGTTGTTCACACAAGCACCGTTGGTCAATAGAGTGGCGCAATTCACGAACCGCACTGCAATTCACTGCAGCCGCTAATCGGGAACACAAATCTTATCTTCAACATTACGTTTACTCACTCACGGGCTGCCTCTTGTTTGGACTATTAATCTTTTTTTTTAAAATAAAAATAAAAATACAAATCTTTGTATTTTAGTAAAATAATAAGTGATTGACCATATACATCGATTTTTCTTGATCAGACTATCCAAATTTGTGGAAATAAAGTGGTAGAAATTCAGGTTGTGTAAGTGTTTTGGAGAGCTTTTACTTATTTAAAAGTGATTCTATCAGAGATTATTTTGAAGTTGGTGAGAAGCTAAAGTAATGAGTGTTTGAAAATAGAAGTTGAAAAATAATACAAGCTAAAGTTTAGTGTTTGAAAAATAATTGCTTTCAACCTTAATTTTTTAATTAAATGACAACCATACACTTATTTGATTTTTAATTTTTGATACTCATACTATAAAAAACGAGTTTATATATTATTTTGCATTATGAATTTTTTTTATCAAAATATTTTATTTTTTATAAGATGAATACTTGAAAAAATATATAAGATTAATAAAAATAAAAATATAAAAAATGAAAAAAATTGTATAAATATACAAGATACGTACAAAAATGTATGAAAATTCAATATATTATATATATATATATATATTTAAATAAATGCTTGTAATAATAATGTAAAATTTTAAAAAATATCTTTTTAAAAAATGCTTGTAATAATAATTTAAATTAAAAAATATTTTTTTTAAAAAAAATACTTGTAATAACAATCTAAAATTTTAAAAAAATATTTAAAAAATAATAATAAAACATATGTAATATGATAAGTTTATTAAGGATATATGTGTCAACTTGTAATTTTATACCTTAAATAAAAAATAAAAGCAAAAAAAAAACATCAAATTTTAGCATCTTGTTTTTGGGAAAAAGTTGTAGAAGCTAAAACAGAATTTATTCACAAACACTCAAAAGCACTTCTATGCAGCTCACTCAAAAGCACTTCTATGCAGCTAGAAATTAAGAAGCATTTTATAAAAGCTCTACCAAACACTCCCTAAATGTTTGGCATTTTAGCTTCACCATATTGTTATGGTGAAATAACAAGTATTTGATCAGGATCGATTGTAATGTGACGTTTGGATTAATTGATGTGTTTATACTTTTGACATTTTCAATTACATCTTATCTTCTATAAAACGATAAATACTTCATTATACATAGTTCATCACATCCATTTAAATCTAAGAGAATGATTTTAACAATGGTTTTCTTATTAAAATCACTTTTGGAAAATCATAATCACCACATGATTAAATTTTGAATTTCAATTAAGTTAAACAAGCTAACACATAATCTGGGTTTAAAAAACGCACAAAAATAACTTTTTTAAGCCAAAAATTAACAATCATTTAAGTGATTACTAACACTCCATAAATCACTCCATAAGTAAGATCCAAAATCAAACTTAGAGAATCGATTTTGTTCTCCTGACGGAATCATATTATTTATAGTATTTTCATCTGACGAAAATTGATCTCTTAAGATGTGGGACTTCTAACCAAATTTCTATATCTACAAGTTTAAATACAATCCTCATCAAATAAATTCGTATTTCATATAATATCAATTCAAATGGCAAATGCTTTATGACGGTGACACATGTATATACAACGGAAATTTTTTAACCATGCATAGAGACGGATTATACTAGAGATTAAGGGAGTGTTTGCGATTATTAAAAAAAATAATTATTAGCTTTTGGTTTAAAAAAATTATTTTTGTATTTTTCTTAAATCTAGATTATGTGTTAGTTTATGCTTAACTTAATTGAAATCCAAAAGCTAGTCATGTGATGATTATGATTCTCCAAAAGTGATTTTAATAAGAAGGTCATTGCTAAAATCACTCTAATCACTTATTTATCAAACATTACCCAACTTTGATTTTTAGATTTTCACATTTGTTTTCAAACACTATCAACTTTTGATTTTTTTTAAATTTTTTATAATTTATAAATTAATCACTTCAATAAAATCACAATCTATTGCAAACACTTCCTAAATTATATAAATGATCTTACACAAAAACTATTATAATAGAACAAATTCCGACTCAGTTCAAAGCCTTGTAAACATGTCGCATGAGCAAAGTCTGCTGAAAATTATGAGAAGTAGGCCCACGCGGATAGAGGTGTAAATTTTATTTTATTTTATAAAAAGTAATTAACATTTTTTTTAGAATTACAAATTTTTAAATTCAAATAGGGTTCATCGAGCTGGTTTATGACTCTATATGATAGAGCTATCGAATAAACAAATTAATTATTCTCTAAGTTTTCTTAGTTAGTGTTTGCAATAGCCTTTTTCTTTAATCATATTTCGTAACAATACTGACATTATGTATGAAAAAACAGATGTATGATATCGAAAAATACATACGAATTTAAAGTCATACCAATAATATGAATGAGCGACTAATAACAAAGAACCAACAAATTTATGCGATCTAAACTCAATTTTAACTACTTCTTCATATATAGTCGAAATCCAAAATATGTCAATTCAAAAGATCATTTTGACAGCTCTCTTCCATTAATCAAAATATTGCATTTGGTTAAATCGATAGAGAATGTAACATCATCGAAATCTCTTTCCATTACTGCAAGTATTTGAAATTTATTCCATGGAGTTGGGTGGTGGGTGGAGACTAGATATGGAATACCTTTCAACGTGTAACTTCCAACCATAATTTTTTTATTAAAAAAAAAACACTTTTCTTTCCTCACAGTTATTATTACAAACAATGCTTTTATTAATGCCGTTCGTTTGTAGGCTTGAAAAAAAAAATAGTGTACGTTCAATGGAAGAAGCGTGAGGGCATTTAAAATCTTTATGGGGAAATGGAGAAGTTATGTACACTACTTTAATGTGATGGATTTTGAAATGCTCAATGTATTTATTAACAAATATATTATATATAAACATTTTCAAGTTCTGAAAATGAGTATGAAAAATATATTTTAAATATTATCTTATAAGATGTTAAAATAAATAGTCTACAAAAATTCGTCATCCTAGATTATATTTTAATGTTTTGTTTTAATAATTAAATCCCCTGTTTGGTTCATTTATGGAGAAACCCATCCCAACCCAGATTTTCCGTTACAAAACAATCAAACCAAACATTGGTTATCATTAATCAAGCAATACCTAAAAAAAACCGAAATATATCCATATCGAAATTCAATAATACAAGTTTATTATAAGAAGTATTTGTAATAGTATAATAAATAATAATCCAGTCGAATTTACACATACACTTTAGATAATGTTAAAAAATATAACTCGAGACAAACCAAATAGAATTCGAATTTGACTTACTCGAGCTACTGCCTACTCTAGTCTAATTTCATGTATTAATTTATTGTGTTAGTCACATAATGATAGATATTTACGCTAATCGCGCACCAATTTGTTTGCTAATGAAAAAATATAACAATGGATGAGCATATTAATATATTATATAATATCATTATTTATGGCGGTGAAAATAGAATAAGATATTCTTTTAATATAAATTGAAATAAATATAAAGTGGACCAAAATTCATGATGTCGAAAGTGAAATGAAGACAAAGGTTAGGGGTCACGTGATGCACTTTAAGCGGGGACAAAGGGTCCGCTAATTAATTTTTGTATTTATATAATCCGATAATTAACTCAGTTTTCTGTCTCTTTGTAGCATCGAAGCCTGCGTTGATGGATGAAACGACCCTAACTCTATAATAAATAAATATGCGGAATTTTTTTTTTTTTTTTTTTATACTTACTAAATAAAATATGTACAGAATAAAAATATTTAAAAATGAATAAACAATTAAATACTTAAATAAAAATGCATTCTTAAAAATATAATAAATATCTGAGTCAAACATTAATTAAAAATATACTGCATAAGTAAATAAAAGTTTGCATGCACTGAAAATATTAAATAAATATTCTAGACCCTCAATCACTGAAAATAATAAAAATGTATCATGCTGACAAGAACAATAACATGCATAGCGACTCAGAATATTTCACGGTCACGGGGCCACTGCATGCATGCTCATACGTCCTCGCCTCCGGTGGGTACAATGTCATCCTCAACGTACTCACCTGCACCATACCAGTGTAGTGAGCCTAGAGGCCCAACATGCTAACATAACAAGGGTTTAAAATAATTTAAACCAATTTAATACTAATACATACATATACATGAATGAGCATGCTTAAAAAAATTACATAACATGACTTACTTAAATAAACATAATACATAACATAATACATAACAATATTGAGCAATTTATTTTCTAACATAGCATGGTTGTATCCGTAGTGTAACCTTAAATCATACATTAAATACTGATCAGCGTGGAAACCTACGTACGTGGCCGGTGACGAATCACCTCTTAAATTGGCAGTAAACTGCCCTTCAATCATATGGGGACGAATCCCCCTTAAATTGTCACACTACTTCAACTTCCAACATAAAATATTTTTATTGCTCAACTTAAACATTAAATCATGCATAAAATATTATTTCATGAATGCATGTACTTGAATAAAATGTGTGTCCATCATATATATTTAATTTAATTTCTTATTAACATATAAATATTAAAATAACTCAAATGCATAAAAATAATTAAATATATAATCAGGACACATGCAAATTTTCTCATGGATGGTTCTGGACTGCTGGCCCTACACTCAAGCCCATTAACACTAGCTTAGGCCCAATAGCACTATCCCTGGCCCAATGGGCCCAAAAATAAATAAAATAACCCAAAATAATTTAATGGACTCCAAATAAATTAAATGGTACTAATTAAATTTTTGGGAATTTAATTAGCCCATTTAATTCCTAATTAACTTAAAAACTTAAAAATAAAAATACCCGAGCCCAACTAAAATAACCCGGACCCGGACCCACTTAACTTAACCCATATTATTTTAGACCCGACCCGGACCCAAGACCCGACCCGGAACCCACTAGAAACCCTAGAACCGAAACCCTAGTCTACTTACCTCTCTCGGCCGCCGAAGCTTGGGCAGCAGGCCTTCAACGCCTGCTGCCGCCCTGCTCCGGCCACGACCGGCCGGAGCGCCGCCGGCAGGACCTCCCCAGGGTCCTGCCGGTTCGAACCATACCAAGGTCCCAACCCCATGCTTACCCTACATCGAACCGAAGCCCCTCAAACCCAAAACCCTAACTGCTACTCGGCCGAACCCTTTGCTGAACAAGGTGACCACCTGGGCTCGTTTGGCTCGAACCACTCGAGCCACTCGAGCCCAGACCACGTTCCCACACCCCCCGGAGACCTAGCCATCAGCCGAACCATGCATGGATAGGAAGAAGACGTGAACATGCTATGAAATTCGAAGGCAATGCACCAACAACAAACTTCAAACGATTTTCTGAAAAGTTTCTAAAAGAATTTCCATGCCTACCTTAACCTACATAATATATACTGATATGATGTTAAAAACAAGAAGAAAATCATGCCTTTCACCGTAGGAGTTGATTAGAACGCACGTAGGACGTTTCCGGGACGACGGGGCGAACACACCTTCGAAGCTTTAAAAGATTTGAGCTATGGAACCTCCTAGGCTTGAGGAAGAAGATGAAGATGGAGAATGGAGGCGGCTAAGGGGGTGAACGATCGGCTAAGGGGTTTGGGGTAGATTAGGTTTAATTTTTGTGTTAATTAAAATATAGGTTAAATAAATAAGGATAAAAAGTTTTAAATATTAAATATACCACTTAAACTCTTAATTAAACATTTAAAAATCTGATAACATAAATAAAATCTCGAAATATTAATTTAGGGAAATTTTAAAAATACTAAAAAGTCAATATTATGGCTAATTTTGAATAAAATGGACTCCTAAAATTATATAAAATTAAATACTTAAAATTTTGAGATAATAAAACTCAAAATAATATTTAAAGGCTCCAAAAAGGCTCATAAAATAATTTGGCTCGAAAGTTGTCATCTCGTCCGTCCACGGTCCCGTCTACGCGATCAAATAATAAAAATACTAAAAATCATAAAAATCACTAATTATGGGTTAAATGCTTAAAAATAAATTAAATCATGCACAAATAATTCACATAATTATTTAACCCATAAATCATAAATTTAAATAATTAAATATCCTAATTATGCAGGCGGATTTATGTAATTAAAAATACCGGGTGTTACAATTCTCCCCCCCTTAAATTGAATTTCGTCCTCGAAATTAAAGTACTTACCCGAACAACTCCGGGTAGCGAGTCCTCATGTCAGCCTCGGTCTCCCAAGTAGCTTCCTCCTCCGAGTGATTCAGCCACTGGACTCTGACCATCGGTATGACCCGCGTCCTAAGCCTCCGCTCCTCTCTAGCCAAAATCCGCACTGGTCTCTCCTCGTAAACAAGATCTGGTGGCAACTGTAAGGGCTCAAAATCCAACACATGCGACGGATTGGAGACATATCTCCGAAGCATGGATACATGGAAAACGTTGTGCACTGCCGCTAGCCCTGGAGGTAGAGCTAAACGATAGGCCAACGTGCCAACTCGCTCCAAGATCTCGAATGGCCCTATGTATCTCGGATTAAGCTTGCCTCTCCGCCCAAAACGCGCTACTCCCTTCATAGGTGACACCTTCAAGAATACGTGATCACCTACCGCGAACTCCAAATCGCGTCGTCTGGCATCCGCATAACTCTTCTGCCGACTCTGCGCAGTCCTCATCTTGTCTCGAATCTGCGTCACGATGTCAGCTGTCTGCTGCACAATCTCCGGACCCAACAAAATCCGCTCACCAACCTCATCCCAATGCACCGGAGATCTGCATCTCCTCCCATAAAGTGCTGCATATGGAGCCATACCTATAGACGACTGAAAGCTGTTGTTATAGGTAAACTCCACCAATGGCAGTCTAGTCTCCCAAGAGCCCCGAAAATCAATGACACAAGCTCTCAGAAGATCCTCGAGAACCTGGATCACTCTCTCAGACTGACCATCTGTCTGGGGATGAAATGCTGTACTGAACAGAAGCCTAGTCCCCATAGCCGTGTGCAGACTCTTCCAAAACGCAGATGTGAATCTCGGATCTCTGTCTGACACAATAGACACTGGTATGCCATGCAGTCTAACAATCTCTCTAATGTAAAGCTCTGCATACTGTGTCAAAGTATAGTTAGTCCTCACCGGCAAGAAATGAGCTGACTTGGTGAGTCTATCCACAATCACCCAAATCGCTGTACACCCTCTGGCACTCCTCGGTAAGCCAACCACAAAGTCCATCGTAATATTCTCCCATTTCCATTCCGGAATAGGGAGAGGTCTAAGAAGTCCTGCTGGACGCTGATGCTCTGCTTTGACTTGCTGACAAGTCAAGCACTCTGACACCACTCTCCCGATGTCACTCTTCATACCGGGCCACCAATACAATAGCTGCAAGTCTTTGTACATCTTCGTACTTCCGGGGTGAATGGAGTACGGAGATGCGTGAGCCTCTGTCAAAATCTCAGCTCGCAACTGATCGACGTTCGGTACCCACATCCTACCACGGTACTGAACGATGCCATCCTCCACTGTATACAAGAGATTACCTCTAGCCTCATCTCTCTGTCTCCATCACTGTAACTCCTCATCAGTGGACTGTCCCTCTCTAATCCGATCTCTCAAAACTGGCTGCACCGTCAACACTGACAAGCTCGGTGCATGGCCGCTCGGATAGCACTCCAAACCAAATCTCTGAATCTCGGTCTGTAGTGGTAACTGCACAGTCAAACATGATACCACTGACGACTTCCGACTCAAAGCATCTGCCACTACATTAGCCTTACCCGGATGGTAGCTAATGTCACAATCATAGTCCTTCACCAACTCCAACCATCTGCGCTGTCTCATGTTCAACTCCTTCTGGGTGAAGAAGTACTTGAGGCTCTTGTGATCGGTGAAAATCTTGCACTTCTCGCCGTAAAGATAGTGCCTCCAGATTTTCAAAGCGAAGACCACTGCTGCCAACTCCAAGTCATGCGTCGGGTAGTTCTGCTCATGAATCTTCAACTGTCTCGACGCATACGCAATAACCTTACCACACTGCATAAGCACTGCGCCTAAACCAAGTTTAGACGCGTCGGTGTAAACCACTAACTCCTCATGTGGTACTGTCATCGCTAACACTGGTGCTGTAGTGAGTGCTTCCTTCAGCTGATCGAAGCTCCTCTGACAGTCTGAACTCCAGATAAACTTCGCATTCTTCTTGGTCAAGGAAGTCAAGGGTACTGCGATAGAGGAAAAACCCTTGATGAACTTCCTGTAATACCCTGCCAAACCCAAGAAACTGCGAATCTCTGAAGCATTCTTCGGAATACCCCAATTCTGCACTGCCTCCACCTTAGACTGATCGACTGCAACTCCATCTCTTGAAATAATGTGGCCAAGAAATGCCACCTGCTCAAGCCAAAACTCGCACTTGCTGAACTTGGCATACAACCGATGCTCCCTCAAAGTCTGCAATGCGGTCTGAAGATGCTGTCTATGCTCCTCGATGCTCCTAGAATAGATCAAAATATCATCAATAAAGACTATGATGAACTGATCTAAATACGGCTGAAAGACTCGGTTCATGAGATCCATGAAAACCGCTGGAGCATTGGTCAACCCAAATGGCATCACTAAGAATTCGTAATGCCCATATCGTGTCCTGAAAGCAGTCTTGGACACATCTGCATCCCTAACACGCAACTGATGGTAACCAGATCGCAGATCGATCTTGGAGAACACTGAAGCTCCCTGCAACTGGTCAAACAAGTCCTCTATCCTCGGCAGTGGATACTTGTTCTTCACTGTGACTCTGTTAAGCTCTCGGTAATCGATGCACAGTCTCATACTGCCATCCTTCTTCTTCACAAACAACACCGGAGCTCCCCAAGGAGAAAAGCTAGGTCGAACAAAGCCTTTCTCTAACAACTCCTGTATCTGCTCCTTCAACTCTTTCATCTCGGTAGGAGCAAGCCTGTACGGTGCCTTAGAGATAGGCACGGTGTCTGGCACTAAGTCAATACTGAACTCCACCTCTCTCACTGGTGGAATTCCTGCCACATCCTCCGGAAAGACATCCGGAAAGTCACGAACCACCTCTAACTCTGATAATGATCTGCTAGATGGCTCTGAAGTCGTGACAATACTCGCTAGAAACCCCTGGCAACCCCGTCTCAACAACTTCCTCGCCTGAATATAGGATATCACCTGAGGAATATCACTGCTCTGAGATGCATAAAAAGTGAACGGGTCGCCCCCTGTAGGTCTCACTGACACTGATCTCCGACGAAAATCAATCGAAGCTCCATTGACTGTCAACCAATCCATACCCAAAATAAGATCAAAACCACTCAAAGGCAAGACTACTACATCTGCTCGAATGGAGTGTCCCTGCAGCTCTAACTCCAGTCCTCGAATAACCTTCGAGGTAGACATAATCTGCCCTGACGGCATAGTAACATCATACCCGCTGTCACTACTCTCAGGTGTGATGCCTACCCGCCTGATAAACTCCAGGGAGATAAACGAATGCGTAGCCCCTGAATCTAGCAACGCAAACGTGGAGTTGCCTCCAACTAGAATTCTCCCTGCACGCAGAAAATTCCCAACAGTTTCATACCACTTCTAATTTTTTCCAAACGAGTCACTACAAGTTCTTAATTCTAATCACAAGTAAAACATGCTTCCTATTCTAACATGCAGTTAAATGACCCAAATAACAAGAATTTCAAATTAAATACTAAATCTTTAACCAAAGGAGAATTTATGAAAATACTAGGGATAGGATGTACCGGTGATCAAGGAGGTGTCTGGATCGACCTCCTCAGCCTGCATCACGAACACCCTACCAGCGGTGTTCTTCTTCCTGGGGCAGTTAGCAATCTGATGCCCCGGCTCTCTGCAGTGGAAGCAAACTCCTGCTCCCAATAGGCAAGGTCCCGAATGCATCTTCTGGCACTTCGGGCAAGTGGGATGAGCTATGGCATTAGGGGCCCCGCCCCTCTGCTGCTGCTGCGGCCTCTGCTGTGGCCTCTGCTGCTGATTCGGGCCCTTAGCCGGCCCTGTATACTGCTTCTTCGCAGGTGGCTGCGAAGATGGTCGCTGATATCCTGTCTGTACAAACTGCCTCTTGCCCTGCTCTCTCTGGATCGCTCTCCGACCCTCCTCAGAACGCAAGGCCCTGCTGACTGCAGACTCATATGTAAACACGTCTGCCATGCGCACGTCATGCCTGATCTCAGCCTTCAGGCCCTCAACAAACTGTCGCAGCTTCTCCTGCGGACTATCAGCAATCATGGGCACAAAACGACAGCCCCTCTCAAACTGGCTTATGTACTCCACCACAGATCTGTCCCCCTGACGGAGACTCATGAACTCTCGGATCATGCGACTGCGCACATCCTCAGTGAAATATTTGGCGTAGAAGATACGCCTGAACTCAGCCCATGTCAGAGTAGGTAGATGGACTCCTCGTACTGCACCCTCCCACCATGAGGCTGCATCGCCTCGCATCATGTATGTAGCACAGCTCACCCTGTCGGCGTCTGTGATCCCCATATAGTCAAAAATGGACTCCAAAGATCGAATCCATCCCTCAGCCACCAACGGATCGGTGGTCCCCAGAAACTCCTTAGGCCCCTTCTTCTGGAACCTCTCGGCGACGTCCTCCTCGTGGGACAGTCTGGGCCGGGCTGCCTGCTGCTCCAGCAAGGCAGTAATACCCGCCATCATCGTGGCACTGGCCTGCTCCAGTGCTGTCATGGGGTGCTGCTGAGGTGGCGGTGGAGGTGGAGGTGGATGTGGAGGTCTCCCACGTCGATTCACCTGTCTGGGAGGCATTCTGCACCACCACATATTTATTTACGTAAATCGCCATGCATAACTAAGTGTTTTAAAATTAATGCTAACTTAAATTCTAGAAATTAAATCATGCTATAAACATTTAAAACTTACAGACCGGTAGCGTGGATTTCTGAGCTCGCATAGCAGTGAGGACCCCTCCGAGGACCGTGCTTTGATACCAACTGAAACGACCCTAACTCTATAATAAATAAATATGCGGAAATTTTTTTTTTTTTTTTTATACTTACTAAATAAAATATGTACAGAATAAAAATATTTAAAAATGAATAAACAATTAAATACTTAAATAAAAATGCATTCTTAAAAATATAATAAATATCTGAGTCAAACATTAATTAAAAATATACTGCATAAGTAAATAAAAGTTTGCATGCACTGAAAATATTAAATAAATATTCTAGACCCTCAATCACTGAAAATAATAAAAATGTATCATGCTGACAAGAACAATAACATGCATAGCGACTCAGAATATTTCACGGTCACGGGGCCACTGCATGCATGCTCATACGTCCTCGCCTCCGGTGGGTACAATGTCATCCTCAACGTACTCACCTGCACCATACCAGTGTAGTGAGCCTAGAGGCCCAACATGCTAACATAACAAGGGTTTAAAATAATTTAAACCAATTTAATACTAATACATACATATACATGAATGAGCATGCTTAAAAAAATTACATAACATGACTTACTTAAATAAACATAATACATAACATAATACATAACAATATTGAGCAATTTATTTTCTAACATAGCATGGTTGTATCCGTAGTGTAACCTTAAATCATACATTAAATACTGATCAGCGTGGAAACCTACGTACGTGGCCGGTGACGAATCACCTCTTAAATTGGCAGTAAACTGCCCTTCAATCATATGGGGACGAATCCCCCTTAAATTGTCACACTACTTCAACTTCCAACATAAAATATTTTTATTGCTCAACTTAAACATTAAATCATGCATAAAATATTATTTCATGAATGCATGTACTTGAATAAAATGTGTGTCCATCATATATATTTAATTTAATTTCTTATTAACATATAAATATTAAAATAACTCAAATGCATAAAAATAATTAAATATATAATCAGGACACATGCAAATTTTCTCATGGATGGTTCTGGACTGCTGGCCCTACACTCAAGCCCATTAACACTAGCTTAGGCCCAATAGCACTATCCCTGGCCCAATGGGCCCAAAAATAAATAAAATAACCCAAAATAATTTAATGGACTCCAAATAAATTAAATGGTACTAATTAAATTTTTGGGAATTTAATTAGCCCATTTAATTCCTAATTAACTTAAAAACTTAAAAATAAAAATATGTGTCCTCACTATAACGACCCACTATATCAAGACGGGTCTTTTCAGCGTGCTTTTGTCCTCACTCACACGCACCCTGAGAAACTTCCCAGGGGGTCACCCATCCTATAATTGCCCCAAGTCAAGCACGCTTAACTTTAGAGTTTTATATGATGAGCTCCCGAAAAGAAGATGCACCTTCTTGATATGGGTAGTACATATGAAATCTTTTAAACCCTCCTCAACTATGTAGTCCCATACCTACACAGTCTCAGAATCCCCTCTCATTCCGGCACGGGATCGGTTCATTCATGTCTCCCTCCGCCTAGAAGCCTTTCAGGAGCCGCTCATTGTCCGTGCAACCTCTTGGCACCGGCGATCACTCCCTGCCTCTTCAGCCCCGGGCGTCACATGCCCACCAGCTTCCGCTTGGTTCGTCCCCGAACCATACCGTACTAAGAGAGGTCGGCTCTGATACCATTTATAACGACCCACTATATCAAGACGGGTCTTTTCAGCGTGCTTTTGTCCTCACTCACACGCACCCTGAGAAACTTCCCAGGGGGTCACCCATCCTATAATTGCCCCAAGTCAAGCACGCTTAACTTTAGAGTTTTATATGATGAGCTTCCGAAAAGAAGATGCACCTTCTTGATATGGGTAGTACATATGAAATCTTTTAAACCCTCCTCAACTATGTAGTCCCATACCTACACAGTCTCAGAATCCCCTCTCATTCCGGCACGGGATCGGTTCATTCATGTCTCCCTCCGCCTAGAAGCCTTTCAGGAGCCGCTCATTGTCCGTGCAACCTCTTGGCACCGGCGATCACTCCCTGCCTCTTCAGCCCCGGGCGTCACATGACCCAAAATAATTTAATGGACTCCAAATAAATTAAATGATACTAATTAAATTTTTGGGAATTTAATTAGCCCATTTAATTCCTAATTAACTTAAAAACTTAAAAATAAAAATACCCGAGCCCAACTAAAATAACCCGGACCCGGACCCACTTAACTTAACCCATATTATTTTAGACCCGACCCGGACCCAAGACCCGACCCGGAACCCACTAGAAACCCTAGAACCGAAACCCTAGTCTACTTACCTCTCTCGGCCGCCGAAGCTTGGGCAGCAGGCCTTCAACGCCTGCTGCCGCCCTGCTCCGGCCACGACCGGCCGGAGCGCCGCCGGCAGGACCTCCCCAGGGTCCTGCCGGTTCGAACCATACCAAGGTCCCAACCCCATGCTTACCCTACATCGAACCGAAGCCCCTCAAACCCAAAACCCTAACTGCTACTCGGCCGAACCCTTTGCTGAACAAGGTGACCACCTGGGCTCGTTTGGCTCGAACCACTCGAGCCACTCGAGCCCAGACCACGTTCCCACACCCCCCGGAGACCTAGCCATCAGCCGAACCATGCATGGATAGGAAGAAGACGTGAACATGCTATGAAATTCGAAGGCAATGCACCAACAACAAACTTCAAACGATTTTCTGAAAAGTTTCTAAAAGAATTTCCATGCCTACCTTAACCTACATAATATATACTGATATGATGTTAAAAACAAGAAGAAAATCATGCCTTTCACCGTAGGAGTTGATTAGAACGCACGTAGGACGTTTCCGGGACGACGGGGCGAACACACCTTCGAAGCTTTAAAAGATTTGAGCTATGGAACCTCCTAGGCTTGAGGAAGAAGATGAAGATGGAGAATGGAGGCGGCTAAGGGGGTGAACGATCGGCTAAGGGGTTTGGGGTAGATTAGGTTTAATTTTTGTGTTAATTAAAATATAGGTTAAATAAATAAGGATAAAAAGTTTTAAATATTAAATATACCACTTAAACTCTTAATTAAACATTTAAAAATCTGATAACATAAATAAAATCTCGAAATATTAATTTAGGGAAATTTTAAAAATACTAAAAAGTCAATATTATGGCTAATTTTGAATAAAATGGACTCCTAAAATTATATAAAATTAAATACTTAAAATTTTGAGATAATAAAACTCAAAATAATATTTTAAGGCTCCAAAAAGGCTCATAAAATAATTTGGCTCGAAAGTTGTCATCTCGTCCGTCCACGGTCCCGTCTACGCGATCAAATAATAAAAATACTAAAAATCATAAAAATCACTAATTATGGGTTAAATGCTTAAAAATAAATTAAATCATGCACAAATAATTCACATAATTATTTAACCCATAAATCATAAATTTAAATAATTAAATATCCTAATTATGCAGGCGGATTTATGTAATTAAAAATACCGGGTGTTACAATGGAAGTCTCATCGTTGGCCCCCTCGCGAGACGATTGTTCCTATCAATCCTAGTCACGTTATTTGGCTAAAGGTCGGGTTCGATCCATCTATTTCAAAGGTATATAATTTTTATTGTTTAAATTTTAAAAAATTACGACATAGACTTCAAATTAATCTCTTATATGTTTATATAATATTTTATGTTAATTAAAATAAATTTTAAGTTCATCTGATAATAATGTCAGTTTGCAATATATTCTACTTTATATTATCATTGTGTAAATAGATAAAATCTGAATTTAAATTTTGAAATATTATTTCATTAAAAGCAATAAAATTATAATCAAAATTGATGAATTTCAAACCTTTTCCTGTTGTGTTTACTTGAAATTAATAGGTGCATGACACAGAATCACAAGTTGTATGCATATTGGTCACCTTCCAGGCAGATTAAACCGAGTTAATGCGATGACATAAGCTGATAAGAAATTAGATCACCACCATTGATTGCATCTATCTATCTATCTTGCACGAAACACGTATGAAATTAATGTATATTTACTTTTTTGAAAAAGTACAAACGTGCAATTATAAAATTTCACCATAATGATACCCACTGATACGTCTAAAGATGTATGTTTTTCCTCACGTATGAGGTTTACTGAATAAAACGTGAACGTTTATGTATTGCAAATTATTCACTTTTGAATGCGCTCTCAAGCAATCTTCTTTGGGCATCATCTTATCTTCTATGCAATCTGATAATAACTCAAGGTAATATTATTCATTGTAATTAATAAAAATACGTGTCTGCCTCGCCATTATTATCAATATATCATAGTTCTTTGTTGTTGTTCTTATTATTATTATTATTATTATTATTATTATTATTAGGGAAAATTGTTTTTTTGATCATGTATGTTTGTCATTTTGCGATTTCATTTCTTTATATTTTCAGATTTCAGTTTTAGTCTGCTATCTTTATTTTTTTTGGCAATTTTAGTTTTTTTTTCGACGTGCCGCTGACGTGGCACCAATTCAGTGCTGATGTGGAGCTGACGGGTACAGTGCCACGTAAGCATTTTCGAATAAAAAGAACCGAAATTGCCAAAAATCGAAACATGCATGACTAAAATTAAAATATGAAAACATAGAGGACCAAAATCGCAAAGTGACAAGCATCCATAATTAAATTTGCAGTTTTCCCTTATTATTATTATTATTATTATTATTATTATTATTATTATTATTATTATTTATAAATGCATCGAAGTTAATAGGAAAAATAATTAAAGATACATTTACATTTAATAGAGGACCAGACTTTTGCCCAATAATCAATGTTTGCTTGACATATATTTGTGGTTGGTTAGATTACACAGCCCGAATAGGGCCCATTTTCTTTTAGGAGTTAATCACGCGGTGGCTGGAGAGTACGCATGATACATGAATTCCATTAAAAAAAAAAGATTTAATACTCCTACCGTCCCATTGATACAAGCAATTGTATATTTTTACACATATTAAGTAAAATATTTGAGAAATTAAATTTTTAAAAATAATTTCTCATTTTACTTCTATTTAACGAAGATTCTAATAAAATAAAATAATTGTACAAGTAGTTAATTATATCAATTTAATAGATATAAATTTGTTAATAGATATAAATTTGTAAAAGAGTAAGAGATATAACATTAAATATGAAAACTAGATTATATATTTGAGATTAGTGAAAAAAAATAGTCTAATGAATCCGTCTCAATGATAGAAGCACTTGTATATTTATATTTTCACACACGGATTAAGTAAAATATTTGGAAAAATAAATTTTTAAAAACAATTTCTCATTTTAATCTTATTTAATGAAGATTTTAATAAAATAAAATAATTGTACAAGTAGTTAATGATATCAATTTAATAGAGATAAATTGATAAAAAAAATAAGACATATAACATTAAATATAAAAACTAGTCTATATATTTGAAATGTAGTCTAAATGAGTGCGACTGAAAGAGTGTGGATTTAGAAAAAAATGTTATATACATGTTCCTTCTCACACTTGAATTACACAATATTTTGAAGTTACCTCCATGAGTGATTGAGTGCATGCGATATAATTTTGAAATTTAAAGGTAACGTATAAATACCGTGAGTTTCACTATACATGAAGCATAGCTCATATTTAATAGACTGTGAGCAGTTTAATCGAACGACGAATGCTCCGTTCGTTCAAGACAAAGCACAAACTTATTTCATTTCTCATGATACGGCCTTGGGTTGAATCTGCTCAAAATCGAAAACTTCGAACATGAGACGTCTAACCTCTGGCTTTCCATATACAGCATAAGCGAGCCCATGAAGGGCTTGTTGAACTGAAGTTGAAGCAGGATTTCTACGCCTTCGGTTGTTTTCGTATTCATCTTGCACTTCCTCACTGTAAATTATAAAAGGATGCAGATGTTTCTCCCGCAAGTATCTCCCGCAAAATTTGTTCATTAAAATGCAACGATGTTTTTCTTGTAACCATCTTCCGGGGGCATCTATATGCTTCATGAGCAGCCTTTCGGCCATCACAAGATCCTGCACAATGTCGGGAAATTAGGTTGAGTTTGTGCCAAGCATGCAGTGAAAGTTTGTAGAAGATTTTAAGTTCAAGATAGTTTCGCCCTGTGATCACGGACGGGCCAGCACAAACAAGACTGTAAAGAAGAGTTTTGCAAGTAGTTACTTTGTATACATGCTTTCACTCAATGATTATTCTGAGTTGGCAGAACTAGGTAAATCACCGCAAACTCTTCCCAGAAACCGACGTGGAACAGGAGCATTACAAAGTCAAAAAGAAAGCTAGTATATTGATAAATCGAACGCTACAAATTTATGGTGTACATACCTGGATTTTTTGACCAAGGTATTCCAGTCGTTCGAAGCAGAAGCGTGGGTGATCCATTTTGTACTTGGACGGGTGAATGAAACAAAGCTGTATTTCAATATAGGCAAGATTTGTTAGAAACCGTAAAAATTTCCAGGAAAAAATGATGCTTGACCATAATTTAAGCACAACAAGATAACAATGTAACAAAGCACTATTGCCAAATATCATGAAAATATATATAAAAGCAATATTACGAGGTAACAATGTAACAACACAATATCACCTAATCTCATGACAAAGATATGTAAAGGTTATACCATGTTATTCTTTTAGATGCAAGGACAAACAGAATATCAGGTTTGATAGATGCACACATTGAGTTATAGGAGCTGCAACAATGATCTATATCATTTTCGCTTTATACTCAACTGAAAAGTCTCTTTCATTTTTCAAAGTTTTGAGAGTGTTGCACATTGAGTTCCATTTTGTATTTTTTGGCAGCCCCATTAAATTTTTGGTTTATGCCTAGAGCACCGTCTTCTTAAAGTAACGGAATCAATCAATATATGCGTTCCAGATCAAGCAGAAAGGATCACCTGTAATCCAAGTCCAAGTTCAATATTCCTGGCATCTGTTATCTCACGAATCCTATCAGTCCTCATTAACGGGTATCCTAGTTTTCGCATGACTTGAGGTCTACAATCGTAATCCCAAATGTTGCCTCGGAATCGATGCATTCCAGGTGGAACACATGCCCTGAAAAGTCTAGGGTGAGTAAAAAGGGCGTCTTCCGGGGGCTGTCAAACATTAAGACACCAATTAGCTGACAATCCATCTTCTTAATAAATGGAATAATAGAAACACCATTTTAATACAAGAATGTAAGAAATAAAAGGTCATATCTTTTAATAGTAAATCAATTCAAAGAAAAAGAATAGAGATGGATGAAACTAATGCTTGCCTTATAAGCAGCTACATCTTGCCAATTCAACTTTTGACTTTCGAATTCGACAGATACATAATCTACATCCTCACGCTGTCTCCTCTCTTTAGGCTGACAATCTTCAGCCTCAAGATCCATACCAAACACCTCAAAAAGAACTCTATACACTTCTGGCATGCCATAGCACAAATATATCGCACCAAACAAGGCCCAGAATACAGATCTGCCGCGAACATATACAATGAGAGTAAATCATACTAAGCCAATTTAATAAAAAGACAAGAATTGTGGGCAAGGAATACACAGCCAAATATGTTGTTTCGTGTTTGAAATCGTTAAATTTTCCTCAAGGATTGGAAGTTCATACTGTTGTCTGTAAAGGATGCATATTTTATTATTTCGCAAGCTCTGCCGATATCATGTATATGAATTCAAAATGTTATGAATCATCCAACTCAAAAACTAACTTTAGCATAACTGATGAAACACAGCATTATTGACTCTACGACTTACGTAGTGTTTGGGAAAGCTTCCATGAAGCATTTCTCAGATTTTTCCTAACAAAATTTTGAAATTTTGTGAAATTTTGTTAATGAAAAGCTTTAGAAGCTCTCCCAAACACTACCTTAGAATAGCCACAACCCACATATGTAATGACATTCATATAGTTGAAATATATAATAGACACTTGACTTACAGTATCTCTTATATTTTGTCGGTTTATATTTATTAGAGGCACAAGACGCCCTATGGTGTAAAAACTGCCTAGAGCATAAGGTACATAGTGCAAGGTAAGCATTGATCTTGTTAAAATGAGCCGCAGTATGAAATAAAACGACACGAGTAAAAAATTTGGAGAAAGTTTCTTATTATAAATTTATAACCAAGTATATACCTAACAAACAATTGACTGACACTGACATAAACACTCACTCGTTAATGAGTGAAAATGAATAACCATCATCTTCTGGAGTTTCAACTTAATTTATCATCCCTACATATACATTCAACACACCCTGAATTTATTATCCCTACATTTAAATATCACTAAAAATGCGCCCTCAGCCTTTAAAGCGCACCAAATTCAGGGCTTAAGCGAGCGCTTCATTTTAGGGCAGAGCCAGGGCTCCTGTCAAGGTGCACTGAGTCTCATCGAGACTTGAGCCTAGGTGCATATCTTGTGAGCTTTTAAAGACTACGTTCCAATTAAATTTTGAATAACCTTGACTGAAATGTAATCTCTCTCATCTTCCACCAAGCACAGCCTTGAGATATTACATCTCGAAGCACATCCGATAAAGGAATCTAGACTAGTAATCAAAATGTATACAGTTAAGTACCAAACGCAAGTTAAAATACCATAGCCCATTGAGTAAATAAGTAAGCAAACTTGAAAAGAAAAGACAAGAAAAGCAACATACTTGACCGGAGGTTCTCTATCTTTTCGAATCAACTTATCCATATCATCATAAGGAAAAATCAAATTCTGCAAGCTAGCAGCTTTGATCCACTTAGGCAAAAACCTTTTCCCAATCAGAGCATAGACCCTCTCCCTCATTGGCCCCGGGGATTCCCTTGGATATCTCTGCAAGAAAAACTCACACAAGGCCAACTCCAACACATACTCCCCCAAGAAGCCCAACCGTGAATGCCCCGATCTTACATGCCGCGCATTAGTCCTGTCGCAATGGGGGTGCTGAAATGCCAAATACAACAATGTATCCAACTGCTTAGCCGGGTTATCATCTCCGTAATTATCTGAAGGCTCCAATGGGTATCCTAAAGCTTGCTTCACCTCCAGCAAATATTCGTCCATCCAGGTTCGGTCCGCATTGTTTAACCGCATAGAAGGCATGCAAGAACTCAATAAAGGGAAAGCTTTCAACGACAACTGTGGGCTGTTGAGGAATCTTTCAGCCAATCTCGCATCATCTAGTGGGGGCTTGAGGATGAATCTTCTCGGGGGTGGCCTCTTCTTGGGCGACACCACTTTCTTGCGCTCTGCCAGCTCTTTCAAGAGCCTCTTAGGGCTGTTTTGAGGCAGCTCTTTTGAGTCGACTGCTACTGCCAAAACATGGAACTTTGATTGGTTTTTAAGGGATTTGAGGTGGGTTTGAAAAGGGA
The DNA here is from genome assembly GCF_033568475.1 of Henckelia pumila. NCBI lineage: Eukaryota > Viridiplantae > Streptophyta > Magnoliopsida > Lamiales > Gesneriaceae > Henckelia > Henckelia pumila. The sequence goes on along the minus strand of NC_133121.1, from coordinate 7,152,619 downwards.
AGGACGAGAAAGAAGAAGAAAAGGATAAGTCTGGTGTGGATTGGAGTTTGAAAGACGAAAATAGCTCCATTGAGAACATTAAATTACAGAATCTTCTGGTGGGGATTGGAACAACGATTGAAAATGAGGGTTTTACAGTGAAATATTCTCCATTACGGCAGCCATTGAAGGAGGTTTTTGCAGGGTTTTGCAACACAGATTGGGGGAAGTGGCAGGGATAAGGTGTAACTGGATTCTGGCGAGAAGCAACGCCAACGGGTATAATTGTTAGCTATTCCCAAATGCGATTTGTAAAAGCGCATTCGTATTGAGAGATTGATAGGATCCGGGTCTATGGACTATGGAGTTTGAGTAACTAGGTTCGGGTTGGACCAAAATTGGATCGTTCCCAAAATGAAGCCCAACCCATTTTTGGTATGTATGTAAACCTTAATGGGCCTACTTGTACCACCGTAGGCCTGTCCTGCCTTACTCCGAATGAAAGTGATTTGGATTCAAGAGGACATGAATTTAGCCAAATGAGATGATTAATTAATTATTAATTAAAGAGAGAAATATATATAATTTTCGCCTTAGAGAATCCAAAGAACCATGGGGGAAACTAGATATGGGCTATTATCTTATTACGACCTTATATTCCATTAATTTTATGGGTTTTCTATAGTCCAAATAAATTAAAATACGAAGTCCAAAATTAAAATTTGAGATTTACAATATTTATCTAATGGAATATTTGTAAATTGGTGAGTTTTAGGAATGAAACTAGCGTCATTAGAATATATCAATAATCTTGTTGACAACAAATTGATTAAAGTGTTAATGGCTATCTACAATAATAGGTTCTAATAGTTTGTCTGTTTTATTTAATTAAATGGGCCGAGATTTATGCTTTGTTAAATTTAAAATTTTAATCCAATGAAGATAGTAGTTTTGTTGCGAAAAAAGATACGTCCGTGATCCTATAAGTGAGGAACACAGTTCTTGAATTTGAATATTAAGTATCTTGATTCTTGAGATGAATCGGAAAAAAAAAAACGTTTTAAAAAGCGTGAAGCGCGTCGAAGTGTGCAATGGCGGAGCCAGGATCTGAAATTCACCCGAACTAAAATTTTTAACGAGGAACAAAAAATAATGCATAAGAATTAAAACGATGAATAAGATACTTGTTCATTGTAGCCTTAAAAAGTTTTTCATTAATAAAATATTGGATAATTTTTTATGGAATCGTATTTAAGATTTAAAATTTTTTGACTGATATCACAATTCAAATTTGCTTTTAATATGACATCATATCAGCAATATATGATCAGCGCGATGCATAATGCAATATAAATAGAAACTTGAACCGAACAAACCATTAAACTTTTTTATGAAATCAAAAATTGCAATTATAAAAAAAATTTTATTGCAATGCAATCAATTTTAAAATAAAGCAATATCACAAAGCATAAAAAAATTACTCAACAAAAAGAAATCTACATTATAGAAGTTGAAATATTATTTAAAAGACGAAAATTGACATAGATGAAAGTTAAATTTAATCAAATCTAATCAAGATGACAAAGACGAAAAATCCCAATTTTGATACATATGGGCTATTTAATATTTTTTACGTGGGCTATTTAATTTTTTAAATTTGTCTACCCGGGCTAATTTAACATTGGTCCAAAAACAATACAAAAAAATATTTCAAAAAATATATATAATACATTAAAAAAAAATTTGAAAATGGGCCATCCGGGCACTAAGCGTGCCTCCGCCCTTGGAAGTGTGGAGGTCAAGCTTCAAACTTTTTAAGTTTAAGCGAACTTAAGCGTGAAAAAGCGTTTTCAATTTTTACTATAATTTTAATTATTTTAAGACAAACATCAAATAAAATGTTAGATTAACCATAAAATTATGATTTAATAGATAATTCAAGTTCTAAACTATAAATATACATATTTATAAAAATATTTTTATTTTAAAAAATAAATGAAATCATCCGTTCTAAAAACCAGTCGCTTAATCGAGCTTAAGCATATTAAAGCTTGAGCAAGATTAAGCGTCTCTTAAAAGAAATTTTTAGAACACTGAAAAAAAGTAAAATTTTTAACATAAAAGTAAATTTTTTTTATTAATTGAATATAATGAGATCTGTGTCACAAAATTAACATGTGAAACAGTTTCATATATAAAACTTTTCGAACATCTATGATCTATCTACAGATTCTACAGTTATTAATAACAAAAATTCACTACATTGAATGTAATTCAGCTTCTCACGTCATTTGACCATATCGCTTACAAAAATTTGTGGCTCGAGTTATTACCCAGAAATTTTAACATGGGCCCTCTTCCCACCTTCTTCTTTATCTTTATACAATCTCCGGAGTATAGACTCAGGACTTGATATCTATATAATTTTGGCCCTCTCCTTTATATGTTAGGTGTTGATTTCCCTTTCATATATACGTATAGGTATTTTTAATATATAGAGGATAAAGGGTGGGTCACTGGTCCACTGTATTATTATTTGCCTATGATAAGTCTTGTTTTTTTCATTGATATTTGTTGAATTTGAAGGTCACAATTAAGTTTTTCTTGTGCTGTGATATATATAATATATATATCCACCGAATTTATTTTCAAATAATGGATGATCGATCTTCTTGGTAGGGACCTTTTACCAAAGAGACGAAAAGTTTCGACCACAAAATCTTGATGTGAAACTACATGTACCCAAAATAAAGTTCTAAAATATTTTTTTTAAAAAAAAATCGTGTAAAATTTAAATATTAATTCAAAATTTGGATCCTAGTGGGGATGATTCGGTGCAAACTATATAGTATAGTGATATATGTAGAATAGGATGTTAACATATGATACACCTCTACTGAGTATGAAAGCAAGAGACCATAAATTCCACAGTCCACCTCAATAAATAGACAAGCAACTAACAAACTATGACTGTCTTCTACTTCGATTCACTTACGTACCATAATTTTCGTCACCGAGACATCGCTTGGATCGCGTAGTGAAATTACACTCGAGGCACTTAGATATAATGATCATATGATCTTTGTATAATATTTAATTTATGTAATGCATAAAAATATGTTTTTTTTAAAAAAAAAAATGGAACAAAAGGAAAACTTAATAAACCTCAAAAAAAAAAATTCCATATATGTATATTACTGTTAATTTTTGTCATCGAGAATGCTTCTTGGATTTGACATGGGTAGTGTAGACCCTACATACCCTCGCAAAATTCGTATTATAAAGAATTGGAAGAAGAGTGGGGCATGGCTTTAGTGGCACAGCCTGTATGAACAATAGATCACAAAAGTCCGTAAAGTGTCCAATTGGGTAGAGCAGGTGAACTTTTAGTTAGAGGTTAGAAGTTTGATTTCTCCTACCAACACTTTCTTGAATTAACCTGTCACACAAAGCTTGCTTAGTGTGACTTACATGACTAACGTAGTTTGCAGGCTATTGCGTTAGTCCGGGGTTTACTCAGTGCGCATCAAAAATAGCGGCTGCGGGTTCTCATGTTATAAAAAAAATAAAACACAAAAAATATATCTTTTTTTTTAGAGACACAAAATATATATTATACAATTATTAATATGTTTTTCTTCCCTCCAGGCTCCAAATTAACTTTGAAAACCTAAAAGGACAAATGTAATAAATTTACTGTTATTATTATTATGATTTTTTAAACAAAAAAACACCGTCAGTGTGGCGGGGTCGACAACTCATATATATATATATATATATGTATGATCATATGTATTTTCGGGGAAAGGAAGACCGAAGAATATCCACTTCGGACTATAGAACTTTATATATTTCACATCCTTGTCTTCCACCCACATTCTTAGCTAGAGTTGTCCAAAATAATTTTACTTGTTTTATTTTCTATATTTCGGGGTTAATTAGAAATATGATTGATGATGTTTCACTAAAACGAGTATCCGAACTATCAGGGTAGTAAGGTGGGCCTGATGAGATGCCAGACTTGTATGTAAGTTGTCCTTCCCTGACCAAGATGATCTGCAAATAGGGGCAGGGAAATAAAAACACGTTAGTGGAACGCCGGAAGGGTTTTCGGCGGGGCCACTCCGATGCTTAAGTCAGGGTTAGAAATAGAGTGGGCTTTTTAGACAAAATTAGTATAGTGATTTTAGGATTTTAGATTAACATACCTTTACCAGTACCAATGCAAGGTATTTATAGGCTTCAGAATGAGAGCGTGGCTCCGCAATTTCAGGGTAGTGGCCACGATCTGGGTCGTGGGTATAGGACCTGTCCACGTCTACCTGTTCCACACGATCAAGCCAGGAGGACTGGGATTACGGCAACGTGGGGATTGTGCCCCTGCAAAACAAACGTGGACTGGGTCATGAAGAATTGGTCTTTCCAATCTTCTGCCTCCACCCGGGACGGGTGCAACTTTCTTAACCCCGAGCTACCAATCTCACGTCCTTCATTCTCACTTACTGTCTGCAAGGAGTAAACCTTCGCATCCCTGTCTCTCCGGGATCTTGAGGCTCTTGCTACCTTCTTGTCCTGAGGACAAGCCCTGATACTCCTGCCTTTCCCGGAATATCACCACTCCTCCCTAAAATAGTCGGGCTAGAGCCCTGCTTACTGTCCCGAAGGTCAACCCTGATATCTCTACCTCCTTCATTCTCACTTACTGTCTGCAAGGAGTAAACCTCCGCATCCCTGTCTCCCCGGGATCTTGAGGCTCTTGCTCCCTCCTTGTCCTGAGGACAAGCCTTGATAGGCTGATACCCCTGACTTTTCCAGGGTATCAATGATCATTCTAGAATGATATTTTGGATCCATATTTATATAGGAAGTCGTTTTTTACAACTATGTTCCGAGGGTAAATTAGAAATATGACCAATGTTAATATTTTTCCAAAGCCTGGCCATTTTTTAGACTTGGATAAAAACACAAGATTTAAAGCTTGAGGTGCGTCTTTCAAAAAAAAGAAAAAAAAAAGCTTGAGGTGCGATGTCTATTTTGGCCAAGTCAGCATTGTTTAGAATTGATATGTATGATTTATGAAGAGTTATTGGCCAAATTTCCCCCTTTTAATTATAAACACAATCATAATTCCTACATGTGGTATCCATATGAAGGTAATGTATATTAAAAATCGAAGAAGATCATAAATCAAACAAAATTATAACCAGACGAATTTATAGAATCCGGGCATTTGTTCGTGGTCACAAATCTTTTTTTTTAAAAAAAATATAATTTATATCTTTGACTTAAAACACTCATCTCATGTTTGCGAGTTGCGACTATGTATATTTTTCGAAAAGTCTTTTATTTGCCAACTTCTGGCCTACCTCGTAATAACGAGAATGATTATATTTTTGGTCTTGTAATCATATTTTTAAAAATTTTATTTCGTTAAAGATAAATTTACATTTTTAGATTTATAAGTTTATTATTTTTTATTTTTTTATTTTTTTGTAACGTGGAAACCTGCAGCCGTTACCTTTCGATGTGTTCATGGACGTAACCAGGATTTTGCCGTAGGGGGGCTAATTTTATATAAAAAAAATATGAATAAAACTCATAGGATCAATATACATATTGGATTTATGTTAATAATTTATTATTTATATATATCTTTCAACTTGTTTATGATTTAAAAAAAATTAATATCAATCATTCTAGTAATGACACAAAATTTTAATATATCAATATCTTTATAAATGTTTATATATTCAACAGTGAATGTATTTCAATAATTAAATTATATTTTATAAAAAAAATTTGAAAATTTGATGGGCTCATGAATCAAAAAAATTTAAATTTAAAATAAGTTGAATAATTGTTTTATATTTTATAAAGTATAATTTTTTGAATTTGATAATGCACATAATTATAGATTTACTTTGAATTTATGATGTTATTTTGTACTCAATAGCATATATTCAATATATTGAATGTTCCGTGAAATGGTCTAATATAAACACAAAATTTAGAAGCCTAAATAACTTAAATAAAACTCATATATATAATAATAATAATAATAATAATAATAATAATAATAATAGCCCAGCCTAGCCCCCATATAGTTCCGTCCCTGGGTGTGTTCTGGATAAACTTTCGGACTAACATAATAGCCTGCAAACTACGCTAGTTAGATAAACCATACTGGGCAAACTCAATGCAACAAGCTAGTCCAAGAATGTCCGATTATATAAAAAACTTAAAATCACATGACCAAAGTTATAATATTTTCAAATTTTTTTTAAAAAAAAATTACGTAATTTTAACAAGGGCTGTAATTTTTTTTTTTAAAAAAAAATTCAATTTATGTAGGATTATGATTCGATGGACAGAATTTCATAACCACATTCACCCATTTCTAGGTGAAAATGGAATTCTCAAAAGTACTACAAATGATCTTTGTGAATCTGAATGACCGATAAAATAAACCAATATAAGACCACGAAAGGAAACCATGATTGTGCAATCTCAGAATCCCTGATTCAGTCTTTTTCTTCTGCCCACTCTGTGTTTGTCAGCAAAAAAGACAAGGATCGTCATTTATTACTCACCCGATCGAAATTTCCCGCAAGAATCCCTTCGTTTCTTTCAAGCAACTGATTTAAAATTTCGACTTTCTGGTTTTATAAAAACACTACTCCCGATTGAGATTATGGATCTTGAAAAGGAGCAGAGTTCACCTTCCTGCGCTGCAAACATGTCTGCCAAGAAAAAGGAGCTTCTTTCTTGTGCCATGAAGAGGACCGGCCAATGGTTTGGTTTCTTTGTTTTCTCGTCTTTCTTGTTGCTTACTGTACTGGGATTTTTATCATATTCGCAAGTGTTCGTATTCTTTGTTTGAATTTCGTTTTAATGGGAATGAAAATGGGGAATTGTTCAGAGTTTTATTTGTGTTGAACAGGGTTTTCTCGCATGAAATTCCAAGTGATGTAACAGTTACCGCTGGAGGAGCTACCTTTTGTTTGCACAAGGTATCACACTTGTAGGTTATTCATGGTGTTCAATTTTAGTTTTCTCGAATAATATTTCAAAATGAAAGTGATTTCTTACAGTGTTCGAAGTCAACCGAGTATATGTTAGTAATGACAAACAAAATTTGGATAATGCTATATGTAATGCATTTTTGGAAGATTTTTTTCTAAATAAAATGCATGGATAATCATGTAATTTTAAGTGCAATGTGTAACATGTAGCTCTCCGTTATATGTAGCATTACTCACAAAATTTTCCGAAAGAATGATGATAGATTATAGTTTCTTGATTGATATCCCAAGGGGAAGGTGAATTCTCGATTTGTTATTTTCTTCATGTATTTTCCTGCATCCACACAGTTTCCTCTAGTCTCAAAAAGTGGATACATAAGCAAAAAACTCTCAGAAGCCACTGGTACCGCCAAATCCATGATCGAAATCCCCGACGTCCCGGGTGGGGCGGAGGCATTTGAACTTGCAGCAAAGTTCTGCTATGGTATGGACTTCGAAATCACCTCTGAGAACATCGTCACACTTAGATGTGCAGCAGAGTTTCTTGAAATGACAGAGGACTACGCCACAGGAAATTTGATCCAACGAACCGAGTCGTATTTAAACGAAGTCGCATTAAAGACCGTGTCCGGGGCTGTATCGATTTTGCAGTCATCGGAAAACCTTCTCCCTATGGCTGAGGAAGTTCGGTTGGTGAGCAGAAGCATCGACGCCATATCGATCATGATGTGCCAGGATAGCTCGAAGCGAGTTGTCGATTGGTGGGGCGAGGATTTGGCCGTCCTACGAATCGATATGTTCCAAAGGGCTCTCATTGCAATGATAGCAAGAGGATTTAAGCAACACGATCTTGCTCAAATAGTTATGCTATATGCACAAAAATCGCTTAGAGGTTTGGTGAGGACTTACCCCTAGAGACTTTTAGTTCCTGATCATATATGATGAATAGTCTATTTAATGTATTTTTTCTTGCTTTAGGAGATATTTGGAAAGGGACGGAAGAAAATAGAACCAAGACAAGAACACGAGAAAAGGGTCGTGTTAGAAACAATAGTTAGCCTCTTACCAAGAGTGAAAAACTTGATCTCAGTTAGCTTTCTATCGATGCTTCTCCGAGCTTCGATATACTTAGAAACAACAGCTGCTTGTAGGCTTGATTTGGAGAGGAGAGTGGCCTCCCAACTTGCACAGGCCGCGCTAGATGATCTTTTGATCCCGTCTTATTCCTTCACGGGTGATACGTTGTTCGATGTTGAAGCCGTGCTGCGAATCACAAAAAATTTCTTTGAATGTGAAAGGGAGATGAATAAAATAGGGTATAATTATGATGCAGCTGAAGATTATCATTCCCCTTCAGCAAATGATATGGAGAGAGTGGCAAAATTGTTGGAGAATTATGTATCGGAAATCGCTTCTGATCGTAATCTATCGGTTACTAAGTTTGTTGATCTTGCAGAACTTATCCCTGAACAGCCAAGAGTAACAGAAGATGGAATGTACAGAGCCATCGACATCTATTTGAAGGTTTGTGCTTTTGCACATTCTCTTATACATTGATTGATTCTTCTGATCCAGGCAAAAATAGATCCATAGTCGAAACGTGCCACTTAAGCTGTCGTTCTGCTAGTTACAACCTTCAATATGACAGCATACGTACTCAGTCATACAATTTCACTACATGTCGAAATCAAACTCACAATAAGTTACTATTTTCTTGTGAGATTTTCATATTATAAGGCTTGTACTTAGCATGTTTTCTTTTCATTGGTCTATTCTAATGGCCAAGACATCTAGTGAATCTTAGTCGAAAATGACTCAGTTTGTCAATTGTCGTTATCATCAGCTACAACTTTCTGCACATGCGCTGCGTCAATATTCTATCTTATACATAAAAACATTTCCCTTTTGCTATAATATATCCTATTTCATTTCATGAATGCATATGCAGGCTCATCCTTGTTTGAGTGACACGGAGAGAAAGAAACTTTGCAGTGTCATGAACTGTCAAAAGCTCTCCCGAGAGGCTTGTGCGCACGCAGCTCAGAACGATAGGCTACCGGTTCAAAGTGTCATTCAAGTACTTTACTACGAGCAGCAACGTTTAAGGGAAGTCATGGACAGTAGTAGCCTGAATCACCAGTCCTCTCTTCATTCAGGGAAACTGAATCACAAGTCCGTCGGCATTCACCCTGGGGTGCAGGACGAGACCTCGTCTCTGAAAAGGGAAAATCACGAGTTGAAACTCGAGCTCCTGGACATGAAAAAGAAGTTGAATGAATTGGAAAAATCTTCAGGGAATAAATCTTTGTCAAAACCTGTTAGCCCCGTGGTGACCAGTCACGCCACGTCCACCGATAAGCCTACTTTGTCGCAAAAATATTCGTTCATAAGCTCGGTTTCAAGGAAGCTCGGTAGATTTATCCGGGCTGATGGATTATTACCAGGCACCAGAGGTAGGGATAAACCGAGTAAAACTAGGCGTCATTCGATATCATGACAATGCACATTCATTCACTTTGGGTACGAAATGAATAACATGTGTGGATTGTATTGGTTTGAGCATAGGAAGATGATCTAGATTATGTATGTAAATTTGTTGCTATGAATTATGAATAAATCAAAGTGTAAGTTACACTTTTTGTCTGGTGATGCATGAGTTATGCTTGGTGCACACAACGTGCCAATTAATTGAGAATCTGTGATGGAGATTCGATTTCTTACTGAATTGGGATTTGAGGTTGAGTTTCTGCTAGATATTTTCTTCATGAAAACCTTTTGGTTTTTTTTTTTTAAAAAAACAATACGACAGATATGATTTGTATGATGTATGGACTCGATTGATTGATATAAAATCGACTCGATCCATATATATAATGAAAATAATAATTTTGATATAATTTTATTTATTTTTTTTTATGAATGAATAGTGGGATCTGTTCTCAAAGCTTGGTGCCATTAGGCTAACTACGCAGCCGTGGGTGGCAATAATGATCAGATTTTCAAATAAATTTAAAGCTTGGTCCAGTAATGTAGGCCCAAATAAGGACAAATTGAATGTTGGGGTTGGAGCCCATACGGTTGTAACTTACTTTGACTACTTAGATCATCAATCAATCAATCACAAAATTCTTCATCAAACAAAAAAATCTATAATTTTAGGCAAATTTCAATATTCTCTATTTACCATATGTTGCTTTTTCTCGATAGTACTTCTTATAAGCTTACGCAAAAAAATTATAAAAATAAAAATAAAAATAAAAATAAAAATAAACAAAAACAAAAACAAAAACCAACCGATTAAGTACAAGTACCGGAGATAACAATCCTTGGGACATGAGGTATATATATGGACTAGAACATGATACCTGATCGTTTAAATTTTGGAATACCCGTTCTAGCTTGCTCGGAGTGAATAATTTATCATTAATTAATTTTGGAATATCCGTGCTAGCTTGCTCCTTAACAAAATCTTGAAATTTTGTTAAGAAAAAGCTGAGAAGTGTTTCTTAAATTCTCTTCCAAACACTGTCATAATATGTGTGTGTATTCCAGGAGAATCTGTGACAGGAAATTGACTGGCCGGAAAGTGATCTAATGAATGCCATACTTTATAAACAAAAAGCTAATGATGATAATTAAACCATATGGTTTCTAGGCCATGTTTTCAATCAAGACTTGGAAGTGAATAATTTATCATTAATTAATTTTGAAATGGAATCTTATGTTTATTTAATGGCAGACACATAAAAACACTTCAAATCATTGTTTACTCAGGGAAGTTGTTATATTCTAGTTTCAAAATGAAAGCATGATTAAAAAATATCAAGATTTCATGAATGGCCGACTTCTTCATGGTATATAATAATATTAATTTCACCAAAAGTTGAACAAGTTTATCTACATGAGATTCTCCCCGTTTTTTTTTTATCTTTTTCAATTAGGAGAATAAAACTAACATTATTTGGAAATTATACAATTCATGGGGCCCTTAATGAGGTAACTCTCCTGCATAATAATAGAGCAATGGAATCATATGTTAAAAGGTTCCAATTACAAGTACAATATTTGGCTCTCAATAATGGAATTGTGATTCCCTTTCGGCCTTACATATTAAATGTAAAAGCATTGCAAGTTTTGCAAACACGATCTTCTGATTCTTGCGACTGGAAAGCTTTCGTGATCAGCGAGCTAGCGGTCGGAGACAGAATCTCCAAAAAAAATGGTTCTATTATAAATTATAATGATTTTATAATTTTAACTCAGGGATTTCTTTACAAAATTTTGAAGATTTTGTAAAGTGAAGCTCATATAACATATTCACTTTTTTAAATATATTTCCAAACACTAAATTAATGGGATTTCAGATTCATCTCATATCAATTTAGGTAGAGTTTGCAAGCTCTAATCACTTTTTTGAAGGTTGTAAATACTACTTCAATATCAATTATACTTATAATGAATTTCGAACAAACTCAATATTGTCGTCTTTCGTTTGAAAGTGCAATACACAACATTACAAGATACATTATCTCGATACTAATTAAATGTCTTGATGGTTATTCTTTCTTTAATTTTTTTTGTCTTATTTTTTGTCAGAATTTTTAGCTATTGGATTATACTTTCATATGCTTAATATGATATCCACATATGATGATTAATAAGTTAATTAGGAAATGTTTTAATGAGATATATATATAGTTGTAACAGTTATCATTACATTTCTGGTATTCATCACATAGGTTAAATCTAATAAGAGACCAGACATACATTGTCTTTATATGCATGTGACGCATGTGGGACAATGCTACATTCTTGGGATTTCCCATAGATATTTTTGAATTAAGCCAAGATACTTGTCTATGGAATATACAGATCATCTGTTTCACAGATTTAGTTAATTCAGTACTACTCTAGAAAAATCGAAAAAAAAAATTCGAAAATTCTCGGAATAATTAATTCGTTGTAGATGAGAGAGTAAAAATAGTATTAAGAAGAATTGTAATTAGACAAAACCGCCATGATTAATTTCCATTAGAAGTAAAATGAGACATTAATCAACATTCACAGAATGATCAGTGTGGATGATTAACAGATACAAATCATACCTAATGCATTTTTTCAAGCCATATTCAAGCTCAAGACCTTGAAATGCCAATGGGGATTATCCAATCTTTCTTGATTTGATAAATTAGTGGTCATTTCCAGCCCGGCCCATTTCTGCTGGCTCAGCAACAATTCTTGATCTCTGGTCGAATTTCTTGTTCTCTTCGAAGAAGAAAAGCCCGGCCCGAGATCTGATGCATTAACAGCCTGCTCAGCAGCTTTGATTTTCTTGTGATGATTGTAACTCTTCGGGCCCAAAGTCAGCTCAAGATCATGATTCTCGTGATCATCTTCCACCTGATCTAAATTAACCCTACATGATTTTCCTCCCGCGGGTTCAGAAAACTTCAACTCCACGGCCCGATTCTCTATCTCCAGGCGTTTCCACGGCCTGTGCCTGTTTTTAGCAATCTCCTTCATCAACATTTTCTGGATTCGATACAGTCGATGCAGCTCATTAACCTGGTAATTAAAAAATAAAAAATATTTCAACCAAGAATAATTAAATTAATTCTGCAGCCAACCAAGAAAAAATCAATGAACCGGACCTGATCCCGAAACGTTTCCTCGTGCTTAAGCATAGCCATTTTCATGTATTCCTTGTCGTATGGATTCAGAAACCTCGACTCCATAGCAGAATATTGATCAGCAAACTTACGGCCGGAAGTGAATCTGATCTAAGTTAGAATTAATATATATCAGGAGACGAATTTTGTACTTGGGGACAGCACCTGCGGATCATTCAAGAAAACAGGCAGAGAAAAATTTATGGACCATAAAAGAGTAGCGAGAAAGTATGGTGCTAAAAAGTTGGTGACAGTGAAAACCCACATGTTTTTTTGTACGTCTTCTTTGATTTAATTTTATGTGTCATAATGTTTCGGGCCACGATCATTATTTTTGCGTATGAAAATATCTGTAAGCGTGGTTTCCTGTCTTTTTCTCAACTACAGTACTGTTTCCATTAAACATCATGTATGTTCAAATGCATGCTCTCTAGCTCTCTTGGATATTATTTACCAATCAAAATTAATGGGAGTAAAAGAATCAATCAGAAGAAGAAGATATTTGATCTTCTTACCTTAATTAACAAAATACAGTCACATCTGGAGATCAGACAAAGAAGCAAGAAAACATCAGATCTATATATGTGTGTTAATTTGATTTCATACTCATGAATCTTCAGCTTCAGCTATATATATTATATGTAGATAGATAGATATATGTTTGTGGGCAGAGAGAAGATCAATAGAATAAAATTAATATTTGAGACACAGAAATCAAAGCAATTGTTTGTTGCAAATGGGGAGTTTGGATTTGGTTTGAATGATGATGATAAAGAGGGCATGCCAAACAAATCCCAGTGCCTTTGCCCAATCTGATTCCACCTTTGTGAAAGAGATGCCCCCTCTTAGACATATCCACCACTCACCATATACAGAATATTATTATAAAATTTGTCTATGTATATTATTCGCCGCATCATACTTTACTATTACTATTATAATATTATGAAAATCATATATAGTACTATGGTTGGTTCTGTATCAGAAAGGCCACTTCAGGGGGAAATAAAAAGAGTTCCAAAAAAATAAATACATGAAAGTACAAAGCATGCCAAAATGAATCACATGTACTTGCACAGTTGAAAGTTACATATAAGTTACTGGATGAGATAAGATCAAATAAAATAACCTAAATAAAATAATTTGATTCTTCTTACCAATATCTTTTTGGACTAGTCTATTACATCGAGTTTGCCTAGTGTGATTTATCTGGCTAACGTAATTTGAAAGCTATTTCGTTAGTCCGGGGGTTTACCCAGTGTGCACCGAAGGTAGCCGCTGCGGGTTTCCATGTTAAAAATAAATAAAATAAATAAAATAAAATAAATAGATTCATTCAAACTAATTAAACACAACTAATTTGTAATTTACTAAGAATGGATATGGGATGAGTTATTGCATAATTATATTAATTGGGGAAATAATTGTTTTGTTCCGTTAACTTGTCTTGTTTTACATTTTTGGTTCATTATGTATTCATGTCACTAATCAGATCAAAAAAGCCTATAATTAAAAATTAGTAAAACAAAACAAATTATCGGGCAAGATAAGGAGCAAGTCTCCCATGAAAATATGTGAAATCCTTATAATGCATTGATTTTGTCGTTATCTTTGACAAACTTGTGTCACTGAAATTTGACAAATGACAATATAATCATATAATTTATTAAAATCATAAAAAAAACAAATATATATCATCAAAATATATAAAAAAAATTTCCTTCTTAAAAAAAAAAACTTTTAGAAGCTAGCTAGCAGTCTAGGACTTTATTAATTAGTTTGAATTTCAATATATCCAACTTTAAGTTCAATATATATCTCGATTTTATTTTAAATTGAAAAATAGCCAATATATATGATTTTATTTTATAAAAAATAAATTACATTTATACACTGAACTTCTTATAAATTATAATAAAATAAAACGGATAAAAAAAAAAAGAAAATCAGATCAAAGGGAATAAACTTTAATATATAGATTGAAATGAATGAAAATGAAATGTTATATGTCTGGTTGTAATGATGTAATGTAGCGAAGGGGATGCCACATTTTATTGTTGATGAAATATCTCTTTCATTCTTGTCTCTTCGTTGTTTCGTCTCTTTGCCAAAACAAGATAATATTAATTAATTCATTTTGTATCTTCAATTCCTTCTGTATAGTATAATATAATATAATATAATAAATATAATATATATATATATATATTATGTTGTATATATGTATATATAGACTCTAGTCCAGTGACTGAAATCGTAGATTTAGAAAGAATATTGTATTCAAGATGTTGACAACGAAGCACGCGTTGCCGGAGCGCAAATTAATATCGAGGTTGTGGGTCCTCACACACACAGATATAACAACTAAACATCGTATGAAAGCGTCTAACGCAATTTTGTTATACAAATCTCTTAACAATTAGACTCGTAAAAAATATTTATTTTTAATTCGAATATAAATCGGATCGATCTGTATCATAAAAGATTTACTCTTAACATTTATGTCAAAATCATTACTTTTTATTGCAAATATGGATCTTCTAACACAATTTTGTTATACAAATCTCCTAACAATTAGACTTGTAAAAAATATTTATTTTTAATTCGAATATGAATCGGATCGATCGGTCTCACGGGAGACCTACACTCAATATTTATGTCAAAATCATTAATTTTCATTGCAGATATGAATCTGATCAATCTGTCTCTCGGATATAGATTTATAAGATTATCTCACAAGAGTCCTGTTCATATATGATATTGTTAGGTGGCAGCTAATTGGTGGAGGTTGACAGATAGGAGCTAGTAGTTGGGAAGTGGGGAGGTGATGCATTTAATTCACACGGTTTGGGAGCTCTATAAATAGAGCTCCCCATTCTCTGTTTCTATCATCCCAAATTCGAGAGAAGCAAATAGCAAGTGAGGAAAAGAAACAAAGAGTTTCTTGAGTGTTCTTTCTTGTGTGAGTTAGAGAATTATTTCTCGGTAATACTCGGCGAGTGGGATAGTGAGAGATATAGTGTTTTGTATACACTTGTAATATTTCTCCGGTCATAAATATTGCAGCAGCTCCGTGGACGTAGCCTATATTGGGTGAACCACGTAAATCTTGGTGTTCTTGTTGATTGTTTTATTCCGCAATTATTATTATCGTCATGATCATTTCGGCATAATCCATAACAACTGGTATCAAAGCTGTTACGGTGTTCGGGAGCCTTGGTGAAAATATTCTTAAAATTCTGAGTATGCTCTGTGGTTGCAGCCTTGTCTGATCTTCCACATCAGAAAAGATTTTTTGAAATTTTATTAAGGCAGGTGAAGCGATGGTCGGAAATGACGGATCGGGACCGGGAATCAATAAGTTCGACGGTACAGATTTCACGTTCTGGCGGTTACAGATTAAAGATTATCTGTATAGCAAGAAGCTACATCAACCTCTATCCGGGGAGAAACCAGAAAAAATGGAGGATGATGAGTGGGAGCTTCTTGACCGACAAGTGTTAGGAGTAATACGATTGACCCTAACAAAGAACGTGGCACACAACGTGGCGGAGGCAAAAACCACGGAGGAGATGATGTCCATTTTGTCGGACATGTACGAGAAGCCATCTGCAAATAATAAAGTGTTCCTCATGAAAAAATTATTCAACTTGAAGATGGAGGAAGGTGCTTCGGTGGCGGCACACATCAATGAATTCAACACGATTGTTTCCCAGCTAACATCGGTTGATATCAAGTTTGATGATGAGATTCGTGCACTTATTCTTTTGGCGTCTTTACCAAATGTTTGGGAGCCGATGCGGGCAGCGGTTAGCAATTCTGCTGGAAAGGGAAAGTTACAATTCAACGATGTCAGAGATCGAATCCTTGGTGAAGAAGTTCGCAGGAGGGATTCGGGAGAAGCAACATCATCGAGATCTGCCCTAAATCTCGAAAACAGAAGTAGGGGCAGAAGTGCTGAAAAGAATTCTAACAGATGGCGTGGCAGATCCAAATCAAGAACTGGAAAAGACAAAAATACCTTCGAAAAGAAATTGAAGTGCTGGAGCTGTGGTGAAACTGGTCACATGAAAAAGGACTGCAGATCACCCAAGAATAATGCAAATGCTGTTACTGAGGATGTACATGATGCCTTAGTACTATCCATGGAAAGTCCGGTTGATTCTTGGGTTATGGATTCAGGAGCTTCATTTCATACCACCGGTGATCGTGAGGTATTCAGTAATTACATTGTTGGTAATTACGGAAAAGTTTTCCTGGCTGATGGAAAACCGTTGGAAATAGCTGGTATGGGTGATATCAGTTTGAAAATGTCAAACGGATCCATCTGGAAGCTCAACAAAGTGAGGCATGTACCAAAGTTGACCCGAAATCTGATCTCAGTGGGACAACTCGATGACGAAGGCCATAAAGTGACCTTTGGTGACGGCTCTTGGAAAGTGAGCAAAGGAGCCATGATTGTTGCTCGAGGAACGAAAACTGGAACCCTCTACATGACTTCCAGTTGCAGAGACATGTTAGCAGCTGTGGATGCTGGAGCTAACTCAAGTCTATGGCACTGTAGACTTGGACATATGAGTGAGAAAGGAATGAAGATGCTGATGTCAAAAGGGAAACTACCGGAGTTAAAAAATGTCGAACACAAACTGTGTGAAAGTTGTGTTCTTGGAAAGCAGAAAAGAGTGAGCTTTTCGAAAGGCGGTAGAGAACCGAAAGCAGCAAAGTTGGAGCTGGTTCATACTGACGTGTGGGGGCCATCTCCTGTGACATCCCTTGGAGGCTCAAGATACTACGTCACATTCATCGACGATTCGAGCAGGAAGGTTTGGGTTTATTTTCTGAAAAATAAATCTGATGTTTACGAGACCTTTAAGAGGTGGAAAGTCATGGTGGAAAATGAGACCAACTTGAAAGTGAAGTGTTTACGGTCTGATAATGGTGGAGAATATGAAGATTTTAAATTCAAGAAATATTGTGCACAGAACGGGATCAAGATGGAGAAAACCATTCCTGGTACTCCTCAACAGAATGGTGTGGCTGAAAGAATGAACAGAACCCTGAATGAACGTGCCAGGAGCATGAGATTGCACGCTGGACTGCCAAAATCATTCTGGGCTGATGCAGTTAACACTGCAGCTTATCTGATCAACAGAGGACCTTCGGTACCACTTGATTGCAGAATACCAGAGGAGGTCTGGAGCGGCAAAGGAGTAAACCTTTCGTTCTTGAAAGTGTTTGGTTGTCTCTCATATATTCACATCGATTCAACCAACAGAACGAAACTTGATCCGAAATCAAAGAAGTGTTTCTTTATTGGTTATGGAGATAATGAGTTTGGTTATCGGTTCTGGGATGACCAAAATCGAAAGATCGTTCGGAGCAGAGATGTCATTTTCAATGAACAAGTTTTGTACAAGGACAAGTCAGACATTGCAGCAGGAGATAAATGTCCTGAAGTCCAGAAGTCAAATGAAGTGCCATTGATAGATATTCCTATGAATGAGTCGGAGGATAGTAACCATGAAGAAGAAACTGCACAAGAAGCTGATCCACGAACTCCGGTGATTGAACTCAGGAGATCGTCGAGAACAATCAGACCACCTCAGAAATACTCCCCTGCACTTCACTATATTTTGCTGACTGATAAAGGTGAACCGGAAACCTTTGAAGAAGCA
The DNA here is from genome assembly GCF_033568475.1 of Henckelia pumila. NCBI lineage: Eukaryota > Viridiplantae > Streptophyta > Magnoliopsida > Lamiales > Gesneriaceae > Henckelia > Henckelia pumila. Next base: position 7,134,274 of record NC_133121.1, on the reverse strand, counting down.
ATGCAAAATGATGATTCAACCAAGTGGGAGTTAGCCATGGAAGATGAGTTGGATTCACTGTCATCCAATCATACTTGGAAGTTGACGAAACTTCCGGAAGGCAAGAAAGCATTACACAACAAGTGGGTGTACCGGATCAAAGAAGAAGTTGATGGCAGCAAACGGTACAAAGCAAGACTTGTTGTAAAAGGCTTTCAACAAAGAGAAGGAGTTGATTACACCGAGATTTTCTCTCCAGTGGTTAAGTTAACCACTATCAGAACAGTACTTGGACTAGTGGCTAAGGAAGATTTACATCTGGAGCAGTTGGATGTAAAGACGGCGTTTCTTCATGGTGATTTGGATGAAGAAATTTATATGAAGCAGCCACAGGGATTTGAAGTACGAGGGAAGGAGAAAATGGTATGCAAACTTCAGAAGAGCTTGTACGGTCTCAAACAAGCTCCAAGACAGTGGTACAAGAAGTTTGACGGATTCATGAATAACAACGGTTTCCTGAGGTGCCAGGCAGATCACTGTTGTTATGTGAAGAAGATTGATGGTTCATATATCATTCTACTGCTATATGTGGATGACATGTTAATAGCAGGAGCGTGTCTGGAGGAGATTGATAAGCTCAAGAGAGAGTTATCAAAAGAATTTGATATGAAGGATTTGGGAGCTGCAAAACAAATTCTTGGTATGAGGATCTTGAGAGATAGGGTGAACGGAGTCTTGAAGCTATCTCAGGCAGAGTACGTGAAAAAGGTGCTTAGCAAATTCAACATGGATGAAGCTAAACCTGTGAGTACTCCTTTGGCTAGTCATTTCAAACTAACCAAAGCCCAATCACCATCGACGGAGCAGGAGCATGCTTATATGAATAAGGTTCCTTATGCATCTGCTGTCGGAAGCCTCATGTATGCAATGGTGTGCACCAGATCAGACATAGCACATGCAGTGGGAGTTGTGAGCAGGTTTATGAGCAATCCAGGGAAACAACATTGGGAAGCAGTGAAGTGGATTCTCAGATATTTGAAAGGTACTGTTAGTTCATCTCTGTGCTTCAGAAAGTCAAATTCAGGCTTACAGGGTTTTGTAGATTCCGACATGGGTGGTGACTTAGACGGCAGGAAGAGTACTACTGGATATGTGTTCACATTAGGTGGTACGGCAGTAAGCTGGGTGTCCAAGTTGCAAAAGATTGTTGCACTTTCGACCACTGAAGCTGAGTATGTTGCAGTGACAGAAGCTAGCAAGGAGATGATATGGTTGAGATCATTCCTTGAGGAATTGGGTCAGAAGCTTGAGGATAGCACATTACATTGTGACAGTCAGAGTGCTATTCATTTGGCAAAGAATCCTGTTTATCATGCTAGGACGAAACATATACAGGTTCGGTACCATTTCATCAGATCTGTTCTGGAAGATGGAATCTTGATGCTTGAGAAGATTCCTGGAAGTAAAAATCCAGCTGATATGTTCACAAAGGCGGTGACCACTGACAAACTGAAGTTATGCTCGACTTCAGTCGGACTGCAAGTATGAAAGAGAAAACATGAGTTGCTGCATTGATTGTGTGAAGCCATGATTGAAATCAAGTCTTCAAGTGGGAGATTTGTTAGGTGGCAGCTAATTGGTGGAGGTTGACAGATAGGAGCTAGTAGTTGGGAAGTGGGGAGGTGATGCATTTAATTCACACGGTTTGGGAGCTCTATAAATAGAGCTCCCCATTCTCTGTTTCTATCATCCCAAATTCGAGAGAAGCAAATAGCAAGTGAGGAAAAGAAACAAAGAGTTTCTTGAGTGTTCTTTCTTGTGTGAGTTAGAGAATTATTTCTCGGTAATACTCGGCGAGTGGGATAGTGAGAGATATAGTGTTTTGTATACACTTGTAATATTTCTCCGGTCATAAATATTGCAGCAGCTCCGTGGACGTAGCCTATATTGGGTGAACCACGTAAATCTTGGTGTTCTTGTTGATTGTTTTATTCCGCAATTATTATTATCGTCATGATCATTTCGGCATAATCCATAACAGATATATCATTGTCATGTCTTATACGATGACTATTGAATATTTAAAAATAATTTAAGGATATTTTTTCATACCATTTTATACATTTACTAGAGAAAAATAAATCATATATATGTTTGTTTCCAAATGGTATCTAGTTATCTACTATGATGATGCAGTCATATAGTCTTAGGTATGCCTAATGCGATTTATATTATAAACATTGTTTGATCAATTAATATGGTTCTATATACTAAAAAAAATACAATATAGTATTGTATCATCTAATTAAAATTAACTTTCAACAAGTGCATGATCATTCTCCATCAAGTAATTTATTAGTACTTTAAATATGTTGTGGTTTTCCTTATTTATCCCTAGCTAGCTAGCTAGGGAGGTAGGGGCTACATTCCCAATGCAGATGAGCCTGAATTTTAAGCACAGGCGTGGCTGATGGCTCCATTTTCGAACTCAATCACCACATAATTCCTTCATCTTCAGCCATTATGTTAATCATTTCTTGATTTAATTCATTTTCTCTTGAGTTTGCTGCTGATTAATACTATAAAAGGGGCAAACATGCTGTTTTCTTTTTTTCCTGCATTTTAAACTTGAAATTCTAAAACTTGGGATTCATGCAAGCTGGGCAACCCTAAAACAAAGAGTGTATAAAATATAAAAAGGATTCCAAAAGGGGTTTTGTTTGTGAAGATTGATGATCTCGATATATTAAAAAAAAAAAAAAAAAACACACACACACACACACAAACACACATGATTGAAGCTTCTGAAATTCTTTTCAAATTTCCATGAAGGACAAATGCTGACACGGATGCATGCCCTATCGCAAGTTGCTCGAACAAGGTTCTTGATCCACGAAAATGAAAAAAAAAATATTGATTTAATTGTGAAATGGCTTTTAGTGTTTTTATTTTCATATCTTAACGATTAAAAAAACACAAAAAATCATATTAAATGTTTTCATAGTTAATTTCGCTAGACGATTCTTTTATTCAGTTCGACCAATTAATAATATCATTTTTTTTACGCTAAAAATATTACATTTTATGGTAGATATGACGAGAACGACCTATTTCACAAATCTATCTATTATTGAAGAAATGGATCGTCCAAACAGCCCGGGCCCCACATAATTGGATTTGGGCCGTTCATGGGGCCGGCCCCATGAATGGCCCAGATCCACCGGGTGAATTCACCCGATGGATCATAACACTTCCCTAAAATATAGGCGTGTACTTATATGTATTTCACCCGATGGATCATAGCACTTTCCTAAAATGTAGGCGTGTACTTATCTGTCTGGTTGTCCTAATATCTGATTTCACGTGCGGAATGTTTACCATAACATCTATGGCGAAATTCACCCAAAGTAGCGTACAGAGAGGAAAATATCTTCTTCAACAATTATGTTACATTAACTATTGATTTTCACTCGCTGTATATGGATTGTCATGTGTCTAATTTAGGTAGTGTTTGGAAGAGTTTTTAGAAGCATTTCTCAACTTTTTCGTTAACAAAAATTTAAAATTTTGTAAAATTTTGTTAATGAAAAGTTGAGAAATGCTTCTTAGAAGCTCTCCCAAACACTACCTTATTATGTTTAAAAAATTGTGAAATGAATAAAAACTCAACACGTGACAATTATTTACTAATGTAACGGGGAATTTAACTGCAATTTGTGCGGATGATTTGTTTTTTTAAGAAAATAAAAAACCATGTTGATATATACTCTTTAGAATTCATATTTATTGTATAATAAGTAATAACAATGTTAACCGATTAATATTTATGTTTTCATAAATAAAAAATAGCATACCGAATAACTAGGAAATATTGGGATTCAATATTGTACTTCTGGGCCGGCCCTTCTATTCATGCAAAAAAAAAAACCCGTAGATGGTGACAACATAGCTGTTCAGCCCAAATTCAAGAAAGTATAGTTGGGCTTATGCCTTTAATTAGTACCCGTTTTGGTGACTATTTTGTGTTCCATTCCGGGTTAAATGTAGACCCGTCAATTCGTGTTAGGTCTTTCGGGTTAACCCACTTCGTCATTAAAAAAAGACGAGTTGAGTCATGATTTTGTCAGCCCATCAATTTTATTTTGTTTTTTAAAATTATCTTATAATTAATATTTTAAATATTTTATGTATGTTTGATGAGTTTTGACTTTTGGACAATTTATATTATTTGAAATATTTTATAAATGATTAAAAGCTATAAATGATTTATATCATAATTTATATTTAATTGTTTAATTTTAAAATTTTATATTATTTATAATGTTTTATTTATTTTTAATGAGTTTTTAATTATGTATATCATTTATTATTATTTATGTATGATTTTTTTAATTTTTTTGAATTTTTTTGAATTTTTTATTATTTTTGAAAAGTTGGCCCGTCTAACCTATAACCTATGACAGGTTGAGTTATGTTGAATTGAAGTATTTTCAACTCGCCGTCAATTCGGGCCAGCCCGCGCCGAATTGACAGACCTTAGCTAGTTAAGTGGTGAGTGGTGACATTGATTTTACTACCCCGGCATAGGGACGGTTGAATTTGGTATCAAAATACATGATAGTTTGATTTAATCGGTTCAACCGACACTAATTAAATTGGTTCCAAATTTATGAAATTTTATGAAGAAAAAACTCATGTGTTTTTTAAAAACAATCTCAAACACTACTTAAATCAAATCTAACACGAATATCGAATTGGATCGAGTTTTTTGAACGATTTCCTCCCAATATTTTTCAATTATATTCTAGCTTCAAATTGAGTTACATTTTTTTAAGTAATTGAGTTGCATTTTTCATCCGATAAATCCAATCTTTTATCATGTAAGATTAGTCTAATTTCATATATCCCACAATTCGGGACCTGTTTAATCTGGTCCGATAACACCTCTAACTAGATAGGTTCCTACTGAGTTAATTGATAATAAACGGCCTTTTACACGTGGAACGTTTACAAAAAGGCTTTTTATGACATTAAAAAACAATATTATTTTCGTTTCAATTGTATAAACAAACATATTAAGAAAAATTATTGAAAAAATAAATTTACATATACAAATTTTATTTTATCCTTATTTAATTTATTCATAAAATTCTTACACGTTTTCCAATATTAAATTGACATTGGTATATTAGTAAAATAGTAAAAAAAAAATAATAAATATGATAAAAGTCTATATATTTGGGGAAAAATGAAATATAGTATTAATATATCTTATTAATTTAATTAGGGCTGGTTTGGATACAAAATTCATTGGCTTAAATAAACACTTAAAAAAGTCCAGCTTTTTAAAGTGCTTTTATTTATTTTTTTTTTAAAGCAGAAGATGTTTTAGCGTTTGGATAAATGTTGAAAAAGTGATTTTTTTAAATAAAATCAGAAGCCAAAGCCAAAGCCAAAGCCAAAAAGTCAAAATTTCCGGCTTTTAAAAAAAGCATTTATTTGGGCTTAAATAAGTGTTTTTTTTAATAACTGCTATTGTAACCAAACACCTAAATTTTTAAGAAAAACACTTTTTTAAAAAAATAAGTGATTTTCTTTGGTTGGCTTCCGTGACCAAACGGCACTCTTAGAAATTAAATTATGAATTAATAAATTTAGAATTCAAACATCAATCATTATTAAACAATTAAAACTAACTTTGAGTGGCTTCCATTATTTGTCCGAGTGCCGTGATCGTGCCACTAATTAATAAAATCCAATTAAAAAAATATAATTTTATTAGCTATCCGGTTATCTGTAATCTTCCAAATGTTTACATCGAATGCTAGACTGGAACATCAAGCATGGATGGGCCCTGTCATAAATTTAATTAATCAAGATAAAATTTAGAAAACGAAAACTTACGAAAACATATTGTGTATAGAATTAAATATTATTTTATTTCGTAGCGGACGCACAATAATAATTTTAATAGAACAAAAACGGTTAATAAAATTAAGGTAGTATTTGAGAGAGTTTTAAGAAACACTTCTCAACTTTTTCTTTTCAAAATTTATCAAATTTCAAAATTTTGCAAAGAAAAAGTTGAGAAATGTTTCTTAGAAGCTCTCCCAAATACTATTTAAATATGTTCCAAATAAAACGATAGCCACATAAGGAATTATTTGAACTTTGAAGTATTTAATACTATGCTAAGATTATTTATGCATAATATAACATTTACCATAACACTCAATTAATATAAATATAATAGAATGATTGTTTACAGAAATTAAAAAAAATTAATATCTAGAAATTTTGATTTATTTATAAATAGATATTAATATAAATAAAAGGAAATGGTAAAAAAATAATAGGTATATTTGGAATAAATTCGAAGCAGAGAAGATTTATACTCGTCCCATAAATTTACGGATTATAGACGTCCTAACTTCACTAAAATATTGTTTTAGCTAGAGTGCAATTTAAGGAGGCAAGTACTTCTGCTGGTATATATATATATATATATATATATATATAAATGATATTTTTTATATTTTGAATATATAGACTTTTCTTCTTATATTTTGTTATATTTGGATTTCGTGCATGTTATCCTTTGACGTGTACTTGACAAAATTTCGTGTTAATGAAATGGCATACAAATAATGTTAATCACGTAAACCAAGTTATACAAACTCTATGCAATAAATTAGTCAAAAAAAAAGATGCTAGTAACATAAATCGAAATCATAACTGTTAATCAAATACTCACATACATTATCAACTCGAACACGCTTCTAATATTCATGAATAGACTTCTCCTTATTTTCACATGGAGTGGCCCAAGCGAAGATGCTCTTGATTTATACTTAATTAGTCTTATTGTATGTGTACTATTTATTATTATGTTTGACTTCATATTTATTACTAGCTACATATTTTAATCAAATCCTCTTCTCCACACTCTCAAAGTTCGAATTTAATAATAATAATAATAATAATTTTGATAATCATCTTTAGTTAAATTTATTTATTGAATCATTCCTCATCTGAAATTGTCATTCCCCTGAAATCCTAGTTGTGCACATGTATGATTTAGACACCAAATCATATTCCATGTGATGCGAAATATGTCCCTTTCAATCATCCAATATATCATTAAACTTTTTACATATAATATGCTTTCCTCGTTGTACATATACACAGATTGATTCTTCGCCGCCAACTGGCACTTAGATCACACACCACATCACATCTTTTTAATATCTTTAAAAGTCAATGATTTATTCAAAAGTCGACATATATAAATTTCACTAAACCTCGCTAATCTCCATCTTTCTCCACCACATTTCCTTCAAAAATTAAAAATGGGTCGTCCCCTAACCATATTATCTCTCTTTATATGTATTATGTTTTCGTGTTCGAGCTCGACTAGTGCACAGCTCAAAAAAAATTACTACGCAAACGTATGCCCTAACGTGGAGAACATCGTTCGACAAGCCGTCACCCTAAAATTCCAACAAACTTTTGTTACTGTCCCGTCTGTCATTCGTCTCTTCTTCCACGATTGCTTTGTTCAAGTACGTAACATTTTTTCATCAATTTATACATTCTTATTTATTTTTTTTAGAAAAAAAAAATATATATGAGTTGGTATGAAATAATGAAGGGTTGCGATGCATCGGTGATAGTGGCATCGACGCCGGGGAACAAAGCTGAAAAGGACCATCCAGATAATTTATCGTTGGCCGGAGATGGATTTGATACTGTGATCAAAGCCAAAGCAGCAGTGGATCAGATTCCAAGTTGCAAAAATAGGGTTTCTTGTGCTGATATTCTTGCAATGGCTACTCGAGATGTCATTGCTCTGGTTTGTATATTTTTCTCTTTAATTTAAGAAAAATGCTATATGTACATAGAAGGTTACACATTGGGTTACACATTCTACATGAAATTACAAAATTATCCTTCACTTTATTTGAAAAAATTCTTTCCAAAATACATCAAGGATATTTATGTAATGTCAAGTGTAACATGTAACCCAACGTGTAACCTTCCGTGTACATGTAGCATCACTCTTAATTTAATATTTACTCACACCTTCTCTTTTTCCTTTTTCATTTTTTTTTAAAAAAGCATACTTTCTATATTCGTGTGTGTAAATATTATAGTGAAACATGCATGAAAGCTACTTTTTTATTCGTACACATTAAAGTGGTATCAATCAAGATCCTCGATCGCACATATTAATCAAATATAGGGTGTATAATGCATGTGCATTTTATGTGTGTGTGTGATGTGTCTGTATCTATATATTATATATAGATATAGATAAATAAAAATCAACATTAATACATAAAAAAAATGATGGATGCAGGCGGGTGGGCCTTCATATGCAGTGGAATTGGGTAGACTTGATGGGCTAAGGTCCAATGCTGCTGATGTAAATGGGAACTTACCGCAGCCCACTTTCAACTTGAACCAACTTAACGCCATGTTCTCCCGTCAAAACCTCACTCAGAATGACATGATTGCTCTCTCAGGTACATTTTAATTGCAATCACATTTTTCATATGATGGATTCCCTTTTGAAAACTTTTTTAAAATATTTATTTTCTTAAAATCAAGTGTAAAATTTTTTGAGAATATCTTACTCCAATTTTATTAAATAACATTAAGCTACATATCATCTAATAAGATTTTAAATATAAAATCATAAAAATTGAGAATATCTTACTCCAATTTTCTTGATCGTCTACAGCATGCCACACCGTAGGCTTCTCCCACTGCAGCAAATTTTCCAACAGAATATACAGTTTCAGCCGTCGAAATCCAGTGGACCCAACTCTCAACAAACAATATGCGGCCCAATTACAGTCGATGTGCCCAAGAAAAGTGGACCCAACAATAGCCATTGATATGGACCCAACAACACCAAGAAAATTTGACAACGCCTACTTCTTAAACCTTCAAAATGGAAAGGGCCTGTTCACATCGGACCAGATTTTGTTCACGGACCGAAGGTCCAGGCTAACCGTGAATACTTGGGCCAAAAGGCCACTCACTTTCAACAATGCTTTTGTTGAGGCTATAACTAAGTTGGGCCGGGTCGGAGTCAAGTCTGGGAGGAACGGAAATATCCGCTTCGATTGTGGAAGATTTAATTAACCATTTATAATTGAATACTTATATTGATAGTATTCTGTAAGAAATAAAATTACAAATTTGTTCCATTGTCGACTGTCGTTCATATACATTAGTATATGAAATAAAATACTTGTGTGTAACATCAAATGTCGAGATATTTCAACTGTAATCGTATTTTGTCTCGCGGATATTATAAGGAATTGAGCATCGAGTTTCATTTGTGGAAAAAGGTCCAAGTTCGTTTTGGTTTATTTTTTTCCTCACAAGGCGACATCTGAGATGAGAAGAAACAAAGCGCTAACAACCAGTTTGGTACAAAGGATTACACTGGATTATTATTTGTCACATTGGTTAAACTAGTGTTTGATACGATTTTAAATAAATTGACTCAAATCATCTGCACGATGGATAAACCTCTATCAAGTCATACAAAATAATCTGTTTGGTATAATTTTAAATAAATTGGCTCAATCATGTGTACGAAAGATAAGCCTCTATTAAGTCATACAAAATAATACCTTATCTCACCTAATACTATCTATCCCTTTTATAATAATTTTCTTATTTTCAACTTTATCCCTTTTCCTACACCCAAAAAACTACCCAATAATATTTTCTCTCACCTGGTATTTTATTATGAATGAAGGGTAATTTTGGTTCAAAGTTACAAAAAAACTCTTAATCTATCCTGCACGCAAAAATCACGCCAAGCATAATATTTTTTATCATTCTACATTATATTTATACATCAATCTTTTTTTTTTATTATTATTTATCATTCAATAATCTCATCTTCCAAATCAAACATACAGCCACATATATAAATTCTCGTGGGATCCAACGGTGTATAAACATTAGATATATCACATGATTCCCTCTTATTTTACAAGTTAACCTCGCCATGAGTAGAAGATCTAGCTTATAAGAGCCTAAGAATCTCATATTTTAGTATCACGTCGACCCTACGATGAAAGATTCGGGAGTTAAAAAATCGGAAATAAAAACCAAGTTAAAAATGAAAAATGACCCAGTTATATTATCGAGATTTAAGTTTTTTCTTGGAAATGCTCTTTATTATTGTAAATGAGGTGCTAAAATTAAAAATGTGCTTCATGAAAAGTTTAGGAAAAATTGTTTTTTGGTCCTATATGTTTGTCACTTGCGATTTCAGTCCTATATATTTTCAGATTTCAGTTTTAGTCTGCTATCTTTATTTTTTTGGCAATTTTAGTCATTTTTTCGACATGGAACTGACGTGACACAAATTCAGTGCTGATGTGGAGTTGACGTGTATAGTGTCACGCAAGCATTTTTGAATAAAAAGGACCGAAATTGCCAAAAATCGAAATATGTAGGACTAAAACTGAAATATAAAAATATAGATGACCAAAATCGTAAAATAACAAACATACAAAACCAAATTTGCAATTTTTCCGAAATTTTAAGTAGAAAATATAATAACTCAAGCTTTGAAACCTACTTTAGCTCAATCAAACACCATGCACGACCAAAGCTCTGCCGGAGATTTCCGGCCCCTAGAGGGGGATCGTCGTAACTAGCTGAAATGAATAATTTCTATCCATGATATTAAGAATTATAACAATCAAGATCTTGATCATCTAGGCAGGAAATATTGTAATAAAAATTCCTCAAACAATACAATTAATGGCGACCATCTATCAAACAGGCAACCAAGCAGTAGCAAAAACTACATTGTGTCCTTTCCATGTAAGCACAACATGATCTTCCTCTTCTTTCTTCACTCCCCAACCAGCTGCATGCTCGTCCAACATACTCTTCACCTCCATAATCGCATCGTCGCTGAATCCGACGCCTCGAAAGCACGCATCCCTCATTCTTTGCACCCATTTGCTCTTCGGTTCCAGCCTCTCCACTCTCTGAGGCCCCTCGTTCGAAATCACGTTCTCTATCTTCCAACAAATGTCCGCTTCATACCAAACTCTCTGCTTGCTTCCCCGCGGCAGAAAAGTGTCCATGGTATCATAAGGTATCCAAAGATAATTGTAAGCCGATCTCAACCTGTTCACCAGGCTGCTCGACGTGAAATCCGCGTCTTCGTCGACTAACACGACGACCGTGGGATCCAAACCGCGTATGGACTCGAGGAACAAGGTTCGGGTCGAAATTTGAGGTTGATTTGGATTAATAATGTTGGATGATAGGGTTTCTTCTGGGATGTAGTGAAGCATCATGTGACAGTTTATGACCAGTGCCTCCCCATTTTCGGCACGTACGAAATGTTGCATTTTGAGTTCCTCGATCAAAGTAGAGAACCCATCTTTCGAACTCGAGGGAATGACTCTAAAGTCCATCATGATATTGCGGGATCTTGCGAAATTGACTAATTTCATGCCCAGTTCGTCGTAAGAGAGATCCAACATGGGTGGGAAATCCTCCATGGTCCCGGCTACCGTAAGCTTGATCAGCGGCGGCGGATCGAGCCGCGTGGAGATGGAATCAATGAGTGTGGGGATTTGCATGCAATGTGTTAAGCTCAAGTCAACGATATGAACCACCGAGTACCCTTCGACGGCTTCAAGAACCGCCGCGTTAGCGGCGGTGAAACCGAACCTGTGCCACGGAGTCAAGTCGACGAAGCCCGCGAGCTCTATGATGGAGAATTTGTGATTGTTCATGGCGAGATGATTTGCTTGGACATTAGCCATGGCGGTGAGGAGTTTGCAAGTTCCGATCTTGGCGGCGCGTGCGATGAGAGCGCGGAGGAAGCCGCAAGCCAGGCGCTGATTGGAGTCCCCGTCGGGAGGGGCGATATTGTTGAGAACCCACAAGATTTGTTGAGCGAGAGTGGCGTCGTTGTTTTCCAGGGCGTTTGCGCAGTGAATCAGGAGCTGTTCCATGCAATTCGCGTCCCCGAAGTTTCCGACGGATTTCGGCGTCGGGAATCCCGGCCAGGGCCGGGCACGGAACAGCTGGTTCTTGTTCATCGGAAGAGATGGGAATGGAGGGATTTGGTTCAATATTTGGGGTAATATTTCGGTGAATTGCACCATTGGGAATATTAGATCAAAAACCAGAAAAAGATTAATTATTGTTATGACAAGAAAAAAAAGAAAGATTTATATATATTGATGAAAAGGGAATTTGGAGGAACAAAGAAAGGGAATTCAGCAAGAACCGAAAGGAGGACAGAAAGAGAGAAAGGGACTAGACTGGAAGTGGTACCTGACAATTGGGAATTGCGAAACGATCCATTATCTCTTTTTATTTTTGAAGGAAAATTCTGCAAATGAATCAAATGGAAATCGACTCTTCAACTTTTCCAAAAAGGGGTTCAAATCATTTCTCTTTGTGGGATCTTTCAAAGGGTAATTGATAGAATCTTGGTTTTAATCAAGCAAGTTTAGGGAAATTAATACTTTTTCAACATATATATTGTAACTTGTAAAGTGACTTATTCAAGAAAACAAAGAAATAAAAGTGGAGACTTTTTTTTTCCAAGGCTAGTACTATAGTGGTATGTGCATATTTAAAAACCAGAGAAAAGGGGGAGATTGAAATCAGAAAAGGGTGTAATATAGAGGAGAAGGTGCAAACGGAGAAAGGAGGAGGAGGAGGAGCGGCCAAGAAAAGATTACCTTTTTAAAATGTAAGTTTTGTTTTTTTCTAATTATTAGAATTAAATACTTACATTTAATTATGGTCTAGATCAAGTCATTCTCAATACGCAACATATATGTCGTTGTGAGTAGGGTTTTAATTTGTTTCTTTTGATATTTTGAAATTTTATGTTGGCGATTTCATACACGCATTATGTGTGTGAAAATATTAAATAAAAATCAATGAAATGAGTATTTTATCAGAATTTTTTATTGAAATTATTATTTAAAAAGAAGAATTATTACACATAAAAGCATCAATTGGGCATATCTCCAATTCAATCACCCTTTATATCTTTGTAAAATCCAGCCGTCTTTCCCAAGTTTGTAGACTTTGATTGATCAATCTATTATATTTATCAATTAAATATATATACATATTAGTTACACACAGTGACACACATATCTACTATTTTATAATACCTGAGAGGCTTATAAAAATTAACTGTATGATGACACCTTCTTTTCTTCTCGTTTTACCTTTCTCCTTCTTAATTATTACTTTTTTTTATCCACTACTCCACTAAAAACTCTCACTAACTCCATGATTTACTTTTAAAAAAAAACTAGATATAAAAAAAATTTATATTTATGTGCATTCTTTTTGAAAAAAGATATCATATAAATATAATTTAAAATTTTGATTTTAGGAGGCAAGATGAATTCCACTAGGCGGACGAGGGACATGTGAGGTGGGAGGGCAGGCATGAGTTATTGAGTTTTTGTCAACATATGGGACTTGTAATTTGTCACGTAACAGTAAAGGCTGAATGCAGTAAAGCTTTGGCTTACTCACGGGCTATATGTATAGACTCATCATGCACAAATCATTTTTGTTGAGGATTACGAATAATATTAAAATCCCAAAACTTATGCTGTTAACTGCGTACACCTACTTCAAGAATTGCCCTTTTCCTCTATATTTGTGTCATATATTCTTTGGGTGAGGTGGGGACAAATTGTTAATTGAACAGTACTTCAGCATCGCAACATTATTTATACTCTTTTGATGTGGCTATGATTTTTCTGTCATTGGACAGCTTGTTTATTTGATTTCTTGCAATTTTGTGTGTGTGATCGATACTTATTCATTTGTCCACTCATGCATCGATTGTGTATAGCGGTAGATTCTAGCTACGGACTACTCCTTTGAATCATTCAGGAACGGCACCTCAAGATTTTTTTTATGAGGGTAAGAGATGTAATCGAGTCAAGTTGAGCCAAAGTACGATCTTGAATGTTTGAATTTGACTCGTTTATAATCGAATCGAGCTCGAGCTTTATTTAACAAATATATTAACGGCTTAAAAACTTATTCAAACTTTTATCGAGCATAAACGAATTTAATACATATAAATTATAAATTTAAATATTCATTGAATTAATTAAAATCTTAAATCTATATTTAGAAAAAAAAAATTAACAATATTCTTATTAAAACTTGTAATTTTATTTTAATATAATACATTTTTACATATTTGTCATAAAGTAAAAATATAAAATCTATAAATCAAATATCAAAAATATTATTTTTTTTCTTCTAAGAGCTGACTCACAAGTCTACTAATGAGTGTGTTCACGAGCTAATGAGCCGAAAATATAAAGAATGAGCTTGGTTCGTTTATCTTAAAAAACCTCGTTAAACAAGTTCGAACGAGTTTTTATCGAATCGAGTTTCGAATATCTCAGGAACGACTTACACTCCAAAAATAAGATAACAAATTTATGTTGCGAAAATTGAAGTTTTATTTTAGAAAAGGAAACACATATTGAAATTTCTGATAAATTACTTGATGGTGTGAGCGAACATATATATTTGCCTTTTTTGTTTCGCCATGGCAAATGATTGATATGTACAGTACCAAAGCGTAGGTAGGCTACATATATACACACACATAGATATGAAGGGGCAAAAAAAGAAAAGAAAAGAAACTCACAAAATTTTATGTGTCTAGCTCACAAAATTTTACGTGTCTAGCTAATGATCCATTAATTGTACACACTTTGAGACAATAGATAAGCTTGTGAACCCTAAAGGTGACATGATATGGAGTAATTAAATATTGTATAGAAATGTTGCATCTCCAAGAACAATGAGAGTGAGGAAGTAAAATTAAATAAGGAGTAGTTGCATGTTAGGTTTTCACAATCGAGGGACCCTCGGATGACTCAATACGCAGCCAAATATTTGTGCTGCATGCAATCAACATTAGGAAAGAATGGTCTTTTTCCATGTCAATTTAACAATTGAGTACGGGCCCTCTGATTCATGAATTCCATACTCCTTTTAATATTCACAAATATTCCCACTTGTAGTGTACTACATATGTATATACATATATCTGATTTACTGATGAAAATTATGGTTTGAACCTCGTTTAAAACTTTCAACCTTATATTTATCCGATTTTGAGCTGATATAACATATCCGACGGCATGTCAGCACTTGAGATAAAAAGGAAAAATCCCAATTTATTGCATTTATTGACGCCAAATTTTGACACATCATAGGAGCAAAGTTTTGCATGTTTTAATTCGATTCTAGCAGGAAAAAACTCTGTATGTGTGTGTGTGTTTGATCCAGGATAGCTAGTAACGAGCAACACAACCAAGTACAAGTATCCAAAAATGTGCATAAAAAACTTTTATATATATCCAATGATATCCACGAGACAGGGGGAAGAAACCTGGCATGCAAGCGACGGAAGAGAATTGCAAATGTGGAGTAACATGTGAAGATCACACTCCGTAATATGGATCATATCAAAAGGGTCCATATGCAATCCATTTTTTATCATTCTCTGTTTGGATCTTATCGCACCTCCCACATGTGACACTCTCGCCTTTTTCTTTTTAATCTTTTGTTCTATTTTATTTTGTTTCATCTACTGATACGTAAGTTTTTATATTAAATATGGTGTTTGCCCCCTCCACCCCCACCTCGAAAATAGACAACTCGATCGATATATGGGACTTAGCCCAAAACCCTTTAATATCATGCATGTATATATGTGTGTGCGCATATTCATAAGAAAATGATGTATGTCGAGACGTATTTTTAGTTTTTTTTTTCGTTAGAATACGGACATGACGTTGGACATCTCAGTAATATCGTGTGTATAATAACAATTGTTACGAAAAATGAATACAAGTGGGGAAAGAAAACCATTTTATTGTATTGAGCCAACAACTTGTGGGACGATTTTAAAATTTTCCATAAAAATATGCAATCACTTGGGGTAACCTTTACCCAGCACCCTTTAATTGTGTATCAAATTCACAACTTGCCAAAAACGAACAACTATTTAAGATAGTGAAAGTTTTGCCATAAATTAATTTCTAAGGACATCGAGAAAACAACAACTCTAACGCGATCTCCAGCATATTCAGTTTGTTCCACATTCGTTTAATAAATTTAAAATTCAAAAATACCAAGATATAAAACGTTACATAAAATGGTTTAAAAAAAAACGAAATTTTTTAAGATAAATCATAAATCTATATTTTGAGTAAATATTAACTATATTAAAATTCAAGATATATTATTCTATGATCAATTTATTTTATGGCTCTAATTCATTGAAAATGTCCTAAAACGTACGTAGTATATATATCAAGCTCGACTTATTTCGTTGTCCATCTTGTCCTTAATATAAATGGTCCAAATTTGTAAAGAATTAGGAATCTAATTAAAACTCTGAGTATGTAATGAATATTAATTAGAAGAATCTTGAAGTAAGCATATAGGGTGAATCAAGTGAAGACAAGGGAGTTGAATTTTAATTTAGTACCAAAGCGATGACTCTGAGGAATTCAAATGCAAGAGGACATATTTGTGTGAAAAACATAAAAACAAATTGGGCATTCTTAATTGTTTTGGAATTTTTTGCTTAAGGAAATTCTCGATCATCCAATAATATGCCTGAATTATTTAATTCGAGCTGATTTAATTCCTCAAAATACACAAAACCAAGAGCATCAACAGTGGACATGAACAGGTAATCACGTGCTTAAGATACTAAAATTTAGAGAGCAAGATTTTATTTTTATTTTTTTAATGCAAATCGGAAGGGTACGCCATTCTGTTTAATCGAGTCCCAATATTGAGGACTATTTAATTTGAAAATTAAAATTTAAAATTCTCTTCTTCGACTAATTTTTTTTCTTCTAACTTTAGTTGTTATCTCTACTATATATAATCTTTAGTATATATATTTACTATTTTATAATAATTGAGAGGCTGATAAAAACAGATAGTGCGAGGACACTGTCTTTTCTTCCGATTTTACCTTTTTCTTCACAATTAATTTTCTATTTCTTTAATATTTTATCCATCTCTTCTGCTCTACGTTTCAAGAAAATTGCTCCACGTTTTCTCTCTTTCTACTCAACTCATGGTTTTTCTTCCCAAAATTCTCATGCTTAGATACTGAATAGATAAGTTTGTGAATATCTTTCTCTCAATCTATACATTTGTGGTCGCTTCGGATTTACGATTATATTACACACACAACGCGTATGTTTCGATGACTAATCTTACTATTTTATAAATCTTGAGTCACTTTTAAAAACTGCTTTGGTACGTTTTGATGACACCAAAATATATTTACAATTTAACTTTGATAGTTATTTAAAATTTAATATATTTACATTGAAAAAAAAAAATAGGTGAAAAACAAAAACAAAAAAAATTGTCTTGCATTTTGAAAACTGCATTCTACACATTATTAATAACTACACCCACATCTCCTATGTTGAAGGAAACTGAAATGAATTTGGTTTATATTATATTGACCACACACGCATAGCGTGTGCACTTTTACTAGTATATATGATAGTTGAGTTTCTTAACTCTTAAGGACACCAACATTTTTTTTAACTACACCCACATCTCCTATGTTGAAGGAAACTGAAATGAATTTGGTTTATATTATATTGACCACACATGCATAGCGTGTGCACTTTTACTTGTATATATGATAGTTGAGTTTCTTAACTCTTAAGGACACCAACATTTTTTTTAAAAAAAATTGCCCTTATACTAGATAAATATAAAATTTGTAAATTTGAATGTTTGATTATATTTTTACACGTTCTTTTTCTATTTTATATCAACTAATAATTATAGATAAGATAAATAACTTATAAATTTATTCATACATTACTTTTGAAATTAAAAAAAAATCACAATTAAAAAAATTAATGAAAATAAAAATATAATATTTATATATAACATATAATAATAAATATATTATTTTATTTTATACACACTCAACGTCTGTGCGCATGTTTATGCTAGTAATTAATAATGACATGACTACCATAATAATTATCTTTTCTAACTAATAGCCCTCCTTTTAAGATAAAATAATACATATTTACATAGAAAAATGATACATGTACATATTTAGTTACACATTGAATTATACGTTACACATAAAATTACAAAATAATAATATTATTATTTATGTGATTTTGACTGATGTTTTCTGAATAATGTCTTTTATTCAGTTGATTTTTATTTCGTCAGCACGACTTTTTGTAGCCAATCATGACTAATTAATTAATGCAATAGGTCTACTCGACGTTGTTGATAAGCAGCCATGATTAAATTATTACCATTAGGTAATAAATGACAACCAAATTTGTGGAACTATATCATTCTAAATTCCGTTTAATATATATCCAAAACATGTTTTATTTCATTATATATGTGTGCGTGTCGACTAGTTTGGAGGAATTTCCATATGCATACTTGGATGTGAAGTTGATTTTAGCTCGGTTTTAATCGGAATTTGATTTTGACAACGTGGAAGAACAAAATTACAAAGATCAAAAATATAGTTTTTTCGACCGAAAATGGTTGACCGGATTTTAGAGGTTTGAATATTAGTGACACAAGTAATTTTTGAATAATACGAGGGACCAACGTGTTTAACTTCTTGCAATTTTAGTTGTAATTCGTGATAGTGCCTAGAGGTGATCAAATTTTGTTAGTAACCGTTTGAATCGTACGGAACGAATTGCAGAGCACTGTTTTTTACTTTTTTTTTTTTTTTTTTTTAAAATCACGATTAAAATAATAATGATTATACAATATTGCATGCATAGTGCAGTATTTTTTTGTCACGAACAACACCAAACCGCCTCGACCAAATCCCTTGCGATAATATTTGGCCTAACGTTATAATAATTCGTAAGCAATATACTCAATTAAAGAAGTGATCATTCAATCTATCTCGACTCTAGTAAAAAATTATTACTCTATTAAAAAAAAACTCACATTCATCTTAAATATTATTCAAAATAATCTTTTATTTGTTAGAGTGCCTAGGGGTGATCAAATTTTGTTAGTAACAGTTTGAACCGTACGAACTGAATTGCAACACACTGTTTTTTACTATTTTTTTTTTCAAAACCATGATTAAAAATAATAATGATCCGCATACATGGTGCAGTATTTTTTTGTCACGAACGGCACCAATTGACCCCCCGGCCAAATCTTTGCGATAATATTTGGCCTAACGTTATAATAATTTGTAAACAATACACTCAATTAAAGAAGTGATCATTTAATCTATCTCGACTCTAGTAAAAAATTATTACTCCTATTAAAAAAAACTCACATTCATTTTAAATATTATTCAAAATAATATTTTATTTGTTAAGAGTATTTATTCATTTCACTAGATATATTTTGTTCGAACTTTGAAAAGTAAAAAATGACAATATATTGTAAAGGTCATTATTATTATAAGTGTCATGCATGTCGTGCTCGATTATTAATTTGGTTTTGAATATTTTTTATCGTTGTTTTTGAATCAATTCGAATATATATTCTAATATTTTGCATTCAAATTGATCATTCACAAGAATAACCACACAACCAACCGCAACTGCCCGAAACCACTAAAAACCGTAAAACTAATTCTATATATAAAACCGCAATAATTTTTTTACAAAATAAGTTCGTATAAGACAATTCGATTTGAATTTTAAAAAAAAAAAAAAATCGCACTTTGATTACCCCTGGAGTGGTGCCCTCGCCCAAAACAATGTTTCGAAAGAAGCATGATGTCGGTTTGAAAAAGCCCAGTCTCACAATTGGCCCAAAAAACCTTATCAACTGGAGAAACGACGCCGCATTGGTCTCAGAATTTGGGGGAAAATGGGTTCCAATTGGGATTGGGGAGAGGGGTCCCAAAAGCACTGGAGAATATATTTTATATTTATAGGAACCCTTGTTTCAGTTCATGGCCGTAAGGCCTCTCCGATTCATCGCCTCTCGTCAAAACCATTGCCGCTGCTCCTCCCTCTTGGCTCCGCCGGCCGCTCTATTCCGCCGCATCGCCTTCCAATCCACCTCAATTTCTCAGATACAAAGGCAGCAACAAGAGAAGCCGCCGCCACCGCAGAACCAGAAGCAACAGTTGTCCTCTATCAGTCGACGCTCCGGTGTATCCGTTCCTGAGACCATGGCTCAAAAGATAGGAAAATCTATTCGCCGGCCTGGGGCCCCATCCAAGGCGCGGGTTTACCCTGACGTCAATGTCATCCGCCCTAAGGAGTATTGGGATTACGAGTCCCTCACTGTTCAATGGGGGTAACGGATTCTTTTTACGTGATTTTCGTTCTTAGAATTGATGTTTTTTGTTTTCCGCTATGTTTTAGGGTTATGAATTATGATTGATTGGGCTTGACAGGGAACAGGATGATTATGAGGTTGTGAGGAAGGTGGGGAGGGGGAAATATAGCGAGGTTTTCGAGGGTGTTCATGCCACCAACAATGAGAAATGCGTTATCAAGATCCTTAAACCTGTCAAGAAGAAAAAGGTTTTTTTATTATTATTATTTTTTACCTTATGTTCATTTTGTCTTAATTTCAATTTAATTCTTGTCTCTTTAAACCACTTTTTGTTGATTTTTTGTGGCTAATAGTTGAGGTCTAAAGTTAATGACAACATAAATGAAAGTATGCATTGAAGTTAATGGCAAATATTGTGATGTGGATCGGTTATTTACTTCTCACTACATAGAGCTTCACTGTTGCAGAGTCCCCGTTATTTTACCATAAATATGAAAAACTTCTTTTCAAATCAAAGAGTGCAATACCTGCATCAAATAGGCACTGATATATGAAACAAAAATGGATATCATATAGTTTTCCTTGAAACTGCTATATTTGAATGGATTGCATGAAGATATAACCAGGTGACCAAATCTTATGTGAAAGGGGGTTGGGGATCAACAACTAAGAAATTGTTTTTCTGAAGACCATTTGTTTTAGCAAGGCGTGTGGTAGAAATATGAGCCACTTTGCTCTTTTTGGTCAGAATATCTGTTGGACCCTATCTTGGAGGCTTTGAGAACCTAGGAAGCGAAAGTATATCTTGCCTAACTAGTTTATGTCTCTTTGAAAGTGTGCACCATTTTGATGTCTATTGAGTTTCCATGCCAAGTGTTATCAGCTGTCGGCTGTTTGTCTCTTAGACTTTCTGCACTTAATTATGGTTATGTTTGATTCTTATGGATGTAAGTGCTCCAAAATTGTGGCATTCTGCTTCAATTTATAAAAGTGTTTGTTCCTCGTGCTATGAATGAGATTTGAACCATTATTGTACGCAGCCATAGTTTCTGTAAATATAGCAGATTGTTCCTATAATGTTTCAAGTTTCAACCAATATTTTCATTTTTGTCTTGGATTTATTGCTTCTTGCTTTCTATTTTTTGTTTTGTTTTGTTTTTTAATGGGGTTGATTCTTCTTTTGGAGCATGGAGAATCGGAGATGAATATATTGAAGGACTTACAATAATATTTACTGGTGCAGATCAAGAGGGAGATAAAAATATTACAGAATCTTTGTGGTGGGCCTAATATTGTAAAGTTGCTTGATATTGTAAGAGACCAGCAATCAAAGACACCAAGTCTTATATTTGAATACGTGAACAACACAGACTTTAAAATGCTGTATCCCACACTTTCGGATTTTGATATTAGATACTACATATATGAGCTCTTAAAGGTGAGTATGTTTTCTTTCTCATGTTTTGAAGCCATGAATTCTCACGTGTTGGTCTCAATTTCCATCTTTACTATTCTCATGAGTGAATCATAGATGGACCAGTGATTTGTTTTTCTGAACCTCTACATCCGTAAATTTGGCTGATTGTCCGCAATAATTTCATTTCTTTCAATGGAGACCTGGCTGGCCGTTTTATATTTCTACAGCTTAGATTTATTTGTATCATGGATACTTATGGGCCCCGAATGATTATGGCAAGGAAAAGTTTGATTCAGAGGGAGAAGAAGAGGCAGAAATTGGAAAGAAATATCATTAGATTCGTTGATCCTCAACAAAGAAATAAGCATGTTACTTTACTGTGTCTGCATTGTCTCAGGTGTCCATGTTATTGGTAGAATAGATTAAAGCACATTTAATATATTTAGTTCGCTCCACTGGAATTCTGTTGGATTCATTTTTATACAGGCAGTAATAGTGAAAAAATTATGGAATCAGGTGACACTTTTGGTTAGAAAAGAAATTAGTGCGCACAATATCTTAGTGATGGGTAACGATTGTAAATAGCTGTAGTTGGCATCCACTTGGCGTAAAACCAGCCGATAGGTAATGTGGCTATGGGTGACTCTTTTCAGCTATATGCTTAACACATCCTCATCACAGAATAGAAATTTCAAGAATTAGTGATTAAATAGAAAGTGACTTTGGGTTCTCAATGAGTCACATAACAAGTCACTTGCTGGATTTGGTTTTCTTTAATTTTTCATTATTAATCACACACACACCCCCGAAAAAAAAGCGCGTTATTACTCTTCCATCATATGATATGTTCTTATGTTTTATTTTGATCACAGAGATTCTGTTTATTCTTTAATATGTGTAGGCTTTAGATTACTGCCATTCTCAAGGTATCATGCATCGTGATGTCAAGCCTCATAATGTCATGATAGATCATGAGCAGCGCAAACTTCGTCTTATAGATTGGGGACTGGCAGAATTCTATCATCCTGGTAAAGAGTATAACGTTCGTGTAGCTTCAAGGTTTGCCATCTCAACCTCCATCTTAATATTAACATCCCTTATGGTTCGTGTAGCTGTAGATGCTTCTGACTTGCTGGATTTTGATATTAAAATTTTGTTCTATATATTAAGTAGGACACGTTATAATTTATTACAGAAATGGTGATGCTTACAAATGTTAATATTGTTGTAGGCTGTAGCCTAACCCAGCACATGTTGGTTGTATTTTTTCTTAGTGAGCTGATTTACATCTACTTTATCTGATGGACTGCATTTTCTAGATATTTTAAGGGACCTGAACTCCTCGTTGATTTGCAAGATTATGATTACTCCTTGGACTTGTGGAGCCTTGGGTGCATGTTTGCAGGAATGGTATGCATTTATTTTGGTTCCCCTCCCTGGCGGGAACTTTTACGAGTCTTATAGTGTTTATGCACATATGATTATAAATGGACCTGGAGGTCCTGGACATATCATTTGATCGGCCTCATCTCTGATGAATCTGCACTATTAGTGTCATTCTGTTGGACAATTTTAAAATTCTATACATTGGCATACAAAAGATTATTTCTTGTGATTGTATGAGCATATCGAATTATGAAGCCGATACATGATTGATGCATCATTTGTTGGGCCTCTCATTAATTTCCAAAAAAACATAGTGGAATTGTGTAAGCATTTTAGTTTATGAATTTTTCCCCAAAAGCCCTAGATGATAGATTATCCGCTTGTATGCCATCCATGGATGGATGAGGAGGTTGGGCAATTGATTTTCCAAGATATTCCTAAGTTGACCCTGCAAATGAGACTGATAGTGATGGCATGTGTGTGTACAGATATTTCGCAAGGAACCTTTCTTTTATGGGCACGACAATTATGATCAACTGGTCAAGATTGCGAAGGTATATTGAGTTTTGTACTGGAAAAGCCTCTTATCTTGTACTTGATGTATGATGTGCGCCAAATTATGCTGGAGTTTTTTGTGTGCTATGATGATGCCTGACTTCTTGTCTCTTTCTTGCCCTTGGTGGCTAAAGAACATAAGCATATGTGGTTTTCTTTTTCTTCCTATTAAAGTTATTCTGTTTTTATATTATGACAGGTGTTGGGGACAGATGAGTTGAATGCATATTTGAACAAGTACCACTTGGAATTGGACCCAAATCTTGCTGCCCTTGTTGGAAGGTAGTGTATAGACCTGAAATTTGTTCACTTTAAAGGCATGGTTATTGCAAGTTGAGAATCTCTGTGCTTTGTCAATCTAGACCTAGCAGAAAGCCATGGACTAAGTTCATCAACTCTGATAATCAACACTTGGCTGTTCCCGATGTAAGCATCATATTATATTAATAATCTTATACATCTACTATTTTGCTTTTCACGGATTCTAAACAAATCCTTTTTTCTTTTACTCTTCCTTTTTTAAGGCTATTGATTTTGTTGACAAACTGTTACGCTATGATCATCAAGAAAGGCCAACCGCTAAGGAAGCAATGGTAAAAGTTTCCAACTACCACCTCTCCCTCCCTTCACATGGAAATATAAAAAAAAAAATTGATTTCTGAAAATGTGATGGATGCTATTTAATACATTTGATTTAATTACGGAGTCATTGTGTTGTGTTGCTGACTTGCGTTCTCATCTTCTGACGAATTTATTGGAAAATAAAAAAGTTGATTCAAGGATAAATTTTTTATTCAAAGATAAAGCTTACATGTTGGCTTATTTATATTTGTACCTATCAACACCCCCAAATTAGACAATGATTCTTTCCTCACCAAATATCCATTTATTGGTGGTTTTTTTTTTTGGCAGGCTCATCCTTATTTCTACCCTATAAGAAATGCAGAAAGCAGCCGGAGTCGTGCCCAGTGAGACCAAGTGCCAGATACCGCTGAATTAATCCCCGGTGTCGATCATTCGTGCCTCTGTGATAATGATTGTACGGATTATTTAGATATTTATTTGTGTTTCGCAAGTTGAGCGTGATGCTATTTATTGGTTGATCCATTCACAAGCATTTGCTTTTAGACTTCAATATGAACGAACACTCTCAATTGATTCAGCATTCTCCCTTTCTTTGTTTTCGGTGAGGTGAGAGGGGAAAAAGTCGGTGTTTCCTCGTCCAAGTCTTGTTCATTATATCAAGAGTTGATTAATTTGTACAATGATGAGATGGAAGAACGAAATTTTCCATTGTGATCTACTTTATAAATTAAAGATGAACCAAATGTGGAGGCAATATAACTTAATATATATGGTCGCTCTAATTATCTTCGCGGATGGAATTTACCGTAAAACACAATGTGTTTTAAAAAGTGAATTCCTCATTCTCATCAATTGCGTTGGAAACGTGAGGATTAAAAGCATCGAACTTGGTATGCTTGTTTTTTAAATTGAGGTGACACCTAAATCCAAAAGGTGGACTCAGTTTAATATATATATATATATGTTAATAATGGTGTCCACAAATCACAATGGTGTCAAAATTCTAACATGCAAGTTGATTGTGATTGTAATGCTAATGATATGAATTAATATAATTAACATAATAAAATAATAATTGTAATCGAAATAATAATTGTAATGGGTGGTAGTAGAACATTTACTTTTATCATTATTATAATGTTGCAAAAAAACTATTATAATTAATACTACAATAGTGACTAAAATTGCATTTATAGTTATTAATCATACAAACCCATAAATCATGTAATTTAATTTAAATTAACGTTTTGCTGCAGGCTTAATTCGTATCATATACAAAAACTGGGGAGAAAAAGGGAAATAATAGTGATAGTGAAATAATAAAAAAATAAAACCAAGAAACCAGATAACTATTGTCGGTTCCCCGGTATTAGTAATTTTTTCCCACACGATTTGAGGGGGAAAAAATTAAAGTGTGCTTTTACTTTTTCCAATTTTATTTTATTATTCTTATGGGCAAAATATTCAGGAGCGAAACTTTTTTAATTTAATATTATTATCCACCTAAAAAATATATAAAACGGAAAAAAATTTACTACTAGAATTGATGGGCCCTCTACCCAATGGGCAAGAACCCTCCAAAAATCAGAGTATGCTGCTTGTGTGCAGCGAACACACGGTATTCTTTAGTAAAAGGCGAAAGAATAGTTCGCTTTGTGCTCACTGCGCAGCTGCTTGATTTTTCGCAGATTGGGCTTGTCATTTTATGGAACAGATTCGTGTCCTGTTTCTCATTTATTCCATGTGGGACGGAGAATAGGGAAAGTTGGGAAAGGGAAACTCTACCCATCTTCACTTCTTTAGTTATTAAATAATAAATAATAAATATGATATATTATCTTTATTTTTTACATAATTAATCATGATAAAAATTAGGATAGAAACATTTTATTAGTCCTGAGAACTCGAGAAATAGAGAATATTAATTAGGACAGTTATAAACTTATAACTTATACGTGGATTATAAAATTTAATAAAATAGGTTTTTTTTTAACTAATGAATGTGCATGTTCATCCATTCCATTTGATTTAATTAAAAGGATGAAAGTGGAGGCCTAGATTGATATGAAAAATTAATCATTAAAAAAATAGTAAAAGAATATGGTAAAGATATGCATATGTTATTTTAAGAAGTGAATATTTTCGAGACACCAAAAATCGGTTACTACTTACTATTATATGTAGATTCTTTATTAGATAAAGTTGATGATGATATAGACTTAGATAAATATATTTCCAAGTTCATTCTCAATCTATTATTAGGGTTATCAATTTGGGCCGGCCCGTTGCATTGGTTTTATAAACAGGTAGCAATCCTAAAATCGATGAACTCAATACAACTACGCGGTGGTATAAACTATAAACCAACAAAAACACTTCCAACGGGTAGTAACCGCTCTGGTTTACATGTTTTAGGAGTGTCTAGTAACCATTTCTAATTACGAGATCCCCCCGCACTTCTAGATACTATACTTTGTATAACAGGTGCAAAATTTAAGAGTTGTTCTTCTTGCATCCGCCTAAGTGCCTCTGTTTCTGCTTGGTGTAGTGCTTCTCGAGCCTCCATAACTTTGATTTTTCCTTAAATTTCCCTTAATTTATCTGCAACATCTGAACTAGAGTTAAAATTGTGCCTATAAAATGACGTGTGTTTACATTGCTTTGGAAAAATTTTGCTAGGCAGTGAACGACCAGAATGTTTGGGCCCGAATACCTCACTGCATAAAGAATATAGTTAATATCATACAACGTCCAACACTTTAAACAAAAAAAGATGACATTGTGAAGAGATTACAACCCAAATGCTTTCTCGTGCACTTCTGTTGCTTGTGTTCCCTCGGGCATGTCTTGGAGGCGATGCTCCACAACCTCTTGTAGTAAATTCTAACAAAAATAATGTTGATAACATGAAAAGAATATTCAGAAGTCTTTTTAAATTAAACCATATTGTTACCTCAACTTGTATTGCCTCATCATCAACTAGAACATCTCTTTTTTTTTTGCTTCGGCTATTCAATTGTAGTATTTCAACACGAGTCGATTTTCTATCATTTTCCTGAAAGACTGAAACTAATAAAACAACAAATACCTCATATAACTCATACGTGACAGTAAATAGGTAATAAGAAACTGACTGCAACAAAAATAATAATTTCGAGCTTACAAATTTATCAACTAAAGATGGAATATTTGTACATCCCTGTGCATGAATCCCTTTATTTTTATTTGCATTTTCTCGATTTATTTTAGAAGTTCCCTGGAAAAAAAATTTGTGATAAACTTTAAAATCCATAACCATATTTCAAAAGTGATTGATGTTAGGTTCACCTCATTAGTCTTCCAGTAATGGCATAATATTTTCCAAACATCGGGTGCCAAGCCATGAGGAATGAGATGAATTCCCACGAGCTCTTCTAATGGAGTGTTTGGATCATAAGATGTAGACTTCACTTGAGCCCTCCATCGCCTCCATGCAATCCCCATTATTTGCATGACAATATTTCTATGGCGATTGGGTATTAAAAAACGTTCCTATAAACATAAATTAAATATCTGTGTGTTTTAAATTCAAATTTGAAATTAAATATCTATTAACTTATAGTAATACGTCTCCATGCTTCATTCAAACTATCTGTAGGCATTTTTCTCCAATCTATAATACTTAGGGGCAACAAATCTTCATCTCGTGCAATAGTACCCACAAAATTTGCGAGTGTCGCCTGTAATTCACCATAAGGCTGTCCCATTTCATTGAATCTTACCACTGTTACGAGACCAAAGGAAGTGGGCTTAGAAGACAAGGGCAGACCCATTTTGAAGAATGTTTACTCCAGAATAGGGGTGTAGTAGCCCGGTTCCATTTTACAAGATTAAGTGATTTTAAACATGTTAGAAAATGATATATAATTTTAAAAGTGTCAAAACATGTTTAAGGAGTCCTTATTTGGTAAAAATAAGTGGAAAATCAGATCCGGAACGTCCGAAAATGTTGGGGTATGTCCCGGGGGTCTTGGGGGCCCAAAACCAGTTCGGAAACATGAGAAACAGTTCGGAGCTTTCGGGCAGATCGGAGCTTCCGATCTCAACCAGAAACAGGTGTCAAGGAGATTTAAACACGTGGCCAGATGCAGGAGATCGGAGCTTCCGATCCTGCGATCGGAGCTTCCGATCTCGGCCGTCCAAAATGTGGCAAATATGCACCGATCGGAGCTTCCGATCGTGGCCTATAAATAGGCCATCCGAGAGCCTCATTTTTCACAACAAATCATATTCTTTCTCTCTCGATTTTAGAGCATTCTAGGAGCTTTTTGGGGTGTTTCCGGCCTTCCTAGGCTTCGTCCGGAGGTTGGCGAGGCGCTCCAGGGTTACGGTGGAGTGGTGCCCAAGTTCTGGTGCAATCGTCATCAGTGGGCTGGCGACGGACGCAGGTATAGCTCTTGCTCTTTATAGTAAATAGGGAGTATGCTATAGCGTAGTTAAGGCTTTTAGAATAAAGTGGTAATGCATGAGTACTTTGCATTGTAGTGCGGACTGTAGGCTTGGACATAGTGCTGGTCTAGCCTGCCTAGTGTATGAGGTACGAAAGTATTATTCGAGATATCCAAATTGAGTATGCATGTATTATGTGTTTTCATGGATTATGTGATTGCATATTTTATATGCCTTTATATATACAGCATGTCATGACTGTATGTTGCATATATGAGCATATTGAGCTTTTACCTTAGAGGTTTCCTGTAGTAGGGCGCTCACCCTACGAGTTTGTGGATGGTTGGATACGTAAGTCTTGTGTCAGGTCACCTTATGGTTGGACACATGTACTAGTATCAGGTCACCATTATCCACTGGGTATATGAGCCACCTCCTGATGCGACGGCGCAACGTGCTATATACCCTGGGCCCGGTCTATGAGCTTGCTTCTTGACCTGAGAGTCTTGGTACCCAGTTCACTTGCATACATGCACACATAACACCGTATACTCATACTCTCGTACTGAGCTTATCATGCTCACGTCCCGTACTTTGTTGTATTTGGTGTTGGAGAACGGTGATCAGATCAATAAGGATTGATACCCGGTGCAGCGGAAGTTTAAAAATTTTATATGGAACGATTCCATATCATGGGTATCAAAACTTTACGATTAAATTGTGCGTGTAAAAATTAAATAACAATTAAATTTTTACCTCCAATCTCGAAACGAGATTATGGACACCAACAGATTACTCTGCTCTTGTTGTATATCCCAGGAACTGATGGACGAACAATTCTTCAATCAGGTCCAAGAACAGAAGTTTAATCCCTCTGATAGATTGCACTAGAAAATCTATCAGAAGTTTCTACGAAGAGAATTAACGAATTTGATCCGTTAAACCAGACTGCAAATTCTAAATTCACAGGCTGGAATTTTTCGAGCAGAGAGAGGAGAAGGGGGGGCGGCCACTTTTAAAAAAATCAGCTAGGGTTTTCGAAAATTGTGACCTCTGTTGTGTAATTTCTGTACTGCAATAACTTATTTATAATGTGGGCTGCTAACAGCTTAGGGCCCATTAGTCATAAGTTCAAGCCTGACAAGCAAAGCCTGCATGTTCAGAAATTAATATAAAATTCATCGTGACTCAGATTGATAAACCAATTTCACCAATGTGCACAGAAACCATTTCTGCATCTTTTAAAGTCAAGATAAATTTTCTGAATCCGAATTCAGTGGTTTCCAAAAATGCCTATCCCTATGTCATTTTAGGAAATCTTACTCCTCTACTCTTTAAATAAGAAGTCCCACTTCTTTGTTCATTAAATTTAACTCTTTAAATTTAACTATCTCAACGGGGATTAAAAATCCATTACTTGTGTGACCCTCAATGGTTCAGGGATACAGCTAGCCGTGGGCTCACAACTCCTTGTGACTCGGAACAACAATTTCCGACTTGCCCATCAAATCATGGTAAGAGCGCCTAGCAACATCGCCCCATGATTCCCTAGGTATCACTGATAGTGCCTGCAAGAACCAATAGATTTTGGTTAGCGTACAGTACGGTCCCTTCATCCATATATCCCGATCGAATCAACAACCATTGGTAAATCGAGAGTCGTTCGAGATTCGATAACTATGCAATGCATCTTGAAGATCAAATAGTGACATCGCATGTGCTACTAAGAAACCATTTCTTAAAACACATCATGTACTCTGGCCAGAGATTCGTCACACTAATATCTCCTCAGATTGCATGGGATATCCACACTAGCAAGTATGTGGTGAATCCTTGACAACAAAGCATCGACTCTTATATGTGTCGTAACTGTACCCAATCCCGACACCTGATGACCCCAATAGAGTCGGTAAACGAGTCAAAATACAGTACTAGCATATAGAGTCTCAATGATGTTTCAAGTAGTAAGGACTAATGGTGTACAACCAAAACCACGGACTTTATCCACTCGATAAGTGATAACCACTTGGAAAGTCCGGATAGGGTAGTTCGATCATTCATCGTATGAATATCCATTTGCATGCTTTGAACATCTCTATGTTCCATACCAATGAAACGTGGTACTCGGCATCGCAAATGCTAGTCTCAATCTCGAGCGATCCTTATCCTTATTAACGGACGGCTCAATCGACTAGGAACTGTTTAGAATATACAGTGACTATAAGATGTGTTTCATGATAGCCATCCCCATGTGCTACCACATCTTACATACACTATAGTATATTCAAGGTTTTCATCTAAACATCTTATAGTATGTCACAACATAATAATATGATAAAAGATAAAGTAAACGCCTTTATAAAAGTGTAAATTATATTAAACAAAAGATTGTTTATACAAAGAGTCATCAAAGCCCTTAGCCACAAGTTGGCTCACCGGGCACCCACTCTTTCAATCTCCCACTTGCCCTAAAGCCAACTAGTCATACTACGCAGTCCCATTGCTTCGCGATGTTTGTCAAATAATGGTCCTGGCAAGGGCTTAGTAAGTGGATCAGCGATATTGTCTGCAGAGGCCACTCTCTCGACAGTGATGTCTCCTCTTTCCACGATCTCCCGGATAATGTGGTATTTCCTCAGTACGTGTTTGGATCTTTGATGAGACATTGGTTCCTTTGCCTGAGCAACGGCACCCGTGTTGTCACAGTACACCGGGACTGGACCAACAACTTCAGGAATAACGCCCAACTCTTGGACGAAATTCCTCATCCAAACGGCCTCTTTAGCAGCAGCTGATGCTACAATGTATTCTGCCTCAGTGGTGGAATCCGCTGTGGTGTCCTGCTTGGAACTCTTCCAAGAGACAGCACCGCCATTGAGCATGAACACAAATCCAGAGGTTGACTTCGAGTCATCCACATCACTTTGGAAGCTAGAGTCGGTATAGCCTTCCAATTTCAGTTCTCTTCCTCCATATACCATGAACATATTCTTAGTCCTTCGTAAGTACTTAAGAATGTCCTTCACGACTTTCCAATGCATTTGACCGGGATTCGCTTGATATCTGCTCGTGACACTCAGAGCAAATGCTACATCCGGTCTGGTAGATATCATCCCATACATGATACTACCAATGGCTGACGCATATGGTACATGTGTCATTTTCTCTATCTCTTCATCAGTCTTGGGACACATAGACTTGGATAGAGAAACTTCATGATACATAGGTAGATGTCCTCTCTTGGACCCATCCATTGAAAACCTTTTCAATATGGTTTCGATGTAAGTTGATTGAGTGAGTCCTATCATTCTCTTAGATCTATCTCTATATATCTGTATCCCTAGAATATAGGATGCCTTGTTGGATAACTGGCGGTCAGATCAATCACGATTGATACCCGGTGCAGCGGAAGTTTAAAAATTTTATCATGGAACAATTCCATGGTGTGGGTATCAACCATTCAACGATTAAATTATTGTGTGTGTAAAATTCAAATAACAATTAATTAAATTTTACCTTCAATCTCGAAGCGAGATTATTGGACACCACACAGATTTCTCTGCGCTTCTTGTATCTCCCAGGAACTGATGAACTCCTTCAATCAGGTCCACGAATGAGGTTTAAATCCCTCTGACAGATTGCACTAGAAAATCTATCAGAAGTTTTTCTGCGAA
Source organism: Henckelia pumila (assembly GCF_033568475.1). Classification (NCBI taxonomy): domain Eukaryota; kingdom Viridiplantae; phylum Streptophyta; class Magnoliopsida; order Lamiales; family Gesneriaceae; genus Henckelia; species Henckelia pumila. The sequence goes on along the minus strand of NC_133121.1, from coordinate 7,101,898 downwards.
GAGATTAAACGAATCTGATTCGTTATTCCTGACTGCAATTCAAAATCACAGACCGGAATTTCTCGGGCAGAGTATGGGAGGGGTCGGCCGATTATTACTTTGAGAGGCTAGGGTTTTCGATTTTTGCTTCTCAAAAATAATGAGCTGTTGTGTGTAATTTCTGTACTGCAATAACTTATTTATAATGCAGGCCACTAACACCTTAGGGCCCATTAGTCATAAGCTAGGGCCCGACAAGCAAAGCCCGCACGTTCAGAAATTAATATAAAATTCATCGTGACTCCGATCGATGAACCAATTTCACCAATGTGCACAGAAACCATTTCTGCACATTTTAAAGTCAAAATAAATTTTCCTGAATCCGAATTCAGTGGTTTCCAAAAATGTCCATCCCTATGTCATTTTAGGAAATCCTACTCCCTAACTCTTATTTAAGAAGTCCAACTTCTTTATTCATTAAATTTAACTCTTTAAATTTAACTATCTCAACGGGGATTAAAACTCCATTACACTGTGTGACCCTCAATGGTTCAGGGATACAGCTAGCCGTGGGCTCACAACTCCTTGTGACTCGGAACAACACTTTCCGACTTGCCCAACGAATCATGGTAAAGCGCCTAGCAACATCGCCCCATGATTCCCTAGGTATCACTGATAGTGCCTACAAGAACCAGTAGATTTTGGTTAGCGTACAGTACGGTTCCTTCATCCATATATCCCGATCGAATCAACAACCATTGGTATATCGAGAGTCGCTCAAGATTCGATAACTATGCAATACATCTTGAAGATCAAATTAGTGACATCGCATGTGCTACTAAGAAACCATTTCTTAAATCACATCAAGTACTCTGGCCAGAGATTTGTCACACTAATATCTCCTCAGATCGCATAGGATATCCACACTCGCAAGTATGTGGTGAATCCTTGACAACAATGCATTGACTCCTATATGTGTCGTAACTGTACCCAATCTCGACACCTGATGACCCCCATAGAGTCGGTAAACGAGTCAAAGCACAGCACTAGCATATAGAGTCTCCATGATGTTTCAAGTCGTAAGGACTAATGGTGTACAACCAAAACCGCGGACTTTATCCACTCGATAAGTGATAACCACTTGGAAAGTCCGGATAGGGTAGTTCGATTATTCATCCTATGAATATCCATTTGCATGCTTCGAACATCTCCATGTTCCCTACCAATGAAACGTGGTACTCCGCATCGCAAATGCTAGTCTCAAACTCGAGCGATCCTTATCCTTATTATCGGACGGCTCAATCGACTAGGTACGGTTTTTAGAATATACAGTGACTATAAGATGTATTTCATGATAGACATCTCCATGTTCTACCACATCTTACATACACTATAGTATATTCAAGGTCTTTATCAAAACAACAATAGTATATCACAATATAACAATATGAAGTAATATAAAGTCATTGCCATAAAAGTGTAAATAATATTAAACAAAAGATTGTTTATACAAAGAGTCATCAAAGCCCATAGCCACACAGTTGGCTCACTGGGCACCCACTCTTACAATCTCCCACTTGCCCTATAGCCAACTAGTCATACTACGTAGACCCATTGCTTCGCGATGTTTGTCAAACAATGGTCCTGGCAAGGGCTTAGTAAGCGGATCAGCGATATTGTCTGCAGAGGCCACTCGTTCGACAATGATGTCTCCTCTTTCCACAATCTCCCGGATTATGTGGTATTTCCTCAGTACGTGTTTGGATCTTTGATGAGACCTTGGTTCCTTTGCTTGAGCAACGGCACCCGTGTTGTCACAGTACACCGGGACTGGACCAACAAATTCAGGAATGACGCCCAACTCTTGGACGAACTTCCTCATCCAAACGGCCTCTTTAGCAGCAGCTGATGCTGCAATGTATTCAGCCTCAGTGGTGGAATCCGCTGTGGTGTCCTGCTTGGAACTCTTCCAAGAGACAGCACCGCCATTGAGCATGAACACAAATCCAGAGGTTGACTTCGAGTCATCCACATCACTTTGGAAGCTAGAGTCGGTATAGCCTTCCAATTTGAGTTCTCGTCCTCCATAAACCATGAACATATTCTTAGTCCTTCGCAAGTACTTAAGAATGTCCTTCACGGCTTTCCAATGCATTTGACCAGGATTAGACTGATATCTGCTCGTGACACTCAGAGCAAATGCTACATCCGGTCTGGTAGATATCATCCCATACATGATACTACCTATAGCTGACGCATATGGTACATGTGTCATATTCTCTATCTCTTCATCAGTCTTGAGACACATAGACTTGGATAGAGAAACTCCATGACACATGGGTAGATGTCCTCTTTTGGACCCATCCATTGAAAACCGTTTCAATATGGTATCGATGTAGGTTGATTGAGTGAGTCCTATCATTCTCTTAGACCTATCTCTATAGATCTGTATCCCAAGAATGTAGGATGCCTCTCCCAAATCCTTCATCGAAAATCTACCTGATAACCATATCTTTGTTGACTGCAACATCCCTACATCATTCCCAATGAGTAGGATGTCATCAACATAAAGTACTAAGAATGTCACCGCATCCTTAACTACTTTCTTGTACACGCAAGGTTCCTCCGGGTTCTTGATGAAACCAAAATCTTTTATTGTTTCATCAAATTTCTGGTTCCAACTTCTTGATGCTTGTTTTAGACCATAAATTGATCTCTGAAGCTTGCATACCTTATGCTCGCTTCCCATGGATGTGTACCCCTCAGGCTGCTTCATATAGATTTCCTCCTTAATGTCTCCATTAAGAAAAGCAGTCTTCACATCCATTTGCCATATCTCATAGTCATACCATGCAGCTATGGCAATTAGGATTCTTATGGACTTGAACATTGCAACTGGTGAAAAGGTTTCGTCATAGTCAACTCCTTGCCTTTGAGTATAACCTTTAGCCACCAATCGCGCCTTGTAGGTCAATACCTTACCATCAGGCCCAAGCTTTCTTTTGTAGATCCATTTACACCCTATCGAAACAATTCCATCGGGAGGATCTACTAAAGACCAAACTTGGTTTGTATGCATCGAATCCAATTCTGACTGCATAGCTTCAAGCCATAAATTCGAATCCGCATCAGAAATTGCTTCCTTGAAGTTTCTTGGATCACATCCAATGTCGGGTTCATCTTGATCCCCTTCAAGAAGAAGACCATATCGAACTGGAGGTCTAGAAGTCCTTTCGGATCTTCTAGGTGCAGGCGTGTCCAGCAATGGTTCCTGAGGTGTAGGATCGTTATTTTGTATTTCGGGTTCTTCTCGAACTTCTTCGAGTTCCATCATCTCGCCTTTCTTATCCAATAAGAATTCCTTCTCCAAGAAGGTGGCATTCCTAGAAACAAACACCTTTGTTTCAGCAGGATAATAGAAATAATATCCGATTGAATTCTTCGGATACCCTACAAAATAACATAAGCTGGATCGACTATCCAACTTATCTCCCACTGTCCGCTTCACGTAAGCAGGACATCCCCAAATCCTCAAGTACGAATACTTAGGAGCTTTGCCATTCCATAACTCGTATGGTGTTTTGTCCACTGCTTTAGTGTGGACGTTGTTCAACAACAATACCGCCGTTTCAAGCGCATAGCCCCAAAACGAAGGTGGAAGCTCAGTGAAGCTCATCATAGATCGAACCATGTCCAACAAAGTTCGATTACGACGCTCCGATACACCATTCAGCTGTGGTGTCATAGGAGGAGTCCACTGAGAGAGAATCCCATTCTCTTTTAGATAGTCTAAAAACTCGGTACTTAAGTATTCTCCACCTCGATCCGATCGAAGTGCTTTAATACTTTTACCTAGCTTGTTTTCTACTTCAGCCTTGAATTCTTTGAACTTTTCAAATGCTTCATACTTATATTTCATTAAATATAAATACCCATACCTTGAATAATCATCAGTAAAGGTAATGAAGTAGGTGTGGCCATGTTGAGTCCCAACTCTAAATGGACCACAAACATCTGTATGGATCAAATCCAACAGATTTTGACTACGCTCAGGTTTCCCCTTAAAAGGAGATTTAGTCATTTTCCCTTTTAGGCAGGATTCACAAGTAGGTAGAGAGTTAATATCAGACATATCAAACATGCCCTCTCCCACTAGCTTGTTCATCCTCCTTGAGGAAATATGACCTAGCCTAGCATGCCAAAGGTTTGCCGGGTTTTGACTATCGATTTTCCTTTTGTTTGTTGTCGCCGGTTTATCAACATAATTCACTGGAACGTCTTTTAGTTTTAAGTTGTATAGATCGTTTTCAAGTTGTCCATTTCCAATTAAACATTCATTCTTGTAAATATTGCAAATCCCATTCACAAAATTGCAAGAATAACCATCTCTATCAAGCATAGAAATAGAAATAATGTTTTTAATTAAATCTGGCACAAATAAAACATCTCTTAACAATAATTTAAAACCGTTCTGCAAAGACAAACAAACATCTCCAATGGCCGTAGCTTCAACTCTGGAACCATTCCCGAGCCTCAGCTGGGTCTCACCCATTCTAAGCCTATTACTTCTTGTCATCATTTGCAACTCATTGCAAATATGAGATCTACATCTGGTATCCAATACCCAAGAAGTAGTATTAAGAAAAACATTTTAATGTAAAACATACCCTTTGCAGTTCGCAACTGCTTGAGGTATTCCTTGCAGTTACGTTTCCAATGACCGGGTTTCTTGCAATGATGGCAAACTTGTTTAGACTTGTCCAATTTTGCATGTAACATTTGGCCTTGAGATCATGGTCCAACCATTTCTCTAGTTCGGCCAACCTTTCGGCAGTTACATCAGCCGGGGCTGTTTTCGGAGAAGCCTTTTCTAACACTTTAGAAAATCTTTTCCGAACTTAGGACAATCTTAACTTATGGAATCATTCTGTATTGTTTGCGCCAATAAGTTTGTTTTGTTGGAGAATAGAAACATGTGGATTACTGAGATGAAACAGACAATTATCGATGATTGTTTAAGCAATTTACTAAGACATAAAATAGGCGAATTTAATTTTATGAATCTCACTCCCACTATTTTAACGATTTCACTACCCTCTAGTGAAAACGGGAAACTTTTTCCTTAGTGAGAACATGGAGTCCAATTGACAAACTTATGGTCCCGAATAATATCAGCCAACCATAATTCTCAAAAGGTAGAGCCCAATTGCTTCCAAAGCAACCCCCATGTGTTTACCTCATGTCCAATAAGGGCCCAATAATATGACGCCGTTTAAAGTGACATGTCAAGATGACCCATCAATATTAAGTTGTGATGGACGGTCGCCATGTGGATCCCCCAATAATATGAGCCGATCTCATGGGAGTTCCACCCAACTTACAACATTTGTCGATCCAATGTACAGCTTTCCGACGGACGGGCCCCCCCAATAATATGAGCCGGACCGTATCCGCGGGTAGCATCACATACATTGACCGTTGATGGAAGGTGGGAATATTTAAACAAATTTAAATTTCCTTTATTTATCTTGATATAAATTTTAAATCATATTTAAAATGAGGGATTTTTAATTATAAAAATATTTGTCTCATCATATTCATTTTATTGCATGCTTGCCGGATTCACGCAATTTATGTCTAAACATGCATACAATCATAATATCAAATATTATATAGGATGATCGATTCCATTTCTAATTGACCCGTGGTTGCCAATCACGGGTCTTAGTCCAATCCTAGGTAATATGCAGTATGCAATGCAATCCTATTACATGTGCTTCCAATTTACATTTCTTCAGTCTTTATTGTCTGCTGGGCCCACCATTTTCAAATCTTGATCTCCCACTAAATCTAATGCATTTACAATAAATAACAATGACAAGTAGGGGATACATTTTTAGGGGTGGGAACGGGCTATAAACCAAGCCCACTTTTATTACATATGACATTCATATCGGGCCATAAACCAGGCCCATTAATAAAACCAACAACAATAAAAACAAAATGTAAATTCCTAACATACACCTACAAAATTGGTCATGGCAATCGATCATCCTTATCCAATAACATTTAATTCAAAATTAATTTATTGGATAACATGCAGTGGCAATTCAAATTTAAACAAGATAAAATCATATTTTATATATAAAATCTCATTTCACATATAAAATCATATTTTATCTCTATATCAAATAAAATCATATTTTATCTATAAAATCCAATTTTACAAATAAAATCATATTTTACTCAATATATCATAAGATCATATCTTATCATCAATTGTACCAAAATAATTGATTTCAAAATTCAATTTACGGATAAAACATTAAAATTTTCCAAAAATTCAAATTTATCCAAAATCAATTTTAAAATTTACGGACTCGAACAATTCGATCCGAAATCTCGTGAACCAATCAAAAACAATTTTTGACCGGACCAAAAATAAAATTTTAACATATTAAAATTAATTTTTAATAAAAATATAATTTTTCCCGCGGGCCGCCCGGGACACTCCCGGGCCGGCCCGCACCCGGGGCGCGGGCCGGGGGCAGCCCGGCTGCCCCCTTAGGGCAGCAACAATTGCTGCCCTGGCGGCGCCTAGCGCCGCCCCTGGGCGGCGCCATGCGCCGTCCTGGGCGGCGCCGAACGCCGCCCCTGGGCGGCGCACAGCGCCCAGCGCTGCCCTGGGCGGCGCCGTGCGCCGCCCTGGGCGGCGACGGTCGCCGTCCTGGGCGGCGCCGTGCGCCCCCTTTGGGCGGCGCCGTGCGCCCCCTTTGGGCGGCGCCGTGCGCCGCCCGGGGCAGCAACAATTGCTGCCCCACCGGGCAGCGATCCAATCGCTGCCCGGGTTTTGCCCCGGAAAAAAAAAAATTTTTTTTTTTAAAATATTTATTTTGTTTTCCAAAAACCGAGATTCAAAAATTTTGTACAATCGATTAATTTAATCGTTTGATCTGAGCAACCTGGCTCTGATACCACTGTTGGATAACTGGCGGTCAGATCAATCACGATTGATACCCGGTGCAGCGGAAGTTTAAAAATTTTATCATGGAACAATTCCATGGTGTGGGTATCAACCATTCAACGATTAAATTATTGTGTGTGTAAAATTCAAATAACAATTAATTAAATTTTACCTTCAATCTCGAAGCGAGATTATTGGACACCACACAGATTTCTCTGCGCTTCTTGTATCTCCCAGGAACTGATGAACTCCTTCAATCAGGTCCACGAATGAGGTTTAAATCCCTCTGACAGATTGCACTAGAAAATCTATCAGAAGTTTTTCTGCGAAGAGATTAAACGAATCTGATTCGTTATTCCTGACTGCAATTCAAAATCACAGACCGGAATTTCTCGGGCAGAGTATGGGAGGGGTCGGCCGATTATTACTTTGAGAGGCTAGGGTTTTCGATTTTTGCTTCTCAAAAATAATGAGCTGTTGTGTGTAATTTCTGTACTGCAATAACTTATTTATAATGCAGGCCACTAACACCTTAGGGCCCATTAGTCATAAGCTAGGGCCCGACAAGCAAAGCCCGCACGTTCAGAAATTAATATAAAATTCATCGTGACTCCGATCGATGAACCAATTTCACCAATGTGCACAGAAACCATTTCTGCACATTTTAAAGTCAAAATAAATTTTCCTGAATCCGAATTCAGTGGTTTCCAAAAATGTCCATCCCTATGTCATTTTAGGAAATCCTACTCCCTAACTCTTATTTAAGAAGTCCAACTTCTTTATTCATTAAATTTAACTCTTTAAATTTAACTATCTCAACGGGGATTAAAACTCCATTACACTGTGTGACCCTCAATGGTTCAGGGATACAGCTAGCCGTGGGCTCACAACTCCTTGTGACTCGGAACAACACTTTCCGACTTGCCCAACGAATCATGGTAAAGCGCCTAGCAACATCGCCCCATGATTCCCTAGGTATCACTGATAGTGCCTACAAGAACCAGTAGATTTTGGTTAGCGTACAGTACGGTTCCTTCATCCATATATCCCGATCGAATCAACAACCATTGGTATATCGAGAGTCGCTCAAGATTCGATAACTATGCAATACATCTTGAAGATCAAATTAGTGACATCGCATGTGCTACTAAGAAACCATTTCTTAAATCACATCAAGTACTCTGGCCAGAGATTTGTCACACTAATATCTCCTCAGATCGCATAGGATATCCACACTCGCAAGTATGTGGTGAATCCTTGACAACAATGCATTGACTCCTATATGTGTCGTAACTGTACCCAATCTCGACACCTGATGACCCCCATAGAGTCGGTAAACGAGTCAAAGCACAGCACTAGCATATAGAGTCTCCATGATGTTTCAAGTCGTAAGGACTAATGGTGTACAACCAAAACCGCGGACTTTATCCACTCGATAAGTGATAACCACTTGGAAAGTCCGGATAGGGTAGTTCGATTATTCATCCTATGAATATCCATTTGCATGCTTCGAACATCTCCATGTTCCCTACCAATGAAACGTGGTACTCCGCATCGCAAATGCTAGTCTCAAACTCGAGCGATCCTTATCCTTATTATCGGACGGCTCAATCGACTAGGTACGGTTTTTAGAATATACAGTGACTATAAGATGTATTTCATGATAGACATCTCCATGTTCTACCACATCTTACATACACTATAGTATATTCAAGGTCTTTATCAAAACAACAATAGTATATCACAATATAACAATATGAAGTAATATAAAGTCATTGCCATAAAAGTGTAAATAATATTAAACAAAAGATTGTTTATACAAAGAGTCATCAAAGCCCATAGCCACACAGTTGGCTCACTGGGCACCCACTCTTACATGCCTCACCCAAATCATTCATCGAGAATCTACCTGATAACCATATCTTTGTTGACTGCAACATCCCTACATCATTCCCAATGAGTAGGATGTCATCAACATAAAGTACTAAGAATGTCACAGCATCCTTAACTACTTTCTTGTACACGCACGGTTCCTTCGGGTTCTTGATGAAACCAAAATCTTTTATTGTTTTATCAAATTTCTGGTTCCAACTTCTTGATGCTTGTTTGAGACCATAGATCTATCTCTGAAGCTTGCATACCTTATGCTCGCTTCCCATGGATGTGTATCCCTCAGGCTGTGTCATATAGATCTCTTCCTTAATGTTTCCATTAAGAAATGCAGTCTTCACATCCATTTGCCATATCTCATAGTCATACCAAGCAGCTATGGCATTGCAACTGGTGAAAAGGTTTCATCATAGTCAACTCCTTGTCTTTGAGTATAACCTTTCGCCACCAATCATGCCTTGTAGGTCAATACCTTACCATCAGGCCCAAGCTTTCTCTTGTAGATCCATTTACATCCTATTGGAACAATTCCATCTGGAGGATCTACTAAAGACCAAACTTGGTTTGTATGCATCGAATCTATTTCCGACTGCATAGCTTCAAGCCATAAATTTGAATCCGCATCAGAAATTGCTTCCTTGAAGTTTCTTGGATCACATCCAACATCGGGTTCATCTTGATCCCCTTCAAGAAGAAGACCATATCGAATAGGAGGTCTAGAAGTCCTCTCGGATCTTCTAGGTATAGGCGTGTCCATCATTGGTTCCTGAGGTGTAGGATCATTATTTTGTATTTCGGGTTCTTCTCGAATTTCTTCGAGTTCCATCATCTCGCCTTTTTTATCCAATAAGAACTCCTTCTCCAAGAAGGTGGCATTCCTTGAAACAAACACCTTTGTTTCAGCAGGATGATAGAAATAATATCCGATTGAATTCTTCGGATACCCTACAAAATAACATAAGGTGGATCGACTATCCAACTTATCTCCCACTGTCTGCTTCACGTAAGCAGGACATCCCTAAATTCTCAAGTACGAATACTTAAGAGCTTTGCCATTCCATAACTCGTATGGTGTTTTATCCACTTCTTTGGTGTGGACGTTGTTCAACAACAACACCGCCGTTTCAAGCGCGTAGCCCCAAAACGAAGGTGGAAGCTCAGTGAAGCTCATCATGGATCGAACCATGTCCAACAAAGTTTGATTACGACACTCCGATACACCATTCAGCTGAGGTGTCATAGGAGGAGTCCACTGAGAGAGAATCCCATTCTCTTTCAGATAGTCCAAAAACTCGGTACTTAAGTATTCTCCACCTCGATCCGATCGAAGTGCTTTAATACTTTTACCTAGCTTGTTTTCTACTTCAGCCTTGAATTCTTTGAACTTTTCAAATGCTTCAGACTTATATTTCATTAAATATAAATACCCATACCTTGAATAATCATCAGTAAAGGTAATGAAGTAGGTGTGGCCAAATTGAGTACCAATTCTAAATGGACCACAAACATCTGTATGGATCAAATCCAACAGATTTTGACTACGCTCAGATTTTCCCTTAAAAGGAGATTTAGTCATTTTTCCTTTCAGGCAGGACTCACAAGTAGGTAGAGAGTTAATATCAGACATATCAAACATGCCCTCTCCCACTAGCTTGTTCATCCTCCTTGAGGAAATATGACCTAGCCTAGCATGCCAAAGGTTTGCCGGGTTTTGACTATCGATTTTCCTTTTGTTCGTTGTTACCGGTTTATCAACATAATTTATTGGAACGTCTTTTAATTTTAAGTTATATAGATCGTTTTCAAGTTGTCCATTTTCAATCAAACATTCATTCTTGTAAATATTGCAAATCTCATTCACAAAATTGCAAGAAAAACCATCTCTATCAAGCATAGAAACATAAATAATGTTTTTAATCAAATCTGGAACAAATAAAACATCTCTCAAAAGTAACTTAAAATCGTTCTGCAAAATTAAATAAACGTCTCCCACAGCTTTGGCTTCAACTCTAGAACCATTTCCGAGCCTCAGCTGGGTCTCACCCATTCTAGGCTTGCGACTTCTTGTCATCACCTGCAAATCATTGCAAATGTGAGATCCACATCCGGTATCCAATACCCAAGAAGTAGTATTAAGTGAAACATTTATTTCAATATAGAACATACCATTCGCAGTTCGCAACTGCTCTAGATATTCCTTGCAGTTACGTTTCCAATGACCGGGTTTCTTGCAGTGATGGCAAACATCCTTGGATTTTTCCATGTTTGAAGCCTTTGTCTTGTTCTTCTTCTCGGGTCCGATTTTCTTGGGTGGGGCAGAACGTTTCTTACCCTTTGTACTTGGCCCCTTCTTAGCAGAAGAAGAGGAGCCCACCAAGAGAGCCGGTTTATCCTTCTTTAAAGTGGCTTCATATGTTACAAGCATATTGACCATCTCTTCAAGGGAGGCCTCTATCTTGTTCATATTGAAATTCACCACAAAACCGTCAAACGAAGAAGGAAGAGAGAGAAGTAATAAGTCCACGTTGAGTTCATGCTCCAATACCAAATCAAGCGTTACCAACTTCTGAATGAGCCAAATCACTCGTACCCCATGATCACGGACCGAAGTCCTTTCACGCATGCGACACGTCATTAGCTCTTTTACAGTAGCGAACCTTTCAGCTCTCGATTGAGCCCCAAAAAGTTCCTTGAGTTGTACGTGAATGTCAGCAGCATTCACGGTATCCTCAAATCGCCTCTGGAGTTCATCAGACATCGAGGCTTGCATATAGCATTTGGCCTTGATATCATGGTCCCACCATGTATCAAGTTTGGCCAACTCTTCCGGACTTATGTCAGCTGGTGCTTCCTTCGGAGGAGATTTTTCTAACACGTAGAGCATCTTCTCCGATGTCAAGACAATCTTCAACTTACGGAATCATTCCGTATAGTTTGCGCCAGTCAGTTTATTTTGTTCGAGAATAGAGAATAGTGGATTGCGCGAATTCATCTTAATGAAATACTGAAAAGAAACAGACAATAATCAGTGATTGTTTAATTAATTTACTAAGACATAAAATAGGCGAAATTTATTTTATGAATCTCACTCCCACTATTTTAACGATTTCACTACCCTCTAGTGAAAACGGGAAACTGTTTTCCTTAGTGGGAACATGGAGTCCAATTGACAAACTATGGTCCCGAATAATATCAGTCAACCATAATTTTCAAAAGGTAGAGCCCAATTGCTTCCAAAGCAACCTCCACGTTTTTATCTCATGTCCAATAAGGGCCCAATAATATGACGCCGTTTATTGTGACATGTCAAGATGACCCATCAATATTAAGTTGTGATGGACGGTCGCCATGTGGATCCCCCAATAATATGAGCCGATCCCATGGGAGTTCCACCCAACTTACAACATGTGTCGATCCAATGTACAGCTTTCCGACGAACGGGCCCCCCCAATAATATGAGACGGACCGTATCCGCGGGTAGCATCTCATACAATGATCGTTGATGGAAGGTAGGAACATTTAAACAATATTTAAATTTCCTTTATTTATCTTGATATCAATTTTAAATCATATTTAAAATGAGGGATTTTAATTTTGAAAATTTGTCTCATCATTTAAAATTTTGTATGCTTGCGGGATTCATACAATTTAGTCTAAAACATGCATACAACGATAATATCATATATTATATAGGATGATCGATTCCATTTCTAATCGACCCGTGGTTGCCAATCACGAGTCTAAGTCCAATCCTAGGTAATATGCAGGTATGCAATGCAATCCTATTACATTGAGCTTCCAATTTACATTTCTTCAGTCTTTATTGTCTGCTGGGCCCACCTCCGTCTTCAAATCTTCATCTCTCACTAAGTCTAATGTATTTACAATAAATAACTATGACAAGTAGGGGATACATTTTAAGGGGTGGGAACGGGCCATAAACCAGGCCCACTTTTATTACATATGATAATTCATATTGGGCCATAAACCAAGCCCATTAATAAATCCAACAACAATAAAAACAAATGTAAATTCCTAACATACACTTACAAAATTGGTCATGGCAATCGATCATCCTTATCCAATAATATTTAATTCAAAATTAATATATTGGATAACATGCAATGACAATTAAATTAAAAGGATAAAATCATATTCCATATATAAAATCTTATTTTACATAAAAACCATATTTTATCTTTTTATCAAATAAAATCATATTTTACATATAAAATCCAATTTTATACATAAAATCATATTTTACTCAATATTTCCATAAGATCATATCTTATCATCAATTGTACCAAAAATAATTAATTTCATAAAATCTGATTTAACGGATAAAATCTATAAATTTTCAAAAAATTCAAATTTATCCAAAAATCAATTTTAAAATTTTCGGACTCGAACAATTCGATCCGATGCCTCGTGAACCTATCAAAAACAATTTTCGATCGGACCAAAAATAGAATTTTAACATATTAAAATTTTAATTTAAAATAAAAATTAATTTTTCCCGGGCCGCCCGGGAAGATCCCGGGCAGCCCGTCGCTGCCCCTTGGGCAGCGACGATCGCTGCCCGTGTTTTGCCCGAAAAAAAATTTTATTTTAAAAAAATTTATTTTGTTTCAAAAATCGAGGCTGGGCAGCGACGATCGCTGCCCGTGTTTTGCCCGAAAAAAATTTTATTTTAAAAAAATTTATTTTGTTTCAAAAATCGAGGCTAAAATTTTTTGTACAATCGATTAATTTAATCGCTTGATTTGAGCAACCTGGCTCTGATACCACTGTTGGAGAACGATGATCAGATCAATAAGGATTGATACCCGATGCAGCGGAAGTTTAAAAATTTTATATGGAACGATTCCATATCATGGGTATCAAAACTTTACGATTAAATTGTGCGTGTAAAAATTAAATAACAATTAAATTTTTACCTCCAATCTCGAAACGAGATTATGGACACCAACAGATTACTCTGCTCTTGTTGTATATCCCAGGAACTGATGGACGAACAATTCTTCAATCAGGTCCAAGAACAGAAGTTTAATCCCTCTGATAGATTGCACTAGAAAATCTATCAGAAGTTTCTACGAAGAGAATTAACGAATTTGATCCGTTAAACCAGACTGCAAATTCTAAATTCACAGGCTGGAATTTTTCGAGCAGAGAGAGGAGAAGGGGAGGCGGCCACTTTTAAAAAAATCAGCTAGGGTTTTCGAAAATTGTGACCTCTGTTGTGTAATTTCTGTACTGCAATAACTTATTTATAATGTGGGCTGCTAACAGCTTAGGGCCCATTAGTCATAAGTTCAAGCCTGACAAGCAAAGCCTGCATGTTCAGAAATTAATATAAAATTCATCGTGACTCAGATTGATAAACCAATTTCACCAATGTGCACAGAAACCATTTCTGCATCTTTTAAAGTCAAGATAAATTTTCTGAATCCGAATTCAGTGGTTTCCAAAAATGCCTATCCCTATGTCATTTTAGGAAATCTTACTCCTCTACTCTTTAAATAAGAAGTCCCACTTCTTTGTTCATTAAATTTAACTCTTTAAATTTAACTATCTCAACGGGGATTAAAAATCCATTACTTGTGTGACCCTCAATGGTTCAGGGATACAGCTAGCCGTGGGCTCACAACTCCTTGTGACTCGGAACAACAATTTCCGACTTGCCCATCAAATCATGGTAAGAGCGCCTAGCAACATCGCCCCATGATTTCCTAGGTATCACTGATAGTGCCTGCAAGAACCAATAGATTTTGGTTAGCGTACAGTACGGTCCCTTCATCCATATATCCCGATCGAATCAACAACCATTGGTAAATCGAGAGTCGTTCGAGATTCGATAACTATGCAATGCATCTTGAAGATCAAATAGTGACATCGCATGTGCTACTAAGAAACCATTTCTTAAAACACATCATGTACTCTGGCCAGAGATTCGTCACACTAATATCTCCTCAGATTGCATAGGATATCCACACTAGCAAGTATGTGGTGAATCCTTGACAACAAAGCATCGACTCTTATATGTGTCGTAACTGTACCCAATCCCGACACCTGATGACCCCAATAGAGTCGGTAAACGAGTCAAAATACAGTACTAGCATATAGAGTCTCAATGATGTTTCAAGTAGTAAGGATTAATGGTGTACAACCAAAACCACGGACTTTATCCACTCGATAAGTGATAACCACTTGGAAAGTCCGGATAGGGTAGTTCGATCATTCATCGTATGAATATCCATTTGCATGCTTTGAACATCTCTATGTTACATACCAAAGAAACGTGGTACTCGGCATCGCAAATGCTAGTCTCAATCTCGAGCGATCCTTATCCTTATTAACGGACGGCTCAATCGACTAGGAACTATTTAGAATATACAGTGACTATAAGATATGTTTCATGATAGCCATCCCCATGTGCTACCACATCTTACATACACTATATTATATTCAAGGTCTTCATCTAAACATCTTATAGTATGTCACAACATAATAATATGATAAAAGATAAAGTAAACGCCTTTATAAAAGTGTAAATTATATTAAACAAAAGATTGTTTATACAAAGAGTCATCAAAGCCCTTAGCCACAAGTTGGCTCACCGGGCACCCACTCTTTCATTTGGACACCCTATTCCATGGGGCAGGTCTGCGGCTGGACGATGCGGGTGGTTCCAGGAGAGCTTAGGCGATGGAGGACCAGCAGGGTTATTGTCTAAGCTTTTGTTTCAGTTGTATTTGGGTTAATACACTGGTTTTATTCGATATGATTGTAAACAATATTTTTATTAATGTTTAAGTTTCCGCTGTTATTTCTGATATTTTATTTGATTAAGTTAAATGCATGCTTAAGCTTCTGATTAGTAGGTGATTACGGTGCGGGTCACTACAAGGGGTGTCAAAAACCAACCCAACCCGACAACCCGACACGATTCAACCCGAAAAATATGTTTGGGTTGAAGGTTTTTGGGTTCGGGTTGAATCGGATTGACCCGAAAGCCAACTCGAAAAAATTATTCGGGTTCGGGTTGGGTCGGGTTGGGTTCGGGTCAACCCGAGTTGACCCGAATATTTTTAATATTTCTTTTTTATATATATAATTAAGAAAAATTTGTTACAATTTCATATGTTGTTTATTTGAAAAACATTTATTTTATATTAATATAATATATTTTCTTGATTTAATGTTTATTTTGTACAATTTTGAAATTTTAAAATAATTTTTTATTTTTTGTAGTAAATAAATTTTTCAAATGAATGTTTAAAATAAATTTTCTAAAATAATTTTTTATTTTGTTATCATATGAATAAATATAATATTATTATTATTATTTTGTGTTTTGAATTTTTATTTAATTATTTTTCTAAAAAAAATGAAAAATAATAATAAAAATCGGGTTGTTCGGGTTGAACGGGTGGGTTCAGGTTATACGGGTTCGGGTTCGGGTTTGGGTTGAACATTTTCGGGTTTGTTTGGGTTGAGGAATTTTTACATTTTTTTTCTTCAACCCGACCCGAACCCACCGACCCACCCGAATTGACACCCCTACTCGAGAAGGATTAAGAAGGCCCATGAAGGAAATAAGAATAAAATGGGAGAGACAGGCAGTTAGTTAGGGGTAGATTTCTCTAAGTGTTACTTTTATGTAAAGACTAGCCTAGAGCTAGGGAAAAATGGAGAATATTGTACAGAGGCGACTCTGGGATCATTTTTAGTTCATTTTCATCTTATTTCTCATTGATTTTACTGTTATAATGGATAATTTTCCTCAACATATCGCAAGATCATATTAATTGGTCCGACCTTCCGGATCGAGAGGAGAAGATCATGGCCAGCACTCGTTGTGAAGCAAAAATGGAAACAATGGAAAATATGATCAGCAGCATACAAGACAACATCCAGTCGCTTACTAAGATGATGGGTGACTTCATGAAATTTAAAGGATGGTGGAACAACAACTGAAAAACCAGAGGAAAAATGGAGAAGGAAATCTGTTGAAGGAAAAAAAATCGCAACAAGAATCATTCCACCAAGAAAAAAAATCGGGGGAGAATGAAGTGAGTCGTGAAGAAGCAAAAGAGCTTTGAAAAATTATTAAGCGGATTGACATACCGGCTTTGATGGCAGTGACCCATTGGGATGGTTAGGGAAGGCTGATCAATATTTTGCACTCCATGGAACAACCCCTACTAATCGGCTGAAAATTGCTCACATATGTATGAAAGGTACTGTCGTGCACTGGTATCGATGGATTACCCAAAAATTTCCGTATATGAGTTGGGAACATTTTGCGGAAGAATTAATTAGGAGGTCTGGCGGCCGTCAATCTACGAGCACGTTTGAAATGCTTGTGTTAGGAATGGTCAACCAAAGTCCCACAATGGAAAAATTAAAGAAAAGATCATGGATTAATATATGGAATGATATATTCTTTGGTATGAGGCCTTTTGGGTGGTTCCAAAAGCAAAACCATGAGGGCTTGTGCCAAAAGTGGACAATATCATACCATGTGGAGATATCCGAATTTCATTGCTTAACAAATGGCGCCGTTTGTGAGAACTAATAATGATATGATCGAACCAATGTGGGTGGAATCCTCGGAAACTCAAGGAGAAGAAGTTTGAGGGCCACAATTAAGATCCGTGAAAGCTCTCGAGGGGACGCTCTTGGTAATTCATGTAAGGCGTGTGCCACAACGCATTGAAGGTGAGTAGGCTCGATTGGAGGGACGGATTGAGGGGAGGCTTGGTGGTACTTCGTTTGAGGGGAGGATTGTTAGAAATGGTCAACCAAAGTCCCACAATGGAAAAATTTAAAAAAAAGATCATGAATTAATATATGGAATGATATCTTCATTGGTATGAGGCCTTTTGGATGGTTCCAAAAGCAAAACCATGAGGGCTTGTGCCCAAAGTGGACAATATCATACCATGTGGAGATATCCGGATTCCATTGCTTAACAGTTTGCATCTTTGAAACAAGAGCAGCAGTCGGTGGAGGATTACATCGAACAGTTTGAGGTTCTTCTCGCTCAGATTGGGACTTTGCCGGAGGAGCAGTGCATGGGTTACTTCTTGAGTGGGTTACGGGAAGATTTGAAGCGGAGAAACAAGATGCACGCAACGAGAACCATCTTGTGAGCGATGGATCTGGATCGGAGCGTGGAGGAAGAGTTGGATGGATCTTCGATGGGCTATCAATACCCTAAATACTCGATGGGCTTAAGATCAGAGGGAAGAGGGGGCAATTTTAATGGATGGGCTCCACCGGCCCAGATATCTGATTTTGAAAAATATAAGCCCAAATCATATGTTTCGGGGGCTGCCATAAATGTTTCTGATCTTTCAACTCGCAGAACAATTAGCCCTAGTTCACCGATGAACACTCGATTCCAAGTCGGGACAGAGAAAGTAGTAGCGAACCGATCGCCACAACAAAAATGGCGTGAGGGCAAAATTTTTTCTCACCAAGAATACCTAAATCGCAAGGAGAAAAGGCTATGTTTCAGATGTAGAGAATCATAACATCCTCTCCACAAGTGTGCAAATAAATCCATGTGTGTCACCATTCTGACGGAAGATGAGGAAGAAGGAGAAAAGCAGCAACACTCTGATATGGAAGAAAGTGAAATGAAGGATCGCATCACTAGGATGCAACCAGAATACAATATTCTGGAACTTTCCTTGTATATTGTTGGCGGAATAACTCAGCCAAAAACCATGAAGTTGAAGGCGAATTTGTGTGGAGTAAGTGTGGTGGCGATGATCGATAGCGGCGCCAACCATAATCATGTTTCTAAGCAGTTGATTAGCGAGTTGGGCGTGGATGTGGATAATAGCGTAAAGTTTGCAGTGTTTTTGGGCGATGGTGGTAGAGTGTCTTGCACATGAGTATGTAGGGAATTGGAGATGGATTTCGGAATGTGTCAATTTCAGATTGAGGGCTTTCTGTTTGAATTGGGCGGCTTGGACTTGATATTTGGAGTCGACTTGTTACGAACATTGGGGGACGTAATGGTCAATTGGTTACTTGGATGATAGGGAAGTAAGATTGCAGGGAGATTCATCATTGAATAGGATGATTGTTTCCTTTCGATCAATTATTAAGACGATAGATGTAGATTTTTGTGGGGCAGTATGGGCTAAATGGAAGAGTGTTGAAGGAAAAGAAATAGAGATGCAGAAGGTGAATACATCGAGTGAAGAAGACTTGCAAAGGATGTTGTCCATGTATGAAAATGTTTTTGAGGTACCACATGAATTACCATCGAGTAGGGATAAGGATCATGCGATTCATGTTAAAAAAGGGTATGAACCAGTGAGCGTGCGACCCTATCGATATGACCACAATCAGAAAGATGAGATCGAGCAGATGGTGGGTAAAATGTTGAAAGCGGGAGTGATTCAACCAAGCATTAGTCCATATTCGAGCCCATTGATCTTGGTTAAAAAGAAAGATGGGAGTTGGCGGTTTTGCGTCGATTATCGGGCCTTAAATAAAATTACTGTGGCAGATAAATACCACATTCCAATGGTCGAAAAATTGTTTGATGAGCTGTATGGGGCATCCTTATTTACTAAATTGGATTTACACTCGGGCTACCCCCAGATTAGGGTACGACCCCGTGATGTTCCAAAGACGATGTTTAGAACACATACGGGACATTACGAATTCCTCGTCATGTTGTTTGGATTAAAAAACGCTCCGGCCACTTTTCAGTCAACCATGAACGAGGTATTCCGCACTTACCTGCGCAAATTTGTGTTGATATTTTTTGATGACATTTTAATTTATAGCAAGGGATGGAACGGTCATTTGGCACATATCCAAACAGTTTTTGGGGTCTTATTGGATAATCAGTTTGTTTTAAATAAAAAGAAATGTCAGTTTGCTTTAACCCAAATTGAGTATTTGGGGCATATCATTAGCAGAAATGGTGTAGCTGTGGATCTCAAAAAGTTGAATGCGTGAAGCAGTGGCCGCAACCAACAAACATCAAGGGCTTACGGGGTTTTCTGGGGTTGACTGACTACTACCGAAAGTTTGTTAAGGATTATGGCAAGATAGCCAAGCCCTTAACTGATCTATTAAAAAATAATAACTTCTGTTGGGATGAGAGAGCACACGCAACATTTGAAGCCTTAAAGAAAGCTCTGATCACTGCTCCGGTCTTATGCATGTCTGATTTTAGTCAACAATTTGTAATAGAATGTGATGCTTCAGGGACGGGTGTGGGGGCTGTCCTTGGGCAGGGGGGTTCAGCCCATTTCATATTATAGTAAAGCATTAACTCACAGAGCGTTGGTGAAATCGACGTACGAAAAAATAATTGATGACACTAGTGATGGCAATACAACATTGGAGGCCATATTTATTAGGGCGCGAGTTTGTGGTAATGACAGACCACAAATCTTTGAAAAATTATTTGCACCAGCGAATCTCAACTCCTGATCAACAACATTGGTTGTCCAAGCTAATGGGATATGATTTCGAAATAAAATATAAAGCAGGGGTTCATAACAAAGCTTCAGATACCTTGTCTAGACAACAAGAAGGGATGGAATTGCGACAGTATTCGATGCCTATCTGGATGGATATTGAGGAGATAAAAAAGAATGTGGAGCAGGATCCTGAACTCCAACCCATAATTCAGCAGTTGCGACAGGAAAGTACATCTTCTATGCATTACAAGTTGATTAATGGGTGTTTATTGCATAAGGTCGGCTAGTGATACCTAGAAAATCCTCATGGACATGCACCTCATGGAAGAGTGTCATTCCACTCCAGATGGGGACATTCTGGAACTCTGAAAACCTTGAAGCGAATTTCTAATAGTTTTTTTTGGCTGGGGATGAAAAAGGATATTATGAGTTTTGTGGTTGAGTGCCTCGAGTGTCAAAGGCAGAAGTATCAGGCTATCTCACCTGCGGGGTTGCTGCAGACACTGGATATTCCAGAAGCAATATAGGAGGATGTATCCATGGACTTTATTTCTAGATTGCCTAAATCTGGGGGATTTGATGTAATAATGGTGGTGGTTGATTGTTTGTCCAAATATGGGCATTTTCTATTATTGAAACATATGTTCTCGGCCAAGACCGTCGCTGAAAAATTCATGAAAGAAGTGGTGCGGCTAGATGGTGTCCCTAAATCCATAGTAAGCGATCATGATTCCATATTCATGAGCCTTTTCTGGTCTGAATTTTTTCGTTTACAAGGCACCAAACTAAAGACGAGTTCTTCCTATAACCCTGAAACAGATGGGCAAAGTGAGTTTTAAATAGGTGCCTTGAAACTTATTTACGGTGTTTTGCGTCGGAACAACCAAAAGGGTGGGCTAGTTGGATACACTGAAGTGAGTATTGGTATAACACCTCATACCACACTTCAGCGGGGTTTACACCTTTTGAAGTGGTTTATGGCCGAAAACCTCCCACCATTATACAATACATTCCGGGAGAAACACTGGTCGCTGCTGTGGCGGATGAACTCAATAACAGAGATGAGTTGCTCAAACAATTAAGGTAAAATCTCCAACGAGCACAACAACGAATGACCAAGTTTGCTAATAGACATCGACGGGATGTTGAGTACCAAATAAACAACATGGTATTTCTGAATTTAAGGTCACACCGACAACAGTCAGTATGTCGTCGCATACATCAGAAACTTTCAGCCAGGTTCTATGGTCCCTTCAAGATTGTTGAACGAGTAGGAAAGGTGGCGTAAAAATTGTTATTACCGGAAGGATCGAGGATACATCCGGTTTTCCATGTTTCATGTCTCAAGAAGTTGGTAGGAAATCAAGTCGAAGCAGTTAAATTACCCCAAGAGCTGGATACTGATCTGGCGCAAAACTTTGAGCCTGAAAAGATTTTGGTTAAGAGAACAAAGCGTAGAGGGAAAGAAGATGTATTACAAGTGCTGGTTAAATGAAAGGGACATTTGATTGAAGAAGAAACCTGGGAGGAGTCTGTGGAGTTTGCAGCACAGTTTCCTAATTTCAATCTTGGGGACAAGATTGATTTTGAGGAGGCGGGAATTGTTACGAGACCAAAGGAAGTGGGATTAGAAGACAAGGGCAGACCCATTTTGAAGAATGTTTACTCCAAAAGATTAAGAAGACCCATGAAGGAAATGAGAATAAAAGGGGAGAGACAGGCAGTTAGTTAGGGGTCGATTTTTTTAAGTGTTACTTTTATGTAAAGACTAGCCTAGAGCTAGGGAAAAGTGGAGAATATTGTACAAAGGCGACTCTGAAATCATTTTCAGTTCATTTTCATCTTATTTCTCATTGATTTTCCTGTTATAATGGATAATTTTCCTAAACGCATCGCAATATCATATTAACCACCAGCGAGGCATCGGGATTTGAAGCATGAATATCCATCATTACAGTCTTGCCACGTTTTCTAGATTGACTTTGGGACGAAGGCATGGCCTCGTTGTCACCTGAAACATGGATTGACAGTGTAATTCTCATTCAATGTTCTATATTTAATTAACTATTCATATCCATGAAAATTTTTTGACCTTCCTCATTAACCCCCCTCGTTTTGTTCTTATTCTTGTGTAGGGATGACAATTTTTCCTGCGAGTTCGGAAACCCGCGAGAAAAACCCGAAACAGAGCGAATTTGGGGGAGTATTTTCGGGTATGGGTTCGGGTTCGAGGATTTTTAAAAATCCTCGAAATATATTGGGACGGGTATAGGGATGCTATCCCTGTCCCCCCTGATAATAATAATAATAATAATAATAATAATAATAATAATAATACAAATATTTTAATTATAAAATTTTATTAAATCTAAAATATTATTAAAAAATTAAAATTAAAAGTATTATTATTATTTCATTTATATATATTTTTATACATTATATATAATACATTCGTTTATGATAACGTAGTTTTTTATAACATAAAAATATTATTTGAATCACATTCATTTTACGTACACATATAAAATATTTATATTAGTCTAAATATATATATATATATATATTATTAATTTTGATAAATTTAGAAACAATATATAATCTTAATAAATTTTTGATACATAGTATTTTTTAAAAAATATTAATTTTGATTTATAGAAATATTTTGTATTTAAAATATTTTTATTAATTTTAAAAGTTAATATTATAATAAAAATTGACACAAATTATTTTAGGTATTTTATTATAAATTGAATAATAATTTTTATATTCTTATATAATAAAATTTATTAATTCATATATATATATATATATATATATATATATATATATATATATATATATATATATATATATAGTTTTGTTATGTTGTCCACCAACAATGTCCAACTCTGTGCCCACCATGTACAATAGGTGAGTTGACTTGTACATGGTGGGCACGGAGTTGGGCATGATAGGTGTGCAGCATAACAAAACTCTCTATATATATATATAAATATAAATATATATATTATAATAAAATTTATTTATAATATATATATAAATATATATATATATATTCGGGTATGAGTATGGGGATGTTGACTTGATCCCTGCGAAAATGAGTATGGGGAATCCCGATAAGAATTAATGGGGATTAAGGCGGGTATGGAGATTGGATTTGAATTCGGGTCTTCACCATCTCCGACCCGCCCCATTGTCATCCCTATTCTTGTGCATCATTTTGTGTTTCTGGTGAATTTGATGATCTGTCGTGGGATTCATTTTCATCATCAACTCCTATATTGTTGGATTCTTCTCCCCTAGATCGTCTTATGCTATTTTGAAGCAACTTTAGCATTCTTTTGTTTGTCATTTTCAAAATTAACCTGAAAATAACAATGTAGAATTGGAGGAAGTTAATCTCAAAAGTACAAAACAAATGAACTTCTCTTTATTTAAGAGAAACAATTGTTATTGCCCAGCCCTGTATAAACTCATCACAACAAAATAAAAGGAGAGGTGAGACAATGTACTCGCTAAATTTAAGTGCTCATCTGTCCATCCATTAATTAATTATAAGCAAATCACAACCTCCATGCACCAACAATGAAAGAAAAATTGCATATCTCGTTTCAAAAGATTCTCAAACACAGGTTTTCACGGATTAAAGCAGTCAGTACAGATGAAGGAAGAACAGAACTTGAATAAGGTATATATGGTATATACCCATGCTCCCTTCCTAGAACAACAAGTTCATGATTAAATAATAACTTATATGTATTTCTAAAACGTCTATACTTTTATTATAAAAATGGTTAATTCTCCACCAAAGACAATTTGACACCAAAAATAGGCAAGATTCCCCAGCAAGTCAAGCATATATCATATATGAGTGAAAAACAACAAACTAAAGCAATTTCCCACGACTTTCTATGACATATTCCCTACATTTCTTAAGATGATAAAAGCCGATTTTCAGAAAATTAGAATCACGATCACCCTATTTCATGCCATATTTCCCATTCCAGGCTTACTGTAACGAAATATAACAAAACTAAACTGATTTAAATCCGAACAAAATTAAAATCTTTCAACATTTCCAAAAGAAATCCCCGTGGTCTTGAGTCGGAAATGAAGCTGAGAAATTACCTCGAGAATGCCGAAATCGGCGAGGCAATGGAACCAAGAGTCGATCGCAACGGCACAAACTTGTGGTAAAGCAATGGAGCGAAGAAAATCGTTTGCAGAGTACGAAAAGCGGGAATGAGAAATTTAGGAAGCGGGAATGAAGTAATATAAGGGCCCCATTTTCAAATTCAATCGTTCTTGGACCGCTCCGGTAAACCATTTATTCCACACTGTTCGAGCCTTTCGTCGATTTCGCGGTTCATATATTATTTTTTTTAAAAAAATAAATTCTATAAATTAATTGGTTTTATGAAATAATCTAATATTAGCGTGTGCAATATGATATATATTACCGATCGTGACACGTGATTTTCACGTGCTTGATAATTTGATATATAAATTAGAAAAAAGTTGTAAAAACATGTTGTAAATAATTTAATAGAAATTGATAAATGATGAAATTTGAAAAAAAGAAATAAAGATAAAAGAAGATAAAGACTGTTAGAGAAAAACAATGATAATTTAGTTATTTAAGATGTAATATAAAAGAGATATGTTTTAAATTTAGGGGTAAAATGAAAAGAATTTTTGGTGTGATTTGACACACAAAAATCGGTTAGTCTAAAGGGCTAAACTATTATAATATAGTATAGATACTAGGGCAAAATGCACATGCTTTGCAAGTGTAAAATAAATAATTTTTATGCATTTTTTAATCAAAAAATAGATTGAAAGTGAGGTTTATTGAGATAATGGATAAGAAGGGGTAATTATGAAATAAAAAATTTTTGTGTCCTCAAAGTTAGTTATTATAATAGGATCAACTTTTATATAATAGTATATAAGTATATATTTTTATGCAATTTTTTTAAAACAAAAAATAGATTGAAAGGGAGGTTTATTGAGATTGTGGATAAGAAAAGGTAATTATGGAATAAAAAATTTTGGTGTCTCAAAGTTAGTTACTATAATAGGCTCAAATTTTATATAATAGTATAGATTTTTTATTTTTATCTTTTATTTTTCAACCCGAATATCGTGAGTCCGTGACGGTTCCATGTGACTTGGATGGTTCGTGAGTCACTGTGATCGCTTCATCGAACCATATTAGATCTGATCTTAATCAACCGCTCCTGGCCTAGCCCCTTTGATTAATTATTTTTTTCCCGAAATAAAATATATCTTTATAGATAGGCCATGAGTTGAAGTTGGTTGAATATCCAAATAATAGGAAATGAAGCGAAAATTTTAATTATTTCATATATTTGTCTTTTCACGATATTCAAAATTTTAAATTTCTGTATAAAAAAAAAAATTCAAATTTCAATTAAATAAATCCAATTATGTGACTTGTTAACACGAGCCCATGAGACTGATGCGCGAAACCCTCATGTATATTATCGTTCTTGATAAATTTTTTTTTACTAAAATTACATAAAACTAAAAATAAAATACTATTATCAACCATAAAAAAAATCAGAATTACAAGAGTCCAACATAAATAAATTAAAAAAAAACAAAATTTGTAATGTTTTCTATATTTTCTAATTAAAAAAATGTAAAAATTGATAAATTTGAAAATTCGCACAACTACAAGACAAGAACATTGTCACAGCCGCCATTTCTTATACTTCCATTTTATTTTATTTTATTTTATTTGAATCAAAAACTTATATATGTTATTGTTGTAGATGAAAGTCTTTTATTGTTTATAATTATGATTTATTACGTAGATGGAGAAAGAATCGATAGAGACGCCAATCCATAACTAACACCATAAACATGAACATATACATGTGATAAGATGTAAAAATTTTAAATCATATATCTTTTCCTTCAAAATTGGATGAAGGGGGGCGACGTCGACAAGTAAAATGAACTACAGTTGCAAAATTGAAGGATAGAATACTATATATAAAACGAAGTTGAGGGGTGACGAATGCAACCACTGACCTCTATTGGCTCCATATCTGATCATGGTGTTGCTTCGCCATGGAGAAGAGCTACTTCACTAATGTCTCTGCGTCTATGTCAAGCACTACCTTCTTGTAACCTAACTCCCATGTCATTTTCAATCTTTTGTACACATCTTAAAGTCATGCTTCATCTCGCTCGTGCAAATGCCGACGAGAAGGACAAAACTTTTGATTCATTCACGAAATTCATATATTAGGAGACCTTCTCGATCAACTCATTGACTCTAAGATTAACGAATTCATCCACATTTAAAAATGCACTATTATTTTGATGGTGAATATTTCTACATAATTTATTTTCAGACTCGTGGAAATAAATTATATTGAACACAAATATGGAATTTGAAATCTAATCTACACTTTTGAAATCTCTTTTTTCATACTGTAGGACTGGGAACTAAACATTACACGAAGGGATTTGAGCCCAAAATCACTAGAGTTCGGGAACACTTCGACCATTGGCTGAAATCGGTTTATTTTGCTTCGACCGAAACGAAGGACTTGAAATGTGACAGAGAGGTTAGGAATCAGATGTAAATAAAAGTAAACCGAGGGTGTGAATGGTAAATATCCGCGTCACTGCGTTGTCCCTTTTCCAAGCCACCTCGCATTTCACGACATATCTCCACTCCAACAGTCCCAAACCAACGAAAAAATTCCCTCTCCCAAAATCTCCATTATCTTTCAGTCTCCAGCTCTCGTACTCTGAATTCGATTTAGCAAATACAAAATTAGGGCGGAGCGATGAGCAAGGGACCGGGTTTGTTCTCGGACTTCGGAAAGAAAGCCAAAGGTTTGATTTCTCCGATCCAAAATTTAATGTTTTAAGTCGTTGAGCTCTTTGTTAGATTTAAATTTGTATTTACTCGTTCTGTGTAGATCTGCTGACCAAGGACTATATTTCGGATCACAAATTCTCTGTTTCCACGTACAGCGACTCCGGAGTGGTATGAAAATTATTCATTACCTTATACCCCCAATCCGCGAATATAAGATGTCCGCGTATATCAGAGTTTCTACGTGATTTTTTTCAATGCTCCTTGTTTGTTAGAATTTTTTTCGATCATTTCATTCTCAAATTTTTATGCAGGAAGGGTGGAGTTCTAAATTTGCAATAAGAAACTTGACTGAGCCCATTTAACAAATGGTCTTTCTGTGGATTTAAATGGTTTTTGATAAGCATGTTATCAGTGAATTTTCATTTACTATTATGCCCTGCCATTTTGATTTTGATGTTACTGACATTTTTTGTCCATGAACAATGCTAGCTTTAAAAAAAAAATCTAAACTATGCTAGTTTTTCATCAGTTATCTATTGTACTTCATTGTCAATGGATTTTGTGCTTCAAAAAAAGGTTGTTTTGTATGAATGTATTCTTAACTTATTTAATTATGGATGATTGGATTGTGTTTCTGCATTTGTAAGCTCCTTTTTCTGTCTGGTTATTAAGTTATATGTTGTTGGTGGTGGTTACACGTTTTCTTAAGATGAGCAACAAAAACGTATTTCAGCAATAGGGGCTAAGGTATTTTCAAATCTACTTCAGTCACTGAATCTGATCATAGATTTTCTCTCTTTCGTTTAGCAAATAATTGCACATCTTGTGGTCATTCTCTGTCATCAAAAGCTAGAATTTTTCAAAGTTTGTATTCGGTGGCCTATTACAAATTATCTCCATGGCATTTATGCAATTCCATTTTCTCTATTAACTTTGTTATTTGGTTGGTTGGGAGCCTTAGGACTTGGGGGGACAAAGGCGAGACGCGTAGATGGTTGTCCTTCTATTTATTTCTTTATATATTTTGTTGATAGGTCTGTTTCATTATTTTACCTGGATTCCTTGGTAGCTACTCAGTGCAATGTCGGTTTATTAGAAAGACTAAAGACGCTAATTTATAAATGTTCATTTGAAAATGAAATGTTGCAGATAGTATCCCTGCGTCAAGGGATCTTTTACTCGTTTTTTATATCATACATTTCTGCTATTGTATGTATGCAGTTACCTCAAATGTCAACTGGGCTTTCATCCTTCATTTTGCATCATATTCTCTGCTGTGATTTGACATTTCTTGCTAAATGGAATGAACGCTTGTTTTCTACTTTTCCTCTTTATTCTCGATGTAGGCCCTCACAACATCCACTGTGAAAAAAGGAGGCTACTCATCTGGTGATGTCACAGCCCAGTACATATACAAGAATACGTCTGCAGATGTCAAAGTTGATACAGAATCGAATGTGAGAATAACTACTAATTCCCAATCAAACTGCACTTGTTCCAGCTTCCACCATCATTTCTGATCCCACTTTTCCCTTTGGCAGATCTCAGTAATTTTAACTGTTGCTGATATCATCCCCTCGTCAAAGACTATTGCCAATCTGAAATATCCGAATTATGATTCTGGCAAGGTGTTCGCTTGCTGCACATAAATTTCTTTTTAAACTTCACGCAAGTTTAACGATCCTTCTTCATTTTCTAACTTGCCACTGCTTTCGCTAGTGCAGCTGGAGTTTCAGTACTTCCACCCTCACGCATCTATTGCTACTGCTGTGGGTCTTAACCAAGCCCCTCCAATCGATTTTTCGGTCACCCTTGGTACTCCCACTTTTGCTGTGGGAGTAGAAGCTGGCTATGAGACCTTGTCTAGAAAACTAGTGAAGTATACTGCTGGTATTACCGTGACACAACCTGAATCCTGTTCATCAATAATTTTGTAAGTCCTTATTGATCTTACGAAGATGTAAATTTCTCAAAAATATGAACGAAGTTTCAGGGTATCTCTTTCTATTCCCATTTGATATCTTATTGAAAGTAGAAAATTTTAGTTTCTCAATTTTTGCGGTGCAGGGGTGACAAAGGGGACACCATAAAGACCTCATACATACGCTACCTAGATCAGTTGAAGAAGAGTGCAGCTGTGGCTGAGTTCACCCGGAAATTGTCCACGAATGAGAACACTTTTACCGTGGGAGGATCTCACGCCCTTGACCACCTGACACTCGTAAAGGTGAAGCTTAACAATCACGGCACTCTAGCTACTGTTTTGCAGCACGAGGTTATGCAGAAATCAGTGGTCACTATATCCAGCGAGTTCGATACCAAAGCCTTGGATAACATTCCCAGATTTGGAGTGTCCCTTGCACTTAGGCCTTGAGAACATCATTTTGCAGTTTGATACATTAATATCATTTTTTGAGGTGGTCTTGGAATGGAAGCACACTTGCTTAATAAAATATAAGAAATACACTTTCTTTTTTTGCGCATTCCGATTCTCCGATATTAAGCCAACAACACAGCGTTCTTTAAGCCAGACATTAAGCATGCACGTAGTTCTTCTGGCCCTTTCGTTATTTTGGAGCGATGATGCTTGAATTTTTTCTTGGTCGTGAGTTCTGTCCCCAACTCTTGTTTTGCTGTTTCATTTAAATTATTGGAGAATAATAAGTGTTTGATGGCACGACATATTCCATGAGTAGAAAGGTCTGTTCTCACGTAAATAGTACCATATGACATATACTTAGGAGGGCAAGAAGGATATGGATTTATTGTCGACGTGTGTTGTCATAACCATGTTTCAAAAAAGAAATCGTTGCAGTCTACTGGATTGCTTGAATAGCCTATGGAAAAAAGTCACAGTCAGCCCGTAGCTGTAGTGACCACCAACTTTTGGGGATAATTTCATTTTATTTTTACGTCATTACTCTAATGATGTAATTAAAGACGGTGATTTATCAATATTTGTTCAGTCCATTGAATAGATTATTAGTTATTTGTTATGTTTAGTGTTTAACTCTGAGGATTTATTTTTTTAACAATTATATATATTATGCATTTGACATTTATATTATGATCAGATGTAAAAATTATAATATTTGTTATTTGTTATGTTTAGTGTTTAACTCTGAGGAGTTTTTTTTTTTAACAATTATATATATTATGCATTTGACATTTATATTATGATCAGATGTAAAAATTATAACATGCCGAGGAAAGTGAGCGTCAAATACCCACTCTGTCTCAATTACATAGAACACCTTTTTTGGTCTCAAATATATAGACACAAATTTCGTTGTCCCTATAAAATTACTATTTTCTCATATTATAAACAATTTATCTCCCACGAATTAGACGAACCCTTGCAAGCCTCATAATGTGGACTCACTTGTTATTGAAATCATTTAGTACAAAAATTCGAGCGAGGTGTGGCCCCTTTATGTTACAATTGAAGACATGACATAAATTGAATGTAGTATTCAAAGGCGCAGCATGTGGTCGAACCGCTCAAAACCAACTTGATGAAATTAATTATCCAAAAGAATCTAGTTTAGGAAGGTAACAACGCCAGAGTATTTAACGGAAACGAATTGAATTTTTTCTTCTTCTTGTCTTTTTTTTTTTTTTTTTGTAAAAAAAAAAAGATCATGAGAGAGCTTCCTTTATAAATGGGCTTGAACGGGAAGAGCTTCCAGTAATTACATTATACATGCTATATTTATCTCACAAAAGAAGAATCGGGAAATCCTGCAAGATGATTTTCTTGACTGGACAAAAAAATTTACCAGAAATCACGTCAAAGAACCATTGAGAGGAATACCACTTGTATCAGGCCGAATATTTTTCCGGTAATACTTGGATCGACGAGATATGTTGATCTTGCTTCTCCTCTGCTCCGGTATAGATTCAATGGAACATTCCAAGAACCCACGCCTAACGAACCTAATACAAATATAAATAAAATTTTCAAGTCCTCGATTTTTCACTTATTCGATTAAGTTTAATGGTTTTGGTTTCATTCAATATTTAGAATTTTTGAGTCACTTACCAATCTGCTGTTCGTGTTGTTAGCAGGAAAAGCATTTGCAGCCCAAGAGAGGAAGCCCTTTTCTCGATATAATCTGTTGAACAACAAAATAATTGAAACATGTGAGATACACAACTCGAAATAGATGGGAAAATAAATGGGAATCAAACTTGTGAAAACCAATGCATGAACAAAAAGCATGACAATAGAGCCTTAAATATCTATCATAGTCTCCAAAAGATAGGGGAAAAAAATGACTCAAGAGATCGAGTAAAAAAGATGTTTATATCATATACCAAGCAACTTGTCTCCTTGTCCTTGGCCGCGACATTCAGGAGAAACAGCTATAGCAGCTACCTCTCCGCACCTGTCTTCAGGAAAAGGGAAAAGAGCTGCACAGGCTATAACATGGCCTTCTCTTTCCAAAACAGTGAATGAATCCACTGCTTCGAGTAGCTAATGTTGAAGGAAATGATAAGCAAATAGAGTGAAGATGATAAACGTAATCCGGGTCAAATGATCGTAAGTGTCAAAGTTATTAACCTCTTCCCGAGTTCTCTTTATCAATGTGCCAGACTCCTCTAAAGGTAGCAAAAGCTGTTTGATTCCGTCAAGGTCACTAATCCTAGCCATTCTCATCCCTTCATACAGATCGCTGACAAATAAATGAAACATTAATCATATGTTAGCAGAAAAATCATAGTTTAACGATACCAAATAGTCATTTTAGTAAGAAAACACCACAAATATGTGGTTATGAGCCGCCTCAAGCTCAAGTTCAAGACCCCTTAGACTGAAATTTTCACTCCTTTTTTTTAGCAATAGAATTTGCAGTTCTACACACACTATAAAATTGCATAGAGAACCTTGTGTTGTGCTGAACAGGCTTAAAATTTTAAATACGCAGCTCATCGAATTGGGAATCTGGTTTCCAGTTTTGATGTGTGAAAAAAGAGCATCTGGTAAAGCTGAAACATACCACATGAGAATGATTTGCATTCATCTGCTAAAGAGACATACATACCTAGTCACCATCGTACTGACTCCATCTCTTTGATACAGTTCTAGTAGTAGAACACCACCAACAGTACCATCCAGTAAATGAACTCTCTGGACACCACCCTAATAACATATAGAAGAACAAATATAGAATAAAATAGTTAGAGATGAGTAAAAGGAGATTGTCAAATCATGAAGTCTTACTCTGCAGACAAAAGCTGCGGCAGCTAATTCCAAAAGGTAACCATTTGATCGACTCAGTCTTTCTTGACCTCCAATAGCAAAACCTTGTTCACTTGACCAAAATCCGCTCCCGTTGTCAAAGCCAACACCATTTTGAAATTTAGGAGTGGGACTAAAAGCCTTCCCTTTCAGAAAAGGGAAGGAGTGATCTGAATTCTCATATGCAACAGAAGGAAGATCTTCTTGAGCAACAGCTTTTGCATATTTAGCAGCCGTCTCACTTTGTTTAGCTCTTTCCCGAATCAACACATCCGCATCTTGAAGCGATAAAAACCGAATAAGTCTTCCAAACTCATCCACGATTGGCCCATCAATGATGCAAATTAGTTTCTCCGCACCAAGAGCCAAGGCACATGCTGTAGCAACCTCATAGGTGCTGCATCATAGGGAAAGCAGAATATATTTATTGGCACATGTACTTCCAGAAGAGATGGTGGTAAAAACAAATTAAGTTAGAACTACTTTTCTCGAAAATTCTAGCTCTTTTGAGATGGTAGAACGACATCATTGTACTTCAAAACGCACCCTAACAAGTTGGGGACCAGGTTATATATGCCACAAATTAATATC
The DNA here is from genome assembly GCF_033568475.1 of Henckelia pumila. Taxonomy (NCBI): domain Eukaryota; kingdom Viridiplantae; phylum Streptophyta; class Magnoliopsida; order Lamiales; family Gesneriaceae; genus Henckelia; species Henckelia pumila. Next base: position 7,068,914 of record NC_133121.1, on the reverse strand, counting down.
CATAACATCCAAGGTATACACATACAGATCAGGAATACATTGGAAAACGAAGATCTAGAAATTACGCATCCAAGATCGACTTGAATTTTAAATCCTTGACTTTTACGCATCCAAGTGTTACTTTGACATTTCAAAGGCAATGATAACTCATTCATGAATTATAGTGAAAACAACTTAATAAAGGTATATATTTCATCTTCTATGAAGATAAAATTCATAAATTTGATAACCAAAAATATTTCGAGACTGGAACCATATCATCATGATCATCTATATTTTGCTTTAACAGTCATAGGATTTGAAAAACTCATCCAAAGGATATTAGGGAGTACACACATCCTGCATGTAGTAACCAAAATGCCTATCAAAAGATATATACCGTACTTGCAATTTAATACTTCCCCAGAACTCGAATAACCGAGATTGCTTAAAATTATAATACCATCCTGATCAAGCTTCTCCTTCATGCGAGCAACATCAATTTTCTTAACTTCACCAGTCGACATGTAATCAATACCCTCGAACACTCCCCTTCTCTGCAAATGAAGAATGATAACAATGAAATCACAAGCTAAACACCAATAGTATCCATCAAACTAATATTATTCAATCATATGCATTCCAAAGAAAATAAAAACCAGACTCCAAATGCCAGAATTTCTAACCTTAGCGGCAAGAAAATTACCACTGGCAACGCAGACACCATTATGCCACCGACTATTATCTCCATGACGTCGAACGCCACTTAAAGAAGGTCCAGGTGACAGCTTTGCTTCAATCAGAAAACGAATCCTTCCTGCAGCATCCATTGCCGCTCTAAGAGAATCAGGATCCGTAACTCTGTAGCTACCAACAAACTTTGGTTCGAACCCTGGCACACGGTGCACGTCAATTTAATTACACACTATGGAAGAATAGAAAAAACAAACACACGAAATAAAACACTTCTAATGATAAATGGAACCCCCAAGAGTCTTATATATATAGAGGTGCATCAAGACACAGAAGCTCACCAAATACAGAACTCCAGTTATCTGCAAGTAAATCAAAGCATAACAAAAATGTGATGATTTTGATACCTCTTTCGGCTAGAAGCCTGTCGATTTGAACATGCGTCCCTGGAACAAGAACGAACTTGATTCCCAGCCCATGAAGGAGAGAAATATCCTAAACAACACCAAGCAAAGCAGATAATTTGTAAACAAAGATGTCATTCAATCTGCTGCTGAGAGGCAAAATAAATACAGCACAAATATCTGTTCTAAGAAAGTGACCGAATCAAAGAAACAGAAAAAAAGTACCTTGAGAATATGATCCAAATGAGGGCTATCAACAATTTCAGCAGAAACAACCACAACGAAAGTGCTGCCTCTATGAGCCAGAAGATAAGGCCACGCCTCGCGAAAGAACCGAACAAAAAGCTCAGCTTTAACAGCGCTAGACGCTTCAATTTCCCATTTATCTGCTTCTTCCATCACATTATTCTTCTTTCCACAATCAACACTATGCAAGGAAGACATATTTACCGACTGTATCCCAGAGTACCTTTTTGTGAGCTGATTTTTGCCGCTTTTTGGCCACCCAACTGGGGTCCTAGAGAAACAAGATTCCCGGCCGTAACTTCGGTTCTGGATCGGAGTGCAAGGTGGTGAAGATGAAGCGGCCATTGATTTAAAGAACCCTTCGGAAGTTATTAACTATCGGCGGTGGCCGTGGGGCTGGCGGCGGTGGCGGGGCGACAAGCCGGTCAAAGTATTCTTTACTATACTTGTGACACCAATTTTAATTAATAGATATTTTTACTATTTCGATGAGATTGTAATATTTTTTTTTTTGAAAAAGGAGGATATCATTAAGCTAGATTAACCGAAATTACATCAAAAATTAAAGAAGGCAGCGGAGTGATTCGACCCTCTAAATCAGTCATAAAATCAACTGCTCTGCTCAAAACATAAACAACATGATTCGCTGATTGCTTAACAAAAAAAACAAACAAGAAGAAATTCCTTGTGCCAGGAATTTACAATCATCAACTAACAAATCCAAACAAGACGGATCAAAAGACGATAAATTAATAGCGTCAATGATAAGATTGTAATATGATTCTTGATTTTCTTTACAAATTTATTACATTCAGCACCTACTCTGCCGGTTGGCATAAATTTGCATATATTTTCATGTATTTGTTATGATTTGTCTCCATATTTTGTGCCTAATATTTTATGATAATATCTTTCATTAACAATCAATACAATTATCATTATTTTCACCTTATACTGCCCACCTTTATCAATTATTTTGATTATTCGCACACTTTGCTACTCTTTTTTTTTTAAGCAACGCACACTTTACTATTAGTAAAGATATATAATTATAGGCAAAAACTCCTATGAGACGGTCTCAAAAGTCATTTTTTTTAGACGAGTCTCTTATATGAGTTGAGTTATTCATTAAAAAGTATTATATTTTATGTCAAAAATATTACTTAATAATATAAATATGGGTAGGGTTGACCCGTCTCACGGATGAAACCGTCTCACATGAGTGTTACTCATAATTATATATATTATATTTTTTAAAAATGTTTATATGAATAGAATGTAAACCATGATTTCAATTTATTTTATTTATTAATTATATATTTTTAAAATTTTTTTTTAATCCATAGTTATATCACAAAAACTGCTAAATATGACATCAAACAATTTGACTGATTACATATTCTTGGTTTTGTTTATTCAAGATCTTGATATATATTTCTTTAATTTTAATATTTATTATTTAACCTTTGATTTTAATACTTCAAAAAGAAAACCTTTTATTTATTAGAGCTTTAAAAATAAATTTGATTTAAAATGGTTAAACGAATATCATCTATATTATATATATATATTATATATATATAAGACATCAAAATATTCTTCCACAATTATCTTTTATGTTTTACATTGATTTCTCTTTTTAAAGTCTAAATGTTTAAAAGTTTTTATATTACCATTCTTATCCCCAACTACTAACCAAAAAGACAAATCTCATTCTGACATCTCCACTACTTCACGTCTCAATTTCATAAATTAGTTCTTCAAATTTACTTTTTGATTATTACAAAAATCAAATTTTACTTCATAATAATTAATTTTCAGTACACATACAAAGCGTGTGCTTCGATTACTAATATATATTATTGGACAGATGTTATATATCGAAGTCGAACCACCCTTGAGGCCATGCTACTTCAAATATTTATAAAGTTTTTTCCACTTAATTTATTTATTTGAATATAATACTTAGTTTCTATGGTTTTTTTTTTTCAAAACAAAAATCAACAAAATGAAGTGGACGTTACAATACAAGTAATGATAAATGAACACCAGTTTGTACTCTTTCACGTTATTATTAAATGAACACGAGGTTTGGCAGTTTTTGTGTTACTATCAATTAAAAATTTTATCAACTTTTTTAAAAACAAAATTACTATATAAAATAATTAGAAATCATGAGTTTATATTACATTTAATAAATAAGTTTTTATTCCAAAATATACAAAATAGGTCTTTAAAAGAAAATGAGCAATGGCTTCTGTTGAAAATTGAACAAATGTTTTAGAATCCCATAAAAATAGCAATATTTACATACCTATTAAATAATAAATAATTACAAGTTTTTAGGTTTAATTAGTGTAGTTCTAGAATGTAGCATCATGTGTAGTATATGATCTTGATTGATAGTTATATAGATGCCTGATTTGATGTTTGGTTTTATCAAAGAGCAATGCTATATGTACAACCAAATTTGTATAACAATTTTTACACCACAAAAAAATCAATACAAAATTTTAATTTATCAAATCTCACGATACATTGAATACAAAATCTCACGATATCATATCAAAATCTCACGAGATAATAGCAAAATATCACGACATAATTGTTGTAAATATCGTTGTACGATATATTGGTTGTACCTCTAGCATTATTCTTTATCCAAATCCCATTATCGCTTAATGTTTAAATAGAGCTAATTGCATTAATTTCTCATGTGAAGAATCTAAAAGACATAAAATTCTCTAAAAAATATTAATAGGCCAATGAATCCTTCATTTTTAAAAAAACATAGCACATTTCACATTTGTGTTATACAAACTCGGGCACATTTACCGCCTCTGGTATGGAGTTTTATGCTAAATTTTTTAAAACATAAAGTTTAATATGTTTTTTTTTAAAAGGGTCTAATATGCTATTAATTTTACATAAAGTGTCTTTTCTAACTTTTCACAAGGGTGTTGATGCAATTAACCCAATTAAAATATAACATAAAAATTATGTACATCGACAATATTGATGCCATGATATTTTTTTCATTTGTGTAAATTTAATTAATCGATAAATCGATAATTTATTATTTTAAGGATATTTTTTAATTTAGAAAAATAAATTTAATAACAAAAAAATAATTATGTTTCATTAACGTGTGTATTAATATATTTATGAAAATAAGCAAGTGTATTTATTGTTTTAGTAATTAAATAATATTATATTGTCTGATCAGATAAAATTCGTCAAAGCAATAATAATTATTCAGATTTTTTAAAATTGCATTTCGAGATACATTGTCAAAGATTTCGAACGCATCTGAATATCGAATGAGAGAAATTTGAAGGAAAAACACAACACTAGAGTCATACTTTACTAAATTGTCTTACATGTGTCTATACTTATAACCGTTTGGTACAATGGTTAAATAATTTATGTATAATTTATTTTATCCAATTTTGCGTTCTTTTTATCATATTATTTATTTAATTATTAATTATTTATTTTACATCAATTAAATCATTAATTATTTATCATTTATCGGTAAATGGTCCTAAAATCTCTAAAACCAAACTTGTGTTTCTTTTCAGTCCCTGTGGCAGAGAAAAGTTTTTCTCACTCACTGACACAATCATTTCAATTGTTTAAACTCCCTAAAGCCTATCAAAATACAACAATGCCCTTCTATATTTGTGTAAACCCTCCAATACCCTTTCCTTTCTTTTTTTTTAAGTAACTTAATCTTCTTCTTCTGATATTGAAAAAATCTTTTTTTTCCAATTTATTTGTGCTTCCAACCACCAAACCGTCACAGTATCATCACATAATTTTCACGAGATGTGTATTATGGGTTGCATATCATAAGAATGAAATATGATGAAACAACACATAAACATATGAATTCAAACCTAAAAACAACATTAATCACCGAGATATATACATTTGTAAAAGTGATGAGAATCACAAGAGAAATAGCGGCAGAGACGATTTAGCGGTGTGGAGTGCTTGTGGCACTTCAAATAACGTGACATTAGAATCTAAAGGTGGAAATTATTATGATTCTAGAAAAAAAAATGAAGGAACTCCGAATAAATGATTTTGAATATTCTTTTTAAACATTTAAAATCATTGGGAACATCTTCTATGATTTAATATTTATTTCTTAGTTTTTTATTATAAACACAATATTTTGAATAAATTTGAGCAAAAAAATTCATAGAAAGAAAATTCCCCAGTTAATAAATATTTGTTCTTGCTTCTCTTAGGATTGTCATTATGTCAAAGCATTAAAGTTTCATTTCAATTAATTTTTAGACTCGGATAATTGGTCGTCTTATTGTGAAGAAGTGATTTCATGGGTCGAATATTGAAGTCTTGAATTCATTGTGATTTTGCAGCAAAAAAATTGAAAGAAATATTAATTCCTTGAAAATCTTTTCCTTAAGCGTGCTAATTAGAATATTAAATTTTGCCTTCTAGACAAAAGATTTGATTTAAAATGGTTAAATATTCTATGATCTCGATAATATATTTAGGATAGATATTTAACTTAATTATATCTGATATCGAATTGAAAGGATTTATGTTTATATTATCAAGATATGATTTGATATGATAGGCTAAATATTTATATGTTATTATCGAAAATATTGAGATAGATATTTGTCTAGATTAAATATTATCTTGATAAGGAATTATTGTGTATTATTGTTATCAAATATTATCAAGATAGTATTATTTATATTTAAAAGAGTTTTGTTCCTAAAAAAGATTTATTTCCTTATTGTGTAGGACTCTACAACGAAATCTCTTTTATACGTGAAAGTTAATCTATAAAGAGGGGGATTCTGCGCACAAACAAGAACACACTTCATAGAAGAATTCAGAGAGCTTTCAGAAAAAATCACATTAAAGAATTCGAAGATTCTGAAGATATTTTGTAGTCGTCGTTACTAAGTGTCCCTGTGCTGTCGTTCGTGTTGAAGACATCAGAAACAACACTGTGGAAACTGTGTTGTTGAAGATCTTTACTGTCTCTTCAAATTTAGGCTACGGGAGTTGCATCTTATTTCTTTTATACTCTGATTGTATTTTAGGATGCAAATTTGATTTCTCAACTTGTTGAAAAATTTAGGATTTAATGATTTTTCGTAAAATCACTAGGATTATTTTTGTAAGACTGATCTTACGTTTACTGGTGATATTTAGCCCTAAGACACCCGCACAAGTTTTTATACTCGTGCAAAATTATTTACTTGTTATTTATTTTTGTTTATTTTCCACTGCACTGTGTTGTCGTTGATGTTGTGACACCGCGAACAACACTGACTCTTTATTTTAACCTACAATTACAATACGATTTCTATCACGTGGCATCAGAGCCAACTCTTGACTTTACTAAGAGAGATTCTGGTTATTTTTATTTTGTAGATTTATCATGGACGTGCCGGTTGTTGATGTCAGATTTCGACCACCGAAAGTCAATAAGTCAGATTTATGTGATGATTCAATTTCCTTGATCACACAGAAGTTTGAAGATTATTTGAAGAGAAGAAACAAACAGAAAGTTGGACAACAATCTAAGCACCCTAATTTTCCTGCTCCTTAAAATCTGTTGAGGGTGTCACCTACTCGAGAACCATCTCGACCAAGGTATGTTGTTAATTATGAATCTAATACCAAGAATTTTGATTATGTGCAATGCAGGGAATGCAATGGATATGGACACTATGCAATTGAATGTGCAAATCGATTCCACAAAGGTATGGCTGTTTTCTTGAGAGATGATGACTCTGACAGAGATCAAGAACAGAATTATGAAGAAGATCATACCCCCCTGGCTGCATTGCTGAAAGAAAAGAGATGTTTTCAAGTCAACCCACTGGGTGTTGCCTTCGGTGTTACAACACCAAGTCGCAACACCAGTGAAAAATCAGTTTGCTTGAATACATCTACTCTTGGTAATTTTATTGATCAGGAAGCTGTCAATGATGATATAACTCTAGAGTGTGTGCAGGAACTTTATGAGGAGTTGTATGTTGATCGGATCAAACGGAACAATTTGAATACAACACTCTCTAAAGAAAATTTTGATTTGAAGTCTGCCATGGTCAAGCTTGAAGTGATTCTAGGTAAGAAAAATCTTGAATTCTGCAAGGATAAGGGGGAGCTTGAAAAGGTAACTCTAAATCTTGCTAAGTTTAATTCAAGTACATCTAAGCTTGATTTTATAATGGGTAAAAATGGTAAGGCTGGTCTAGGGTTAGTTAACAGAGTGTTTGAAGTTGGAGAATCATCAAAACCAACTGTGTTTGTGAAAGAAGGTAGCAATACTTCTAGCGCACCCATTGTCGCTCCGCCATTCAAGAATTTTTCATCAAAAGAGCGTGTTCCTCCTCAAAAGCCAAAGCAATGGAAGCGCCATTTTTTGTGTCATTACTGTTTCAAACCAGATCACATCAGGTCTTTTTGTTTCAAGATCAGGAATGACTGCATGTATTGGAAGTCAAAGCTGATGTTGCCCCCCGTGTTGCACAACACCAGGCGCAACACCACCAAAAACAGACCCACAACAAAGAAAATTTGGGTACTAAAGTTTGATTTTCAGTATTTTGTTGTTTATACTTCCTTGAAAACTAACATTGCAGGTCACTGGTACTCTCATAGTGGAAGCTCACGCCACATTACAGGTTTGAAAGAACATCTCATGGACCATATTGAACAAATATGTGGTAAAATGACTTATGGAGGTGGTGCAAAAGGAAGGATTGGTGGCAAAGGAACACCGAACGTGGAAGGATTTTCAAAGTTTCACAATGTGCTACATGTCAAAGAGACTAAACTCAAACTTGATTTCTTTTAGTCAATTGTGTGATGATGATTTTCATGTCAAGTTTGATAAAAATACTTGTGAAGTTTTTGATAATGCTAACATATGTGTTTTGATAGGTACAAGATCATCAAAGTACTACCAACTTGGAGAGAAACTTGCCTGCAACCACATGAAAGTGGATGATCTTGATTTATGGCACCAAAAGTTGTGTCATGTAAATTTGGAGACATTGAAAAATCTGTGTAAGTATGAAGCTATCCAAGATATCAAAGGAAAAACTACTAAGGATGATCTGCTGGAAATTTTCAGTCCATTGAAAGATTTAGGTGTTGCCTCTGATGTTGCAACATCAAGCACAACACTGGGTCCAACAGTGACTGAACCTGAGAATAATCAACCAAGCGATGATGATGTTGTTTTGATAAATGATGGTAAGGACATTTCAAGCAAAATACAAAAGAACTATCCATCATCACAGATTATTGAAGATGCTTCTGGAACAATGCAAACTCGAATGAAGGACAAAGTGAACTACCTCAAGGTAATTGGGTTAGTATGCTCGAGTTTCATGTCCACAAACGAGGTAAGGTTGATTGAATATCATCTTGAAATTGGCTTCAAACGAGGTAAGGTTGATAAAACCTTTTTTATTCATAAGTACAAAGGTGAAATACCTGTTTGCCAAGTTTTTGTGGATGACATCATTTTTTGTGCTTCTTCTGATCAAAAGCATGTTGATGATTTTGTTGAATACATGTCTTCCATCTTTGAATTGAGCATGGTAGTTGAGTTGAGTTATTCTCTTGGTTTTGATGTTAAGAAAATGCATGATGGTATTTTTCTGTCCCAAAGCAAGTATGTTGAAATTTTGGTGAAAAAGTTCTGTTATGAGAATACTAAAAGCATGAAAACACCAATGGGATCTAGTGAAAAGTTAGGTAAGAATGGTGTTGCGGCCGGTGTTGCCAACACCATGTACCACATCATGATTGGAAGTTTTTTGTACTTAACTGCAATTCATGTTGATATCATGTTTAGTGTGTGTTTATGTGCTAGGTACCAATCTGATCCAAAGGTAACCCATGTAAAAGTTGTTAAGAGAATTTTGAAATATGTTTCGGGTACAATGGATTTGGGATTGTGGTATACTAGGGATACCAATCTTGTCGATTTTGGTTGTGTTGATTGTGCTGGAGATTTTAATGATAGTAAAAGCACTATGGGAGGGTGTTGTTGTCTTGGAGATAGAACTTTTTGTACACAACCTTTTTTGATGAACCAAATGTTAGAGGATTGTGGATTTAAAAGTCAACCCCCCATTTTTTATTGTGATAATTTGAGTGCGATTGACATTTCAGAAAACCCAGTTCAACACTCTCGCACAAAACCCATTGACATTCGGCGTCACTTTATTCAAGATTTGGTAGAAAAAAGTGTTATCCGAATGGATTTTGTTGGAACTAATAACCAACTGGCAGTTATATTTACAAAAATTTTAGTTTTCGAGAGCTTCTATACTCTTTGGAGGTCTCTCAGCATGTGTGCATTATAATCCTTTGCTGGTGTTTTCGCCGGTGTTACAACACCATAGACAACACTGTTTTTTTTCTTTTTCATGCACGTTTAGGATTTTAGGCATTTTGCATTCATTTTGTGATGTGTAGTGTTTTAATCTCTGTTGCAGTGATTCGACTGACGCCAAGTTTTTCTGCAGAACATTTTTTAATACACACTGTCCCTTGTTTATGGAACTCTGACTAAACCACTAAGTAGTTGAGGGATGTACGTGTATTCCATGTTCTTGTCCCATGTGAAATGTGGTTTCACAAATTCAGTGTTCAACTTTTTAATAAGTTTGATGACCAATGTCATATGTACAAACTTTATAAATAATCGGAAGAAAATGAAAAAAGCTACCTAATTGAGTCCAATGAAGACTGTTCTTTTAGTGTGCAGGCTACCACTTCTGGAAATTTTCTGAAATCAAGGGTAATCAAGTGTGTAAGCTTCAAATACTTTTTGAAAAACTATGGTGTTTTTGATGATGTTGTCAACACGAGAGGCAACACTACACTTGTGAACATATCATGTGCATGTGGTTGCATTTTATTTTTAAGTTACATTCTGTTTTAGGCATAAAATAAGACATGCATATGCATTCAGAATTGTGAATATTTTCTGTTCAGGGTTTGACGTTCTAAACGAACAAATTTGGTGAAATACTCTATCTACTAAAAATTGAATTTTTGTGATTAATAATGATTTAGTGGAGTTGAGCCGATGTGAAGTTACTTATGGGAATTTTTGATTGCTTTCAATCTCGGATTATTTTCATAATTGGGTTGGATTTTATTTCCTCGATTTGAAAAGTTTTACCCATAAGAATTTTCATTGGTAAGTGTTTCTGGATTAGTTTGTTAGAAGGTGAATGTTTGATTGTTTGAATTTCTTTTACTGACCAATGGATTTCTTTTAAGCATATATTATTCATGGATTTGATCATTCTTATGCTTAATTGGTTTTTGCAGTCATCAAATTGCCTTCCTACATTCTCTCTCTTTGATTTTATTTAAGCTTATCTGCTTTCTGTGCTAATCAGATTGTTTTTTTGTTTTGGTTTCTTCAAACATGTGCCTACTTCTGCTGTCATTGAGGAAGAGCGTGATGCAGATATGCAACAGAAACTTGCAGATAACAGGCCAAATATTTATGGTAGTTCATCTTTCATCTCTGAGGATGACGAATTTGAGGAAGCGAATGCTAAAGATTCTGCTGGTGATGATGTTGTGAATGGTGTTGCTAACACTGGAGGCAACACTATTTATGGAGAGTGTGACATGTCACTTTCCTTATCTCATAATTTATATTCAAAAGCTTCTACTGTTGATTGACATCTGTATGTCAATTATGAGTTCATTGAAGAGAAGAAGATTGATCTGGATGCTTGCAAGAGGCAGAATTTGGTTAAATTTGTTCAAGACTCGAGGTGCTGAGCAATCTACCAATTTTGACAGAGTGTCTGTGCATGAGCGAATATATGTTTGATTCAGTTGTTATCACTGCTCTATATCGCACTTTTGATGTTGAAGAGAAAGGAGTTCTGCTGAAAATCAATTAGTATTGTGAAGAACGAGACTCCTTCAACCAACTTTATTGTGGTAACCAAGTACAAGCTCTAGTACTTTTTGCAGTTGGAACATGAAGTCCCTTCAAGTTTGGCGAACCTGATATTCAAGTTCATATTCCAATTTGCTGATGAAGGTTTTTAAAGTTCACAAATTTGCCTTTTCCATCCCTCATCTTTAGGATTCTGGAATTATATGGCTTTATCCGAGACATTGATGAGTCTGTGTCTCTGGTTGGTGAAGAATTGAAGGTTGCTCATATTTTGCTGAAAAAGGAAAATAGACCTACTTGGTCTGAATTTGATGTTGTGCCTCGTGTTGCCAACACTGCGTGCAACACTGCTCCCACAGCTGATTTTCTGCAGATCACTCATGCTCTTGTACAATCTTTGATGGATCATGTAGTGAAGAAAATAAGAGAGGAGAAGGAAGACAATGTATACTATGAAGCCTTATTGGCCGAATATCGATTGATGATTGAATTTGATGTTTTTGTTCCTCCTATTGCTACTGAGGAAATTGTATTTTATGATGATGATGAAGCTTCCTTGACTTAAGTTCTAGACATTCTAAAGAAAGGGAAGGCTGATATTTCTGTGGTTGTTTTTGCTCAACCTTCCGATGATAAGCTTGATAAAGAGATGTTGAATAATTTGCTGTAATCAGGTCTTATGTATCTGATAATTCCTCCACATTTAAAGATGATTATGATGCTTAAGCTAGTGAGGAATCAAGTTTTCCGAGGAAGATGATGTTGATGTTGATGTTGATGTTGATGTTGATGCTGGTGTTGCTGATGGTGTTGGCAACATCACAGACAACACGGTTGATGCTGAGTTTTATTTGACTACTGTCTTTTCCCACAAGTTCTACTATGGAAAAGATACTTCTGTGTGACTCTTGTATGTGAATCGAGGCTGATTGATGAGAAGAATATCGATGCGGATGCCTATGGAAAGTTCAATTTGGTTGAATTTTTGAAAGGCTCAAAAGCTATTTCATAGTTTTACTCCAGTGGTGCCCTACATCAGGAAACCAGTGCTGGAATTTTTGGTGAGAGTAAAGTTTTTTTTGTTCAACCCTGCCATCATCAATATTCTTTATGACACACCGGATGTTGAAGTAGGGAACCACCCTGATATTCATGAAGCTAATGCTTACTCATTAGTGGTTTGCTCAAAAGTTTTTTGGACAACTCTCTGTTGTAAAGCTCACATCCTTTTACTCTATCTCACACAAAATAGCTGTACGTAATTGGATGCTTTCTACAAGCTTCAACGTGGTGACTCGACCACAAGCATTTGTGTCATTTTCTATAGAGACTGAGAGCACTTTCAATTTTAGCAAACTCGTATTCAAGACTATACTCCAGTTTGCATATGAATATTAAAATCCATCACTCTGTTTTTTCCATCTTTGATCTATGGAATTTTGGAGTTTCAAGATTTGCTTTGTGATTGGTGAAGGTATCTCTGAACTGACTGAAGATCTGCAGGTTGCAGCTGCTTTATTAAGAGGAAAGATAAAGCTTGTCCTTGATCTTCCTTGGTCTGAATCTACTGCTATTGTTAATGGTGCTGATGTTGTTCCCGGTGTTGCCAACACGGGAGACAACACTGAAGAAACTGAAGAAATTATGCATACACCCTCTCCTTTGGAATTTTCTGTTTCTACCATTTAAGCTCTCATGGTTCATGCTGAAAGCTGTTTGCCCAAGCCCAGGAGGACTTGGATCTTTATGGAGCCTTTTTAGGTGATTGTTGTACAAGATTTGGCATTTCTTGCCAAAAAGGGGGAGAGAATGCACAAGATGAGGCTGGTCCATCTGGGACTAAGAACGATGAAGATGAGGACACTGAAGATCAGGAGGGATCATATACTGATCAATTTTAGATTGATTGGTGTCACCTCATATTTTTTCCTTATATCATCTTTGCTTTAATTTTCTGATTCTTATATCTGTTTTTATTTTGTTCTAGTTATGTGCCTTAATTGCTCTGATATTCTTTAACTAGACTAACTACTTCTACCCCACTTATGCTCTGATATATGAATTATAGAATCCCTAAGTATCAATGTGTATGTTATCCTTGGTGTTGCCAACACGAGGAACAACACCTTCAGGGGGAGACTTAAAATTCAGGGGGAGAAGTGTTTTAAACTCAGGGGGAGTTTATGTTTGAATTGTTTGTGCAGGTTTTGTCCAGAAAGGCAAAAAGGGGGAGATTGAAAGAAATATTAATTCCTTGAAAATCTTTTCCTTAAGCGTGCTAATTAGAATATTAAATTTTGCCTTCTAGACAAAAGATTTGATTGGCAATGGTTAAATATTCTATGATCTCGATAATATATTTAGGATAGATAGTATTATTTATATTTAAAAGAGTCTTGTTCCTAAAAAAGATTTATTTCCTTATTGTGTAGGACTCTACAACGAAATCCTTTTTATACGTGAAAGCTAATCTATAAAGAGGGGGATTCTGCGCACAAACAAGAACACACTTCAGAGGAGAATTCAGAGAGCTTTCAGAAAAAAATCACATTGAAGAATTCGAAGATTCTGAAGATATTTTGTAGTCGTCATTACTAAGTGTCCCCGTGCTGCCGTTCGTGTTGAAGACATCAGAGACAACACTGTGGGAACTGTGTTGTTGAAGATCTTTACTGTCTCTTCAAATTTAGGCTACGGGAGTTGCATCTGATTTCTTTTATACTCTGATTGTATTTTAGGATGCAAATTTGATTTCTCAATTTGTTGAGAAATTTAGGATTTAATGATTTTTCATAAAATCACTAGGATTATCTTTGTAAGACTGATCTTACGTTTACTGGTGATATTTAGCCCTAAGGCACCCGCACGAGTTTTTATACTCGTGCAAAATTATTTACTTGTTATTTATTTTTGTTTATTTTTCGCTGCACTGTGTTGTTGTTGATGTTGTGACACCGCGGACAACACTGACTCTTTATTTTAACCTACAATTACAATACGATTTCTATCAAAATTGATATTATTTTTGTTGTAACTTCTTTCAACTCTGAACTTGGTTTTTGCAAATATTATGGTTGATTTTGTTGCAATGGTTCTTCTCCCGTTTTTTCAAAAGATTAAATAATGGATGATCATGTTCTTTTCCACTTTTTTTTTACTATCTTGTTACATGTCATTTCATTTTAGGGAAAAAAAATTGGCAAAAAGATGAAGCCAACGAACATGAACATGATTGGGTGGTATGATTGTTGTCCCCACCGAGATGAACATGATTGTGTACAAAACACCATTGAAGATAGTTATTTTCAAAAATTGAATTATTAATGCAAGCACATAGAAAGATGGACAAACATGTGATCGGTTTTTTTGCGTAGTCCATGATATCTATGGAATTTTTACATGATATGATTTGATATAGAGATCACCAATATCTCAACAATTAGGAGTGCACGTTAATATATGTTAGAGATAATAAAACCATGTAATAGCTACTTAAATGATTTTCACTTATCAAATGACAAATATAATAAAATATTTAATTACTCACTTAAATAGAGTACATATTCAAGTAAATAATGTACAATAATATTCAAATGAGATACGTAAAGAGGTAAATATAATACATATTTATCATGTTTTAGTATTTAAACAAAAAAAACTATATTAATGTTAATTGACAAGCAAATAATGAAAAATTTAAATAAAGTACAGATGCAAGTAAATCAAGTACATCCAAGTAAAAACATAGCACATATAAGTGATAATAGAGCACATCGTTGTCAAATTTGAATATTTTTGGTCTCCACCGAGCATGAACGTGATTGGGTACAAAACATAATTTGAGATAGTAGTTTCAAATATTGAATTATTAATAAGATGTTCGCACAAGCACATAGTTTAAGATTAACAAACATGTGATCAAATTTTTGCAAGTAGTCCATGAATGTCTATGTAATGTTTACATGATATGATTTCAAATAGAGATCACCAATATTCCAATCATTAGGAGTGCAAGTTAAATTATGTTTGAGATACTAAAACTATGTATAACTACTCAAACAAGTTTCACTTATCAAATGACAAGTATAATCTAAGATTTAGTTACTCACTTAAATAGGGTACATATTCAAGTAAATAAAGTACAATAATATTCAAATGAGGTACGTAAAGAGGAGAATATAGCACATAATTATCATGTTTCAGTATTTATACAAAAAAACCTATATTAATGTCAATTGACAAGTACATATGTATGTAAATCAAGTACATCCAAGCAGTGTTTTCATAATCGGACCGGTGATCGAACCGATCTATCTAAAAAAAATGGTCCAACCGGTCGGACCGTTTTAACCGGACGGTCGAACCGGAAAATCGTTTATATAATATAATCTAATAAATAATATATTTTGAATTTTAAAAACTCAAAAATATAAATAAATAGAAAAAATATATATATATTTGTCATAGTTTGAAAACTAAATAAATATGTAAATATATTCAAAATGTCAATTATACTTCTAAATTATTTAAATAATTAATTATTTAATTTTAAAAAAATCAATAATTATTAAAATAATTTTTTAATGAAGTACAAATTCCAAATAATCATGTATATATATAAAAATATATTAAATTTAAAGTTTTTAAAATAAAAAAATACAAATTTTCAAAAAAAAAAAATTGAAAAACCGGTTCTTGACCGGTTTTGACCGGTTCTGATCGGTTGGACCAGTTTTCCAGTTTCCGGTGAAGTTTCGGACCGGACCGACGACCGATTCCCGGTCGAACCGGCCGGTCCGATCCGATTTTAATAACATTGCATCCAAGTATAAACAGAGCACATATATGAGTCAATAGAGCACATTATTATCAAATTTGAGTTTTCGGTAGGAAAATTGTGGTCTTCAACGAGCATGAACGTGATTGGGTACAAAACAGTGTGATATACACCAACATTTAAAATGTACAAGATCTTGTTGTATGGTAAATTGCAACATATTGATTCAAATAATTGATCAAGTTAATATCTTATTTTGTGAGGGACAACTATTATCGAGTACAAACAAGATCAGATTGAGTATAATAATTTTCAAATCGAGCACACCGTACACATGCATTGAGTAAAATATGTCATCGATCATGCACAATGTAGAGTGAGTCCATATTAACCAAGATAAGGAACTCAATTGTTTTTTCGGATGAAGTTATAGTGTGACAATGTCGAGGTACAAAATCAAGCTCAGTAAACATTCAAAAACTTCAAGATATCATGGACACAAAAACTTCGATGGAGATGAATTTATATGAGAAACAATATTTCAATAGTAATGCTGAAGAAAGAATACCATTATATAGTATCATCACTTGATGTGATATACACCACCATCTCAAATGTACAAGATCTTGTTGCAAGGTAAATTTCAACATATTGATACAAATAATTGATCAAGCTAATATCTTATTTTGTGAGGGACAACTAGAAAAATTATCGAGTACAAACAAGATCAAATTGAGTACATTAGTTTTTAAATCGAGCACACTGTACACATGCATTGAGTACAATATGTCGTCGATCGAGCACAATATAGAGTGAGTCCATATTAACCAAGATAATGAACACAATTGCTTTTTCGGATGAAGTTATAGTGTGACAATGTCGAGGTACAAAATCATAGTCAGTAAACATCCAAAAACTTCAAGATATCATGGACACAAGAACTTTAATAGAGATGAATGTGTATGAGGTACAATATTTCAATAGTAATGCTGAAGAAATAATATCATTATATAGTACCATCACTTGATGTGATATACACCACCATCTAAAATTTACAAGATCTTGTTGGAAGGTAGATTCCAACATATTGATACAAATAATTGATCAAGCTAATATCTTATTTCGTGAGGGACAACTAGAGAAATTATTGAGTACAAACAAGATCAGATTGAGTACATTCATTTTTAAATCGAGAACAACGTACACATGCATTGAGTACAATATGTCGTCGATCGAGCACATGGTATAGTGAGTCCATATTAACCAAGATAAGGAGAATAATTGATTTTTCGGATGACGTTATAGTGTGACATTTTTTAGGTACAAAATAATGATCAGTAAACATCCAAAAACTTCAAGATATCATGGACACAAGAACTTCAATAGAGAAGAATCCATATAAGATATAATATTTCAATAGTAATATTGAGGAAAGAATACCATTATAGACTACCATCACTTGATGTGATATACATCAGCATCTAAAATGTAAAAGATCTTGTTACAAGGTAAATTCCAACATATTCATACAGGTAATTGATCAAGCTAATATCTTATTTCGTGAGGGACAACTAGAGAAATTATTGAGTACAAACAAGATCAGATTGAGTACATTCATTTTTAAATCGAGAACAACGTACACATGCATTGAGTACAATATGTCGTCGATCGAGCACATGGTATAGTGAGTCCATATTAACCAAGATAAGGAGCACAATTGATTTTTCGGATGACGTTATAGTGTGACATTTTTTAGGTACAAAATAATGATCAGTAAACATCCAAAAAATTCTTGATATCATGGACACAAGAACTTCAATAGAGAAGAATCTATATAAGATACAATATTTCAATAGTAATGTTGAGGAAAGAATACCATTATAGACTACCATCACTTGATGTGATATACATCAGCATCTAAAATATACAAGATCTTGTTACAAGGTAAATTCCAACATATTCATACAGGTAATTGATCAAGCTAATATCTTATTTTGTGAGGGACAACTAGAGAAATTATAGAGTACAAACAAGATCAGATTGAGTATATTAATTTTTAAATCGAGCACACCGTACACATGAATTGAGTACAATCTGTCTTTGATCTAGCACAATGTAGAGTGAGTCCATATTAACCAATATAAGGAACACGATTTCTTTTCCAGAGGAAGTTATAGTGTGACATTGTTGAGGTACAAAATAATGGTCAGTAAACATCTAAAAACTTCAAGATATCATGGATACAAGAACTTCAATAGAGATGAATCTATATAAGATACAATATTTCACTAGTAATGTTGAAGAAATATTACCATTATATAGTACCATCACTTGATGTGATATACACCAGCATCTAAAATGTACAAGATTTTATTGCAAGGTAAATTCCAACATATCGATTCAAATAATTGATCGAGCTAATATCTTATTTTGTGAGGGACAACTAGCGAAATTATCGAGTATAAACAAGTTCAGATTGAGTACATTAGTTTTTATAGTGTGACATTATCGAGGTACAAAATCGATCAGATTGAGTACAATGGTTTTGTAATAGAGTACAATGTACACATGAGTAGAGTACAATATATTGTAGATATAGCAGAAACCAAAGTGAGTCCATATTAACCAAGATAATGAACAAAATTACTTTTTCGATGAAGTTATAGTGTGACATTGTCGAGGTACAAAATCGATCAGATTGAGTACAATATTTTTTGTAATAGAGTACAATATATCATTCGTAGAGTACACTATATTGTAGATCGAGCACAAACTTAGAGTGAGTCCATATTAACCAAGATAATGAACACAATATATCTGGCGGATGAAGTTATAATGTGACATTGCCGAGGTACAAAATCGATCAGATTGAGTACAATGGTTTTGTAATAGAGTACAATGTGCAAATAATTATAGTACAATATATTGTAGATCGAGCACAAACCCAAAGTGAGCCCATATTAACCAATATAATGAACACAATTTCTGTTTCAAATGAAGTTATAGTGTGACATTGTCAGGTACAAAATCGATCAGATTGAGTGCAATGGTTTTGTACTAGAGTACAATGTACCATGAGTACAGTACAATATTTTGTAGATCGAGCACAAACCCAGAGTGAGTCCATATTAACCAATATAATGAACACAACTTATTTGCCGGATGAAATTATAGTGTGACATTATCGAGGTACAAAATCGATCAGATTGAGTATAATGGTTTTGTTATAGAGTACAATGTATACATGAGTATAGTACAATTAATAATATATAAGAGCAATGAAAAAGAACTTCTGAGTATCATTTTTATCTTTTCGCAACAAGACACAATCAACTTAATTATTGTTACAAAATAGCTTACTTTTGGCACAAATTTACCCAAATTTGTAACAATAAGGACCCAATTAAGTATAAAACATTGAGAACTGAACACATAAACTTAGGGGAACAACGAGCACTTCTTTTAAACACTTTTAATTAATCAATAAATATGAGTAATGAAAAAGAACTTCTTATCATTGTTTTTAACTTTTCGCAATAAAACACTATCAACCAAATTATTGATACAAGATAGCTAACTTTTGACACAAAAGTACCCAAATTTGAGACAATCACGAACCAAATAAGTACAAAACGTTGAGAACCGGACACATTATCAGGTACAAAAAATGATTATGGATCGTGTGCATCTTTTCCATAATCCCACTCATTCTTTTTGCGACTTTATCATTATTTTTTCCTGTTTACGAAAATAAATTAGATATAAAATACTTTAGGTTCACGATAAGTACAGAAGAACTCAAAAAATTAATTGCGACATCTTGCAAATTCTTTATTTCTTTTTGCATACGTGGATTTGTGTGATGTTGAAATTTTGGGTCAATCTTTTTAATAATTCAATACACAAAACTATGAGATGATGAATAACTTCTTGACCAATGACCAACCAACCTTAAATTGGACATGTGGTCAATTTATTAGGTTAGCAACAAAATATTTTGATTTAGTAATTTAAATTTTGATTTTGAGTCACAATTAAATTATGTGCATACACACACAAAGAAACAATGTAAAAAATTTTGTGTATCAAATGTCTATTACATACATACATATTTGCTCATGTTCAAATTTTTTTGCAGCATTTATACGAACAACTAGTAGGCATGGGCTCTTACTTTTTTTTTTTTTTTTTTTTACAGCATTTATACGAATAACTAGTAGGCATATAAGTTGATATGCCAATGCGAGAACCTATCTATCATATTCTAACTAATTACACAAAATATTTATTTAAAAATGAAAAACACGCAACAAAGTCCAAAAATTCTAATTTTTCAAAATTTATTTAGTTTGCATTTGTTATCAAATATTTGAAATATTTACGGTAGTTACCATGGTTGTCTCACTAATCTGAGCATGAATTTTGGGGAAAATCTTGGATATAGATAAGGATTGTTGATTAGAATATTTTCTTTATAAATCAACCATGATTCCAGAGAAGAAGAACATAGATTTGTATGATAAAATGGTTTTGGGAATAGTGATTTTTTTTAAAAAAAATAAAAACTGAGATAAAATTTTTGTAGATGAACACGAAGATAGTTAATTTGTACAAAGTTGTTTCATGGGTAAAGGAAAAATATGATAGAGATGAATAATGAAATAAGAGTGGAGCAGTCACGATGAAGAAGAAAAATCACATGCATATCACGTTTCAAATAAGGGTATTTTAGTATTTTAGAGTTGTTAGGGAGTTAAAATAAATCATTGTGTGGGGTCAGGGAGTTGGAATGTATGTTTTCTGACACAGAGACTGTTGACAAATTTATGTTTGTGTATGGGGATTTTAAGGCAATTTACCTATTATTTATCTTACATCAATTAAATTATTGAATTTAAATCATTATATTCTCTCTTATAAATAATATTATTCATATTTTATTTATTATTGAGGATAAAACGGTTATTTATCATTTTTATTTAAAATTTAATCAATCAAATCAAATAAATTATAATCTATTCGATCAAATCATTAATTATTTATTTTATATCAATTAAAGCATTAATTTTTTTTAGTGTTTTACAAGTGAAAAAAACTCAAAGTATGTATTTAGACAATATTTTTGTACAAAGTTTTTGAAAAATATTTTTGAAAAGTTATTTTTTCAAATATAATTTTTATATAACAAATAAGATGTGTTTTTAATTGGAATCAATAAGGAAAAACAAACCATTGTACTTTCTAATTGTAATTATATATATATATATATATACACACACAATCAGGGGCGGAGCCAGAAAAAAACTAAGGAGTGACTAAGATTTTTGAAGTATGTATTTATAAAATTTATATAATATATTAAAAGTAATAAATCAATATGGGTTGTGTTATAATCTGTAAGGTCTAAATTCACTAAACTCGCTTACGATGATTTTAAAATAATTTTTATGATTTTATGCCTTTAAATTGTTTAAGTCATGATTATATGATAAGATTACGTGATATGATTATTTTACGTTTAACGTTTTGTTCAAGCTATGGTGTCAGGTTGAGTTTGATTCTGGACTCACGGGATGAGACTAACCTATAAACGAAGTGATAGAGTACATTTTTACGAACTTTTTAAGTATAATATTGATATCTTTATTATGTACGAGTCGGGGGATAGTATTTTTATCAGACGATTCGGGACGTGTGACCGACTACATTTTTAAAGATCAACACATGATGCATATTATATAATTGCTATCCTATCTATCTACCCAAGTCCCCACCCCATTATTTTCATGTTCCCTTGTCTCCCTTGACTCTCACTTCTCCCCTCTCCTACACGGTTCCTTCATTATTTTCTGCAAGCTCTCTTCATTCCCCTCTTGTGCTCCACGGGTTTTTCAAAGCTTTGCGTAAGTTCAGCTCCGATATCACTCGTTTCGTGGTTAACTCGTTGCCAAAAATCCGTATCAACTCCATCTACTATCAAGACAAGTTTTTAAAGAATTTTTAAACCACCACTCAAGGTATATATATTTTGATAAGAAATGATGTGTGTTGATGAATTTTATGCATGATTTTAAAGGTTTGAGAAGCATATAAGCATGATGTTTATGATATCATGATATGTAAGTCGTTATTGAGAAATTCTTGATAGATGTTTTGTGTAGTTGGATCTTTTGGAATCTTGTGGTGTTTTGAAGCTTTTGATGCAAAATAAGTTAAGATTTTGGGGAAAAGAAATTATGTTTAAAGTTTGAATTATTGAAATATTATTAAAATATTGTTGGTTGAGTTGTTTTGATGCAAAGTTGTTCAAGTTGTAGTATTTATTTTAATCCAACGCTTTGTAAAACTTGATAATTGATGTTGGGAATGACTTCTAATGTATTGAGTGTTGATGTTTCAAGTTTAGTTAAGGATTTGACGTGCTTTTAATGCAAGGAATTTAAAGGATTAGTTTTTGTAATTTTCAAGTTCCTCCATGAAGTCTTGGGCAGAAGTAAACTAGTCACAAGGCGTGCCCACGCCTTGTGCAAAAACCTCTTCTGATTTTTACTCTTAAATTTTTGGCGCGCCCACGCCTTGTGCAAAGACCTCTTCTGATTTCATTGAATTTTTATTTTCGCAAATGATGTTCTAAATTCACTCTTAAGGTGTTTAAATTAATTTTAAGACCTTTTATGTAAAAAGTTTCAAGTTTTACGTTAAGAACGAAAAGAACGACTTATGTGGACCGATTATGTTATGATGAAATGATAACGATATGATATGAAAGAATAATGATATATTGATGCATGAAAATATTTTGATGTCTTAAGTGTCTTTGTGGTGGCAATACAGGAACGGTACTCCGGTTTGGGCTCCGGAGGGGCCCTCCAAATACGGCTCAATGTACGGGTTAGGTACTCCGGGATGAGCTCCGGAGGGGCATCCAAAAATGAATGAACGAATGTTACGAGGTTAATGTCATATGCTTGTTGATCAACAATAAATAAATGAATGTGCCCATTATGACGGTTGCCACAATTTCGCATAATTCGTCACCAAATGATAAGTTTATGTTATGTTATGTTATGTTATGTTATGTTATGTTATGTTACGTTTAAATGATAATTGAAATCTAATGATTTTTACTACATATACTTGTTGAGTCTTTAAACTCACTATACTTGAATGATGCAGGTAATGAGGATGACATTTATGCTTATGTCGACGAGTTTAATGTCGGATATGAAGAAGAGCAAGGAGTCGGACCGGCGGGAGATGCATGAGTGTGTTATGTGTTGAGTGTGCTATGGTATGTCTTGAGTTGTTTGCAACTTTATGATGTATTTTAAGGTTGTAAGCAAGTTTTATAAATTTTAAGGTTTGCATTTGGCTTGTAAACTATTATAAACTGTTTTAAGTAAGGTTTGATGTATGCATACATCTTTCAAAAAAAAAATTTTCCGCGCCAGTTTTAAGGTCATGTTAGTTTTGTAACATCTTCATCGTTTGAGGGCGTTACATAATCAATTTGCGCTAAAAAGATAAAGAATTTGGTTTAAAAAATGAGATATATATCCATGGGCATAGACATACACTTTTAATTTGGTGGGCGAAATTTTGTCTCTTTGTTTTTGTCATCCTCCCAATATATTTTTTTAAATTTTCCCCAGACATGATAAATAATTCGCACAAAATAATTGCCCTATTTGATTACAAATACCCAAATAGAAACCGTTGAATGAAATAACTCTAATACTCATTATTTCATCTTCAATCATATCTTTCCAAAACACATGTCAAAATATTTTTACGAAATATTAACTGAATATTAAAAAAATTGACTAAAAATTAATTAATAATGCAAACTAGGGGTGCAAACGAACCGAACCTGTTCGTGAGCTTTACGAGCCCGCTTGATAAATATTTGATTTGTATTCGAGCTTATCGAACTCGAGTCGAATTCGAACATGTTCGAACTTTTTTTCGAGCCGAGTTCGAGCCGAAATTATTCTGTTTGATAGTTCGCAAATAGTTCGCGAGCCTTAATATTTAATTAATATAATCATATAATAAATATATATACATTTCGAATTTTTTCGAACATTTCGAGCTTTTCGAACCATAATATCCGAATAGTTTACGAATAGGTTCGAATATTTCGAGCCGAACTCGAACTCGAACTCGAACTTCATTTCGAGCCGAGCTCGAGCCAAAATATTTGAGATTATAGAACTTCGAATCGAGCTCGAACTCGAATATACTCTTATCGAATCGAATTCAAGCTTTAAAATTTTATCATTATTCGGCTCGATTCAGTTCGTTTGCCATCCTAATGCAAACATACAATTAACAATAATATTAAAATATCACACCCAAATTTTATCAAACAAAATCATCTCTCAAATATTTAATACAAACCGAAAATTTCATATTTGTTAAAAAAAGAAATAGATTCGTAATTTTCTCGATATTATGCTAAGGTTATTTACACTTCAACAATTTAAAAATTATGGGCTAAACTATTCAAAACTTTTGGCCCAAAATTTTAAATTAATGCTGGGCAAAAGTGGCCAACATAATATATCCGCCCCTTTAATATATCTACTATGGGCCAAATTAGGGGAGTCAACTCGGGTGTGTCGGGTGGGTTCGGGTCCGGTTGACGAAAATAATTCTAAAAAATTTTTCAACCCGAACCCGAACCAATCCGAAAATGCTCAACTGAACCCGAACCCGAACCCAACTAACCCGATCAACCCGAACCAACCCAATTTTTTTTATTTTTTTAAACAAAATTATAAATAAAAATTCAAAAAACATAATAATAATAATATTTAATTTAAAACAAATAATACCAAAATATAAACTTATATATAATTTAAATTTGAACTTTCAGTTATAAAAAATTTAAAGTATACTTATTACAACAAAATAAAAAATATATTTTAAAAAATAAAAATTGTACAAAATAAACATTAAATTAAGAAAATATATTATATTAATATATAATAATTTTTTTTCAAACATACAACATATTTTTGTAGTAATTTTATATAAAAATAATAATAATTAAAAGTTTCGGGTTATTTTGGGTCAACCTAACCAACCCAAACCCGATTAATTTTTTCGGGTTGACCCGAAAGTCAACCTGATTCGAACCAAACCCAAAAACCCCAACCCTAACATGATATTTTTCGGGTTGGATCGTGTCGGATTGACGGGTTGAGTTGGGTTGAGTTGAGTTTTGACATCCCTAAGCCAAATCAACCCAGGCCAGCCACCCCTCCATCCGCCCATGTATACATTCAAACACTTATTTATTATTAAAACAAATTTTGAAATATTTTATAAATTCTTTAAAAAAAACACTTTTATAAAATCAGTAAATAATTTTTTTAGCATCCCCACGTCAAATGCGTCAGTGTCTCAGGCGTGCGCCATGCATGCATGAGTCGCGAACGCAATTTCTCATTTTTTTTGTTTGTTTGTTTTTTTTCTTTTGAGAAGCGATTTATCGTTTGTTGAAGCCCATTTTTCTGGGATTTGTTAGCGAAAACTGCGAAAGGATGGTGGGAGATTGTAGATATTACTGGATCTTTCACAAATGCCTTGGTCCAATAAAGTTTAGTCCAAAATATAAATTTCAAGCTATTCGGCCCATATTCCAAACAACAGGTATATAAATATTATATCCTATCTATACTGTATGTATACCTCTATACTATATGGCAGCGTTTGGTAAGGTTGATAATTAAATGATTAGCAAGTAGTCCAACGTTTGAATTGATTTTAACACATTCTTGGATAACCATGGGCCCGGCACAATTCACTGTATGGGCTTGAAAAAGATGGAATATGAAACCCACGTGAGAGCAAGTATTATGAGTTCTCATTTGTACAGTACTCGGGAGAATAATGCTCAATTACCAATTTATCCCTTTTTTGTGCCCTACTATACCAACCCACCTCACTTTCAAGCTTTTACCGAAATCTTCTTCTAGCTCTTTCAACAGATCTGGAGCGATTTTTTGAAGGTAAAGTGTAAATCTTTGTCCACTTTTTTTTTTGGTTCGAAATAAAAGGCGTCACCTTCCCAAAAAACACACCTCCCGGATAGATTTCTTGAAACGGTGATTTATCCACTTGAGCATCTTAATTTTTTTGAATCGGGTGGGCTTTCATTCTTTTTGTTAACTTTAGGCAGCTAGTTTTCTGAAACTATTATTTAGATTGATTTTTGTTTTAATTTTGTGGTGTTCAACCGAAGATTTGTTTAATAATTGAGATGGGACGACGAAGGAGATTTCAGTCGGATAAAACTATGATATAATGTATTCCTTCAATTTCAAATTACCCGATGATGCAACTGTGTGTTTGTGGGTGTCGAAAGAGGAGGAGTAGTGTGAAGAGATTTGTGATTATGTTTTCTCTGAAGTGAGAGTGTGATCGGACGATGACCAAGGGCAATTTGGGTACAATTTTCTTATCCAACTCTTAATCCTTCGCATAAAAAACCAACCAAACAAATTGATGTATATTTTTTATTATTTCAAATATTATTACTAAAATATACATATCCCATAACTTATCTTTACATTAATAATCCCATCACATGTACCAAGCGGAGCCTATTTTGAAGCAACCTCTATATTATATTATATAGCATTAAACCCTTTAAATAATTATTTTTGTTGTCTTGATATAACACTATCTATTTTTAAATTTTTTTTAAATTCATATTTATACTTCTAAAATTTTAAATGGTTATCAGTCTTAATAAAAAAAATAATATTAAAATTTATTAATTTGAAAATAAAAAAAATTATCATGTTTAAATAATTATTATAACCGTACAAACACACAACGCGTGTGAAGGAACCCTATATATATAGTTCCCTACATATAAAAGATGAATCTATTATAGCAACTAACTTTGAGGACACCAAAATACCTCATTCCATAATTATCTCTTCTTATCCACTATCTCACTAAAAACCTCTCACTCACTCCATATTTTGCTTAAAAAAAATTACATATAAAAAATCTATATTTTATACATGCAATGCATCATGCATGTGCATTTTTACTATTATTATATTATTAAAATTGAGCATATTAGAGAAGTTAACTTTGATGTGTTGATGTATTTTTCGATGAAGCAAAAAAATCCCCTTCTCAAATTATAAAGCCTTTTATTTTTATTAAACAATAAAATTATAAAAACTTATTTTTAGTAAATATATATCTTATTTAAAACTATCATATCCTCATAAATTATATTTTATCTTTAACTATATTCTTGAATTTTAAAATATTTATATGACATAAAATAACTAAATTCACTATCAAATATAATTATTTAAAACCAAAAAAATTTAATATGTATGCATTCATTGTGGACATTGAGACGCTAACATTATATAATATGACGTGTTTCGTGTTTATACAGTTAGAATAGTTAGAATAATTATAATAAAATTTGTTATTTTCACTTGATAACTTTTATTGAATTGTTTTCCTTATCTAGAACAAATCCATTATATTTCCATTGCACACAAGTTTGGAATAACATAATGTTTTTTTCTCGTGGTTACAAGATCCAACCCGGTAAGAACAAACACGCATACCCTCGTTGTCATAAAAAAAATGTTCCCCACAAACTAAATGAAGGCAATCGATAAAGCTAATCCAAAACTTAAATATTTGATTTAAATATGAGTAATTTAAATTAATTTCCAACTATCGAGCCAATAAAACAGTGCTTTGTAATACCAGATTACTTTTGACCAATTAATCTCAGGAGTACACGTAATTGGATAAAGATGTATACTTGTCAGCAGCACATGGAAATAGTTACAATCTTGCATTGATTATATACACTCGCGCACGTACACATATATTATACTGTTTTTTAAAACAAAAGAAATAATATTATTAAGAAGATAAATCCGGTATAATTACATGCCAAATGATAGTAGGATGAGTAAGAATCCTTTCTACAAAATCAAACATAGAAGCAGTCGTCTTAGTTAAATCATCAGCAGCCTAATACGCTGATCTACGAATAAACACAAATGAACAAGATGAGACTCCTTGAACAAGGAGTTTACAATCTTCAACTAAAAAACCAAAAGATGATCGGTCTATTGCAGCATTGTTGTGTGCTTCAATTGTGACAAGAGAATCAAATTTCACAATGATAGATGAGAAATGAAAGTTCTTCAACCAGCTGAGAGCTTCTCTAATGGCGAGAACTTCTGCTATTGTGGGATCCTGATTACCATTAATTCTGCCTTGGAAAGCTGCAAGAACAACTCCATGGTGGTCTCTGATAATGCAACCATATTCAGCATGAGGAGGATTTGGAAGAATAGTTGCATCAACATTGCATTTGAGCATGTTCTTGGGAGGTTTAGTCCAACTGGTGATAGTATTCAACGCATGAACATTGTGTTGGGATTAGTAGAGTAGTGATGAGTAGCATACCATTGAGAATGGAGTTCCAAAGCTGATAGATATACCTTAATGGCAGGAGAACATTTCCCATTCCAAAAGACATTATTCCTAGCCAGATGCTCCACATGGCCAAGGTTGTAATTTAAATATCTTACTTATTATTATTAAAGTTGATTATAATTTTAAGTGTCTTTGATATATCATATGTGATATGATCAGAACTAATTAACAACAGCTACTTTTCATTTTTTAAATATGATAAATCCACTAGTTTAGATATTGGATATCGGTTACACATGCATGTAAATATATATGCAACGGTTGCTAGTTATTTACGTTGTGCATGTTCTACGGACTTTTTTATATGATGGTTTGACCTTTTTTTCCCCATTTTTATAATTTTATTATTTATCTTAATTTTTTTTGTCGTCATCTACTTTTCCGGTACATTCTTTATTTTCAATTTTGTCACTTGTTTTTCTTTATTTTTTTGTGTTTTTTTATAAAATTATTTTTTTAAATGTATTTATCCTTCAAGAAAATTATATATATATATATAAAGTTGCCTAACAATATTTTTCCGTCTCGTCCTCGACATATCGGGTTTTAATTGTTTTTTTTATTTTTCGCATAATTAAAACATTGTATCGGATTTTAGTGATAAGAGACGAATTGAACATCATTAGTTTCACACAATTGCAAATATATATATATATATATATATATATATATATATATATATATATAAATTGGACGGGAGAGTTTCGATAAGGAATCGAGAAAAGGTGCCGTTTCGTTCACTCTCATTTCCGAATCATCCCGAGGCATCTTCTTTTTGTTTTCTCCATCGGTGTCTCTTTTTCATCGGCAGCTTTTGTATTCCTTTTTCTATGCACTAAAGAAATTTTAAAACAGACGGAGCTGAAAATTTATAATGCATTTATTGTTCTTCAAGTATTTTTAACGGATTGTTTGGTTCCCAATTTCTTTCCTAATTTCTTGGCCTATATCTCCTGTTCAATTATTCGTATACTCGCCTGAAAAATGCGTTGAAAGTTGAAACGATCCCTTCGAGCGATATAGATAAATACGGAAATTGAATTTTCTTTTTAAAAATCAGATTTTTTGGTCTCTCTCCTTGTGGGTGGTGTTCATCTTCGATTTCAGGTACCTTTACCTTTCAATATTATTAGTTTATTGGAACATGGGTAATAACAGATGCATGGACAAAAAAAGATTTAATTAGGTTATTTCTTGATTTCCCATTTGATATTTCAACAAGTTGCCGATCGTTTATATTATTGTGTTTGGATTGTTGGGTTGATTCAAGAATGGGCAAGAATCAAGCAAATTTTGAAGAGGTAAAATCTGGTGGTGAATTAGATGAGAATCAAAGGGCTATTTCTCCATCCAAGGAAGGTAAAGGAACTAGATTGTGGAAGAAAGTGAAGTATCAATTGGTGGAGTACCACTCACTGCCTGGATATTTGAAGGACAATGAGTATATTCTTGGCCATTATAGGTCTGAATGGCCTTTGAGGCAGGTCTTGCTCAGTGTTTTTACTATTCACAACGAGACCCTTAATGTTTGGACGTAAGTATTTTGCCTTAGCTTAATTCTGTTCTTTCCTCTGGTATTAGATTTTCTCAAAAAGTATGGGGCTTTGTTGTGTTGATACTTCTGTATCTGTGGCTATGCTAGTTTGCTACTTTCTAATGATGTTCGGACGTATGTATTTGAAGGATTAGTTTATTGTTCAATTTTAAGTTCTTTTGTTGCTTCATGTTCGATTGATCGATTGTTCGCTTGATTAGTTTATTCGTGTTGTCCAATTTGGCATTGATATCATAGTAAGTGGAAAAGAGTAGAGAAAAGTGCGCGTGGTCTGTGTGGATCATTAAGTTGTTCTAGAAAACAATTGCCTTCTGAATCTTGAATTTGAAGATCTTCGCATGCTTTGACATTAGCACTTCTCCAGAAAATGATGCAAGAGATACCCATTTGATTCATCGGGTGCAGATGCTTTCTCTGAGATGTGAAGATTGGCCTTTTAGCATCATGTTGTTCGTAGATTTTGAGGTTGATGACAGTAAAAAAAGGGTTCCTGAAGAGATTTCTTGCTAAAATGGAGCTATTTTTTGGCTGCAGCTGTTTTTGCACTTTTTTTGGTTTATCGAACTGATCCGTGATGCCGTTTTTCCAAATTTGTAGACCACACTCCAATGGCTTGACTTTATGAATGATTTGTATGCCACAGACAATGGCTCAATGCAATGAGCAATCTTAGGATTTGGATTATCTTTCGAGTGGCATGTTTGATAGATAGGCACAATCATGGCTTCATAATTCTATCGATCCATGTTGTGTGGGTTGACTATATTATACCATGGGAAAATTACCAGGTTTCTTTTGTGAATCACCCTTATTTACTTTTCTTCTGATGCTGGTATTGTGTTGTATCATATATATGTTGTGTAATTTTCCCACCTTGATTCATGGTTTTATTTATCTGCAGGCATTTGATAGGCTTCTTCTTGTTTCTCGCTCTGACCATTTATACAGCTATGATGGTTCCGGCCGTGGTAGACATTCCCACACTACAAAATTTGCCAAACGTGCTGAGAAAAGCAGATTTCCAAAAATTGAGAACTGAACTTGCAACTTGTCTTCCGTCTCTGCGACACATGCGTGACTGGCATATTATGGAAGTGCTCTCCAACTGTGTACCTGAGCGTTTTTCACACATCAACCATACCGATGTTTGTGTTCTGGTACTTTTGGTTTCATTCATTTGGATTGAAGTATTTATTATGCATTTCAATTCCTCAGCGTTATTCCATAACTTTGATTACAATACAAAGTTTCATTTTTTTAGCATACAATACAAAGTTTCTTGAGAAGACAAAAACAATGAAATTTTATGATAATATAAGGTTTTAAAACATGTGATTTTGGTTTCATAAAGCAAATTCACGTGATAAAAATTATTTATTAAAATTTTTAAATTTTTTTACTTATAGTTTTACTCTTTCCCCCTCTTGATTGAGGTGTCATTGTATACAGCCATGCCACTGCCTGTAGATTACCAACATGGTTTCAAGTGTGTTAATATCATTTTGGAAACATAACATTTCTATCACCTGTTAATGCAATTTTCCCTGGCTTAATTTTTTTTTTTCCAGCGTAGCATGAAGGAAGACGTGGCGAACATAATAGCACCACTGATGGTCCGGCCAATCACACGTTGGCCGTTTTTCGCTTTCCTGGGTGGAGCCATGTTTTGCTTGTTAGCTAGCAGCACTTGCCACTTACTTTCTTGCCATTCAAAGCGCGTATCCTACATTCTGCTTAGACTCGATTATGCAGGAATCGCTGCTCTAATTTCCACCTCATTTTATCCTCCTGTGTACTACTCTTTTATGTGTTATCCACTCTTTTGCAATCTCTATCTGGGATTCATTACCCTGCTAGGAATCGGTACAATCTCAGTATCTCTCCTACCAGTGTTCCAAAATCCTGAATACCGTAACTTCCGAGCCTTGTTATTCCTTGCAATGGGCTTGTCTGGTGTTGCACCGATTCTGCACAAACTTATCTTATTCTGGAACCATCCGGTGGCGCTTCACACAACAGGATATGAAATCTTGATGGGATCCCTTTACGGTCTTGGAGCTCTCGTTTATGCAACAAGAGTTCCAGAGAGATGGATGCCGGGAAAATTTGACATTGCTGGGCATAGCCATCAGCTGTTTCATGTACTCGTAGTTGCAGGTGCTTACACACATTACCGGGCCGGGCTCGTATATCTCAGGTGGCGGGACTTGCAGGGATGCTGAAAGTTAACTAGATACGGGAATGTGTTCCTCTCACTGTTGCCTCTCTTTGTTATACGTTTGACTAGGTTAATTTCATCAGATTATGAAGAAAATGTAACAAACTTAATAAATGATAGACAAGAAAAATACATAAGACACATTTTATAATATGGCATGCCACTGTACTGAATTGAACATTGCTTTGGTGAATTGTGGATTTGTGCTCTTGTTTCCATGTTATACAAATCTGGGGTATTCAAATTTGGTTATTTTCTTCGGCGAAGAAAGCTGTAACAAAACAATATCTGTATCTAATAAGTTCGGTTGGGACGAGCAAGCCCTTCGCGTGATAGGAAAAATTTCTGCGAGTATCATGTTATCTGATACCATACTAAGATCGCATGAGAAAAGAGAATAAAGAAGATGATCTGTATTGAAACAATACAACATATACACTTTATACATATTAGTAGAAATGCACGTGTGTGATACAATACAGAAATATTAACTATAATTTATAGAGTATATATATAATTAATATGATTTGTTTCTTAGCACCACTCCAACATGATTGATTAAAAAAACATGATGAAATAGTTGAGAAAGTGGGGTAGTAATCTTCAAATTTTGCTCCTCTCAAAATTTTTTTTTTTTAGTGAAAATAGTAGGATTATTTTTGTACAACCATTAAAATGACCAAAACGGTTATTATAACCCTCTTGCATTATAATATTGTATAGATTAATAACAAATAAATTAAGTCATCTAACCGTCTTCTAACGAACTAACTACTTTGCTGACGTGTAATTGAAATACGAGTTCGAGGGGTTAAATATTTTAATAATTTGCATGTAAAAATAAATAAACATAGAAGTAATAAAAGTTTATATTTCCGACTTCCAAAAAATAATAAATAATAATATTTCCTTCACATTGACATGGGGAAGAATGACATTTGCCAAATTGCCATAGTTGGTGCACCGACCGCCAATTACTTCTTTGGGCAGGTTGAGATTGCGGTTGTTGATATGTGAACTAATTTTCCAATTAAAACACAAAATGTAAGAAAACATGTATTACATGCTAAAAATTTGAAATTTTGGATAGGAGAAGATTTCTATTTTCGAAATATATACATATATATATATAAAATATATTTTTAAAAATGCATGGAGGATAATCATGTAATTTCAAGTGCAATGTGTAATCCAACTTGTAACACTTTGTGTACATGTAGCATTACCCATAAAACAAATCCAAATCTCACACCATATTTTTTTCATAACAATTTCTCCATATTCGTTCACATAAAATTAAAATGATTAATATAAATTTCTATTAAAAAAATAAATTATAATCCTTTATAAATAATTTCGATCACGATGGCTGATATCACTTTTGACATTTAAATTTTTGTCAAATCATGTACCCTCAAAATTCATGGAATGCCCATGCACGCAAAATTGTAGTTGGCAAACCAATCAATTAAACCAAGCAATTTCGGTGTGAATACTCGACACAAGTTTCCAAATATTCATCCTACAATATTCATGTTCATTGAGGTTTTTCAAAGATACAAATCAACGGATCATTGCGCGCGCACTTACGCTAAACCAAAACCTTCATTGAAAACCACTTCTTGTCCAATTAACAACAAAATTATTGCCATCAAACATCGTACTTCAATTCCATAAAAAACAAGTAAGTCAACAAAAACCTTCTCCTTTTTTTACACGGTGTGAAATTACAACATTAACCCAATGAATTTGGATCGAGTATTCTCTAACGTTGCGCTCTTTCTTTTAATTTTTTTTCATTCGTTATACAAATCTAATATAGAATGAACTTCAAACGACAGAATTATTAAATGAACTTGAAATTCATGTTAATTTAACGTCAAATCAATCCAACCAAATTATCGGGTCCAAAAGGACAAAAACCATTAATTTACCTCTTCCCCCGCCAACCTGCATAAGTTCTACTCCTGGGAACAGAATCCACCTCGTGAACCCCGAATTCACACGGCTTGTCTTCGTCGATTCTCCCAATAGCCACCGTGTGGCTCCTGGGCACAACCGCCACGCCTCCGCCGACGCGAAGCGGCGACGGCCTCTTCGCCCGGAGGAGCTCCGACTCGATCTTCCCGCCGAGGCTGCGAGTGGAGGCGACCCGAATGAGCTCCCGCAGATCCTCCTCCGAGCCGGTTGAATACGACGAGCCAACGCTGAAGCTTCTGGGCAGGGTGGAGAATTGGGGGGCGGAGCAGCCAATGGCGCTGCTCTGTCCCACGTGGCCGGCGCAGCGCATCATGCTGTTGACGTAGAAATCTCGGGCTCGGGCCAGAATCCTGGCGGGCGCCTTCAAGTACCTGACGATTTTGCTCCCTTTGCCAACTGTTTTCGTGCTCATCGATTCTTCCAAGAATTTACCTTTTTTTTTTTTTTTTTTTTCTAGCTTACGCGAAACGCACAGAAGAAAAAGTTTTTGGGTTAGAAGATATGAATGAAAGAAGAAAACAGAGGAGGAAATGAAGAAAATGATTGATACCGAGCTTTTCTGTGGGGGAGTGAATGTAATGTCCCATTTTATATCGCATTCAGAATCATAATATAAACAACCATTTTATATAAATTATCATTATAAAAATATTTGTTATTACGGAATATGTTAAAAAAAACATTAAATTAGAGAATTTTCGCTTAATAGAGAGTGGTGCTTGGAAGGTTCAAGATATACTGTATGATATCGTTTGGTTTCATGGATAATATGTATAAAAGATGAATATAAATATGATAAAAATATGATAAAATATGAATATACAATACATAAATATTAACAATATGTTGTTTTGTATATTTTTAATTTTGTAAGATTATTGTGTTTATTACTATAGAATATCTTAATTGTTCTTTTTAATTTATACTCACCCTCCACTAATACCATGAGTTTGAATGTATTTTTCATCAAACCTACATATAATGTCATACCGGGTCATGAGATGAAATTGAGTTAACAAAAAAATGAAAGAAATACGAGATAAGTAAAAATTTGTGAATCATTTCACTTTCATCCAATGTACCAAACGGTACCTATAAATATGTAAAGATTATGGAATAAAGTTTTTATTAATGGATAGAGTTTGAGTTGTTATCAGTTGTCGTTGTTTTACCAAAAATGGGTTTCCATACTGCTAAGGTCGTAAGTATTGTTGAGAGTCATCTATTTGCAATAAAGAAATTAGAAATCTTGATTTGTCTTGATATTATGTATTTTTTATTTAACGATCTTTTTATTCATAAAAAAGACAAATAGTTTTAAGAATGGTAAACTGTTTATATGCATCATCTCAAATTTAGAAATTGAAATTTTTGGATGGCTTCTACCGATTTTTCTTCTTCTTATATTTAGAAAGCAGAGAGTGAAATGCGAATCATTGCATTAAAAAAAAAAATCAATTGTATCATTTAATGAATTATAATGTCACTTTTGTGACTCTAACTAATTAAATGTAAGTTACACCAATTGTGTTTCATAGTCAGTATATTACGTAATATTAAATTATCTAATATATATATATATATATATATATATATAGAGTTTCTTTCAAGTGCCCACCTACCATGCCCATCACTATGCCCATTAATGATGTGACACTATTCTATTGGACCTACAATTTATCACATCTTTATCACATCCAATAGAATAGTGACACATCATTGGTGGACATGGTGGTGGGCATGGTAGGTGGACACTTGAAAGAAACTCTATATATATATATGAATTGAACTTGAATTTCTATGTCATGTTTCGTATGTGGAAACGATAATAGAATAATTATTATATGTAAATAAGATACACTCGTTATAACGCAATTAGACTTAAACAATTTTTTCGCCTTTGTGGACCGGAGACTTGGAGAGCATTGTGCCGTATTAAAGCCGATACATTAATTAATGTGAGGACCTTCCAAAAAAATTACACCCGATTAAATATTTGCACGTATCAATAAATAATGTATAACTATCTGACTTAAAAAAAAAGAAAAAGATTTGAAAACCTTGAAAAATTAAGTCCATAACTGTGTGCTGGATATTTTAATCGTTTTTTATACGATTTCAAATATTGAGTTGTATTATCACTAGACTCACTAGTAACTATAATTTTTTTGTAAAACGGCGAAATCTTGTACTAAAATGGTCCGATTCTTATTAATTGTAATTGGTATAATTATTGAGAAATAATTGTGAAAAATAATGATTGCTTCGGTTGGGAGAGGGATTTTCATGTAACGTTTGACTTGTTTTACGATTTAAAGATTAATTTTAGTGTATTGATTTTCAGAATATATTGCAAATAATTTGCTTGATATAAAATCGAATGAAGTTCAAGATTTCCACGCTATTAATGAATTAAATGGGAAAGCCAGCAATTGGACTACTGGCTAAGATAACTAGACAAGGACTGTATGATTTGTTTTATTTATTTCATTTTTTTTTACTCCCTCGCATTACACATTCATTTCTTAACTTTGAATTGATTTATTTGACCCTTCTATATTATCATATCTTAATAATATTTTTTAATTAAATTATAGATATTTTACTCCCAACATTTTGAACGTGGACCGAAACATCCTAGTTCCTACACATCGATAATGTTTTATATTTGATATATATACAAATAAATTAGATACGGAGGCCGATTTAATTCGTTTGTACACTAGTAATATATTTTGATGGATTTGAGACGTATGGAAAAGAAAGAAAGAAAGAAAAAGTGATAATTGTTCTTACTTGTTTGCTCTGCCTATGAATGTGATTTGAATATTCATCAATTACGTCCAAATTATTTGAACAACCGATGATAAAATATGAGTATATATTGAGAGTATTTTATTTACACAAAAACACATGTGATACGTTTTCACCGATTAATTTTATGAAATATTTTATTTGGATCACTCATAAAAACGTATTAATTTTTTATGCAAAAAAATATTACATTTTATTGTAAATATGAGCAAGATTGACTCTGCTCGCTCTCACTGTTTCGCAAGTCGCAAGTCACAAGACATCTACCCATTTATTTATTGTTGTCTTTGAAAAAGAGATACCCAATTATTGTATGCATTTGAAAACTAAGGAAATATAATCATCTAATAATTGATTTAATTTGTGTTTTAATACTCCATTCGGATGAGAAAGAGAGTTTACCAAATAAGTTGACAGCTTTTTATTTAAATGGATACAAGGATTCGACGTTTATGATGTAGTCCCCTTAACATTTGAAGTCAAATTTAATGGGTACATTAGTCATTCGTGGTTAAAAGATTATGTTTAGATATTTATGTTTGATTTGTTTTTTTTTTTTTGTTTACCCATTCTCAAATTAATCAGTGATTAGATTAGTGCTGAAAGTTTGACCATAATTTGTATCAATGTTTAACGAATAAATATTGAAACATAAATTTTCTATTTTAGTTCGTCATATTGTATTTATAATTTTTGTTCTTGAGAATGGTATTTTTAATTTTAAGGGTTCAAAATCCACACTCTATTATCTATTACTTATATTACTATTTAATGAAGTGAGAGAAAATTATAGTAACTGTTTTGGTATTTTTAAGTAAATTTCCAAAATTACCCTCCATCTAATAAAGTAATTTTTAATTAAAAAAATCAAATGTGTTGATTTTCAGATTTTGAAAAGTAACTCTCACTATGTGTTTAACTGTTTGAGGATATTTTTTTAAAAAAAATCATAAAAATAATAACAACTATTACATATATATATTTTATCGTCTATATTTTAATAATATACATATATTAACAAACACACGCATTGCATGTGCAAATCGCTAGTTATAATAAACACCGAGATAGTAAATAAATCTAATTAATATATGATATACACATGACATACTAATTTATTATGTTTCCAATTTCCTGGAATAGTCGTAGCAATTTTAATAGTTTAATATATATTCGGAATTATAGTGATTGTGCCGAAATATCAAATGCAAAAAAAAACTCTAAACTATACTTTATGCAGCTGTTTTTTATTTGTGAAATTGTGAAATAATTTATTAAATTTTTTTCCAAAAGTAATTAATATTATGTATCTTTTTTTTTTTTTTTGTGCATAAAATCGATCTTTATGTTGTTTGTTGTGTTCGAAAATACAAGAAATCTTGATTTTGATGATAACAAAACTTGTTATTATGTTACTAACATATTTAATCAAGTGTGTAGTTAGAATATCAAAAGTTGGAAGTTTTGAGAAGCTGAAACTCAAATTTAGTCAAATTGAAATTCTGGCGCAGTTTATTTTTTCAAATATATCTCATAGCTCAATGATCCAAATTACCAGACGCCAAAACGGTTGAAAATCCAACTCAAATATGTGCAAGTCATATTTCAGACCAGATCAGTTAGTTCGGATGTTATCCAGGTGATATGGTGGTCGCAAGATCAAGCTGGAAGCAATTGATGTAGCAACCAGATCAAAAATTACCAGCTCTGGTATTTTGGTCATATCTTCCAGATCGATTATCCAAATAAAACAATTCAATATGTGTTAAGAAGCTAAGACAATGATCTAAAAATTATTTTCACAAGTATAAGCCTGAATCGGAAGTTAAGAAGCTGATAAATCATGATGAAATTTCTGATTCTGCACAGGATGAGGAAAGAATTCAAGTCTGTATACGGTCTTGTATTTCAAGAATATCTCTCTCGTACAAACTCAAAATTGAGTGATTCTTAATCTTATGGAAATCCAAGACAAATGGATGCAACTTTTGTGTTAATCACTTTGCCCAAAAATCAATGAATCAAGAGACATAATCAAGTGAATAGATCAAATCAATTTGGACCAAACCAGACAACCTGCTTGAATTGGACCAGCTCAACTATAGACCATATCAGTTCGAATGGACCAGATTAGTTCAAACAGACCAGATCAAAATTTGACCAGACTAGATTGGTCAAACCAGTTCGATAAACGGTAAAATCAGCTCAACTTCAGAAAATTACCAGCAATTCAAATATGACAGTTTCAACACCAAAAAGCATACATAAACTTTCCAAACGATCATATTCTTGAATCTAATGTTCATATCATTTTTGGAGCCCATAAATACAACACTTTGAAGATAATTTACAAGCTTTTGATGGGAGATAAAAGAATGGACATAATATAGGGAAAAAAAACAAGCTAGAGTGAAAGCAAGCCTAAGAAAGTGAGGTGTGAGAAACAAGAAGAGAGATGGGCTTCAAATTTAAATCCTCCACACCAAATCAAGTTGGTAAAATACTCTTTCATGTTCAAGTATTGAAGAATACATCATTTGAAGAGAGCTCATTCACACAAAAGAGAGATGTCTTTCATAGAATAGTTGAGTAAGAAACTGAGAGTCTTTGCACAAAAATGTTAAAGAATGTGTAGTTGGTTGTTGAATTGTTGTCGATCATGAACATTGAGAGTATGCTAGGAGTTTCTAATCGAAAGAGTGACATCGGTTGGATTGGGAGTGTACAACAGGTTTGTATAATTCAAAGTCTTCTAGTTGAATGATTTCGAAAACGGAAGAAGGGGAGATATAGAAAGATTTGACCTTCGAACTTCCATAAACAAATTCGTGTCTCTTTATTTATTTGTTTTTAATTCTTGTTACTGTTTTGACATGTATTGTTGAAGCATTTTATGTGTTTGATAAAATAACAAAATATTGCATACAAAGTGTTTGATAAAATACTTCAACCAAATTGTTTCTATCATTTCAACTTGCATTCTTTTCCGAAATATTTTGAGTGTCTTCCTGTAGTATCCCGGTCCCATTTTACAAGATTAATTTGTTAATCATGTTTAGATTTAATGAATCATGATTAAAGGATTTTATTATGGTCTAACGGACTAAGAAATTGGGTCCATAACGCCCGAAAAATGGTTAATTGGCTTAATTGCGCTCGGGAAGTTCGGAGGGTCCGAGACTCCGAATAGGATCGGAGCCAGCAAAGGAGTTCAGAAGCTACGGGGCAGATCGGAGCGTCCGATCTGGTCCGATCGGAACGTGGAATTCATGCATAGATCGGAGCATCCGATCGAGGCCTATAAATAGAGGCCGAGATGGCTCATTTCAAATGCAAAATGAATCCTCTCCTCTCCCGTCATGGCTCTATTTTAAGGGTTTTGGGACTCTTTTTTTAAGAGTTGGAGTAGGAAGTAGTATTTTTATAACAGACAGTTTCCATAGTGATGGCCAAGCTGCGGAGCTTTGACGAGGTGTACAGGGGTCATAGCGAGGCTGTGCCCAAGCTCTAGGGCATTCGACATCAGCGGGCTGATGATGGAGGGAGGTATTCCTAAGTTCCCTATAAATAGTTAGGGAGTATGTAATAGCTTAGTTATGTCTTTTAGAGTATGCTAGATGATGTTTGACATGTTAGATGATGCATGAGTATTTTGCATTGTAGTGCCGCATGGTAGGCTTGAAATCTAGATGAGAGCTTCTAGGAACTGCCTTAGTAAGATATGAAAGTACTGTTCGAGATATCCAGACTGAGTATGCATGTCTTATGTGTTTGCATGGTTTATTTGATTATATGTCATGATTTTATCAGCATATACATGTCATGTTATTATGCTGCATTACATGAGCATCTTGAGCTATATCCTTATGCTATCCTGTAGTAGGGTATTTATCCTTTCTTGTTTGTGGATGGTTGGACATATAAATTCGTGTCAGGTCACCAATATTGGTTGGACACGTAGACTTATGTCAGGTCACCATCAGTTTGGGTATGTAGATCACCTCCTGAAGCGACGGCACATCGTGCTATATACCCAGGGCCCAAGCCTGTTCTTGATCAAATATTTTTGACCTTGTGTCTTGGTATCCAGTACACTTGCATACATGCATATATAATATTGTATACTCATACTCTCGTACTGAGCGTTTTATGTTCACGTCCTCGTACTGTTGTTTTTGGACACCCCATTCGACGGGGCAGTTGCATGTAGTTTTCTAGAGATCTGGAGATTAGGTGGTGACCAAGGCAGGATTGCGGGGTCAACCACTAGGTTTTACCGTGCTGGTATTAAGATATTTTAGTTTTTGCAGTTTATCTCTGATTATGATTAATTATTATTTAATTGCATGCCTAAGTTTCTGATTAGTAGGTGATCACGGTGTGAGTCACTACACTTTCGCTCGGTTTGAAAACCGAATTCGATATTATCTCTCGGTGCTCGGTTCATTTTTGAACATTTCAAGAAAGAACTATTGTAACTCTGAAATATTTTAAATTATGTATTCACCCCCTCCTTTACACACGCATTTTCGATCCTAACATTTTTTAATGAGAAATATACATGGATCTCACAAATATTATGAGGGCCTATGTTTTTAAATTAACTTGAAGGGATTTATTTAAAAAACAAAAAGTTAGAGAGTGATAAAATTGTTCCAAAACTTTTATTTTAGTCTTTTATTAATATTTATTTAATTAGTAATATAATAATATATATTTTATTTAATTAGCTATTATAGGATCGTGGTACAAGTAATACGTGTGTTCTGTAACAAAATACAAAATAAAATATTTTTAAAAATTTTATAATCAAAGTTATTAGTTTTTGAAATTAAAATAGTAGGAGATAAAATAAAATAAAAAATTATTATAATATAGTAAAATCGTAAAGTAGTTATTTTGAGAAGTTGAAGGATATTTTAGACAACTTCAAGACTACCTCCATCTGAGATCATCCCGTCAACCGGCCATGTGTAACACCCATTTAATTTTTTTTCCATACATAAATAAATTGCATTAGTTTGTGTTCTTTTTTAAAGAATAAATAATTTGTTATTATGGTAAGATTGGGATTTTTCCGTTTTATAGAAAGAAAAATAAAAAAATTATGGTCGATAATAATCATAAATCAAGTTTAAGTTTTATTTATCGCAAGTTCTATTCCACCGTTTTTGAATGGGCCCAGACCCGATTTCGAGCTTTTCTAAACTGTGAGCAGTCAAAGCCCATATCATTAATTATTTTGACCCGAGTTTTTGTATATAAATAATATATATTTATAATAAATTTAAAACTATTTTGTATATGTTATACATTTCAAGTATTATATCATTTTTTAGTAATTTTGACAATAAAAATATCGTATAATACCAAACACATTAACATCTTTAATTTGTTTAAAATTATTTCATCCAAACACTTTAACAACTTATTTTTAAAATAAAATATGACAGCTTATAAACTCATAAAATAGCTTATAAACTGTTTTTAATACCAAACACCTTCTAAATTGATTGACCATATTCGTTATTATTTTTTTGGAACATCGGGCGATAATTTTTATTCGCGAAATGATAATTTGTTTACAAAAACAGGAAGTTATATTTAAAAAAAACTTATTTTTCTTTTGACTATGGTAATAATTTTTTTATGTCTATGAAATTCACAGTCATTATCATTAATTGTATACCTAAGTAAACACCAAGCTAAAACGATGGTCTGCAAATTATACTAACTCGATAAATTATACTGGCCAAATCCTTTGTGTACGTATTTGCTCGAGAAAATAATTGCAAAGAATTGAATTCATAACAATCGATCAAGATGCTCTACCAACTCGAATACTTGTGATTGACAATCCCATGCTTATATTGATTTGAAACCTATTGTATCCAATGTAATTATATTTTAAAATTTTTTAAAGGCCTCTTTAAAAATCGGTCATGCGACATATGACATCTCTCGATTCTTATCTTCGGTGTGACCCTATATCTAATGCACATAAAAATTTAAAAAAGATGTTTTTTTTCCTACATGTTTATTTTTTTTTTGTGATTTTGATCATCTATGTTGTCAAATCAGTTTTAATTCGTTATCTTTACTTTATTTATTTTGTTTTTTTTTCTTCAAATTTTAGTTCATTTTTTAACTTGACGTGGATATGCCACTATTGAAGTGCTAATGTTGCACTGACGTGTAAAATGTCACATCAACATTCCCTATAAAAATGACTAATATTATCAACAATTTTAAAAATATAGGATTGAAACTAAAATTTGATAGCATAAAACACGAAATCAGGAAATAACAACATTAAAGGACCAAGAATACAGTTTTTTCATAAGAAATATCAAATAAAATATTTATTTCACGGAAATACATGTTTAGTTCATAATTTTGTAAGTCGTTCAATGCCTTGTAATAAACTTGTAAGTTTGACCGATCAATAATGTTTCATTTCGTACAATCTTAATAGCTGTAACATGCGGCTTGTAATTTTTTAATTGATAATTGATACGCAAATTTTCAAGTGAATAAAGTAGTGTTTGAGATTGTTTAGAAAAGTATTTCTGAATTTTTTTTCTACACAAAATTTTGAAAATTTATATATAATAAAAATCTAAAAACATTTTGGTAAGCAATCCAAAAAAATAAAAATTTATAGAAGTTTGATCACTTCTCTCAACTCTGAACAGCATTGATGTATGACGTGCTCGCTTACATGTGTTGGATTGAAATTGGGAGCATATCTTGGATTCAAAATAGTTTATTCTTAAAAAAAATGAATTTCAATTTGAATATGAAAAAAATAATACTGTTAGATTCGCTTTACAATAACTAATTGCCTTGGTCTACAAAGCTTTAGTAAGGCTATTTAAATCTAATATATATTAGTGGCCGACACATTCGATGCTGAAGTACGAACAATGATACCAAACACTAAGTTTTTGACATATACTTATAAAATATTTTTTAATTTTTTTTAAAAACTTATTTTAAGAATAAATATATTTTTGGACAATTATTCTATAAAAACATTTTAACATTTCAAAAGTAACGTTGTTCATTACCACTTTTTAAAGATTGATCTTATTTTGATAATGTAATTCTCCATATTATCCTTATATAAACTTTGTAGTGATCCAACCCAGAATCACCAATTAACCAAAGCTTAAAGCATGCATATCAACTTAAAAACGGTAAATCAAAAATTCAGCGAAAACTTAATTTAAACCACTAAAGCCTACCGACAGAATACAACCGGTCTAAGCAAATACTAATAAAAATCAATACTGTTATACAAACCCATCGAAGATAAAGCTAAAATCCCAAATACAACAGAAACCTGGTACAGTACAAGTCCACCCTGCTGCAGCTCAACGACCGGTACCACCCGATCAATCCAACCTGAGTCCTGCCCCGTGGAATGAGGTGTCTAGAACAAAACCGAGGACGTGGGCATAAAATGCTCAGTACGAAAACATGAGTATACAAGTGTTGTGAATGCTAATGCAAGTGAAGAGTATCGAAAACCTATCCAGAAATCACTGCTCAGACAAAGGCGTCATGATATGTAGTACGCTAGGTCGTCGCATCAGGAGGCACTCCCATACCATAAAGG
Organism: Henckelia pumila; assembly: GCF_033568475.1. NCBI lineage: Eukaryota > Viridiplantae > Streptophyta > Magnoliopsida > Lamiales > Gesneriaceae > Henckelia > Henckelia pumila. Next base: position 7,024,189 of record NC_133121.1, on the reverse strand, counting down.
CATAAACCCGTGGACTAACCGGATCCAAAACTATGGTATCCATCCACAAATATAACATGGGATTGAGCGACCCCTCTACTGGTGGTATCAATAAAATACATGCTCAACGTGCTAATGTATCCGTGACATAATAAATGCATATATAATCAATGCCACATAAAACATGCAATCATAAAAAATGCATACTAAATCAGTGTATCTCAGATAGTATGTTTGTACCTCAAAGTAAGCAACCTGTCGATACAAGTCCTCTAGTCCAAGTCTATATAAAAAAAATAATCATTGTACACTATTTATTATCTAAAAGCCTATAAACAGACAATCATTGTTCACTAAATCATTTTATAATTATACGTCCAAACAAAATCTTAGTATTTAGTCTTATAAGTTGTCACGTATTTTAAAAATAACATGTTAAAGTGTTTGTATGAACTTATTTTAAACGAATTAATGTTGTTGATGTGTTTGACATTGTAAAATTTTTTTATTGTCAAAATTACCAAAAAGGGTATAATACTATGAATTTTATTTAAAAATAGTTTTAAAATTTTATCATAAGTATTAAACATATATTACAAAAAAATAAAAATATTTCATATTTTAACTTAGAAAATTTGATATTCTTTGGAAATTTTACTTTTAAAAAATATTTAATATTTTATAAATGGAGACCTGACAAGGATTTATAGAAATATAGAAAGTTATTTTGGAAAAATTAAATTTTAAAATAAGATTTTTTTAAAAAAAATTAAGGTCACCTCAAATTTTTTAAAAACAACTTATTTTGACCGCTTATAAGCTGTTTGACCTAATTATTGCCAAACAAATTGGAAGAGCTTATAAGTTCCAAAACAACTTATAAGTTGTTTTATGAAGCTTATAAACTCAACAAAACACCCTCTAAATCTAATATATATTAGTGGCCGACACATGCGATGCTGAAGTGCAAACATCTCTAGGTGCCACATTATGTCAAATAATTTAGGGAACAAAGAGACTAAATACTAAGATTTCGTTTGGACATATAGTTATAAACGATCTAGTGAACAATGAGACTAAATACTAAGATTTCGTTTGGACATATAATTTTTAAAATATTTTTATAAAAGTATTTTTTATAAAATATTTTAAAAGTTGTTTTAAGAATAAATTAATATGTGTTTGGACAAATATTCTGTAAAAATATTTTAACATTTCAAAAATAACATTTTTCTTCTTTGCCTTCTATAGTGTCATTCTAAAAACATATCTCAACTGTTCTCAAAAAAAATATGCTTGAAGAACACTTTTTAAAAAATATTTTACAAAAATTTTATCCAAAAAAACTTTAAGTTTTTTTTTTTTTTTTACTTATAAAATACTAAAAATATTTTTAAATTATATGTTCAAATGAAACCTCAACAATTGTATTCAACACACACACATGTAAACTTACATTGATGTAATGAAGTTGAACCAAAACAGTTTGTTTGTACGAGACACATAAGCTTATTTAGCCGCCATAGTATGAGAATTAAACTAATTGTTTGGTTCTATATATATGTATAGATTGATAGAGATTTAATAATAATTAAGATTGAACCAAATATCATAACAAATAGGCATTCATGTTGAGTTAAAAGAAAATAACTTAAGTAAATGCATACATGAATCCATTGATTGATTTAGCGTCAGAGTTATGGATCTTTCAAGATAACAGAGAATCGACCACCTTATTCTTGTCTGAGATGGAACCAAGATAGAGATCTAGAATATGTGAGCCGTATATATTTTGTAATTATTTTTTGCGACTTGGGGGCCATAACCATATGTATATAACATAAGCAGTCTTCCACCCATCACAGAAGATCTAATTGGGCTGGGCTTCTACACATAAGATGGACCATACCAATTTATTTTAATATTTTGAAAACTCATAATTAATCACATCACTTTATTGGGTTATTTATTAGATATCAGTCTATGTACAATTAATTAATTTATGTGAGCCCACTAAAATAGTTCCAACAATCTCCCACTTGGGCTACATAAGTTATTCGGATATTGTACATGCAAAACTGGATTGAAATCTTACTATCGAAACCAAAATATTTCTTAACAATCTGGTCTATTGATTATGTCAATATAGAACCAAAGAGGCTTTCGCTACTTTTATAAATCACTATACCCATCAGTGATCACAATAAAAGCATAACCAATAGCATAGATCAAGTATGGATGTGTAGCATGGAAATACATAAACGTGATCCAAAAATAAAACATGTATTTCCAACTTGTCCTCGTAATGACTCAAGAAGTACAATAACAAACTTTCAACCAAATGCTAACTGCAATGAAAGCCATAAATTTATTTTAGAGTAATTCAAATAAAACTTATAAGTCTGTATAGAAACATAAATCATGTCAAATGAGTCAATGCTCAAACTGAATATAACTCCCACTATACAGGCATAACATTCATATGGACAACACCGATATGTGTCATATGCTCAGAAAAAACATCTTGGGTAGCCAACCCATAATAAGCGCATTCGCAACGATGGAGTTTGAAAAATTATGCTCAGTTGATACACAATCACTCTGAATTATTTCCTTCACAACCAAAAACTTCAAGTCAATATGCTTTGACCTCGACAAGATTTAGTTGCACTTTAAATATAACGTGACAAATTTATTATCACAATTGATCATCAAAATGGTTTATTAAACTAGTGAACATTTCTGGTGATAAAATGTCGCAGCTTTATCTGTAGTCCATATATCCGACTATATCCAAATGTCAGATCTCAAATATGTGAGGATAAAATCTTGAATTCAATTTAAATATCGCATAACCCAAATAATAATCCAACATCGTGTTTCTTAAATATCTGTCAAATATTCCAACAATGTACACAATATCCAGACGTGTATAAACTTATGCATGCATCAACACTCCAATTGAACATGAGATATATGTAACAATCAATTGCAATAATATAAACATTAATATATTTTTTCGTAATATTGACTTTCCCAATGTACTCTCCCACTAAAGTCAACAACCTTGAAGATAAATTTTGCGTGCCCATTTCAAAAAAATTCAAGGAACCAATACAAATCACATTTGAATTTTAGACAAAACTTGAAATTTCATAACCAAATGAATAAATTGATTTTTTTTCCAAAATGGAACTAAAACTAAATTTTTATCTAAATGATCGTACAATAAAAATATTGTTCAACAACAAATAATAAAACTCAGTTCCTCAATAAATCTTAAAAATATCATTAGCATTCACGACAATCTTATTGTCATATTCCCATATAGATGTATATTTCATCACTAATTGACGACCGGTAGCTGAGACAACACTTTTTTTAACCGATAATTAACGCATATGAGACAATCCTTATGCACATGCTATTGAACTTTATTGCAAAATAAATAAGTTATCACCTTATCGTATTTCCATTGCCCACATGCAGGGGCGGTCCTAAGAAAAACGAGGCCTTGGGCAAATTTTAAACTATGGGCCCTTTCGTATTAACTTGAAAATTCATATATATATATATATATATATATATATATATATATATATATATATATATATATATATATATAAATTAGAATAACATAATTAAAACAAACCAAAATACATAAATCAATAAAGTACACAAATGAAAGAAGGTTTACATAATTCTTTAAAATAATAATCAATAAAAAATATTATTTAAAATTGGCTCTTCTTATGTTTTTTGAAACAAAATCATCAGTTGTGTCGTCATAAGATATATCTTCCAATAAGTTTTTTTTATGCAGAGGATCGACAAATCATTTAGTTTTTCTTGACTCATTGTGGTTCTCAAATAAGATTTCAATAATTTTAACTTGGAAAAACTTTTTTCAACTGATGCTACAGTCATAGGAATAGTCAATAAAAATACGCAACCACGATAATAGGAAAAATATTCATTTTCAGATCTGTAATCCTCGAATTTTCAAAATCTATGTGAAATTACAACAAATATTAACATCTTACCTTAAACCAAAATAATGAGAAAAAAAACATTAAATCAAAATAAGATTAAACAATATATCAAAATTCGAAAATAAAATAAAATTGAACAAGAGTCTTGTAATTCATACCTTGAATCGTTTTGTTGAATGCGTTTGTGTATTTTCGTAAATTTTGTACTTCTCTATTTTCTAAATTTTTAAACTATTGATAGTCAATTCACGTAATCACACGCAGCCACAAACTAACAAAAGAGCAAAGTATTATCGCATTATATATAATATTTATATATAAATAAATATATATATATATAAATAATAAATTTTTAAAAAAAATTGGGGCCCCACACATTGGTGGGGCCCTGGGTGCATGCCCTGGCTGCCCGGGGCCAGGGCCGCCCCTGCCCACATGCTGTGAAGTCCCAAAACTTGATGTGTTTATAGTAAAAAAAAAAATGACACAATTTTAAAAATTAATTGTACCCATTATGATATCTAACGTAGAACTTTAATAAATATTAAACTCATGCAATTTGACTGCTCCCACTTTTTAAAACACCCATTTGATCAGCAGAATTTTCTTTAGTCAGAGATGCGGGAGATCTTCCTCAGCGCATAGTCTAAATCATACAATCGAGCAAAATCATAACATGCTCTTGATATTTCAGAAAAAAAATTGAGCTATTAAGTACTGGAATGTCGTTTAGATTAACAGATATAAAAGATGCTACAACAAAATAGAACAAAAAACTCACAATAAATAATAGTCAATGTATATATTTAAATTAATAAACCACAAGAAAATACATACATCAAGGTGGTGGGTCCGTAAAAAATTCATAACACAACATTAAAATTTAGTGTTTTGACATAGATAACAACTCGTAAGTGGTATACTTTAATATCATGTACGTTTGTTAAATATGGATAATAAATCCGGCCAACAAAATGTCTTTCTTTGGACCGACATATTGTATGCATGGATAACTCCAAAATCATCACATATTTAATACCACACATTATATATGTTATAATTTGGTCAGAAAATAATTTTCTTTTGAGCAGATTATTTTTCACATAAATTGAACACAATTTAATATCGTAGGATAGATGTGCTTACGATCTGGCCAGAAAATAATATTCCTTTGGGCCGATTATTTTTTGCATAGATGTAACAAACTTAACTAAAATATATATTGTGTTTATGATCTGGCCAGAAAATAGTCTTTCTTTGGGCCGAGTATTTTCCGCATAGATTTAGACATATTCAAACACCAAATATCGTGTCTTCAATCTGCCCAAAAAAAGTTTTTTTTGGGCTGACTATATTTTGTATAGATTTAAGAACACTTTAGAATCAAATATTATGTTACAATTTGGCAAAAAATTATTTTTTTAAAAAATTTGTATCGACAATTGAATATTTTATCATGTGTCAATGACTGAAAACGAACTCCATAGAGACCAGAAGGAACCTGTTATTTCACTATTAATTAGAAAATATTCAATATTTCTGACAAAAAAATATTTAAATGGTATAATATATTAAAAAATATTAATATAATAATATAAAACAACTCTTCATATATTAAAAAAAATAAAATCATAATTATTTTTCAACCAAAAAAAAAGAAAAGAAAATTAAAGGTAAATTCCCATGGGATCTTTAAGATAAGGGTAATTGATGCGTAATTTTAAACTTACACCATTCATACCATTTATTTAGACTATATATTATTTTTTTATACGTCTCATTATATAGTCTAGTTTTCAGATTTAATGTTATTTTCCGCACTATTTTATCAATTTACTTTTATTAAGTTAATATTGTTAACTACTTGTAAATTATTTTATTTTGTTAAAATATTCATTAAATAAGAGCAAAATACAAAAAAAAAAAAATTTCGCAAAATTTACTTTTCCAAACATTCACTACAAGAAAAAAGGTTAAAGACAACGGTTTTTCACCGTTGTCCGTGTCAGAATCAGAGACGAGGCTTTCAACAACGGATTTTTGAGGCGGAATTTTCCGTCTCAAACATATTTCAGAAACAGAAAAAAGAGCTTTAGAGACGAATTTTTCTGTCTTTGAAGCCTTGTTTTCCTGTAGTGAACAATTTTACACTGTTGTAAAATCGTTGCCTTTAAGCGTGACATTTAACAAGACAACCTTCAACAACAGTTTTAAAATCCTACGACAACAGTGAAAAACTGTTGTCTTTTTTCAAATAAAAAACAAAAAATAAATAAATTTTAATATATAATTTTCTAGTATTATATATCATTCAAATTAAAATACAAAATTCAAAAATAAAATTTAATATAAGATTTTCCACCATTCGAAAATAATATCTATAACATTCAAAATAAATTTCATAAGAAATCGACAAAACAACAACACTAACTAATAAAATAAAGGTAGAGCTAGCAGGAGCCCCACAGATTCTGTCAGATGCTGCGAATGCTCCAATCTGATAGTTCACATGATAACAGCTTCATAAGAGACAACTCGTATGTTTTGAATTGACCCAAGAATTATATGTTAAATCAAATTAAAAAAATATCATGTGCATGTTGATCAGATCTCTAATTTTTCCTGCAAATCAGGAAAATGACATGAGGAATATTGGTGCCTACAAAATATTGTAAACGAATTTGCATGCGGCCATAGTATCCAAGGTAAAATAAGATAGGGAATTTCAATGCACCTTCTTTCTTACAGTTATAATAATACTTCTCCGAAGCTCATCACTGTAAAGAACACTTTCAACAAGAGTGACAAACGCATATATGCCCTATCCTTTAACCTAGCAACATTTTCAAACCAAAAAATGATAAGAGAAAAACCATAGAAGATTTTGATAAGTCAAAAAGCAGACAATGAGCCAATTTCTTTATAGGCACCTCATGCTCAACACCAACAACATGCAACACAGAACTCAGTCGAAAAATTTGTTGGCAACCTATATGATCACTTGTCAAATGTTCACGACCTGTACTCAACAACTCATATACCCAATAAGAGACTTTTATAAATATTTTACTCTGACCGAATCAATGAATTGCTTACAAACTATAATATTTATTTATAGTTCATAGATTTAAAAATATATATATTTTGATAAATTTTATTTTTACTCAATGTATATGCTTCAACTTTTTTTTTTCAGCATATGATTCAACTCTTCAAGACTGATTAAAGAAGTTTGTTATATAAATTTATTTTGTTGTTTTTGTTATGATGCGGGAACTCACAATCACTATTTTTCAATGAGCACTGGGTCAACATCGATAACACAATTGTTTGCAAACTAAACTAACCAGAAAAACCATATACAACAAATCCTGTGCAAATTTAGGGTTGTTATTATTAGTATGGGTGATACATATTTTTAACATTTTTATTCAACTAGGAAAACGTTTGTTTAAAAAAATTATATAAATATATATGTCAAGATGTAAAATTTTAAATTTATATCAGTTTTGTACATATATGGATTTAATTAATTGAACATATCACTACAATTTTGAATTTATTCGTCCATATATATATAACTCTCAACTTGCAAGTATCCCTAGTCTCACACGTCAGTGCTTAGGTCTATGCAAGATATAGGATGCTTCCGATATGGCATAAACTTGACTTGGAATTTGACATCCTCCAGAGATTGCTCAGTAATATAACTGATAAATAAGTAAGTAGTTGGAGAATTTGGCTTGCTCAAATTTGTTTGTTTGTTTTTTTCCTAATTTTTTTTATTTAAAATTATCATATGTATTGTGTATGGTCGAGTTTGTTACTTTACAAAAAATTATATTTGGTGATAATGATGAAACTCAAATATTTTTAATCGAATAACAACTAAAACGTCATATTTCAATTGTTTTATGCAACAAAAGCAATTATATATCGTACGTACCTCAACGTATATATCAGACCATCTATTTATAAATTTTAAGAATGTAATATATATAAATGGTACCGTATCCTTGCTGAGTGGCTGTAAGACAATATATATTTTTTTTAAACAAGGTTTAAAAAAAATGATCATCGTGAGTTCTTCGAGTACCCGTATCGTTTTGAATTTATAGAATCGTCATTTTTCATTATGAACTTGTTTATGAATCGATGCAATGAATTTTAAACTTTCATAAATCTTTGAGCCATTTAAAATTCATCTATCAAATTACCAATCTCGCTTTCCAGTAACTCGTAGGGGTGGTATATACAACACCTACGAAAATCATATATCGTATATCATATCGAAAGTTACGGCATAGGAAAATTTTATACCGATACCTAATAGCGGAGTTAAGATTAAAAATATACCCGAGCTAAAATTTTAAATTCCTAAATCATTTAATTTTTTGAATCGAGTTACTCGGGCTAATATCAAATTAATCCAAAATTTTATAAAATTAATATATACAAAAATTTAATAAAAATTGGGTCATATGGACTAAAACCTAACATGAGGCTCCGCCACTGCCGATATCATACCAAAATTTTCGGTATGTAAATAGCATACTGATTATATCAAATTTTTATAACTAGCATACCGACTATACCAAAATTTTACGGCATACCACTAGTTTCGATACAATATCGTTATATATCTTTTTATACAAAAAAAACCTTATATATATTTTTAAATTGATAAATTTATTGTTAAAAAATATTAGATATTTTTATATTTTTATTTGTTTTGGTATTTAGCTAGTATTTCGACATATATACTGAAATTGTCAAATTTCATACCGTTATAATACCAAAAAATTCGATATCGTTACCATACCATATCGAAATATTTGGTATACCGAAAATTCAATAAATTCAATATTTTTTTGATACGATAATCTTGATATACCAAATATTCGATATCTTTCTCACCCTAATAACTCTATACTTATATATTTTCATATAATTAAAATTACGAAAGAAATGGATGTCATATATCAATTCCATTTTAGAACTAAACAAGATTCTGACTTGGCCACCGTCTGGAATACATGTGCAATATTATATATAGGCAAAATGTCTAGCTATATACTGAGGTATGCTCTTATTCGTCTTATATTTTTTTTTATATTGACTCAATTATAGTCTTGTAATGTATTTTGACAATCAAGTTTAGTCATTAATTTTCGTCAAAATAATGTAGTTAAATGCTTTATTTTTTTGTTAAATTTTTATAATTACGTTGTTAATGACGCGTTCAGGTTGTGCCATCTCATCACCTAAAATAAGTGAGTTGATGTTTTTCCAACCCGCCTAAAAGGTGGGTCGGCTCGTCTTGCCTAATGGTGGATTATGATGGATTGTGGGCCGATCCACCCCGTTAGTTGTTTTGACACCTCAAGTTATGTAACATAGGACACTAAACAGTGATATATTGATTTTGCTCTGTCATTTTATGAATCAATTTCACTCCTTAATTTCCATACCTGTCTAATACGAGGAGACGACCCCATGTTTGAAGACATGATACCACCCTTGTGGCATTTGAGGGTGTATATTTATTCTTGAATATGAGGTCTAATAACTAGGAGTGTTTATGGATTGTTTAGCCGTCTGAATTGAGCTGAAACTCGATTTGTTTTCATTTTCAGTTTTTCATATTTTTGGTTTGGTTCGTTTTTTTTTATTTTTAATTAATCGAACTGAAACAAAAACCATGTTTCTTTTCTTTTCTTTTTTTTTTTTTTTTTTTGCAATGTATTGTCGTATGTGTCTTACGTTCAAAGGTAAAAACGTACTTATTCCATCGGAATCTTGACGTGACAGGTGACACCGAAAAATATTGATAATGTGTCATCTGAAAATGTTGATATATGGTGATGAACAATATTGTTAATGTGTCTGATGTCACCACAAAAAGTTAGTAAATTAAGAGCGTGAATTAACCGATAACATGATTAAATTTTTTTTAAAGAAATGTATAAATTATATGGGGAAAAAAAAATATAGAACGTACGTATCCTATTTCACTGACAAGTTTATTTTAAATTTGATTAATAATATTTTAGATGTCGATAGATTATTTTTGAGAAAAATCTGATATCCAAGTTAATAAAATCTTGATCCGATATTCATGCAACACAACAATCACTTGTTTTAAAATCTGGTCAATAACTTGTGCAATATTATAGTGTCCCGTCCCGGCCAACGCCGCCGACCCTAGCTGACAAATTAATATAATAAAAAACGGAAGAACCCCCCCAATAAAAGGGGGAGTCCCTTTCTTCTTCCCTCTCCATTTGCCTCGAAAGTTCCATAGAAATTACTAGCAACGTACGTACCACTATATATAAATTAAGCCACCACCAAAATTAAACCAACTAAAATTAATCCGTAACTTTACCCTAAGTTTTTGTAATTAATTAGCAATTTTGATCATGATGTACTCATTCTCTTCTCCTTCCGGCGCTTATATTTCTGATAATTATAATCATCACAAAGAAGAAAAGAGCGCGAAAAGACTCCGCAAGATCCCTGCAGCCAAGGATCATAAGATCATGAAGAAACCGATTGCGCCTTGGCCACGAACCCCGCCCAAAGTGTACAAAGTGGCGCCTGTCGACTTTAGGGATGTTGTCCAGAAGCTCACTGGTGCGCCTGAGTTCCAGCCCACTCGGCTGCACGAGGCGGCGGCGCCACTGCCGCATGAGTGGTTTCCACTGGCTCATCATGACCACATGCGAAACGCACCGCCATTTGCCGAAGGAGAGCAGCGGCGATCAGTGGAGATGATTAGTTTCGGAGATCCGACGAGTCCGCGCGCGCTTAGCGTGTCTCCTCCTTCACTTTGCATGGATTTCACGTATTCTTTCTGATCATAGGAATTAACACGCTCTTTTCCTTTTTCAGGTAGTGTTTGCTAACTCTAAAAATAAGTGATTTGAATGTTTTTCTAAACACTATAAAATTATTATATTCAGTCAATCTACGTACCATGAAGTACTTGGATTTGCGGGGAAAAACATTCACATGATCATTTATCATATTATTTCAAATATGGGCGTAGCCAGATGTTTTTATCAGGTGGGCAAATTTGAAAATATTATAACCTTTTTTTTTTGCCAAAAAAATTTTGAATCATATCATCAATTTGCAAAATTAATATATATGAGAAATTAAATTTTTTTTTTTTTGTGTTCATTCCAATCATTAGCTCATATAATCGGTTACAAAACAATAAAGTTACATGGTTCTATAATTCTATTTCAGCAATAGTTAAATTTTAAGCTAAACAAAAAACCCAAAATTGCAAGATCTTAACACAAAAATTCATGCATACATGCATTTTATCAACTACTTTTCAATCATTCAACACATATATAACAAATTATGTTCATGCCAAAATGAAATTTCCTTCCAACCTACATATTTAACCATGTACATAAAGCTATAAAATCAAATATCATCATAAGTCCAATTCAAAATTGCAAAAACTATATTATAAAAATTAAGCATGCACGAAATAAAATGCATCACCAAATAAGGGGAAAACGTGAAAATAACCAAAAAAAATAGTAACATATTTGTTGTTAAATTAGAATGTGATAGTTTCTATTAATTTGGATATATTTTTGTTGGGTTAGACTACCTAAATATTTTGGCCAAAAATCCTACCGGGCAATTGTTCACCTTTGCCCTACATCTAATCCGCCCCTGATTTCAAATTCACAACACATGGTGCACATTAATAATTCCATCAATATCTAATTACTCAATTAATGATTCCACTTGTGTGAGTAGCACTAAGGAAATTACCCTTGTATAAAGAATTCATCATGATGCATTTATTTGATACTACTCCACCGCTAGCTATTCTCCTCGCATCTGATTTCACGTTGTCCAAGCATTGCTCCATGCACACAAGAAAATTATAGGGAAAATAAGTTTTTTGGTCCATTTAACTTATCTATATTTTGGTTTTGGTCTATTAACTTTTACAATGTGGGTTTTGATACACTAACTTTGCATTTTCAGTATTTTTTGGTCCAATTATATACGTGTTAACTTCTGATTGGTCCAAAATGATGACGTGGATCAATCAGAATCTGACACGTATGCAGTTGGACCAAAAAATACTAAAAATGCAAAATTAGTATACCAAAACCCACATCAAAAAAATTAATGGAGCAAAACCCAAAAGAGGTAAAGTTACTGGACCAAAAAACTTATTTTCCCATTGTACATTATTGGATCAATTCTCGAACTAATATAAATTCATTACATAACTGTTAAATTGTATCGTGTTGGGTATTATTTAAAGGAGTACTACGGTATAAGCATCATGTGCTTCTACTATGTTTTTTTAACGAATTTTTTTTTTTTTTTAAAAAAAAATATAGTTTTCATAAACAAAGAGTCATCAAAGTAAATCATTTTGGTAATAAGAAAAAAAAACAAAGGCTAAAAGAGAGGAGACCATTTAAAATGTTTAATTTTTTTGGTTTTGTTAAAAATTAAATTATGATATAATCGTATTCTCAATTGTTGATATGCAAAAGATAGAATCCGTAATATGGAAAATAATATTTTTAATTCAGTGAGTTTAATTATTTTGTATTTTGGACAACTAAGATTTTGTTTTGTTTTGGTACATTAATTTTGATTTTTTCCCCTATTTATTTGGAGTGTTAACATGGAACAAAAATTCTAATATAACATTGGAAATCACCTACTTTTCCACTACAACAATTAAACCAAAATTACAAAAAAATTAAAATTTAATATATCAAAACTGAATTCTGGGAACATAGTGAACCAAAACTCAAAATTAGATAAATTATTGAACCAAAAATTATTTCCTTTCTCTAAGTTTAATATGAAAAATTTATAATTCCCAATAAAAAATAATAATCTTCAAAATAAATTAGTCTATCTCCAACAGAAATATAAATTTATCATTTTAAGGGAGTGTTACTTACACTCTAAAAAATGTTAATAACACTCCATCTTATTTTTTTAAAAAAAATAATAAAATAACACTCCATCTTACGTAATTAATTTTTTTTATTTACAAGATTACCCTTAATGTTACTCTCCTTATGTTATAAAATCTCTATTTACCATAAAAAACACCTCAAATTAAATCATTTTATTTGTCAACATCTAAACTTTTAATATCTCGGAAAAATTTCATGGTTTTAATAAATTATAAAAAAACAGAAAAAAATCTTTTGTTGATCTAAAAATTTAATTATTCATATTTTATTCAAAATTTTGTAGGGTATGAAAAATTTAAGTCATTATATATATATATATATATATATATATATATATATATATATATAAATAATACAAAAAAATACGGGGTTTACAAAATTTTGATTTGCCAAAAGTTTATTAAATTTCTTGGGGTATGATTTAAATTTATACATATTAAAATTATTATTAAAAGGTAAAAAATTTTATAACTTCACAATATTTTTGGCGGCGCATAATCTAGCTAGTGATTAAGTGCATAATTATAACGATATAAAGATATTATTTGAATTTTATTCATTTCATATAGATTTTTTTTTGAACTCATTCATTTCATATAGATTTATTAAAAACAATAATTTCCTATTTTATTTTTTGTTTAGAAGAATGTTTAATACACTAATATATTAACTAAAATTTTGATAAATTACATTTTATTGGTAATATGCTCGTTTATAAGATATTGTAATAAAATTAAACTTTGACTTTATAAGTTGCAATAAAAACATAAGAAAACGTATGGAATAAATTATGAAAAACATAATAATGAAATATTTACTCTAAAATTAGAAATAGAACATTATTACAAACACTCGTTATATATGTCGAATAATATTTGTAATTACTCAACAAAAAAATATTTTCATATTGTTCTATGTTTAAAAATATGGTATGACTAAATAATTTTAAAAAATTGAATCACTAAAGTCCCATATAATTTAATTATTTTAGGAAAAAAAATTACTAGTAAACTTACCTAAACAAGAAGAGCAATCAATGGGAGGATACTACAGTCTATTTCTATAAGAAAAATTAAAATTTTAGTACAATAACAAGTAGTGAAGTGTAAATAACAATTCTCATCAAGCATACATATCTAATTTGAATAGGTCTCATGTGAAACAAGTCGGCTAGATCTATATTTAGAGTGAATAATAGTACTTTTTTAACATAAAAGTTATACATTTTTTTATTTATAGACTGGCTCGAGCAGGAGATCAGTCTAAGAAAATTAAACGCGTGACGATATCATAAAAGTTTTTTTTTTCGATATAATTTCTATTACGGCATTCTAGTATGAGGAAATGAGGTGAGAATGAAATGAACATTCCTATCTCATTCCCTATACCTATGTTTGGTTGACATGGCAATGAGAATATCAATTCTCATATTCATGGGAATAGCGATTGCATCTATTTTGGACGAGAATGGTTATTGCCACCTCTCATTTTCATGTTTACATGTAAATCTTTTCTATTTTTAGATTATTAAACTAATATTAACCTATATGATTATAATAATATATATAAATTACAAATAATTATATAATTATATTAATAATAATAATGTTTTAATATTAATTATTAGTATTATGATTTATTTATTTATTATTATTTATATAAAGTATTAATAAAAAATATTATTACTGTTTATGTATTATAATAATATTATTATTTAATATTATTTTGAAAATAATAATTAATACATCATCAATAATACTAATAATAATAATAATAAAATAATAATAATAATAATAATAGTATAAATATCTATTATTTTGATATATGTAGTTAGAATATGATTTTAATATTAAAAATAATTTCATTCTATTTTTTTTTTATTTCTATCTGTCATAATCGTTTGAATGAAATATATATAACAACCATTACATTCAGAATCTTATTTTATTCCAAAGTTAATTCATTCCTATTTTATTTTATTCTAACGTATCAATCATGTCCGCCCTTACTTTTTATAGATACTAGATAATACGTAATAACATTCATTGTAGAATTTTTTACCTGGTATGGTTTATAACTTTTATAAGCAGAAATGTTCCCCAACACACTAATAAGTAATAGGAGGGTATATACATAATTAAAAGATAATTTTTTTTAAAAAAAAGGTTTTTTTCGTTCATTATATATCGAGGTACGATATTATTAGTTTTGTATATTTTTTTTAATTATTGAATCAATTATAGTATCGTAATTATATTTTGACAATCAATTATAGTCGTTCTCGTCAAAATAATGTGATTAAATGATTAAAATACTTGCTAAATTTTTATAATTACGTATTTATGCTGTTAAAGGCATGTGCATGTTACGATATATTTTTTCAACCATGTAATTACAAAATTTAGTAATATCTTAGTCATTTAGTTACATGATTTATACGACAAGTATTAAATTAAACTGATCGTTAACACATAGTTATTGCCTACTAAAACATATTAATCGATTAAAAAATGATTAAAAATATCACACTACGTGTGAGAATCAGAAATTTCAGTAAACTAAACTTTAGTAAATTGACCCGGGTAGACTGAAATGAAGAAGATTGATTTCAGTAAACTGAATGGAGGTAGACTGAAATGAGGTAGACTGATTCGAGATAAACTAGATTGAGATAAACTAAACCGATGTGAATTGAATTGACGAAGACCAGTTTAGTAGCTAGACTGAAATCCAAGTTGCTTCAGATTTGTAACTAATGCATTAACTCATAATTATGATAAATAATGACATTTAATGGGGATCCTAATAGTCAGATTTCTCCATATGATTAACACTCAGATTTTTGGATAAAAATTACACAATATTATGAGCTAATCACATGCAAAAGTGAGTTTGAGCGAGCAAAGAGAAGTGTTCAGTCAGGAAAGGGCAGAGTTGCAAGACCAACCAAAATTCAGTTTAGCAATCTACTATAAGTAGTCTTCCGGTTTCAAAGTATCAATTTCGAAACTGATTTCTGATGCACTAAATCTTGTGAACTAGTGGTAGGAATATATATTATGAATCTCTATTATATATGTTTATGTTCTCTTCTCTTCTGTTATGTTCTGATTCCTCTCCCGGGGATAAACATATAAGGGTCTGATATAAGTTAGCAACAAAATTCATAAGTAAATTGGTGCATAACGTGATTTTGTTTTCTGTTAAGTATATAAATGTTCAGTTTTGTTATGTTTCTGTATATGTATATAAGTTTTTGAAAAACGATTTAAAAGCTGGGATAATTTTTCCCCATTTATTGAGTGACAACCATATCACTCACCCACCCAAAACCATCTCAGATAAAAACGAATAAGAGATGGAGGATGACGAGCAAAACCAGTTATGAGGTTGACAAGAAGACAATTGACTGATGATGTTTTGTTTTTGTTTCCATTTGATTGTAATAAGCTGCTGCGTATTAAGTTTAATTGTTTTCAGTTAAGGATTATAAAGACAATTAAATTTTGAGTTTATATGAAAGACAATGTATTTCAGTTTTATGAATGAATAGACTGGTTTCTTACATTTTTGAAATTCGAAGCTAGCTTGTTGTTTAATATGAAAACGTTAAATAACGCCGATGTCAACTAGACCCAATTTCAGAACGTGACAATATGACGTTTACATGACTAAATTGAAAATTTTGTCCCGGTCCTTACATATATACGATGTGTGCATACTAGTTGAACATAAGACACTAAACTAGGGGTGCAAATGAACCGAGCTGGTTCGTGAGCTTTACAAGTCCGCTTGATAAATTTTTTATTTGTATTCGATCTTATCGAACTCGAGCCGAATTCGAACATATTCGAACTTTTTTTCGAGCCGAGCTCGAGCCAAAACTATTATGTTCGATAGTTCGCGAATAATTCGCGAGCCTTAATATTTAATTAATATAATATAATTATATAATAAATATATATACATTTCGAACCTTTTCGAACGTTTCGAGCTTTTCGAACCATAATATCCGAGCAATAGTTCACGAATAGGTTCGAATGTTTCGAGCTTCGAATCGAGCTCGAACTCGAATATACTCTTATCGAGCCGAATTCGAGCCTTAAAATTTTACCATTATTCGGTTCGATTCGATTTGTTTGCACCCCTAGGTTATAATTAATTTCTTATTACTTTGTTATTTTATTGATTCGAGAAGATATTACTGTAAATAATAATAAATCCTATTATAAATTAAAAAAATTATTGTAAGACTATTAACGGCGTATGTCGCATGCCGTAAATATTAAATTTTACAACATATTTATAGCTCGCCGGTGAAATAACTATTTACGGCATTTATTTTCTGCACGTCGTTGTTTGTATAAGTTATAATAACATTAACGGCGTACTTGGATGGGCGCGCCGTAAAAATTAACATTTGCGGTGTGCTTTTAATGTCCACCGTTGATGTTGCGCCGCATAAAATCATTTTTTTTTTAGTGAACTCTTTATTAGTTCAGTATTTTAATGTGAGATATATATCGTAACATTAATGCCGATCGCTTGAGAAGCCGACGTTCGCGACGACCTACTTTAGAGAGCTTTCACTCACCTTTCATTTAGTGGTAGCCCTTTCCTAGGTCATCCGTTTCTCTACACCAACTCCCAACGAGGCACCAAATGATAGAGAGAGAATTCCAGATCGCTAGTCTCCTAAGAAAATAGATCAAGAAAGTAGAATTGGGAAAGAAATTAGAGAATTTTATTGAAGATTTAAGAAGATAGCTTGAAAATACGTACAATATGCATAACCATTTGTTTCTTACTTTCTCCTATTTATATTCAACGTAACTATCATAATTATTATTATCAACTAAAAATCACACTAACTACTTAACTTTAACTTCTTTTATTATCAACTACGGTAGTGCTTGAGAGAGCTTTTAGGAAGCACTTCTCAACTTTTTTTTAACTAAAAAATTCAAATTTTACTGCCTAACTCACACTAACTGTCCAACTTTAACTTGTTCGGGTTACTCCGCACTTGTATCATAATATTTTAGACGATGTCGATAAATTATTCTCGGGGAAAAAAATATGATCCAAGTTAACTTAATATAATCTCCAGATATATATGGAACACAACAAAAATGACGAGCTAAACTATGGTAGATAAATTATTTACTTTGTTTTTAAATTTGGTCAAACTTGCGCACCGTAGTGTCCCGTCACCTTCCCCGGCCAACGCCGCCGACCCCAGCTGACAAATTAACCTTAATATAATATTATAAAAACTAGAAGTACCCCCGAAAAAGCCCAAGTCCCTTTCTTCTTCCCTCTCCATTTGATTTGAGTTCAATCCAAATAATAACTAATTGCAACACACTATATATATATATATACATACATACATAAAGCCACCACCAAAAGGTCCAAAACCAACTAAATCCATCACTTTATCATCCTAACTTCTTGTAAGCAATTTTGATCATGTACTCTTCCTCTTCTTCTTCTGATAATTATAGTCATCACAAAGAAGAAGAAGAAGAGAGCGTGAAACGACTCCGCAAGATCCCTGCAGCCAAGGATCATAAGATCATGAAGAAACCGATTGCACCTTGGCCACGAACCCCGCCCAAAGTGTACAAAGTGGCGCCTGTCGACTTTAGGGATTTTGTTCAGAAACTCACTGGTGCGCCTGAGTTCCAGCCCACACGCCTGCACGAAGGCGCGGCGGCGCGTGAATGGTTTCCAGTACTGGCTCATGAACATATGATCGGAAACGCGCCGCCTTTTGCCGAAGAAGAGCGGCGGCGATCAGTGGAGACGATTAGTTTCGGAGAGTTGATGATGAATCCGCGCCCTTAGCGTGTCTCCTCCTTCACTTTGCATGCATTTCATGTATTCTTTGTGCCCATAGGAATTAACATGCATACTCTTTCCTCTTTTTAATTACTCATCATTTTTCTTGTTCCAAGAAGCCTAGCCTCAAAATTCACCAAGATTAACATATATAATATTTTTTAATTAATTTTTTTAATTTTACTTTTTTTTAAAAAAAATATTATTGACATATTTCATATTTCTCTATCAATTTGTATTGGATAAGGACGTACGAGAAATATGTCATGTATTTCGAGTTTAAATTCGATAAAGAGGAATTATTGGAGAAATATTAAGATAA
This sequence comes from Henckelia pumila, assembly GCF_033568475.1. Lineage (NCBI taxonomy): Eukaryota > Viridiplantae > Streptophyta > Magnoliopsida > Lamiales > Gesneriaceae > Henckelia > Henckelia pumila. The sequence continues at coordinate 7,005,071 of NC_133121.1, read as the reverse complement.
ACAAAAATAATTAGATATTTAGACTAAAAAACACCACTTAGGCAGCAGGTGTATTCGATAAATTAAAAAAGAATTATACTATAATAATTATATATTTATGATAAAAAGAAAAAAAACCGTATTAGCGTCTAGGTGATAGGCGGTGGCCGTAGGGGTGCAAACGAACCGAATCGAGCCGAATAATGGTAAAATTTTAAGGCTCGAATTCGGCTTGATAAGAGTATATTCGAGTTCGAGCTCGATTCGAAGTTCGATAATTTCAAATATTTTGGCTCGAGCTCGGCTCGAAATGAAGTTCGAGTTCAAGTTCGAGTTCGGTTCGAAATATTCGAACCTATTCGTGAACTATTTGGATATTATGGTTCGAAAAGCTCGAAATGTTCGAAAAAGTTCGAAATGTATATATAATATTATATAATTATATTATATTAATTAAATATTAAGACTCGAAAACTATCGAACAGAGTAATTTCGGCTCGAGCTCGGCTCGAAAAAAGTTCGAACATGTTCGAATTCGGCTCGAGTTCGATAAGCTCGAATACGAATCAAATATTTATCGAGCAGACTCGTAAAGCTCACGAACAGGTTCGGTTCGTTTGCACCCCTAGCGGTGGGCTTATCGCTTTTTTTTATATATATATATATATATAAAGCAAACCCAAGGCCGATGGAAGAATTAATCAATTTATTTGATCCAACTCCAGGAGTATTTTCCTCACGTTTGATTTTACTTTATCCAATACATTATTCCACATTAAAAATCATACATAAAAAAAAATTCTGTTTTATATATTGCTCACTAGTTGATCAATATTTGAGGATGGATAAGATAATGATCGAGTTATGATGGGAGTCGAAATGGATTTAGTGTTGGAGCTGTGATGCAAGATTCTCACCGATGTGGTTGGTGCAAAAGCTTTGTTATCCGACATCCGTAATTGGTGAAAGGAGTAGAGTTGGCTATTTGTATTGGGACGGTCTTATGAATTCGACAAGTTCTTAATAATATTTGTATTTATTCAGATTCTTTATCGACTATTCAAGTGGCAACTCAGCAAGCGGAAGAAGCGGAAGATAGAGATTCATTTGGTGAAATAGCTTTGAAAGTCCAATCAATTCGGAAAGATCCAACTTTTATTTCAACCAGTAACCGGAACACATGTTTTGCGTGTGTACTAAAAAATTAATTATCATGAAGTAAAATTTGATTTTTGTAATCAAGAAGTAAATTTGAAAACTAATTTATCAAATTGAGACGTAAAGTGATAGATAGGTCAGAGTGAGAGTTGTCTTTTTAGTTAGTGGTTGGGGATGTTAAAGTGATAGAGAGGTCAAAGTGAGAGTTGTCTTTTTAATTAGTGGTTGGGATGTTAAAGACCGTAATATAGGAAACTTTAACTTAAAAAAGAGAGATCAATGTAAAGCATGAAGTGCAATTGTGGTCGTGGAAGAATATTTTGATGTATTTTTGACATATTAAAGCAGTTTTTATGATACCTTCAAATATAATAAAATAGAATAGATACAACATGCAAGAAAATCGATCGGTCAATTATGTAGTTCATGTTTTATCTTAAATTTTGAATAGGTGGTTGAAAATTTATCTCAATGATTGTATTACGTTGAAACACACATCATCTGATCATTATTGGTTCGTCCACATGATTTTGAGTTATTTTCTAAAGGATAAAAAACTAATAATAACAGAACGTCTAAACATTAGACAAAACGATAATATAAACTTCGTAAATTCCATCCAATGATCCAAAACCCTAGGGGGCTAGATTATTAAATACAAAATAAAAGTTCAGGGGAAAAATAATCAACAAAACGACAGCGTTCAGGAAGCTTAATCGCGATTGGCATTCTAGAAGACTAGAAGAAAGCTGTGAAAGTCCAGTGATCTGTAGTCTCCATCCATCTTCCCACGAGCAGTTCGCCGGCGATCCGTACCGGAAACTTATCTCCGCCACGATAATGTGGTTTGCCCGATCCATCGCCAACTCTCTCAAGCTCGATGACAACGATGAGGATGACGTCAGCGCCGCGAAACCCGAATCCAAGCAATCGGGAAGCCCTCGCCTCCAGAATGACGATGCATCATCTCCGACCTCTCCGTCGCGCGGCGTTAAGGATGACCTCTCGGACCTCACCAAATCCCTGACCCGTCAATTCTGGGGAGTGGCTTCATTTTTGGCTCCCCCTCCTCAGCAGACCAGACACGACCAGGAAACTGATGAATCCGATCCGGATTTGATATCGGGGATTCGGAGTGACTTTGCGGAGATTGGGGGAAAGTTCAAGAGTGGGATTTCTCGGATATCGAATAATATCAACGTGTCTGAAATTACGAAACTGGCCTCGGATTTCCTGCAATTGGGATCGGATGATGAAGGTGAGGATGGGAGCAAGGAGGGTTTTGATTCGGTGAGTAAAGGTGCAGTGGGTGTCAGTGAGGAAGTGGTGGCCTTCGCGCGGGACATTGCTATGCATCCAGAGACTTGGCTGGATTTTCCTCTACCCGAAAATGCGGAAGATGATCTTGGTATAGTTGATTTATGTTGTTTACTGAATATACAGTTTGTTTTTTTATTGTCATTTTTTATGTTGATGAATAAATTTTGGTCTCCTAATGATGCTAAGTCAGAAGCATATTGCATTTTATCTCATGCGAGAGGCAATTAATTGTTGAATTTGTTTCGCCTTCAATTCAAACTCCAATCGAGTAGTATACATCTTTTTTGTAATTTCTTCTGATGATTAACTAGAAGTTAAACACAAATGATATTCATTATATGGCTGTCTTAAGGGAGATTCAAGTCCATCAGGCATTGTTTTGGTACCATAAGGTACTGTGTTTGATACCCGTCAAGCCATAAAATTGCCTAATATCCTCTATCATGTGACAATCAACAGCCCAAAGATATCATATGAATGGCATAATCTATGAACTAGTTGTTGGGTGATAAATTTGGATGACAGAGGATTTTTTTGTTTGACAAATAAAGGTTTTATTTGTTGATTACCTAGATTTTAGCCAGAAAACAATGACAGAGATCTCTGTTTACCTTGTTATGAATTATGAGACCTCTGAAGCCCTTGTTGTAACTTGAGCACTTTCAAATTTAATCAATCCTCAACCCCTGTAATTTAAAAGAATATGATTGTGTATTTTTTCTTGTTCTTTCGAGGGGTATTAACTTTTTTTGATTTGGTATTTCAATTTTTATATGGTGGACATTTGGCTCATTATATTTCTTCGCCCTAGATTTTAATATGTCTGATGCCCAACAAGAACATGCCTTAGCTGTTGAAAGGTTTGCTCCAAGATTAACCGCTTTAAGGATTGAGCTTTGCCCTGGATACATGAGTGAAAGTCGGTTCTGGAAGATATACTTTGTTCTCCTTCACCCTAGACTGGATAGCCATGAAGCTGAACTTCTATCTACCTCACAGGTTTTCATAATCGCCATCTTTTTCATCTTCTTCTCATTAGTATTTTTTGTTGCCACTATTTTTTTTTTTTTTTTTTGCGAATGTAATGTTGAATCAGTTGAGATTCTAGAGAATCTGAGTTGGAGCTGATAACTAAATCTTTTGGAATTTTCTTTTTGTCTCCAGTTAGTTGACACATTGCCTACTCGGGCAATCTATGTTGCTAGTTGCATGTGGTATACAATAAAAAGAATTTTTTTAGTCTTACGCTTTATCCTTTGATTTTTCATGTTCAGGTACACTTCTTCTTGGAAATTTTGTTTCTGAATTTGTTGCTTAATTTTTTTACCTCTTTCATCCTGATATCTGCTATTATTTATTTTAATTTGGTTTATTTTGTTTTCGGAAGATAGATGTTTCTGTTTTTTGGGTGGCCGCCAGAGCTTGTTTGGTTGCTAAGAATGATTTGCATTGCAAGATTATGTGCACTGTTGGATAGGTCTAAGTTCATTCTCTTTTTTCTTTGGGAATGCCGTTCAGTCGACATGTGACTGGCGGTCAGAACTTGTTTGGTTGCAATGTTTCTCTTACTCCTGAACTGATATTTGTAATTTGTCTTCAACCTTTCCATACAAATTTACAGCTAGTGCATTCTATTTTCTATGATTAATTGATTATGTCATCCTTGAACTAGGTGTCATTTTGGTGGGATATAACAACCATGAAACCACAGTAGGAAAACATTGGCAACTGACGTGATATTTGTTCTTTGAAATAGAAGAGAATCATTTGACATTTCAAATTAGTATCAGAAATTCTTTCCATTCCAATTCGACTATTTGAGTAGTCTGGGATCTTAATCTTTTGAGGCAGTAGTAAGTCCATCTATTTGAACTGTCAAACAATAATATCATCTTCACAAGATTTACTTTCTACAAAAGTGGCAGAAATATTTGTACCTATACATACCATCCAATTAGTCACCATCTGGACATTGATTGTATGTTGCTAGATGGGCTAGAACGCTGGAGGCTGACAGCCCATTTGATGTGTAATGGTTCAAATTTAGCATGTGTACGTGTTCTGTTTGTTTCCTTAAACTACAGTTTTGTTGAGGTTCATCATTGCTTTTGCCATGCAGATAGTGAAAGCAAGAGCCTTGCTGACCCAAGAGTTGAAGGTTCGAACTTCAACAAAATCAGCAGATGTGTCAAGTGGAAAATCTTCCGACCCAGAAACCAAAGCTGGTTCTCAAAATGAAGAGCCCCTTTCAGTGCCATCCCCTGTCTTTCCTGGAAACGAGAGTACCAAGGGATCAGACATTGAGATACATTCATCCAATGCACTTGCAGATTTTGAAACAGTAAAGCACCCGATGGGGAGTAAAGACAGTCAAATTGTTGACAAGTCCATTATAAAAGAAAATGATAACAGCCAGGTTACAAATCAAACCACGAAGTCTGGTTTCTCAAATGTTTTGGGAGATAATGATGAAGATGATGCTGATGATTGGTTAAGGGAAGAAAGTTCAGAAATTGTTCCTGCCTCAGGAGTCACCATTCCCATTGAAAACGAAGAAGATGTCTCGTTTAGCGATCTTGAAGAAGATGACGACAGTGATATATCCTCGAATTTCAAAAAATCGGATCACAGTTTCAAAAAAGACTCTCCAGAATGGGTTCAACTGAGGAAAAGCTCGTCCGATTCATCTAAGGATATGGATGTCAAGCACTCTGGCAAAGCAAATGTAAATACCCATGACACTAAGGAATCAAATGACTGGCTCGATGTTGATGACATTGATGTTGCTTGATCAATCATGTAAGTCTTGCCTAATATATTGAGTTTACCTTTGTACTGTGAATGATATTTCTCCCATTTTCTGTCGTTCTTTAAACTCTTGGAAATACGGAGTTTGTATATAGTGTGCACGTAAATAAAGCGTGGATGCTGATTTTAATATGACTGGTTTTATTTAAGTTCCCTAGTGAAAGTAAATAACATCAGAAACATTGGAGATGTAGCTACACCCGTCTTATTGTATCTTCATCCATGAATCATGATATCCAAGTTAATCACACCTTTGATATTCCGTATCAGACTGGTGACAAATGAACAAATATTGTGGCATGCTTAGGTGACACATACATTGATTGCTTTTGCCCTTTTCTCAAAAATACCTATTTCTTCTACGAATTTTAAACTTAATGTCAGCGCCTCTTCTCCTCCCTACCCTTCTATTCTGGGTAGCAGCAATCTTTCTCACCCATTTTAATGTGCAAATTTTATTGATTCCCGACGTGGCCCTGCTAAGCCCGTCGTATCTGATATGGACACAGGATGTGAAGGTGATGGAGAAGAATCTCGGAGCATAGGAAAAAATATAACGCCGGTTTGTGTAGAGAAGACCGAAGAGCAGAGATGCGGAGAAGAAGACAAAAGAAGCCGTTAAATTGTCAAAAAAAGAAAAAATCTTTACCACCCTGAATTTGGTCTCGAACTTGATCAACGTAAAATTTGAACAAATTCCTAGCTTTAAGAGCTGTTCCCACGTTTTGTTTTTGTTTTTATTTTTATCTTGGAGTGAAAATGTGAATGAATAAGAAGTTTGTATGTAATTTTTTTTTAAAATAATGTTTTTGGTCTGTATGAAAAAATAAACAAATTTATGTATTTGAGATAGAAGAATAATTTGCACAAATAGGAATCCCATCCTTGACGATTTCAAAAGAAGGAGAAACACCAACCAGATGGCTAAATTCTAACTTGGTCTCTCATTTTTTTAATTTCACCTAATACTATTATTAAGAATCTCTATAATAGAGAGAAAAATGATGTCTTCGTCTATTTTTTATTATTATTTTATAATTTCAAATAATAGTCACTTATTAATCTTTATAATTTCAAATGGTGATTACAACTTACACCATCACACCACTAGACTTAAATCATAGGAAAATATTACATGACAAGGACACACACCGTAGGACCAACAACTTAATTTTCCTAGTAGCATTTTAAAGCTTCTCCTATGCTATGTATGTGCTCTAATATTGTTAAAATTTGAACACGTCATATTTTGTCCAAATTCAGACGTAAATTAAAAAAGTCCGGGACACTTTTTGACTGGAAAATGGGTGTCCTCTAACGTGCATGAATCATCATCAAGTAATAATAAACCCTTCATCCCTATCCTCCCGTCTTTATGGCTCACAGATCATCCATATCCATCTTAGCTGCTTCACACGTATTTTATATACCTATAATATAACATACATTGCATAAATTGATTATAGAATATTATATTAAACGACACTTTGATTCTTGTCTCTTCTTTCATCTAGTAGCGTTTTCAAAAACTCAATCGCTTTCCTAATTCCTACATGCGGGATTCTTAGTGGATCACCAACAACTGCAAATCCCCTCTGTTTCTTTCACATATGGACTTTTTCTCTCCCTCAGGTGTGCGTTTGCATCACTTTTTGGTTGCAGAATGGATTTTTTTGCCAGTAAAGGCATTGTGATTAGGGACTTGAATCTCCGAACGGACCGAACCCATTATTATTTTTGTCACTTCACGTCTGTAACTTTTGTGCAATTTATGGGTCGTCTCGAGTTTGTAAAGAAATGTTTGTTGTATGCAAAGAACAGGAAAAAATCGGTGCTTGTTTTTTGTGCATTGGGATTCACTGGCTATGGTGCTTACGAGATTTACAACTTGCCTTCTGTTGTTAAGAAGAGGGAAAGATTGTGCAAACTGATTGGGGCTTTGATTTCTGTGGCTGAAATGGTGTCTGATTCAGCTGAGGCATTCGGGATTCTTTCCAAAGACTTGAAACAGTTCATACAATCAGATTCCAATGAAATCCCACAAAGTTTGAAGCAAATTTATAAAATTACTCTGTCAAATGAGTTTCATGATTCATTGGCAAGAATCACCAGGGCTTTGAGCGTGGGAATCTTGCAAGGCTATCGACATGAGATGACCAAGAATGGCTTTTCTTTGGGTGTGGGTTCGGATTTGTCCGACGGGATTATGGATAGATTGTTTTCAAGTGCAGGCTCTGGATTTGCTTCCGTAGTCGTCGGGAGTTTTGCAAGGAACTTGGTAATGGCTTTCTGTTCCGAGTTTTTTAATGCTGATCATAGTTCTTCGATGACAAGTGAGAATTTTCCGATTTGGGTCGAGTTTATCTGTGATCAATACAAGTTTAGGGAGCTTGTTGGATATTGCACACAAGTATTTGTAAGCACAGCTGTGGCGGTTTATTTAGACAAGACGTCGAATGTAAACACATTTGATGAACTTTTCTGTGGCTTGACTAATCCCAAGCATGAATCTAGAGTGAAAGATATGATGGTATCTGTTTGTAACAATGCCGTGGAAACATTTATCCATACGGCTCATCATGTCTTGAACACAGATTCAGTTGCTGTTTCGAAACCAGATTTCGATCATTCCTTGAAGATTGATTCGAATGGTGGTTTCTTTGAGGTAGAGAAGGCGATTATCGGGAGAAAACCAAGTTTTACCCATTTAAATTCAAGAAAATTTAAGAGTCGTGAACGTGGTTTGGTGGGAAAAATGTCATCAACTCTGGCTGTGCCAAGAAACCGGAAGCTTGTCGTTGATATGACTGGAACGGTGGCATTCGAAACAGTAAGATCTTTTCTCCAGTTTTCGTTGGAGAAATTATCGGAGAGTGTGAAGAGAAGTGTTGATTTTGCTCATGAAGAGGTGGTGGATAGGGGATCTGAAACAGTTAGATTTGTGAGTGACAAGTCTTCTGCAGTTACATCTGTGTGTATTGCTTTGTGCCTGAGCATTCTTAATAGCCCGTGGAGTTTGGCTCCTCACTGATTTTCTTTTAATATTCCGATTGTGTTTGGATGAAAAAGATTTGTACGTAAATGCAAATCCGCCCATTTTCACAAATGTATATCCAAACAAACCAAAACATATTTGGAGTGTATCTTGCAATGATGGAGACAATGATTCCATGATGGTTCTTGTTTTCTTGATTTTCTTTTCTTTGATACATACATACACTTGCCTGTATCAGTTGAACTCATGCCTTCAACAATTTACAAGTCAGTTTTCCTAATCGAACATGAAACGAGTCTATATTTGCACCATAAAGCATCGTGAGAAGGTAAAGCAAGAAAGAATCAGTCACCCATACAATCTGCCCAGATCCCATCCTCAAGATTCTCTTTCAACATCTACAACATTATAATCTCCAGAAGAGATCGCGGTCGAAGGTATAATATCTCAACAAGCTATGAATCTATTCCGGGACCTTAGCGTCGTGCTGCTTGACCGCAGCTTCTTCTTGAAGCTTCTTTTTCCAGTAGTCGTCGAGAGGAGGCCCAAATATGGCTTTCCCCGACACAACTCCGACCCTGCGAAAATTCATCCATCCCATCAAACCAAGCGTTTCTGTCATAGTCAATACTATCCTTGCAAATATCCCATTCAAACCAACCTTTTCAAATATAGCAAACTCCATCCACCATGAAAGATTAAATTAAAAGTTTGCTCTTTCTAAGTACGACCAAAAGCTTCAATTTTTGGTATTCAAAACCAACTCAAAAGGCAGAATTTCTGGGATATCAATAAATGCCATTGTATCAAAAGTACTTGATGATCGAAATCACGAGTGAAAAGCTAAGTCTTAAATAACATCATAAATTCTCTTTAAATCAAATTTGTGGCCATATCATCTTCCACCCTCAGACCAAAAAATTTCATTTCCCAATTTCGGCTACCAAATAATGCAATCGCTAAAAACCCAGAGCAAAATAGACTCGACCCAATTCATTTAGCTTTCACGAGACATTGTTGGGAAACAAATACCATTAAAAAGTAAAAACAAAGGGATAATCGAGTAACAATCAAACAAGCTTCCGGCTTCTCTCCACACACAACGCAGCAAAAAGTAGTACCCGAAAACAAGAAAACGAAAAGGGAGGTAAAGTCTTACACGACGGCGCCGACGACCATTGGCAGCGACAGAAATCTCCTCCGACCAAACATATTTTGATTCCGAGAGCAATTTTGACGCAAATATTTTACAAAGAGAAGAGGTCGGAGGTGGTGTACTTCTTGGTGGGTATGTTGTTGTTTCCTCTCACATCTTATGATTGGATCTGGATCTTGAATTCTGGGTGGGGGATCAATATTGGGCCAGAGCCCATTTTAGGGCCCATATCAAATTCATTTTCCTTTTTTCACGGAAAATTCAAATTTCTAATTATAACTTACATGTAAAATATTTATCCTTTTTTCTGAAGAATAATATTTATCTACTTCGAAACGTTAAACAAATTTCAGTTTGCCCTATAGAAAGGACGGCTTTGTCAATGCTAGCACATGTGCACTACTCAGGTGCTAGATCTAAGGGTTCATATTTTTTTTCATTTGAGATGATCTCATTTAAAATAATATCATATCAAATGCTAAAAATAATGGACCGTTGGATTTTATTTGGGCACCATCCCAATGAGGTAACATAGACAAGACCAGAAAGGACATCTTTCAAGGTCATCGCATGTAACACCCCTAAATTAGTAATTGATTAGCTGAAATTTAAATTTAATGTTACTATTATTATTCTTCTTAAAAAACTTTAAAAAGGACAATAAATAACTAATTTAAATGAAATGAAATTTTTCCAAACTTGTGATGGATATTAGAAGCCATGAACCCATGAAATATGCTTCCAAATAAATCAAAAATAAATTAAAATACAAATATAACAAATAAATTAATTAATTACATGCATTCTCCTTATTTTAATTTTTTTTCTAATACTTGACACTTGGTGTTTTAAAGCTTGAAAAAGTGCTAGAACACTTGTCATTATTTCCTTTCATTCTCCACCTATAAATAGAGCTCATTCCAAGTAATTTCATCATATCATTTTATCAAAATTTCGTGAGACTAGAGGGAAGAAATTTGGGAGAAGAAATTGAGAGAAAGTGGAGTGCAAAAATAGAGAGAAAGTAGAGAAAAATTATCAAATTTTGTCCAAAAATCCTCAAATTTTCACACAACACTCCTTTCTTACCCAAAAGTTGAGATGTACTAGAGGTGTAACAAGATTCTGATCCAAATCTTCCCAAAAAATTCATTTTCGTGAAAAACAATTTTTGGAAAATTTCCAGAAACTTGTGTCCAAGGTAGTGATTTCTAACTTGTTTTCTAATTCTTCTTGGATGAATTTCACTTCGGTTTGAACACAAAAGTTGTTCAAAATGATTTCTAGTTTCAAAATATGTCGGTCGATTACCAAAATTATCGTCGAAAGTACTGTTTTTATTCGGTCGAAACAAGCTTGATCACCATCTTTGATTTTCAAAATCTGGGCAAAATCGATCGTGAATTTCAACATGAAAGTTGTAGATAATCACAATTTACATTCACCCGCAGAAGCCCACCGTGCGTGAAAACCTGAGAGGCCACGCGCGCCGCCATAGTAGCGCGTGAAATGCGTTTTTTCGATCATTTGTGCATTAATTTTAAGTCATTTTGGAAAGTTTGATGATTTTTGGATTTGTATTTTAATTGTTATGAATTTTTAAAGCTTTAATCAAGACTTTCTGGTACAAGCTTTATCCAAAAACGAGTTTAAAATGTTCCGTCACTCATTTTCGATACAAGTTTTGCCCAAAAATTATGTTTATAGGAATTTACATTGGTTTGGGTTCATCGACTGAATCAGATAGTAAGTATTGAGTTGAGGTTTCCTCCCGTGAGGTTTTTACTACCGGTACTTTCAAGATTATTATTTGGCATTTGGCCTGGAATTTACGGTAAAAGTTTATAAACTATGATTTATTCATATATCGCATCATCTCGTGTTTTTCTCGTTTCATTGATCATAGTGTACTGCATATTTGATCTTTGGACTGTTATTGGTTCCTGACTGATTATCGATCGGATACTGAATGATTGAATGTTTGAATGACTGAATGACTGAATGACTGAATGAATTGAGCTTGGACAATGGTCTATGTACCGGATTGCTAGTCCACTGAACAACATGACTTCGGTCCGGAAATGTGAGTTCACCTTGGCTCGTAAATGATCGATTGTATGGATCCTATTTGAGTACGTGGAGAAAATTGCTACACCGAATGTTGGTGGGAGCCATGTCTTTATCCTACGACATTCACTTCAAAATCCTGAACAGTCACTGCATTTCACTTGACAAAATACTTCATACTGCAGATACGTTATTACTGATACCTGACATCTCATATTGAAATACTGCACTAATATTGTTTGTCTCGTTATAAATGTATAAAGTCAGTTTATTCTCTCACTAAGTTCTTAAAGACTTAACCTCTATTTTTCTTCTATTTATTGTAAATTTCAGATATAGGGTACAAGATTTTGAGTAAGAATGAAAAATATGGAAAGTGAAATATTGGATTAACTATTGTGATGACACAAGTTCTTGTGGATTTATTAGTATTTGATTATTAAATGTGTAAACTTAAAGATTGATTACGCTTTCGCTACTATAAGTCTGAATGTACTGGATTTTACTATGTGACGGGGGCCCACGTCGCACAAGTAAAATAAGTAGATACAACATCTTAGAAATTGTAGCCTGCTTATTGAGTATATAATTGGTAACCTTACATGAATTTTTTTGTATTTTCGAGATTTTTTTTCCCTAAAATTTCAAATCAAGGAAAATTGTAATATTTCATAAGTATATATATTCACCATTTCGCAATTTTGATATCATATGTTGTCAAAATCAGTGTTCTAAAAAGCTTGATTAAGTCTTGCTTAATCTCGCTTAAGCTTGAAGCTTCCTCAAAACGCTTCGTTTGGGCCAAAAACGGTAAAAAGAAAATGGTCAGACATAGTTTGACTATGTCATGTGTCATTAAATACGACAAAAAATTGATTAATAAGACAAAAAATGATCATAAATTAGCGATTTTATAAGTAACTAATTGTTAGCAATGTTAGAAATGTACAATATTGGATGGTGAAGTGTAGCGATGATGTGAATGCAGTACATATTTAGAGATTTTACAGGTAACATTTTAAAGTAGACCAATTTAATTTAGTTTATGTTTGATGACATGCGATATGAAATGAACGATGAAATAAATTGAATATTTACAATCTCACAAAAAATTAATGCATTACACTTGCACTTATTATATTTATTCATTATTTACTCTGTTAATTTGTTTAAGCTGACTAAAATTATAGTTTAAATTAAAAATATTTTTTTACGCTTAAGCTTAAAAATCTTAAAGTTTGACTCTCATGCTTTGACACACTTCACGCTTTTTAGAACTTTGGTCAAAATTGAAGATAGAGCAAAGTCAAACATTAGAATTATAATTCATGAAGTAGACTAGTCCTACTTTTTTCATTTCAGGTCTCTACATATCACAGTACTCTCCCACAATAACGTGTGGACCATCTATATATGAATTTAAATGGATTAACACTGAGAATTGGGAGACTCATGATTCTGACTTTAAATCATCAATTCATTCGAAGTTCTCCATTACATTTCAAGATTCAGCTTTGTCTAAGCATTTACAAAGTTTTCTGTTGTACGTTAATATCACCGGTGTCATGTTGTTAATATTACAGTCTAATAAGTGTATTGCATGAGAGATGGATGAATTCAGAAACTTTTTCGTTTTAGTTTCGATTCAATTTTTCGTACTCGATAATCTGAATTCATGATTCAGAATATAATTCTGTGATCTTGTATACGGTATACCATAATCGTTTTCTTGAATTATGCATGCACGTACGGCAGAGATGCAGTGAAATTATGTAGCACGAAATGCAAATACAAAACATAGATATATAAAATGTTATCTTATATTAATTAATTAGATCAAAGTAAACATCATAAAATAATTTGAGGTCCCTTCAAATTAAGTTTCTACTATATGTTTTCGTACAAAACTAAGAAGACAATAATATTTCATCATGATCATATATAACCCCACCTGTGTGTGCATGTGTATGTATATATATGTACGTATATGTATATATACACAAACACACACACAATCATGAATATGATCATATTCTTCACAAGAGTGTATATATATATATTATATCTTAAGGTTTATGTTTTTGAGTATAGATGTAGTCGAGATGAGCAACCAGGGTTCTTCTCATTAAACATTCATCTTCACCCATTCTTCCTCCGCAATTTTCTTCCACTTGCACTCCCTCTCTTTTAACCTAAATGTTCCAAAAAATATTCTTTCAAAGTTAGAACTAAAACTTTGTTTTTACAGGATATATACCATAATATAAATTTTTATATTGTTCAAAACAAAAAAAAATCATATAAAATATGAATCACAACAAACTTTTTGTTAGAAACGAACCTCGTGTTTGGATTTGGCATCATGGATCAACGGAGTCGGGCGACTAGAGGAGGATAGACCGAAACAGAAGATCAAGAGAACAAGAATGAAAAAGGATATGGATTTTGACATTTTTCTTTTATGAATTAATTATGAGTATTGTTGCAAGGAATGTAGAAATGGTATTTTGTCAATTTATATATGAGTTGATGAATGGTGTGAATCAGAAATTTAGAATAGCAAAAGGGGGGGCTTTGCTTTAATGCTTTAGAGTTGTATTTATCAACTTTGACAAATTCTAGAAATTAATGATCGATAGTGGGAAAAGTAGTATTTGATACCGACCAATATTATTAATTATATATACCTAGCTAGCTCAAATCTTCATCTCTTTGCATATCTCAAATTTTAATTATGATAGCAGTCAATATTGAAATTTTTAGAAATGAATTTTAAATGAAATGATTATATATAAGAAAAAACAATCATCACTCAATATTTTATGGCTTGTGTTGATGGATGATTTTTTTGGAACAAAAAGGTGTAATGGGGTCTCTTATTGATAAAGCAACATTATTATTGAGTTTTTAAAAAAAAAAATATATAATAAAGAAACATTTGACATTTAGAAACAGTTTCATTTTCATCTTTAATTTGTGGGCTCTAAATTCTAATGGAGAAAGATAGCCCATCTTCTTTTCCTTTCCATGACTTTATTTTAATTTCTACTCAAACTTGCTGAAAAACCTAAAATTCGGTTTACGTTTATTCCTTTATATTTCAACTTTTCTTTTCTATATTTCAACACTTCTGATAACATATGATACTTTAAATATTAATTTAAAGGTTAAAACAATTATACATATTGATAGATTACACCTAAAAGTTCAACCGGGTCTGAGCCTAATCAGGAAGGTCCACTCCAAATATTTTTGAGGCCCAAACTTATTTAAATAGTATATGTATTTAATTCAAGTAGGCCCTGAATTTTACAAAAGCTCATAAGAGGCTCAACCCGTGAAACTCTTCGAATATCTATAAATAGCTCAAGTCACCTCATTATTAAAGTACACACATTCTTTAGCACTAAATTGTTCTACTCTCGATTATTATTCCTTGAGTAATAATTGACTTGAGCGTCAGAGTGCCTTCGCCGAGAACCCTCCCGGCTCCTCTGATTTTGTTTTGTGATGTAGGAACAACCCACCGAAGATCTCTACCAGAAACATACAAGGATTCGTTAATACTGTATAAACCACTTTTTTACAGAAAAAAGGACAAATATATCCACGTTTATATGATAAATAATAAGAGAACAAAAAATGTATATTGAATAAAAAATGGCTTGGTTGTTACTCAAACTCGGTTCTTGCTGAAATTAAATTTTTACTCGTTTGCTCCAAAGCTCGTGAGCCAGCTTATAATAAGCTTTTACAACAATTAATTAATTTTTGTTCATGGATAAGTATATAAGTTATAATCTATCATGCTGATTTTATTAATAAGACTATAATAGTTAGATAACAATCTAATCCAATTTACTTTTGCATATATAGTTGTTTTTTTCATAAAAAAAGTGATCCAATTTTCTTCCCAATTAGGTTTAGATAAATCCTCTACCTCTACATGTATCATTTTCATTTTTTTTTAAAAAAAAAATCTCAATTCATTACTTTATATATATCCTCATCACAATAAATAAAATCAAATATGCATTCAAGACTATCCATATCTGCAGATTGTCGGGTAGCTAGGCGTGTGAATCGCGTTAGTTACGCGTTAAATGAATCTTAATCGCTTGAGCTTCCAAGGGAGAGATCTAGTTGGAAACCAAAAAAATAAGAATGATTAATTAAATTTGAATATTTATTTATTCCCATTTTGTTGACCTTTCCGAGTTGTCATTAATCAGATAAGATGGTCAAAGATTTTGCAAACAAGTTAATATTAAATGAACATGTAGTCAGATTTATTTTCTTTTTTTTTAAATAAAACTATTTAACCTGTTTTGTATTTTATTTATTATTTATTTAGGTGGTGTGCTTGCGTGTGTATAACGTATGATATATATATGTACTGTATAGATAAAGATATATTTGTATGTAGATAAGATGTTAAAGTATATTCAAATAAAAAAATAGTCATAATAACTATAAATATTATGACTATCCTACTTCCTATCACAAAAAATCATAATAATAACTATATACACGTTTGATAATGTTATCACAGCGACGTAAAATTGTGAATTATTGAGACATCGTTTTTAATCTTCGATTATCATGATTAGATTTTAAACTTGAGATCTCGTCCAAAATATGATATTTCGATGATAGATAAGCTATAACTCATGTTTCATAATTGTGAACGGTTTAATTACACCAAGCTTGATACTTTATATCGTTGTGGTCATGTGGTGTATCCATAAATAATTTGTAATGAAATGCATTACGACATAGAGGCCCTTAATAGGAACACCTCACGTGCATAACAAATTAATAATTGAACAAGAAATCAATCCAACGCGAAATCGAATGTGGCTAATGACACAAGAATGTGATGTGGGGTTCTGGATTTCAAGGAATATTTTGCCTTTTGGTAGAAAAGATGGTGGGTTTATTCTATGTATGTATGTATATCATTGTTTCTTTCAATATATAGCTCGAGCTTTTACAATAATTGGAGTAAAACTCATTGTATCTATATCTTTTGATTTATTACATATCTATTATACATCTTTTTTTCATCTCATTTCACATACCAAAACAATTTAAGTTACACTTGAGAATCACATATATGCTCCACATACATTTTTTTTAAAAAAACTCAAAATACAAACTTTCATATCTTTATTTTAGTTAAATAATCGCATTATACATGTATTTTTGTCGTGAGTGCAATAATTGTCCTTGATAAGTAAAGAGATTTGAGTTGCAACATTACCATCAGCTATAGTTTTTTGGTAAAACGGCTAACGTTCGATCCTATAACTTTCATTTTAAAAATCCCTTATATAAAATATATATATATTTTTGACGGTTTATATAAAATATATTTAAAGTCATAGAAACATAAACTAAAATCGTCCATGAACAAAATTATGCTACTAAATAAATCACTTGGGCCGAATATTGCGTGAGGCCCATTTCCAATTGGAACATAAAATCGGCCCATCGGCGTCCATTTCATCTGAGTTCATGAAGCCCAACAACAGCCCAGTATCTGCAACCTAACACCGTCAACTATTTCAGTCAAATGTATTCTTCCAATCTCATCGGGCTGGTTAAAAAAAAGGGACTTTCTTAGGTATTATTTAAAAAATAAGGATCTTGACTTTTTTTTTTAAGAAAAAAGGAGTTGACTACCCACCCGTACACTTTTTTCAAAACAAATGAATAAACCAAAAAAAATTTTGAGTCGACTAACCAAGACATCAAAGTTGGTCGACCCAAACTTGAAAAAATGCTTGGTTGACCCAAGCATTCATTGTGCTTGGGTCGACCAAGCACAATCATATGCTTGGGTCAACCCAAGAATTTAAATGCTTGGATTGACCCAAGCATATATGTTCTTGGTCGACCCAAGCACAATAATATGTTTGGGTCAACCCAAGAATTTAAATGCTTGGGTCGACCATAAACCTTGGGTTTATGGTCAACCCAAGCAAATACTTGGGTCAACCCAAGCATGGGTTGACCCAATCATATTTTATGGTCGACCCAAGCAAATATTTGGGTCAACCCAAGCATGGGTTGACCCAAGCATAATCATATGTTTGGGTCAACCCAAAAATTTAAATGCTTGGGTCGACCATAAACCTTGGGTTTATGGTCAACCCAAGCAAATACTTGGGTCAACCCAAGTATGGGTTGACCCAATCATATTTTATGGTCGACCCAAGCAAATATTTGGGTCAACCCAAGCATGGGTTGACCCAAGCATATGCTTGGGTCGACCATAAACCTTATATGTTTGGGTCAACCCAAGGTTTATGGTCGACCCAAGCATATGTTTGGGTCAACCCATGCTTGGGTTGACCCAAGTATTTGCTTGGGTCGACCATAAACCCAAGCATATGCTTGGTCGACCCAAGTCAAGTTAGTTGGATTGACCAAGCTTGTGCTCCGTAAAAATGGGTCGACCCAAGATTGTGCTGGGTCGACCAGACACAATTGATACTTGGGTTGACCCAAGTTTGGGTTTTGTGAAATTAGCAGATTCATATGTTAATACATGTATAATTATATAACATATTTGTGATATTAGTGGATTCATATGTTAAAATATTTACGAACATACTTGTTAAATTACTGGATTCATATGTTAAAACATATATCATTGTAGAACATAATCGTGAAATTAACGGATTCTTGTGTTAAAACATATATCATTACAGAATATATTTGTGAAATTAGCGGATTCATGTGTTAAAACACGTACGGTTATATCACATACTTGTCAAATTAGCGGATTCATATGTTAAAATATGTACGATTATATAATATAGTTGTGAAATAATTGGATTCACATATTATGTATCATTATAGAACATACTTGTGATATTAGCAGATTCATATGTTAAAACATGTACGATTATATAACATATTTGTGAAATTAACGGATTCATATGTTAAAATATATACGATTCTATGTCAACATACTTGTGACATTAGCGGTTTCATATGTTAAAATATGTACGATTTTAGAACATATTTGTGAAATTAGTGAATTGTATATGTTAAAACATGTACGATTATGGAACATACTTGTGGATTGTTGAAATATGTACAATTATCAATGAACATCGGACAAAATGTTGTAATTATGAGTCAAATTTATTTAATTATTGGTCAAACTTATATAATTATGTTACAATATGTATAATCATATAACATAATCGCGAAATCAGTCAATTAATATTTTACATGTATAATCATATAACATAATCGCGAAATCAGTCAATTAATATGCTACAATGTTTATAATCATACAACATAATTTTGAAAAATAATGGATATATATGTTATACTAACTAATGTTATAGTTTGTGAAATAAATGGATTCATATATTAAATCATGTATGATTATATAACTTTTGACATTAGCGGATTCATATGTTAAAAATTGTTAAAAATACAGATAAATATGTTATAAAGAAAAATGTATTATTGAATTGATAAATGTGTTATAAAATGTGGATACTAATGTTATAATTTGCACGATTATATATCAAACCTTAAATTCATAAATTTGAAAGAAACTAAATATCAAAACAATGTCCAGTAATTATCAAGCATATTACAAGCTAAAAAATATATAAACTCAGTTACAAGTCTATCATATGTTAAAATATATACTTGTCAAATTAGCGGATTCATATGTTAAATTAGCGGATTAATGTGTTAAAATACTTACGATTATATCACATACTTGTCAAATTAGCGGATTCATATGTTAATACATGTACGATTATATAATATAGTTGTGAAATAATTGGATTCATATATTTAAAAATGTATCATTATAGAACATACTTATGATATTAGCAGATTATATGTTAAAACATGTACGATTATATAACATATTTGTGAAATTAACGGATTCATATGTTAAAATATATACGATTCTAGGTCAACATATGCTACAACTTAAATTGTAAGTCACCCAAGTGTAGGTTATCATATGTTAAAACATGTACGATTATCGGTCAACATTAGTGGATAAAAACATGCATGTGAAATTTGCGGTTTCATACGTTAATATGTACGAATATAAAACATACTCGTGAAATTAGTAGATAAATTGTTAAAAAATGTACAATTGTCAATAAACATTAAACAAAATTGTGTAATTACATGTCAAAATTATGTAATTATCGGTCAAACTTGTGAAATTAATGAATTCATATGTTAAAATGTGTACGATTATTGAACAAACTTGTGAAATTAGTGGATCAAATGTTGCAACATATACGATTATATGTAAAAATTATGTAAATTTTGATCAAAATTATGTAAAATTAGCAACGAAAAAATTATTTAACTGTCTAATTTTTTTTACAAACATAAATGTTAAAAATACAAATAAATGAGTTACAAACAAAAATGTATTATGGAATTGATAATCAGCATATTCTCTTATGTATCGCATCCTGAATTTAATAAAACATGATTTTTTTGCGGCACACAATGCTTCTTTCCGCAGCGCGCAAAGTTTTCCACAGCGTGCAGCGCGCTGCGAAAACATCTTTCCGCAGCACAAGTTGGATCGACGCAAGCATGAGCAATCTTGGGTCGAGCCCAAGCAAGTCGACCCAAGATTGCTCTGGGTCGACCCAAGATCTTACTTGGGTCGACCCAAACATTAAGAAAATTTGGTTTTTAAAATTTATTAATTTTTTTTTATTTTTTATTAAGTAAACAGAAGGACATACACGTAAATTACATGTCCAATCCTTTTTTCTAAATTGGATAGATTTCGCTCCCTTTTACCTAAATATCCCAATCTCATCTTCAGCGATGCCACCGCGCCGCTCGCAGAGGCAGCAAGAATAAATCCACCTCTTCTTCTTGGATATCTCAAGTCTATGTATATTCCCCCGTTGGTATGTGATTCATTTTCATATTCTGGAGTCCAAAGAGTGCGTCTTGCTGATGATTTTGGTACAGTTAATTTTGTTTTTGGTCGAGTTCTTGTGAGGCGATGAAGATAGAAATCGTTTCTCGATGCTGATTATCAATGGTATTCGACCTTTCATTTCTGATGACCCATTTATGCGTGTCTGAGCCTCGTTCGATAATCCTATTTTCTTATATATTTAAGTATATATATGTATGTATGTATAGTACACGTATCTGTGTGTCTCTATGCATAGCTAATGATTTTATTTTAATTACATTTTGCACGACGCGTGCTTGAGATAATTATGCAATGCTTTAAGCAGCCTTTCATAGTGGGAAAACCATTTATGGACACACGCATTCGGGAACTAGTAATAATTTTGTACAGAAAGGATAGTGCCACACCAGTTTACTTCTTAGCAAAAACCTTTGAGAGTGGTCCATTTGTATTTTTGTAGCATGTTTCTTGATCCTTTGCTGTCCTAGATCAGCCTATATCTGTATAAAGTGGGACGACTTTTTTCGGGCTTCTATTTACAAGGCATCCCAAGTAAAATGACTGTAAATTGCAACAGGATCTGCTTACTTAAATGTGGATGCAATAAAGAACTTGTTTACTATCCCCATCATAGCTTCTCCAACCTTTGAAGTATCAAAAGGGAAACTGTAAATATGTAGGAAGTAAAACTTTAGTGGCAACCACATGGCAACCTTAAGTCGAAAAGAAAGGAAGAGGGGGTGCAAAGCCAAAATGCCCACAAAAAATCTCATCATGAAAAGGATCAATATTTAACCGAATTGTCAATAATCAGGGCTAGATTCTAAAGTTAATATTCAATTATTAGGGCGGATATTTTTGCCATCTATTCACTACGTCGGTGATCTTGCAATCTAAATTGTCTTAGGAACACAATACGAACACATGAATCACGAATCTGCTAGTATACTTGTCTCAGAACCCATAAATTCAAGAAATTCAATCCCAGCATACAATTGCAAAAATGGCCAACCCAGAATTCTTGCCACTATAGTAATATCCATTCCATATATCAATTCCCTCGATGAATAATGTGTCTAAGAAATGTCTCAAATTTCAATAAATTTGTTGTGACAATTAGAAGTGACATGGATAGATGATATTGGAGTAATTGAAATGAGTTATCTCAATAGAGAACAGACTTTTGAAATGGCGAGGAAGTGAAGAAGGCCGAAACTTCATTCTATAGTTGTGTTTGTCCAGCACAAAAAAAGGTCTTTAAAATAAATTTGTTCTGTGTGTGCTACTCTCCACAGTTAATATATTTTTTATACTTAGTCCTTGGATCCCATAAACTTGCGCCACCAAACAAGACCTAACTCAATTTCTTTGATTCCTGTTGCTAAAAGCACTGGGAATAGTAAACAAATTCAATTCAAGAAGCGGTGGTGACTGCGGGAGACGAAGATCAACAAACAAAAATGGATTTGTGCAGTTCATATTCTGTCAACTTCACAGCCGCAGCATCACCACCCTGCACTCGAAACAAGCCCTCGATGTCCTCCCATAATCAGATTCTCAACACTTCAGGATTTCCATTGTCTAAATCTTGGCTTCCCTGTTTATCCGTCAAATTTAACCAAAGATTTTCACGAACCCGTTTCAGAAAGTCAAAAGCTACTCCATGTATGCTGGTAAACATTTATATTTTCCTAATTTTTTTTATACTTGAAATAAGTTGTTGTAAAGTTTTGGTGGATCGATTTACTCGACAGGTTGTTGCATCAGGAGAAAAAGGAGAGTCTTTGAGAGTGATGATATCAGGAGCTCCAGCTTCCGGTAAAGGAACACAATGCGAGCTTATTACTGAAAAGGTGCATGTTTTTCCTTGTGTTTTATTTATTTTTAATTGGCATTTAACTATGTAATAGCATTTGAACATAATTGTCAGTGAATTGAACCAATTTTTTTCCCTTTCTCCGTGTCTATTTTTTAATGCTTATTCATTGATTTAATATGGGCTATGGATTAGTTTAAGGTCTTTCCCCTTTGTCATTCACTCATTTGGCTTTGTAATACTTTCAAGTCTTTAGTCTTTTTTTGTTTCCCTCGGACTAATTGTCAGGTTTGTTGTTGGATGCTTAGCACATTGGCTAGTTTAAAGAGCATAAATTGATTGATATGTATTTCGAATTTTTATCATTCAATTATTTTTATCGTGATCATGGCATTCACTGGTTAGCTTGTGTTTCATCGGTACTTACATAACTTCTGAAGAATCATGTTGTACATGTTCATCTTATTTCCTGCTTGGTCTGTATTTCGTCCTTACTAGCATATCTTCTAATGTATCCTGTTGTACTTGTTCATTGTTCTCCTTGCAGTATGATTTGGTTCATATAGCCGCAGGAGATCTTTTAAGGGCTGAAATCGCTGCAGGGTCGAAAAACGGGAAGCTAGCAAAGGAATACATGGAGAAAGGGCAGCTCGTACCTAATGAAATCGTTGTGATGGTAGGTAGATTTATGTATTCTTACGTATCGATCGTCCTTTTAAATATTACCCAGAATTTAAAAATTGTCGAGGGAAAACTTCACAAGAAATAGCATCATCTCGGTTCTATAAACAATGCCACCATTTCTGTTTGTCACAGATGGTCAAGAACCGATTATCACAACAAGATTCTCAGGAGAAAGGTTGGCTACTGGATGGATATCCAAGGAGTGCATCTCAGGCGAATGCTCTCAAGGGTTTTGGGTTTGATCCTGATATCTTCATTCTTCTTGAAGTGAGGTTTTGATTTTGCTCTTGCCATTTAACGATTACACCCGATTCAATAGCTAAGATGTGAAAACTTAAGTTACACATTCCGTGCTTTTATACCTCACTTAAAGTAGTTAGTAGTGGCTTTGGTGGTTATGAAGTGATACCGTTTTTTTAGTTTTTTATTGTATGTTCCCTTTGCAATACTGTGTTGACAGGTCCCTGAAGACATCCTTGTGGAGAGAGTTGTTGGGCGCAGACTAGATCCTGTTACAGGAAAAATATACCATCTAAAATATTCTCCTCCGGAAACCGAAGAAATTGCTGCAAGACTCACTCAACGTTTTGATGACACTGAAGAAAAGGCATTCTTCAATTTTTAGTCTTACTGCTTTGTTCTTTTTACCTTTCACTCATCCATGAATTTCTTTGAAGCAGTAGTAGTAGTGTGCATGTATATTCATCCTCTTTTCTTTTCAGGTCAAACTGCGTTTGGTCACTCATAACACGAATGTGGAAGATGTGCTTTCAATATACGGGGACGTAACCTTTAGGGTATGTAGTATACCTTTCATCATGCAATTTCTTCCAACTGAAATGTGCACATATTCTCATTCCTACCTAAAAATAACAAGGAAAAACTATAAAATGACGGAAATCATGTGTAGCATGACTGAAAAAGGGTATCGTGCTCTTCTTTTTACAAAGCTACTAGTCATTCACTTGAGTATATGGAATTTGAGATTGGAGCAATATTTTTTGAACGAAATATCTAGAGTGCCCACAGTGAGCCCTTCAAGTTTATGCCCAATAATTTTGCTGTTCTCCCGGTTGTAGGTCGATGGAAGTCTCCCTAAACATGAGGTATTTTCACAAATCGACAGTGCCTTGGCAAAGCTACTTGAGCAAAAGCTGGCTCCATCAGGGTCGGTGGCAACGTGATATAGAAAATGAAGAACATGACACACCCTTCGTTGTCAAGAATGTGCAAATTGTATTCTACATTGATGCAGAAGCTCTGTATTTGTTTTTACTCTGCTTCTGTTTTTCCTTTTTCCTTTTTCCTTTTTCCTTTTTCCTTTTTCCAGTACCCTTGAATAGAAGATTGTTTGTATAATATATTTTTTAAAAACTAAGGGTGGAGGAATTATACGACTTGGGTGTGAGTATAACGTGGCGGATCTTTCAAATAAAGAAGTGATTCTGTACCTCTACACAAGTCAATGGTGATAAAATAAATGGCGTGGATAAGTTCATTACAAATTTACATATGCATAAAATTATGCAGAATAATAGAAAGAGATGATTATGTAAAACACCTAAATTTCAGAAACAGTGGCCAAAAATGTGGAAATAAATATGCAAAACAAGCACGAAAAATTTATCCAAGCTTGAGTAAGAATTGGCTATTCCTGCTTTGTGCGGTCAGCTTCGTTTCGCCTGGACTTATTCATGCTGTCCTTGGCATCTGCGAGGAATTTAGGATCTGGTTCATGTTTGTCTGAAGGTTCTTTCATCGCCAAGTAAATGTATAATCCTATAACAGCATTGACAGAAATTACTGCAAGTATTCCACTCCACAATGTCATGGACTCGGGTGACAACTGAGTACTACCTGTTTTTACAGTACATGTCAGAAAATCAAATACAGCCTTGTAATATATGATTTTTCACATTCTCATATTCGAAATGCTCTTGGATTTCAAGTAGTAGCAAAAATGTGCACCAGACAGAGAACAAGGGGAAGGGAGGCTGATCACAGTTGTAGGAAGCACAGCCACCATACACGAAAGAAGTTTTGCGATATGAAATATTGACATCAGTAAGATGTTTAACCATTCAGAATCCTATTTCAACATTGCGTGGTTAGATATTTTTGTTTACGGATTTTAAATTAATTACAATATGCATGACATGTACGCAACATACTTACATAATGCTTTACAAACGCGCATTCTGTTTGCTTCATAACTAGTAGTAATAATAATAATTTACAAAAAGGATAGTCCCATTCACACACCAATTTACTTTTTAACAACCACCTTCGAAAGATAACCATTTATAGCATGTTTCCTGATTGCTATCCTAGATAAGTCTATATCCATATAAAATCGTGGTTCCATTGGCAATACATCCAAGTTAAGCAGGAGGTTGCAGGAGTAAACATGAACACTAACCAAAAGCTACCATTTCATAACTATAAATAAAAGTGAAAGCTTACCAGGCAATAACTTGTGATTGTATCCATATAGAATTGCAACAGGAGCTGCCCACATTAACATGGATGTAATAAAGAACTTGTTTACAACCCCAATCATAGCTTCTCCAACCTATGAAGAATCAAAAGCGAAACTATAAATATATAGTAAATAAGAATTCAGAGATATCAATAAGGACGGAGGGGGAGAAAACAACGACCAATTCAGCGACAACAATACAAGAAGCAATCTTTCAGCTTACAAGCAGAAAGGAACCCGCGGATTGCTTGTGATTATTCGCTATCACAGGGAATCTTTCAATCTAAATTGCCATACAAACAGAACACAAACACATGAATATTTAGTCCGCAGAACCCATAATTTCAAAAAATCCAATGCCAATTTTGAACAAAGATTACTACGTCCTCGTTTCCATTATAAAAAAATAAGCATATCGAGGTACCTAAGTCACAAATGTACCACTCTAAACCTCGAGTGATACTACATCCAGATCGTTTTAACCAATTCAATTATATGTCGAACAATCCCCTCCCCCTTGCGAAACAGTCCAATGTTTTCATTCATTACGAAACTACATACGTTTGATACTTTGGGTTAACCTTAGTTCCTCAGACACAAAGAAAGAGTAAACACCCTATTTTCTCAAGTGAATAATTTCATTCCAACTTATTCCACCATAAAAACGTTTCACTTTATCACAACATAAATTCTCAAGCCCAAGTAATATCAGCATGGTTGTTTCCCAACCACATTGTCACACTTTGTTGCCAACTCGTTCTCAAGCACTCATTTCCATTTATTTAAACAAGTGTGCTCAAACTCTTTCTTTTTACCAGTTGAAGGAAAATTTATTTCAGATTATACCGGTACGGCAATACTTGGTGTTTTTCAACAATACATAACATAAGCTCAATTTATTCAACCAAATCCTTCTATTCCAAGTAAACCAGATTGAATCCCAGAAACAGAGTGAAAACAACTAAAAATTCAAAATCTATTCAAATACGATCAGATCAGTTCTAGCGGCTAGCTTGAATCTGTGACAGAAAATAAAGCAAACAACTTGAATCACACCTGAAATCCAAACAATATCTTGCCGTGTATGCTTCGGAGAAACAGCAAGCACCACCTCTTCAAATTCTACCAACGCAACGTCATTTGGTGACGCTTTTTCCTTCTCGCTTCTTTTTTCTTTTTTGGCCCTTTTGCAATGCTTTTTTGTTTCTTTGAAACTATATTTCTGGGCTTTGGACTGGGCTTCTGTATTTTGTGCTGTTTTTGTAGTGGGCCACTATCAAAGATGAAAATGAAATTGTTTTTAAAATGTCAAAGTTTATTCCCATTTCCCAGATATTATTAATAACAATGCATGTTATCAACGCAAGCCAGAAACTGAACCATTCGTGAATGATGCTTGTTTTCTTAAGATTCATATATTTCATTTAAAAATAATAATAAATCTATTCATATTGCTAGATTAGATAGACACGGTTTGGTGCGAATGATGAGATTTAATATTATTTTATTTCACTTTTATCTCAAGTTTTAGTACAATAAAATTGATTTGAAAAAGAGCTATATCGTTCTTATCATTCACATACCGTTTGATACACTTGTTTAAGGTGGGTTGAGACACGAGTTTTTGTTCATCTCATGTTTATCTCATTTTTTCAGTCATATTTCATCAATTGATCGTGATTACACTATATATTATGAGTTGTATTAGACATCTCTCTCCACACATGTGATGAACATATAATAAATATGATATGTGAATGAAATTTTACCATTATACTTTTTCGACATTTATGGTTGATTGAAAGTGCAGGGGTATTTAAGATATTATAATTATAAAATATTAAACACAATAAACACACAAGTTAATTAATTAATATATGAGAAATTACTTATTCTAGCTCATATTAATAGTGTTTTTTTTTTTAAAATAGCCTTCTTTATTAAAGATTATAGTCTTTTATAGTTTAATAATCCTAAAATACCCTTTCTTTATTCATTTACATCATCTTAATAAAAAATTACAACTTAGAGAAATAAGAATCATTTTCCAAAATAAGAATAACGTGATATTAACACATATAAATAAATTGTTCGAGAGTTGGTTTCAACAAAAAAAACACACATATAAATAATTTTATTAATAATGAGAATTAATTAAAATAATTATATTAATTATAAACATAGAAATTATGTCGATAATTTTAATAATGGTAATAAGTATAATAACTGAAGATAATAAATGACTTGATATTAATAATATTAATATTAATATTAATCATAAAAAGAATAATAAAAATTAAATATATAATGTGAAGAATAACAGGGAATAATAATGAATAAGCTAATAAAATTATTGCTGACAATAATAATGTTAATAACAATAAATGAAGATTAATGTATTTATATTTTAATTTTTTTGCTAATTTGTATTTATGGATAAGATAATAACAACTATTACTATTAATTCATACTAAAAATTATAATTTTATAAAAGTTATATTATTAATATAAATTAAATAAATAAATATTTGAATTTAAAAACAAATGCAAAAAATTAAAATACAAGTACGTGCAATAAAACAATTATCTATTAAAATATAGTTGTTCGATAATTAAATTATCATATTAGCTTAATTTATTATGTTTTTGTGCTAATGTAAAAATGGACTATATAAGTCACTAAAAGGATATATTTGGAAGTTAAGGCTAATTTTAAAAATTTATTTGCATTAAGGTCAAATTTGATTATACGTATTTGTAGAAGGCTATTTTGAAAAATCCCTCATGATTCAATGATAAATATAAAGCTTTTGGTTTTTATATTTCTTGTCCTTTGATTTAGCATTTTTTTTTTTCCATTTTTACATGTCTGTTTCTTACATGTATGATGTATCGAACTATGCTTTTATTTTTCGTAAATCGTAATTAATAATTTCGTGACCATTTTCAACCTCTTTTTCCACGGTTATCGTTAAAACTAAACGGTATGTTGGGAATCACAAATCGTTTGACAATGGTACTAAAATATTACTTTTTTATGCTAAAAATATCGATTTCTTTTATGTAAAAAAGAATGTAGGGGATGTAATTATAAATTATCTCCTTAAAATATAATGAAGTAATAATTTGAACATTGACCCGATCTGATAAAAAAAAGTCGGTCATTGGTTGAATCGATTAATTGGTTGAACCGCCGGATCAATTTTTATTACATGCAAAACTTATTTATCATATGAGAAAATATACATGGTAATTATAGCTCGTTCAATGTTTTCTTATTTCACAATAAAAAAATTTGTCAACATAATTTAACATATTAAATTTGATCTAAACATGGATTCTAGAATCGAAGAGTTACTTACACCGAAAATTATATAGAGAAATTTTAATTGTGCTTTGGACACGTTAAATAAGAAGCAGTCATAATTTCTAAATTATAACTCCTCAAATTATTTAATAACGATTGTCTGAATATAATATAATATAAAAAATAAAATATCTAAAATATAATGATACTCAATTGTCACAAATGAAATCTTGAATTCTGCACGCACCGCCAAGATGCAATGAAGCTACTAAAAGTACAAATGCAAATACCAAAACACTGATAAAACGATAAAAAAACACAACAAAATATTAATTAATATAGTTCCTTATAATTTATTTTATTACATACTTTCATACAAAACTAAGAAAATATTTCTCATCATCATCCCATGTGTTTTTTTAAAAAAATGATTTTAAGGTTTGTGCTTCTGCATATATATAGTCGAGGTGAGCAGCTAGGGTTCTTCTCATCAAGCTTTCATCTTCACCGATTCCTCAATTTTCTTCCGCTTGGGCTCCCTCTCTTTTAACCTAAACTTTAGAAAAATATTCTTCAAAAGTTAGAACAAGAACTTTGTTTTTGCAGGAAATATATAACTTTTAATTAAAACTCAACTATATACGTTGAATTAATTTTGATGATTAATTATGTAAGAAAATATGACACATAATTAAACGAGATATCTACGATGATGGAAGCGGTGACGACCAATGCCGCCATCCTTGACAACTGTCATATGGCGTCTCACATTCAAAAAATTGAGACACGCAACGCACCCTTATTTTGAATCTCGTGCTCCCGAACACTCATTGATGGTATGAAAATTTGCCTATAAATACCGAGGCTCTTGAGGTCCCTAAACACACAACTCATAACAACACAAATACACCATCTACGAGAGAGTTGGAGTGTTTAAAAGACTTCAATTGGAGAGGAAAGCAGCACACTTACAAATTATATGGCTGAAGGTAACGCTCAATCTTGCTTCCGCATATTGTTTATCATGTTCATATATTTGTATAAACATGATTATTGAGAAAAACTCTAACAAATTATACATATCCTCAGAAAGTATAGAGCAAAAAATTCATATAAATATAATCAATCACAATAGATTCATGTTCCTAACAAACCTCGTGATCGGATTTGTTGGCATCACGAATCGACGGATCGGTGGGACGACTAGACCAAGATAGAACAAAGCAGAAGAGAAGAACAATAATGAAAAAGGATACGGATTTAGACATTTTTCTTCTACAAATATCTTGGCTCGATTTATGGAAATAAAATTTATTAATGTTAATTAAGATATGGTGAGGAAATATAGAAATGCTATCAATTTATATAGGGAGACTAAGTGAGAGGGATATGAATATGATGATGAAAAAAATGTGCTAGCTCTTGTGACTAAAAATAGCTAAAGGGAAAAAAAAATTAAAATAAAATGGCAAACGATGGATGGAAAAAAATAAATGCTGCATACATAAATTTTGACAAATTCGCGAAATTAAATGATGGTGGAAAAAGTAGTATTTGATATTGACCGTTAGAATCCATAAGATATACACGGCTCGACTTGTGAGATAGATAAAATGATGAATAATAAGATAATAAAATGAGATATTATTTGAGATATTGTTTGATGTTACCTATGAAATAGGTAACATACAAGTTTGATATAATAGTAATAAAATGGGGATGAATGTATTTTAGGATTATTAAACTATAAAAGACTATATTTTATAATCTTTAATAAAGAAGGCTATTTTTAAAAAAACACTATTAATATGAGCTAGAATAAGTAATTTCTCTTGAATCATTGTCCATGTAGAATGCCCAATTTATATTGATAACACCAGATTATTCTTGAAAATTGCCTTTATTAATTGGATAATCCTTTAATCCCTTCAACTTTGCACATCCTATTAATTAACATGCAATCTAATCAATCCCATAATCTATCTAATCTAATATCTAATCTAATACATATTAAATCTAAGGCTTCATTTGGGAGATGTGATTTGAAAAGAAAAGACGGGAAAAAAAATAAAATTTAAAAAAGTTGATTGTTTGGGAGTTTTTTAAAGAAAGAAAAAGAAAGAAAAGGAAAGGAAAATTTATTCCATCTCAACCAAAAAATTTTACTTCCAAAAGTGGACGGAAATGGGAGTAAACACAAACAAAAAAAATTATTTTAAATAAATTTAACTCATTTCCTTTCTTTTTCTTTCTTCAACTCTCAAACAAAGAAATACATCATTTTTATTTTCTCTCTTTCACTCACCTTCTTTTCTTTTCTTTTCTTTTCTCTTCTCTTCTCTTCTTTTCCCTTTCAACTTTCAAACTAAGCCCTAAGGGGGAGTTGAATTGTGTAGTGTCCGTTTTGTCATTGTGTCAATATTAATTAAAGATTATTAAATAATAATAATTATTAATTATTAAAGATTAAAGAGAGTACGAGTTGAATTGTTTTTCTCTTAATTTATTGTTGTGTTAGATAATTATTGTGTCAACATAAGTATCTGATTTTCACTTAATTAAAAAACTAAATGTTACCAAATAGTTTATCACGTGCTTCGTTTACTAGTATATGCAAGATCATATGAGTAGGGATGTCAATAGGGCGGGTATGGATCGGGTTTGGCCGAACCCGAGACCCACCCCATTAACAAAACATGGACCCATTATCCGCCCCACCTCATATCTGAAATGGGGCAGGTTGGAACCGTTAGACCCATGAGACCCACAAATTTATTAAAATTAAAAACAAATCTGACTGTATGAGGTAGTCGAAAGGAAAAATAAAACCTTAAAATTGATATTTCGGGTATTATATGCAAAATAAAACATTAAATTACTTATCGATTAAAATTGAATATGAAACTTGTATCATAACAATGGATGTAGGTGGTGGTCGGAGGTTAGAAAATCACCGGAGGATAGACAAATGTCGAAGGGTAGGTAGACAGTGACCAGCTATAGTCTGTGTTTAATTAAATTATTTAGGAATTAGATTAAAATTTGAAAGTAAAAGAGATGATTACGGCTAGAAAAAATAATTGAGCAATAAAAACCTATAATTTTTTATATGTATGTATTATATGGGACGAGTCTCGGGCGGGTCTTATAAAACCCATTACCCGCCCCATACCCTCTTGGGTCTAAAAAGATGGACCCGAGACCTGTCCCAAGACCCATTTAGTGGACCCAAACCCTCCCCACATGGGGCAGGTCCACCCGGACCCATTGACATCCCTACATCTGAGTTTTCAAATCCTTCATTCTAATTTTCAATCCATTTTTGAGCAGTTTTTTTTTTTTATAAAGGTTAACTTGATCTATTTCATTAGTATGTGCCGCTCTTTTTGTCCTTTCACGTAAAGGTTAACTTGATCCAAGCAAAATGTAATCCGGCTAAGCAAGAATAATCGCAGAATATTCTTACTACTAAGCCCAAATGACAAAGACACCATACGCATATGACACAATTTAGTGATGCCCATTTAGGGTTAAAATATTAATTCAATTTGATTTTCAATATAATTTTTAAACTTACATTACAGGTTTCACCTTTAAATTATCGCACGTACTTCTTGATCATGCCCCTTTAATAATTTAGAAACTATATATATATCCCAAGAATGACAAGAAAAATAATTGTCATACGCCAGAATGAGTGACACAAAGGTTGCCTTGGTCACCGGTTGCGCCGTCGGCGGCATCGGCTATGAATATTGCAAGGCACTCGCCGAGCATAATTGTCATGTAATTGCATCCGACATCCCCCAAAAAATGCACCATCTCTTAGACTTGCGATCCGAAAACATCGAGACCATAGGCCTCGACGTCTCGTCCGATGAAAGCGTCGCGAAAGCGATTGATCATGTGATTTCACGGCACGGGAAGCTGGATATCCTAGTCAACAATGCCGGGATCGGGAGCGTAGGCCCTCTAGCCGAACTCCCACTAGACTTTATCAAAAGAGCATATGAAATAAACGCATTAGGAGCGTTGCGTCTCGTTCAACACGTGGTTCCGCACATGGTTACACGACGTCGTGGAATCATAGTCAATGTAGGAAGTGTGGTAGGGAAAGTTCCAACCCCTTGGGCAGGGTCCTATTGTGCTAGCAAAGCATATATTCATGCTGTCTCTCATGCTTTGCGAGTCGAGC
The DNA here is from genome assembly GCF_033568475.1 of Henckelia pumila. Classification (NCBI taxonomy): domain Eukaryota; kingdom Viridiplantae; phylum Streptophyta; class Magnoliopsida; order Lamiales; family Gesneriaceae; genus Henckelia; species Henckelia pumila. The sequence goes on along the minus strand of NC_133121.1, from coordinate 6,972,169 downwards.
TCAAGCCATTTAATATCGATGTAGTACTCGTGCTCCCCGGGGCCGTAAAATCGAATTTTGGAGGTAGTAGCTATGATGGTTTGAGAGATCAAGAGTGGAAGATTTATAACATTTTCAAGGATGATATAGAGGAGAGGGCCAAGGCGTCTCAAGGGGGGAAATCGACGGACGCGACCGTTTTCGCTCGGCACGTAGTAAGTAAGGTCTTGGGTTCGAGTCCGCCAAAGGAAATCGTTCATGGTCATATGACAGGGTTGTTTAATTTTCTTTCGTGGTCTCCTCTTTGGGTGAGGGATTTATTCTTCACTCGTCGGTTTAAGTTGCACAAGAAGGTGTTCTAAAGTTTGTTGTACATATATCGGATAGTGCTTTTGGATCTGATTTGCTCTAGACCCGAAATAAATATTTTTTTTTAATTTTTGAGCCCAAAAGACAAAAATAAATTAAAGTATCAACGATTAAACTAAGAACATCATAAAAACTACAAGGGCTAACATGAGAATTGACCGCCCAACCAAGTAAACAAACAACCATATTCGCTTGTATCCGCACAAACTGAACTTTGTAAGTTCATTCTCTTGAAAGAAATGAACAAATATTCTGCAATGATTGTTCCAAACTTGCTACGATCCGTCCGAGTTGTATGTACCACATCAACCATCAGCTTAGAATCCGTCTCAAATATGACTTGTTTTCCGGTCATAAAATTTGATTTGTATGAAAGTTTTATTTTGTAAATTATTTAATTCCCCCTAGAAAAACATGATTGGATTAATATAAAAGGATAGAGGCTAAGGGGCTGGGCTGAAGGCTTACCATAAAGAAGGAAACATTACAAGGGTGTTAGGCCCAATTCATGGAGTCAATTGTGGCCAGCCGAGCCTGCCTCATTTTATCTTCTTTTTTTTTTTTTTTTTTCAATATAGTAAACGAGGGCATTTGCCTAGTGCCTACATAAAATCTTGAAACATTTTGTTACCGTACCAAGCAAGTGTTTGCAAAATATTATGTTTTTGTATAAGTGATTAAATTTATATATTATAAAAAAGTTAAGAAAAATCAAAATTCGGTACTGTTTGGAAACAAATTTGAAAATCTAAAAATTAAATTTGGGTAGTGTTTGATAAATAAGTGATTAGATTGATTTTAACATTGATCTTTTTATTAGAATCACTTTTGGTAACACATAATTTGGGTTTAAGAAACATACAAAAGTAATTTTTTTAATACAAACTCTAATAATCACTTTTTTAAGTGATTACAAACACTTCCTAATTGTTATTTGTAGTAGAAAAAATTAAAAAATATATTTTACTCACCGAAAATCTAATGTAAAACCTCATCGAAATCCAATCGTGTAATGTGACATGTAGCATGTGTAATAAGACGAGTTCTTGAGTCTGCAGAGTTTGAAATGTAACAAAGCTTAGCCATTATTGTCATTGAGTGGGGAGTTTGTGCATGTGCAACCCTATGACACACCATAATAACAGTCACTTCATAAAGCAAGGAAAAAGCAGACAAGCTGTTCATAACTAAAATATCTACGAAACAAATTTCTTCAGATATTTTTAAAAATTATATTTTATATTATCTATGTTCTCTTGTTATAGATTGTTGTTTATTTATCTTGCAAATCTGGATTTTTTTATATCAATTCATAACCACCACAAACATATATGATTTGAGCATGTATATATATATATATGTGTGTGCATGTACAAAGCTCTTTTAGTGAGATCGAAAGTTCGAAACCTGTGTATGTACGATCATAAAAGAAATCTCATTTAATGATAAATTATTGTAGTTGATAATTTTTTAATCCGTCACAATGACAAGAAACTATTACTTTTTTTTTAACCATACAAATTTATAACGATTTAAATATTTTGAATATTATATAGTATTTACCTTTTATTTTGGCAAAAACTTGCGAAGGTTATCATTTCTGCCATCTCATCTATTCGCACGTGCATGGTTTTCCTTGCGCAATAATTTGTATAATTTGGGTTCAGCAAAAATCAAAGGTCGAAGCTTCTGATTTCTGAATGCAGTTGCCTCATTGGTTCCACTTGACTGTTCCCAGTGCGATGAATAAATAATATTGTATGTTTTCTAATATAATATTCATTTCGATATAATTTTATATATAACAAAATAAGCACGTGCACTAAATATTAAATAACTCACAGTTTTTATTGTTTGATTGATAAATAATTTTGTACATAATTAAAGTTGTTGTATTACATATATTTATATTTATATAACAGAAAATATACCACGAAGTAGCAAACAAATTTGTTGAGTATTATTTATTTATTTATTACAGTGAAATCTATTTTTGGGTTTTCTTGGGCTTATGATATGTTATTTCACTTTCTAGATATCTTACTATATTATTAAAGTAGAGACCCTACTATATAAAAAAAAGTAGAGACTCTCTAATTAACAAACTTTTAATTAATTGGTGAATCTTGATTTGAAATTATCATTATCTCCTAACATAATTTTTAATAAAATCAAAATTATTAGGCAAAATAGTCATTTTATAATGTTTCCTCTTTTCTAGCCATTAAAAGCTCACTTTGTGCCTTTTGATATTATTTTATTTACAAATATGACACTCACTTTATAAGATATATATTTTTTGTGAATATTTGTTTAGGAATACGTTATATTTTTATTATTTTTTAATTTTTTAATTTTACAATTTATTATTTATTATTTTATTATTTTTAATTTTACAATTTATTATTTATTATCTTTTTTAAAAAACGAAATGTACGAGTACGCAACGCGTGCAACGAAATACTAGTATAAATTAAAATTCACATTTTTTCCCATTTAGTGTATTACAATTTACAAATTTTAATGAAACAAAATAGATCTTAAAATTATATTAACTAGCGGTGGGCGTGGGTCATGGCATACCCTTAAAATTGACAGCTCCCAATGGGTATCAATTTTTGGATTTGGAAAATCAAATATATACAGCTGGAAGTTCTTGTATATCTATTTTCATTTTATTTTTAGTTAAAAAAAATTTATGCTGTGTGGATGAACTTGCACCCCCAAAAATCAATAATTAAGTCGTAAAAAGTAGTTTGAATAGGATTGAACTCTTATCATTTAATCAAAATTTATAATCAGTGACAACAATATAATTTTAATATTTTAAGCTGAATAACAACTCCAATTCTAACTCCACATGTGGATCGCTCCCCTAATAAGAACAATTTTCGCATCAAACAATTTCATTTCCAAATCAAATATATTAAACTTAGGATGGATACAACATTGGTGAGGTGCGTTAAATGTTTTTCTCTCTCTCTCTGCAATGTATCCACTACAAATTAAATTAGGATTTATTTGATATATATATATATATATATATATATATATATATATATTTGATATAATGAACAATCATCATGTGCACTTATGTGTGTACGGACTGATGTTGTATTTACTTATTGGATGTAGAAAATACAACATCAGCGGTACATACATAATGCACATTATAGTTAATTATCATATCAAAACTCATACATATTTCACGTGTACTTATGAAACTTCCCATTCGTACAAAATATTATTATATTATTTGTCTGAGTTTGGTTAATAAATCATCATCAACACTATTCAATAGACTTGAAAAATAGCATCCACAAATTAATAGAAGTAGTCTTTATACATGTCAACCAAATCAATACGTACTCTTTAGAAAATATATTATTTTTGCCCTCTTGTAAACCTAATTAATTTTCCATCAAGATATCAATATATACTAGCGATCGATCAATCTTTGTTGCACGATGTATGCATGCATGTATATCAAAATGTATTCACGATACTTAAAATCGGCACTCCGACTGAAAAAAGAAACTAAAATCGCAAAAGAATCATCGTTATTAATTAAAAATTTAGACATATAGTTGGGAAGAAGACGATAAAACAAAGCACATACGCGTGTTGGCAAAAACATTTGGAGTACCATTGTGAGTCCTCCACCAGCAATGTCTTTATCAATTATTGGTGTGATGAATAGATTTCACGACCACAATTTATGTTTTTATGCGCGTACTACTAGCGATATGTACCAATCATTCCCATTTTCCCAATTATATATATATATATTTCTTTTATGGTACTCAACAACTATGCCCAACTCCGTACACACCATGTATATATATATATACACACATTGCGGGTTGAAAACTAGAATAAATATTATTTATAGTTGCTCTGTTGTATTTTTGTTGTTTTATAATTTTTCGACAAAAGATCTTATTGAAGATGGTGATATCAATAACTATTGGTTAAGCTAGAATTTGTTAACTTTCATTAGAACTTAGAAGGTCTTTATATATATATATATGTATATATATATATAGAGAGAGAGTTTTGATCACATGAACAACCATCATGGGCAACTACGTGAGCAACAGCTGACGTGGCACCTATATATATATACACACATTGCGGGTTGGAAACTAGAATAAATATTATTTATAGTCGCTCTGTTGTATTTTTGTTGTTTTATAATTTTTCGACAAAAGATCTTATTGAAGATGGTGATATCAATAACTATTGGTTAAGCTAGAATTTGTTAACTTTCATTAGAACTTAGAAGGTCTTTATATATATATATGTATATATATAGAGAGAGAGTTTTGATCACATGAACAACTACCATGGATAACTACGTGAGCAACAGCTGACGTGGCACCTTGAACATCCAATGAGTGATTGTCATGTCAGCTGTTGCTCACGTAGTTGTCCATGGTGATTGCCCATGTAATCAAAACTCTATATATATATATATATATATATCGCCTGTGATCGAATTGATAAGGAATCTCCCATATTGGGTGAGTTAGTTTTTTCTTACATAATCTTGCTATCAAGTAAATTGATAATTTGAAGTGAAATTATATTTGGGCACAAAAAAAATCTTGTAAACATATATGACTCATAAGAAAAATATTACTTTATAATGTTACATCATATATATGGATCGGATTGATACACAAGACCGTTTAACAAGAAACTTATCATTTTTTGGGATATTTTGATTTGAGATTGTGGTCAAGATTTAAAAAAAAATATTTAAATTAAGATATTCAAGATTAAAATATACTTTTGGTAAATAATGAAAGTTTTATAGTTAAATGTAATGATGATTATGTCGGTGGTAAAAAGGGTAGAATTTTATTTTTAAGAGAGAGTGAACAAAAAAATCTTCGGTTTTATTTTACATGGCAAAAGATTAATTTATTTGAGAAGCATTGATCAAAATTGTCATCAAATTTCTTTATGGTACGTCGTACCCCACTCTTGTCTCACAATTAAAGGTTTTAATTAAAGTCCAAACTGCCAAGTCTATGTTACATGAAAATTTGTTTTATTCCTACGTGTGGTAATAATCATTGAATTATCCATTTTAATTTTTAAACACGAGTCCTAGATAAAATTTACGTGGGATACATGCATATTAGATAATTCAATTATCTATATATGTAATATTTTAAGTGTAACACAAATATAGTCTGATTAGATCATTGTTATAAAAAAAAAAAAATTAATGCACTTGTCTGTCCATTGACGGAGACTCGAGTTCGAGTCATCCCTTCTCCTTTGTAATAAAAAAAAATAAAAAAATGTCAAAGTCAAGTATTAACCGAGCGTTCTCAGCTGAAGTTTAAGTACAGAAATATTCTTAATTTTTTTATTATTTTAATTTGTTAGGCTGATTAATGGATTAAAAAATACATAAATATAATATTAACTCGAGACTATAATGGTCCGTTTGGAGTGGGTGATAAGATAAATAATATATAGATAAGTAATATGTTGTAATAAAAAATAAATAAAAAAGATAGTTAATATAAAATTTGATTTGATTGATAAGTTATGGTTTGTTTGATTTGATTGATTATATTTTATATAAAAATAATAAATTATTATTTTATCCTTTTAATAATTAATAAAATATAAATAATATTATTTATAAGGGTAATATAGTAATTTAAATTTAATAATTTAATTGATGTAATATAAATAATTAATGATTTGATTGATGTAGATAAATAATTCAAAGATGGATATATAATATAGTAAAAAAATGTGAGACTAGATAAAATTATTAATACATAAATTAATTATCTATGACTTCAAACGAACCCTAAAAGTAGTAAAGTTTTTATACCGAGAATAAATGAGTCCACGGTGTTAGTTGAATTAAATGATTTAAGATCTTTAATATTTTATTTTGTTTAAAATTATTAAATTCACGCGCGCGGTATAAACATTCAAACTGAAAGCAAGTGTATTTTACAGTTACACATCAGATGCACTTAATATGATCAATTATGCCTTTAGTAGTCCAAGATAGATGACCATTTGACCTACGTACGGTGAAGAGTTTGCTTTTCCTTATTAGCATTTTCTCGGTAATTTTGTCTTATGAGGTTTAATCAGGTTTTTTCTTGTTAATGTGATTTGTTGACTAATACGTTAACTCGAATGTTTATTCAGCGCACGTTGAAAAATAACAACAGCATATTTCATTATCATAAAAAATAAATAAATATACCTTTAGTATAAAAAAAAAAAAAATCAAAGTCTTGGTGTTTTACTTATGCTTATATACTAGAACGTTGGTTCAAGACTCAAGAGAGTGAGGATGAGTTTTGCATTGTACCAATTAGACAGCAAATGCCCCACAATCCAAGCGGGAATAATGGAGATTTATGAGCGAAAATTGAAAAGTCCTACTCAATAATTTTGTGAACCATATGTAGTAGTATGTATCCTTTTCCTATCCATAATCATGACGGTGCATGATCAATCAATTGTCTACGTACACATAAATATTCTTATTAGATTGTGTTACGAGTCAATTTTATGAAACAAATTTTCAGCCATTCGAATCATAAAAATTATTAATTTTTACTGTAGATATGATTTTTAGTGGTGCAAAAACAAAAAACAAAAACCACTAGAACTCGGTACCGGCCATCTTCACGATTCCGGCCATCGAAATTGAAATTTGTAGCATATGATATATCGTTGGATTTGTATTTTTGAAACGATCCTATCGTGAAAATTTCAAATTAATCGAAATTGTTTTGAGCACGGATGTGCACAGATTCCCGCACCCTAGGGATCAAGTCTATATATATATATATATATATATATATATGGAGCATATCACAAAAGAAGCAATATTGGAAGAAATAAGAGAGTGAGGAGTTGGTCCTGATCAAGAAGACCAAGAAACATAAGTCGATCTCACATCCATTTCACCCTTGATAACAATATAAAGCTTTTGTCTAGCATATAACCCACACAAAACATTTCTCAATCCGTGTGAGATTCTCTTCACCAATTACTTGATATCATGTTGTCTACAGGGACCATCTCATCAAATCCCTCAAAATTCTCGGAACCATATTTACCATCTTCTTTCATCACTCGTCTATACATACTCCTTGATTTTCGCCGTAAATAAATCTCAACATTTCGCGAGATCTCATATTTCAGAGTCTCCGACAAAGTTTTTGGTCCCCAAACGTTTTTTAAAGAAAGAAAACCTACATATAAACTTCTTTGTTAGTCACGAACTAGATCCGAATTATTCTCAACGAGTTCGTAAGAAGTGATAGTGATCCTATTATTAAGTGTGTGTATATGTATATGTATTTGTGTGTGTGTGTGGAGAGAGAGACAGAGAAGGAGAGGCCCTCAAAGAATGGAACTTTTAGGAAGCCGTATTTAGGCCACAAAAAAGATTCATGGGCCCGATCCAAGAAAATGGAAGACCTTTCACTTTCATTGGCCTTGGAGGATATAAGGGCGTGTTTGGATGCAACAAAATGTTGGTGCATTGGCATTCAGGATCAATTCTTGTTGCAAGAAGGCTACAGAGATTTGGGAGATGGATATGTTTTTGCTTCTTTCGGTTTGGTGTTTTTGGGTGCGAATTCTTCGGGACCATTTCACTCTGCGGAGGGCATCATGGACCATTTACATTCCACCGTTTGTAATAACATTTTATGCATCATTTTGTCATCTTCAACCAATATTCCTTGTACTTTTTTTTTCATTCAATAGACATTTTTTTCCCCCAAAATCAATCTAATAAAATTTTATTTTTTTTAAAAAAAGATTACCTCAATTATGATTAAGCAATGGTATTTAAATCTTTGTTGTGACTTGTGAATAAAGAAAATTTTAAACACGAGCATGAATATTGAATCAATGTAGTTACATCTAAAATATTTCACAACAATAAAAAAAAATGTAAATTAGGAAAAAAAAAACAAATTTATTGACCATCTGATTAAGGGACTAGTGTTTTTTTTTTTTTTCTATACTTTTGTAGAAGTTGTTAGATTTAAAGATTATGAAAGGAATGAGAAGTAATAATCGGATCGAGAACTCGAGAAAGAGATTTGTTTCACGAAATTAAGCTGTGAGATGGTCTCACATGAATTTTTGAGGTATTTTTTTGACGAGTAATTGCAACATTTTATTGTTGCAACCCAATGTCTCTTGTTACAATATTGGCCAGTCAACACCGAAAAATTACTGACACCTAATAAAAGGAAGCAGGAAGAACAAACTTAACAAGTTGACCACTTCATTAACCGTTGGTCCCTTCTACTACCATCAGATAAAGAGATAATAATTTTTGTGAAGTTTTTTTTAGCAGGAGATGAGTTGTTATAATTGGGTCTCGAACTCAAGATTTCGTAATCGAGATCTTAGAACCAATGAATGTAAATAGTAACTTTGAATAAACAAAAATATTGGAGGCAATAGTATACATAAAAATATCTATTTATTTAGCAAGATACCATGATGATTTTTGAAAAATCAAAATCAACTTTAGATCAGCTTTGAAATTTACTTAAATTTAACAGAATTTTGGATTAAAGAAAGACTAACATTTTAAACTATATAAAAAAAATCACCTTTTTTTAATGATTACAAATGTCTAACATTTTCGTAGCTTAGGAAAAATCTCCCGGAAAGTTTTTTTCTATCACAATAAGTGGTGTATTGGTTCGCCTATATTCCTTTATAAAATAAGATTAATAAAATTTATTATCCACGAGACCACGACCGTTAATTGAGAGTGCTGCGTTGGATTAGAAAATAAAATTTATTATGGAAAAGAGCTCGTGATTTTGATGTAATGTCTCATGAATTATGTTTCAATAATTTATGAAATTAGATCAAATATATATATGTCTTCTTTTAATTTCATTATGTGATAACACTTAATTATAATCTACACGTGTTACATTTAAAACACAATTTGGATTTTCTATGGCACATACTAATTAATATTTTACAATCCACAAATACTTGTTGGATATACGTCAAATATCTGAAAATTTAATAACTAATTCAGAAATATATATACATATATATATATGAATTATATTATCGATACACTAAATAATTATGCACAAAAACTTTTGTGACATGTGAGATTTTTAATCTGGTTTACTGAAAAATATTATTATTTTTTTCATTTTATATATGAGTTGACTAATCTCATGAATAATGTTTATGATATCTTCTCATATGTGACCTATCTTTAATCATATTGTGTTTAACACATATAGTGATCATAGATACTAAGAAAAAGTTTATAAATATGTTAAAGCGGGAATATATATATATAAATAAATGTTATATTTAAATCCATTAGATTGGATACATCTCTTTTTTAGGCCTATTGGAACCAAACCAAGTTCATCCATATGACAAAATGCGAAGTTAAACGAAGCCACTAAAAATTCTAAACAAAACCAAATCAAATCTAGATTTTCTGTTTGATTTGATTCTGCTATTTGAAACTTCGATATTGTGCATAATTATTTAGCAATATAATATATGCCGATAACATTACAAAATTAGCACAAAGCATAAATTCTCACAATATTTTATTTTTAATCTCAAGAAAAACTTCACAATTAGCTCATAGGATGCCAGAATATGTCTAATGTGATGCGAGTCAATCATATCATATTTATAATAAAAAAATAATATTTTTTTATGAATCTCACAAAATTAATTCCTGATATCGTCTCACAAGCTTTTGTTAAGCAGTTATATTTATTAAAATATAATAAATATATTTGAAAAAAAAAAGTAATTATAAGAAGAATCAGGATTCCTCAATTAAAAGGTTGACAAATTAAAATTTTAAAATAATATTTGATATTTTGTTTTGGTGGCAATAGAAATGGCGGTGGTATACCGAAAATGCCCCCGCGACCAGAATCCGTGTTGTCACCATCTATGATCCCCTTCTCTCCTTCACTCTCTCATTTTCAGTTTTCCTGCGTGGCCTTCGTGCTCCCCCACTCAGCCTCCATTCTTCTTTTCATATATACATTGCTAATTCCTCACCACAAATTATTCACTCTTTTATGCGCTGAAACTTCATGGGTTTCGCGGCCCAGCTGCTGGCTTTGGCCCTGCTAGCCCTCGCCGCCGCCGCCGCCGCCGATCCCAACGACGAGCTCTGCCTCACGCGACTCAGCGAGTCGCTGGAGGACCCTTTCCAGAACCTGCAGAACTGGACTCGAGCCGTTTTCGCCAACCCATGCCAGGGTTTCACCTCCTTCCTACAGGGAGCCACCTGCAACAATGGCCGAATCTACAAGCTCTCCCTCCCCAATCTCTCGCTCAGAGGCACCATTTCTCCTTATCTCTCCAATTGCACCAATTTGCAAGCGCTCGATCTCTCCTCAAACTCCATCGCCGGCCCGATCCCCACGGACCTCCAGTATCTCGTCAATTTGGCTGTACTTAATCTCTCCTCCAACACCCTCTCCGGGGAAATCCCCCAGCAATTGGCGCTTTGTGCTTACCTGAACGTCATCGATCTGCACGAAAACCGGCTGTCCGGTTCGATTCCGCAGCAGCTGGGGCTCCTCGTGAGGCTATCGGTTTTCGATGTGTCCAACAACAGGCTATCCGGGCTCATACCCGCTTCATTGGGTAATCGAAGCGGGAACCTCCCGCGATTCAATGCCAGCTCGTACGAAGGTAACAAGGATCTCTACGGCTACCCACTTCCGCCCTTGAAGAACAAAGGGCTTTCGATTCTGGCGATCGTGGGGATCGGGCTGGGGAGTGGGTTCATCAGTCTGGTGTTGAGTTTCACCGCCGTTTGCATTTGGTTGCGGGTTTCGGAGCAGAAATTGGCCAATGAAGAAGGCAAAAACAGTCAATTCATGCCTGATTACTGATGATCAATCTTCAACTGACATGTCGGAGATTAACCATTGCTGGTATGTTTCACGAAGATTCGAGCTTTCTTTCTTCTCTGGGTTTTTCTTACACTCTCTCTTCTTCTCCTCTAATGGGATTTTTCTTCCCCTTTCACTCTAATTTCTCAGTTTTTTTTTTTTTTTTTGCCCATTGAAATTCTCCACTTTTTAAATTAATAGTTTGTCTTGTTTTATTAGGTTTTTTTTTATTATATTATTGTAATTGTCAGCATCAATTATTTGGTAGAAATGTAAAGTTAAAATCGAACCATTTATTAATTTTGAGTGGCATAATGCTCATATTTCTTTTGTCGCCCTCTACTTTTGTTCGGTTCTGGCACCATTTGATCTTTTGATTATTATGTGTTACAAATTTTATTCCTACAAATAAATATAAGTATGACATAATTTTATTTTGTCTAGTCATTTAATTAAAATTAATAATATATTATGAAACATCAATAATTTTTAAAATGTTCAATTTTTAGGTTAGTTTTTTTTTATTCAAAAATTTTTTTAGGTTAATTTTAGTTTAATCCACATTATAATGTAACCATGGAAAATATAATTAAGCGATATGGTTGTGTTCTTGTTGCCCTTTTTTATCATATCGAGATTAGTGGAGAACACCAAAATGGGGGAAAAAAAAAAGTAAAATAGGTCTTTCGTGACAAGTAATATCATGAATCAAATTGAGTAAGATATTCTATTTATAAAATTGACATGTAAGATAGTATCATATCAAACTTGTTAAATGTGATAACTTGTTAAATCAATATGTAACTTATAATGATAAATATATATGAAGTCAAAATAATACCATAATTAGCAACTCTTTTTTTTTTTTTGGGTCTGTTACATTTTCAGATGGATATTTCTCATTTAGCAGTATTTCTTATTTTCCCTATTATTTAAGTCTAAAATCATTTTTTAAGTGTTTCTCATGGGACGTACCAAAAAGATATCTCAAGCCTTATAACTTATCTATTTTTGGGCATCCAATTTTCGCTCAAAATTGGGTAATTATGATCTGAATAATATCATTTCAATAAATAGTTAATCTCGGGAACCAAAATGTCATGAGTGGGAGAACTCTTTGGTGGGTTGTGTAAAAATTGTACAAAAATGATTTTTACCTCAAACAAAAAGGGGCAAACAAATTAATTGACCCTCTCACCTACTTATCTACTTACATTTTCTAATGCTAAATTATGAATTCTTGTTTTGCTAAAAAGTGGCAATATTCTTTAATTTTTTAAATAAAAATATAAAAACAATTATTTTTTCGAATCTAGGTTATAAATAAATAAACTATCGAAATGATCGATAAATGAAATAAATATTAGCATAAAGAACAGTATTTAATAGCTTGGAAATGGAGGGAGGACTAATATACTAAGTCATGATTAAATGGAAGCATTTTATAATTTATATAATCGTGCGTTGACTCGATGGGGGAAATTGGAATGATCGGGCCTGTAAAGCCGAATTAATAGGGAATATTTGAGTCACAAAGTTCTTATCCCCATCGAATTTTCAATTATATTTAGAGGATGTATTGGTTGCAGAGATTCTCGATGTTTGTATGTCCAATGTTTTTACTTAGAAATATTTTAGAAAATACCGTAAAAAAAATATTTTAGAAAAATAAAAATAAAAATAAAACTTTGGTAAAAAAAAGAATCTCTCTTCACCAATTTTCATATTCAAGAAATCCACTTTGATAAATATATCGCCCAAATTACCTTTTACCTCTCATCTTATGGAACACAGGAAAAGTACTTGAACTCCCATATAGAAAAATCTAGAGATTCCAGACCACCTGCGCAAATTTAATTCGGACCCAAATAATATATTATTGAATTTAAATTTGCCAATATTTTTTTAAAAAAAATTCCCTTTAGAGGTTTATATCCTTGAAGCACAAAATATTTACGTGTCTTTCATTTCGAAACTCAAAGTTGGCATTTAATATTCAATATTGAATACATGCATATATATGTATTGAAAATGTGGTGGCTTCATTATTCCTTCAACAGGTTTCAAAATACTTCCCACGCCCTGTCTGATCTTTACACAAACATAAACTTAATTATTACATGGATTTTTTTAATGTAGCATGATGATGTTCTCCATAAAGAGATGGCACCGAAAGTAAATGTGAGAAGAGTCAAAGCAAGGGAATTTAATTTATCAAAATTATAGGAGGGCCGGTCCCGAAAGAATTGCATGCTTGTGATTATACAGTGGGCCCTCTGTTTCCATTTTTGTTCTCAAAATTCACAACAAACTTCTCCTTGTTTGGACTCTTTACATTCATTATTCATTAAATACCAATAAATTAATAAATAACCATTTCTCTATTTTTTGGGGTTTTGATATATATATCTAGATATATATTTTTTGATGGTTAGGGGATAAATATCAAAATATGCATGTGTCGTGCTTCGTGGGATGTTTGGAATAACACATGGAAAGAAGGATACACTACAAAAAAAAAAAAAAAAACTCATACTTTGCGATGATTGTATTAAAATCGTTGCAAATGTTTTTTACAAAAACCTCCGCATTGTGCGACAGTTAATAAAGAACCGTCACAATTAAAAATCATAGCCAGAATTTTGCAACGGTTTAATAAAACCATCGCAATAAAAACCATAGCAAATATGTTGCCACGGTAAGCTGTCGCAATTTTTTTCCAACGGTTTTATATAACCCGTCACATTTGCGACACTTTTAAATTTAATCGTCGCAAGTTATGGATGTCTGCATCCACACGTTTGTACGCGTCTCAATAATTATACGCGTTGAAAAGATACTTTATGTTGTAAAACCGTCGCAAAAATTTAGCTATAAATACTCGATTGCAGACTCGTAGTTTAACACAACATACTTCATATATATATAAATATACATCGACATACACACACGCACATATATATATACATATATATATATATATATATATATATATATATATTGATGATGATTTTTTCCTCCGGGTTCGGTCTGGTAGAGTGGATCTCCAAATCTTCAATAAACCGGGTCGGGTCGGGCACGACGAAGCTCTACACAGACAAAAGCTAAGTTAGGGGGCGCCGAAGGTGTTTCGGCGTGACCCCTCCGATGCCTAAGTCAGTGCTCGAAAGTGAAAGAGCTTGACTAAAAGTAAGAACAATAGAATATGCGAGTATGAGTGTGTGAACAAGAAGTGAATAAAAGAGATGAATGAATAAAACATGAACCATACCTGTATTTATAGGGGCTTGGAGGGGTAGGTTACCTTGTCAAGGTAGAACATGTGTTAGAGTAGGACTCTACTTAGGTAGAAGCCTTAACCAAGTAGGATTCTAACATCAACTCATAGATCATAACAAATCTTGAATTCGTTGAATATTATCCTTATCTCTTACAGATCTTCATATATCCAAGAATAATTGAAGGTTTTAGATACCGAGCCCGTGCTGGGCTCGGGTCGGGCTCCAACCATACTAGTTAGGGCCTAAGCCCATGAATTTATAATCATGAGTCCACTTCCTAATAGGGTCATCCCAGACTGGGCTTCTCATAAAATAAGACTATATGAGCCTCAAAGCATATTTTCAAAAATATGGATTATTGGGCTCGGGTCGGATTAGACTCGTATATTTTTTAGGGGCATCAATAGTACCTCCCCCTAATGGTCTAAAAAAAGTATGAAGTTTAGACCATGTGGTCTGATCAGATCCCGAGCCCATGTAAGAACTCTTATATTAACAAAGTACAAGTAACATTTCCCAATCGGATGGGCTTTTGATGAAGGCCGCGAGTGGCGTGGTAGGTGCCGAGCTGGTCGGGCTTTTGAGATAACCATGACTGACGTGGATTTACATATTGCCGAGTTGGTCGGGATTTTGAGATAACCACGTATGGCGTGGTGAGTGCCGAACTGATCGGGTTTTGATTTGACCACGTATGGCGTGGTGAGTGCCGAACTGATCGGGATTTTATTTGACCACGTATGGCGTGGTGAGTGCCGAACTGATCGGGCTTTGATTTGACCACGTATGGCGTGGTGAGTGCCGAACTGGTCGGGCTTTGATTTGACCACGTATGGCATGGTGAGTGCCAAACTGATCGAGCTTTTATTTGAATACGTATGGCGTGGTGAGTGCCGAACTGATCGGGCTTTTATTTGACCACGTATGGCGTGGTGAGTGCCGAACTGATCGGACTTTGATTTGACCACGTATGGCGTGGTAAGTGCCGAACTGGTCGGGCTTTGTTTTGATTTGCCAAGCTGTGTTGGGCTTATAAAGTGTCAAGTCGTAAAGTGGGCCTTATTGCTAGATTGCATACCCGATATAGTAGAATATGGCCTTTAAGCGAGATTGCAAGCCCATTTCTGTAAAATAACCCAAACAAAAATACCAAGCAATAGAAGTATAATATAATATTGGGTTAATTAAATACATGACTCCACATAAAAAAAAATTATTATGAGATATCTCCAATTTGTCACAAGAATAGTTTGCTAAAAACAATTAGAAAACTTATCTTTATTTCTCGAGTTGCCAAGTAGGCTTGACTAAGTTGTCACAGTGTGAATATAAAGTATCCAATAGATAACTGACATGAACTGAACCCGGGCATGGTGTACTGAGTGGATTGAAAAGCAATACACGAGACTAAAAAATGAGACAAAAGAGGTCCAAAATAATAATACATGAGATTTGAAATAATGCGGCATAAGAAATTTATTATGAAATTTCATTGTTCATGAAATCCCGAGTACACAAACTAATTCCAAAAATAGTCTCAGCTTTGTAATCTTAAAACACATCTTGTCAAATGCAGTGGTAAAAATATTGTCACTTTATATTTGATGAAATAATATACAGGCTGAGGAATACTGAAATATGAAATACATGATGAAGTTTGAGCATATGAAGACATGATATCAAAAACTGTCTAAATTAAACAAGGATATTTAGTTAATTTCCTCCTATTTCCACTTAGATTTCTCGGCATCATATACAAAAAAGATTTATGCTCGAAACAGTATACTGACTTGGGATCTTCGTAAATTAGAAATATAGCTTATACTACATAAGATATTGAGCATAAATGACGCAAAACTTGAAACATATATGATATAACCTTGCACCCAAAATCTATCAGATAATGATCGAAACCCCACCATATTAATATAATATTTCATCATACTTTACAATTGGGGTTAGATCCACGTGTAGTAAAGGTCATTATGAATAATATAAAGTAATAAAAGTATAAAACCATGGGATTTTCTTAAAGATTTGGCCTGATCTAGTAAAGATATGGATTTGATATCGGACAACTCCATTTAAATGTTTCCACAAAACAAACTATGATGAGAATTTAGAGTATGCATTAGTCTAAAAATGCCACAGGAAAATAGTCTAATTTAAATAATTTGGTGGACGAAGGAACGAAGTAACAAAACCAGTGCTGGCTAGCCAAGACATAATCTTTGTGGTTGAAGCCTGATCCCGATGATAAACTTGCGGCAAGAAATCACCGATGGAATATGTGAGAATTTCAGTACCGGACTCAACTTCTGTGGTTTGGTGTAAAAAATTCAGCATCATGGAAACGGTAGCAGGGGAGCAATAAAGAATCATATATAGTATAATAGACGGGACTCGGGAGTGAAAATTCAGACCACATCATATTTTTTAGCAAAGAAAACCTTTAACTTCCAAGAACCCAATCCTATTAGATGGATTCACCCAAAATTTAAATCATAGAATTGATGTTTGCCACCAATTTATAAGATTGCATAATAAGAGCAACCAAAGTGAATCTTACGTGGTCATATGATCATTCTTCTAATCAATGAACTAAAATAAATCCATGCTTCTAATCAATGAACTAAAATAATTATAATGGAATGATCAACAAATTTTATCCACCCATGTTTGTTAAAAATCTTGATATTTTTTAACAAAATTATTTCCGACAATAAGAATATTGCTCTAGTAATAGAAAATGTGATAGTTAATACTAAGATGCAATAAAGAAGAGTAATACAGATAGACTTATCTTTCGTGCGCGCGACTCATTACGAAATGATAAAAGGCGCGCGCTACCTCATTAGGAGTATCATATCCACGGTGAATTTCCAGCTTAGCACCCTATGAATAATTTCATCGAACAATTAGTGATATCAATGCAAAGATGAACCATTGTCAATTGGAAACGACTAGCGGTCGTTCGACACAACAAATACACTTGCAAAATTTGAATCCAGATTCACTTTTGCAATCACAATAGGCCCAGCCAATCTATATGAGTGTCGATGACACCCTTGAAATTTGAAACAAACAGGGACCGTGCACATGCAATGTTTGGATAGGGTTTTTGAGGATCTGCACATATTGTTCTGAAGGCTCGCAAGCATCACACGGCAGGAGCGTTACTACGATGTTGGCTGCTTTAGAAAGCAGTGTGAGTAGAGGAGACAATAGAACAAAGATATTTGAGGTGCCCAGCGATGGTGGGGTCTTAGCTCGTGCGCCTGAATGTTGTAGACTGACGGTCATTGTTGTGGCCGACCTTTTCCAAGGGTTTTGGTGAGGTGATGGCCAAATTTGGTTTTAATGGAGAACGACACTTTCACAAAATCCCATAAAGGTGAGGTTTTTGTTTGGTTTGGATTTCTTCCATGGGAGATATGATGTATGTGATTCACGACAACAGAGGGTGGAGGGTGACACAACTCTTTTCTTTTCTTGTTTAATAAAGATTTTCTCCCCCTTCTATAACTCGATTCTCATCGTCTAACTCTTTTTTTTTAAATTCTCACAGACGGCGCCAATTGATGATGTGGATTTTTTCCTCCGGCTTCGGTCTGGTAGAGTGAATTTCCAAATCTTCAATAAACCGGGTCGGGTCGGGCACGACGGAGCTCTACACAGACAAAAGCTAAGTTAGAGGGCGCCAAAGGTGTTTCGGCGTGACCCCTCCGATGCCTAAGTCAGTGCTCGAAAGTAAAAGAGCTTGACTAAAAGTAAGAACAATAGAATATGCGAGTATGAGTATGTGAACAAGAAGTGAATAAAAGAGATGAATGAATAAAACATGAACCATACCTGTATTTATAGGGGCTTGGAGGGGTAGGTTACCTTGTCAAGGTAGAACATGTGTTAGAGTAGGAGCCTTAACCAAGTAGGATTCTAACATCAACTCATAGATCATAACAAATCTTGGATTCGTTGAATATTATCTTTATCTCTTACAGATCTTCATATATCCGAGAATAATTGAAGGTTTTAGATACCGGGCCCGTGTTGGGCTCGGGTCGGGCTCCAACCATACCAGTTAGGGCCTAAGCCCATGAATTTATAATCATGAGTTCACTCCCTAATAGGGCCATCCCAGACTGAGCTTCTCATAAAATAAGACTAGATGAGCCTCAAAGCATATATATATATATATATATATATATATATATATATTATACATCTTTTTTTAAATTATCTGGTTAAGTGTGTTATTTTTTCGTGTAACGGTTGTTCTATATTTACGCTGTCACACACTCTCTTCTTCTCTGTCATATATTCCAAAAAATAAAAAGCGTAGGTACGTTGATGATATTATAAAAATCATATTATCAGGGACGAAGCCAGGAAAATCAGATAAGGGGGGCGAGATCATGATTCGCAGTTGCGGTCGCGGAGAGTGTCGCGGAAACTGTCGTTCCAATTTCATTGGAATTTCACGGAACGGTCACGGTTATCGTCACGAGATATTTTTATAATTAAAATAGAAATAATTATATAATTTGCTAAAATTTTAATTGAAAAATTACCTAAAACGTTCTGCGACGGCCGCGAAATACGTGAAATCGTCGTTTCGTTTCGCGACGTTCTCGAAATCGCCGATATTTTAAATAAAAACAGTTTTATATAAATCAATCGTTTTCACCCGGAACTTTGTCGCGACAACTTTCGTTCCCGCTCCGGAAGGACAATTCCACCCGTTCCGTGACCGTTTTTTCGAACCATGAGCAAGATAAACAAACACATATATTTCGAGAAAAAAGATAATTATAGAACAAAATATTACTTCAACACAATAAAAATCGTCAAACAAAAAATAAATAACTTAGATAAAAATTAAAAACTTCAATGTACAATTTTTATTTTTATTTCTTTTAACTTTTTAATCTTTATTTAAGTTATATATTTTAATTTTAAAGGGAAAAAGAAATAAAAAAATGTGGACAATTTCCCCCACCCCACCATGTTCCACCGATTTCCTCTAACCCTACGGCCCTATCCCTTGTTCACCTTAAAAATTGAGGCCCCCCCCCCCCCCCCCCCCTTGGCTCCGTCTCTGCATATCATATATTTATTTATATTTTAGAGATATATCATAATATTGTATTGATATGCATAGATCTAGTAGACTTATACAATAAAGTTCTATATGAACTAGAACTCTCTTTCTATAAATAAGGAATCTTTAACCCTTATTAAAAGACGTTTTCATAACGTCTCTCGTACTTTTCTTACACATCTTATTTATGTCTATACATCTTTTACATGTTTTCTATCCCTTGCAATTTTCATACATTTTTCTATTGAATCCTATACTGACTTGAACGTAGGAGTGGATTCGCCTCCGGGCGAGCCAGCTCACATGTTTTCTTTGATGCACAGAAATATTTTGGGATCATTCGGCTCGGTTTATTTAAAAAATTGATTCGTTGATTATCGGTTCGAGGTAATTTATTTGATGTAAAATTTTTGAACGCATCAATTGGCGCCGTCTGTGGGAATGAAAACTAAACCCACGATTACTCTTCACGGTTGACGCAAGAATGGAAAAGAGAATGAATAATTTTTTGTATGAGTTTCGGATTTTTCACATTAGCCCACTTGCAAAAGACGCTGGTATTAATTGAACCATCGGATTGGGTTCAAATTTTGTATGCGTATTTATAATTATATGATATCTAGTATCTGAATGGTGGAGATCATGATTGGTCACTCATAGGAATAAATTCTGACCGTCGAACACAAGATGCATGGCTCAAATGGTTTCTGCGCGTCCTGGTTGCACATTGCAAATGAAATTGCTGAAAATATAACTGTTGGATTTATAAAAAATTTACACCGTGTGTTTGAAACATCATGTCGCAACTTATGAACGGTGGATATCTTTATTGGTTGCTTTTATGGTCGAACACAGTCTGCTGTTATTCTCACATGATTACTGTGCAGAATTTTTAAAAAAGCAGTTGCGGAAAATATAATCCCTAGATTGCTTTGAAATTTATACCATGGATTCGAATTATCATGATGCAAAATGTGAATGGTGAATATCTATTTTGGAAACTTTTATTCTCGGATATATACGGCCGAACAAAATCTATTGTTCTCCTTGTATGATTACTATGCATGATTTTTGAAAAAATGATTACGGAAAATCTGACCGCTGGATTTTTTTTGAAATTTATGCCACGTACTAATAACATCTTTTCATTCATTCTGGACGGTGGAGATCATTTTTCGCTCGCTATATCATGTCGGTTCGCTGATAAAAGAATAGAAGATATTATCTTGCTATACATCCAAAGTCATGTAATCGACAACGCATGAATGAGATAAGTATTTCAATTATCTTTATGTTGGAATTAAATTATAAAAGTTTGATTTTTAAAATTTATTATCATTTTTGAAATAATATTCTAAGACATCTCCTACTATCAAAATTATATGTTTGTTTTCTTATGATCATATTTGTTGGACTTCTATTGCCATGTATTTTTAGTTTGAATTTTTTACAGATATCAGACATGCAATCTTGTAGTAAGGTTCAATTCTACTATATTAGGCATGGAATATCGCATTAAGGCCCTATCTACTATATTGGGCGTGCAATATCGCAATAAATCTCTATTCTAAGACATCGGACATGCAACCTAGCAATAAGACCCAATCAACGACTCGACAATTTTTAAGCTCAACACAGCATGAAAAATTACCAAAAAGCCCGACCAGCTCGACACCTTGTAAATCCATGCCACTCGTGGTTATCACGTAAACCCATGGCACTCATAGTTGTCTCAAAAGCCCGACCAGCTCGGAACCTTGTTAATCCATGCCACTCGTGGTTATCACATAAACCCACGTCACTGGTGGTTGTTTCAAAAGCCCGACCAGCTCGACACCTTGTAAATCCACTTCACTTGTGGTTATCACGTAAACCCCACCACTCGTGGTTGTCTCAAAAGCCCGACCAGCTCACTTGTGGTTATCACGTAAACCCACGCCACTCGTGGTTGCTTCAAAAGCCCGACCAGCTCGGCACCTTGTAAATCCACGCCACTCGTGGTTATCACGTAAACCCACATCACTTGTGGTTGTCTCAAAAACTCGATCAATTCGGCATTACGTAAATCCACGCCACTCATTGTTGTCTCAAAAGCCAGACCAGCTCGGAACCTTGTAAATCCACGCCACTCGTGGTTATTGCGTAAATCCACACCACTCGTGGTTGTCTCAAAAGCCCGATCAGTTCGGCATTACGTAAATACACGCCACTTGTTGTTGTCTCAAAATCCCGACCAGCTAGGCACCTTGTAAATCCACGCCGCTCGTGGTTCCCTCAAAATCTCGACCATTTTGGCAATGTGCAAGTCCACGCCACTCGTGGCCTCCTTCGGAAGCCCGAGCAGTTCGGCACCCTAAACAACCCGACCAGTTCGAGAATGTGTAAGCTCACGCCACTCGTGGCCACATTAAAAGCCCGACCAGCTCGGCACCTAAAGCCCCATTATCTCACTCCGTCACGAATGCTCAAAATAAATTGTAGACAACCAGAATATTGTCTTACATGATCTAAAATATAAACTCAACCACTTCAAAGTTTCTCCTCATTTCACTCGTCGTCACTTATCTCCAGGAGGCAGTATTGATGATATGATAAAAATCATATCATATATTTATTTATATTTTATAGATATATAATAATATTGCATGGATATGCATAGATATAGTAGACTTTTACAATAAAAAACTATATGAATTAAGATTCTCTTCCTATAAATAAAGGTCTTTAACCCTTATTAAGATATTTTTTCCATAACGTCTCTCATACATTACTCACACATCTTATTTATGTATTTACACATCTTTTACATTTTTCCATCCCTTGAAATTTTCATATTTTTTTTATTGAATCTTATATTGACTTGAGCGTCGGAGTGTCTTCGTCTCCCGGCGAGCCATCTCACATGTTTTCATTGATACACAGAAATATTTTGGGAACATTCGGCTCGGTTTATTGAATAAATTGGTTCTTTGATTACTGGTTCGAGGTAATTTATTTGATGTGAAATTTTTGAACGCATCATACGTAATTTTCGTGTATATATATACACTTATATGACCGGTTATACCATCTAATCGAGTCCATTAATATTCGTGGAGTTCTTTGCAAAAGTATGCTCTGCATATAATTTTTGATTATATGTATCAGAAACTGGATGAATCACGATATTATCTGAGACGTTTAAATTTCGCACTTTAAATTCGAGCAATATATAAATATATATATATATATATATATATATATATATATATATATATATATATTAGTGGTGTTATAAAATCCACTATATTTAAATTCCTGCAATTTATTTTCCAACATTTAAATTCCACATTATAGCATTGGTGTTATAAAACCTACTATTTTTATTATTCTGGTGTTCTTTCAAAAGAACAATAATTATATTCCCAATTTTTATTATTTTATGTTTCCTTATTAATCAATTAAAAGCAGAAGCACGTAATTTCCATACGAAAATATTTGTTCATTTGTGAAATACATACTTTGTTATGTGTTGTCTAGTTTTATCATCCAGTTTTAGTACATAAAATAAATTTTTTTGTAAAATTTCTTGGTTGTTTGATGGAAAGATGCTTTTATTTGCCTTAAATCTCTATGTTTTTCCGTCTCTTTTATTGTATTACGCATAGGTGACCTTACGATTATGTTTCGAGTTAGATTACACAATCTTATGTTTATGTTTGGATTATGTTTCGAGTTAGATTACACAATCTTATGTTTATGTTTGGAGTTAGATTACAAAAGTACATACATGTAGATATATCTTATCGTACTTAGAGGTGTCAATTCAGTGAATTTGGGTCGGGTCACCCCGGGTTGACAAAAATATTATTTAAAAATTTCTCGATCCGAATCCTATTCCTAAACAACCCGAAAATGACCAACCTAAATCCGGCTAACGCAACTAATCCGATCAAATCGTATTAACCCGATTTTTTAAATTTTTTTAAACAAAATAATTAAATAAAAATTCAAAACACAGAATAGTAATATTTAATTAATAACATAATAACTAAATCAAAGCTCATATATAATTGTATCAAGGGAAAGTTCTATGGTTCGTTTAAATTAAGTACTTAAATTCAACACTCACTCACTCTTCTCATTGAGCAACCTCTCCAAACACTCCCCAATCGAACCCACAGCATGACCCAAATCCTCATTAGACACTACTGAGCAAGATCTATTCCAGGAGAAATATTTTCCAAACCGAAAAGGCAACATAAGCATTTATGAATTGTACTTCTAGCTCCCCGACCTGTCCTGGCACTCTTAGGTAGTGTTTTGGAAAGTTTATAGGAAGTATTCTCAGCTTTTACTTTATTAAATTTTGAAATTTTGTGAAATTTTATTAAAAAAACTGAGAAGTATTTTTTAAAAACTTTATCATGTACATTGTTTTGAATCAGTGAGAGTTTGTAACGCTTGTTTCGTCTTGGATTATGAATACGGTGGCAAAGAACGTATTTGGCGGTATTTTTTACGCTGAGGGAGGCGTATGTGGTTTGGTTCCTACTACAAAAATTACCTACTTATGGAAATTTCGAAACAATTTGTTTTTTTTTTAAGTATAAGTGCCTTTTTTTTAAAAAAAAAATAATCAAAGCATTACTTTAAAATCATATCAAAACATAAAAAGATTCTATCACTAATTATCTAACAATTCTTCGAAAAAAATTACATTTTTATTAAAAAATTATATATATAACACATTTTCAACCTCATGTGAACAGCTTGGTTCGGCTGGAAGGAGAATTTTGATTGAGCTCATAATCAATTTGATTGGTTGTGCAACGTACGTAAATCATAAATTTCTTGGTTGTTTGATGGAAAGCTGCTTTTATTTGATGCTTTAAATCTCTCTGTTTTCCCTCCTCTTTTATCCTATTATGCATAGGTGACCTTATGATTATGTTTCGAGTTATATTACACAATTTTATGTTTATGTTTGGACTTAGATTACACAAGTACATACACAGACATATTTTATCGTACTTAGAGGTGTCAATTCTATGAATTCGGTTCGGGTTGACGAAAATATTATTTAAATTTCTCGCCCGAACCCTAACCCTAAACAACCCGAAAATGACCAAACTAAATCCGGTTAACCCAACTAAACCGATCAAACCGTATTAGCCCGCTTTTATTTTTATTTTTTTAAACAAAATAATTAAATAAAAATTCAAAACACACAATAATAATAATAGTAATATTTAATTAATAACATAATAACAAAATCAAACTTATAAATAATTAAAATTTGAAAGTATAGTTGTAAAAAATTTAAAGTATACATGCTACAAGTAATAAAAAGTTATTTTAAAAAATCAAAATTGTACAAACTAAAAATTAAATGACTAAAATTTATTATATCAATATACAATAAATTTTTTTTCCAAATATATAACATATAAAAATATAGCAAATCTTTCATAATTTTTATAAAATAATAATAATAAAAAATTTCGGGTCTTCTTGGGTCCACTTGATTCTACCCAAACCAAAAACCCAAAACCTTAGCCCGATATTTTTCGGATCGACTCGTGACGAATTGATAAATTGAGTTTATCTAATCATGTTTTCAATTGGTATTGACATGATTTAATTTGCTACTCAACTTAACTTGAATCTTTCATTTTTTTTAAGTTCATTGTTATATGCACAAAAATATTAATTTCTAGCAATTCTTAATGTTATGAAGTTGTAGTTTCTTTAATTCAATAATAATATGTAGATTTTATTATATCTAATTAGATAGTTTTGCTTAGTGACACTATTGGGTTTATCTAATCCGATCGATACTTTTTCAAGGGATTAGCAACATAAAGCACATCGGGGTTTCTAAAATTATGTCGAAATTTTTCTTCAGTGAAATATCAAGATGAATATTAGTAATTCAATGACATAAAACCAAAGATGTTCAAAATGACGTTAACAACTTTGTCTTCTCGAAATCAAAATACAATCTTAATTAAAAATAAAGTCCATACTTAACAAATTGAACTTGTAAACCGAAAAATAAAATAAAAAAATTCGACAAACTTTTGACGCAACAGATCAGTTTCTATAGCTTATAATCTCATTTCCTAATTATCGAAGGAACATGGTTGAAACATAACTATGCTTGCCAAACAGTCTGTGCATAAAACTTCATCGCGTAGAAAACAAGTGCGCACTACTGCCAAGCCAAGCAAAAATCAAACCAAATTATTCAAATAGTGGAAATCAAATCTCAGAGTTTAACTAATGGAAGCAAATCGCTATTCTCAATATAAGTAATTAAATTATTTATTTATTCAAAAACTTAATTTGTTAATTAATTTTTCCTGAAATTTAAAGAACAATGTCTCCGTTTGAATATACTGTACTGATTTAAAAGAGTATTATTTGTGAGCTACTCAATTTTGATGTTCTACTGCATGCATGCTCACATATAATAATTATTATTATTATAAGATGTGATGTGTGACTCATTTGACTACAAAAACCAAATGTCTTTAAATTTGAGTTATTATTAGGATCAAATATTTATCATTAAACTAAAAATATGTAACTAATAACAGATACACAACTTTATTTTTTTATATTTGTGATACATATAACAACAGGACATGAGGAATTACACCTAATTGGGTTCAAATTGATAGGGTTGTTAGTTTAATGTGTTCACAAATTAAGAGGTGTGTCTTACAGTAGGCCGTGTCTTCACCAGATATCAGTCTTACCTATTAAGATTCGACGTTCCTCTTTAATTTACGGCTCGTCAAGCTAACCAAATCATAGAGCACCATGAGCAACTTGATGTATAAAAACATCAAAAAAGATTTACTCATCTCGTTGCTTCTTTACTCAAGCACGCTTAACCAAAAAAATACCTGACAATTATTTAGAATGCAATATATATATATATATATATATATATAAATAAGGTAAAGTTGTAATTGAACCTATATCATTTAAATTTGATTTATTATTTTTTTTTAAAAAAATATTTGAATTGTGAATAAATTCAAGCAATTTATTATTTTAATGCAATTTTTATAGAATTCAATTTCCCAGAAGTAATTAAATAAGTAAAGTATGTATTAAATTAAATTTAAATTAAGTAAAAAAATGTAAATAACCATTTTTTTAGAAAAGTGAAATTCGATATATATATATAGTCAGAAAATAGTACGTTTTGTTTTAATTATAAGTACTTTTATGCATTCAATAATTTGATACCATATATACAAGTCACACTGATTAAGAAATTTAACAATATGCTGCGAATAGAGTAAAAAGAAACTTTTTTTATCCCAAATTTTGAAGAAATAGTATCATCATATTATCATATATAGCAGCGTAGTAATGCATATGAATCCACTATCATTCATGCAAATTAGAATATATTGAGTCAAAATCTGCGTAGTATATATCCATAACAAAAATGATACTATCACTTCAAATTAATCACTATTAGATTTTTAAGTGTTAAAAAATGATGAACATCACGCTTTTTAAAAAATAGAAAATAAGATAATAGAATTGTGCGTGGTTGAATAATAACCATTAGTTACTAAAAAGTTCCCATTTGTCATTTTGATCTTTGCGTAAAAAAACTTTAAATAACGTTATGTTAATGACTCTATATATTACGAAATAAATTAAATATAAAATTAAAAAATAATAATTGTACGAAGAACTTTATTACTCATTGTTCAAGGAATATAATAAAACTAAAAAAAGTATATTGGATAAGTTTTAATGAATCAATCTATTAAAATATATCATATATTTGATACTAAATAAATATTCCAATTCTTTATTCACCAAGTTATTTGGTCAATATTATCACATTTTACCAAAATATAAATACTGGATATTATGAAATATGATCGGTTTATCCAGATCAACGTCATCTAACTTTTTTTTTTTGTTTAATCGACTCTCTTTTACATAAATTAATACACAAATCCTAATGATAATAAAAACATTATACTTTAATTAGGAAAATTTTAACCAACTTAACTCCTTGGTAACTATTTCTACTTGGAAAGAATTTTTTTTAAAAAAATTTACCAATCATGAAATCAAAATGGATTTCATAACTGTTTTGATATTCTCCATGATTTTTTTAGTTTCGAATGATATTTTATACAAAGATTTAATCATTTTGCCTTCATATTATTAATTATTTGGGTCATGTCGTACTTGAAAACTTTATCTAATTAACAACTTACTCATAAACATCATATTAATTAAATCACATTCATGCATCGAATATATGCTAACTCTTGGTATTTTATGTTCGTGGGATCAGCTTACTATAAATTTTTTTTAAAAAAAAGTACTGGTGAAC
Source organism: Henckelia pumila (assembly GCF_033568475.1). Classification (NCBI taxonomy): domain Eukaryota; kingdom Viridiplantae; phylum Streptophyta; class Magnoliopsida; order Lamiales; family Gesneriaceae; genus Henckelia; species Henckelia pumila. Next base: position 6,944,155 of record NC_133121.1, on the reverse strand, counting down.
CTCATTATTTTTTGTATCAAAATGTTCGCGTGAGCATGTGATACAAAAACAAAATAGAGAGTATTGTTCCAGGTGTAACATATATAGACTCTCATTTTTTCATGTTAAAGTGATAATTACTTCATATGAGTGACTTTAAATGCAACTTAATCGGTATGGCAAGGAGATAAAGGCAGATGATCGAACTAGATATGCGAGTTATTTACCTTTTAAGTTGTTTAAGAGATCGCTTATAAGTCAAACTCTTTCAAATATTTTCACGTGTTAATGAAAATCATACAAAAATACTAAATATAAGTTGATCATGTAATTAATTGAAAGCATATATATTTGTTCATTTTCAAATTAAATTTAATTTTAATGACACAAATAAATAAGTATGAATACATATTAAAGTAAAATTGCAACACTCTGACTTAAAAGATGTGGGAGTATGAAAATGGAGGGGAACGTATAAAACAAGAAAATTGATAACAGGTATAACATTGCTAAATATGATGACAAAGTAAGTTAAATAAATAAGCATTTTGAAATTCTGATATTATTCTTTATGTTGAAAGTAAATTACAATTTCGAAAGGAATGAAAGTGAAATTTAAGAACAAGTTTGAGCTACGATATACATCTCAATAAAAATAATACAAATAAATTTTTTTTAGAAATAACAAAAATTGAGGTACTGATAAGTGTATTTTATACACTTAATTTAGTTATGGGTTTTATTGTTAAATGTTTGTTTTGAGCAGATTTATGTGTGGGTTTTGTTGTTTTTGTGCTTGCAGAGAATTATTGAATTATTTGGAAAAGAAGAAGAAAATGAGTATTTGTGGAAAAGAAGAATTAAAGGAGAAGAAAAGAAAATAAAATAAAAAAGAAAAAGAAAATAAAAGAAGAGAGAAGAAAAGAATGTACAGAGAAGTGTTAATGGGCTTTGTTATTGGGCCAAAGTTTAGCGTCAATCTTTAGCGCTTTCACAAGTGCTATCGCGCTATGTTTCTGGGAGATTGGAGAATTGAAATCAGTAGTCTATGCGCGCCCGCCTGGGAGTGTGAGGCGCCCGCGCGTCGAAGAAATCTGAAGTTGGGAATTTTTATCGGGAAGGAAACTTTTAATATTTGTTAGGCTTTTTGTTGGGCTTTTGCATGTAGTATATAAAGGGAATTAAAGTCTGAAATAAAGAAGAAGAGCCGCAACAACTCATACAACAGATATCAAAGAATTGATCGTGGATATTCTGGGCACAAACTTGAAGAACGAAGACGGAGATCGAGAGATCGGACATGGCGTCGGCGACGGATTTGTTTTCTTATCTTTTATTTATTTAATTCTGAATTCATGTCTGGAATTTTGAACATGTTTTGTTTTATTCAGAATTTTAATATGAACTAAATTTTTATAGTCTAGAGGTCGGATGGACCTGGTGTAGACGCTTTCATGAATTTTTGATTTTATTGAATTGAGTTTCTTCTAGATTAATTGTTTTTTTTAGAATTGATTGTCTTTTCAATTACCTGATCAATAATTGATTTGTAATATTTATTTGAAATATGGCACTCGGGAGAGGAGATTTTGAATAGGACCAATAGAAAATACACTGTTAATTATTTATATAACTCGGGAGAGTGTATGATTTTAACAGAGCTTTTAAAAAGAATATTGTTTTGTGATAGATCACTGCAAGTAAATTCTTACTAGGGATATTGGAATTGAATTGTAGTTGATAAAAATTATTTGTTGCTCGGGAGAGGGAAATAATAAACTTAAGTGTTCTTGGCTATTAATTGATTGGAATTCATGAAGATTAATTAATTAGAATTGATTGTTGTTGAAACCAGGTGAAATCTAAACCTCTATACCATTTTTCTCTAATTGATATTTATATGAAAGTTGTGTGCGTGCTATCAAAAACTCTTTAATTATTTTATTTTTCTGCGAAATTCTCAAACATTGATTTTTTAGATAAAGTTTGGACTATTTTAATTACAAGCACTGAATATTTTCATTTCACTCCCTGTGGGATCGATTCTTGATTTTATCACTATATTAAAACTTGACACTCGTATGCTTGCGAGCATTTTTCACAACAAGTTTTTGGCGCCGTTTCCGGGAAGTTTTTGGCGCCGTTTCCGGAGAGTAAATTTTGATTATTTTTTAGTCTGGTTACCAATTAGTCTAGATTTTAATTTAGAGTTTTTTTTATTTTATTTTAAGTTACTAATTAATTTCTTCTTATTTTTAATTGCAGTTTATGCGACGATCTCAAAGTGCGAAATCGTTACTTTTTGATCCGGAGATCGAGCGTACTGCACGTGCTTTGACAAGAGCGGGACGAGAAGAATTAAGGAACATGGCTGAAGAAGAAGTAAATCAAGCTCCCTTGGTGCCAATTAGAGACCACTTCAGACCGACGATCCAGACTCACTACTCTGGAATCGCGCGAGGGACCATTACCGCCAATAATTTTTAACTGAAGCTGACATTAATCAACATGGTTCAATCGAACCAATTTAATGGGAGTGCCACAGCTGATCCTCACCTGCATCTCAGGACCTTCTTAGAAATTACTGATATGGTAAAATTTAACGGTGTTCCTGATGATATTATTCATTTATGCTTGTTTCCTTTTTCTCTCAGAGATCAAGCAAGGAGTTGGTTGCAATCACTGCCGCTTGGAAGCATCACTACTTGGGAGAGGATGGCAGAAACATTTCTTGCGAAATATTTTCTACCTGCCAAATCCACCCAACTGAAGATCAAAATCAGCACGTTCCGGCAGATAAACACTGAACAACTATACGAGGCGTGGGAAAGGTACAAAGAATTACTAAGACGTTGTCCTAACCACAATTTTGCAGATTGGGAACAGATCGAGTGGTTTTACAACGGACTGAATGCGCCTACGAGGATGAATGTGGATTCTGGGGCTGGAGGTACTATTTTTGCAAAGGACCATGTACAGGCCTACGAGATGCTGGAACAGATGACGGTCAATAGCTTTCAATGGCCATCTGAGCGTATGGGAGTAAAGAAGCCAGCTGGAGTGTATGCAGTGGATCCTCTCACATCCATCATTGCTCAACTATCTGCACTGACTACACATGTAGCTTCTTTGAATAAGATTAATGTTGCAGATTCAATTGGAGTTGAAGGATCACATACCCGAGAGGAAGTTAATTATATTAATCCTAATGGCTACCGAGGTTATGGAGCTTACAGAGGTAATCCGGTTCCTAATGCTTATCACCCTAGTTTGCGGAATAATGAAAATTTTTCATATGCTAACAATACTAATAAGGGTGATGGTAAGTTATCTTTGGAGGATGTGGTTAGTACCTTTGTGCAGGAATCAGGTAAGAGGATGGCGAGAACTGAGTCTCGCCTTGATAGCTTGGAGATGCACATGACCAACATTGGTGCTGTATTGCAATCCATGGAGACTAACATAGGGCAGTTGGCGAACGAACTGAAAGACAACAACCGCGGCCAATTCCCAAGCAACACTGAGGTAAATCTCAAGGAGCAGTGCAATGCCATCGAGTTGAGGAGTGGCAAAGAAGTTGAAGTCCAAATCCCTACTGTTGCGGAGAAGAAATTTGAGGAAAAAGTCGAGGAGAAAGAGAAGAAGCCTGAACCTGACTCGAAACCGATGTACAAGCCTCCACTCCCCTAACCACAAAGGTTCAAGAAGAAGGCGTTGGATGAGCAGTTTTTCAAGTTCTTGGAGATTTTCAAGAAAATTCACATCAACATCCCCTTTGCTGAAGCTTTGGAGCAAATGCCGAATTATGCGAAGTTCATCAAGGAGGTGATGTCCAAGAAGAGGAGGCTGCTAGAGAACGAGGTGGTGAATTTAACGGAAGAGTGCAGTGCGGTGCTACAAAAGAAGATGCCACAGAAACTTAAGAATCCAGGGAGTTTTATTATTCCTTGCACTATTGGTTCATCTTATTTTAATAATGCACTTTGCGATTTAGGAGCTAGCATTAATTTAATGTCTTTGTCTGCTTTCAGGAGCTTAGGACTTGGTGAGGTGAAGCCCACAATGATCGCTTTGCAGTTGGCTGATAGATCGATTACATATCCGCTTGGAATTATTGAAGATGTTCTGGTAAAAATAGATAAATTTATTTTTCCTGCGGATTTTGTTGTGCTAGATATGGTGGAGGATACAAATATGCCACTGATATTGGGGAGACCATTCCTGGACACTGCGGATACCAAGATCGAAGTCAAGAAGGGTGAATTATCTATGGGTGTGGAAGGCGAGAGAGTGATTTTCAATTTATTCACGAAAGCACCCAATCCACCCATAGAAGAATTGTGCTTAATTGAACCTGTTGTGAAGTTAGAGAGCTGTCCAAGAGCCGATTTTGAGGTTGAATCCAAGAGTAAAGCGCCAAATTTATCGACGAATAAAACCACGAAGAAAAAAAAAGCAAAATTTAAAAGGCGGTTTGTGGAATTTATTTGGCGAGTGAAAGAGAAAGTGAATATCTAACGACGGTGAAAGTCGGGCTGACGACTCTAAACCAAGCGCTACTTGGGAGGCAACCCAAGATTTTTCTTTTATTTACTTTTGTTTTTTATTTTATTTAATTTTTGATTAATTATTTTTATAGTATTTTATATATATATATATATATATATATATATATATATTTAAGCCTAATTCTTGACAATTTTCAAAAAAATTTCAGGCTTAAAAATCTCAAATTGAGCATGAAGTCAGTGACTTATGCGCGCCTGCGTGGGATCTGTGGAGCATTCGTGTGTGAACTACACTTCAGGCAACTAATCAGCGCACATTCAAGCGCAAACGCGCATATAATCTGCGCCCCTTGAAGCGCAATTGCGCTAAATCATAAGCTCTCCTCCTTGCGCAAACAACAACTAATCTGCGCAACTTTTAGCGCAAACGCAAGTCTCACCATGCAGCACAAACGTGCATCCCTCCCCTACACCATGCAGCGCAAACGCGCATCCCTCCCCTACACCATGCGCAAACGCGCATCTCAAGCGCTCCATTAGCGCAGACCACAGCGCAATCGCGCTAAAAAACAGCTCTTATCACAGCGCAAACGCGCACCACCTGTTTCACTCTATGCGCAAACAACCCAATCCTTGCGCTAACAAAATTTTAATCAGCGCACATCCTAGCTACACCAGCATACTTCAAGAGCTTCTCCGTGTGTTACCAAATAAACTTCCGCACGCGCTAACCATACTACAGCAGCCTCCCTCCATGCGGATTCTGCTGATGTTGATGATGCCGAGTACTGATGCTCGGTGTCGAAGCGCTGCAACCTACACAAATCGAGTACTGATGCTCGGTGTCGAAGGTACGCGTCCCTTGTTCTATCTTATTGTTTTTAATCATTAGGGACAATGATTACATTAAGTTTGGGGGGGGGGGGGGTAAATCAGTGTTTGATTTAGTTGGTTGATAGTTGTTTCGTTGAGTTTTATTGTGCTTCATAGATAAAATTTTTTGTTGAGAATAAAATTTTGTTAGTTGAGTTTAGTTGAATTGAAAAAAAGTCGCGAAAGAATTGGATGCATGGCCAATGATGAAAAAATTTTGTGCTATAACTGAAATCCATGATTGTCTACCTATCTGACAAATATTTTTGAGAAAAAATGGAACCAAGTGAATGAACAATTTCATATATACTCTGTGATTAATACTTGAATCTAATTTTTGAAACATACAGACATAGATATGATTGAGTCATTGTTTGAATTTTTTGGGCCTAATTTTCATAGAAAAAAAAATTTATCCTTAGTTGCCCATTTGAGCCTACACGTATATTAGTGTTGTGAAAATTGCTCGCAAGCGTACGAGTGTCAAGTTTTAATATAGTGATTAAATCAGATATCGATCCCACAGGGAGTAAAATGAAAATATTTAGTACTTGTAATTAGAATAGTCTAAACTTTATCTAGAAAATCAATAATCAAGAATTTTGCAATAAAAATAAAATAATTAAGAGATTTAAAAGCACGCACACAACTTTCAGATTAAAAATCAATCAGAGAAAAATGGTCTAGAGGTATAGATTTCACCTGGTTTCAACAACAATCAATCCTAATTAATTAATCTTCATGAATTCCAATCAATTAATAGCCAAGAACACTTACGTTTATTATTTCTCTCTCCCGAGCAACAAATAATGTTTATCAACTACAATTAAATTCCAATATCCCTATTAAGAATTTATCGCAGTGATCTATCACAAAACAATGTTCTTTTTAAAAGCTCTGTTAAAATCATACACTCTCCCAAGCTGTATAAATAACTAGCAGTGTATTTTCTAATGTCCTATTCAAAATCCTCTCTTCCGAGCAATGATTTCAAATAAATATAACAAATCAATTATTGATCAGATAATTGAAAAGACAATCAATTCTAGAAAAAAACAATTAATCTAGAAGAAATCCAATTCAATAAAATAAAAAATTCATGAAAGCGTCTACACCAGGTTCCATCCGACCTCTAGACTATGAAAATTAGTTCATAATAAAATTCTGAAAACAATAAATAATAAATCCAAACATGTTCAGAATTAAATAAAAGATAAAAAACAAATCTGTCGTCGACGCCGTGTCCGGACTATCAAACTCCGTCTTCGTTCTTCAAATTAAGCTCCAGAAATCTTCTCAGGAAAATCACGATCACAATCAATCTCTGTTCTCTGATATCTGCGTGTGATGTGTTATGGCGGCTCCCTTTCAAGTCTGACAAAAATCCTTTTATAGCGTGCACCAAAGCCCACAAAATTAAGCCCATAAAAATTTCCCGTCTTAATAAAATCTTTCCAATTCAGCCACGGACCGGGCGCTCAATAGACGGCGCGGGCGCGCCTTGATCTCGAAATTTCCAGTTCTCAGAATTTCCCAGGAACAAGCGCGATTGCTCTTGAATGAGCGCGGTTGAGAAGCGCTGAACTTTCTTCAAGGCCCAATAAAGAAAAGCCCAAAACTGTTCATTCTTTCTCTTCTTCTCTTCTTTACGTTTCTTCTTTTTTCTTCTTTCTCCATTCTTTACTCTTTAATTTATTTCTCCAAATAAATTCAGTAATTATTCTTTTCTCCCCAAAATTCCACAATTCACTGTAAACACAAAAACAACAAAATACCCACATAAATCTGCTCGAAACAAGCAATTAACAATTAAAAGCATATATAAATTAAGTGTATAAAATACACTTATCAAATACCCCCAAACTTAGACTTTTGCTAGTCCCGAGCAAAACTATTAAATTCCAAAAACTTATTCTATCAAAAACCAACAAGAATAGTCAAGAAATATTATGGAACAATGACCTCGACAATGATTTCAAAGAATTTTCAAATCCAATCATATCCAACCTACTAACACTTGAAAGTTTTAGCCAATCACAAAATAATAACCGCATAAACTCACAATCTCCGCAACTCAAGTTCAAAACACCATTCTCCAAATTCAATTCAAACATTCATAGATCATGAGGACTTTTCAAGGATAGTATAGGATCAAATATAGGATATAAATCAAAAACACTCACAAATAGGTAAATGCAAAAAATAATAGTGTGTGCGTGTTTAGATCAAAATTTATAATCATTAAAAGCATCAATCAACAGTCCATAGGCTAAATTCTCGCAACTCTTCTCCACTAGTATATTGGGCAACTGAGACTCGGTCAATAGGACTTATTCAGCTTATAATGTAAGGCCTGGCTCATGGCTACAAATGAAGGATAAGAATTCAAAATAAGGAGTAATTCATATTTTTATGCTCATTCTAACTTCAACTCCTTTTTCATTCACAATTCACTTCTATTTCAATTCACTTCATTAAAATTTCAACTTTTTCACAACTCTCTCACAAATTTTTTCTTTTTTTCACAACTTTTTCAACCACATTTTTCAACTCTTTTTTCTACTACCTTTTTTTTCATCTTTTCAATTCATCCACCACACCAATCCTTTTTCTCACAAATAAAACTAGGAGCATAAAACATTTTAGCATTCAAATTACTCCCTTAAAGGTAGGAAATAGTGTATTGGCTATTCAGGTAGTCAATGTAGGACCTTGAAATAATGACGAATGGGGGGTTTAATCACACGTTTACATGCATACCATTCGATTTTCAAATAAAGCTCAAACAAGGTACTAGGGATAAAATAGTAATAGGTAGCTTGAAAGGCTCAAACGAATTCAGAAAAATTGCCTAAATCATTCCTAATCTCAGTTTTGCCCGTATTTCGCCTCGAAGAGTGTTCGAACTAGTTCTAGACAAGTTTCAATCCACAATTAAATCATACAAATCTCAATCAGTGCAGAAAAAATAATCATCAACAGTTAACGATGATTTTCACAAAAATTTCAGATTTTCTCGTACCTCAATGTACTAATATACAAGTGTAGCTCAAATGGGCAACTAAGGATAAATTCAATGAAAATTAGGCCCAAAAATTTCAAACAATGCCTCAATCATATCTATGTCTGTATGTCTCAAAAATCAGATTCAAGTATTAATCACAAAGTATATAGGAAATTGTTCATCTAATTGGTTCCATATTTTCAAAAATGTCTGTCAGATAGGTAGACAATCATGAATTTCAGTTATAGCACAAAAATATTTTTCATTGGCCATGCATCCATATATTTCTCAACTTCTTTTAAATTCAACTCGACTCAACCAAAAACAACTAAACTCAACAAAAATTTTATCTATGAAATTCAAAACTCAACTTTCAACCAAACAACCAAACAACTAAATCAAACTAAATCAAACATTGATTCAGAACTCAACTTTCAACCAAACAATCAAACAACTAAATCAAACTAAATCAAACATTGATTCACCCCCCCCAAACTTAATGTAATCATTGTCCCTAATGATTAAAAACAATAAAAAGAACAAGGGACTCATACCTTCGACACCGAGCATCAGGACTCGGCGTCATCATCATCATCTCCATGGAACGAAGGTGCAGCAGCAGCAGTATCATCAGAAGACCACTGCGGAGGAGGTGGATAAGGCACAACAGTGGGCGGATAATTCTGGGCGAGAGCGGCAGTGAAGTCATGCATATATGTCATGTGTGCTCGCATCATCTTCCACTGCTTCTTCATCTGAGACAGCACGGCCGTAGAATCATCACGAGTAGAATACTCAGTGTTCGGATGTGTCGGTAGTGACATAGGTCCTTCCAAATGGGAAGGTGCTGGCTCAAAGTGTGGTAGTGGCTCCGAGGGTTGCGGTGGTTCAGCTGCCTGTTCAGAAGTACTGGCTGCTTTCTTCTTCTTGTCCCGTCTCAATGCACCAGTAATTCTTATAGGACCTCGAATTGGAAGAATCTGCTCCGTATCATCCCACACAACACCAGCTAACCGGCAAAGTTGAGTAATCAAAGACGAGTGGGGTAAACTGATAGTCGAGTAACCCCTAACTGCAGCAATAATAAACTCCTGAATCACCCTCCCAGCATCAACAGATTTTCCAGTGACAATGCAGTACACCAGACCAGCTCTAACCTTAGTCACATCAGATGTATGCCCAGATGGCAAAATTCTGGCAGCCACAAACTCATGCCAATTATTCGCTTCTCGTCTAAGAAAGATGAATGGAAATGTAACAGCTTCATCCTTTGAATTCCTCTTCCATTCCGCCCCATCATGGCACAAAGTCTGAATTATAATATTCTCTGGATATGACTCATTCTTAAATACTTCATACTCATCATCAGAAATGTCCAAATCCGGCATTTCATAGAGATGGTTAATTGTACTCTTATCAAAAGGCACCAATTTCCCTCGAACTCGAACTTTCAGATTCACGTCTTTGACCATCAAATTTGCATAAAACTCATGAATCAATGATATAACAGCATCTGGTGGACTCCTAACAAATGTCTCCCAACCTCTTCTCTTAGCTTCAATTAACGCCGGTGCACTATGCTCTCTCAAACTCATTCCTCTTTCTTTGTGCATCCCTCGCTCCATTACATCAAAACAATACTTCTCTGCTGTGGCATTCCAAAATCTGTGTCTATCATATGAAGCAGTAGAGGACGAAGAAATTGCTCCTTTCCCTTTGGTTTTCGGTGGCATTGTAACTCAATAATTCAACTCAAATCAAATCAAATGCCTCAAACAATGCACTAAACTCCCAACAATTCCAGCAACCAACGTTCAAATATAACCCAAGCAATTCAACAAACACTTGGTAGGCACGAATAAAATGATATAAAATTTCACTGCATCAAACGTACTCCACACCACAGCTCAGACAACCCAATAGCCTCAAATCACCACATTTATCAAGAATCAAATGTAAGAGATAAAATTTCAGCTTTTGTACCGTTCACGAATAACATTATCCAAATTCTCCAAATTCCCCTTTCTCGACAAGCGTAGATGGAGCAGACCAATTGTGAGAATCTCTGCCTTGTAATCAAGATCAAAATCCTTGAGATGATGATATTTTGTTGAGTGGAAGATTTACGATGATCGTGCCAGTGCGTGAGATTTAAAGATGGATTCGAACGAGGGATCGTGATTTAAGTCTGGGAGGAGTAGACTCTGGAGTGGGCTTTTAAATTACTGAAGTAATGCGCGATAGCGCATAATCATGCGCCGTTCAATCGCGCGATAACGCTTGATGGTGTTAGTTAGGAGCGCAATGGCGCTTGATGGAACGCTGTAAAGAAGCGCGATAGCGCTTGTGAGTGCGCTATTGAGGAGCGCGATAGCGCCTGATGTGGAGGGGTAAAGGAGCGCGTTAGCGCTAGGATGCAGCGCTGTAGAGAGAGCGCGATAGCGCTTGTGTGGCATAGTAGAGGATGCGCGTTAGCGCTGTCTTAGGCGCAATTGAGAGGGCGCAATTGCGCTGGTGGATGAGCTATCATGTATTAGTGCAACGAAGGGGAGGCGCGGGGGCTCGAATGGAGTGGCGCGGGCGCGCCTTTAAGTCGCAAAATAACTCCACTTTCGTTCAGGTAAGGCACGGGCGCTCCCATAAATGGGGCGGGCGCGCCTCTTGCTCGAATTTGAGATTTCTGGAGCCTGCAAATTTTTGAAAATTAAGAAAAATTAGTTTAAAAATTTAAAATAATAAATAAAAAAAAACACTGCTAATTAAATAACAAAAATTAAATAAACTAAAAATAAAAACAAATAAAATAAAATAAAAGAAAATGCTTGGGTTTCCTCCCAAGTAGCGCTTAGTTTAAAGTCGTCAGCCCGACTTTAACGGGATTAATTCTTCCCCTTCTCTTTCACTCGCCAAATAAATTCCACGAACCGACTTTTAAATTTTGCTTTTTTCGTGGCCTTCTTTGGTGGTTTTGGCGCTTTCTCGTTCGATGAATCAACCGCAATGTCGGCTTTTGAACGACCCTCCAAATTCATAACCGGCTCTATCAAGCATAATTTTTCAAAAGGGGTGTTAGATGACTTCATGAATATATTAAAAATTACACTCTCACCATCCACACCCATTGACAATGCATCTCTCTTCACCTCTATCTTGGCATCGGCAGTGGCCAAGAAAGGTCTCCCCAATATCAGGGGCATGTTTGCATCCTCCTCCATATCTAACACAACAAAATCCGCTGAAAAAATAAATTTATATACTTTTACCAAAACATCTTCAATGATTCCAAGCGGATATGTGATAGATCGATCAGCCAACTGCAACGCGATCATGGTGGGCTTCACCTCACCAAGTCCTAAGCTCCTGAAAACAGACAAGGGCATGAGATTAATGCTAGCTCCTAAATCGCAAAGTGCATTATTAAAATAAGAAGAGCCAATAGTGCAAGGAATAGTAAAACTCCCTGGATTCTTAAGCTTTTGTGGCATTTTCTTTTGGAGCACCGCACTGCACTCTTCCGTTAAATTCACTACCTCGTTCTCTAGCAGCCTCCTCTTCTTGGACATCACCTCCTTGATGAACTTCGCATAATTCGACATTTGCTCCAAAGCTTCAGCAAAGGGAATGTTGATGTGAATCTTCTTAAAAATCTCCAAGAACTTGGAAAATTGCTCGTCCAATGCTTTCTTCTTGAACCTTTGCGGGTATGGAAGTGAAGGCTTATACATCGGTTTTGGCTTAGATTCAAGCTCCTTCTCTTTCTCCTCAACTTTTTCCTCAATTTTCTTATCCGCAACAGTAGGAATTTGAACTCCAACATCTTTGGCACTCCGCACTTTTATGGAATTGCACTGCTTCTTGGGATTCGCCTCAGTATTGCTAGGGAACTGGCCGCGATTGTTGTCCTTCAGTGCGTTCGCCAACTGCCCAATACTAGTCTCCATGGATTGCAACACTGCACCCATGTTGGTCATGTGCGTCTCCAAGCTGTCAAGGCGAGACTCAGTTCTTGCCATCCGCTTACCTGATTCCTGCACAAAGGTACTAACCATATCCTCCAAAGACAACTTACCATCACCCTTATTAGTATTGTTAGTATATAAAAAAATTTCATTATTCCGCAAATTAGGGTGAAAAGTATTGGAAATAGGATTACCTCTGTACGCTCCATAACCTCGGTAGCCATTTGGATTTATATAATTGACTTGCTCTATGGCCGGTGATCCTTCAACTCCAGTTGAATCTGCAATATTAATTTTATTCAGAGAAGCTACCTGTGTAGTCAGTGCAGGTAACTGAGCAGTGATGGACATGAGAGGATCCACTGCATACACTCCAGCTGGTTTCTTTACTCCTATACGCTCCGATGGTCATTGGAAACTATTGACTGTCATCTACTCCAACATATCATAAGCCTGAACATGATCCTTCGCAAATATAGTACCTCCAGCAGCAGAATCGACATTCATCCTTGTAGGCGCATTCAGTCCGTTGTAAAACCATTCGATCTGTTCCCAATCTGCAAAATTGTGGTTAGGACAACGTCTTAATAATTCTTTATACCTTTCCCACGCCTCGTATAACTGTTCAGTGTCCATCTGCCGGAAGGTGCTGATCTCGATCTTCAGTTGGATGGTTTTGGCAGGAGGAAAATATTTTGCAAGAAATTTTTCTGCCATCACCTCCCAAGTAGTGATGTGTCCAAGTGACAGTGATTGCAACCAACTTCTGGCTTGATCCCTGAGAGAAAATGGAAACAAGCGTAAGCGTATAATATCTTCAGGAACACCATTAAATTTTACCGTATCAGTAATTTCTAAGAAGGTCCTGAGATGCAGATGAGGATCAGCTGTGGCACTCCCATTAAATTAGTTCGATTGAACCATGTTTATCAATGCAGGCTTCAGCTCAAAATTGTTTGCATTGATAGTTCCTCGAGCGATTCCAGAATAGTGAGCCTGGATCGTCGGTCTGAAGTGATCTCTAATTGGCACTAGGGGAGCTTGATTTGCTTCTTGTTCAGCCATTCTTTCAATTTCTCCTCTTCTAGCTCGTCTTAAAGCACGTGCAGTGCGCTCGATCTCCGGATCAAATAGTAGAGAATTAACACTTTGAGATCGTCGCATAGACTGCAATTAAAAGATAAGAAAAAATTAATTAGTAACTTAAAATAAAAAAAAACTCTAAATTAAAATCTAGACTAATTGGTAACAAGACTAAAAAATAATAAAAATTTACTCCCCGGCAACGGCGCCAAAAACTTGTTGTGAAAATTGCTCGCAAGCGTACGAGTGTCAAGTTTTAATATAGTGATTAAATCAGATATCGATTCCACAGGGAGTAAAATGAAAATATTTAGTACTTGTAATTAGAATAGTTTAAACTTTATCTAGAAAATCAATAATCAAGAATTTTGCAATAAAAATAAAATAATTAAGAGATTTAAAAGCACGCACACAACTTTCAGATTAAAAATCAATCAGAGAAAAATGGTTTAGAGGTATAGATTTCACCTGGTTTCAACAACAATCAATCCTAATTAATTAATCTTCATGAATTCCAATCAATTAATAGCCAAGAACACTTACGTTTATTATTTCCCTCTCCCGAGCAACAAATAATATTTATCAACTACAATTAAATTCCAATATCCCTATTAAGAATTTATCGCAGTGATCTATCACAAAACAATGTTCTTTTTAAAAGCTCTGTTAAAATCATACACTCTCCCAAGCTGTATAAATAACTAGCAGTGTATTTTCTAATGTCCTATTCAAAATCCTCTCTTCCGAGCAATGATTTCAAATAAATATAACAAATCAATTATTGATCAGATAATTGAAAAGACAATCAATTCTAGAAAAAAATAATTAATCTAGAAGAAATCCAATTCAATAAAATCAAAAATTTATGAAAGTGTCTACACCAGGTTCCATCCGACCTCTAGACTATAAAAATTAGTTCATAATAAAATTCTGAAAACAATAAATAATAAATCCAAACATGTTCAGAATTAAATAAAAGATAAGAAACAAATCCGTCGTCGACGCCGTGTCCGAACTATCAAACTCCGTCTTCGTTCTTCAAATTAAGCTCCAGAAATCTTCTCAAAAAAATCACGATCACAATCAATCTCTGTTCTCTGATATCTGCGTGTGATGTGTTATGGCGGCTCCCTTTCAAGTCTGACAAAAATCCTTTTATAGCGTGCACCAAAGCCCACAAAATCAAGCCCATAAAAATTTCCCGTCTTAATAAAATCTTTCCAATTCAGCCACGGACCGGGCGCTCAATAGACGGCGCGGGCGCGCCTTGATCTCGAAATTTCCAGTTCTCAGAATTTCCCAGGAACAAGCGCGATTGCTCTTGAATGAGCGCGGTTGAGAAGCACTGAACTTTCTTCAAGGCCCAATAAAGAAAAGCCCAAAACTGTTCATTCTTTCTCTTCTTCTCTTCTTTACGTTTCTTCTTTTTTCTTCTTTCTCCATTCTTTACTCTTTAATTTATTTCTCCAAATAAATTCAGTAATTATTCTTTTCTCCCCAAAATTCCACAATTCACTGTAAACACAAAAACAACAAAATACCCACATAAATCTGCTCGAAACAAGCAATTAACAATTAAAAGCATATATAAATTAAGTGTATAAAATACACTTATCAATTAGTACTTTGAGGTATATAAAAATCTGAATTTGTTGTGAAAATCATCGTTTACTGCTGATGATTGTCTTTTCTGCACTGATTGATATTTGTATGATTTGATTGTGGATTGAGACTTGTCTAGAACTAGTTCGAACACTCTTCGAGGCGCAATACAGGCAAAACTGTGATTAAGAATGATTTAGGCAATTTTTCTGAATTCGTTTGAGCCTTTCAAGCTACCCTATTAATATATTTTATCCCTAGTACCTTGTTTGAGCTTATTGAAAATCGAATGGCATGCGTGTAAACGTGTGACTAAACCCCCATTCGTCATTATTTCAAGGTCCTACATTGACTACCTGAATAGCCTAAACACTAATTCCTACCTTTAAGGAAGTAATTTGAATGCTAAAATGTTATATGCTCCAAGTTTTATTTGTGAAAATGTAATGATGTGGTGGATGAATTGAAAAGATGAAAAGAGGTAGTAGAAAAGAAAAAAATGAAAGTTGAAAAGGGGTTTGAAAAAGTTATGAAAAAAAAAATTTGTGAAAGAAGTTGTGAAAAAAAAAATTGAAAAATCATTGAAGTGAAGAAAAAAAAAGTGTAAATTTGTGAATGAAAAGGAGTTGAAGTTAGATTGAGCATAAATATAAATTACTCTCTTTATTTTGAATTCTTATCCTTTGTTTGTAGCTATGAGCCAGGCCTTACACTATAAGCTGATTAAGTCCTATTGACCGAGTCTCAGTTGCCCAATATACTAGTGGAGAAGAGTTGCGAGAATTTAGCCTATGGACTGTTGATTGATGCTTTTAATGATTATGAATTTTGATCTAAACACGCACACACTATTATTCTTTGCATTTACCTAATTGTGAGTGTTTTTGATAAATATCCTATATTTGATCCTATGCTACCTTGAAAAGTCCTCATGATCTAGGAATGTTTGAATTGAACTTGGATAAAAGTATTTTGAATGTGAGTTGCGGAGATTGTGAGTTTATGAGGTTATTTTGTTATGGCTAAAACTTTCAAGTGTTAGTATGTTGGATGGGATTGGATTTGAAATTTTTTTTGAAATCATTGTTGAGGTCATTGCTCCATAATATTTTTTGACTAGTGTTGTTGATTTTTGATGATTTGATTTTTGGAAGATATTGTTTTTAATAGTTTTGCTCGGGACTAGCAAAAGTCTAAGTTTGGGGGTATTTGATAAGTGTATTTTATACACTTAATTTAGTTATGAGTTTTATTGTTAAATATTTGTTTCGAGCAGATTTATGTGTGAGTTTTGTTGTTTTTGTGTTTGCAGAGAATTATTGAATTATTTGGAAAAGAAGAAGAAAATGAGTATTTGTGGAAAAGAAGAATTAAAGGAGGAGAAAAAAAAAATAAAATAAAAAAAGGAAAAGAAAAGAAGAGAGAAGAAAAGAACGTACAGATAAGTGTTAATGGGCTTTGTTATTGGGCCAAAGTTTAGCGCCAATCTTTAGCGCTTTCACAAGTGCTATCGCGCTATGTTTCTGGGAGATTGGAGAATTGAAATCAGTAGTCTATGCGCGCCTGCTTGGGAGTGTGAGGCGCCCGCGCGTCGAAGAAATCTGAAGTTGGGAATTTTTATCGGGAAGGAAACTTTTAATATTTGTTGGGCTTTTTGTTGGGCTTTTGCATGCGGTATATAAAGGGAATTAAAGTCTGAAATAAAGAAGAAGAGCTGTCACAACTCATACAACAGATATCAGAGAATTGATCATGGATATTCTAGGCACAAACTTGAAGAACGAAGACGGAGATCGAGAGACCGGACATGGCGTCAGCGACAAATTTGTTTTCTTATCTTTTATTTATTTAATTTTGAATTCATGTCAGGATTTTTGAACATGTTTTGTTTTATTCAGAATTTTATTATGAACTAAATTTTTAGAGTCTAGAGGTCGGATGGAACCTGGTGTAGATGCTTTCATGAATTTTTGATTTTATTGAATTGAGTTTCTTCTAGATTAATTGTTTTTTCTAGAATTGATTGTCTTTTCAATTACCTGATCAATAATTGATTTGTAATATTTATTTGAAATCTAGCACTCGGGAGAGGAGATTTTGAATAGGACAATAGAAAATACACTGTTAATTATTTATATAACTCGGGAGAGTGTATGATTTTAACAGAGCTTTTAAAAAGAACATTGTTTTGTGATAGATCACTGCAAGTAGATTCTTAATAGGGATATTGGAATTGAATTGTAGTTGTTAAAAATTATTTGTTGCTCGGGAGAGGGAAATAATAAACTTAAGTGTTCTTGGCTATTAATTGATTGGAATTCATGAAGATTAATTAATTAGGATTGATTGTTGTTGAAACCAGGTGAAATCTAAACCTCTAGACCATTTTTCTCTGATTGATATTTATCTGAAAGCTGTGTGCGTGCTATCAAAAACTCTTTAATTATTTTATTTTTCTGCGAAATTCTCAAACATTGATTTTCTAGATAAAGTTTGGACTATTTTAATTACAAGCACTGAATATTTTTATTTTACTCCCTGTGGGATCGATTCTTGATTTTATCACTATATTAAAACTTGACACTCGTACGCTTGCGAGCATTTTTCACAACAGGTACCATTATTTAAATTTCAATATTTATTTATATCTCTTTAAAAATTGTAGGGCTGATTGATTGATATGTGTATGACACAGAAATCAAATTGTACGTAGAATTAACCAACTACATTTGCATGAAATTAACTCCTAAAATAGTTATTTTAGAAGTAACAATCCTCTTTTTATATATATATTCCCAAAAAATATAAGGCAAATCTCTTTCAATTAACAATTGGTCCGATCTTCAGCAGACCATACTGACAACACTAAAAATCAAGATTCGGGAAATCCAAAAATATCTCATCTATGATCTATATATCATACGAATTTTTATTTTTATTTTTTTGAAAAAATTGTTTTTTTTAGTTCTATATGTTTGTCACTTTGCGATTTCAGTCATTTATATTTTTAGATTTCAGTTTTAGTTCGCTATCTTTATTTTTTGGGCAATTTTAGTCCTTTTTCCGATGTGGCGCTGACGTGGCACCAATTTAGTGCTGATGTAGAGCTGATGTGTACAGTGCCACCTAAAAATTTTTGAATAAAAAGGACCGAAATTGCAAAAAATCGAAACATAAAGGACTAAAACTAAAATATGAAAACATAGAGGATCAAAAAGTGACAAATATACATGACCAATTTTGCACTTTTCCCTTTTTTTTATAACATAGTACCATATGAATTAAGCACACGAGGAAGTGGAATAGGACCAAGTTAAATTTGATCTTCTCGACACCTGGCATCTCCTGGAGCAACTCTAGAACAGGTCCAATGTCGCGAATTAATATTGAAAAAATCAAGTTGTTTTAGACTATTGATGTGAGGAAGTGGATTTTCCCTTGGTTTTGATCGGCACATTGCCTATATATGACAGATAAGAAAATGTTGTGGTTAATGAAATAAGGTATAATTTCGTAATTTTTTTCCATATTTAAGCCAACCACATACAAAATTAGTGCTAGCTATTATTCAAAGTTAACTAATAATAATGAAGGCTCTATTTTGAACGTTTACTTTAAAAATGTTTTCATAAAATTGTTTTTCAAAAGTATTTTAAAAAAACGTTTTAATAGTTAAAAAGATGTTTGACAACTATTTTATAAAAAATATTTTAATAGTTAAAAGTGTGTTTGGACAACCATTTTTGAAAAATTATTTTAAAATTAAAAAATTTTAAAAAGCGTTTTGTCAATTATTTTGTAACATTTTTTAATTTTAATTTCAATTTTTTTTAAAAATATGTTTCCCCTCTTTTTTCTATATGTTTGTGATTGATTAATTTTTACTTTAAGTTCTCTCATTTAATACAATTTAAAAAAAAATTCATGTCAAATAATAGATGCAAGAAGACGTAATTAAGTGCATTAAATTTAAAAAATTAAAAACATATAAAATTTCATTTAAAATATTAAAACTAAGAAGCCATAATTTATAAGTATATCAAATATATTAAATTTTATTTAAAAAATATAACTATATAAAATTTACAACATTTAATTTCTTATATAAAATATTGAAGGCCACAAACATAATTTATCATAAAACCAAACCAAAACCAAAACCACCTAAAAAAATATTGTGAAAAATAGGATAATTTATCCAAAAACCTAACCAAGTATCATAGGTCTAGAGGTTAAAATTACAGACAATATATAAATAGTTTATTGTACTCTCAATATATTTCCTAACACCATTGAACCATCTTTTGTCAAATGCTTCAACTCGAGCAACGAAGGGCTAAATCTCACCCTCCAAAGAGGCATGATAAGGGAACCGTGGAAGATCTCTCAGATTCAAGCATGTGATCTGATTAGTTATTTTAAGGCAATGGACACTTCTTTATTTGCAGCAGTCCCTTTTCTTTTTTTCAACTCTCCAAGAAGAGAGTCGAATATATTCATCAACAAGCTTGTCTTTGAACTCGAGAAGAGCTTGTATGGGGTTGGCTGATTGTTACTCCCATTCCCTTCCCCCAAACGGATGTGATCGGTGCCAAATTTATCTCGGTAAGTACGCTGACACCATTATCGTGTTCTTATCTTAACTGTCTCCAACATTACAGAATGATGATTACCCATAATCTAACAAGTTTCATCTCATCCAAGCCAAACAGCCAACCCAGATACAAGGACTACACTTATTTTGATGCTTTGCGCTGCTTGCCACTCCATCTCCATTCCTTAACATTTCACCCACAAAATTCAGCTCTCAATGAAACATGAACTACTGATTTGCACCTCTTTAGTTAACATACAAACTTACAAATATAAATATACTTTATAGTTATCGAAAAAAAATAACAGGTAAATAGCTAGCCAAGAAAATGAATAAGAACACAGAGATCATCAGAAAGTTAAATGAACTGAAGTGAAATCAAATAAGAACTCAGCGGCCAGAAAATAGAAACGGACCACAACAAAATCTTTCTATCAATCGAAATTCAAAGGCCATATAACTATTCATTAACTTAAAATTACCAAAAATGATGAATCATAACACAGGTCAACTTGCTTAAATCACTAAAACTGCAATAGAAATAGTGACAATCACACTACCGGGATGATCAACAGAAAAAATGAATTCTCTGCAGAGAAAACTCACTGAACAAGTTGATTGCAATTTGGAAAAGATCCGTAGAAACAATTTTTAACTTAACAAAGAGCACTCATGCTAGGAAGTCCCAGATGAGCAGAATGAGCTTTAATTTTGCATAAGAAAACCTAAACTATCTGCAGTCAAGACCAAACCATCTCTAGTGTTTTCAACTCCAATTCTAACTCCTATCCAAACCAAGAACCCCCATCATTGTTTCAAGCCAAGTCATGCTCGATTCAACTTGGAAGAACATTTTAGATATGCATATTTCAATATCATACCATTCCACCATAAATGCCCATTAAAATTATGTACAATTTTGTAGCATAATACAACACTACACAAGAACACACCAACATTGAATTTGCAAAGCAAGAAAATCCATCAAATTCTTCAAAAGATAAAAATGACAACCTCAGAAAACATAGCAAAATGGGATATGTCTAGATTAACATGTCTTCTTTTGTATTATTCACAAGCTGGAACTATAAACTTTGGAGATGAAACGACTCACACCTCTAATTTAAATGAATAAGCGAGAAAGAGAAACTATGGGGTTTTATTAATATTAATTTTAGAAATTTTTTCTAAATTTTTTTTTTTTTTTGGCATGACCTATTTATAAAATAGGTAGATCCGACATTTCTCAGTGCAGCGGTTCAAACTAAACCGAAAGACTCCCAAAACAAACGAAATAGAATATGACAGTATAAACACCCGAAAGGATAAGTTCCCAACAAAGGAAGAAATGCATATAATAAGTTTACATGCCTAGTAACCAAACAGGGAAAATCACATCCTGCTAAAACAACCGGAAGTAAACAAGCGTGAATAATTCTTTATTACAAGCCACACAGTACTGAAAAAAAAACGGGAAGCGACGGTAATGGGTCGTGCTCCACCGGGTGCTGTCAGCCCTAGTAATCCTACCCCTCTGTCTCTGGGTAAACATCCTCACCTGCACCAAGCAGATGTAGTGAGCCTAAAGACTCAACAAGAATATGGGGTGCAGTAACGAGTAATAAATATACATGCACAGACAATTAAAAATATCAGATACTGAAAATACATTTTCTTTTCCTAACTGAAACTCTAGCAAAGGAGTGCGTGAAACATTGCATGCGTGAATGAAAATAACTGACTGAAGCAAAACTCGAATTGAAAACGCACAGCAAGACTGAATCATGTGAACTGAAGTGACTAAACTGGAAATTAATGAAATGAACTGATAAACTGACTGTAAACTTATAAGATGATAAACCGATAAGTTGTTAAACTAACAAACTGAACAACTGATAAACTGAACAACTAATAAACTGAAATTCTTAGATCATTGATTTGATTGTAACCCTATGTTTTGATCGATCAATGGCTGCAGTATACTATGTCGGCAAGACGCCGAGATTTCTCCCGACGCGACATTGCCCCTTAAAACTGATTTGGTAGGGGTTCCGAGATTTCTCCCGGCCGCACACTACCCATCGATTTGGTAGGGGTTTCGGAATGTCTCCCGGCCGCACACTACCCGTCGTTTGGCAAGTGAGTTGAGGCATCCCCCAACCGACATTGCCCGTCTTGGCACAATCAACTTTCCTTGTTCAAAATATTTTCTTTCGTGACTTGACTCGAAGGCTTAGACTGAATTCAAGAAAATGGTATTTACTCGATTCAAAAATAACTGAAGTAGAAAGGTTGACATGGATGGTGATTTAGGTGGCAAACCATAGCTAAGCATCTAGGTTTTTCTTTTAGGCGCTTAGGGCATATCCTGGGCGAATATCCTGCAAAACTTATAACTTAAACAAACCTAGGCCAAAACGATTTCTCCAATAGTCTAGAACTCGACCAAATCTTAACTGACCTAGTTCCCGCTTGCTATGACATTTCCCATCATCCTAAGCTATTTCCCGGACTCATGCTTAAAGCCAAAAGAAAGGCATATCGCCTGGTTTGCTCGGCCCTAACTGGACAGCCCCCAATTCATAGGCAGAATCTGTTCTTAAGCCCGGATCCCCTCCTCCAGAGTTTAACCCTTGAACACGCTCGAAACCCGAGTTCTTCCAACATCCAAGCTCAAACGATGTCCTCCCCCTCCTTAAGCCACTTCCCAACCCAAGGAAAACACTGCCCCAGCCCCACCAGAAACCCATTCCCTTTTTACATCTAATCAGCAGCCCCTCACCTTAACATTAGCTAACCAATTCTCACACCCTAGGTGCTACCATGTGAGCTACGTATGTCTCAACCATGGTAGCTCCTAAAACACCATCCAATCAACAGACACGATCCAACAACAAATCTCAAACATCACGCAAGAGACACAAAACAGGGGGGAGGAAAAGATAGAGCCTCGCAAGGCAACATCGGAATCAACATAAGAACATTAGAAAATACAGTTATAAGCAAGAAGGTAACACCAAATAACGCCCGAAATCGCTGCTCAAATAGACACGCACGAGCACACGTGCACACAGACCAACAAGGAAGACAACGAAAAATTCTGAAATGCTATCCTTAATCCGAAATAAGTGAAACGCAAGCAAGAAATCAAGCATTCAATCATAATAATCTACTTGGTGGCAAAGAAACTCCATATTCTTGCCTTAATCAAACAAAGACAGAAATAATCGAAGGAAAATGGGACTCGAGTGAGCGGTGCTTGAGCTGGAATGGGGCTCGCTAGCTCGCATGAGGAAAAGCTTCGCCGGGGGAAAGGTGGGACTGTTGCAGCGACGAACAACGGGAAGCAAGAAGGGAGGTGCCGATCGTGACTGAGAGGAACAAAAATTGGAAATGGAGTGGAGCTGCTATCGCGTCGGCTACTTGGCTTAGAGAAGGGGATTTCAAAATGGCCGATTGAATTTGGATTAAAGAAATCGTGTAATGGGCCGTGGGATTTGGGCTGGAAGTATCTTAATGGGCCAAGTCAAAAGATTGATTAAGTGAGTAAAGGAATAAGTACCCAAAATACAATACATATCATTTTATAAGTGTTAGATCCTAACTTCACAAATGCTCAAATTTGAAAATTTAAGAATTAATGCTTAAATTTTATATACCGGATAAAAAATGCAAGATAATTTAAAAAATTTAACTATGGCAGATAAATTCAGTATATTTAAAATTGTCAAGATTTTAAAATGAATTAGACATGAAATTTAAATTATGAAATTATCGGTGCTACAGGAGTGCCTTCTAGTCTAGAGCCTCAAATGGCCAATTAAGTTGCCAAAGGCATCAACAATGCTTTCTTGTGAGCATCTGTTTCGAATTCAAAACAAATTCTAAGAAAATACAAGAATGCGAAAATGAAACAAAAAGATTTCATCAAAAATGAAAAAACAAAGATTTCTTACCAGTGAGAATTCTTGAATCTTGCGTCTCTACCGAGTGAAATCCTCTCGGATTTTGGGGTAAATAGAGGAGAGGGGATTGTTGATATATCCCGATGAGATTAACAGATAATTAAATGCAAATTTCAATGGGACTCGAAGAACACCCAAAACACAAACATTTGAGCAGAAAAAAGAAATAAAGAGACCATACACTTTGTAGAGATGTCAGGATCGCAAACAACATGAAGAGAAAACGACGAAATTCAAACTTCCGGCTCCATTCTTCTCCTTGTAATTCGCGTCACGACAGCGTATTTCTGGGAGGGAAAGGAGCGAGATAGAAAAATTAGGGTTGCGGGAGGAGACTGAGAGGAGAATGACCCATTTAGTGTTTGACCTGTTTCTCTTGTTCTTTGACCCGGTAAATGGATCCGCGTGTTCTTCCCAAAAACATCAAAAAACATCTCTTAATTGTTCTTAAAAAACCATACTTAAACAACACTTTTTCAAAAAAAAAAATTCAAAAACAATATTCAAATATTTTACCCAAACACATACTTCAAATTTTTTTCACCTATAAAAAACTAAAAACGTTTTTAAAATACACGTCCAAACGGAACCGAAGTCGTTCCATCAACAACCAGTTTCAAGTTTTTTATTAGAGCATATATGCATAATACAAACTGGGGAAACTAACCTCTATGGTATTAGCTGACATAGCCATAAAGTGCAACTGTAACACCCGAAAATTTTAAAACATAAATCCGCATGTATAATTAGGATAAATTAATTTTTTAATTAAGGGTTAAATGTATTTATGTGATATTATGTGATTTATATGCATGATTTAATTTATTTTAGCATTTAACCCATAATTATGGAAATTCTAGATTTTTAAGGAATTTAATATTTTGATCGCGTAGACGGGACCGCGGACGGACGAGATACCAAAATTCTTAGCCAAAAATATTTTATGAGTTTTATGAGCCTTAAAATAATATTTTAAGGTATTTTGTCAAGAAAATTTTAGTATTTACTTATATATTTATTTAAGAATTGATTTTTGGCCAAAATAAGTCATTTTAATGACTTTTATTGATCTTTAAAAATCCTTTAATATTATATTTCGGGATTTATTATTATATATCAGATTAGTAGGTATTTTTAAAAGTTTAAAATCTTATATTTATGTTATATTATCTACCTCATTAATTTATATTAGTTATTATCCTAAATTAATCCTAATTATCAAAATTTAAAAAAACTAAAGCCTACCCTACCCTAAACTCAATCAGCCAACTCCATCCTTCTCTCCATTCTCTTCTTCATGTTTTCTTCAGATTTCACAATCGCCATAGCTGACCAAGCTTGATCTTCGTAGATTTTTGGTCCGTTCGTCGTCCCGGAGTCTCGTAAACGCATCAATCTCCATTCAAAAATTAAAAGGCATGTCTAAAATTTTTATTTGGCCACCATATAAGCTATTACTCTTGCATGATGTGTTTTATTTCAGATTTTTCATGGAAATTTTGAGTTTATGCTTGTATGCCTTGTATTGATGCATGTTCTTGCTTGATTGGTCATGACTCACGTTTTTGCCAAGCATGGTATGGTCCAGAGGCTGGGGCTCGGTCAAGGGGTGTCCTAGGGTGCCTTAGGGTCGAGTGGTTTGAGTGGTTTGAGCCAAGGTTGGTCTGAACCGAAACAATATCTTTTGGTTGCATAGAAGGTCGCAGTTTGAGCGGTTTTGGGATAATGGTTCGTGTGCACTGTATAGGATGGGTTTGAGGGTGATTACAATTGGGTTAGAATCCCAAGACATAGAGGAAGTTATCTCAGGTAGTTTTCTAGCCAGTGATGGTCGGAGTTGGGCGGCCAAACGGCCGGAAGTCCGGCGTCGCGCGCAGCGCGCGAGCAGAAATTAGGCAGATTTTGTTTTGGTTCGTTCTCCTTCGTTAGGACTCCGTTTGGGCTGGTTTTTAGCTTTCTGGAAACGTCTTGAAGTCTTCTAGGTGTAGGTGGCGGTGCTCCGGTCATTTTGTGGCCAGAGTAGGGCGGCCGATTCCTCTAAACAGAAGCTGGTCGCAGCCAAGAGTAAGGAACAAGAGGGAAACGGGTTTAGGGTTTTGTGCAGGTCCGGTTCGGGTCTTGGAGCCTGGATTGGGTCTGGTAATTTGTGGGTTGGTTCAGGTCGGTCCGGGTCCGGGTTAAATGGGCCGGGTACGAGTATTTTTAATTTTTAAGTGTTTAAGGTTTTAATTGATTTTTGGGCCAATTAATTAGAAATAAAATTATTTGGGCTTCCAAATAATTTTATTTTGGGCTTTAAATAATTTATTTAAGTTAGCCCAATGATTTTTATGGGCTTGGGAGCCCATGGGAATTTTTGGGTCAGTCAGAGGATTTTTGGGCCAGTCTAGTGTCTTATTGAGTTTATTTAAGTTAATGAGCTTAAATATTTTTATTTAGGCCCAGTTAAGTTTAGTTAAGTTATTTAGGCTAAAATATGATAATTGGGCTCTTACTTTAGTTTAATGGGCTTAGAGTGAGTGACCAGCAGTCTGGACCAACCCATGAAAAATAACTAAGTCCGGAATATATATTTAATTATTTTTATGCATGAAGTTTATATTTTAAGTATAAGTATATTTATTATGAAAAAAATCAATTAAATATATATTACGGACAAATTTTCAGTGCATGCATTCATGAAATTTTATATGATATGATTATGATTATGTATAAGTTGAGCAAAAATATTTTATTGATGAAAATTGAAGTAGTGTGACATAAGGGTGGTTATCCACCATATGATATATGATTTATGAGATAGTTTACTACCATAGGAGGTGATTTATCACCGCTACGTACGTTGGTTCATGAGACTGATCAGTCGACACAGATAAGCGTCACACTTACGGATAGGACCATAGACTGTTTCAAAAATACCCTGCTCAACTATGTTATGTATGATGAAGAAAGATGATGTTTATGCTTAAGATTTATGTTTCAGCATTTATGTTATGAAATAAAATGTTTCCATGCATGCTCATGTATCATGTATATGTATTAGTATGATTATGTGATGCATTATTTTAAACCTTGATATTCAAGTTTAGACATGTTGAGCCCCTAGGCTCACTACGCTTATATGATGCAGGTGAGTCAGATGATACTTATGTAGCTCCTACCGATGGTGAGGATGTATGAGCTCACGGAACAGTGGCCCCGTGACCGTTGCAGTTTTTAGATGATGTTTTAAGATACATTTATTTTTATGACGTTGAGTTTTTAAAACAAGTTGCATATTTCTATTTTATTATTTCCCCATATGAGAGTTTCAAACATGTATTATTTACTATTTTTGTTTCATGCATGAAACCCTTTTTAATTATTTATTTGTTTATTTTTATTTAAGTTATTACTAAGAAGTAGTATTTTAATTGCTACGTGTAGCAGCAATTGGTTTTAAATATGATACATATATGTATGGGCATATATGTATTGTTATTATAAAAAAAAAATTCCGCATTTAATTTTTAAGAAGGTCTAGATGTTTCAGCAACTCTCGGCATTCTCTAAACAAGATCCAAGCACGTGTTCCGATATTTTTATGTCATCCCACTTGACCTTGAGGTTCGCGACAATTAGCAAATACATAATGGACCAAGGAAGAGCCCATATCAAAAGTTTCTAGAAGGCTGCCATGAAATTCAAATATAGAAAGATTGGCTTTAGAAATCTTAAAGCTGCATTGACGGTGGCGAACATAGGAGTTATGTTGTATAATGAAATGAGTTAAGCTTGGAGCCTCGATTTCCCAATAATGATATCCCAACAATTTGCAGTCTACGAGTCGGAATTCTTCCAAGACTGGAAAAATGGGCAGGATCAGTAAGCTCAGGCACTCTTTTAATTTCAACTCCATCGAGATGCAAAATCTTAAGTCCGAAAAGCTGATTCTGATTCTAAACTGGGAGTGTAAAATTACAAGTCAATTGCAATTCTATCTTAGTCAATGATGGACAATTGAACAGCAAGCGAGTTAGGACCACACCTTCATAGTTAAAAGATATTTTCAAATCCTCAACATCCTTTAATAATGCCGAGGTTATCCATGTGGCCACAAGGTAGCAGTTGTAGTAATGTTTCAAAAGTAAAAGATGGAATTTCTTACTGGGCCTGGGCCGGGCCCATCATAACATGATAACCATGTTAATGAAATCCACCATCTCATATTTCCTAGTTCTGCCAGAAGAGGAGTGACCAATTCGGTGTCGTCAATTACGATGTTATTGATGTGAGTCCATTTATACTTCCAGAAGAGGAGTGACCAATTCGGTGTCATCAAATTAAAACCCCGTCGTCATCTCCGCCTCGATCCCCATAATTTTTTATCGGGAATTCCTCATCTTCATCCCCGCGGGGACCAAGTCTCTATCCCCGTTCTCGTCCTCATATCCGAGAATATATATATTATTAAATTTTATTATAATATATATATGATATTAGTAAATTTTATTATATAAGATTCAAAAAAAATATTATTCATACCCGAAAATATATATATTATTAATAAATTTTATTATAATATATATAATATTAATAAATTTTATTCATCATCGTCATCATTATTATCATTTTTGGGGTGGGTTTGGGGATGGGGATATCATCCTCATACCCACCCCAATAAGTTTCGGGGATTTTAAAAAAATTTCCGAACCCACCACATTTCGGGTTTTCCCCGTGGGGACCCAAACCCGCAGGAAAAATTGTCATCCTTAACCTAAACTTTGTTCCCCAGCCTTTCCTCTGTCTTTTTTTAGGCTGAAA
Organism: Henckelia pumila; assembly: GCF_033568475.1. NCBI lineage: Eukaryota > Viridiplantae > Streptophyta > Magnoliopsida > Lamiales > Gesneriaceae > Henckelia > Henckelia pumila. The sequence continues at coordinate 6,915,785 of NC_133121.1, read as the reverse complement.
TTATTAGCATCAATATCCAAATCTATAATACTAGTAGCAGATTGCTGATTAGCAAAAGTATAAATGAAGCGCTTGTCAAAAATCTCAGCCTATCATATGTACTAGTAGCAGATTACTGATTAGCAAAAGTAAATAAAGCGATTGTCAAAAATCCCAGTCTAGCTTATATACTAGTAGCAAATTATCAAAAATCTCAGTCTATCATACTAGTAGCAAATTACTGATTAACAAAGTAATTGTCAAAAATCTCAGCGAATGGACGGGAATTTAGAAGAGTGTGGTGCTTACATTCAGAAAAGTACTTAAAGGCTTTCACCTGTAGTACTGTTAGATCTCGAGCTTAAGTTTCCTTTTCGTGCATGTTTGTCTCGAACCAGACAGCCATCCCCTAATCTGATTCAAGGCTTCACTCGAAAGATATATGCATGATTAATTCTCGCTCTCGGTCGCTTGTCGCTACTCGTAAATCAATGAAATAGTGAAAAAAAACCCTCTTAATTCCACCATCATAGAGTTCAATGAATAAATTCACAAATTCTTGTAATTAATTTACTTAATGAACAGAGAAATTCGACGTTCTTTACAGCAACTGATTGGAATGAATTTGTTGCGACATTTACGCTCGCAAGCACACGATTATCAAGTTTTAATATAGTAATGAATAGAGTATCGTTCCCACGAGGACTAATGTGAAACTATTCAGTGCTTGTAATTAAAATAGTTTAAACTTTATCTAGAAAATCAATGCTTGAAAGGTTTGTAGAAAAATAAAATAAGCAATGAATTTTTATAGCTTGCACACAATTTTCAGAAATTATCAATCAAAGAAAAAAATGGTCTAGAGGTTTAGATTTCACCTGCTTTCAACAACAATCCCTCCTAGTTAACTTATTTTCATGAATTCCTTTCAATTAATAGCCAAGAACACTTAGATTATTCTATTTCTCTCTCTCGAGTCCAAATAGAGTGTATCAACTACAGTTCAATTCTAATATCCCTATTAAGAATCTAATTGCAGTGATATGTGTAAAAAAAGTGTTCTTTTTAAGGCTCTATTAAATTTATATACTCTTCCGAGCTATATAAACAATTAACAGTGTTAATTATATTGGTCCTATTCAAAATCCCTTATCCCGAGTGCCGGATTCCAAATAAATATAACAAATAAATTATTGATCAAGTAATTGAAATGACAATCAATACTAGAAAAACAATTCATCTAAGAGAATTCAATTCAATAAACTTAGGAATATGTAAAAATGTCTACACCAGGTTTCATCCAACCCCTAGACTAAGAAATTTAGTTCATAATCGAATTTGAATAAACACAAAACATGTTTTCAATTTTCAACATCAAATCAAATAAATAGTTCAAAGAAAAGAAAAAATTCGTTGTCGGTCTTCTGTGTCCAGTCGATCGATCTTCGTATTTGTTGATTGATGTTCTTCTCTTCTCTAAAAAGTCACGTTCAAGCTCTCCAATTCTTCTAATGTATTGTGGTGGCTGGTCCTCAATTGTAGTTCAGAAAAGTCCCTTTTATATGGCCTAAGAGTCGTCCAAGAAAAAGCCCACAAAAATCCTCGAGTTTCCTTATAAAATCAGACTCTCGAACTCTGATCATCGCGACGCGCGGGCACACTATAGGAGATGCGCAGGCGCGCAGCACCATCGCATTCCAACTTTCAGAAATTCCCTTAGTAGCGCGGGCGCGCGTCATTCTCGCATAAATCTTCACTTCACGAGTTCTTCACATCTCGGGTGCGCTGGTTGGCAGGCGCGGGCGCGCTTCACTTACGAATTTGAGTCTTTTTCCCACTTTTACAACTCTTACTTTCCACTATTTTCTCCATTATTTTTTTGCTTATTTCCACTTAAACTCATCAAATGTCATTCTTTCCTACAATCATAAAAACAACAAAAAATTTTCGCAATATCTCTTAATAAATCACAAAATTCAAGCAAAACTATAAACAAATTAAGTGCATAAAATGCACTAATCATAATTCTGCTTAATTCAATCAAAGAAAAATTAGAAAAACGAAGAATAATAGAGCGAAAAAAAGAATGTCTTTGGATTCATAATCTAATGGCGTCGCTAAACGCAATAATCGAACTTTAAAAGAAATGATAAACACGTTGTTATTAAATTCGGGCTTACTCAAAACATGTGGGGTGAAGCGATACTCTCAAAAACTCACATTATAAATAAGATACCACACAAAAGGAAAAATAAAACTCCATATGAACAATGAAAATGTCGCAAACCTTCCTACATATACCTCAAAGTGTGGGGGTGTTTGGCTAAGGTAGAAATACTAAAGCCAAAACAAATAAAAATTGGGCATAAAACAGTTGATTGTATATTTAATGGATATGCATACAATAATAGTGCATATCGATTCTTAGTGCATAAGTTAACAATTCCTGAACTAAATGAAGGAACGATCATAGAGTCAAAGAATGCAGTATTCTTTGAAAGTGTTTTTCTTTATAAAGAAAGGAAAGAAGCCAGTTCGAACAAACGAACATATGAAAACACAAATGAAAGTGGATTCTTAAAAGAAAATACAAAAAATATGGATCTATAGATAAATACAAAGCTCGTTTAGAAGCTAAGGGGCTTAGACAAAAATAGGGATATGATTTCTTTGATACATACTCTCCTGTTACAAGAATTACATCTATTTGTGTTCTCATAGCCATTGCTTTGTTGCATAACCTTGAGATTCACCAAATGGATGTCAAAAACGCCTTCTTGAATGGAATCTGGAAGAGAAAATATATATGGATCAACCAGAGGGGTTTGTCGTACCCGGACAAGAGTGAAAGGTGTGTAAACTTGTCAAGTCACTGTACGGACTCAAACAAACACCTAAAAAGTGGCATGAAAAGTTTGACACTACAATATTGTCAAATGGTTTTAAAATCAATGAAGGATACTGTGGTACTCGAAGGATATTGTGATGCAAATTGGATATCTGACACGAAAGACTCCAAGTCCACTAGCGGATATGTATTTACAATCGGTGGAGGAGCGGTGTCATGAAGATCTTTTAAGAAAACATGTATAGCTCGGTCGACTATGGAATCCAAGTTCATTGCTTTGGATAAAGCTGGCAAAGAAGCTGAATGACTTCGAAACTTTTTAGAAGATATTCCTTGTTGGAATAAATCAGTGTATTCCATTACAATTCATTGTGACAGTCAGTCAGCAATGGGAAGAGAACAAAGTAGTATGTACAATGGCAAGTCTCGACACATTCGTCGGCGACATAATACTATAAGACAGTTGATCTCAAATGAGGTTATTTCTCTTGAATATGTTAAATCAAAGGAAAACCTGGCAGATCCGTTTACTAAAGGCATAAATAGAGATCAAATGTACAAGTTGCTAAGAAGAATGGGCTTAAAATCTGTAAGGACCCGATTTTACTATATTAATTAATTCGTGTGTTAAAAATATGTATTACTAAATATCGGTTTATAGACGATATTAAAATGCATATTTAATTTATAGAGCACACAAGAGTTGAAATAACTCAAACCGGATCAAGTTTTAACCCCGAATGAATAAAAGAAAACACACATTAAACTAATACATATCCATATACAGATATATGATATATATTATCTTTTACACCGTTTCTCTCTCCTCGTAAGTCATCTTCCACCGCCATCTGCGTCTTCTTCATTCTTTTCTTTTCCAAACTTTTCCCGTCGCTTTAAATGCTCGTATTTTCTTCGTTTTTGGCCTGATTTCAAAAGTAAATATAGTTTTGGAATCCTCGTGACGAGACCTATCTTTTGATACCGCTTGTGTAAGGTTTCCTCGCAACACTCGAAAACCCGCCGCCCTCTGTCCACGTTTTCCGGCCGGTTACCGCCGCAATCCTCATCAGTTTTTGTGGTGTTCGATTTACGGACGTTTTGAGGTTAATTTGTAGTCCTTAATCACAATTTCAGAGGTTGTTTAGGGTGAGCAGATTTTTAGTTCAAAGTCTGTGATTTTCGGTTGGATTTGGATTCAAGGAATTGATAATTGTTGTGTTTTGGATGTAGGAACAACAATTTCGTGGATTTGAGGTAACGAACAAAATTTCCAGACTTAATTGTGGAATTTTGGAAATTTCAGATTTATATAAGTTAGGATTTTCGAATTTTTAAGTTGTTTAAAGCATTATTTAGATGTTTAACTGTGTTAGAATTGCCTTATAGTAATTTAGGATTTATTCACTAATTCTGGACAATTTCAGATTATTTATATTTAGGTAATTCGACTTTTAGAGTCGTATATTCGATATTTGGTCATTAATAGGATGTTTTAATATTAAATATGAATTTTAGGATTTATGAGCAATTTTTCTGGAATTACAGATTCTGAAAATTTGGGATTGGAATATCCGAGAAATATTTGGGATAATTTCTATGGTAAATTAAGAATTGGTTGAGGTACGTATGAGCTGTTTATATTACGACGCCTATAATGGCATGTAATGATATTAAGTATTTTGTAATGAGTGATAACGTGTTTTATGTGCTTACGTGGATTATATGATTGCATTCACTCATTTACAAGTTTACATAGCACGTTGAGCCTTGACTCCTTTGATTGCTATTGATATTGATCTCTTGAGATATATTGAGTCATCATGGAGCGAGTGACATTGTTTTAGTGCACTCCTGAGATAGCATGAGGCACGGACAGGTAGCTCCTGTCGCCCTTCGATGCTACGTACGACACTCCTGATGACAGCATGAGGCTGGACGGGTCGCTCCTGTCACCCTCCGATGTTACGTGTATGGATTAGCAGTGATGATTCGAGGTCTGCTGCGTTCCTGGCACGGGTGGCCACTGAGTTTATTGTGATACGATTATTTGGACTCCTTTTGGTATCCCTTATTTCATTGATACCTGTCACGCATTACATTGCATTTCATTGTATTGTACTTGATTTTATTCATGTTAGTTATATTTGTCGTAATTTTTATAGTTCGTCGTACTGGGGTCCGACCCCTGTTTTCTTTTTATGCTGTGGTTGTTTGTGATTCCATAGCAGGTTATCCAGGGGGATTTGACGCATCTGGTGGAGCGTCATCTAGTGATATCCAGTGAGGTGAGCGTGGAGTCGAGTTCCCAGATATATGTATATATATCAGTTTAGCATATTTGCCGGGGTGATGCCCTGTGTATCTGTATAAATAGTTTTGGACCTTGTTTTGAATTGTTATTTGTGTGATCGAGCCTTGCCGGCTCTGCATGTGTTTAGTCCTGGCCAGTGCGGCTATAGGTTTGTAAATTGGAGTTGTGACTCTATTTTCGAGTATATATTGTTGGTTGTGTTGTACAGGTTTTTGGGATGTCCTATTTACGAATAGGTCATGCCGAAATTTCTGTAGGCCCAAACGCAAATTTTTAACTCGTTTTCGCTGTTTACATTAATTAATCCTGGTTGTTTGATCATTAAATATTAAATCAGGACACGGGCCCTTTCATTTGGTATCAGAGCGTATACTGGGATATGCTCGAACTAGAGTCTAGGACACTCGAGTTTAGACACTAACAAAATGGTTGCGTATGTGTGTGACTACTTGTTTTTACGTGACTTGCTTGTTGTGTTTATTATTTGAACTTATTTGATAGAACCAGTAGTTCTTGGCTTCAGAACTTAGTTTATGAATTCTTATTAGACCTCTGAGTTTCTATCATAGTTTTCTGTTTGTTAACATATTTTTGTCTGTATTTAAATCCTTGTGTCTTGTAGAATGGCACCAGGAGGAAGAGGTAGAAAAGGGAAGGAAGTTGTAGAAGAGTCTGCAGCGGAAAATGTTAGAAATCTTGATGATATTGTCAGGGGAAGACGTGGTCGACCAGCTGTCCATCCTCCAAAAGATGTGGACTTAGAGGTGGAACAACAACCACGGGTGAATCCTGACAAGGGAAAAGCTGTTCAGGCTGAGGCTGATCCAATAGCCCAATTGACTGAGAAAATGGGAGGAATACGATTAATAATTTCTCAATTTCAGGAGTTGCGTCCTCAAAAGTTCTTTGGCAATGAAGGAAGTGAGAAAGCTGCTAGTTGGTTGAAAAGTCTCAACAATATGTTTAATGGACTAGAATATCCTGATGATATTCGACTGAAGTTAGTTCCTTTTCAACTTAAAGACCGAGCGCAACTTTGGTGGGAAACGACAGCAGAAACATTTTCTGATTCTGGTGAAAAAATCACATGGGAAGTATTTTGTAAGCAGTTTGCACAAGAATATGCACCACCATCATACTATTCTGCTAAAGAAGATGAATTTAATCTGTTGGTGCAAGGCAATAAATCTGTTGCTGACTATGCTTCTCAGTTTTCTGCTCTTTTGCCTTATGTCCCACATGTTGCAAAGAATGATCGGTCAAAGCTTTCACATTTTTTGAAGGGGCTTACACGAACGATCCATACTTTGGTGACTACTGGAACTCCATCTACTTATATGAAAGCAGTAGAAAAGGCCAAGAAAATTGAAGCAAGTCTACTCAGGGGTGAACCACAATCAATCCCAGCATCTGTTCCTCAAGGAGCTGGAAGCAGTTCACAGACACCAATGGGTTTACCTTTATATCAGCCTATTCAATCTTCTCAGCAAGCGAAAAGGCCTTGGTTTAAAGCTAAGGGGAAACCATTTAAAAAGAAACAGCAGTCTAGTTCATCGAGTTCCAGTGGTAGTCGTGCAGAAAGTTCAGTTGGATCGTCTGGTAGGGTGTACTGTGACAGATGTGGTGGTAAGCATTTGAGTGCACATTGTACAGGATTTCCAGGAACTTGTTATACTTGTGGGCAGGTTGGACATTCATCTCGAGTATGTCCAAATGCTGGAAGACAGCAATTTCAACCACAACAGTTTGGCCAGTTTCCTGGACGACCATCATTCAGACCATATGCTCCTGTACCACAGTTTGCTCCTACACAGCCTTATGTTCCAGTACAGTCCACTCAGCAGCCTAAGTATCCATCTCCTCAGAGTCAGCAGCGTTTTCCAGGTCCACAGCAGGCTCAAGTCCATGCTATGACTCAGGATCAGGCACAAGATGCACCTGGGGGAGTTATTGCAGGTATTTGTTATATTTTTGAGTATCCTTCACGTCTCTTGATAGACACAGGAGCATCTCATTCATTTTTATCTGTTACATTTGCTGATGAGCATGAGATTGATTTTACCCCGTTATTGGATATTGTGTCTGTTGCTACTCCTGCTGGTGTTTTCTTGATGTCTAATGAGATAGTTTTGAATTGTGTGATTAGATTTGAGGATAAGATAATGATAACCAATCTAATCAAACTAGCTATGTCTGATTTTGACTGTATCTTGGGTATGGATACACTGATGAATTATAGAGCTACGGTTGATTGTTTCCATGGCATTGTGAGATTTAGACCGTATTATGGCAATAAGTGGAATTTTTATGGTAGTGATTCACAATCTCGCATTCCATTAGTATCGGCAATGGAAATGTTTAGATTATTGTCGATAGGAAATGAAGGATTTATGATTTATGCTCTAGATGCGACGAAGGAAGAGAAATTGAAAGTTTCAGATATTCCTGTCGTTAAGGATTTTCCTGATGTATTTCCTGATGAGATTCCAGGTTTTCCGCCTCAAAGGGAAATAGATCTTAGCATTGAATTAATGCCAGGGACAAGTCCTATTTTCCGAGCTCCATATCGATTAGCTCCAGCAGAATTGAAAGAACTCAAGACGCAATTGCAAGATTTGCTGGAAAAAGGTTATATTAGACCAAGTGTATCACCTTGGGGTGCTCCAGTCTTGTTTGTGAAGAAGAAAGACGGAACGATGAGAATGTGCATCGATTATCGGCAATTGAATCAGGCTACTGTGAAGAATAAGTATCCTTTGCCACGAATTGATGACTTTTTTGATCAGTTGCAGGGTACATCTGTATATTCTAAAATTGATCTTCGTTTCGGATATCATCAACTTCGAGTTCGAGAGGAAGATGTTTCCAAGACAGCATTTTGAACGCGTTACGGACATTATGAATTCTTAGTTGTGCCTTTCGGGTTGACTAATGCTCCAGCGGTTTTTATGGATTTAATGAATCGTGTGTTTCGGGAGTTTATAGATCGATTTGTTATCGTTTTCATTGATGACATTTTGATTTATTCTAAGTCAAGGAAGGAGCATAAAGAACATTTAACATTAGTTCTTCAGACACTCAGAACATCACAATTATATGCTAAGTTTTCGAAGTGTGAATTTTGGCTGGACAGAGTATTATTTCTAGGACATGTGATATCAGCACAAGGGGTATCTGTCGATCCTAGTAAAATTGAAGATGTTCTTAATTGGTCTCGACCAACCAATGTCTCTAAGATTCGTAGTTTTTTGGGTTTGGCTGGATATTATAGGCGTTTCATCAAGGGATTTTCCAAAATAGCTAGGCCTATGACTATATTGATGCAAAAAGATCGACGTTTTGTGTGGACTGAGGAATGTGAAGCTAGTTTTCAGATTTTGAAAGAGAAATTGACTACGGCTCCAGTACTAGCATTACCTTCAGGCTCAGGTGGATTTGTTGTCTGTACAGATGCTTCTTTGAATGGACTGGGTTGTGTTTTGATGCAAAATGGACGCGTAATTGCGTATGCATCTCGTCAATTGAAACCACATGAGACTCGTTATCCAGTTCATGATTTAGAATTGGCTGCCATTGTGCATGCATTGAAAATATGGCGTCATTATCTGTACGGTGAGCAGTTTGTGATTTATTCCGATCATAAGAGTCTGAAATATTTATTCACACAGTCTGATTTGAATATGAGACAACGTCGATGGTTGGAACTGCTTAAGGATTTTGACTGTGATATTCAATACCAGCCAGAAAACGTGAATCAAGTTGCAGATGCTTTGAGCAGAAAAGTTCATACTAAGATGTTGGCATCGTTAACTATTTCTAAAGTTCATGAGCATTTGAGAACTTCAGGATGGACTTATTGAGCTAAAGGTAATCATTTCATAGTTTCATCTATTCAAGTTGAACCACGAATAATTTCAAAAATCAAAGCAGCACAAAAGACTAATCCATATATTCATCAATTGAAAGAATTAACTCCAGCTGGTCAGTCAGGGAAATTTCTTGTTGCTTTTGATGGATGTTTGCGTTATAATGGTAGACTTGTGGTTCCGAATTTGATAGATTGAAAGACGATATACTACGAGAAGCTCATTGTAGTCGACATAGTGTACATCCTGGAATTAGAAAGATGTATCATATCTTGAAAGCCCATTACTGGTGGGAAGGTATGAAGAATGATATTTCTGATTTTGTGGCTAAGTGTTTGACGTGTCAATAAGTTAAGACTGAAAGAATGAGACCAGGTGGTATGTTACTTAGTCTTGAAGTACCACAGTGGAATTGGGAACACATTACTATGGATTTCGTGACACACCTACCTCGATCTAATCGTGGTTGTGATGCCATTTGGGTTATTGTGGATAGATTGTCTAAATCTGCCCATTTTATTCCATATGATCGTACTTGGACATATACGAAAATGGCAAAAATGTACATTGATCAGATAGTGCGATTGCATGGTGTGCCAGTTACTATAGTATCAGACCGTGATCTCAGATTTACTTTTAAGTTTTGGTCTAGTTTGCAATCAGCTTTGGGTTCTAAATTGGCCATGAGTACTGCCTATCATCCACAGACAGATGGTCAATCTGAAAGGACTATTCAGACACTTGAAGATTTATTACGAGCTGTTGTGATGGATTTTAGTGGTGGTTGGCAAGAATCTTTAGCTCTGGTGGAATTCTCTTACAATAATAGTTATCAAGTATCTATCGGGATGGCACCATTTGAAGCCTTGTATGGCAGAAAATATAGATCTCCGATCTGTTGGGAAGAAGTAGGAGAACGACAGTTGTCAGGACCAGAGTTTATTCAAGAGATGAAAGAAAAAGTTGACCTGATCAGGAAAAGAATGAAAGCAGCTCAGGATCGTCAAGCCAGCTATGCTAATAACAGACGTAGACCTTTAGAATTTCAGGTTGGCGATTTTGTTTTCTTGAAAGTATCACCATTTCGTGGTACTATGAGATTTGGGCGTAAAGGAAAATTAGCTCCTCGTTATATCGGTCCGTACGAGATTGTTGAGAAGATTGGTATTTTGGCGTATCGTTTGAACTTGCCGCAGAGTTTGTCTGCGATACATGATGTATTTCACGTATCTATGCTGCGGAAGTATGAACCAGATCCTTCTCATATCTTGAGGGCTGATGATGTAAAGTTGGATAGTTCCCTTAGCTATGTTGAGTATCCAGTGCAGATCCTTGATCGTAAAGAAAAGCAACTTAGGAACAAGACGATTCCTTTAGTTATAGTAGAATGGAGTAGACATGGGAGAGAAGAAGCCACATGGGAATTGGAGTCTAGAATGCGTCAAGAATGGCCTCACTTGTTTGAAAATATGATGACTTATTCCATGTACTCTAATTTTCCTATGTACTATCAGTGGTAGATGTTTAACCATTTTGTATATAAGTTTGATGTGTGTTAATTTCGAGGAAAAATCTTGTTTTTAGAGGGGAAGAAATGTAAGGACCCGATTTTACTATATTAATTAATTCGTGTGTTAAAAATATGTATTACTAAATATCGGTTTATAGACGATATTAAAATGCATATTTAATTTATAGAGCACACAAGAGTTGAAATAACTCAAACCGGGTCAAGTTTTAACCCCGAATGAATAAAAGAAAACACACATTAAACTAATACATATCCATATACAGATATATGATATATATTATCTTTTACACCGTTTCTCTCTCCTCGTAAGTCATCTTCCACCGCCATCTGCGTCTTCTTCATTCTTTTCTTTTCCAAACTTTTCCCGTCGCTTTAAATGCTCATATCTTCTTCGTTTTTGGCCGGATTTCAAAAGTAAATATAGTTTTGGAATCCTCGTGACGAGACCTATCTTTTGATACCGCTTGTGTAAGGTTTCCTCGCAACACTCGAAAACCCGCCGCCCTCTGTCCACGTTTTCCGGTCGGTTACCGCCGCAATCCTCATCAGTTTTTGTGGTGTTCGATTTACGGATGTTTTGAGGTTAATTTGTAGTCCTTAATCACAATTTCATAGGTTGTTTAGGGTGAGCAGATTTTTAGTTCAAAGTCTGTGATTTTCGGTTGGATTTGGATTCAAGGAATTGATAATTGTTGTGTTTTGGATGTAGGAACAACAATTTCGTGGATTTGAGGTAACGAACAAAATTTCCAGACTTAATTGTGAAATTTTGGAAATTTCAGATTTATATAAGTTAGGATTTTCGAATTTTTAAGTTGTTTAAAACATTATTTAGATGTTTAACTGTGTTAGAATTGCCTTATAGTAATTTAGGATTTATTCACTAATTCTGGACAATTTCAGATTATTTATATTTAGGTAATTCGACTTTTAGAGTCGTATATTCGATATTTGGTCATTAATAGGATGTTTTAATATTAAATATGAATTTTAGGATTTATGAGCAATTTTCTGGAATTACAGATTCTGAAAATTTGGGATTGGAATATCCGAGAAATATTTGGGATAATTTCTATGGTAAATTAAGAATTGGTTGAGGTACGTATGAGCTGTTTATATTACGACGCCTATAATGGCATGTAATGATATTAAGTATTTTGTAATGAGTGATAACATGTTTTATGTGCTTACGTGGATTATATGATTGCATTCACTCATTTACAAGTTTACATAGCACGTTGAGCCTTGACTCCTTTGATTGCTATTGATATTGATCTCTTGAGATATATTGAGTCATCATGGAGCGAGTGACATTGTTTTAGTGCACTCCTGAGATAGCATGAGGCACGGACAGGTAGCTCCTGTCGGCCTCCGATGCTACGTACGACACTCCTGATGACAGCATGAGGCTGGACGGGTCGCTCCTGTCACCCTACGATGCTACGTGTATGGATTAGCAGTGATGATTCGAGGTCTGCTGCGTTCCTGGCACGGGTGGCCACTGAGTTTATTGTGATACGATTATTTGGACTCCTTTTGGTATCCCTTATTTCATTGATACCTGTCACGCATTACATTGCATTTCATTGTATTGTACTTGATTTTATTCATGTCAGTTATATTTGTCGTAATTTTTATAGTTCGTCATACTGGGGTCCGACCCTTGTTTTCTTTTTATGCTGTGGTTGTTTGTGATTCCATAGCAGGTTATCCAGGGGGATTTGATGCATCTGGTGGAGCGTCATCTAGTGGTACCCAGTGAGGCGAGCGTGGAGTCGAGTTCCCAGATATATGTATATATATCAGTTTAGCATATTTGCCGGGGTGATGCCCTGTGTATCTGTATAAATAGTTTTGGACCTTGTTTTGAATTGTTATTTGTGTGATCGAGCCTTGCCGGCTCTGCATGTGTTTAGTCCTGGCCAGTGCGGCTATAGGTTTGTAAATTGGAGTTGTGACTCTATTTTCGAGTATATATTGCTGGTTGTGTTGTACAGGTTTTTGGGATGTCCTATTTACGAATATGTCATGCCGAAATTTCTGTAGGCCCAAACGCAAATTTTTAACTCGTTTTCGCTGTTTACATTAATTAATCCTGGTTGTTTGATCATTAAATATTAAATCAGGACACGGGCCCTTTCAAAATCCACAAAATTAAATATTTATAGCGGTAACCCAACATTGAGAATTGGAGATCCCAAAATCCTGGTTCAATGGGACAACTAAGTTATAAATATTAGTTTGAGTATTTGAAATTTTTGCTCGCTCATTCCTAGAACATCCAAGTAGATATATAAGACCTGCAACATGTGTTGAGGTTATGAATCTAAAATATTGGCCGCTTTGATTGAAACGCTTATGAATCTAAGATATATATGGTCCAGGGCTGAATGGACACAACATGAGAACTAAATATGTTCGAAATATTATTATGTAAATACTGTTGACTTGGTTTACATAAAAATTGACTAGTTCAAGACATCAAGTCATTATACAACAATTAAATTCGACAGTATTTAACTAAGGTAGGTTCAAAGTCACAAGCTACTTATCCTGATGTAATAATAATTCAAAAGAATTTTCAAGTGAGTCTGCATACATGCATAAGTTTCATTCATGTGGGGGATTGTTGGAAATTTTGAATGAAAAAAGTTGGTTTTGGAGTTGGAAAAGACTCGGGCAGAAGAGCTGCGCGCTCGAGCACGCATGGTGATGAACAAATAAGCAAATATCTTTATTTGGCCTATCATAAATTTTTTAGACTTTGATTTTTGTCTTCAATCATCGTTTCTATGATATTAACTAATCCTGATACTTTCAGAAGGAAAGTTTTGCTTAGTGACACTGTTGGGTTTATCTCTGATTTGCTTGTTCAGTCAGGTGATCAATAAGTAGTTGCGCGATTATAAACTTTATTTTATTGCGGTTGTTGTTCTTTAGAGTCATTTAAATGACATTTTGTAGCTAGCTAGTGGAAGCATTTCATGAAACGTTGGAAGAGGTTGTTGAAGCTGACCTCCTTGTGGTATGAACGTACGTGCCATCTTTTCTCTCTCGCTTTTAAATAAAAACTGGTATACTCTGCTTGCTGGGTGTATATTTATTTCGCATGTTATGGACTCAAGTGCTCAAAATCTTGATGAATACCGGAAAACTATTTTGGAAGTTCTTGGCCGGGTGGATTGGAATGCCTGGGAGAAGTTAATTTCACTTTGGAAATACGTACATCAATTCATATGCACTAGCTACTAGCTAGCACATCACATTTAAATTGATATCATAATACTCGTCTCTCTTTTACTATTAAAGAACCAAATATGTTATCAATTTAATTAGGAAATGTTACATCCAGAAAAACACCTGCTTACACAATCGAGATCATCTGCTATACAAAACAAAGATTCTGATTCACCTTGTGCAAACTTATCCTCAGGTTGATCTTCAAGAAACAGAATTAGACCAAGCCGAACATGAAGGTGAAGATATCACGAAATTCCTCAGGAGTATATAACTTCTTACGATGCATTGTTTGTTTTTATAGGTTTCTCATTTTAATTTTTTCCATAGTTGCAAGGAGCTTACGTACAAAAAATATTTTATTTTATCTGAAATATATATATGTATGTATGTTAAAGCATATATATAATTAATTTACCGTTTACTTGGATGAAATAACAAAGTAAATATAAAAATATTTATGATTATGTTAAACATTAATAATTTGTATTATTTGTTTGTTTGCTTGAAACATTAGAGATAAAAGAGAGGGTTGAAGAGAGAAAAATGACAGAGAATAAAATTGCAGAATTCGAACACCAAAATTTTTAATGAAATGGGTTTAAATTTAATATTGAATATCAAATATTGATCAGCATATCGTATTGAAAATTATGGTATAAGAAAATTTTATACCGATATTATATTGAAACTCTCGGTATACCAAAAATTGGTATACCGAAATTTTAAGTACATATAAATAGCATCATATCGAAATTTTACGGTATACCGAAATTTTGGTACGGTGTTGGTATATACCGTTTTATACCGAAAAAAATCTTTATATTTTTTAAAATTTATAAATTTATTTTTAATAAATATTATATATTGTTAAATTTTTTAATATTGTTTTCGATATTTTTGATATACCGGTATATACCGAAAATTTCAAATTCATAACGTTAATTATCATACCAAAAAATTCGGTATGTTTTTCCACGTCTAATAAGACCACTTAAATAGTCAACTCTTTGATATTGTATTAAAAACTAGCTTGTTAAAAAATTAAAACAATGAAAACGAATCAAAACTAAAATTTATAATTCAGTATATATATGCATTATTATATATTTATACAGAGCTTTGGAATATAATTAAAAAACATATCAAGAGTGACTGAATGAGTAAATATTATCACGTACAATTATGCATGTCATGTTTTCGTCTATTTTCATGAGACGTTTTATTTCAATCTCTTTTGGGAACAATTTTAAGAAAGCTGTATTCAAAAAAAAAAATCAAGAAAGCTAAAATGTCTATTTTCCTCCAATATTAGTTTATATATGAGATTCTCTCACATATTTATATATATTCATACGTAAAATGGGTAATCTAACAGATATTTATAATGAAATTAAAGACAATATTTTTTTTATATAAAAGCAAAACTTTTTGTGAGTAGGATAAAATAGGATATTCGTTTACAAAATTGACTCGTGAGATTGTCTCATTGAAATTTTGTGTTTGTCTTAACTTCGGCCCATGATCATTTTTTTCATTATAATGGAAAAACACAAAACAAAATTGTAGAAGACTAGAAGTTATTGACGATCATGGGGAATATACAAATTGTTTTATTATTTTAATCAAACAAACGTAAATTATTCATAAAAAAATATGTTTTTATTTGGACATGTACTTTAAAAAAGTTTTTAGTGTTTTATAAGTGTTAAAAACTTAAAGTATATATATGTACGTTTGAACAAAATTTTTGTAAAATGTTTTTGAAAAATATTTTTTAGAAAGTGTTTTTCAAGTATAATTTATAAAGAACATTTGAGATGTGTTTTTAGATTTTTTAGAATGACACTAAGATTTAAAAAAAAATGGAACTATGAAATGTAAAGATGAACAATATTAATTAGTTTGAAATGTTAAAATATTTTTATAAAATAGTTGTCCAAAAAATATTTATTCTTTAAACTACTTTTAAAATATTTTATAAAAAAAATTTAAAAACAATTTATAAAAAATTTTATAATATTTCATCTTCACAAAAGCAATACATAATAACTATCATTAGTAGCATCCGATCCATATAATTAGTCATAATTTGTATGATTTTTTAGTTTATAAATTTATATCGAAAAATGGGATTACCACCAATTTTTGTTTTTTTTTTAGAAGAAACCAATTTCTTATTCAAAATCAGACTACCTGGTATATATATATATATATATATGATAAAAACTCCTATGAGACGGTCTCAAGGGTTATTTTTATGAAACGGGTCTCTTGTATGGGTTATCCATTAAAAAATATTAAAATTTATGCCAAAAGTATTACTTATTATTATAAATATGGGTAGGGTTGACCCGTCTCACGGATGAGACCGTCTCACAGGAGTGTTACTCTATATATATATAGTTCTTTTATGGTGCCCAACAACTATGTCCAACTCCGTGTCCACCATGTATAATTCAACTCACCAATTGTGCTGGTCAACTCATCTATTGTACATGGTAAGTACGGAGTTGGGCATAGTTGTTGGACAACATAAAAAAAACTAATATATATATATATATATATATATATATATATGAGTGGTCCATGATAAAGATCAAATAATAATAGTAGATGTACGTGGCTTTTTAGGGGTTTCACATATTATAATATTAATTAATTAATAGTAATAGATGTACGTAGCTTATTAACGCTTCTAGCATAATGTTTTCTCTTTTTTTTTCTCTCGAAAGCTTCTAGTATAATGTTGCACTTGCGTGATAATGCATTTCATAAATAATTAAAAATTTCAAGTTTATAATTATAATTCTCATGACAAGTAAATAATAAATTCCAAAATGTATCATCCAATACAATTAGTCAACTACTAATGATGCATATACCCAATCATAATAATGTAAGTTCAAGTGCAATGTACAACATAACGTGTAACCCTCAGTGTACATGTAGCATTACCAATAATATAATATACATATATGGAAACTTATATAAATCTAATTTTAATCAATATTTAAGAGATAATCTGTATGATTGATTAGTTTATATAGATAAAAAAAAATAAAATAAAAATAAAAACAGGATCGGGCCGAAATATCCACCAATTTAATTAAAAATAAAAGACTACCGACTCTTGTTTTTTTGCTTGATCTTTTATTTTTCAAAATAATAAATATATAAGTGGTCCATGAAATATTTGGACCGTCCATTGAAATGAACTAATGATTCGCAATCTCGGGCCATACTTTATACGAACCAGGCCCAAGGGAATTGACACGCAAAGGTTAGGTGACCAGTTTAAATATATATATATATATATATATATATATATATATATATATAAATCGTTAAAGTTTTATAAAAATAATAATCTCATGAAATACATAGTTGATACTTGTGTAATGTAAGGTATATGTATCTTATTTCATGTTACAAGCATAAGGTTACACTGTGGTAATGTTGTACGTAAAATGGAGGAACAAATGTCTGATAATAAAATTAAAAGTTATAATTGATGATAACGATGCAAATAATCCAAACGTCACGCTACGTCGCATACTATGGATAATTATTATAACTTCTGCAATATAATTGTAATTGAACTCGTAACTTTTGCTCAAATATCAATCATATGATCAACTGTCAGTTCTTTTCATATAATAAAAATAATACAACTCAAATATTTTAAATCGAATAGTGCTCTGAACAACACATGATAGTGATTGTGACAAGGGTAATAGTAGTTTAATTATATAAAATTAGGAGAAAATATATATTTTTATGAGCATGGATGATGGATGCCACTCAAATAAAAGATACCCCAACAAAAAGTTTATTGAAATAGAATCCAAAAACTCGTCAGCAAGAGTGTACCATATTCGCAGCAAAATTCACTGCGTGTGTTGTTGCTTCAACTCAAACAAGAAACAACCAACCCCACGTCTCTCTCAATCTCCACATAAACGTTAATCACACCATTTTGGCTAGGCCCGCCGGAAGATTCTCGAAAAGCAAAGAAATCTCCTCCATTTAAGCCCATAGGTGCTGTGATTATCGAGAGGGTATTGTGGAGATGGATGAGTACATTGTGGGAACTCTCTCTGCTTTTATGCTGGGATTGGTTATCTTCTACGTTTTGCGAAGAAAGACCGTCGAATCTGCGCGGAAGAGGGACAGTGAAAGTGGAAAAATGGACAATGGGTACGAGATTCGGAGTGAGCAGATGAACGGGGAATGCCGGGCCGATGAAGGGTCCGACCCGGATGTTATTATTGTGGGCGCTGGAGTCGCCGGAGCTGCTCTGGCTTATACACTTGGGAAGGTCAATTCTTGTTCTTGTTTCTTTAATTTGTTGTCATTATCTGTTATATCTTATAAATCATTGTGGCAACCTTTCTTTTTGGAAAAAAAAATGGAATCTTGGTAATAGTTGCAGAAATGGGGACTTTTACAAATTTAAATTTATGATGGTTGAAAGGTAAAATGGACTCTGAGATCTGGAAGATCAATCTTCTCCTTATTTCTTTCAGATTTGTGCTTTCAGCAGATCTCACACTTACTTTTTCATGAAATTGTTGAAAGTGTAAATACTACCGTTGGCCAGTTCATGTTAAGTTGGGATCTCAATAAAAATAATGCATAAAATTTGCTTTAAAAAATAATAATAATAATAATAATGGATAGCTTTCTAGGTCCAACCTCCTCTCCAGTTTATGTTAAGACCAAAGGGGCTTTAGTTGGCTCAAGTTGTCTCACATTCTAGTGGAATCATTGTCTTAGGATGCTAAAATATGCTCAATTGAGCCGAGTCATGTGAATTGATGTGTCTGTTTAAGGGTTAGTTCGACCTTACCTTGGGTATTAGTCAAAAAGTTGATCCAATGGCTATGAGGGAGCAATATCATTTTTTCACGATGTATTTGGCAAGGCGAAAAAACATATGTGATCCCTTTACAACCATTTGATGCCAATAAGGGTAGAGTCGAACAAATCATGTTTCAGTATCTCAACTTGTCATGGTTGTTATTTGTTAATATCCTGAGATTGAGGTTAATTAAATATGCTTACTTCATCATCAGACAGGTAAGACTGATTTCTCTATTTTAATTCTCTAAACCTGATGACTTGTGTAAAATAATATTTGAGATTTGGCTGCTTATCAAGGATTATGCTTTATTTATGTTATATAATAGTACAGTTCATTGGTTGGCATAGTTGATTAAATAAATTTCAAAATGGGTAGTGGTGCCGTGTGGTGGAAATTACACAATATTCAAACTTACAACTTGTAGCACCATGTGGAGTTATAAAGCATGACTTGTTTCAGTTTCGAACGGAGGATAACAGAGACGAAAATTCATGTAGCAGACCCCGACTTGTTTGCAACTAAATCTTGAATTATGATAATATGAATTACGAGGGATTGTGTAGAATATTTCCTTGCTTGTATATTCATATATTTGAAGAGGAGCTACTGTGGCAAAAAGAATTTGAAATGCAAGTCTATTTTCTACTTTCCTTGTCCCAAGCATATGCTAGCACTATGGAAGATTGATGAGCTGGCTGAAAAATAGTTACTTAACAATGACGTTGAAATAGTTAACACCTTTGACTGATCTGAATCAGAAGTGGTTTGCATGATTCCATGTAGCTGTCTTATAGCCACTATTTTTTATAAAAATAATCAGTCTTTCCTCATCTACTTGTTTGAGTTCACGACTTCATGTTCAACTTTAGTTTACCTTAGTAAATGTTTTATTTACCGTTAAACATTTCAGGATGGACGGCATGTACGTGTCATTGAAAGAGATTTGTCAGAGCAGGACAGAATCGTCGGTGAGCTCCTACAGCCAGGAGGATACCTCAAATTGATCGAGTTGGGACTCGAAGGTGCACTCTAACTTTATCCAAATTATGCTCGTTTTTATGAATGCTTGTTTTTTTTCTCACGTTTCTTGGATGGATAAGTTATATTTTCTTTCTTTCTTTTGGCATCAAAGACTGCGTTGAGAATATCGAGGCCCAACGTGTGGTAGGATATGCTCTATTCAAGGATGGGAAAAACACCAAATTGGCATATCCCTTAGAAAACTTCCATTCAGATGTGGCTGGAAGAAGTTTTCATAATGGGCGCTTCGTCCAGAGGATGAGAGAGAAGGCGGCTACTCTTCCCAAGTGTGTACATTTTTTATGCCCTTCCAATATTTGCTCACATTTGCATATAGCAGTGTTCTAAAAGCGCCATCTAGGCAGTGAGCAGCTGCTCACTCATTGCCCCGATTTTTACAAAGACGATGTCTCTGGGTGTTGTTGCACAAATCGGCGGCTTGGGCGCTTCCTAGGTGGCTCGAGATCCACCCAGGCGGATTTATATATATATATATATAATCGGGTTCGAAAATAAAAAAATTTAACAATTTAATTTATGTTCAATTTAATGTCAAAATGATGAACAAGAAGAAAAAAAGTGGCTGTGCTACTTACCAGTGAAGTAACTATGACATAAAGGATGGATTGTTGATGGTGGAGATGAAAATGTAAGGTAAATGTTGAGATGTAAGAGAATTTCACAAAGAAGAATTTGTATTGGATGAAGAGAGGGGGCATGTCATGGATTTTGAGTTTGAATCCTCACGTAGAAATATAAGCTAAAAAAACCATTTAGGCAGCCGCGGGCCTACAGCTTTTTAGAACAATGGTGTATAGGTCTTAGTACTCATGTTTCGAGGCCTCTGTAAGTCATATCGAACAAACCATTATCTATGGTTCGGTGAAGATAATTGTTTACATAAAGGGAGCACTATTGATAGTTTGAGGGAAACAAAATCTCATCTATTTTATCCAGTTTCATATAGTAATGTTCTTACTTCCAGACCTCTTTGTTTTTGTTCCTTTGTGTCGAAATGAAATTATATTTGTTCAACAGCGGAAAAAAATGAGTTTGACAGTGAAAACCAAGTGTTTTGGAAGATTTATTAACTTAATCATGTTTTACAAGCACTCACTTAAATGGTTCTCGCATATGTCAAGCAGTGTTCTAAATGGCGGTCGAGGTGGCCGCCTAGGCGGTAGGCGGCCCTCGACCACCCCGCCTTAGTCTAAGGCGGTTTCTATAGGCGGTCCGAGGCCATCCGGCGGCGGAGGCGGGCAAGCAGGCGGTCGAGGTGGCGGAGGCGGGCAAAAAAGCGGTCGAGGCGGTCGATGATTTTAAAATTTCAATCAGCTATCAAAGTCAAACAATTTAAAAAACCAGTCAAAGTCAATCAATTTAAAAAACCTTAGTTATAATAAAAACACCTCTCAATCTCTTTTGTATTTACTTTTGGTTTCAAATGTCCTCCACCGTCAGCTACCACCTGCCTCAAACTGCCACCATCCGCCCTCCGCCGCTGCCGCCATCTGCCACCACCTTAATTATCTCGTTAGTTTGCATTTATAATTTTATATATTTATTTGCACTTTGTCAAGATTGTATATATTGTACGAAGCTTCTTTAGGCATAAACATTATTTAATTACATATATTACACAAAAAATTTTGACTATTTGTAATTACATTGCATGGTTATATATAATTGTCTATTAAAAATTGCTAAAAAAATTCAACCGCCTAGGAGGCCGAGGCGGTAGGCGGTCACTGACCGCCCCGCCGCCTCCCGCCATTTACAACATTGATGTCAAGTTTGTATGTGTCTTCTTATTTTAAAAACACTTCTTCAACAGTGTACAACTAGAGCAAGGTACTGTAACATCTTTGCTCGAGGAAAATGGAACTATAAAAGGTGTGCAGTATAAAACTAAAGCCGGGCAAGAGCTTAAAGCTTATGCACCTCTTACAATTGTTTGCGATGGATGCTTCTCAAATTTGAGACGTTCTCTTTGCGACCCAAAGGTAATTTCAAGAAAGCATATGATGACTGTACCTACACATCATATTTTATTTCCATTTCAAAGCTTTCGGTGCCTGATCTTGAAGAATTGCTCTTATTTTTCAGGTGGATATCCCTTCATGTTTTGTTGGTTTGGTATTGGAGAACTGTGAACTCCCATTTCCAAATCACGGGCACGTTATTCTAGCCGATCCCTCTCCAGTCTTGTTTTATCCGATTAGTTGTACCGAAATTCGCTGCCTGGTTGATGTACCTGGTCAAAAACTTCCTTCTCTTGCTAGTGGGGAAATGGCAGAATATTTAAAAACAATTATAGCTCCTCAGGTTTGTCAAATATTGTATGAAATAAAAATTTAAACATCCAAACCCCTTGTAGGAGTTTGAAATCATTGTGCTTTTCTTAGTATTGAGTACGCTTTTCTGCTTTGTTTTAGGTTCCATCGGAGCTCCATGATGCGTTCATATCTGCGGTTGATAAAGGAAATATAAAAACAATGCCTAACAGAAGCATGCCAGCGGCTCCTCATCCTACCAAGGGGGCTCTATTGATGGGTGATGCTTTCAATATGCGCCATCCTTTGACAGGTGGAGGAATGACTGTGGCACTGTCCGACATCGTTGTATTACAAAATCTACTCAGGCCCTTACATGACTTGAAGGATGCTGATTCATTGTGTAAATATCTCGAGTCATTCTACACTCTACGTAAGGTAAAGATAGAATACCGAACTTGATATATCGCCCTAAAGTGGCAAAAAAATCTTCATTTAGTATTTTATGCTGAAATTTTCATGTTCTCATTTCACAGCCAGTGGCATCAACTATTAACACATTGGCTGGGGCCTTATACAAAGTGTTCTGTGCCTCCTCCGATCAAGCAAGAAAGGAAATGCGCCAAGCCTGTTTCGATTACTTGAGTCTTGGAGGGGCTTGTTCGAGGGGACCCGTGGCTTTGCTCTCTGGCCTAAATCCCCGCCCGCTGAGCTTGGTAATGCATTTCTTCGCTGTTGCTATGTATGGCGTTGGTCGTTTGCTAGTACCGTTCCCTTCACTAGGCCGACTGTGGATGGGAGTCAGATTAATATCGGTATGGTACTCTCTCCCGCTCGAGTTCATTACAGTATAACATGATTGAAGTCTCCCTCTTTTGAACTTTCTATAGAACACAAGCATCTTGTTAACGTAACACATTGATCTGTGTATACTTTATTTGCATCAACACGAATACCTTATGCTCTGCGTGCACTCGATCATTCCAGGGCGCTTCGAGTATCATCTTGCCCATCATAAAGGCGGAAGGCGTTAGGCAAATGTTCTTCCCTGCTACTGTTCCGGCATACTATCGAGCTGCTCCAGCCAAATGACAATGATTTTTTTTTTTGTTCTCGTTCTTTTTATATTGTTGACACCATTTCATGTGTGAATTGTGATACAGGTCCACTTGCTTGATGGTGTAAAATGGAATTATATAAGGAAAAAAAAAAAGAATTTGTTGAAAATCGAATATTAGTAAAAATAAAATAAAAAATCATATTTGCATTTGCGATGCAGAAAATAAAAATAATGTTGAAAAAAAAATAACGATCATAATATTTCTGGCGTAAAGAAAAGTTAGTTCCATCACATTGACGACAATGGTCTTTGACTTTGAGTAGGGGTAAAGAAATTAAATTGAACCGAATATAAGTAAAAATTTAAGGTTCGAATTCAGCTCGAATTAAATATCCGAGTTAAATATATTTGAATTAGAATTCAATTTGAAGCCTCGAAAATTTTAAATTTTTCGTTTTTTCTAAACTTAAATGAAGTTCGAAATCGGCTCGAAATATTAGAACATATTTTTCAGCTATTACTTGAACATTAATGTCTGATAATGAATGTTTAAAAGATCAAAATTTTCAAAAGACTTTAAATATATTTTTAATATATAATATTATTGTAATGAATTACGAAATCTTACAAACGACTAACGAAGTATCGATCAAAATAATTTTTTGCTTGAGTTTCGTTCGAAAAAAAATCGAAAATGTTTGAGTTCGACTCGAGTTTAATAACATCGAATACAAATTAAATATTTATTGAACTAGCTCGATAAATATTTATACGTTGATATTATTTGCATTTTGTTTTATTTTATGTTATATATATTATCTTATTCTTCATTAAAATATTTTAATAAGAAATTAGATTCAAAAGATAAAGTGCGGACAACCTAAATTATTTATAAATTGATTAGACTACATTATTGCGCTTTTTCTCGTATAAAATAGTACTACAAGTCAAATGGTGCACTAACATGTTTAAAAAAAAGTACTTATATATAATGGTTTTATTCCATTAACAAATTTTACGAAAGTGACCAACGTCATAAATCTCGTCAAAATTGTGCGAAATAGAAATAATAATAATAATAATAATAATAATAATAATTTCAAGAATAAGAATATTTTTTTATTAATAATAACTAAAATATATAATTCAAGTAAAAAAAATTTAGAAAATAATAGAAAGAAAACAAACAAAAAAAATTAAACGGAGGAGACATGTTTGACTCCTTCGGATAATCGAAATCGCAAAAAGAGACAAAAATACGAAAACAAAAAAAACTATTATCCCTATTTATTAATATTTCTGAAAGTTTTGGTTTTGGTTTTGGTTTTGGTTTTTGTTTTCGTTTTTGTTTTTTTATTTAAAAATATTT
Source organism: Henckelia pumila (assembly GCF_033568475.1). Classification (NCBI taxonomy): domain Eukaryota; kingdom Viridiplantae; phylum Streptophyta; class Magnoliopsida; order Lamiales; family Gesneriaceae; genus Henckelia; species Henckelia pumila. The sequence continues at coordinate 6,891,421 of NC_133121.1, read as the reverse complement.
TTTATATTTATTATTATTATTTTTATTTGTATTATATTTAATCAAAAACCCCTTAACAATGGATACTCGTCTACAACTCCTCTTGGATAATGCTATATGTACATAGAGTTTTACATAAAGGGTTACACGTCTTATTAAATTAAGAAAATATATCAATTTTTTAAAAAAGAATATCTTTATTTTTCAACCTACAATTGTTTCTTTCTCAAAAAAACTCTTAACGAAAATATTATTATTATTTATTGTACAGTTTTAGAGGTGTCAAAATTGAACCCAACCCGAGTTGATCAGATAATCATCGAATTAAGGTTGAGGTTTTGGGGTTCAGGTTGGGCTCGAAATATTTGATTTTTTAAAAAAATTTTAACAAAATAATTAAATACACATAATAATAATCAATATATTTTGATTTAAATACATAATAACAAAATCTCACTTATATAGTTCTATATAATTTAAATTTGAAAGTTCGAGTGTACAAAATTTAAAATATACTTACCACACACAATAAAAATTATTTTTAAAAATAAATATTTTACAAAATAATTATTACATGTTGAAAATTTATGATACAATATATAATAATTTGAAGAATTTTGAAATACTTTTCTAATTTAATATAGCGTGTAACCTTATATGTAAGACTTTATGTACACATGGCATTGTCCAGACATTTATGGTCCGTGCTGTGGATTGCTTTATACATCTCTTATTTGCAGTAACATTTGGGCCTATCCAATTTGAAATGAGCCCAAAATAATACCCAGACCAAACCAACTATTCACCGTCTTCTTCCCCCCAATTCCCGACAGTCACATTTCGATCTCCAGCAGAATCAAGAATCGTTTCAAGAAATTCATCAAATGCTGAGAACCATTTTTCACCGGCATCATTCATTTACCTCACCATATTTTTCACCAGCAATAAACCTTTTAACCTCGATCCCTTCTCGCTTCCCGCCCCTTTTTTCATGTTTCTCCAATTCTTCAATACTACAGAGCAGGCAGCATGATGGTGATGGAGATGAATTTAACAGTGATCCCGGTGCTCCTCCGAGGCTGTTTGTGGTGCAGCCGAGGCTCCGGCCACAAAATTTTTTGAAAGCTAAACTTGAGGAGGCACTCAATCTTGCGAATTCTCTTGAACAGCAGCGCGATGGGTTTTACCAGACGGAGTTCTTGGATAAAGAAATCCCGCCTCATCTTGTTGTTCAGAACCCAGCTGCAAAGTCTCCTCGTGCCGGTTAGTCTCATCTCATCTTTCTTATCATTGTTTTTGGATTCTGGCTTTTCACTTTGAATTTGTTTTGAGGCTACTGATTCTGAGATGTAGGCTTTTGCTTTTAGATTGGTATTGGGTATTAAAAGTAGCTGTAGTTCTTTTTTTTTAATGCTACGTGTTTAAGAGTTGTTGATTCCATTGCTTGCTCGATCATGGATTACTTCTCATGTTTATGCCAAGTTATTGCGCAAAAGGTTAACTTTGGAGGATGGCGATGTACTACGTCGGCTTGATACCACAATGGATAATACAACACCATAAAATCTTCACTCATTTATGTAGCATAAGAACTGATAGAGGTCTAATAGTCTACCACTTGATTTTTGTGATTATTCAATGTTCCATGGAGATGGCTCATCGTAAAAAAAATGGATGTATGGTGATCCTTGTTTTTTTTTTTTGGGCAAAAAATGCAGTAGGTAGGACTTATAAGAATCTACATCATATGATTTGCAGACACATATTTTGGAGTTGGGACCGTGAGCACTGTCAAAATTCATATAAATGAGTTGGACTCAAAGGTAGTGATACCATGGTTGAATTTGACAATTTTCTTTCTGTCAATGTGATGTTAACGGCTCCCGTTATTTGGATAGATTTTGATATACTTTTACTCTACTGACAGCATGGAGTAGATGCTATTTTTGTGAATGCTATTCTTTCTGGTATTCAACAGCGGAATTTGGAGGTAAACAAACTCGATTGCGGTCTTTTTTTCTTGTTTCAACTTCCAAATTTTTTATATGCACAATTTCCTTCAATGCGGTGTGTTGAAGAGGAGTTCCTAAACTTCCTTTCATGATTCCATGGACATGACCTTTGTGTTGATTTCATTTGCTCCTTGTTTTGCAGCGGGCCTGGGGAAAACCTGTTCTAGACCGTGTGGGTCTCATAATAGAGATCTTTAATGCCCATGCCCAGACAAAGGAAGCTAAGTTACAGGTAATGTGCTATCTGACTCTGCCAAACAAAGGATCTTGGAAATGTGTTCATATTTTTTTCTATTAACTTACAGGCTGAGTTAGCAGCTCTTATGTACAAGAGAAGCAGACTTGTTCGCGTACGTGGTCTTGATGGGCGGTACACATTTGGTGGGGTTGGAGAAGCAGAAGTTGTTAGTGCGAGAGGGTGAATTGTTGCAATGTGTTCCGTTGAAATCTTATTGGTTATTATTTCTGCGCAAGCATGTGGATATTTACTAGAGATTTCTCATGGAATTAATGACGATTTTCAGGAGAGGGAGCGGAGGGCGTGGCTTTATTAGTGGTGCTGGAGAAACCGAGCTTCAGCTACAACGACGAAGGTTTGTTAATTTAATAATCATAAAGATTATTTCCTTCTAACTTACGCATGCATGTTCACACCAATTTAGGGATTACGTTTTCTTCTGTTTTTTGAAATTACGTAACTGGGGTCTAAACTGCTTATATTAGTGGTTACACTGAAAGCAACTTATGTTGCGCCATGTATTTGCACTGTGGTGACTAAATTTTGACTAGTATGATACAATTGAAGTGGTCATGTGATGGCATGCTAATGCAATTCAAGTTTAATGGCTTTTAACTCATATCTATTATTTTATTTTTATTGGTAGTGGTCTTTTGATTTAGATATATATGTGTATCACACTTCTAACATTTGCCTTCTCTTAGAATCCTGGATCGACGAAATAAGTTATTATCTGAAATCAAAGAAGTTCGAAGAACACGAGCTGTACAACGTGCCTCCCGTAAAAGGCAAGGAGGTTCAGAAGGACAAGAAATTGCTACAGTTGCTGTTGTTGGTTATACAAATGCTGTATGTGGATCTTATTAAATTGCTAATTCTGTATATGCTCCGTTATAAAATAGCCTGACGTTGCCTCTTTGTTTTTCTCAACTTTTCGCAGGGAAAATCTACGTTAGTTAGTGCACTCTCAGACAGTTATCTTTATTGTGATGATCGGTATGGAAAAACTCTGCCCTGGATCTATATATTACAGTGGAACTCCTTTCTGATACCAATTTTAACACTTGATGTAATTCCATTTGTGTCAGATTGTTTGCCACGGTGGATCCGAAGTTAAGCAGTGTTCTTCTGCCATCTGGGTAATAGCAATATCTTTATTTGGCCTATCATAAATTTTGTAGACTTTGATTTTTGTCTTCAATCATCGGTTCAATGATATTAACTGAATCCTGATACTTTCAGAAGAAAAGTTTTGCTTAGTGACACTGTTGGGTTTATCTCTGATTTGCCTGTTCAGGTGAATAAGTAGTTGCGCGATAAACTTCATTTTATTGCGGTTGTTGTTTTTTAGAGTCATTGAAATGTCATTTTGCAGCTAGTGGAAGCATTTCATGCAACGTTGGAAGAGGTTGTTGAAGCTGACCTCCTTGTGGTATGACCGTATGAACATGCAATATTTTCTCTCTTACTGTTAAAGAAAAAATGGTATACTCTGCTTACTGGGCGCATATTTATTTCGCAGCATGTTCTGGACTCAAGTGCTTCAAATCTTGATGAACACCGGGAAGCTGTTTTGGAAGTACTTGGGCGGATTGGAGTGTCTGAGGAGAAGCTTCAAAATATGATTGAAGTTTGGAATAAGGTTGCAATTCCTGACTTGTCTTGTTCTCATATTTTAGTTTGCATGTGAATATACGTACATCGATACATGCGCTAGCACATGACATTTAAATTGATATTATAATATACGTTTCTCTTTTACTATAAAAGAGCAAAATATGTCATCAATTTAGGAAATGTTACAGCCAGAATTAGAGCTGTTTACACAGTCGAGATCCGCTAGACAAAACAAAGATTCTGATTCACCCTGTGCAAAATTATCCTCAGGTTGATCTTCAAGAAACAGAATTAGACCAAGCCGAACATGAAGATTTCACGAGCAATTCCTCGGGAGAAGACACGAGTGATGTTGCATCTGGCCAGTTGTATGTTCAACACAATGATGATCAAGATATGAAGTCTCATCTGTTCTCTGCAGGAGAAGACATTAGTGGTGGAGAAGCTAATTACACTGATGGCTGGCTCTCATGCAGGGAAGAGCAAGAATCATGGGTTGATTATGATAATTGTTCTGTGGGAAGTGAAGCCACAGATAACCAACAAAAAGAATTCTCATGGGATTGGAGGGCTGCTGTTAAACGTTCTCAATCCCAACCAGAATCCACTGTACATGTAAAAACATCAGCTGTAACAGGAGTTGGCTTGGCGGAGTTGTTAGAGCTCATTGATGAGAAGTTACCCCACATGCAACCAGTGAAAAGGAGCATCTTTGATCGGAAATGGAGACCCCCACGAGAAGCAGACAGCGAACTAGCAGTTTAGCAGTAGTAACATATGCTAGAAATCTAAAATGGCAGTGGTGTCCAATTCCTGATCTTGCTCGTCATTTCCTGAGCTACTAGAGCCTTGATATACATGATTGACCTCATGACTGATTGGCACGATCCTGAGTTGAAATTGGGTTCCAGACACGAACTCCAAGCTTCATCACGAACAACATCATCGGGGGCCCAATTGATATCTACATGTGGATCTTGGGTGACAATAGGAAGCCAGGTGATCATGACTTTATTTATAGTCAAAGCCGGATCAACATCTATGTTTTAACCATATAATGAGTATCTATACAGTTGTGTAAGAAGATCTGTTGTTTCTTATAGGCAGCAATAAATTTTTGGAATAGAAAGGAAAATTTAATAGCCAAGTGTTTATTATATACTTCACCAGAAATCATTGCAAGAACACTGACCCTCTCTAAAGCTGTGAAATCTATGGCAATCCCGCACAATAATCTCCCTGTTGGTGATAGCAGATACAACCTTTATAGCACTATGACAGTCTCCACATATTCTCAAATTCTTCATTACTAGTATAGGAACAACATGCTGAGTATACAACAGACCAAACGCCGCCATCTTCTCGCTATGATGTCTTAGAATTCTCTCCTTCTCTTCTTCCCTTATTCCATCTTCCCTAACCGAAACCCATCTCACATCTGGCACATACCCAGCTTTCTTCATTTTCTCTGACATGTCATCCCAAAACTTGTAAACTTCCTTCATCATAGGGTGAGACGTATCTTCAGCCACAAACACATGAATCTTGTTCTCCACCTTGATCAAGCTACATCCTGGCCTCTTTTCCACCTTTTTGTCTTGCATCAGCCTTTTCATGGTCGCCACTTCTTCCCATCTCCTCTCTTTCGTATACATATGTGAAAGGGTAATGTATGGTGCTGCATTCAAAGGATCCAACTCTAGGCAGCGATTGGCAGCCTTTTCTGCTAGTCTCATGTCACCTTGTGTTCTTGATGCCCTAAGCAGTGATGCCCATACCATAACCGTTGGATTAAAAGGCATCATTTCTGTCAGCCTCTCTGCTTCTCCTAGTTTTCCTGCTCGCGCCAAAAGATCAATCATGCATGCATAGTGTTCTGCCTCTGGTTCTAATTTAAACTTTTTGGTCATTATGTCGAAATATCTGTGTCCATCTTCAACCCTACCAGTATGTGCACAAGCTGAAAGAACAGACACAAAGGTTTTGCCAGTAGGAGCAATATCTTTGTCAAGCATCTGCTCAAAAAGGGATAACGCCTCAAGTCCAAGACCATGCTGAGCATAGCCTGCAATGATAGAATTCAGTGAGACGCCATTGTACTCTGGCATTTTGTCAAATATCCTCCTCGCATCTTTCAAATTCCCAGATTTGGAATACATTGCCACCAGGGCATTATTTATGGCTAGTCTGTTTGATGGAAAATCATATTTGATAGCCAAAGAATGTGTTGTTTCCCTTGAGAAGGTGATGACGAGTTAGAACACGCAGTAGTCACACAAACGAAGCTACAGTCATCGGGAATGTGACCTGCATGTAGCAGCTGCTTGAAGCAAACAAGAGCCTCCTCTGAGGACTCCGGGTCAAGCGAATATCCAGAGATCATAGTATTCCAGAGAACCAAATCTGGATAACTTATTTCCTCAAACACCTTTCTGGAATCCCACATATGCCACCCACATTTCGAGTACAAGTCAATTAAACCACTACCAACATGCGCATTACCTCGAAACCCAAGCTTGATCATCGGACCATGGAACTGCTTCCCACCGAGCAAATCCTCCATGCTCGATGCTTGCATATCCACACACTGCTCACATCGTACCATTTCTTGGTACAATTCCAGAGCTTTTGCTCCGTCCCTATGTTGTCCGTACACCACAATCATTGAATTCCATGATACCACATCTCTCACGTCCCCCATCTCAGAAAACAACCTTTCCGCCTCATCGAGAAACCCATCCCGACTGTAACAAGAAATCAAAGCATTATTTACTGAAGCATACCCGTCGAACCCACCTAAAAGAGCCAAACAATGCAACTGTTTCATCAAACCAACTTGATCACAACACCCTGCGACGACAGCAGAAAAAGGTGAACCCATCCATATCTAAACCCGAGTGCCGTATCCAGAAAGAGTCCCCACACTGACAAGACATCCCCGAGCAGTGAGGTCCCTGTGTTCTATGCACGTTTTCAAAATCTGGCGGAAATTTCTGAGGCTCCGTCCATATGGGCCCGAGATTTGGGTCATTTAAACTGAAATCGTGGGAGAATTTGGTAAGAAGCAATTTATATGCTTCTTATTGGGCCTGTTGACATTTTGAACTTGGGCCGGGTTGAACTTAAGCGCATTCCTTTGACCCAGTTAATTGGTTCTAAATTGTTAAGGCAGTTTTAGCAGCCACAATTATTAATTAAATGAAGGGTAAGAATTTTCTTTAAAATAGCAATTTCCTAAATAAAAAAAAATTCATTTTTCTAAAAATTCGAGTATGCATGAAAACTAATTAATTTTCTATGTAAATGGAGTTGTATAGGAGGTATGTATATAGTAGAATTGCCATCTCTAATGTTACGGTATGGTAATGAAATCGAAATGATTATATCACCTTTAATCTAGAAATCAATCCCCCCGCCCACCCACGACAAATTCTAAAAATAATGAAGAATCCTGATCACATAATTATTCTAATCAATTATCCAAAAAATTGTAAAAATATCGCAAAAAAAATTATTTGAATATGATCTAATAAATTTTCTTACGCAAGTATTACTTGAAATTAAAACAATATATTGAATGCAAAACTAATCCATATATACGCAATTAATAATTACTAGTTTCGCATAATTCCTCGTAGAATTTGAAATTATTACTTGCAAATAGGTTTTATTTATTAATTTCCAAATATATAAAGGTGCATTTTGATTGATTTATATGAAATCCAAGATTTCGAATATGTTTTTATTATGTAGATAACTTAAATAAGGAAATTCAAATCTTCACCTATACGTATTATCACTAATAATAATTATATTAATCACAAATATTTCAAATCTAGTAAATATTGGAGCGGTCAGAAATCCGTTGTGATCAGTGTAATTAAATAAGTTCGCAACATGTTTGATTATTTTTTAAATTTAAGTTATCTAAGCAATAAAAATGCATTTAAGCAACAAAAATGCATTCGAAGCATGGATTTCGAACGAAATCAAAACCAAAAACTTTAAAAATCATGACACTCAATTTATTATTCTCAAATTTATTTTGGCCTCAAATTAATCGCTAGTTGAACAGTCTATCTATACTCTTCCTTTGGGAACAAACAATTTTGTGGGATGTCCCTTACGGCATTGACTTTGTACGTAACTCATTTCAAGTAGAGATTTCCTCTCTTGTCTTAAGTTTTGACTAAACAGGAGAGTGATAGTACCTTTAATGTAAGGTTGACTTTCGTTTGAATTTGGCAAAAAGTCAAAAAAAACATTTGTTTTTTTTTTTTTTTTGGAAATAGAAAACATTTGTTTTTGAGGTATATATATATTATATACGTTGAGTTTCCATGCATTTACGTCTAATTGATTGTCGACTTGTTGACTTTGGAGCATGTTTTGTTGTCGTTTTGTGCTTCACATCGTTTCCTTGACCTATAGAAAAAATTAGTGATATATAGCATACTCTGCACACACATGTAGACTGGTAAACTAATAATGTAATGTTTAGAATTATATATGTTTTTGAGCTTGTTTATGTTTTATTTACAGAAAAATTTGGAATTATATATGTTTTTGAGCTTTTTTATGTTTTTTTAAGGAAAACCTTAAAAAAACGTATATAAAAAGATAGCATCATATATTATTATATTGTCTAAATATATTAATTTATTATATTACGAATCATTTTTCATCTCTTCTACGAATCAAGTATCATGGATCGAACAATCACTTAATTAAGAAAGTTGAACAGTTAAATTAGATTGATATTCGAGATTTTTAATTAGAATGAAACAATATATAGTTCATAGTCAGGTTGTTATATGAGACGTCGTTAACTGTTTGGTTCGTGCAATGAGATAATGTATACAATAAAATGATGATATATCATATATGTATACACACACATATAAAATAATTAATTAGAACCCTGATATTTTATATAATTTGAGACAAGCGTTGTATGATTGTACACGTGAAATTTATTCAAACCAAAGATTATATATATATATATATATATATATATATATATATATATATATATATATATATATATATATATACCGCACACGTAATCATTTTCTTGATTGAATATTGTTTTTCTAAGGTAATTAATCGATGTGGCGAAATAAAGCATTAATTCTCTACATAACACATCTCATCACAAGTACGTATACATTCATGTGTGTTTGTATATTATTTTATGGATGGTTATAATGACATTTGGACAACTGTCTTCAGAAATTTAAATATGCTAACACTCTAGGAAATTAATAATTAAGGAGAATGGAACCGCCTGAAATTTTGAAATGAGGTGTAGATATCCCATATAATCATTTAATTTATTAATCTGACGATAATAAGGGTCGTCTTTAAAAAATTGGATGCCTTAGGCTAATTTTTAAGGAAAATCCTTATATAGATTTTTCTATTAAATATTAAAAATTTTACATACGAGCTCATAAATAAATGCACATAATTATTATCTATATCTAATTTAATAAACTAATACAATAAGTAAATTTATTAAATTATAAGAAATAGTATATATAAACTAAATGAGTATAAGAGCCGATGAATAAGCTAATTATTACAAGAATATTTTAAAATTCCGAAGACCAAAGTTCAAAAACCAAATCAATTAAAAATAAAAATATCAACTACAACTTACAAACAGACAAACAAAAAAATTACAAATTCAATAAAAGAACGAAACGATAATTGAACCAATTTGAGCAACATAACTCACCTGATTAGAGCAACTTATCGAAAGAAGAGAGTTTTTTTAGGAAGAAAGAGTTTTTTTTTACGCAAAGAAAGGAAAAGAAAAAATACAAAATAAAAAAACCGGTGCAAATTTTCAACAACATAATTAAGAGGTTTTTTCTAAAACTTTAAATAAAAAAACCAAATAAAAAATAAAAAAAAATATTTAGAGGTCCCACCTGTGGTAACCCAGATTCCATTTTAAGATAATAATATGTTAAACATAATTAAAGGTTAGTAATTAACCAATTCCAGGATTCAATCGGACTTCAGAATCAAGAATTGGGTTTCCAATATTTGGGCCAGTTCGGACGGTCTGAAGAGGACTTCGGACGATCCGAACTTAGCAACCCGGGGGCTCCGAAGAGGGCTTGTTGACTCCGGAGTCAAGGTACGTTCGGACGGCCCGAATTCCCTTATGCCAAGCAGGCAGGATTACTCAGCCATGGATTTTGACAAGTGTCAAACATTGGACACTTCGGACGATCCGAAGTAGAGATCGGACGGTCCGAACTCGACGTGTTTCACATGCAAGCTATGAGTTGGATCGGACGGTCTGAAGAAGACTTCGGACGATCCAAACTTAGCAACCCGGGGGCTCCGAAGAGGGCTTGTTGACTTCGGAGTCAAGGTACGTTCGGACGGTCCGAACAAAGATCGGACGGCCCGAATTCCCTTATGCCAAGCAGGCAGGATTACTCAGCCATGGATTTTGACAAGTGTCAAACATTGGACACTTCGGACGATCCAAAGTAGGGATCGGACGGTCCGAACTCGACGTGTTTCACATGCAAGCTATGAGTTGGATCGGACGATCCGAAACCGAGTTCGGAAGATCCGAACTTGACCTACTTTGGGGTCTATATATAGGGCTCATTCGAATTCATTTTGAAATACAAATTTCGAGTTTCCTTCTTCAGTTATATTGTGTGAGATATACACTTGAGGGCCCTATCGGTTATTATAAAAGTTCTGAAATAACCAAGGTGTTGTTATAGTCATCCGGGACTAGCGACTCCAAAGGTCTTACTACGGACGAAGGTATGGTCAGGGAATCTATTTAAATTTTGAGAGTATTTATTAGCTTAGTTAAGGCTTATAGAACTTGTGTAGTGATACGGTGAACTTTTGAATATAGGATTGGAACCTAAGATCCTACTAGACTTGAACTAGCCTAGAGGTACGTACACATTAACTGAGATTGTCACCGAGTATAAATGTTTATATATATGTTGCATTTATTTGGCATTATTATAGGCATGATATATGATTTACTGATTTCCATATTCATATGTCGTGTGCATATATATGTTGAGTCTATACCTTGTTATACCTGATTATAGAACCGTTCAGCTCTATACTTGTTAGTCTGTCACTGAGGGTACCGCGACGACGGGGACATGTATGTCTGACTACTCTGGTGTTCTAGACGAGTGTGGTAGTACCCAAAGGTTGATCTGTGAGGTTGCAGTACTCATGTGGGCCCTGTACTGAGCATGACTTATCAGATGACCCGTTATCAGTCATCATCTCGGTTGCATGCATCATATACATATGTTTACTCACGTTTATGTACTGGGCGTTAGCGCTCACATCCTAGTTGTTATCTTGGACACCCTATTCCACGGGGTAGGTCGCAGGATGGACGAAGCCGGTAGTTCGAGGCAGGACTAGGGAGCAAGGGCCTTGAAAAATTATTAATACAGCAGGATTTGTTATAGCTGTATAATGTTTACTTACTAGTCTTTTCGATATGGTTGTATCACTAATGATAAATAAACTTGAAACTTTGAGCTGATATGTAAATTATGGGTTTTGTTTCCGCGTGTTTTCTCTGATTAGTATTATTGCTTTAATTAAACTTAATGCATGTTATTAGTTGTCAGTTAGTAGGTAATTCAATGCAGAGTCACTACACCACCAAAGGGGAGGCCCTAGGCACACGCCTAGGGTGCCTCCCCTTGGAACCTGGCCTGCTGACGACTTTTTAACCTATTGTTATATACTAGCTTATGCTCTGTGTCTCAAGGCGTTATGTTATTGTGGGTATGTCTATTGGTCAGTACTCATCTATGCAACGAGATATTCACGTAAACATATCGTGAAAAACATTAGTTTTTTGCGAGATATTTTCGCAAATATCATGCAACGTTCGTAAGTGTCCAAAAATGGACATCTAAGGTATCAAAATTATATATATAAACACACACGAGCCAAAACCAGTTAGATGGCAGTTGACTCAATGTAGTAATGATCCGGCTGGTTGAATTTTAACTCACGGATTATATATTATATGTTATAAAGAGGAAGCCTACGGTACCCATGTATGCAAGTGTTTCTAGCCACTCAAGAATGGGCCTGTATATCAAAATTTAAAAGTACAATTATCCAAGTATTACATTAATAATTATAGAGAAAATTGTAATTTTGGTAATGAATTTTTTTTACCACATTTTGATAATTTATATAGACGAATTTCAGTTTTGATCATGTATATTTTATATTTGGATAAATTAGTCATTTTTTAAGAAGTATAAATGTGGCACTACATGTATCGACATGCACTTGAAAAAACAAGACATAGACAACACACAAACATTGATATTTAATTTGATAACATAGACAACTAAAATCATTAAAAAAACAAATAGGTATGACCAAATTTTCAGTTTTTTCCATAACCGTATTTTGATCCCACTTTTGTTTTTTTTAAAATAAAATTACTATATAATTTTATCCAAAGAAACGATTCTCTAGCTCACTTCTCTTGTTCAAGAAGCAAATTAAGTGATCCTTTGATCCACTGTGCATGTGGGTTGACATGGGAAAACTTTTGTTACATTAATGTTTTCGTGGTTAATTAGTCTAGTTAAACCATTGTTTAATATGAATAATATATAGAAGTCCACTCTCATAAAGTCAAATTGATTTTTTAAAACTTTGCAACCATATTGCATGTATAATTTCTAATTAATACACTAGAGCTTACACTGCATGTATTTAAAAACTAATTTCTACATATAAATTTAATTTTATTTTTTTCTTAATTTTTAAAACTTTGATTAATATTTTTCTCGTTTGCTTGTTTTGAAAAATAAATTTCAATTATTTTCTTTTATTTTCAAATATCTGTAAACAGTTTTTTTTTAAAAATAATTTAGATTGAGATTAAAATTTTATTGGATTTGATATTGTATTTATATAATTCACTACTCAAATTATTATCGTATTTTTCAACTATATATTGATCTATTTGATTGAAGTAGCGTATTGACAATAACAATTCGTACCGAATAACCTATGATTGACACAAATGCTATTGTTTGTGCTGCGTAGAAAATTAAATTAATGAATATATGTTAATTAATTTAATGTTATGTTTAAAAAAAGCAAAAAAAATTGACTTAATTATTAATTCGCCCATACATATAATAGTCAAAATTTGTATTTACTTGCCTGTCATTTTCAGCGTTGACAAATCAAATTAAAATGCTAATAATTATAACGAAATTAAACAGGAGCTGTACGTTACATACATTATGATGCATGCTGTCCACAGTATTAATTTCATAACAAATAATTAAATTTAGAGTAACTATACTATGCGTGATAAAAAAATATTCCAAATATTCTATTAACTTCAAGTCTTCAACTAACAAATATACAAAACACATAAGAAGTAACTATATTATATCTCGATATACAGACATGCGTAACAAATATTATTATAAAAATTAGCATATTTTATAATTATTATATATATTATATATAGGCATATCCTAAAATTATCAAAGTCGTCAAAGACATAGTTTCTAATTGATCACGAATTTTTCTATGTTACATTCGAAATATTTATCTTGTCATGCGACGAAATAATAGACATCGGATTACTATCACATAATGTCAAATTTTTATTAAAACATGAGAGACTCACGGGACGGGACCTAATGTTAGTCTCCGATGAAAGACAGACGATCCCATTAATTCCAACAACTTTGATTTACACATAATACACACAGATTAACACACGGATTGATTTAAATGGGGGGCGTGGCTAAATGGGATTAGAGTGGCAAGCGCGTGAGATTCGCATATTTTAATCAAATAAAATGGAACACATGACAAAAAAGATAGGGGGCATGAAAATGACTTTCGTACTTGTACTCCAATCCTATATATAGATATGTACATGGGAATCCCCATATCATTCCATTCCAAAGTATCTTAAGCACCATTTTTTTCCCCCCTCTCTGTCTCTATATATATATATAAAAAAAAAATTATACACCAAGTTCGAATTTCGACAAATCTGTACTTCAGAGAAAAGTGGTTACTTACTTAATTTAGTCAAATTTTTTTTGAGGAAATCAAGACAAAAAATGAATATGTCGAGGAAAGCCACGTGTGACTCTCACGGCCAAGATTCGTCCTACTTTCTGGGATGGCAGGAGTACGAGAAAAACCCGTACGATGAGGTCCGGAACCCCCACGGGATTATTCAGATGGGTCTTGCAGAGAATCAGGTTTAATTTCATTCAACAACAACCATTTCGTTTATTATTATTATTATTATTATTATTTTTTGTGAATTGGAAACCCGCCGTCGCTACTTGTTCCAGCTAGTTTCTGTAGTTCTACCCTATTTCACCAACTTTTTTTGAAAAAAATAATAATCTCACACCGATGTTTTTGTGTTGTGTACAGCTCTCTTTCGATTTACTCGAATCGTGGCTCGCGGAGAATCCAGATGCGGCAAGTTTCAGGAGAAATGGAGAGTCCATTTTCAGAGAGCTTGCTCTCTTTCAAGATTACCATGGTCTTCCTGCTTTCAAGAATGTGAGCATGCATTTTTGCATATTGATATGTAAAATTAATATACTCATCAATATATAATATGAAATAAGTATATATTAATTTGTGTACATGTTGCACAGGCTTTGGCACAATTCATGGCAGAAATCCGAGGAAACAAAGTGAGTTTCGATCCGAAAAACCTAGTACTCACCGCCGGCGCCACCTCAGCCAACGAAGCTCTCGTCTTCTGCCTCGCCGAGCCGGGCGACGCTTTTCTTCTACCCACTCCATACTATCCAGGGTACGTGTATGCTTTTTGATCTCATTAACTTGTAAACAAAAAGTTTAAATTTCATTTATTACTATCAACATTGGACCAGCAAACTAAATACTTGTTTTGACTTTTTGGTTGATAAATTGATGGAGTACCACACATACCAAAAAGTCTACATTTTGAAAGCTTATGTAATTATAATGGCGACGCCCTAGCTATTATTATATATTTATTTAGTCAAAAAAAAAACGAAGGAAAATTAAATATAATCAATGTCACGCACACGGATGATAACATGTGTGCTTCAATTAAATTAAACAAATATAGATCTAGTACTTGGTTGCATGTTCTAGCTTGTACTAAATCGAAGTACTTGGTACGTATATATATGTGCAGCTTTGACAGAGATCTTAAATGGCGAACCGGAGTCGAAATCGTGCCGATACAATGCACCAGTTCAAACGGGTTCAGAATCACAAAACAGGCTCTTGAAGAAGCCTACCACGCCGCGCGAAAGCGAAATCTAAAGGTTAAGGGAGTACTAGTCACGAATCCTTCCAATCCGTTAGGAACAACCCTGAGCGACAAAGAGCTGAATCTCCTGGTCGACTTCATCGAGTCCAAAAGGATTCATTTGATCAGCGACGAGATCTATTCCGGCACAGTCTTCGACTCCCCGAGCTTCATCAGTGTAACGGAGGTTCTCGTGAACCGGAACTACCTGAACACGGAAGTTTGGAACCGGGTTCACATCGTGTACAGCCTGTCGAAGGATCTGGGTCTTCCGGGTTTCCGGGTCGGAGCTATATATTCGAACAACCCCATGGTGGTGGCGACAGCCACCAAAATGTCGAGTTTCGGGCTGGTTTCTTCGCAAACACAGTATCTTTTGTCCGCCATGCTTTCCGACCAAAAGTTCGCGAAAAAATATGTTTTCGAGAATAAAAAAAGGCTCAAGAACCGGCACAAGATGCTAGTTCACGGGCTCAAAAACGCGGGGATTTCGTGCCTGGAAAGCAATGCGGGCCTGTTTTCTTGGGTAGACATGAGACATCTTTTGGGTTCAAACACCTTCGAAGCTGAAGTTGAGCTGTGGAAGAAGATAGTGTACGAAGTCGGGTTGAACATCTCGCCCGGCTCGTCGTGCCACTGCCCCGAACCCGGCTGGTTTCGGGTTTGTTTCGCCAATATGTCCGAGGAGACACTGAATCTGGCTATGCAGAGGCTGAAATCATTTGTTGATGGCATTTGCCAAAGCAATAATAATAGCATTAATGGTTTTTTGCATAATTGTTCGGTCAAGAATTCGAGGAGAAGGTTGCTTAAGAATTGGGTGCTTCATTTATCGTCAAGTGATCGAGATTCATGTGAACGTGATCGATAACATATTGGCAACATTTACTCCATTTCACTTTTTTAATTACTTCTTTTTTTTTCCCAATATGTTTATTATTGGGTTTTGGTTGAATTGTCTCAACATTTTTTGTGTATCATAGTGGAAACACTTCATTTTTATGCATGCATGAAATATATATGAGATAAAATTGACTTTACAAGTTAATGTATATCAAGCCTCACTTAATTATACACAAAGTAATTTTTTGGAGGAGAAATATTAATAGCTATCAAAATTCTACGCTCATGCACATTTATAGGGAAAATCTCAAGCAAAATTGATCTCATACATTAATTAGTCTAAACTACATTTTCTAGACTAAAATGCTTCACTATAATTTTATGACTTCACTCTAGCGAAAAACGCTTGATGTCCAATTCAATACCTAACAAATTATTAATTACTATTGGATAATTGTAAATTATCACTGAAGCGATGAGAGAATAATAGATCGAAAAATATCAATGATATAGTATTTTTTAAAACTCCAATAATTGTTGAATTATGAATGTAACTCCCCTGTTGATGTTTAATAAAATAATGGAGTTTTGAGTTTTAAAAAAAATATTTGAGTCAAATAGGGTATGAAACAAGGAATATTCGTTATAATAATTATGTACATATTCTCTTAAATTAGTCTGTGTCCATATTATATATATTAGCCACGAAGCACACACGTTACGTGTATATATAAAAAATTATATATTTTTAAATTGAAATGTATATTATTTTTATTATCTTAATATGGTGAATTTTTTTAGACAATCATGCACTCTATTTTAATGAGCAAATACTATGAATTATAAAAAAAAATTGAAAGTTATTTAGTGGGTAAGCACGTGTGTGAATTTAGAAATAGACATACATGTGAAATTTTAGGACTAATTTAGGTATGTGTATTAAATGTTTTAACTTTTTTTTAGTTAGCAATGTAATTATAATTTTAAAAAAAAAGTACAAAACACTTAAAAATACCAAGAGTATTTAGTATAATCTGCTTTGCTTTATTAATAGTAATATATATATATATATATATATATATATATATATTTTGTCATAATCTCTTGATATTTATTTGGTTTGACGCCCACTTAGGAAGATCCAATACCATGTATTAGCACTCCTTAAAAAAACAAAAAATTATTAACGGATTAAAATTGAAATTTAACCACAGAAAAAGATCATAATTAAAATTATAATGAACTCAATTTTACGTGACCAATAATGCATTGTTTCCTTTAATTTTTATTTATTAAAAAAAATTATCAATTTATCAACCCTGTGAAATTACTTCTCAATCCCAAGATATAAGGTTAATTTTGGGTTATTAGCGTACGGAAACAAATTTTCCGGAAACCTTTTTGAGGATGTCCAAAAATATCGAGAAATTCCATGCGAAAAATACAAATTACAAAATTTTCACAAACCGGGATCGAACTTTTTTCCCCTTCTCTCCCTCAAAAACGGTGTCTTTGCAGTCTCGCAAAATCCAGATTCCAGAGACTCCATTAACGCAGGCCCCAAGCTCCACGCCATTAAGGGTAAAGTGGAGGAGAAGGAATCCCCCCCCTCGTCGCCATATAATCAGGTTAGTATCTCGTAAACTTTGGATTGTTTCATTCAATGGGACTTGGTGATTTAAGAGTGTAATTGATGGAGGGTTTTTAGAATCGATATTATCAGGGGCTAGCATTTGGCATAATCGACTCAAATCTGTTAAATAGTTTCAAAACTTGGCCTTACTGTTAGTTTCTCTAAATTGTTAATTTTTGTAATTTTGTTCCTAGTGTTTGAGTCCGTTTGATATATGGTACAAATACGGGGAAAACATTAATAAATTAAATGCTATGTGGGTTATGGAATTGAAATCTGAAATTTTGAATGAATTATGTTGAGTAAGTGAGTTTGACTGAATCGTCATTTTTGAATTTAATGTTTTTGAGGCGAATGAAAATAATTTTTTTGTGTGGGAATATTGTTTAACTATTTGAATGATGTAATTTTCTTGAATTGATTATGAATAAGACATAACTAGGTTTTTGTGAAGTTTTGGGTCAATTTGAGTAAATTATTAAGTATTCACAGTTTCAGCTAAGTTTCTATTGTTTTAGGTCAAACATGAAGTTGAAATAATGGTTTCAATTCCTACTAACTTTATTATTTCTGAAGTGCTAAAACTAAATATCTTAAAGGCAATTGTTGATGAAGTATTTTATGTAGATTTTCTTCAGAAGTTATTGTGTAAGCCATTGATTATTTGTAATACGGAGGAAAAACTTTAGAACTATAGAATTAATTATAACCGCGTATAGATTAATAGTTCAGGGCAAGTTTTTTTTAAATTGTGTATGATTTGTGTTTGCATTGGAATATGATGGTACATGTGAATCATATATTGTTTCCGTATGTTAACATATACATATGTTCTGTCTGTCATGCCAGCAATCTCTTGGTTCATGCGAGTCAACATAATGCGTGCCTGATGGTGCATTTGAGTCAACTCTTGTTTTGCTGTGGTCAACACGATAGAATTTGGACCTTTATTATGTTCTTCTGTGGTTTTTTTGCTTTTTGTTTTTTGGAATTTTGGCATTATGTCTGCATATGTATTTATTGCTTGTTGTTATGATAGCTTTTGTTGTTACTATGTGCACTAAATAATTTTGGGCTTCTAGGTAATGATCCAGATGAAAGAGATGAATACATAGAATATGTTGAAGAGACATAGAGGAGGGTGATGATTTGGAAGTTGATTTGTTGGACTTGGAAATATGACTATCTTGTTTTTGGTCCATTAAGATTTTTTTTTAGTTGAGAGATGTGACCTCAATGTCTAACTAATGATCGGACTGAGTTGCTCAGGGAAAAACTTGGAATTTATTTGTGGAGATTCGATCTCATAACCTATATAGTCTTTTGGTTCTTGCGATCTTCCTCAGAAGATCATGCAAAACTTAGCCTCCTTGATATGAACTGTCGTCCATAGTTTTTTGTTTGTCTTAACCCGAAGTGGTAGCACACAGCAAATTTAATACACGTGGAGCTCGCTATAAATTTTGGTGTTCATTGGTACAGGCTTCCAATTTCTGAAGTTTTCGTCAAAAATAGTTTTTGAGTTCGCAAAAAATACTTGCATCCTCTTTGCTGGGATTTTGGTGATTCGTGTTCGCTTTGTTATATACATTGAAATATTGTGAAGTGGTGCAAAATGGGTGATCCGTGTGAAAGTTCTCCAGCTGCTGATGATGATCAAGCTTCAGGTAAATTTTTAGTGAGCTACATCTTAAATTTTGCTCGCAAGCTTGTTGTTTTTCATCTGGAAGAAATAAGAAGTCTTGGGGATTGCAGTAACTATGTTTCTCTAATTTGAAGGGTGTGGAAATATAAATGTTGACAGTTGAAGCCCTGATTCATTGCGTTATGTTTTCTTTGGTTTTATTATTATCTGAAATTCAACTTTGCACATCTTCTAGGTTTTAATACCATCAATGCTTGTTGTAATGAGATTCAACTCTACATGTAAGATTGTAGTTATTATTTGTTTATTAGTTATGATCATTGCACATTTTGTTTCATGGATGAAAATTAGCCTCTCCGATGATTGGTAGAGGCATGGGATTAACTCATAGTTGCAAAAAGAACCCCTCTACCTACCACAAGTAAGGTTCCCTCTTGGTTTAAGCTTTTCTATGCTTTGGCAATAGTCATAGTATTTGGTTTTCAATTGGTGTCCTATGTGCCTGATATCTGAATTTTTATGATGAGATGTATGATTTGTTGCACGCGTTGTTGAATGAGGTTACTGGTCAATTTAAGGTGTTGCTTTATAGGCTCATTATTATCCTTGTAATGTTTGATGCAGGGAATGAGGTGAAAGAGAGATGTTGGGATCAAAGAGAAGCTTTACCAGGGGAGCCTCGGTGTGTTATATGTGGACGATATGGTGAATACATATGTGATGAAACTGACGATGATATTTGCAGTCTTGAGTGTAAGAAGACACTTCTCTTCCAGCTGGAAAAATCACGGCCTTCACCTGTGCAACCACCTATGGTGAAACTACCAGCAACCGACGAGTGCCACTACGTTCAGGATGGGAATAATAAACCGAGACCTCAATGTCTCACCAATTACCAGACCGAGCTGCTCAGGAAGAAACTTGAAATTTTTGTACGTGGAGATTTGATTCCAGAACCGATTTTGTCCTTTGGTTCTTGTGATCTTCCTCAGAAGCTCATGCTAAACTTAGAAGCTGCAGGATATGAGATGCCAACGCCTGTACAAATGCAAGCCATCCCGACTGCAATGATCGGTCAGAGCATCCTTGTCTCTGCCGAGACTGGATCAGGAAAAACCGGTTCCTTTCTGGTTCCTACACTTTCTCATTGTATAAAGACTAAAAACAACCCACAGAAGCCACTGGCAATGATTCTCACTCCGACTAGAGAACTCTGTATTCAAGTTGAGGAACAAGCTAAGTTGCTTGGCAAGGGTTTACCCTTTAAGACAGCATTAGTTGTTGGTGGTGACCCTATGGCGGCACAAGTCTATCGTATCAAGCAAGGGGTGTCGATGATCGTGGGGACGCCTGGAAGATTGATTGATCTGTTAACCAAGCATGATATTGAGTTACATAGCATATCAATTCTTGTTCTTGACGAAGTGGATTGTATGGTAGAAAAGGGATTTTACGAGCAAGTAATGCAAATTTTTCGAGCTTTATCGCAACCCCAAGTGTTAATGTACTCTGCCACACTTTCAAAACAAGTGGAGAAGGTGGCAAGTTCATTGGTGAGAGATATTACTTATATCTCAGTTGGAAAGCCGAACAGGCCTAACGAGGCTGTGAAACAGATTATGATTTGGGTTGAGTCCAAGAAAAAGAAGCAGAAGCTTTTTGACATATTGACAAGCAAGCAGCATTTTAAGCCCCCAGTTGTGGTGTTTGTGGGTTCAAGACTCGGGGCAAATCTCCTTTCTGAAGCAATTACCATAGCAACTGGAATCAAAGCTCTATCAATCCACGGGGAAAAACCGATGAAGGAGAGGAGAGATATATTGAGGTCGTTTTTGGTTGGTGAGGTCAACGTGGTAGTGGCCACGGGGGTTTTGGGTCGAGGAGTTGATCTTCTTTCGGTGAGGCAGGTGATTGTATTTGACATTCCAAATTCGATCAAGGAGTATGTTCACCAGATTGGAAGGGCATCTCGAATGGGGGAATCTGGTACCGCCATTGTCTTTGTGAATGATGAAAATAAGAAACTATTTCCTGAGTTGGTTGAAATTTTGAAATCATCTGGTGCTGCTATTCCTCGTGAGCTTAGTAATTCACGGTATGTTTTGAGTTCCTTCTCTACAGGCAAGATTCAGAAAAAAAGAAAGCATGTCTTCTGAAGGTATTTTACCTACTTACTTCTATAATATTTGAGGTTCCAAAATACTTAGAAGTCAGATTATGAGTGTTACATAATGTTCTAAGATTATTCTTGTACTACTTTGTGTAACAAACTATCTATTTGTACTGGTAACTTCATTTGCTCCTGAACAGTTCTATGTTGGAAGTTGTAAATATGAGCACTTTTTTATGTTATTCATATTATGTCGCCATACAGAAACATACTTAAAAAACAACCACTTTCATTTTGGTGGATTTATCCAATTTTTTTGAGGTTTTTGTGCTTGGTTTAGTAGGGTGATGCAAAAGAATGGGTTATTCTGAAGTTATTTCGGGATTCTAGAGAAGTGGAAAGATACGTATTCGTATGCATACATATGTGATTTCTGTTGAAGGAAACTCAAACTAGGTGGTTTGGTTGGTGGAGCAGCTTAATTTGTTTGAGGGATGAGATTATTAAAAGAATTACAGGATCAGAATAGTAACCTTCCTCTAATTTTTTATTTGTGAATGCTATGCCTTGGTAAATTACATTTTGAAGAAATGGAAAATGCTGATAACCTGCTTGATTTTACTTTATCTATAAACCTTTACCACCTGAAATTCAGATGGTCCCATTAAACATTATGGGTTCAAGATTGTGATTTCCTATAGCAGCACGCTTGTGCTGGTCAACTGGCTAACTTACCTTGGATTTGAAGCCTTGTATATCATCTCCACAAGGACATAGTATACAGGTTTGTTTCATTTGATTAATTTTGCCATTACGCTATTGTTACATATAGAAAATCCGAAGGACAGGATAATGCACCCTCAAAATAAAAGAGTAAACCGATTGAGTGTGTTATTTACGTATGATTCACCGCCAAAATTCGTTATGCTGTCTTTGCTAAATTCTCGGGTCCACCACTAGTTTTAACAGCTAATCATTTTGTGACAATGCAGAGTGACTGTTTATGGCATTAAAGAAATCTGCAGACATTTGAACTGCCTTGTTGCTTCTGGTAATGAAAATGGATTTGCCTGAGAATTACGATATTTATGGGAGATATGAAGGATTTTGTAGGCATGTATCCTTGCAGCTGAATACAAGGTGGTTTGTTCGGTTCGTATAGACATGGTTATTTAGGAAATGGCTTAAAGGTTGTGTTGTCTTGTAAATGCGTAATTTTTTTGAAAATAAACACACTTATTAATGTAACGTTAATATTTATGTTGGCTTTGTATTTTTTTCATTAGACTGAAAAAGTAGTACTTTTTTAAGTTGAAATTTTCTTACAGTTTTTTGAACATCTGCATACATGAATTACGTTTTATTCACATCCAAAAAATAAATTATATATATTGCAAATCTTGTATAAACTTTATTTTTTAACAAATTTTTTTATAGTTATGTTTTAATAATTTTGATTATATATATTTCACTCTTCAATTTCACTACCGGTACCAATATGTCTTAAGAAGTATATATTGTAAATTAGAAGTAATAGACTAATAGTATCTTTTGCCTTTATTGTTTGTGTCAAAAAGGTTCCGTGAAGGAAGAAATGTTGGTTATTCGATGGAAGAATCCAACTATTCTCAGCCAATGGTCATAAGAATTCGAGTGATTTTTATTAAAGTGGTTGCTCAAGTATTTTTAACGTACACAACTAAATTTTTGGTGGTGAGGATGGGAACGATAAACAATCTCGGATCTGAGGGTGAACACTTGTAAATCTAAATTCTATGGATAGTTTGAAAAATGATGTTGATCAATTAATTTTTTTTTATTCATAACCTTCATTCAAATCTTTTTTGCAAAATGATCTTAAATAAAAACAAAAACAAAAACAAAGACTAACGTCTTTCAAATATTGAACAAATGCTATTGATGTTATATATAATTAATTAACATTCAATCAACCGAAAAAGGTCAAGTATACTTTTTCAAGGGTTTTTTAAATAAATATAATAAATTTTAAAAAGACTTAAACAAATATAACAAATTTTAAAACTTTTAAAAAATATAATAACGTGGGGTTTGAAACCCCACTTCCTTGAAGAGTTGGGGTTTGAAACCCCGACTCCTCATTTGTTATTTTCGAGGAGTCGAGGTTTGAAACCCCTACTCCTCATAGCCTATTATATATATATATAATATTAATTCTTTTTATTAGTATTTTTTAGTTTTATATTTACAGATTTAATTGTTTTTGCATGTTAAAAAAACGATTATTATGATTAAAAAAATTTTAGTTGTTTAAAATTTTTATAATACAGTTGAATTTTTATAAATTAATAATATAACGACGATGATATTTTACTAATTTAAAAATGCATTAATTAATTGATAAATTAATAAATTATTATTTATAGAGTATTGTTGATTCAAAATGAATATAGAGATTAATTATATAAGAAAATTGTGTTTTATTAATTTTCATAGATTCATATAAGAGTCTTCTAAATCGAGTTTGAAAAAATTATTATTTTCATAATTAATAATTATAAAAAGTATTTTTAAAGTTTTATATGCATATATGTTTTTCCTATTATAAATTTAGAATGAAATAAAACGATAAAATAAACTTTCATAAATTTAATTTTTATAGAAGATAAATTTGTTCAATCTCGACGTGAATTGATATGTTAAATTAATAGTTTTAATAAATTAATAAGATTATGATTTTTTTAAAAAAAACTATTATAAAAATCTATGAAAATAAACATATATAACCAAAACCACGTTCATTCAATCAAAAAATAATTTTTAAAATAATAATTTATTAATTTAGCGGTTAATTGATATCTTTCTAAAATTGAATATCATTGATCAAAATATTATTAATTTATAGAAGTTTTACATTATGATAAAATTTCAAACATCTAAAATATTACTAACTTTTGTTTTTTAAAAAAATACTATTAACCATACTCGTCACTTTTCAAACATTTAATTAATAAATTGAAAAAAAAAATAAACAAATGTCTATCTACCAATTCCAGGAGTAACAAAATATATTTTTTAAAATAATAATTTATTAATTCATCGATTAATTAAAACTTATCTAAATTATTATTATTATTATTATTATTATATTATTATTATATTATATAAAGAATTTCCCCGTAGACGTCATATTTTCATTTATCGAGATTGATCTTATGTGTTATAAATATTACATTTTTATTTTCATTAGTTTTTTTCTAAAATTTTGATATTTCAAATTTTTATATTTTTCTCAACTAAACACTATAGATAAGATAAATTGATAAATAAATTTTAAATTTATTTTTTATATTATTTTATAAATAAACAAATAAATTTAAATATTATCGAAAAAAGAATATTTATACATAACATATAATATTAAATATATTATATGATTTTATATACACACAACGTGTGTGTGCGATTATGCTAGTTATTTTATAAAGAGAATATAGTCAAAATGTTTATGTATATTTACTCATTTTGTGTTTTGGTTATTTAAGTATTTAATTTTGGATATGGTCCTATAAGTTAAATTATATTTTGGTTTTTAGTATTTTCTTCATGGATTATCGACGTGAAATCAGAAAATGATGACGTGCGAACTAAAATTTCATGACATTGAAAAATGATGATGTATTTGTTGTGGCGTCAATACTTGAATGTCATGTTTTCAAAATCAGATTGGACCGATCGGTTCAATCGGTTCGACCAGGAATCGGTCATCGGTGTGGTCTAAAACACTCCAAAAAACCGTTTTAACCGTTCAACCGACCAGAATCGGTCAAAAATTGACTAAGAACCAAAAAATCGATTTTTTCAATTTTTTTTTAAAAAATAGTTTTTTATTTTAAAACCTTAATTTAATATTTTATTATATATACATGGTTATTTGAAATTTTTTTTTCGTTAAAAATATTATTAAATTAATATTAGAGTTTTTTAATTAATTTATTTATTTTATAAAAAAATATATAATTATAACTAATATTTTGAATATATTTATATTGTTATTTATTTTTCAAACGACGATAAATACATTTTTTTTTCTATTTATATAATTTTTTTGGTTTTTATAATTTAAAATATATTATTAATTATATTAAATTATATAAACGATTTTTTGGTCCGACTGTGCGGTAAAAAAAAAATTGACCGATTAGATCGTTTTTTAAGTTAGACCAGTTCGATCACTGACCTGGTTATAAAAATATTGTTTAAATTAAAAAGGACTAAATACCAAAACATAACTTAACTTACAAGGCCAAGATCCAAAATTGAATACTTACATGACCAAATCACAAAAAAAAAAAACTTACAAGACTATTTTGACTATTATTTCTTTTATAAAAGTTCGATTATATTACAAACTTTTTTCAAACATGTAGAACAACTTTAGATGCAAATATAAAATCAAAAAATAATAATAATAAAATTGAATATATATATATATATATATATAAATAAAATATAAATGTATATACAATGAAGAGTTAGGGTTTCAAACCCCGACTCCTCGAAAATAACAAATGAGGATTCGGGGTCTCAAACCCCAACTCCTCAATGAAGCGGGGTCTAAAACCCCATGTTATTATATTTTTTTTAAATTTTAAAATTTGTTATATTTGTTAAAAAAATTTTAAAATTTATTATATTTATTTAAATAACCCCTTTTTCAACTTAAAATACTCAAATACAAAATCTTCTAAGGATGGTTTATCATTTTTAAACACTAAACTTTTTCGATACTGTCTCATAAGTTTATTTTGTGAGACGGATTTGCAAATCGATTTAAGTCATGAAAAAAATTTTTTCAATAAAAAATATTAATTTTCACTGCAATTAGATCGATTCGATCGGTGCTACTACCATTTTTCGAATTATAAATAAATTTTTCTTGAACATCAATGCATAAGTATTTTACAAATCGAGATTATTTTGTAAATAAAATAATATTGGTTATTTTGTAAATTAAAATCAATTTCTTTATATTCCGCGTTTTTTGTGTTCTGTTTGTATATGTATATAAAAAAATAAAAATAAAAAAATAAAAAAAGCATGCTCCCTTTACCTTCTCTTCCTCAGCTCGAAATACTCAGAAATGGCGAACCTTGCGATTCTCGTATTCTTCCTCCTCGTACTCTCCTTCAGCCCACGAATACTCTCCGCCCCGAATCCCAACCATCGCTTCTCCAAGCATGCCCCGCGATTTCTGGGCAAATTTTCTCGTCCCACCAAGAGTAACGGGATCCTCGGAGCTCCACAGTACCAGTACGAAACTCGATACTTCGATCAGATTCTTGATCACTTCAGCTTTTCCGAGCTCCCAACTTTCCGTCAACGTTATCTCATCAGCACCGAGCACTGGGCGGGCCCTGACCGAATGGGACCGATCTTCCTGTATTGCGGGAACGAAGGTGACATTGAGTGGTTCGCCGCCAATACAGGCCTCGTTTGGGAGCTCGCTCCTCGTTTTGGCGCCATGGTTATCTTCCCTGAAGTAATTTTTTTTTTTACGCCGTTATTTATTTAGCTGGAAATAAATTTGCCCCTAATTTTATTTAGTCGCCCCTTATCCCCTGCATTCTGGCGCGCATGTATCTGTTTTGTAAGAATGTGATCCGCAGCGCTTTTAGTTCGGCCCACTTGAGATTCTTGGTATATTCATTGTTCTTGGGAGAGTTGGCTGGAAATTTAAAGTGTTTTAGAATACGATGGCATGTTTTTTGAACAGTTATTTCCGATTACAGTGCACTTAAACGATGTGAGTGTTGCATGACAGCATAGGTACTACGGGGAGTCGATGCCGTATGGAAATCAAGAGGAGGCGTACAAGAATGCTAGCACATTATCACTTTTAACAACTGAGCAAGCTCTCGCTGATTTTGCTGTATTGATTACTGAGCTGAAAAGAAACTTGTCTGCTCAGGCTTGTCCTGTTGTGCTTTTCGGTGGATCGTATGGCGGAAGTAAGAAAATCTTTCGGGTGTTAGCTTGATCGAAAATCCAATTTTGTGTCGATATTAAGAAGCTCAATAAGCTAGTTTTGAGACAAATGTTTATTAGATTATA
This sequence comes from Henckelia pumila, assembly GCF_033568475.1. Lineage (NCBI taxonomy): Eukaryota > Viridiplantae > Streptophyta > Magnoliopsida > Lamiales > Gesneriaceae > Henckelia > Henckelia pumila. Next base: position 6,863,913 of record NC_133121.1, on the reverse strand, counting down.
TTTGACAGTGCTGGCAGCATGGATGAGGCTCAAATACCCACACATTGCAATTGGGGCCCTAGCTTCCTCAGCGCCAGTTCTTCAGTTCGAGGATGTTGTGCCTCCAGAGACATTTTATGACATTGTCTCTAATGATTTTAGAGTCTGTTTTTCCCTTCATACTGAACTTATTATTTATATAGTTCTTAGTTTACATGAGTTTTTCCAGTATAGTAATCCTTGCTTATTGATCATTATGTCAGCGTGAAAGTGTCAGCTGCTTTAATACTATAAAGACGTCTTGGGATGTAATAGAACTAGAGGCACAGAGAAATAATGGGCTTTCCCATTTGACGGAAACCTTCCGTTTTTGCCGGTAAGAGTATACAACTGTGCATCTTCCTTTCAAGTTCTATTTTGTATATATATATATATTTATGCTACAGATGTTTTTAAAAATTATTTTCTTAGCCCTGTGTCTAATCATTTGGGTAGCTACTGGAGTGATATGAGAATTACATTTGCAGGAAACTAGATAGTGCTGACGATCTCTCTGACTGGTTGTCGTCTGCATATAGTTACTTGGCTATGGCAGATTACCCCTATCCTGCTGATTTTCTTATGCCAATGCCTGGAAATCCAATAAAGGAGGTTGATTTGCTGTAAATTTGAAGTTCTGATATCTGTAATCTCATCTATAAATTAAATAGATATTAATTTGTGGCTTTCAGTAAATCATTTCTTATAAAATTCAATAAATCATTTATTTCTATGGCATGAGCTGTATGTGCTGAATTAAATTCTCTGACCAATCTTATAATCTTTGTCAGGTATGTAAAAAGATCGACAATTGCTCCAATAAGGCCAATATCTTAGAATGTGTCTTTGAAGGAGTTAGTGTGTATTACAATTATACTGGATCAGTTGAGTGCTTTGATCTGGATGATGATCCTCATGGTATGAATGGGTGGAACTGGCAGGTGTGAAATCACTGAATTTAAACTGTGATTATCATTTTTTTTGGAACCACTGAACGGCATTACGGAATTAACTACTGTTGTTTGCGATTTTTACCAGGCATGCACCGAGATGATCATGCCATTCTCCAGTAGCGTGAACATTAGCATGTTTCCAGCTTATGATTATGATTATAGTTCAGATGAAAAATTTTGCTTGGAAAATTATCATGTCAAGCCCAGACCAACTTGGATAACCACGGAATTCGGTGGACATGTATGATAATCATGCTCAATTTTATTTACAGTTTTTGCATGCTTTACAATCAATGTGTAATCTATTTTATTTTTCTATTTTGTCCACAATCTTTATCTTTGGCAGAAGACGAAACCTTTTATTTCGGTCATATTTAAAGCTATGTCTGACTATATTTTCTCATCTTTTGAATTCGACATCTAACCTGTCATCAAAGGTTTAACTTGTTTCCTCCCTGTCATCAAAAGGGATTTAAGAAAGCTTTGAAAGCTTTTGGAAGTAACATCATCTTCTCAAACGGGTTGTTGGATCCCTGGAGTGGTGGCAGGTAACATCTTAACATTTTGCTCTTGCAAATTCTTTGATGTTAAATTTCTGTATCATTGATGAGAGTGAGTATTACCGGGCGCAGTGTACTGGAGGATGTATCTGATTCTATTGTCGCGGTCGTTACTGAAAAAGGTAACCATACTTCGAACCATCTTTTCCCATTGATCAGCCAAGAATGTCCCACCATCCGAAATCTTTAAAAGCCTTTTTTTCGTTACCATCACCAAGTGAGACCGAATCCATGGCCTCGCCATACTGCCTATATAAGCATGCATGTTGATATGATTGTTGATACTTCAACGCAATTCGGATAGTCTGTACAATGACACACTTTGAACAACTTGATTGTTTATAAGGTGCCCATCACTTGGATTTACGTCCGGCAACCGCCGACGATCCTGATTGGCTGGTGGAACAAAGAGAAGCTGAGGTCGATTTGATCCGAGATTGGCTGGACGAATACTATGAGAAAAATAAGGCCGTGTACGACGTGTGAAAAAGCCAATGTTACCAAGGTAAGAATCTTGCATCGGCAATCATGTCTCTTTGTTTTAGTAGCTTGTATTGGAATAAGGCCATCTGCTTGAACCACGCTGATTTGAATTGCTAACTAGTGGGAATGTGTACATATCAATTATACCCGTTTCTCTTGGGGGTTGAAATTTAAATGGAGATAAATTATGATGCTATGCTATGTAAACTGGTTTTTTTTTCTTTGGATCAAGTTCTATACTACAAAAATAAAATTAAAACAGAAAAAATAGACCTGACCATGTCAGATATAGCAGAGGGATGTTCCGTTCATTTTTTTTTTTTCCGTAAATAATTAAATATCAGAAATTCTCATGGAATTACGTGATGCCAACGTTCTGACATTCATCGTATATGGGATAAATTATGTTGACAAATGTATCTATTTATTTATGACCCGTGTTATATTCTATTTGTTGAAAATATATATAAATATATATTATTATTTATTGTTGAATGTTGAAGGTTGAAAGTTGAAAATTGAGTTGTAAAATATTGAAAATTAGTGTGTGATGATGTAATTAATGATGTATTAATTTTTGACTAATCTCCAATTGAGATCTATAAATAGGTCTCTCCATTTGTGTAGAAAAACACAATTGTGAAGAGAGAAAAATTTTATAAAGTGTAGAATTTGATAAATTTTGAGTTTTTGAGTTTTTTACTTTTTACCGTAAATTTTTAATTTTTCACAACACGTTATCAGCACGATCGCTCGAAGGTTCTCTATATTTTCCGACGCTCCAAAATACAAGAAGAAGTCAAAAATATTCAACAAGTAAGAATTTTTATTTTACTGTTTATATATTTTTTGTGTATATATTAATATATAATATCATGTTATGAAAAAAAAAATAAGTTTTTTTTCAAAACTTGTTATAAATCCTGGGAGGATGTTAAGACGACATCCCACACTCCCGGTAAGGGATACGACAAGTATAAAAGCCTCTAAGGTTTTTAAACAATAACGTGATATATATTTATTATGTATATATATTAACTATATTAATATATAATTTCATGTTATTATATAAAAGGTTGTCTATGACACTGACCTTATAATAACGTGATATGATATATATTATTGTGTATTTATATACTAACCATATTTGTATAATCTCATGTTATTATATAAAAGGTTGTCTACGACACCGATCTTATAATAATGTGATATGATATACTATACCTGACTTTATACTAACTATATTGGTATAATTTCACAACATTATATAAAAGGCTGTTTACGACACTGACCTTATAATAATGTGATATGATATACATAATTATTTAATTATGATTATCATTATATGCATTACATGATTATCACGAATTTTTATTCAACACATACTCAATTTTTTCTTTACCCCAAACGGTCACAAACGGTAACAAAACGGCTAGTTTTTGCCCTATAAATATGTTCACTCAAACTCATTTTCAATCACACCAAATTCATTCTTTCTCTCAAAATATTTTATCCTCGGTTTTTTCGAAGATGGAGATGATGACATTTATAAGGATATTTTTCATAACGACTATGATCATCATGCTCACGAGTCTTTTACTCACCAGCGATTTTCCAACACATATTTTTTCTCTATTTGTATACGCACTTGTAATTTACGTTCTTCCATTATTTTGTATTGTCATATTTATGGAAATTAACTAATAAAATGCATTGTTATTTTCTAGTACCACCATGTCGAACTTGGCGAAACTCGAATTCATTGCACTTGATATAACCGGAAAGAATTATATGACATGGACCCTCGATGTAGAAATGCATCTCGAGTCATTGGGTTTTAACGAAACTATCAAAGAAAATAACATATCATCCTCACAAGATAAAGCAAAAGCGATGATATTTTTACGCAGACATCTTGATGAGGGGTTGAAATGTGAATATTTGACCGAAAAAGACCCAATGATTTTGTGGAAAGGGTTAAAAGAACGTTTTGAGCATATACGGGAAGTTATACTTCCGACCGCACGAGATGAATGGAATACTTTAAGATTCCAAGATTTTAAAAAGGTGAGTGATTATAATTCTGCGATGTATCGAATTGTCTCACAGCTGAAATTTTGTGGGCATAATATTACTGAGATGGAAATGCTTGAAAAGACATTTTCCACATTCCACGCATCAAATATAACTCTACAACAGCAATATAGAGTGCGTGGATTTTCAAGATACTCAGAACTCATCGCATGTTTACTCGTGGCGGAAAAGAATAATGAATTGCTCATGAGAAATCATCAGTCCAGACCTACTGGTTCAACGGCATTTCCTGAAGCAAATGTCGTAAGTAAAAATGAAAACCAAAATCAAAGATATAGACAAGATTTTGGTCGAGGTCGTGGACGAGGACGTGGGCGTGGACGTGGGCGTAGAAATGATCGCGGTCGTGGTCGAGGCCGTGGATTTGAAAATAAAAGAGATAGTTATTTCAATAACTCATCTCAAAGGAACGTCACGAACCACCCACAAAAGAGGCAGCATGATAATACGGGTGAAAATGAAAATCATCCAAAAAGAACTGAGAGTGTTTGTTATAGATGTGGCACTCCAGGACATTGGTCAAGAACTTGTCGAGCCCCTGAGCATCTGTGTAAGCTCTATAAAGATTCAATAAAGGGGAAAGAAAAAGAGACCAATTTTACTGAAAACATTGACCATGCAAGTGGTTCAATGAATTTAGATGCTGCCTACTTTTTGAATGATTTCGAAGATATTGATTAAATGTACTGGTGGGAAAAGAATGTAACAATGTAATTTTTATATTGTAAAACATATTATATTTTGCATGTATTGTTTTATTCTGCAATTAAATTGTAACATATTATAATTTGCATGTATCTTTCTTAATTCATTTTATTGCATATTGTTTTTGAAGATCATTATGGAAAATGCTATGATCAAAGATGGAAATAATGCACTGGAAGTTTGCATACCAGATAGTGGTACAACGCACACTATCCTCAGAAATGAAAAATATTTCTTGGAATTAAAACCAACAAAAACAATGGTGAATACAATATCAGGTCCTGTAGACTTGATTGAAGGATGTGGCAAAGCACAATTTTTGTTACCTAATGGTACAAAATTTTTGATAAATAGTGCTTTATATTCACCACGATCACAAAGAAATTTGTTGAGTTTTAATGATATATATTCTCATGGTTATGATACGGAAACAATAACCGAAGGAAATGAGAAATATATGTGTCTTACTACATATAAATCAGGAAAGAAATATGTAGTTGAGAAATTATCAATGCTCCCTACTGGATTGCATTATACACATATAAGTCCAATCGAATCAAATATGGTTATTGGAAATTCTTCAATACTAACAAATTGGCATGATCGATTGGGACATCCTGGTTCAATAATGATGCGAAGGATTATAGAAAATACAAGTGGTCATCCACTGAAAGACCAGAAGATCTTTCAGAATAATAAGTTTCAGTGTAAGGCATGTTCTCTGGGGAAACTTATTATAAGACCATCACCAGCTAAAATCCAAAAGGAATCACCCATATTTCTTGAACGTATTCAAGGTGATATTTGTGGGCCAATTCATCCACCATGTGGACCATTTCGATACTTTATGGTATTGATCGATGCCTCTAGCAGATGATCACATGTATGTTTATTGTCCACTCGGAATGTGGCATTTGCAAAATTGATGGCTCAAATAATAAAATTGCGGAATCAATTTCCCGAATATACGATCAAGAAAATAAGACTTGATAATGCTGGAGAATTTACTTCCCAGACTTTTAACGACTATTGTATGTCGATGGGAATTACTGTTGAACATCCTGTAGCTCATGTTCATACACAAAATGGATTAGCTGAATCATTGATTAAACGTCTGCAGTTGATTGCTAGACCAATGATTATGAGAACGAAACTCCCTATTTCTATATGGGGACATGCAATTTTACATGCTGCTGCATTGATTCGCATCAGGCCAAGTGCATATCATAAACACTCCCCATTGCAGCTTGTATTTGGCAAAGAACCAGATATTTCTCATTTGAGAATTTTTGGATGTATGGTGTATGTGCCTATTGCACCACCTCAAAGAACAAAAATGGGACCTCAAAGAAAGAATGGTATTTATATCGGCTATGATAGTCCATCAATCATTAGATATCTTGAGGCTCAGACAGGCGATGTGTTTACAGCACGGTTTGCTGATTGTCATTTTGATGAAAATAACTTCCCAATGTTAGGGGGAGAAAAGAAACACATCGAAAAAGAAATCACATGGTATGTACCATCATTATTACATTTGGATCCTAGAACTAAACAATGTGATAAAGATGTACAGCAAATTGTGCATTTGCAAAGAATAGCAAATCAAATGCCAGATGCATTTGCAGACACAAAAGGGGTAACAAAATCATATATACCTGCTGTAAATGCCCCTGCTCGAGTTGAAATTCCAAAGAAACAAAATGAAGACATTCATGATGTCATAAAACGCCTGAAGCGTGGAAGGCCAATCGGTTCAAAGGATAAAAATCCTCGGAAAAGAAAATACATAGAGAAAAATGATGATCAGAAAATAGAAAATGGTGTTCCAGAAGAAACACACGATGATGAAAATATTTTGTCAGAACCACAAACTGACGAGAATCATGAAATCTCTATCAATTATATTAATACTGGAAAAATATGGAACCGAAAGAATGTACAAGATATTGATGAGATATTTTCGTACAATGTGGCATGTGACATCGTAAATGAAGATAATGAACCAAAATCTTTTGGTGAATGCAAAACTCGAAAGGATTGGTCAAAATGGAAAGATGCCATCCAGGTTGAATTAAATTCGCTAAATAAACGTAGTGTTTTTGGACCTATAGTCCTTACACCTAAAGGTGTTAAACCTGTTGGGTACAAATGGGTTTTTATTCGAAAGAAAAATGAGAAAAATGAAATAGTGAGATATAAAGCTCGACTTGTTGCACAAGGTTTTTCTCAAAGGCCTGGAATTGATTATGAAGAAACATATTCTCCTGTTATGGATGCAATTACGTTTCGGTATTTGATCAGTTTAGCAGTGTCTGAAAACTTGGACATGCGTCTAATGGATGTTGTTACAGCTTATTTATACGGATCACTTGATAGTGATATATACATGAAAATCCCTGAAGGATTTAAGATGCTAGAAGCACAAAGTTCAGAACCCAGAGAATTTTATTCTGTGAAATTACAAAGATCATTGTATGGATTAAAGCAATCCGGCCGAATGTGGTATAATCGGCTAAGTGAACACTTGATGAAAAAGGGATATGTAAATGATCCAATATGCCCTTGTGTTTTCATCAAGAAAACAACATCGGGATGCGTGATTATTGCTGTATATGTTGATGATTTAAACATCATTGGAACGAATAAAGAAATTCAAGAAGTGATGTTATACTTGAAGGAAGAATTTGAAATGAAAGACCTTGGAAAAACCAAGTATTGTCTTGGTTTACAAATTGAACAAAAAGAATGTGGAATTTTTGTTCACCAGTCTAATTATACAGAGAAGGTCCTTAAACGTTTCAATATGGATCAATCAAATCCTTTAAGTACTCCAATGGTTGTCAGATCATTGAATATAGAAAAGGATCCATTTCGTCCATGTGAAGATGATGAAGTTGTTTTTGGTCCTGAAGTACCATATCTAAGTGCCATTGGTGCCCTTATGTATCTTGCAAATTGCACTAGACCAGACATATCTTTTGCAGTAAATTTATTGGCAAGATTCAGTTCATGTCCAACGAAGAGGCACTGGAACGGAATTAAACATATATTCCGTTATTTACGAGGAACGACGGATTTGGGACTTTTGTATCCAAAAGATACAAATCAGAGAATAATTGGTTATGCTGATGCTGGATACTTATCTGATCCACATAAGGCACGTTCCCAAACCGGATATGTATTTACTCGTGGAGGCACTGCAATCTCTTGGCGATCACAGAAACAAACACTTGTTACAACTTCATCAAATCATGCCGAGATTATTGCACTACATGAAGCAAGCCGTGAATGTGTCTGGCTTAAATCAATGACTCGGCATATCCAAACTTCTTGCGGATTATCAGTGGACAAGAATCCAATCACACTGTATGAAGATAATGCCGCATGTGTTGCCCAAATGAAAGAAGGATACATCAAAAGTGACAGAACTAAACATATTCCTCCTAAATTCTTTGCATACACTCAAGAGCTGGAGAAGAATAAAGATATTGATATCTGTTACATTCAATCAAGTGAGAACTCATCCGATCTCTTCACAAAGGCACTTCCCACGGCGATATTCAGAAAACACATTTATAATATTGGGATGCGCAATCTACGAAATATGTGAAGAATCATTCATGTTGACATCAGGGGGAGTTTACGTGGCTGCACTCTTTTTTCCTTACTATGGTTTTTGTCCCAATGGGTTTTTCCTAGTAAGGTTTTTAACGAGGCAGTATACAACACGTAATGGAGATAGTCATTCTATCATGATCATCATCACAAGGGGGAGTGTTGAAAATATATATAAATATATATTATTATTTATTGTTGAATGTTGAAGGTTGAAAGTTGAAAATTGAGTTGTAAAATATTGAAAATTAGTGTGTGATGATGTAATTAATGATGTATTAATTTTTGACTAATCTCCAATTGAGATCTATAAATAGGTCTCTCCATTTGTGTAGAAAAACACAATTGTGAAGAGAGAAAAATTTTATAAAGTGTAGAATTTGATAAATTTTGAGTTTTTGAGTTTTTACTTTTTACCGTAAATTTTTACTTTTTCACAACACTATTCGATATATTGAGGATTTATCAATGTATATTTACGTATAATATATGATAAATGTAAACAAATCATCGTATTTAAATAAAATTATCTTATTTTTTGCCTCTTAAAATCTATATATTATTATATATAAAAAAAATTCATTTAAATAAAAATAAAACAACATTTTCCGCCCAAAAAACATTTTCGAAAATAATAAAAATATCATAAACTTAAAAAATACAAATAATATATTATTTAATTTAAAATTATAAATAGACATAATATTGAATATTCAAAAAATAAGATGATATTATAAATGATAAAGTATTTGATCTAAAAATTTTAAAATATAGATAAAGATATGATTTAATTTTAAAAATTAAAATATATTTTTTCGTGATCAAACAAAATTTAATTTTTTGCTTTTAGCGTTGATTGTTTTGCCCAATACAATGAAATTTATAGAACAAATTTTATAACACAAAAAATTCAATACAAAAAATTAATATATCAAAATATCATGATAAATTAAATACAAAATATCACAACAAAATATCAAAATCTCAAGATATTATTATTGTAAATATCATTGTACGTAATATTTTTTAAAATTTTATAATTTTTATATATAAAAACAGAAAACTCAGCTACAAATAGTTAAACTAAAATTTTGAAAAAAAAATTATGATTGAATTAAAAACAAAAATCAAAATATTATTGTTACAAAATTTAATTTTTGTTCTCAATGGTGTTTTTTTTTTATATATATATATATAACAGGGGATATGGGGAGTATAGCATATGACGGTAGGATTCACTTAACAAATATTCAAAAAAATAATAATAATATTAGTGATATCTATTTAATCCAGAATTTTAAATATACATAAAATACGATTTTAAAAAATTTAAAATAGTCTTTTTTTATCAAATAAAATTTAACATTTACTTTTAATATGATGATTGGTTTGTCTATATGCATATATAGATATACGTAACAAATATTCAATTATGTAATAGGCGATATATTATTTAATATAATAATTTTAAAATATAAATAAAAATATGATTGAAGTTAAACTAAATATATGTATATATAGAAACATTAAACTTTTTCGTTCAAAAATCTTTTCGAAAATAGTAAACAATTATCATTAAATTTAAAAATACAATAATATGTGATCGAATTTAAACTTTAAACATATATAATATTGAATATTCAACAAAAGATAATATTATTTTATCTAAAAATGTGAAATATATCTTACTATCTTATTAAAGTAGAGACCCTCTAATTAACAAATTTTCAATTAATTGATGAAACTTGATTTAAAATTACCATTATCTCCTAACTTAATTTTCAATAAAACCAAAATTATTGGAAAAAATAATCATTTTATACAGTTTCTTATTTTTTAGCCATTAAAAGCTCATTTTGTGTCATTTGATATTATTTTATTTACAAATATGACAATAACTTTATAAGATATATATATATATTTTGAATATTTGTTTAGGAAAACGTTATATTTTTATTATTTTTTAATTTTACAATTTATTATTATTATTATTTTTTTAAAAATTTTACAATTTATTATTTATTGTTTTTTTTAAAAAAAAACGAAATGTACGAGCACGCAACGCGTGCAGCGAAATACTAGTATATACATAAAAGCTGAAAAGACTGCTAAAATATAAACTATTGTATTTTTAAATTGAAAAATTATTTTCGAAAATAGTGAAGGCATTATCATCAAATTTAAAAATTCAAATAAGATATGATTGAATTCAAAACTATAGATAGAGATAATATAGGATATTCAAAAAAATGTAATATTATGATTTGAGTGATATATTTTTTGATCTAAATTTTTTTTAAATGTAGATAAATATTCTATTTAATTTTTAAATTGTTTTTTATTATCATACTTATAATTTGTTTGTTTATTTAACTTTATATACTTTATATATTAATTTTTGTTAATATAAAAAACATTTTATACTAATTGTATAGAGTTTAATGTAACTCATCTTATCACAATATTATGTATCTATATTTTATTATATTTATTTTTTATATTTTTATATTTCAATTTTAAAAATTTATTTTAAAATTTAAAATTTTTATATTTTGTTTTTGTATAGAATACAAATATTGCATGCATTAAATTTATAATTATTGGATAAATAAATTCTTAAAAAAATAACAAAATTTTAAATATACAACTATAATATGAAGAAATAAAATATTAAAATAAGACATTTCTAAAAAAAATAGGGGTGTAACAACTTTTTTTATAAAAACATTTTAGAAGTGGTCGAATAGCTTATTTCAACCGTTTAAAACTGTTTTCTAATAGTTTTCCAAACAAATTTACAAAATTTATAAACTCTGTCAAACATCTCTTCAACCACAATGAATTTAAATTTATTCCAATACTCTAAGGATTTGAAATCTGTTATGATGACCTCAATTGTAGTGTAATAAATATGAAGATGATCTTTATTTTATTTTTTAAAGTTATCTTAAACAAGGAAAATACATTTATATCCGTAGATTTTAAATCATTTAATCCAATTCAATCTTAATTTATTTGTATCTTAATTTTTTATTCAAACACTCATATTTACTAATTTTGCCAATAATTACATAAAAATAACACCTTGTGCATCGCGACGGAATACTAGTAATCACTAAAGGAGACAATGTACGTATATTTTCTCATCTTAAAATATGATGAAAAAAAAAGATATAATATAAAAAATAAAATAGATATAAATAATAAATGAGAAAGTGTTTTGAGAGACAAAATCTATGAGACGTGTAAATTTTATCATATTTATAATATTAAAAAAATTGGCATAAAAATAATGCAAAAACTCTTGTGAAATGGTCTTATAAGTTAATTTTGTGTGACAAATATCTTATATACTTTATTTTGGCCAGTAATGAAAAAAAATTATTTTTTTATTATTCTTACGGTGAATATGATAGAGTCGGCTCATCTTACAGATAAAAATCCGTGAAACTGTATTACAATTGATCTATTTAAAAATTAAATTTTTTTTATGAATGACATGAATAAAATATCTGTTTCATAAAATTGACCTATAAAATCGCATCAAGGAAGTATTTGTGATATTAATACATCTCTATAAATTTTTCGAAGAGAGATAATAAATATATGTTATTAATTATTATTATTTACTTCTTTTTTATTTTTTTCCCCTCTCCTTTGCAAACCATTTTTTTTTTTTACAACTGAAGAAGAGATGACTCGAACTTAGATCCCGCTGCAATTGCAAACCACACTTGACTTTATCTTCCTAGTAAAAGGTTGACGCGAGTAATCCTTGGTCAACTGTCATAAATATTCTGAAATAATATTTCAAATTTCAAAGTTTAGATTTTATTAAATATAATTAAGGCAATAATTATGAATTTACAAATTTAATATTACTTTGACAACCCACAAGATTCCACTTCCCATTCATAAACCCCGGAAACGGCGTCGTATAGATAGAGAGAGCAGAATAAAAGAGGCAAGTAAATGAAACGGTGGAGGAAAAGTGGGTAGTGGAGTCCACACCTTTCTGAACTGAAGAAGAACCAAACCCAACTCAAAATTCAGCAAATCTTAGCAGAAATTTGAGAAAAAGGGGAAGTTTTTGAAGCATTGCGATCATAGGGTTTCGATCAATTGATGGCTAGCTCTAGTTCTCAAACGGAGAATTTAGCATTGACTCCCAGGGCACCTTCCACCGTTGCACTTTCTCCGATTCCGGGTTCAGTTAGGGTTTTGAAAACCCCTTTGACCGATGACGTTTTGTGGAAACGGTTGAAAGAATCAGGCTTTGATGAAGAGTCCATTAAACGGAGGGATAAAGCTGCGTTAATAGCTTACATCGCGAAACTTGAAGCTGAGGTATGAATTAACGTTTGAGTTTTCTTTCTTGTGTACTTTCTGTGTCATGCTTTTTTGGGGGTAGTTCTCGATTTTCTTGAGTAGGTTTTAATATAGCGCTTTAAAGATTCGTCGGTCGGATTTTATTTTACTGAAGAATATTAGGAAAATGGGTGTTTGTTTTTGAACGTTTACTGTTAAGTTTATGCTTTGATTTTCGGTTTCAAATATTACAGCGGGAAATATTTACGCACTATATTGAATCGCTTAAATAAGTTCAATTTTTTGTTAAGTCATTGACGTCATCTGCACTGGCTTTTATAGATATATGAGCACCAACATCACATGGGCCTTCTCATTCTGGAGAAAAAGGATTGGCTTTCAAAGTTCGAGGAAGCAAAATCTGCGGCTGAATCCACTGAACTGAAGTATAAGCGGTTACAGGCTTCTCATGTCTCTGATTTGGCTGATGCCAAGAAGCGGGAAGATGGTCTTAGGAAGGCACTTGAAATTGAGAAAGAATGTCTTAAGAATGTAATTTAGTTATGTTGTATACTTTGCGTCAGTATTTATGATTTATCTCAATGTGTTCTGACTCAATAGTTTCCTCAGATTGAGAAGACATTGCATGAGATGCGGGCGGAATATGCTGAGGTGAAAGTTGCTGCAGAAAGTAAATATGCTGAGGCACAAAATATGGTGGAAGATGCTAATAATAAGTTGTCAGAGGCAGATGAGAAACGGAGATCGGCTGAATTTTTGGAATTAGAGGCGAATCGCTACCATCAAATCGCTGAAAGGAAGTTGCATGAAGTTCAAGAACGTGAAGATGATTTAAGGAGGCGTATGACGGCATTGAAGTCCGAGTAAGTTTTTTAGTTCATTTATTAACTTTTCTGAAGTGGCTGATGATATCCATGTTTGTCATTTTTATGTAGGTTTGATGCCAAAGAGAAAGACATCCAGCATGAGAGGCTATCCCTATCCGAAAGGCAGAAAGCTCAGCAGCTTACACAAGAAAGACTACTTGAAGGACAGGGCTTGCTAAACCAGAGAGAGGAACACGTCTTCACTAGAACTCAAGAGTTGGAGAGATTTGAAAAGAAGTTGGAGGATTTGAAGTTTCGCTTGGAGAAAGACCAAAGATCCCTGAATGAGGAAAAACTATCCCTGGAATTGAGAGCAAGTTCTTTATCAGCAAGAGAGGAGGTTGACATATGTTTTTCGATTTCATTGGTTGTCAATAACTCAATAAGCTGATATATTGTGTATTAGCTCTCTTCTTCTTTGATAATCCTTGATATGTCAGTTTATATCTCTATTAATATAATTTTGTTTCCTACATAAAAAAAAAAAGAAAAGAAAGATAATCCTGGATATAGGACCTTCCCATGGCAATTTTTCTAAATTTTTCTTGGTTCTAGGCTGCCATCAAAAAAGAGTGCGATCTTCTCAAGAAGGAGGAACATTTACTTCTGTTACAAGCTAAACTTGCCAGCAAAGAATCTGTAAGTAAATTCCTCTAAATGAAATAAATCAGGACACAAATGGTTGAATTGATTTTGGAACTGATCACTGAAGTTCCAATTTAATCTCTTTTTGTAGTTAAACATTATATTCTAATTTCTGAGTTTCAAACCACTGACGTGCACTTTTAAATTTTGAAACTATTGTGTATATAAGTGCTTTAAAAGATACGTGTAGAAACTTTCCTTTTAGGTCACGTACCGCCTCTGTGATAATTTCTTTTTTAGAAGGCAAATGCTATTTACCCTGGAACGTTCGTTTTACCCCCTCAATTTTCCTATTGGGACCTTGCAGAATAATGTCCAAGAAGTAATTTCTAATCATGAAGCGACTCTTCAAAAGAGGAACTCTGCTTTTGAGGCAGAATTAGTTAATAGACGCAAATTGATAGAAGATGAAATGAATGTGAAGAGACGTGTATGGGAGTTGAGAGAGTTAGATATGAGGCAAAGGGAGGATTATATCTCAGAAAGAGAACTTGAACTGGATGCTGAATCAAAACGTCTTCAAGAACGTGAAAAAGAAGTGGAGGAGAGGTCAAGTTTAGTTGAAGAGAAAGAGAAGAATCTTTTCACCGCTGAAGAAGAGTTGGAATCGAAGAAACGCTCTCTCCAACTGGAGAAAGAAGAGATCAGTCAGAAAATGATTGACCTTCAAAAGTCTTTGGATTCTCTGGAGGAGAAAAAAAAAATTATTAATGATGCAGAAGAGAAAGTGAAGGCGATGAAGAGTGAAACAAATGAATCTCTCGTACTTGAATTGAGACTCAAAGAAGAGATTGACGCTATAAGTGCTCAAAAGCGGGAACTTGAGGCTGAGGCAGATCACTTAAAAGAAGAGCAGGCGAAATTTGAAGCTGAGTGGGAGTTAATTGATGAGAAAAGAGAGGAGCTGGCAAGACAAGCCGAGCATATTGCTGAAGAGAAGTTAATCATCTCTAAATTTCTGAAGGATGAGCGCGAGAGTTTGACAGCAGAGAGGACTGCAATGAGAGACCAATTTAAACAAGATCTTGAGTCACTTTCCCGTGAGCGTGAAGCATTTATGAGTGAACTTGAGCATGAACGCTCTGAGTGGTTCAGTAAGTTTCAGAAAGAACGTGCGGATTTCTTGCTCGATATGGAGTTGCAGAAAGAAGAGCTGGAGAATCGTGTTAGTAAAAGACGTGAGGAAGTTGAGAGCTATCTTAAAGAAAGAGAAATGGAGATTGAGGAAGACAAAAAGAAAGAACTCCAACATATTAATTCTCTCAAAGAAACTGTGCAAAAGGAACTAGAACATGTTAACTCTGAAATGAAGAGACTTGATACTGAAAGAAAGGAAATAAATCTGGATCGGGAGAAGAGGGACCAGGAATGGGCAGAGCTGAATAGTTCTATAGATGAGCTTAAGGTGCAGAGAGAGAAGCTGGAGAAACAAAGGGAATTGCTACGTGCAGATAGAGAGGAAATTCTTGCTCAGATAGATAGTTTGAAAAAACTGGAAGATTTAAAAGACAGATTAGATAGTATTGCTGAAAAGGAAATGCACCTATCCACTTTGCAGGCAAATATTCAGAGATCTTCTAGTTTTTTGAATCCCCTAAATGAATTAGCCTTGGATCAAAATGGTAACATTAGCAATGGGTTTGATCATGATATAACGAAGTCTCAGAAGTCATCTTCGCCTATCACTGCTTCTTTTTCGTGGCTGAAACGGTGTGCCGATACCTTGCTGGAGCAAAGACCAAGTAACAAAAAGAGAAGGAAAGAGAAAGATATGACAACACAACTTGAAGTAGAAGCTGCCACCCTACGGTACTCTCAGATTATCAATTCATGTTGTCGCTGCTGCATATTGATTCTCTATGCAAGTTCATTTTTTTTCCTTTTGGTGCAGTTTGCGTGAGAAACTAAGCGCGCCCAAGATTGATAATGCTGTGGTGCCATTTGATCAGACTCTCGATGGTGCAGAAAAAACAAGAGTATGTATAGACAAAGTCATCACTATTCAAGAAGTAACAACAACAGTTGCCGTTGAAAGAACCATAGGGGACTCCAAGGTAGTTTCTGGTTATAAGACTAATGTTTTTTGTTGCTCACCCACAAATTATGTCATACATATGCATTTGTGGATGATTGTTTCAAAGATGTCAAAAATTTCCCCCCCTTTTTTTGTCATCTTTGATGTTATGCTGGTATGCACCTCCATTATACTTTCCTCCTTATGTTTTTGACTA
The DNA here is from genome assembly GCF_033568475.1 of Henckelia pumila. Taxonomy (NCBI): domain Eukaryota; kingdom Viridiplantae; phylum Streptophyta; class Magnoliopsida; order Lamiales; family Gesneriaceae; genus Henckelia; species Henckelia pumila. The sequence continues at coordinate 6,847,411 of NC_133121.1, read as the reverse complement.
CTTTTCTACTTTTCTTTGGTCCACATTTATGAGACAGATGGCTGAATTTTATACAGGAAACTGCATCCCAACAGGGCAATGAAAAAGCAGAGAACAATGGCTGCTTAGAGATGTTAACAAATGGCAAGATTTGAAAGGACCAACTTTACGAATCCTTGCATATCTGCTTCTTTCTGTCTCAACAAGGTGGCAGAGATTAGTCTCAATTATAAATTTGTATATTAAATTAGTTTGATTATAATCTTTTAATGACAAAAATTATCATTCATGCTTGGTGCAGGTTTTTGAAGCTGTTGTTTTTGCAGACATGCTGTGTTCTTTAGTTGTGGATCGTTATCTTTTCTTATAGACATACATAGGTCCAGAATGTAAATCATATAGGCTTGTACAAGTATGCATGCGCTGAATTCGTTGTTGTGTAGCATGATGGATTATTTTCGTTTTGGGTTCGGATGTGTGGTTACTGTTCTTATAGGTGTAGGGTATGCAACTTAGGGGGACTTATTTTCCGTGTGTTTCATTTGCTACTTTGATTGTGGATTTGAGGAAATGCTCGAGGATGAATCTATGATTTGTTGAAACTTGCACTGAGATTGTGTTGTGCATGCGATGAAGTTACCTTTGTGTTTGTTTTTTTAATGAAATTTTTGTAGCCTTGGGTGCATGGGATGTAATCAGTGGACTGCAAGATGGTTGATCGTTATGTTAAATCTTACAATTGAATTTACATAAATAAAAAATAATTCTTCTCATTTAATCAAAAAACTGCGCTTGATCTATATCTATGAACTGGTTAATGAGATTTTACATTTAGTATTATCTAAATCATGGATCAAATGATCAATATTTTAACATATAAATATAATTAATGTTGGAAAGCTGACATGGTGTGACAATCATAAAATCATTAGATTGATAATTAGGGTAATATTCATAAGATAAGTTGAATTCTATCCTATAGACTATGCACTTTAATGTTAAACTACTTTAATGTTAAACTCTAAATATTAATATACTTGGGTTAGTGAGATCCTACACTAAGAGTAGGTTAATGAGATCATACCATATAGATAATACTCAAATCATCAATTCAATGATATATATCTCTATACATGTGCATAATTAATGATATATTATTGACGTGATAAATCATGAGACTTTAAATTTATGATTAGAGTAGGTTGAACTCTACCATATATTTGATACGTGTGGGGAAACTTTCTATAACTATTCTTGTAACTTTCAAATTCTACCATTTCACTTTTTGTAACTTTCATTTTCAATTTTTCTTCGTATACGAATCATTTAATATTTTTCACTTCAAATTAAATTAATCATATACTATTTTGAATTTTAATTTATTTATATAATAATTACTCTCATGCAACATAATGGATTTTAGTTATAATTAGTTTTAATTAATTTAGTGAAACTTAAATGAAAATTATAATTCTATTCTTATATATATATAATATTTTTTTCGAAGAATATATATATATATATATATATATATATATATATAATGTTAATAATGTTAAAGAGTATCAAGTAACTAATTTATTTTTTTTCACCCATAATAAAGTATCTTAGTTGGATTTAAATTTTTTAAAATTTCTAAATATTTGTTTATCTTAATATAAATTTTTAATGTTTAATTCATCATGTCAATTCTGAAAATAACATGAAAATCAATTAACATAAAAAAAAACATTGTATGTATATGTATGCATTTAATGCAATGATGCTATTTATGTGCCTCTAGTTTTTAACTTCCATATTTCAATAATTAATTAATAATTAATAGTGCTAACTAATTAAGATAGTGTTTACAACTTTTAAAATAAGTAATTATAAAATTTTTCTTTCAATATACTGTAAAAAAGTCGATTTCTTGGTAATCAATTAAGAGGTCAATACTTTTATTTAGTTTATTTATTAATTAATAATTAATTTATAGCTCATATCGCAACTTGGTTTACAAGTAATCAAATTATAATTTGAATTTTTAATTTTTATTTCAGATCGGTGGTGGGTGGAAGGCTCGAACTCGATTCACTCGATTTTATAGTGTGAGTTTTAGTAATTTAGTTTGACGATAATTTGGAGTGTTAAGTTTGTTATTATGTTTAAAACAGAATTTTTTTTTTCATAAAAAAAATGTGTTCGGTTAAATAATATTCATCTCAAGCTTCACCAATTAATTGAAAGTTGGTTAATTAAATACTCTTTACTATAATATATAATAGTGACCGCAGCACATGCTTTGCGTGTGTAATATAATATATATTAGCGATTGTGACACATGATTTCACGTACTTGATAATTTGATATATAAATTAAAGAGAAGTTGTACAAAAATTATGTAAATAATTTAATAAGAATTGATAAATGATGAAATTTGAAAAAAGAGATAAAGATAAAAGGAGATAAGACTGTTAAAGAAAAGTGATGATAATTTATTCATTTAAGATCTAACATAAAAGAGACCAGTACCCAGAAGCACGCGTTGCGTGCCTTCTATTATCTATTTTTCAACTGAAATAAAAAAATAAAAAAAATAATAAAATTAAAAAATGACATTTTTTAAAATAAATATTCATGAAATGACAAAAAAATATAATGAAAATGACATATTCGTAATTACATAACCATTGAAGGACAAAAATCAAAAGAGTGTCCATACCAAGAGACCACCTGCTCTTACATAATATATAGTAATAGATAATAGATGTATGTTAAATTTAGAGGTAATTTTTGTGGTGATTTGGTATACCAAAATTGGTTAGTTTAAGAGGTTGAACTATTATAATATAATATAGTATAATATATTAAGTATATATATATATATATAAGGACTTTTCAGCTGCCCAACAATATTTCTCCACTTCGTCCCCGACCCGGGTTTTAGTTATTTTTTTTTCGATTTTTCGCATAACTAAAACTCGGTATCGGGTTTTAGTGGTAGGGAACGAGTTGGACATCATTGGTTGGACAGCTGAAAATTTCTCATATATAAGTTAAAAAAAACTTATCGAAATATAAAGAGCAGAATTTTTTTTACAAAAATTAACATCAAACATATTTTTTTTTACTGTTTTTATTTTATTTTTATGAACTAAGAGCTCGTTTGGTTACTTTACTAATAGTCTCGGTACTAGTTATCCTGTTCAATCTCGTCACGTCATATTATTTATTTATCTATCTATTAATTATTTATTATACATCAATCAAATCATTAATTATTTATTTCACATCAATTCAATCATCGAATTTAAATTACTACATTACCGCTTATAAATAATAGTATTCATATTTTATTTATTGTTAAAAAGACAAAATGATAATTTATTATTTTTATATAAAATTTAATCAATGAAATCAAAAAATCATAATATATCAATCAAATCAAATATTATATTAACTATTATTTTTTATTTATTTTTTTATTACATTATATTACTTATCCAAATACTATTTAATTAAATATTATATTAATTATCATTTTTAATTTATTTTTTATTACATTACATTACTTATCCAAATACTATTTCCGCTATTACCGAACTGTCTAAACATATTTGTTTTGCTTGGATCAATACAACTACGACGAGTTTATCCATTTAAAGACCGCAAAACAAACTGTACCAACGGGTGGAAATAGAGAAAAGCCCTAATTTTCCTCGTTGGATTCTTCCAAAAATTCAAGCTGGGAGCTCCATTTAGGCTTCGAATCAGTGTTTTCCACGCTACCAGCTGTCGTTTTGGGGGTAAGTTTCTTGATTTTCTCAGGAATTGCCCGAAAAACTTCTTGGAGATGGATCATTAGATCTTTAAATTCAAACTATGCACGTTTAAATATACAATTTATAGTGATTTATCAAGAATCAAACTGAAAATCTATGTCTCGTATTGAGTCTTGAACTGATATTGTTCATTTTAGATTAACGGAAATATGAGATGCCGATATTAATTGAGAGTTTTTACTATGGAATTATTAATCTACAAGCCAGGTTGTGCCAAAATTGAAGGATAATTGATGCATTTTATTTATCCAAGAATTTGGTGATCCGATCGTTCATGGCTTGAAGATGCTGTACTAAGAATGATTCATAATTTCGTGATCTGTCCCTAGATTCAAGAGACAAAATTTTCGTCATCGAACAAGTTATAAAATGGAACTAAAGAATCATGGTAATTAGAATTACCTTTTCTATACCAATCGACATTTCTTGGTTGCCGGAATATATATTGTTTGATTGCCTAGTGGCAGCCCCTGTTTTCGATTTCTTTACTTTTGCTTTAGCTATGCAATCTATGGGAATTGTAAGCCTCTGGTTAAGGAAGCGATTAAAAAAAATAGGGTAACATACTACATGTGTTTGTATCCGACGTGATATGTTTTGTTGTTCTTATGCGACGTTACTTGTTAGTTGAAATCTGTTGTCTGCATTTCATTGTTGTATCAATGCATATAATAATTCTTGAACTCTCAGGTTTAGGGATCCGATTTACCGCTTTTCTATTTTTCTTTTCTTCCAATTTGATCGATTGACTGTAAACGTTGAGATGAACGAGCAAGCAGCAATGATGAAGCAACAGCAATTGATGAACATGAATCAGAATATGATCGGTATGAATCAAATGAATCCACACCAACAGCCTCAGCCACAGGTGATTGTGTTTAATCTTTAATAAACCCTTTGCAAATCCTCCATTTATATCTAATTTGGCTAATCTGATTTGTCACACTTCTTGTTGGCAGATGGCCCCTATGAATATGAGTTATGGCATGTGGGCTCCTCCGTCACAGTTTCATAACCCTAATCCTAGTACAATGCAACTGCCACATTCTACATTTAATAAAGCATTGGGGCCAAGGAATACTTGGAAGGGCAAAAAGGTAGACAAGAGGAGAAAGGATCAGCAGAAGTCCTTAATGGCTGGCTCTAATGCTGGTGGAATTGGTGGAGGTGTCAATACCACCGGTGTTGGAAGTTCGAATTTTAATAACTACAAGCCTCCAACTTTGAATGAGTTGCAGTATCAGAATCAATTAAAGACCCGGAAATTCTTTCCGAAAAAGAAGTATAATAAGAACTATACAACACATATGAATGTCGGCGGTACTAACAACAACAATAATAGCAGATCTGCTCCATTTGCTCCAAGGAATACTACTTCTTTTTTAATCAGAGCAAAGAAGAGCGGCGGCATCGCCTCCTTAGTTTCTCCATGTCCAGTGACCCCTGCAGTTTTGCCGACTCCGACATTCTCTCCATCCAGGGAGGTTTTGGTGGATATGGCTAAGGAAGAATGGGGTGTAGATGGATATGGGTCAATGAAGGGGTTGATTAGGTTAAGATCGCCTGGGCATGAAATCGAGGCTCATGAGGATGAGGAGGAAGATGAAGGGTGTTCCAGCGAGAGTGATGTGGAGGAGCACGTCGAGGTGGAGAGGAGATTGGATCATGACTTGAGCCGTTTCGAGATGCTATATAATCCAAACTCTGTTGGTGGGATGGATCATCATAATGTGCTGGAGAATCGAGTGGATGATCAGGATACCCATATTGCTCAACTGGAGGAGGAGAATCTGATTTTGAAGGAAAGATTGTTCTTGATGGAGAGGGATTTGGGTGATTTGAGAAGGCGGATGCGGCGTCTAGAATGGAGGGGAAACAGAGGTGATGAGCTTAATGAGGAGGTAGTAGAGAACGAATCTGAAAATGAGAACGAGAGCCATGGTGACGAAGCTCATTCGACAGAGGACAATGATGAAGATTTCAGTGAAGAGAACGTTCAGGGAGATGGATGTTTCATAGGGAAAGGAGCCGATCGCCAGAGTGCTAAAGGTTTTGAAGTGGCTGCAAGTACAGAGAAGGATGTTGTATTAAATCTTGAAGATAAAGAACCCCTTAGAGGTTACAAGAATGATAAACTTGCAGATACTGAAGGGAAAGAAACAACTAAGAATGATGAGTTTAGTGAAGCAAACCAGACTGAGAAAGCATCTGAAGCTGCTCCAGATACAGAAGCGGAAAATAAAGATGAAAACATGACTGAACGTGAAGAAGTAGAGGCACATGAGAACGCTAATGCTGAATCTTCTGACCGTTTAGCACCAGATGCTTGTATGGAAAATGATGGAGTTGCAAAAGATAGTGAGGTTACGGAGAAGGTGGCTGCAAATTAATGTGTGACAGAGGTTAATGAAATCTCGAAGAAGAGCATTGTTCTTTGTTGATAATCGTGTCCGCCGTAACTTCTTACTTCTCATAATACATTCAACTCGGTTCGGGTGAATATGAATGTGTATGTAATATCAATAGATAATCCTCATGAGCAGGCCATGTCTCGGACTACAAGTTAGAGCCGAGTTTCAGCATGGTGGCTATGTTCTTGGTTTTTCTGTCTTGCTGTTAAAACTGATTATGTTTCTCTATTAGTGTTGTTTCTATCTCTTTACGTGTGTTTTCCCACTTTACTAACGCCACGTTGATTGATTATGAACATGCCATTGGCACAACAAAACATTACTGAACATGGTGACACTCATCGGTTGCTGTTAGCTTCACGGAAGCTGACTAACTATTTATTGTTAATCAAATTAAACGATTATATTATTTTCAAATTGATCGTTCATCTACACTCCCAACTATCATAACTAGGCTGAGTTCAAATTAATTCAAATCTGAATATGAGGTAATGAGATGTTATCCTTAGGTAGTATCTTAAGGAATCGTCTAACGGTGAATATTTATCAATTTATGTAAGGTTCGTTTATTTTTCAATGAACTTTATATTTATTATTAAATATTCACTCTTAGACACACTCTTAGGATATTATCCTACTGATAGCTTGAAATTTTTCGTTATTTTTAGGATATTATCCAAAGACATGTCTGTTATCGAATAACCATCATTAGATATACCAATCAAATTTTTCATTGGATATGACAAATTTCCACACTTGAAAAGTTTTTATTTTCCAACCTCGTCTCATATTTTGTGTAAAATAAATAATGTTGAAATGTCCCATTTGTGTTCAACCTCATATGTTTGGGAATAAAATCATATTCTATTTGAAGTATCCTACAGGCGAATTCAATAATTGTGACAATCGAAACGCATAGGTTAAAAATCTTTAAGAAATTTTAAATGATTTTTTAATTTTATATGCAAAAATCTCTCCCTTTTGTGAGGAATTGAGGATTATTCGTGATTAAATTAAACAATTTTTTTTAACTCCTATGATCAAAGTTTTCTATTAGAATCGAGGGGCTTCAAATTTAGACCGTAATGTCAGACGATAGATATTGTTAGATTTGATTGAGTTAGGAATCTTAATAAACGTCATCATTAATTTGTGTAAAGAAAAAAAAAATACTATTCTATGTTTATGCTTTGAATCACAGTGAAAAAGTTCGATTCATTTGTGCAGTTGACAAGATTGTGTTAAAGTAGCCAAATGAAGAATCGGTTGACATTCCATGATTTATGACGACTTTCAAGAAATATGTAAAAATAGTTTAATACATAATTATGTGAGTTGCTCTTTTGAAAGTCCTTTTTAAAGAATGTTCTTTGCACTTGAATAATAATTTATGTAAAAATAAAAGTTTTTACATATTCGAGACATAGACGATAGTCCGGCACATAATATTGTGCATGAACATTATCATTAACTTGACATATTTTGGGTTTTAGTTCTTTAAATAATCAAAATTAACTCGACAACTTGGATTTTCTTCAATTAGTCCATGTTGGTTAGAACGTCGATTTAGTGCTTAACAAGTTAACATTATTCAACGTCATATCAATAATATCCAGCGTCACATATATAATATACGGTATCATATCAGTAAACTAGGGGAAAAAAATTAGACTGACACTTTATATTAATTGATTACCGAAATCGAAATTGGTCAACTAATTTGAGGACAACTTTAATAGTGTTTTCATATATGTATATATATCCTCGTTTAGAATTTCACTAAGCAAGTATAAATAAAAGTGAGAAAACAAAAGGTGAAGTTGGGTCGAAAGGTGTGTTGGGTGCCATGGGAATATAGATGGGCATTTCTCTACTTTTAAACAAAAGAATGATGCTTCCAGAAATCTAATCTCACAAAAGAGTCTTCCAAAGCTACAATCGATGAAATTATATGTTAGATTTTTTATTTCACACAAAAATAAAAATTTGAAATTATATTTAATGCAATTAGGTAAAATATAACACAATTCAACGGCGCCGTAAAAGTTATTATTCAAGTTTGGTGTCGAATAATAATTTATAGTTATAGTTTCATAATTAAATCTATTAGTCATAGTACTATACATCTTTTTGCGATTGATGTTTCCTTTTTACCAATTATATATGACAAAAAAATCTTTATGATTTCTAAAACTATGATATGAAGAACATTTTGAAAATAAAGATTGAGGGTAAGAATAGATAGAGGATAGAAAGTGAGAGGGTGGTAGTGCCAAAAGGGTTTGCTTTAATGAAAGTCTTTGCTACATGATAAACCCTTTTACCTATTGAGGTGAAAAGATATGGTGTACTTTGCTATTGGCACCATCAAAGTTATTCTATTTCCATGTAAATGACCTATAACTATAACAATCCTTCTCATCATTCACTATGTAAGGATGAAAAATAATTTGTCGCACTTGTGCTTTTAAATTCGAGTTTCGATCCTTTTGAAATGTATTTGTTTTCTGCGATCGAATTATGTTATGTGAATAAGAATTTGATATTAAAAGATCTTATTGTCAAATCAATCGTTTATCATCATGTCAAAGTTATGGTTATTAGCAGAGACATAACTATATTTTCATATAATGTGCAGCGCTGACAAAATCTTATACTAAACAACGAGTGGACATAAAAATGATTTTTAGTTATTAGTTATTAGGAGAGACATAACTCTATTTTAATTAAGTTTAATTTGTGAGAATATTCACATAATTTTTATATTTATTCGACCTTCACGTTTTCTTATATATATTTCTTATTTTTATTTTAATTGTCGCTAATACTCAAAAATAATTCAACCAGCATTAAAATTCTAACTCAAAATTTTTATTTTTATTTTCCATATGTAGTAGAGTCTACTTGCTGGTATTTTATCATTTATAAATCTTCTTTTACTAATATATTATCCATGTTCAGAAATCGGAATGTGTACGACTTAAAATATTTGGTTTGCATAGTTTAATCGGTTATTGCTTTTGGTAAAGAAAAAAATATTTCTTACAATTGATATTAGATTTAGAGCTAAAGTAATGTGTTCAATAATTCAATTTACTAGTGGATTGAATTGTCAATATGACATCAAAATTTAGTTTTAATTTTCTCCCGCACTTATTAATAATTAAATGTACTTATTAGGAATGTTTATACATATCTCTATCGTCTTTTTATTTTTCTCCAACTTCTCCTTGCTTTATCTAAAAATTCACATGTTTTATATATTTATTTTTGCTCTTTTATTGTTTTTTTTTAAAATATATATTTAATTTTCAAATAATTAAACTATGAGTAGGTTTCTTGCAAGAAACTAATATACGTATATGAGACGAGTCGACTCAATCTATATTTATAATGAAAAATAAGACTTTTGACACAAAAAATAATAATATTTCATGAATCACATATCAAACCTGTTTTAAGTTTTACCCCTAAAATGATCTAGTAAGAATTTTTACTTTAGATTATATAAAAACAAGAAAACCACGTGCGATGATTACATGCTATGAACAAAAAACAAGAGACATCTTGTCATGTGGCACCGATATTTTTTGTAAAAAAAGATGGAAAAGAGAATCCCGACCAAATGAACACCGATGAGACTTGGCAATGGGCAACGTTGGCTGGCTCAGCGCAAAAACAGGAACTAACTACGGACATCGCGAAACCTTATCCTTTCGGAATTATACTTTCTCAATTATTAATCATATCTTTCAATACTACCTACCAAATACGCAATCCATTGCATCAATACCAAATCATTGGCGGGTCCCCTTTTTTGCTTAATCAAATATAATAATAAATTTCAAAAATATTTGTGAGATGGATCGATATGGTCATGTCTATATATAAAAATATAGTTAAATGAATTGAGATATATAAATGTCTCATCTGAATAATATATGCATGCAAACTTACGTTAGAACGAAAAACTTTTAGATCAAGTGCATCATCTTAAAATAAACACAAATTTAATCATTTTCAATTTGTTTACACAATCGAATTCGACAAAAAGAATGAAATAAAGTTGTGAGTATTTTAAGCTAAAATACAGAGGGAAATGCTCCAAGTCGATATTAATGATTGGCCTAATTTCCCAGTAATTGAAATTAATGTCCATCACTAAATGTTCTTTAAGAACTTAATTAGGACCACTTACTTTACAACACTTTTGTGACCATTTTGCACGTTCGCGACAAAAGGGTTGTGGTGATGTAAGTGCACACGCACAATATTTTTAAATGTATATTATGAGTTTCGTATATTTTTTCATGTGATTAATTAAATAATGTATCAACAAATAAACATCTCAAAAGTTAAATGAATTGGATCGTAATTTATTATTTGTTTGGTATAAAGTTAGGTTTGATAAATATTTGAAATTTTTGATGATGTAACACATAATGAGAAGGTGTGCATGTCATATTGTTTGTTTGAAAACCTAACTTTTAATTGCCAAATTAATTCCGACCATGCATATATAATTGGAAGTGTTCACTATCCAATGGAATGATAAATTTTCCCACTTTCCCATTCCCCATAAATAATCATAATTATTTGTATTATATTACTCATAAGTCAATTAATATTTGCATGTGCGTATTGTACCCAAAAAAAATATTGAAAAATCCATATAATTTGAATTTAATTACGCTTCAACTTTTACTCCAATTCAAATTATTGGTTCAATCAATTCAATTTAGATAATATATTAATTGTATTTGTTGGAAAAGATAAATTTTTCATAATATGAATTTGTTTTAAACGTGATTCCACTAATCGTTCTAGGGGTTATAGACAACAATATCTATAAATCTTCCTAAAAAACGAGTCATATAAATAAATGTCTTATTATTAGTTCATTTTTCAGTCATATAACCATAAAATTTTTACAAATATTGTCTTATTATTATATATACTTTAAATACAATGTTTTTAATATATGCATCATTCATTCACAAAAAAGGATAAACAAAAACTCATTTAAATATGATATATATTACATAGTGATAACGATTCCATGAGTTGTACATTCCGCTCACTTTTCTTTTCTTCTTTATTTCCCTCGCTTTTCCATCTCCCACATAATGACATAAAGAACAAGAAATAGGAAAATATAGAGACGAATTTATATATACTTTAATTATCATAATTTCCAATTCATTGTTTTTCATATGATATGTTTTTTTATGTTCCTTAAATTAATAATGACCCGTAAATAATCGAATTTCGAAATCTAATAAAAAAACTTTGTCTTGCAGTTTGAAAAGTTTATAGCAATTAATAATGGAGAAATTAATAGTTACCTTATTGGAGTCACGTTTTTGCACAAGTTGGCAAGTGATGGACGCCAAATGGTACAAAATGAATGCTAAATTTAACAAAACAAACACGACAATATTATTATTATTATCATTCATAAAGGGCAGATCGATTATGGATTCAAAAAAAAAATCAATTAGGTATATTTATTCACATTCAAAACAAAATAAAACAAAACAAAAATTGGTTCCATTAGTTATAATTTTTCGAAAAGCAAAAAATTGTTATATGTTATCCAAAAACATTATCCTGACTTTTTTAATTTGAAATTTTCTTATTAATCATTGTATATAAAAAAAGTTTGAGTAGATTTACTGTGAAATGAATTGATCAGATATATATCTACACTAAAAAATAATATTTTTTTATGATTCAAGTCGAATTTAATTAGATTATCTTTATAAGGGTTTTTTTTCTCCCAAAAATTGGGTTTGGAGATGACATGACAAAACAAGTTGGTGATGTGTGTGTCTCCCACCAATTCATTATTTACAATGATTCTAGTTGACATGTTAAGAGTGACTTCTTTTAGTTTCCTCCTTGTTGGGCACAATATGTTTATAATATAAAATTGGAGATTAGGAGTAAAGTGGGGTTCAAATTGTCAACCAATGAGATGATTTATTTATTTTGTAGTATGATTTAGGGTGAATTTTGATATGAAAAGTACATTTTTTCCTTGGAATTATAAAACAATTTTACGTGCGGGCGTGACGATGATAAAAAAAAATTTGTGTGGTTTTTTATGAGACGGATGAACTGATCCATATTTGTAATTAACACTTTGATCAGTAAACAACAATAGTAAACAAGCCATATGTTTGTTAGAAAATACATTCAAAATTATCCCTTTTTCATATTCAAAACAAAAATATCGCTTTTTTCAGTTGTGACCTAATTAAAACCAAACCACTTCCAATACGTAACTGAGACGAAAATGGTCCACAGAGATGACCAATATGGCTATGGTACTCTAACCAGTAATTTTCGTTCAAATCTTCTCAAACAAAATATATAATATTATTATGAGACTTGATATTTATATTTCATTTTTGTTATTTACATTTCACTTTATGTGTAAAGTGGAGTGAAAATTTATTCACAAATAGGGGAAAGTCTATGCTACCCCCTTGGGGTGGCGTGGCAATCCGTGATTGGTTAAAATTAGTGGGCCCCACGTGGGACCCACTGATTTTAACCAATTATACTTTGTCACGTCACCCCAAGGGCAATAGCATAGACTTTCCACACAAATAGAATGAACCCTATTGATTTTAACCAATCATACTCTGTCACGTCACTCTAAGGACAGTGCCCTTGGAGTAGCATAGACTTTCCCCACAAATAGAGCGCAAATAACAAAAAATGAAGTGTAAATAACACAAATAGAGTGTAAATATCAACTCTTTATTATTATATATACACTTTGTTACATATTATCTTTAAAATTACAAATTCTTTTCAAATAAATTATATTTAAAATAATTTTATAATTTCAAAAAATAAAATATAAACATGCATGTAGCATTCGTCAAATATAAATCAGATAGCAATGGTTAGATCACAAATAAATGTGAGTATTTCATCGATCATTATGACTTTATAATCCCACATTAATTAATTAGCCGCAGAAAAAAGCGCAGCTTCTTCCCATATATATCTGCAAACGCCATTCTTCAAAGTTGAAACACAGAGCTCGATCGATCGGAAACTAATTACCCACAACCAAATAAAAAAAAAAAAAAAAACCTCCGATCGATCTCGAAAACACTGAAATGGGTTTGGACGAATCATCGAAAACACGGCTTGTTTTGGGGCTGGGGATTAATTCATCAACACCACCAGCAGCAGCCGGAGCCGATGATTTGTGGAAAATAGCAGAGCCCTCTCTGACTCTGAGCTTGTGTGGGGAAACCCAGGATCAGATTGAGGTGGCTAAAAGGATGGTTTTGAAGGATGATGATTTTTTGAGACAAGATCAAGATAGTACAGGCGCTTCTTCTTTGTCAAATAATAACTTGAGGGAAAGAGATCAAGGCGAAGAGGTTGGAATACAGAGAGTTTCTTGTGAAGAAGATCATGAAATTAGGAAGAAGCTTAGACTCAATAAGATTCAGTCTGCTCGTTTGGAAGATAGCTTCAAGCGCCACACAACTCTTAATCCTGTATGTATATATATATATATATATTATTTTTGTTAATTATTATTGGGGATCCTAGCTAATTAATTAAGTTAATTATCAGAAGCAAAAGCAAGAGCTGGCGAGGGAGTTGAAGCTGAGACCTCGACAGGTGGAAGTGTGGTTTCAAAACAGAAGAGCCAGGTGCAGGAATTAATAATTTTAATAGAAACGAATTAATTAATTAATTTAATTTAATTTGTTGGGAATTAATAATAATTAATTGCAGGACAAAGTTGAAGCAAACGGAATTAGACTGTGAATTGTTGAGGAAATGCTGCGACAGGCTGACAGATGAGAACCGGCGGCTGCAAAAGGAGCTTAAAGAGTTGAAGCAGCTGGCTCTGAAATCGCCATTGTACATGCAGCTACCCGCGCCCACGCTCACTATGTGCCCGTCGTGTGAGAGAATTCATGGTGGCGGCGGAGGCGGAGGTGGAGACAGAGAGGCGAAGAGGTCAGCTTATACGATAAGCTTCGACGCAGCACTTGTATAATCCCTTCACTACCCATGCATCCACCAAACTACATTTTGGGACGCAGATTCATGTTTTAGTCCATTTGTTTAGATTAAAATTCATAGTCATGTTAAAATTTAATATATATAATTCTACTTTATTTTTAACTTTGGAAATTTGTGCACCAACACTCATATATATGATCATATATATCATCTCACGGGATCAATTTAGTGAGATAGCCGTCGTATAATGTTTTTTTTATTTCAAAAATAATACGTTTCAGTTTAGATATGATCGGATCGAGTAGTCTTATCCGAAAGACGGTCTCTTATCAAACTTGTGAGTTTTGAACCCGGGCCACCAAACTAGTTATATTAAAGCTAGTCACGTTATCGAACTTTCCTCATTGGTATTTATGCATATTGTGGCCCTTCCAACCCAGGATCCTGTTTATATTTGGTCCAAGGTATTTTAGTGAAAACAGAAGATCATTTTTGGCTAATAAGGTTAAGAAATATCACATTGTTTGAACTTGTATATTAAGTCATTATTATTATGAACCCATAAGATTTTTAGTGTATAATATAATTGTCTCATGTTAGTTGGATAAAATTTGTGATAGTTTTATATATGGTCTTGAACAGCCTTTTTTTATTAATTTTAATGTTGTTCGATGTGAAACATTTGTAATATTGTCGATCCTCAAAAGTTCAACGTCTACGACGACCCATTTTAGACTATGTAATTCACACATCTTTCAAATTTAGTGTATGTGTCATGCACCTTAATCCAACCGATCATGCCCTTTATTTTTATTTTTTTTTTTACAAAACTATCATATTGATCCGATTGTAATCCTTTTATTTTTTTCAACGAGAACATTAAATCTCATATATTTGTAAGCTATGCTTTATTAGTTTTAATCTTCTATATATATGAGACATTTGTAACAACGTCATGCTCCTCCAACAAATCAAAAAATTTAAATTCAAACCAAACCTCAATTAAATCATTTAGAATTAATCTATGAAATGATCTTCTGCATAAATTAAGATTCATGTTCATTCCATACACTTATTATGAAAGATCACTCGCCTCTATATGCTGAAATGGATGGCTGAATTAAATTGGAAGGTGACGTAGCCGCACACTAATTAAAAAGGGGGATCATTGATTCATTGTACATTAATCAACCTAGTGGATTCAACCATGGTTGTAACTTATTTTAAGTTTAAGCATAACCTAATGTTTATCTTCACGTAATATTATAATTATATATATTTTATAAGATCAGTTTTACATAAAATCTATGACAGACCCAGTTATCTTTATAAGTAAAATTCATTATGAAATAACACAATATTTAAATCACGCAAAAGACACAAACGAGATTCAACAAGATGTTTCGTCTCATTAGCTCCAAGCCAAATAATTTTTTTAAGTGGAAAGAGAGTTTTGTTATAATTATAACTTAAACTCGAGATTTTTTTTAAAAAAAATTGAGATTTTAATATTACATCAACGATAATATATCTACAACATTTTTTGTATTTTTGAAAATGCGATGACTCTCAAATACAAGATAGAAAGAAGATTAAAGTGGGAAAAAAAAAAAAGAAAGAAAAAAGAAAAAAGAAAGATATATACTCAAAATTGCAAATTATTCTTTAAAAAAAAACAAACAAATTGCAAACTATTCTGTGCAATTCGTCGAAAAAGCCGACACCTTTCTCATTCTCTCCCACGCCACACAATCTCACACACTAAATATAATTTAACATGTGTGTGTATATATAACATAATGACAGCACAAGTGGCATAAACAGGGTGATGCAGATTTCAGATCTGTTTCAACGATACAACGACAAACATTTTGCGAATTGCTCTCAATCCCTTTTCCTAGTTTCGTTTAATCTCGCTAGAATCTGATCCACACCCACCAAAAGTGAATATCTCGTCTGAACAACTGTACGGATTCGATTCCCTTTTCCGGTTGCATTGCATTGTATTTAAAGCAAGCAGTGATCGCAAGTTATTAAAATCCCATTTCTCGTTTCTTGGGGGCTGATCAGAAGCTCAAAAAGGTCTTTTTTCCGTGGCATCAGGTGTGATTTCGGTTCTAAACTTTCTTGATCTGTTGCTGGCATTTACAAGATTTTGTTTTTTCTTTTTTTTTTTGGGGGAAGGAATGTGAATCTATTTGAAAATGTTGGAAGTTTTTATCTTTTTTTATGGGCATTGCTTGATTGTGAATCTGTTGCTGGATTTGGGATTTTTTTAAATTCTTAATTGGCATTAATTGTTTATAATTACCTTTCTATATTAGTTTCTTGTACTATCTTGTTCTGGGATGGCTTAACATTGACAAGATCTTGTGATTTGGTTACTGCAATGGTGTTTATGAGGTCTTTTAACTAATAAGGGAAGTTGGCTTTCCTGATAGTTGATACTTCTCACATGAAATTGTAATGCTTGATTCGAACACACAATTTGAAATGAACCAAAAAAGAACTCTTGATTCGCCAGATTTGGTGTTTAAGTGTTCGATGTGGTTTCTTAGCTTCTGTACTTGTAGTGAATGAAGTTTGGTTCAGGTATGGGCTGTAAGATGAATTATCATTGTGACATTGTTTGGTGTTGGTGTATACTACTACTACTACTACTACTAGGCCTAACCATTGTTGTAGGACCGGTGTTTTCGATTTTGGAACTGACCATCCCCATACAGGAGGAGGACAAGAGTCTCGTTTGTGGTGGTTTTGACTCAGACAGTCGTGATTGTTTCGGTTTGGATTTGTTCAAGCTAGAATTGAATCGAGGTTTCAAATAAAAAATGCAGTATGATTTTATTGTATGTGAATGAAGGAATTGAAATTATAGAAATTTTTTTGGTTACATGTACTTCGATTCTTAGAACTTGAGATGGATTTATTGTTTTGTATACTTGTGTCCCGAGCTTGATTCTGGAAATGAAATCGAACCATAAGTCAATTCAAAGAGAATTGTGGTTGGTCTGCTATCAATATTTTAAAGAGTGCTCGAGATAATCATTTTCTGATATTAAACCTTTTTAAACAGTAATGAGTAAATTTCCAAGTATATGCAAGTTTTGAATAATGTCCTCACACCTTTCCAAGATGAACAAAGTGGTCAAATTTAATATCGTGGCTTTGGTAACATCAACTGTCCTTTTGTGCCGGATTGCTTCAAGAAAGTGGTTCTTTGTTCTTTGGAATTGTCACCAACTGTTGAGCTTGTTTGTACTTGAGCCAATATCGAAGTCTTCAATTGTTTTTAGTCTCTTGTGGTTTACATAGCTTGCTTATGTCCTCCATCAATTTTATGTTTTTAAAATTTGTAGTTTATAAGTTCTTATTGCTCTTTCTTTGACAGAACAATCCAGGAATCTGAGTTTTTCGGACAATTAAATCTATTCATTCGTCAAAATTAAGTTGAAGTCACCATGTTTCGGCAATCGCCACGTAGGAACCCAAGAAATAAAGGATTCAAAGTGAAGCATGTTCTGCAGCTATGTTTGCTTCTCGGAGTGGGGATTTGGTTGCTCTACCAAGTCCAGCACTCCCGTGACAAGAAGGCATCCTATCAAGAAAATACAAAAGTTTCAGAGAAGGTGCAGAACGGAGTCGACACCATCAAGCTAGGGAGAAAGGATCTTTTGCCTAAAACAGAAGAAGAAGAAGAAGATACTGCAGATGAGAAACCTAAAGAGGAGACATCTGAGGAAAAACCGATGCATTTTGATGATGAAAACAAGCTTGACGATCGGGGGCAAGATCAAGAAAATACAGAAGAGGGAAGTGAAAATCGAGAGAGTGAGGAGACTGAAAGTACTAATGTGAACGATGAAGGTAAAATAAATGGTGAAGATCCAGAAAGCACGGTGAGAGATGGTGAAGAAAGCAAAGAAGAGGAAAATGGAGATAATCCTGAAGAAAATAATGAAAAAGAAGGTGAGGAGAAGGCGAATGTGGAGCCGGATGTTGACGAGGGTAAGGTTGATGATGGCGAAAATGAAAGTGTGAAAATTGATGAAACAGATCGAAGTGGAGAGAAAGGCGAAGAAATCAAGGGAGACAAAGGTAAGGAAAAGGCAAATGCGGAGCCAGATATTGAAGAAGGTAAGGTTGAAAGTAGTGAGAATGAAGGTCCGAAAATTGATGAAACAAGTACTGAGAAAGAAGGTTCGAAAATTGATGAAACAAGGAACGAGGAGAAAGTTGATGAAGAGAAGGTTGTTAATGATGGAGATGGTACAGAGAACAAAAACGAAGAATCGATGGAGTACGAGAGCAAAAGTGGTCATAAAAAGGAAGAAAATGGAAGTGGAGAAAAACATGACAATGAAGAGAAAAATTCGGAGGAGAGCAATAGAAAGAATAACGCAGAAGATACAAAAGAGCATGAGGGAAACAACATGATAGATGAGAATAAAGATGGTTCGACTGAAAAGTTGAGCGCATCAGATGTGGAAAGTCATGTTGGAGCTGATAATGAGGGAACAAAAGAAGAAAATGCCAAGGGAGAAAATCTTTCAAGCGATGGCATGGTTCAAGATTCACAAAATTTGACAGAAACACAGAGAGTTAGTTTGGATGGCTTGAACGGGGAGGAGAAGCCGGTGAATGGGTACCTAAGTGGCAGGGAGGATCATTGGAAGAGCACGGGTGATCAGGAAGAGTTGAAATCAAGTGGCCTTAATGATGGGACGATGGAGAAGAATAATTCCTTTAAAAGCGAGGAACACTTGGATTCTCAGAACCACGATTCCACTGCTGAAACTACTAATGATAATGATAAACACGATCGAGGTAATGATAGTTCTACCAATGATTCTGCTCAAAGCCAACAGGAACAAGATGAACATACTCTTACCCATGGTGAGAAGAGCGATGCGGTGTCTCCATCAACAACCACCGAAAATTTGCTAATTTCAGAACGAGATTCAAAGGGATCTGATCATGATAACACGGGAGATGGGCAGAATGCTGATTCCCAGAATGCCCCAAGCCTAAAAAATGATACTGAAAC
The DNA here is from genome assembly GCF_033568475.1 of Henckelia pumila. Taxonomy (NCBI): domain Eukaryota; kingdom Viridiplantae; phylum Streptophyta; class Magnoliopsida; order Lamiales; family Gesneriaceae; genus Henckelia; species Henckelia pumila. Next base: position 6,828,146 of record NC_133121.1, on the reverse strand, counting down.
ATCTGCCGAAAACGAGGGTCACAATTCGAGTGAGCAACAGAATCTTGATAATGGTTCTGAAACAGATGGGAATGCAACATCGTATAATGACAGTAACGGGGCCGAGCAAGGCCAAAATACATCCGAAAATTCATCTGATGCTTCAAATACTGTCAATGATGATTCATCTCCAGGCACAGACATGGATACTGATTCTAACCAACATGATGAGGCTTCTTCGATTCCTCAGGATGTGAAAGATGCTCGTACGGATCTTGATACTCTTCCAGAGTTGGGATCGGAATCTAAAGATGCCGTTGCTTAGTAGCATTCGTGCTTGTTCTTTGTTCAAAATTCTTAGCTTCTATGTTTCGTTTTCATTCATTTTTTTTCCTCCCATGTTTTCTTTCTTAGTTCCTACAGTGCATAGGCAAATGTGACAATATAATATGCTCCACTCTTTATCTTCTTGCCTTTGATGTCTGTCAAACAGATTAAAGTATAGTGTGAAACTTCGCAATATGCTGTGTAATTTTTTATCCCAAGATTTTTTGATGTGGCTAATGACCAACCAATTAATCGAGTAGGTTCTTATTGTTTAAATAAGACTCGGGCCTAAGTGATAAAAAATAATTATTTTAGCATAAAAAACAATATTTTCATAGGTAGTTCAAATAATTCTTTTGAGTAATTCAAATAATTTTTGACATAAAAAATATTATTTTTCATAGATAACTCAAATAATTTGTCTATAAAATCGACTTATGAACTCTTCTAACAGGATTTTGTGCATGTGTGTATATAAAAGACACTAGGCTCGACTTCTATGAGCCTTGCATATTTTAGCAACGTTTCCTTTTTGCCACCTAATAAAAATAGAGGGGAGTCAGGAAAACAAAACCAAGTTCAATTATTTTGTAGAAGGGTGTTGAAGAAAATGGTTTCTTGTACGCTGTCTTATCGATCCACTGGTGAATATGGAGACAAATGCACATTGAAATCCTTGACTAGATGGAGAAAGGGAAACAAGACAAACTTCATTACAAGGAAAAGCATGCCAAATGTTGAAACAGTGCACGCTTCAATGCTAGATAGGGAAAAAAAATACACCTCAAATTTTGCTCCAACAATCCCATTTAGGAGATTTATAATTGTTGTTCTCGGGCATCCCACAACACATGAATACAATGTTTATATCATTATTGAAAACAGTGTTCTCAAGAAGATGGCATAGTAACCCTTTTCGATTGCTCAAATATAAGACAGCCATTCATGATCCTCAGTGATGACCACCATCTCCGTGTTCCTTGCCCTTCTCTGCAGCTGCTCTTAATTGACGCTGCTCCTCCTTATAGATTCGGTTTCTACGTTGAAACTGCGATAAATGCAAAAATATTAAAGGCATCATTGAGAAATGAGAGGCAACAACCGCCTATCATGGAAATAAACACTTCCTGTAAACCTTATCGTTCAGTTCACAAGTATCTTATGTGTTATGAATCGCTCGTAACCCTTTGCTTAATCGTAATTGATAGAAAAGGTTGAAAAACCAATGCCCATATTGGTCGCCAAGAATTGTACCTAAGCCAACCAAAACAGCAGATGAAGGCTAATACTAAGAAAGGGAAATGCAGAAACGAGGTGAAGAATCTCGAACCATTAAATAGCCTGGCTTCTGTGATTTTTTTGACTGGGATTTTGGTTCATAAATAAAACATAGAAATGCAGGCACATGTAAAGATTTCGCCCCACCACATGACAAATTGACCAGACCCTCGTGTTTCTGGAACTGCAGATAGTGCACAAGTCATTGCACTACTCCCAAGATTTCACTAAATCGTATCAAGGTATACAGACCAACCCCCAAGCCAATCAAGGACACATAAGAAACACAAAGGCAATGGACTTGTAGTGTGTTTGGATGCATTGAGCTTGTTGAATTAGAATCAGTAAAAAACATATTCAGATTCGACTCAAAGCAGTTCTGAATTATAATTCCAATTCTCAAAGCTTCATTCCTTGATATACCACGCACTCTTTGACTGGTAGACCAATGGCATCACTGGTTATAAATTGAACACAAACTTAATCTTCATAGGCAACAAACACAAAAAGTCGACAAAAATCAAACGCAAATGGGATGATGGAAATCGAGTTGAAGACCCCAGTATGCACCTTTTAAGAGAATCAATACATGAAATCAAAAGAAAAGGAAGCAAAAAGAAAACATACCTCTTTTGAGTGGTGGAGGCACTCAAAATAGTCTTCACGAAGGAGGACACAATCCTTGGGCTCACGGCAGCGAGACATACATTCGCTAAAATCCATCCAGAAGTCGTAACATCTCCCCTTGTTTCCTGTTATTCCCCAACCAGAAGCCATTTCTTTCAGGGTTTCCTTGTTAGTGTTCAGTTGACTAGATAATCTGATAATTGGACGAATGAAAATGAGAACAAAAATTCATTAATAACTACGTTGAACTAACAAACTGATATAATTTAAATAAAAGAGTTTTATAACAGTTTTTTCCCGGATGGGTGAATGTTTTTTGAACTGAAAAGGTGATAATTGGCAAATTCATACTTCTATGTTTCTTTTAGTTTTTTTTTAAAAAGTTAGTGTTTCAATGCATTAGTTAAAACTAAAATATAGGGCTGCCAAGATTATCTCATGCGAACCACCAGTGAAAATAACCGATTTATCATTGCTTAAAAAATATATAGTGATATTTCTGAATTGGTTCATTTTAACTTCATATTCATGGGAGAAAATTTTTTCAAAGTAATATGCCACCTATTTCATCACTGCAAGCTAAGAGAAGAAAAACGTTTTAGCTACATTTATCTACGCAAGACAACACTTAACCAATTTCACATTCCAGTCACTTGGAAAAAAAAAAAGAGGAGTGGTACAATCTCATTTGATAGCTAGTAAAATAATATTTGCAGGTGTCCAGTTGAAAAATTGAAAATTTCTCAAGTTGCATACTACCAAGAGCAACCTTCCTAACTTCATCCTAGTCTCGAACGAGGAACAATGTGTTAGAATTTCCAGCATTCAATCTCACATTATGAGCTGCCCTATTTCACCAATTCAGCATGAAATTGAGCATAATACAAAATTGACGAAAAACAGCCTTAACTAATGGCCTACACCAGCTCGAGTGTTAGATTCAGTCATACATGTAGAGATATCATATTACGCTTCCAGGATTTAATTTCATAACATAACGTTTCCTCAACAAGGTGACGAACCTTTTTTAACATAATTCTCGAGAGAAAACAGAACCAAAGTCTTGACAAAGTAAAAATGAAATCTGAACCGAACTCTGCCGTTTTGTATTAATCCAAAAATAAATCTTTAATTAAATCATAGCTAAACGTGAATTACAACAAAACCAGAGCAAACCATCGTGAAGTTGACAGAATGAAATCAGATTAGTGAATCTGTCCAACTACATAAATCAAGTAGGAAACTCGAACACTACACAATCCCACACACAACCCGAATTCAACTCGATTATGAACTTAGTTCAACAAATTTATGGGGAAAAAAAACATGTACTCAGAAACCTATTTGAATCAATACTTCTGCCCTAAATCCTTGGCAGTTTTGCGATTGAATTAGGAAAATGATACTGCTCAAAATCTTCAGATTCAAATCCATTCTCACCTTGTACGCCGAATGCAATCGCCCACGGAGAACAATAATACGATCAAATCACTCCCGATACTCTCAATTTCCTTTTCTTTTTTCTTTTTTCTTTTTTTTTTCTTTTTTTTTTATTTGATTCTTTTCCTCGGTTCCTTCTCTCTGTTCTGGGTTGGGTTTGGTATAATAATGTGGGCCGAGGAAACCCGACCCAGCCCATAAAAGAATAAGGCTACGAAAGAATATTGTTTTTATACAGAGCAAAAGTGCTAAATGCAATTAGGCCCAATTAAGACTCAATTATAAGAGCAAAACATGTTCCATCAATTATATAATTTTAAAAAATTGCATGTTTAGATCGATTAATTAAATTCAGCCAGAAGATAAAAAATGTTGAAAATTGAAGAAATAATTTAAATTCTATAAACTTTTAAATTTTTCAGAGAAAGCAGCTTTTTCGGTATAAAGGATTAATTGTGTGTTGAATATATATATTTTTTTTAAAAAAAAAAATCAAAATCCCAAAATTTTAAATTAGAATTCAACATTTAATTTCATTTAAAAACATTCACTCAAACGAAAATTTGTTGGAACCACCGTCTTTAATATTAATGCGGCCTGTGTGAAACTATATGCATTCAATTATGATAGCGGAACCTATAAAATAATTGTAACAATGGCTATCTCTTTTCATTTTTCTGGAGTGACGTATATAGCAACACATATGGGCATTAATTTTAAAACCTTGTCAAATTAGAGTAACTCCACATTAAACGAATAAAAATTGTAATGTAACAAAATATGTATACTTGTATAACACACACATCTTTAATGGGGCATTTTATTTTATTTTGAACAAAGGACATAATCACAAGGTGCGCGCATACAATCACATTAGGTATCTCGGAAGTCTGAAGAAATCTTCTGCTACACAATATGTTACACCTTATTCTATAAGTGTGGAAATTGGATAAAAATCATGAGTTGATGCGGATCAAACGGAATGTGGGGCTTGAGCATAGTTATTTTAAGCAATAGCTCGAACATCGACTCAACCAAATCATTCGAGACTTTAATTTCCTAAGATATATCATATTGTGTAGCAGAAGATTTCGTCCGATGCTAGCTGTGTTTACATCCAATTTTGTGTAGAGCAGCAGCCAAATCCTTGTTAAAAGAAAGGAATTAAAGAAGAAAAAGAAAAAGAAAACCAATGGATTCAAAGGAAATACAGCTAGTACGAGATAAGACCAAGAGAATAACATTTTCTTGAATTGATTGTGGCTAATAAGAAAATACTAAAATAAAAGAAGCAAATTTTCCTTTAGAAAAGAAATTAAGCCAAAGTTACAAAGAGAAGAAATCTCCATAACAAGAAACTAAATTAGCATGAAAATTAAGGTGGTATATGTGTGTACTGCCTGGCTCCATTCTGTCTGCCTTTTTTTCCAAAGCTTTTCAGGACAAATATATCAACCATGAGAGCCCACAAATAACGAAATAATCGATACTGCTTCGTCAACTTCAACTGAGACGATCAAAACTCATAGGAAATGACCATCGAGGGCCTACGAACAACCGCGGTCGAGACCTCTTCTCCATGTCAATGAACGAGGGTAGATCGGTCATAATTTTCCGAAAAATGAAATATTTTTGAGCTAGCTAGGAAGTAGCAGAGGAAGAAGGGTTTTTTTTTTTTTTTTTCTTGTGAAGATATATATAGAATTATGTCATGTCCCCCTCCTCCTCCTCCTCCTCCTCCTCCTCCTCCTCCTCCTCCTCCTCCGCCACCGCGAACTACGAGTCACGATCTCTCTTTGGTCGGCGTTGGAGAGTGGGAGGCGGCGGAGAGGGCGGAGGAAACGGAAGACAAAGCTCGCAGTCGCCGTGCAAGAAAAGACACGTACTTCTACTTCAAATCACGAGCGCCTGGTTTTCTGGTCATTGGAACACCATTCCAAATTTATATTATAATATTATATTATATGCCTCCCGTAAATTGCATGTCGATCCCTCTTATTATTTATTATATATAATACATACAATTATGTAAAAGTGAAATAAATTACTTTAGTCACTTCTTTAAATTAAAGAAGCTAAAAACAAAGTAATATTCAAATGTTAGTACTAGCTATGATTTCAGTTTTGGATTAGCTTTATCTGACGATGCATAAATTACATTATCGTGGTCGGAATTTTAGTTCTCAACAAGGAAATATGTTATGTTGCTTTTGAGAATGAATAATTGTTTGTGTAAAAAAAACGTATATAACCAACCACCGATTATAAATTTTGATAACGTTTACGTAAGATCGATACTGTGTTTATCGATATTGGTGATATTGTGGCCGGTGTTGAAACGGTCCGTTTTCTGGTAAGATACAATTACCTTTTGGCTTCAATTCAATCGACTCATCAATGATTTGATGAATTATCCATACAACACTCACTGCTCCAACTGTTGCGTTGTTCCCTATATGGATTTCCTCACTTCCACTCATTCTCCTTTCTTTCATTATTATTTCCGAATTCTTATTATTGTTATTCAAATAAATAAATAAAGAGTAAAAATTAATTTGGTACATGAACTACTAGTTAAATGTCAAATTGATATACGAACTTTTGTTAATAGCTTAATTGGTACATGTCCATTTGATTTTGACCAAATTATGATGAAGAAAATGGTATAATAGTCTTGTGATAATACAAATTAATTAAAGCAATAATATTATTTTAGTTTCAAAATCAGCTTCATCATTTTTGTCCGTCAGAAAACCAAAAACGACTTTTAATTTTTTATTAGTTATGTTCTCTTATAAAATTATCGTGTTTAAATAAACTTTCAATATTTTATTTGTTGATTAAAAAACATATGACACGTTATGACGGAGTTTAATTGGTATTTTGATGAGTTTTTCTTATAAATATAACTTAAAATTTAAAATTAATTTTAATAGAACTTATGTAATATTTTTATTAAAATGATATATTCAATACATTTTTACATAGTTAAAATATTAAAAAATATTTTATCACAATCACTATTTATTTAATATTTTTTCAAAATATTATCGAGAAAATTATGTATACAAAAATCAAAATTTTAGCTAAAAAATATTTATTTATTTTATATGATATCAATTTATTTATTTATAATTATTTAGATATTGTATGCCTTAATATAATTTATCTAATCCTTCTCATTGAAATATATAATATATTTAATCTATCTAATATAATAAATATTATGTACAAATAAAATTTTTAATCAAATCAATTTTTTCGTATAAAATATAATATATAAATATATCTAATTAAAAATAAAATGTGCATTTTTGTAATGAAGGGTAAATTGGACATTTTACATTATCATCAGAAATTGATCGGAATCCGGTGGACATGTATTAATTAAGTCATTAACAAAAGTTCGTGTACCAATTTGACATTTAACCAATAGTTTGTGTATTAAATTAATTTTTACTCAATAAATAAATAAATAAAATATATGTTATGCGTAATTATTCGATTATTTTGTGAATTTTCTCTTGTAAGATTTAATATAATATTATATTGTTGAAAATTAAGTTCAAATTATTTACTACACGATGAAGAAAGAAAAGTAGATCAATTCAATGATGATTAAGATGTTGAATCTAAGACAGCGGCCGCATATGTATAAATTCAATTGATCTTAATTGAATTATCACCGGCGTCTGATTTAATATTAATTTATTAAGGAATAAAATCAGCGTGTCGCAAGTATAAAAAAAAGTTATTGAGGTAATTATTAATTTATGTATTTTTCGTATGAGACGGTATCATAAATATTTATCTTTGAAATGAGCCAATATTAGTAATGAAAAATAATATTTAGATAAATTAATATTTTTTCATTAGACGAATCGAAATATAAATGTGTTTCATAAAATTGGTCCGTGAGATGGTTAAATTAGAGTTTTATGTAGTATTTTTTTTACTAAGTTGTCCCAGAAACGTTACTTTTTTATTTAAAAATTATGCATAAAACCATGCCTTTCGGCTAAAATATAAGACTTTGTTGTGAAATAGTATCTTATTACTTTAAGTTGTGTATAATAATAATAATTTTTTTTTTAAAATGTGTATAACAATAATTTTCGCATTTAGTTGTTTTTAAAGCCAACTGTAGAGTTCCAATTTGTTCTTATAACGTTTTCTTTCTTTCTTTCTTTTTAACCATACTGAAATACAGGTAAATTTGTTGATTATAATTCAAATTCCAAAAACATCTATTAAAAAAAAATTAAAATTGGCCCATTAGGTTGTTCCAATTAATGGAGTGCTCAATTTAGCTTTACAAATTTGTGAAGTAGTTGAGTGTTTGATCAATAATAAAAAATTTGATTTTTTAGATCATCACTTTATCGAAAAATAGTTAGTGTTTATTCAATGCGATTTTATCTGACTAACATAATTTGCAGAATCTCTTGTAGCCTAAAAATTTATCGGTGTGTATTGAATAGTAGTGAGGACAAGCTCCACTGCCATAAATATTACATCTTGCGCAAATTTTGTTCCTAAAGTTTTGATATAGTTATAATACAAAATTAGATGTGACATGAGATTTATTGACATTATTTTTATATATTTATATAATTTATAAGATATGAAAATTTAAGTACGGTTTATACATTAAATTAAAGTATTAAACTAAATAAAAATGTCGATAACTAATAATTTTATAAATAAAAACACGGTAATTATTCTATTCTCGGTAGGAACAAACAATAAAATTTTCGACATTATTCTTAATTATAGGAACAAACGATAAAACTATTCTTAATTTAAAATAAGATTTTGAATGGTAATCGATATTATTCATAAATTTAGCTCAATACATTTCGAATTCGATTCAGGAAACTCGTGAATATTCAATAAGTCTCAAACATGTCTAAATTATTTATTTATTTATTTTTAAAAAAGACACTATATGTTTTTTTAAAAAAATTTATTAAAAAATTATTATCATTATATATCATAATGTAGGAGAGACAGGCACTGTGAGTGGAAAAAGAATAGGCCTGAATGTCAAATTGACATCAAACATCCAAAGAGTAAAAGACATCCATCATTGAACCTTTGAACAGCTCCACGTTTGGCGCTGTCCCCTTCACAACATTTGCATTTTGCACTCACTAAAATTGATTCATAATCAATGATCAATGAATCAATTTTATGAGACGAATCTCTTATTTAATCGATGCAATTAAAAGTATTATTTTCGATTCAAGGCGTTATCGTATTGACACGTCTCGTGACTATAGATATGCGAGTTCGTCTCATAGAAGATCTAATTAATTTTTAACAAAGTATCTGTTTACTTGGTCCAGTTCAGAAAATTAAAACGGTGGGTCAAATTTGAAAAGCTTGATTCTAAAGCGATTCGGTTAATTCAGAAAAGATCGACAAATTATATTTGACGACAAATATTCGGTTTAATCAATTTTTAAAGTATTTTTGACCTGATCGATAATGCATCGATCGATTGTGTACTAGTTAATTACCATAATCAACACTGTGGGCAAACATTATAATTAATTAATTATCATCACATGAGGTTGGCGGACAAGTTAATTACGCCCACCTCACTTTGTTTTAATTTTGGCGAGCTCATGAAAGCGTGTTGGCGAATCTTACATGGGCCTAAACTTCAAAACACTGATCCAACACTAGAAGGCCCAAATTTGGTGTATTACACCAAATTTGGGCCTTCAGTAAATAATAATCGGCCCAATTTGTCAGAATATGTGATTTAATTTTCTCAATATATATATATATATATATATATATATATATATATGAGTTTCTTTCAAGCGCCCACCTATCATGCTCACTATCATGCTCACCAATGATGTGGCACTATTCTATTGGACCACATCTTTATCACATCCAATAGAATAGTGTCACATCATTGGTGGGCATAGTAGTGGACATGATAGGTGGGCATTTGAAAAAAACTCTATATATATATATATATATACTCATAAAATATATATATATATATATATATTAATTGGATCAACAAAAATAATTTTTATAAACTAAATAAAGATAAAATATGAATTTTGATTGTAAATTTTTAATTTTCTAGTGATTTTTTTAATCTATGTAAAAATTAAGCAAGTTTGTATGAGATGATGTATTTAGTGATATTTATTTGTTTAATATGTAAAAAGTCTTTTGAGAGTGACACGATCTCATCGGTTAATTATGTGATATGGATATTTTAATTAACCCGTACACAAAAATATATTACATAAAAATAATATCATACTAAGTTTTTTTTTTAAAAAAAAATAAAAGACTAGGTTATTTCAAAAGTTTCAAGACAACATTAAAGTTTTGATTCTTGATGGGGGCAGGGCGCATGCCTAGGGCCTCACTTTGGGTCGGGCCCCAAATTTTTTTTAAAAAAATTATTATAGATGTATATTATAAATATTATGTATTAATGTACTTCAATTAATTTTTATTATATTATAGTAGCTATTAAAAAAATCAAAGAATATTTATATATCGTCAACAACAAAGCTATCACCCAAAATAATATGTTTAATTGTCGCTTCGTTCATCACCTCTCTTGACGTTGTTTGTCGTCGATCATCACTTTTCACGTTTTTGGCATTGATTTTTATAGCTTGATGTTCGACCAATTTTCTCTTGACCTCTGTGTGCGTTAAAATTTGACTTATGAATCGTTCAATTTATTTTAAATTTAATGTTATATTTTAATATTTATAGTTAATTTCATGTCGTGGTTGAAAATTATAGATTGAAGGTACAAATTTCGAAACTTAATTTTGAAAATTGGGACTTTTATTTAATTTATCTTTAATGACTAAATTAACTGCTTTTAAATAAAATTAGCACTTAAATTGTGATTTTTAATAGTTCAATGTGATTTTTTTTGGGATCATAATTATATTCACAAAATATGATGATAATTTCGTATTGCTCGATTATATATGATTTTTTAAATAAAATTTGATATTTACACTCTATTTTTTGTTACCTACACTCAAATTCATGTGTAGAATGAAGTGCAAATTTATTTACAAATGTAGTACAAATAACAAAAAATGTATTGTAAATATCAACTTTTAAAAAAAAATTAATGTAAGAAACTCTTCCTCTAATCTTCGTCCTAGAATTCATTTTTTTTTGAACCGCCCCTGATCATGATGTATTATTCTTATTTTTTGAAACCATGATGTATTATTCTTATTCAATGATGGATTTATGAGAGATGTATAATATATGAATATTAGAATGATTTATAATCCATTTTTGAATATTGGAGTGATGTAATATTTTAGTAATAAAAGGGGAAAAAAATTGAATCATATATCATGATCTCTTCAAAGATTCAAAGCCCCGAATGTAATCCAGTTTCACGCATCCCAAGCAAAATCTTGCGTCATCGTTCCCTGAAATCCAATTTCTGGGCAATTTTCACGTAATAATATATAAATATAAATTCGATCGGCAACCTATTCCATTCCACTTTCAATTTTTATCAGATCGATCATCTTCCCGTAATTTGCTGCTTTTGTTTCCCGTTTCAATCAAATCATGCATCAGGGTTCGGAAGTTCATCAACGCATTGCTAGGATTTCCGCTCACCTTAATCCTCCTATCGATGAACTTCAGGTATGTGATTAACGTTTGATTTCATTTCCCTTGGGTTTTTCAACTCGCGGGGAATTTTTTTTATCGACATGACATGACTGTGCTAAGTCGAAATGTTCTTAGTTTTTTAGTTTAATGATTTCAGTTTACTTCAGTTTGTATTTATTTTTATTTTTATTTTTGCTATAGATGAAGCTCTTGATCAGGTAATTTCTGATTTTTCTATGAAAGCCTAGTTTTTGTTCTGCTGCTTTAGGATTCTGAATTGCTTTCACTTTAAAATCTTTTGGAACTAAAAGAAATTCTAAGCCAATATGGATACCATAGCATTGGCATTGCTCCTTCCCAAGAAATAGGAAACAAACTTCGAATTTCTTGTTAATTTGGGTCCCAAAATACAAGAAGACGTTCAGTTTGAGTTCTTGATTCACCCTGATGCTCATTATTTCGATATTTATGTGCATAAAGATTGGGAGGAGTTCGAGTATAAGTTGTGTGGATTGTCGGGCAAAAGGTGGGTCTGCGGGATTCAAAGTGGCTATACTGGGGGCAGCTGGAGGCATAGGACAGCCTTTGGCAATGCTGATGAAGATGAATCCTTTGGTTTCTGTGCTTCATTTGTACGATGTGGTCAACACTCCTGGCGTAACATCAGATATCAGCCATATGGATACTGGTGCTGTGGTAATTTCACCTTTTATCTGTTTATAATATCTGTTTGTTTGTGAGTTCCTTATAGCTATTCTATGGTTTCAATTCGTTAGTAGAATAAAGTGTCCAACTATTACATCGCGTATTTCGTGCTAAAGTTTCCCTGCTTCCTGTGCCTAGCATTTCTCCATTTCAACATATTTTAGATCCTTTATTGGAAGAGACTTGTTCATGAGCCAGCGAGACTTGTTTTCATATCTAATAACTGAAATAAAACCTGTCAAATGATTGGTTCTTGCCACTTTTCGGCTTATATTTGAAATCCGAACTAGTATAAATAACGTCAGTTAGGTCCTTTATTGGAAGAGACTCGTTCATGAGCCAGCGAAACACGTTTTCATATGTAATAACTGAAATAAAACGTGTCTAATGATTGGTTCTTGCCACTTATCAGCTTATATTTGACATCCAAACTGGTATAAATAACGTCAGTTATGCCTTCTTACATCTCTGAAGATGCTCTTATTGCAGTGGGAAAAACTAGGCTACTTGATTATGACTAAATTGATGGATTTGTAGGTTCGCGGTTTTCTTGGTCAACAACAGTTGGAGGATGCACTCACTGGCATGGACCTTGTAATCGTTCCTGCTGGTGTTCCCAGGAAACCTGGAATGACAAGGGATGATCTTTTCAACATCAATGCAGGAATAGTTAAGACTCTTTGTTTGGGAATTGCTAAGTGCTGTCCGAAGGCCATTGTCAACTTAATTAGTAATCCTGTGAATTCCACCGTTCCAATTGCAGCTGAGGTTTTCAAGAAAGCTGGCACCTATGACCCTAGGCGTTTACTTGGTGTCACCAAGCTTGATGTAGTCAGAGCCAATACATTTGTGGTAAGAAATTTTTTCTCTATTGTCTAAAGTTGAATCTAATTTCATACAATTTATCCTTAATGATCTATATGCTCTGTTAATTGTGATTGGTTACATGTATCGCTGTGGGACTTAATTTGCATGTCCTTCATGTCTCAATTCTCTATTTTTCTGTTCTTTATCTTTATTTCTGGCTTGGGTATCCGTATACCTGAAAAAAATAATAATAAACCAGTGTAAAATCTAATTAGAGCGAGAGATTATTCATGTTTTAGTCTTCTGGCAGAACTTGGCCTCTTAAATTCCAAAGTAGCTAATGTGCAATTTATATCTTGACAATGTCGATCTATATCTCATCCAAAAAGGAATCTACTTTATTTCCCCCTCCCTATATTTGATCATTATTGGGTACTTTTGATCCATCAAAACTGGAAAAAACGACATTATTGACATTAATTTTCCTTTTTCTACCATATGGATCATCTGTGTTTGAAGGCTGAAGTTTTGGGGCTAGATCCACGGGAGGTTGATGTCCCAGTAATAGGAGGTCATGCTGGTGTGACAATTCTACCTATTCTCTCCCAGGTTGAACAATGCGATTTCCCAACAAGAATTCTTTTAGTGCCATTTTCCAATTAAATTTTACCGTGCAATGTAGGTTAAACCTTCTGTTTCTTTCACCCAAGAGGAAACCGAGCATCTGACTTCTCGCATTCAGAACGGAGGGACTGAAGTTGTCGAGGTAAGTAGGTTTCTTGGTTTGAATTTCAAATTGAGCACCCGCCCTTTTTTTTGCACTGATGCCATCTGGAAATCTTAGGTAGCATTTGGCTGAACTCGATTTTTTTTAAAAAAAAATTTAAAATGAATGAATACATTATTTCATGGTTTAAGTTTGCTTTTTAAAATACTAAATTGATACGATCAAATAAATTATTGATTAAGATTGAAACACAGAACTGGTGACTTCAGACGTTGAGAATAAAATGTAATTAAATATTTCAATCAAGAAATTACACACATGAAAAGTCATCAGAGGAAGTATTAGTTACTCAAGTTAAAGGCCTGGGCTTTGGCTTTTAAGATAAATTATTGTTTTTTTATGCAACAGGCCAAAGCTGGAGCTGGATCTGCGACACTTTCAATGGTAGGCTACAGTTTTTGCAATATTAGCTTTTAATTGAATTCTACCAATAAACAGGTTTCACCATTATTTTCTAAGCCAATAAACTAAATGAAAACTGTGCAAAAATGTTACAGGCGTATGCTGCAGTAAAATTTGCCGATGCGTGCTTGCGAGGCATGAGGGGAGATGCAGGTGTCATTGAGTGCGCATTTGTATCTTCTCAGGCATGTACTTAAATCCTTGATCCGTGAAAATTTGACAGTCCTGTATATCCACTGGAATGACACTATTCTTTTGATCTTTCAGGTGACTGAACTTCCTTTCTTTGCTTCAAAAGTACGACTTGGGCGCAACGGAGTCGAGGAGTTATACTCACTCGGTCCACTTAATGAATACGAGAGGTGTGAAACAAAGAGCTCATGATCTTCCATTATACATTATGGGGTTTTCTGGATAAATATTTGTGTTAAGTAAATACAACATCACGTGAAATCTAAAAATGTGCAAAAAAAATCCTAGTAAAAGAGAAGTAGACGTAAAATCCCTGTTTTCAAATCAATGCTAAAATCATCCCCTACATCAAATATTTTTCATATGCATGATCCATGTGTTCATGTTCATATAAGTTAAAAACATCTCTATTTATGTGTATTGGCTCTAACCAGATCAAACCAAGTACCAAACTGCAAAGAGCTATTGTTTCACACCCAGAAGTAAATGAAGACGGCGAGGAAGTCAATCCAATTATTTTATTCAAGAACTGGAAGTCCAGTTCAGCTCTGATAATCATTCGCACTTTTTCGAACCGAGTCCTTTTCGTTTAGTTTCAGGGCTATTTGCATCCTACGTGCCGTAACGTGCATCAACTGGAATTAGCGTAGTTTACAAAACAGAATGAGTTTCAGGCCTTCTGATGTTTATTTTTTTGTATTTCAGGGTTGGATTAGAGAAGGCAAAGAAAGAGTTGGCCGCAAGCATTGAGAAGGGCATTTCCTTTGTGAACAAGTGAGTGCCTATAGGCAAGAATTTTCTACCATGTCACACTTCTCCCCACACGAATAAAGCTCGCGTCTTGGACAAACGTTGTAAGTCGTTAATGAATGCCATGTATCCAAGCATTTTAATAATAGTGAAGCGTTCTTGGAAGGAAATAAAATGCTCTCTATGATTTTAATCGAGCTTCAAGTTTACAGTTATCTTTTAAAATAAAAGTTGTCAAGATTAGATTTTGAAGAACTCTGTTCCAAATTATAGCCAGGGTCCAGCTCGATATTCTTGGATTCCAAGGCCAAATTAGAGGTAGGGAAAGGAACTATTCTTGTATTGTTGGTGGGTGACAAATAAAAAGGAACAAACGATAAGATTACATTTTTTAACATTTGGCTCATATAGTCATTTCATGTGTGTCTATTTTACACGAATCAATGCACTCTGAAAAGTTTTTTGTTTTAATAATTAATGAATAAAGTGAAACTATAAATGATTAAAGGATATCCCACTTAATATATTTGCACCAGTCTTGTTACACGCACCAGTCTTGTAAGTGTAACCTGCAGTACATGCAATTATTATGCATCGAATTCTACCCAGTGATTCTATGCTACAACGGTTGAAAACACACCCTCTTTTGTGTTTTTGTTAAGATGTTCGCGTGTCCACAGGGGCATAGGGGAGTTGGTAAGGCCTGAGGTGACGTGGGAAGAAATTTTCCAGCATTGCGGGTTCGATCCTCGTGTGGAGCATATTCTCTGCTGAAATATTATGATGGGGGTATGCTCTGGGGATTGGGTCATGTGCTCCCTCCTTCAGGTCCCTGCCGCTCGTGCACATCCCTCGATTTACCCTCCGCATGAGCCAATGGGCCTCTGACTCATGTGGAATGGGGTCCCCTTCAGGGTCAACCCTTTTTAAAAAAAAAAGTTAAGATGTTCGCGTGAACATCATGATAAAAAAAAATCATGTGGACCCCGCCTATAACTTTTATTGTCATTTAGCGGAATGTTCGCGCGAACATCTGAATAAAAGATAGGTAGTGTTTCCTCAGGTGTACAATAAAATCACCTAATTCTAGTTCTAACTTATCTTGTTGGTATGAGTGGACTGTTTTTTTTTTTTTTCTAACTCAATCAGTGGACTGTTAGAATTGCACGAACAGGAACTCAAACATATGGTAGATATCTTTGTATAGAGATAATGTAATTATACTTTACAATAAAAATGAAAAATAACTTGAAGTCGTGAAAAATAAAAATGAAATCGATTGTATAGAGATCACACATAGGTCCACCTTAAGTACAACACAATATTTTTCGTGGGAAAAATACACGTTTGGTCTTTATACTTTACAACATAAACATCTTTAGTCTTTGAACTTTTTGTCATATCAATTTTTGATCCGGCCAAACTTGTGAAAAGATCATAAAAATAGTCCTTATAGTTAATTTTATGGTTATAGTTGATAGATAAATATTCATGTGCTTGGTATCTAACACCATAGACATGCATTAAACACAAAAGGACACCGAAAACTGGAATATTTCTCCATGTTTACGGCAAATTTATATAATATGAAATTAGTCATCAAAACATACCAAATACTCATAATTTGCCTGAAAAATAATCTTTCATCCAAGCAAAATGGTAAGATAAAAAATGCTTAGAACCTGTCTTAATTAAACAAAACTTTTTAATCTAACATATTGTCAAGAGAAATTGAAACACACACTTAGTAATAGATTTTCGGGTCTTAAAAAGGTGTTTGAGTTAGTAGAGTAGATGAGTGTTTGACCGATGGTCATGAGTTCGATTTTTTTTACCAACACCTTCTCGCACAAATATTTTGTATAGGAATTACTCTATGTTATTTATCTTACTAATTTAGTTTACGGACTTTTGTGTTTTTCCATATTTTTGTTCTATCCACAAATATCAAGTGAGTTAGAGGGGGGCACCGAGTTCGATCCTTCCAACTTGATTAGATCTCAATATTTTCAAATGGATTCATGCAATACAATGTAGATAGAGTTGCACATGAGTTGAGCCGAGTTCTAGTAGCACCTCACTCGAGTTCAAACCGAAATTTTTTTCGCGCTTGAACTCGAATGACTTTTTATTGACTTGCATCGAACATCAAATAATTTTAAGTTAGATCTGGTCTCAATGGAAACTGAAATCGAGTTTCGACCGAACTGCTCATGAACAATTTGTACTGCATTTAATAATTCATTCAAAATTTTAAGAAATGCTTGCAATTCAGAGAGAGAACGGTTGGGTTGTCAACATACAAAAAAGAGAAATAGGTCAAGGAAAGAGACAAGAGCATGGCTTCATTGCCAAAGTTGCATCCAATATTCGACAAAATTAATTTTACATTTTGCTTTTATTTATATGTTTTTTTTTTGAGAAATTAAAAAAAATGAAGTTCTGTCCTTTGTGCATTTAAGTGTTGATGATTTTAGGTAAATGGATAGCTATTGATTGCAATTGGCACCATGAATTTATTACACTCAACGTCGGAGAAAATTATGTGACACATCGTATAGTCACTTTTGCTGTCTTTACACCTCGAGGGTTTCACATGCCTTCAAATAAGTATTTTGTATAGGCAAAAAAAAAAAACTATAAAATTTTATGATAGTTTCTTTTAAACCATTTTATGATAGTTTCTTTTAAACCATTTTCACTTGATAAATATAGTTTCATAAAAAAAATCGAAAAACTATCTTTACTTTCATCCAAGAAATCATAAAATTATAAATTTCTCGAATAAATTTCACGGGATAATTCATAATTGCACAAGACCCTGCTTTAAAAAGTTTGAAATGTATTGAAACATTTTTAATAATATGATGGATTTTGTATTAATCTTTTTATATAATACATTATTAGTTTTTAAAGTTGAAACTTTTTTTTTTTGTTTTTTACTGCATAATACAGCTGGTTTCCAATTTTTTTTCCAGGTTATTCCATTATTAACGTCTACATCAAATAAAGATGGTGAAATCACACCCGTCCAATCAATCAACAGGTACGATTCTCAGGCATAATACTGCCACCAAGAGGCATCCAACGGTTGCGATCCTGCCAAGTCAGCAGATTATTCTCCTTTGTCAAATCATATCATTCACCGACTAAATCATTATGATTACTCAATGCATTAAGAATTGATTGATTGGAATATTTTGCAGCTAAAATCTAACTAAATAAATTTACTTATCTTTATTTATATTTTATATTAGATTATTAAAATTAAGAAGCATTGAGTAATAAGGATTATGATATGTTATTTTCAAAAAAAAAAAGTTACTATGATATGTTAATTTTTTTAATATTCAAAGTATTTATAGTACAATTATTATTTTTATTTGTGTCTCTTAAACATATTCGATGATCGACTAACCTTATTGTTCATCGACTAACTCTAGAAATTTTTATGTCGAACTTACTTATTAAAGCTCAGTTTGATACCCGTAATGGGATAAATAATATATAGATAAGTAATATAATTTAATAAAAAATAAATAAAAAATAATAATAAATATTTGATTTGATTGATAGATTATAATTTATTTAATTTAATATTTTTTATTTAAAAAAACAAAACATTATAGGATTCCATAAACATTATTAAAGGACAAAAAAGTTATCATTATATCAAGTTGTAGTTCTTTTTGGGGTAAATTACTGATATGACTTGTTACTTCTGCATTTTATTTCACCGACACTTTAAAAAATAGGCAACATCATATAAAGTAATCGTTCTAATTAGTCTTGATGTTCATTGGGAAAAAAAATAGAAATGAGTTCTAAGATGGAAAATTCCATAATATTCAATTCATCGAAATATTATATATATTTATTTATTTATTTCTGTCTTAAATATATAGTTTCATTTTATAATTAATTGTATTTTGTTATTTTTACCGATACATTCATACTAAGTATTAGAAACGTGCAACAATTTTTCGAATGTATTAAATAGGAATAAGGGTAGAATTAGCAGCAGTCCACGACAAAATCCAAGTTGTTTTTTTTACCATCTACAACTGAAGCGTTATGGAGATTAGAGAAGCGCTCAGTTGGCTCAAGGAGTTCAAGCATCATTATAGAGTTTGATGCGCTTCTAATTGTCAATGCTTTGAATAATACGGCTGTAGATTATTCTATTTTTGGTTTAATTATTGATGATTGTAAAATCATGACGTTGGATATTCCGTCATGTACTTTTTTTTTCGTTCGTCGATCAGTGAATCAAGCCGCTCATGCTCTGATCGAGCCGCTCATGCTCTGGCTCGATCAGTTGATTCTACAATTGGTTTTGAAGGTTGGTTTTCTCCGACGCTTTCCTTCCTTTATTGTTGATGTAATAGCTTGGGATTTAGTCTAATGAAATATATTTTCCTTAAAAAAAAGTGGAATTTGTATGTAAATATTGTTTTTTCAATGATTTTCTTAATATGTATGAAAACAAACAAGTACATGTATTCAGAATCGAAACGAGCATTAGAAAGTCACAAATGTTCTTTTTAACACAACAATTATTGATTCCTATGTGATAGAGAGTACTTGAAATATTGGGATGCAAGTGTAGCTCCAATGAATGGAGGCCTTGTTTAAAGCTATGAAATCTAGATAGGCACAATAACCATTTGGAGAAATTTCCCAATAAATAAAGCCAAAAGGGACAAAATCATAAATGGTCCATTCCCTTATCCTAAGGTTAATATTTTTGATATGGTATGTTGACAATAATTATCAATTACTCCCCACATTTAATGAGGAGAGATCTCTTGACTTCACTTTAAGGCAAATACAGAAGAGTTAGTGTCATGCTTCACTTGCATTCATTTCTCATTATGAATCCTGATTCTTTGCAAAAACGCATTGTGGTTTCCAAGTGAACCCCACCCTCTTTTCTTGGTAATTGGAACAATATTGCACATTGCTCAATATAAGTCAGTCCTATTTTCTAGGCTAATTGTTCATTTTTTAAACACACTTATCTATAAACCAAACCCCAGTAATAATGATGGTCGTATTGAATGACATTGCAATATTTTTTATCTACATATATACTATTCAACTTTACACAAAAATATCGGATCAATCGGTCTTACAAATATATATATTATCACAAAAAGATCTATTCATTTTTATGCCTAAAAAGTGAAAACCGACCACTTAATATTTATTTGGTTTTCGGTTGAGTCTACTCATTTCTATAGCCAACATGATGAGTGATGAGATATGGGCAATTGATATTTGATTTGTCACCCACTTTGCAAAACAAGATAGAAAATCAAGTACAGGACAGTAAAGATAATTTAGACTAGATTTGGAAAAGGCCCACCACCAATTCTTTTGTACATAAATTATGAAAAGGGGGACACCACCACCAAAATTATGGGCATTAATTAAAGTAAATGCTAGCAACCCAACACTTGGAGGAAACAAGGAAAATTTATAAACTTAGGAAATAAATATAAACCCCAAATATTAAAAGCTAACTCCAATTTTGAAAATGGCTAAGAGGGAAAGAAACCATCACTTTGCAAATCCATTAGGGAGAGTATGCGTCTTCATATGCTGAGAAGATCTGGTGGTGGTGATTGAGTTGGCTGAGGTTGATGGCTCTTTGCATCTGCTGTTTCGGATTCGACACTCGATGCCTCATCCCCGAGCTTGGAGCTAGGCAGCTTCGGGAGCTCGGTGAGTATTTGCACCACCTCTCGCATGGTGGGGCGCTCGACCGCCTGTTCTTCCACGCAAAGCATGGCTACGTAGAAAACATGCATCACCTCGTGGAGGGGGACCGTGGCGAGTCTTGTATCAAGAACCTTGAGTACTCCTTCCTTGTTTCCATCAGTCATTTTTCTTACCCATTGGACGATGTCTACTCCGTCGCCAAACTCCCCCACGGGCTTTCTTCCGGTCACGAGTTCCAAGAGAACTACACCGTAGCTGTATACGTCGCTCTTCTCATCGACCTTGAGTGTGTACGCATACTCTAAAATATCAAGATAATTAATTAATCTACAAAGATTATTAAATACAAGTGAGGCCAAAGAGTTAGCTAGCAATTCAAGGATGCTATAAAAACTGTGAATTTTCCAACCAAAATGGAAACTAAGTTGTTTACTATCATTTTCTTGGTGACCATCCTATCATTAATTTATTTTCAGTCAAAGTAGAGACTCATTAATATACATCTCAAACTATATTTCCACCAGTGGTTGCATACGTACCACATTGAAAGAGACTGAAATCAATATTAATATCATGTTAAATGAATCCTCCTAAGTCAATTCAGGCCATAATGACATGCTAAACGTAAGATTGTAACCACACAAAAGATGTTAGAACAAAAAACATCATTAACAAGAGAGCCATAATATCACTGATGACTTGATTTGAATTGTAATTAGTACCTGGAGCAATATATCCATAAGAGCCAGCGATAGCCGACATGCACTCGGATGCTCCCGAATCTTGCAAGAACTTGGCTAGTCCGAAATCAGCTACATGAGCTTCGAAATTCGAATCAAGAAGTATATTGTTCGATTTAACATCGCGGTGAATGATTAAAGGCGAGCAGTCGTGATGAAGATAGCAGAGGCCCTTTGCAGCCTCCACGGCTATCTTATACCGTGTGTCCCAAAGCAAATGACCTCCTTTCTTGCCATGAAGCACTTCCCCCAAGCTTCCATTAGGCATATACTCGTAAACCAGAAGATTAGTTTCATGATTCGAACAGAAACCCAGCAATCTAACAATGTGCCTATGCCTGATCATCCCTAGAGTCTGTATCTCTGCATTGAATCCATGATCATGAGACGAGCCATGACTCATCACGGGCAATCTTTTAACAGCCACATGCTCTCCATCCGGCATCACTCCCTTGTAAACTATTCCGGCACCACCCTTCCCAATTATATTATCTTCTTTCAGACAATCCAAGACATCATCACAAGTAAAATCCAATCTTTGGAAGGCGGTGAGCTTCCAGGCGCGCGAGTCGCTCGCTTTCTTTAAGGACCGAGCCTTGACTATAGCTGCCACGGCGAATATAATCGAACACACGAGCAATCCGATAACAAGTAAAAGCTTCATGGATGGAGAGAAAGTCCCTTTCTCATGAGGTCTTTCAACCCCATCAGAAACGCCACCTTTACAAGGCCCCAGATAGTGCCCGCAAAGATTCGGATTGCCCAAAAACGAAGTGTAGTTAAAGTAACTAAACTGGCCAGTATTGGGAACCAAACCAGATAGATTGTTATACGAAAAATCAACAGACGTTAAGCTCTGCATACTAGCAATTGAAGAGGGAATGCTGCCTACCAAGTTGTTTCGAGACAAATTCAAGTAGTTCAAAATCCTCATACTGGTTATCTCAGCCGGGATCTCGCCGGAGAGTTGATTCCTGCTAAGATCAACGAAAGTGAGCAGCTTGCACAAGCTTATCTCAGGCGAAATCGGGCCCGTAAGTTCGTTGCCGCTGAAATCCAATTTTGACAGCTGCTGTAACTTCCCTATGTCAGAGGGTATGCTCCCTGAGAACATATTACCATCGAGCAGAAGCTTCTGAACACCCACAAAGCTACCGATACTCGGCGGCAACGGCCCGGTTAGGTTATTGTTGGAAAGACTAATCTGGCCCAGTGCAGCGGATGACACATTGGTCTCTGGAAATGAGCCAGAGAGAAGATTATTCTGAAGCTCGATTTGAGTTAGCTGAGGCAAACTTAACAGCCCTTTCGGAATGGAGCCATTGAGAAAGTTGTCGCCCATGCGTACCCGATTCAATGACTCGCACTGACCTAATGATTCGGGAATCGGGCCAAACAAGAAGTTTCCAAGAGTAATCAGCGTGTGTAGTTGTTTACCATTACACAAGTTCAATGGCAAATTTCCGGTCAATTTGTTCGAGCTAACATCTACTTCTTGCAGATTACCGTTCGTCCCAAGATTCTGGGGAATACTTCCCGTGAAATTGTTCTCCCACAGCTGCAACACCTGAAGCTCCGGCAACTCGCCGATGAAATCGGGAATAGAGCCGGTGAGCTTATTCCTGAAAAGGTTCAATAGGGTCAAGTTTTTAAGCTGCGAAAATGAGACGGGTATCTCGCCAGAGAAAATGTTGTTCGAAAGATCCATGGATTTCAAGCTCTTCAGGTTCCCAAGCTCCGAAGTTAAAGGCCCGGAAAACCCATTCACCTGGAGGAAAAGGGTGTCCAGATTCTGTAGGTTTCCGATCTCCGCCGGAATCTCACCGGAAAGCCCACAGTTGGCAGCATCGAACCGTATCAAGTTGGATAAATCCCCAATCTCTTTCGGTATCCCACCTGAAAACGTGTTGAAATACCCAATGTACAGCTCTTTCAGCTGAGAAATCTTCCCTAACTCGGCTGGAACACTCCCCGTTAATTCATTCCCCGAAACGGCGAGGTATTCCAGATGTGGAAAAGAGCCAAACTCCGGCGGAATTTCCCCAGCAAAGAAGTTCCCTCCAAGATGCAAATGGCGGAGTTCGGTGAGTAAAAAGGCTTGCGAAGGAAAGTCTCCCGTCATGTTATTGTTATAAAGGTCGAGAACCTGGAGATTTTTCAGACCGTACAGCTGTGTGGGAAAGCTGTCACTGAAGACATTGTTAGAGAGATTAAGATAACGCAGGCCAACAATGTCACCGATTTGTGGCGGAACTGGACCAAGTAGGCCGTTAGCGGCAACAGAGAGGTTGTAAAGAAACCGTAGCTGGCCAACGTCGGCGGAGAGCGTGCCGACAAGGCTGAGATTCGATATGTCGAGGGCAGTCACTCGACGGGTGGAGGAGTCGCAGGTGACGCCTTTCCATGTGCAGTGGCTGGTGGTGGAGTTCCAGGAGGCTAAGGCAGATTGTGGGTCTTCGGTGATCGAAGCTTTGATAGAGAGGAGAGCCCGGTACTCCGGCAACCGCGGCCTCCTGGCGGCGGCGGAGTGGCGGAGATGGAGGTGGAGTAGGAGGAGGAAGAGTAGGAGGAAACGCATTTTGTGTTGCTGAGTCTCAGAGCCTTTGAATTTTGTCGTTTTATTCAGATGAGAAGAAGATGGGGGGAACTAAACTAAACTTAACTAGTGTGAGTTTGGTTTTAGATTTAAACATTTATTTTGGTTTTTTTTTATTATTTTTATTTTTTTTTAAAAAAAGAAAGAAAGTTGGGGTGAGGATGGTTATCAAAAAAATGGGAAAAAAATGTCGATTCAGTCCTAAATATTTGGATACATTCTCGGTTCAATCCTAAATATTTCAACGTTCTCGGTTTGGTCTCAAATATTTTCAAAAAATTCCCGATTCAGTCCTAAATGTTTTTATGTTCCCGATTTGATCCCAAATGTTTTAAAAAGTTTCCAGTTCAGTCCTAAATATTTTACGTTCAAGATTTCGTCCTAAATATTTTCCAAAAGTTCTCGATTTGGTCCTTTCATCTACAAACAAAGCGTAATAAAAAAAAACTTACAAACAAAAGATAAAGTTAAATAAAATAGAAGCTAATAATTATAATAATAATAATAATAATAATAAATGAACAAAAATTTCTTTCAAATGAAAATAAAATATAAATTATGCAAAATAAAATTATAGAATAAAAAATAATTGAACCGTGCAATTTTATAGTTAAAAACATTATCAATCACAAACAAATAAACAAATGTTTTAGAAAATAACTAGTATTACTTATTTCATAAAATATTTGAAAATTTCAACAAATTTTTCAACAGAAGAATACTTATGCTTAACAATTGAGAAAAAATAATGAATTATTTGACCACCGTTGAAGTAGTGATATGAAATTAAGTTTTATTTAATAGTAAATTTTTTTCAAATATTAATTTTTAAATTATAAAAAGAGTTTTAAAAAGATATATATCTTTTTCCAACCTCCAATTTTATTTTAAATATGCAAGCATCATGAATGAGAATATAACAAAATTAATAAAAATGTGAAATACTATCATTAAATTTTAATTCCTCAAGTTTCGTTTATTTTATTTAATTTTTTATTTTTTTAGCATCATGAATTTAATATTTTTATTTTGAACATTGTGTAAAATTGATTTAAATTTGGATAAAAACTCTAATAAATTTGTGTTTTATTTACAACTTGTTTAATGTTAAATATATAATAAATAATATAAAACTCAATCATAAATTATATAACACTACGCGGTGTTAGTTTTAACACACGAGTAGATGAAAGGATCAAACCGGGAACTTTTGAGAAATATTTGGCATGAAATCGGCGGGCAAAATCCCGATTCATTCCTAAATGTTTGGACACATTCCCGGTTCAGTCCTAAATGTTTGGACGTTCCCGGTTTGGTCCTAAATGTTTCTCAAAAGTTTCCGGTTCAGTCCTAAATGTTTATACGTTCCCGGTTTGGTCCTAAATGTTTCTTAAAAGTTTCCGGTTCAGTCCTAAATATCTATACGTTCCCGGTTCTAAAACATTTGTTTATTTGTTTGTGATTGATAATGTTTTTAACTATAAAATTGCACGGTTCAATTATTTTTTATCTATAATTTTATTTTGCATAATTTATATTATATTTTCATTTGAAAGAAATTTTTATTATTATTATTATTATTATTATTATTATTATTATTATTATTATTAGCTTATATTTTATTTAACTTTGTCTTTTGTTTGTAAGTTTTTTTTATCACGCTTTGTTTGTAGATGAAAAGACCAAATCAAGAACTTTTGGAAAATATTTAGAACGAAATCTTGAACGTAAAATATTTAGGACTGAATTGGAAACTTTTTAAAACATTTGGGACCAAACCGGAAACATAAAAACATTTAGGACTGAACCGAAAATTTTTTGAAAATATTTGGGACCAAACCGAGAACGTTGAAATATTTAGGACTAAACCGAGAATGTGTCCAAACATTCAGGACTGAACCGGGATTTTTCCTTCAAAAAATGTATTTTGGTACACGAACTATTGGTAAAATGTCATATTGATACACGAACTATTGAAAATAGATTAATTGATACATGATAAAATTAAAAGGTCAATTTTACCCTTAATAGGAATTAATATTATATTTATTAATTTTAAAAGAGTAAAATGTATTTTGATACATGAACTATTGGTAAAATGTCATATTGGTACACGAACTATTAAAAATTGCTTAATTGTTACATGATCCAATTAAAAGTTCAATTTTACTCTTAATAGGAATTAATATTAATATTATATTGATTAATTTTAAAATATCTTATTTATTTAAAAATTAATTATATATATAATGATAAACAATTGTTAAGTCAAATTATACAACAAATATTATAATATATTGATATGATAAAAATATATATCACCGAAGTCTGTTGATCTTGTGTTTAAATGATTGAAACAAACATAATCACCATTGTAGTTTTTCAAAATTTAGTATAAAAATTTTCAATATTAAAAATTAGATAATGAAAAAACAAATATCACAGAAAAAATCTCACTCATTATCTCAATTTACGTAGTTCTAATGACTCAAATTTTTTTTACTCGATTTAATAATTTTAAATTTTATATTTTTTTACTCGCACTTAAATTAAATATAAATAAATAAATATGTATTTAATTATATTTTATCGTTATTAAATATATTTTAGTCTTGCATATGATTTATTTATTGAGTTAGTGATTTTATTATTATATAATTTATATCAATTTTTTAAATGGATAATTATTTACATAGATAGCAAAAACATACCATTTTATTTTATATTATTAATATTTTGAAAATATAAATAATTTATTAATGATTAAAATATAAATATATTATAAAAATATTAAGATACTTATTTTTTATTATTTTAAAATTAATATGAATTTTAATTTACAATAAATAAAAATTAATTTAAAAAATAAAATGTACACTTAGTTCAATTTATTATTAAAAAATAATTGAACTTAAAATCAATTACTAAAGGATAAATTAAACTTTTTAGTTAAATCATGTATCAATTAAATCATTCTTTTATAGTTCGTGCACTAAATTGACATTTTACATATAGTTCGTGTATCAAAATGAATTTTACTCAATTAATTTTTAAATATTTAAAATTAATAAATATAATATTAATTCATATTAAGGGTAAAATTGACCTTTTAATTGGATCAGTTACCAATTAAGCCATTTTAAATAGTTCGTGTACCGATATGACATTTTACCAATAGTTCGTATATCAAAATATATTTTACTCAATTTATAATTGTGTGTTTGTGTCTGAAGTTCAGAGGTTGTCCAATGAATATGAATTTGGTGTTACATGAGCTACATGTAATCGGTTTAAATTTTAAGCTTTTAATAAACTTACGTTTTTCGAAATTAATTTACTATGTATTTTTTCACAAAAACTCATGTTGTATGATTTTACGAGTCAATTTATTGTGACGGATATCCTATTTGAATCACTAATAAAAAAAGTATCACTTTTAAGTTTTTACACAAGAAAAATATTATAAATAAATAAAATGACATGTCTCATGAACAAAACTCAGTTAAATCACCTCAAAAGACATACTTTTTGTTCCTTTAGTTTACGTGTCTACCTACATTAATTATATGTATATATATATTGTTTTAATCTAAAATATATTGTGTTTTACACTATTAAATATTAATCGTATACATCCGATGAATATGATGTAATTACAGTCTTTAAATAGAGTTTTTTTTTTTTTTTAAAAGGAGAGATTTATCATAGATCTCAAATTTATAAAAACCTTGTATCAAATTTGAGATTTTTTTTGAGGGTGTTAAATTTGAAATTTTGATATCAGATCGTTTTTCGTGATAAAAACCTTTCAACTAAGGTGTTTATCGATCGTTCAGTTCGGTTTTTATTTTTTTTTTCACTTTTCAATTTAGAAATATATAATGTAATTATGGAACAATTTTCTTTCAGTTCAATTTTATACCAAAATGGTTCGATAAATTTGATTTTGACAATTATTTAAATTAATAAAAAAAATATTTTTTAAAATACTATATGTATATGATGTATTTAGATACTTTTTTTGTAAAATATTTAAATAAAAAATATAAATGAATTAAATAAACAAAAATCAATTAAAATATATACAAAATGATTCTTCGTTCACAAAATATAAGCACATATAATATATAATCTAAATAAAAATATAAAAAATTATAATCTAATGAAATTTT
This sequence comes from Henckelia pumila, assembly GCF_033568475.1. Classification (NCBI taxonomy): domain Eukaryota; kingdom Viridiplantae; phylum Streptophyta; class Magnoliopsida; order Lamiales; family Gesneriaceae; genus Henckelia; species Henckelia pumila. The sequence continues at coordinate 6,799,985 of NC_133121.1, read as the reverse complement.
AGTTTTTTTGGTCGATTCGTTTAACATATATAATCCGAAACCGAATCATAAATAGAAACCATATAAATTTCTATTTTTTATTTTGGTTCAGTTTTTGTTGGGCCTATTCGATTTAGAATTAGGATTTTTTCGATTTCAACTAAATTTGACACGGGTGTTTCTAATTAGAAATATATGTTTTTTTTTTTTGTTTTTGAAAATAATTAGAAATATATGTTGACAAGGTATAATATGATCCAAACTCATGTGCTCACGCAAACCTCCTGTGATTTACCTTTGTGTCATGTACTGATATGCAAGCCGGATAATTCGGTACTGCCTATGGAGGGCTATTGATACGGTAACATGTTAATTTTGAATACAAAAATTCATGTAAAATAGTCTATAGATTAATTTTATGAGATCGATATTTTTTTTAGGTCACTAATAAAAAGTATTATTTTAATGTAAAAAATATTAGTTTTTATTGTATGAAACGTTGATAAATATAAGAAATTTTTATAGTGTACGTGACATTTTCTATTAGATAAGATGAATTCGTGGGTTCATACATATTATCAACTCATGTCATCTGTTATGCCTTTTTTGCAAAAAAACTTAAATATAATATTTTCAAAACGGTATACAATTTGGAGAAATGACACTTTGTTTTCAGAAAAAGGTATAATAATTAAATATAAATATAATAATAATAATTCTTCGGGGTAAAAAAATAATAAGTACGATTGTAATGACTAAAAAGGGCATTTTTTAGCTCTAAATTAATGTAAATATGTAATGTAAATGTACAATAACTCTACCAAATTTGTGTTTTAATCTTTTATACAATAGATAAAAATTCCTATGAGACGGTCTCAAAGGTCATTTTTTTAGACGGATCTCTTATATGAGTTATCCATTAAAAAATATTACATTTTATGTCAAAGGTATTACTTATGATTATAAATATGGGTAAGATTGACCTATCTCACGGATGAGATCATCTCAAAGGAGTGTTATCCTATGCCGTAATGTGGTTGGGGGAATATAAGGGCAATAAGATTTGTGAGAGCATCTCCAATGCAACACCATTTTGGTGTATTACACCAAAGCTACAGTGTTGCACCAAGCAACACTGTAGCTTTACGTTGTCTTTTTTTTTTTTTTTTTGGTTTTTTTGTCTTGTTTTTTTTTTGTTTCTAATTTATTATTTAATTATTTAAATAAATAAAAGTAAAATTCATAAATTAAATAATGAGTTTAAATATTTAAATAAATAAAATAAAATTTTAAAAATGCTTAAATTTTTTTCTGAAAATATATGTAATTAAATTTTTAATTCATTAATATTTCTACATAGAAAATATTATTTTAGATATAATAGATATTTTAATTATTGTGTTTAAAAATATTTTGTGGAATAAATTATTTGTTGAAAATAAAATAATAGAAAATATTTCGAGAATATTTTTTTTAGTGTAAAATTTAGAGTTATGGGTTGGAGATGAGTTTTGAATTTGGTGCAGGAATTACATTATTTTGAAGTGAGTGTGACACCAAGATAGCGTAATGAGTTGGAGATGGTTTGAGCATATGGTGTAGGTGGACCGTAGAATCAGGGAAAAAGATTGAACGGCCCCATTTTAATTATCTTTATCTAATAAAGTTTGTCTAGGGAATCAACTTTTTTGTTCTTTGTATTTTTGTTTTCTACATTTTGTTCATAAAATCTTCGATCGTATGATAATATTTTCACGGGTCCTACGACCCTTTTCACATATGTCAAGATCTACCCCTCTGCTGGGTCGAATGACCCAATTTTCACATAATTCATGATTTGATTCAAAAATAATATTTTTGATTTAAGAAATAAAAGTAAATATATTATTTAACTATCTCACGAATTTATATATGTGAAACGCATCGATTCGGTTAATTCATAGTTTCGATAAAAATAATATTTTCACATAAAAATAATATTTTTTTATAAGTCAGGTCGCATCGAATTTGATCAAATATCCGTCTCACAGGATTGACCTGTGATAATGTATCACAAGAGTTTTTTGTAATTAATATACATGCATATATGATTTTAAAAAAAAATACATGCATACATATGTACCAAATAAAATTTCTTTTTTTTTTTCCGGAAAATTTACATTTTTTGTTTTATAAATTGCGTTGTATTTTTTTTTCCTTGTGTTGTATCCCAAATCCACGATTAACAGTTCGATCAATTAATTTTTATGTAATGTTACATGTATACAGAATGTTACACGTTGAGTTACACATTACAATTAAAATTACATGATTATCCTACGTGCATTTTTGAAAAAAAAATTCCAAATAAAGTTCATGGATAATAATGTAATTTTAAGTATAATCCAACGCTTAACACTCTATGTATATGTAACATTATTCTTAATTTTTACTTTTTGTCTAGGTTTGGTCTTTTTTTCATTTGGGCGCTGATTTGACATCAATCACATCAACAATATCTAGTTTTATGTCAACGATTTTTAATGTAACATGACACGTGAGCATTTTTTGATATCTCACTTGTATTCTGATAAATATATAGTTTCTCAAATTCAAATCTTGAACGATCCAGCAGCATAATCACAAATAAAAAAACGTGTAATTATGAACTAGAAATATAATTTTCCATCCTTTTTTTCAAACAGGAACAAATTGAAATATGATAATTTATTTATTTTTTAAAATATTTAGAGAAGTAATGATATTTTTCAATAAAAAAAAAACATAACAATTTCTCGTGGGCCTCATGTATGTTTTTCCCATTTATTGAAAAACTCCCTGTTACATTGTTGTCTTTCAAGATATAATAAATTTATAAATTATAATTAAAATTCATTGAGTGACATAGTCTCTTTACATTTACGCAAGAAAAATGGTAAAACATAACACAAAAATTAACGTGACCCGATTTCTAAAAATGTTATTTCATAAGGACGGAACATACCCTACCGGCTACCGCACATGCTAGAACACATTTATGTTTCTAGTTCATGACTTGATATTCTTAACGACATAATATATTCATAAATAAGACAGATTGTACACTGCAAGAAAACACAGAATTTAACGATTGTTTCGGAATTCCGACTCTAAATGTTGTTTTTTAACAGTATGTCTAGCATGGAGGATTTCGATGAGATTTAACGGGATTTGGAGTCGAAAATATTATTTTTGTGTGTGGTAAAATAGATTTCGAAATAAAATTGATATTTGATGAAATTTCATTTAATTAAATAAAAATTCTTATAAAATTGGTCGAATTTCATGGTATTTCATAGGATTTAAGTTTTTTAAAAAATAATAAATTTTTTTAAAAAATATATTTATTTAACTGACTCATAGGTTTCAAGTCTTCTTCACAAATTTACAAAATATCATTTATCTAAAAGATTATATTATCGATTCACACTATTATATTTAAAATTCTAACCAAACACAAAAATAAAATTTCAATTCCATGAATTTGAAATGCAAATTCAAATTCAAACCAAATACAATTCGAATTCCAAATTCAAAATCCAATTTTCTTTATAAATCCAAATACACTGTAAGTAATATTAAGTAATATCGTTTTATATTTTAGCACATTCACAATATACATCCAGTAAATCAAAGGCTCATTAATCGAATTTCTTTTATCTTACATTACAAGATCATATATAGTAAGGATCCATCATCGTCGTTATTATTGTTTTCTAAAAATGGTGATGGATAATTTCGGAAATTAATCATGCGCAATTCGAATATTTATCTCCATTATTTAATTAAAATTCTTAGTATTATAAAAATTAAATAAATCAAAGAGATTATATATGTTTTTACAACTATTCCAGAAAATAACAAAACTTACACTGAATTTGATTATTTAGAGTTGGGTGCACTTCCAAATCATATTTAAAATATGGTAAGCTGGCTTATATTATATATACTAGTAATATTAGTATTATTGTCACGTGATTTACATTAAAAAAAATTGTAAAAAATTAATTTAAATAATATATATAGATTATTATTATATGATTTAGGTTTTTTTAAAAAATAATCATAACGTGGTACTTTTATAAGCTTTTTCAAAAATATAAATAATCTTAAAATGAATTTATTTTCTTTTGTGACCGACCTATCACCTGAGTCACATGCATATTGATATAGTAAGCAGATTATGGTGCTATGCTGCAAAGTTGTTGAAATATAGCAGAGATCTCATCTGTAGCCTGTCTGAGCTCCGACGAAGATTGAAGCTCAAATCAATTATTTAAATAGTTTATTATCTTAAAAATATTATTCACTAATTTAATTTGTCCATGACATGCTTGATCATCAGATTTATAAATTATCAAGATATGGTTCAATTATTTCCAAATTTCACGAGTTTCATTGTCATCTTCCTCATGCAGTTATCATTTTTATTTTATTTTTTAAAATAAAATTACTTCAATTTTAAAATGGGTAAGAAAACGTGCTTGCTTTTCGTCGTGCAAATGATTTTTTTTTTTAAATGGACGTTATTGAATGACCCATTAAAAAATTGTCTATCGATGAGAGCCGTCTATGCTACGTCATTCGGGTATTATTCGAATGGGGATCCAATGACCAAATTTGTTTTGTATTTGAGATGTACGTTCGCGCAGTCTATGCTACGCCATTCGAGCTTTGTCCGAATGGAGATCCAATGACCAAATTTGTTTTGCATTTGAGATGTTCGCGCGAACATTTCAAATGTAAAAAAAAAAATGGGCCGTTGGATCTAGTACATGGGCTATTCTCCAATCAATGATATGATCACTTTCAGTCGCACTCACGTAGGTATATGGCTTGTAAACATCGTTAATAGACACTCCAGTGTTTCTTTTCATGTGTGGCTAATAAATTAAATGCTTAGTTCAAGTTCTCAAGATCATAAAATTCTTAAATCCAATTATAAAATAAACTGAGAAAGTAATTAGTACTTATAAGTAGATTCTTGTAAACACTTAGGCTTACAGGATGTTGCATATGGAATAAAAAAACATTTTATGTTAAGTAGATATATTCTCGTGAACACTTAGACTCATACTATGTTATACTTCTAATTTTACTCCATATATATAAATTTTGTAAAAAAAAAGTTGAGAAATAATTTTTAGAAACTCTACTACATCTACATAAAAAATGAAGAATTGGTTTGTTTTTGATAAAGGTGGTCAAACAAGGTTGACTGGTGTGGATTCAATTATTAGTCAATTAATTGGGCTTATTATCAATTTAACCCCCTCTAAATTAAATTCACATATAGTGAAAAGACAATAATGACCTCATTGCGCCATCCCTTTCACGGGACCAAGCAGGCGAACGACAGACTGTGAGGGAGAAGTGAGAACTACTTTTTTGCCTAATGAGTGCCCCAGCCAAGAAAATGACTAATCAGTCCCCACTCCATAAAGCAACTCTATTATTTTTGTTAAACTAGTATTTCACCCGTGCGATGCACGGACTATATATTATGTATAATATGGTTAAATTGGATAATATAAAAATTTTGAATATGAAATTAAAATATAAAAAAATTTAATTCTACAATAAGTAATAATAATAATGTTAAAAAATACTTTTAAAAACTTTAAAAAAAATCTTTAAAAAATGTGTCGTGCGATGCACATGATGTTATTTTATACAATTAATGATAAAAAAATAGTAAGATTAAACATTTGAACGAACATAGATAGAATATAAAAATAAATCAAAAAAAATTATGTATACATCAACAACTTAAAATACGGTTTTATCGTGTGAGATCTAGTAGATCTTAACAACATACTAACTGTGTTTCAACGATCAATGCTAGTCTGAAGGGTATAGTTCACGAATAACATGAAGCAAATGTGTCATTTGGTTTGCAATTGATTGGTGACTGTTTTATTGAAGTAGTTGATCATGTTAAATAATATTTTTTGCACATAAATATATTTATACATTAAGTTTATTCAAACCAATATTGGAAATGCTCGGTCAGTTTTGTTAAATTTTTAAATTTTTAATTGTGTGCAGAAAAATCTAGGGATGCGATATCGAACCAAAATATCGACTTTTTGAGATACCGCACCAAAATTTTTTCGATATATAAACATTTTTTTGATATATCAAATTTTTTTCGTTATCTCTACGGTATTAGTATGGATTTTTTTCATACCAAAATTTTAGAATTTCGATATCTGTACCGGTATGAATTTTTTTATACAAATATTTTTATACGATATACCGAAACTCCACCCCTAGGAAAATCATGATTGTTTTTTTTTATAAAAAAATAGAGGTGGAATTTTCAATTTTTTGGAAATAAAATATTGTATGTGCATATAAATATATGAATGTATTAAATGTGATTTTTTTTTCGAATCTTAAAATATGATTTTAATTTTTTTAAAAAAGAAATCAATTATCGTATATGGAATGTTGAAATCTTGGTTAAGATGTATACATATATAATAAATTAACAACATTGTGTAATCTATATATACATGTATATTTAATATTTATCGGGTATTTTAAATGTTTTATTGATATTATGATATATATTTTATATATAAATATATTTATACATATATGGTAAATATGAAACATTCTGTATTTCTTAGTATTGTTTTTTCACATTAGAACCATTATCTAATCCATATATCCATGTATATTTAACATTTATCTTGTATTTTAAATGTTTATTGATATTATGATACATATGTTTATAAATATATTCACACATACATGGTAAATTAGCAATATTATGTAATATATATTTTAAAAGTGCACTTTAATTGTAATTATAAGTGTTTTCAAATTGAAATATTGTATATTTATTAGAAATGTGGAATTGTAATTGTTTGTAAATATTTTTCGTATTTAAAATGAATATATATGTATATAAATAAATGTCAATATTACAAATTTTTAATTTTGTACATGAATATTGTGATTAGATGAAGAATTGTTGATGTTTTAGAAAGCAAATATAACGGGATGATATTTATGTATATTAATTTATGCAAATATTAAGAAATTACATTTATATTTAATAATAACATTTATAGATCTTAAAGATGTATGTATATAAATTATATTACCGAATTCTGTGTGTGTGTATATATATATATATCTATATATATGTCTATGTATAAATTTATATTAAATATTTTTCGAATCTTATGTTGGATTTTTTAAAAAATTTAATTGATGAATTTTATATATTTTGGAAAGCAAATATGATGAATGAAATGTTGAAATAATGAAATATTTTAAATATTTCTGTGTAATTTAAATGAATATATATGTATATAAATATATGTAAATATTATAAAATTTTTAATTACATGAATAATACGATTCAATTTAGAAATATAATAGTTTGTAAATATTTTTCCGTAATCCAAATATGCCAAATATGAAGATTTATAATTTGAAAAGATATAATTTTTTAAAACAATTTATTTTCCGATTTTCACAAAATTTTTGTTTAGAAACCAAGTTTTGGCGGGATTTTACTAAAAATGACAAAAAAAAAATTAAACAAATATTAGAAAGGGAAAGCTGAAATCAAAGAATAATGAAAATAATCATGTGTAATTTTACATGTATATATATATGTATATAAATAGTTGCAAATGTTATGAAATTTTTAATTACGTGAATATTGCAATTTAATTATGAAATTTTTTATTTTCGTTTTTAGCAACATATTTTTGTCAGAATTTTGCCAAAATGACAAAAAATCTACTTATATTTATGTATGTTTAATTATATGAATATTTTGATTTAATTTCGTAATCAAGATATGAAATGCTTTATATTTTTGTTAAACCTAAGTTATTCTATATTTTTCTTAATTTTTAGATTTTGTTGTATTTAAGAATGACCGAGAAGTTAGTAGTGATTTTTTATAATTTTAATTAAGGTAATGATTTTGTATGCTTCTAATTCGCAATTATAGATAGTGATTTTTTATAGTTTTAATTATATTTATGATTTTGTATAGTTTTTTTATACAAAATTAAAAATTAAAATATTATGCAATTTTTCATTACGTAATATTTTGATTAAGCCTGAAATTTAAATTTTTGAAAATCCTCCATAATCAAAATATGCCAAATATAGAATAATTGATTTAATATAATTTTAAAAAGTATGATTTTTAAAACTATTTTTTCCCATTTTTGTTCTGAAAATTTTTATTTCCGAATCTTCTGTTGGATTTTATTTTAAATATTTATTTTTTATTTTTAATTTTTTTTAAAAGCAAATATTATAAAAAAAATGCTGAAATTAGGGAATAATGTAAATAATGTTGTGTAATTTTAATTGGATATATATATATATATATATATATATATAGATGCAAATATTATGGAATGTTTTGTTATATTAATATTGTGATTTAATTTAGTAATTAAAATCTAAAAATTCAATCCGTGCTCAATCTTTCATATTATTAATTATAATATTGTATTCTATTTAAGAAAATTCAATCTCCGAAATTGAAAGACTTTTTAAATGTTAAAAGTAAATTAGGTAATTATTTCATTTCGTATATTAAATCTTCTATTGTAATTCATTTTAAAAATTCAACGACAAAAATTTTAAATATTTTATATATTAAAGCATTTATTTGATAAATACAGATTCATAAAATTAATAAATTTGTATAGAGTGATTAAGCAAATTTTAAAATGATAATTTATTTATTATTATACTTGTATTTATTTATCCACTTTTTAATGTGCAAATTTTTTAGCAAATAAAAATATTATAAACTATGCAAATTTGAGTCAATTATATCTGTGAAATATTTTTATCTATTATATATATATATATATATATATATATATATATGGTATGAAAAGATTTGAAATATGTTTCTTTGCATTTAAAATATAAATAGAAATAAGTAGTGTTTTTTTTCCTTTTTTAGCTAAAAATTTTTGGCGGGATTTTACTATATTTGGCAAAAACTCAGTTATTATATATATATATAGATTAATTAACCTAGCTCATTCAGTTAATTATTATTATCATTATCATTTAATTTCCAATAAACATAGGCTACAATTTCTATTTTAACTCATGATTGATTAACGACTTAATTTTCTCAAAAAAAAAAAGAATAACGACTTAATTTTTTTTTTAAAAAATATCTTATTCATAAGAAAATGTCTAAATCATTGATCTAATGGCCAGAAATAGTGTAAGGCCCGGGATTATTTAATTTTAATCCGAGAATATTTAATTTGGGAATATTTAGAGTTTAGAATTAAATTCTAATATTCTTAAATTGGAAAGGATTGAAATTGAATTAAATCGCTTTTTCGGGGACTGAATTGCAAATAGCCAAAAGTTCAGGGACTAAACTGCAAATATGCTTATATTTATCATCTTTTCCACTTGCTTCATATGCAATTCACGTGTGTTATCAGCAAAAGAAAAGAAAAGAGGCAGAACATCGGCTGAACCCTTGTCCCAAGTCATTTTTATCCGCAAAAGCTCCGATAACTTGCGTTCCGGTTATCAGAAATTCCAGATAAATATATATCTGCGATCACAGCTTCGAGACCTTCGATTTGGTACATGTTTTATTTACATATCTCAGATTTTATTTTTATGTTGAAGATGGAAAATTATGATTTTATCATATATGCGTATATCAGCTGTACCGATCGTGTATTCGCAGACGGTTCGGAAAAAGACTGTCGTTCGGATTTTATATGAATTTGGGAAGAATAATTCGAACACTATCATGTTTGATTGATACTGATTTTTATGGTAATGAGATGATATGTTAGAGATTATAAGTTATCTGGATTGTTGGATTGATTGGGATATTGTTTGGATTGCCGGTTTTAGTCGTTATGCCGCCGATTTGCAAATTGTCAAGATTTTGCTCTTATTGATTGAACAAAGCATGATTAGAGTTGGAATTTGATATGGTTAGATTGTATCTACTATTTTTCAGATTTGATCAAAGTGTTCCGAACTCGAGATTGTCGATTCGAATCGAGAACGATTTAGAAGGTTTGAAGTTCTTTAGTTGAAATTTTGTTATGCTTTGGAACAGATTTTGATAGATGGTTTTACTATGATGTTTTCAGACTTGAAGTACTGTCAGACACGACATCGAAAGGTATAAATGACAGCAAATTCAGATGGGATAGAACGCTTGAAATAGCTTTCATTTCAAGTATTCCCATGTCAATCACATACTTGTTTCTTTATATTTCTTATGTGATTATTTGTTTGTACTGCTTTGTTTGCTTATATGCTTAGTTGTTCAAGATGTGTTTTATAGCTTTTAATGCATACAGCTTATGTTGCATTCATCTTGAACTCCAGCCTTAATAGCACAGAGGGCAGCCATCGCCTAGAGTGCAGATGACGTTTGGAGAGCTGTAGTGAGTGGCATGGACTGTAAATTTATTTCTAGAGTCAGCTTGACTCATGGCACATAATATGGATTTATGTTCAGAGCCAGAAGACTCACTATAGTTGTACCAAAGTCAGAGGACTAAAATACTTGATGCCGCCTCGAATGGGAGTATCGGTGGTTTGATAGTTATTTTATTCCTCGGGATCCCAAAGAACTAAGTTTTATTGATATCAGCTTGATAGCCTTCCTTTGCCATTTGCATTGCATTTACGTTTATTATCTCGCGTTTAAAGTTGTTTATACTGGGATTTTATTCTCACCGGAGTTATCCGGCTATTGCTTTGTTTTGTATGTGTGCATGGCAATAGGTGGGGCAGGAGCTAGTCAGAAAAGACAAGGATAGCTCGAGATTGAGGCATAGCAAGTGAGGACACGGGCTTAAGTAGCACGACTTGTACTTTATGTTGTTGAACCATGCTAGAAGTGATACAAGAACTTTGTATATTATGGCTTGAATACATGCTAGTTTATGTTTATTATGTTTAGAAGCTTGTAAAACAAAATTTTTTTTTTTAGCTCTTGTTTCGTTAATTCTTTTAAGTACTTGTTTAATTGTTAATTACAATAAATTGCCCTAAGATAAGATTAGCAACCCGGGTCCCCACAAATAGACACACCCAAAAATAAACATCTGGATCATGGAGATATTAACGAGTGACCTACGTATAAGTAGCCCAATTATGGGCGGTCCAACATATATACACGGAGGGCCTGAGCTTTGATACCATGTTAAGAAATTGACTCGGATCTAACTCAACTCAAAAGCTATCTCAAGTGGTGAGAGTTGTCTTTGTCTATATTAAGGACTTTCAGGAAACTTTATCATACCGATGTGAGACAATATTTCAATAGATGGACTTGTAACTCGTGATACTCATTAATAAAATTTTACAAGTTTCCATTAAAAAAAATGTTGGAGGGCTAATGTGACAAGTTAAGATAAATATCCTCGACAACTCTGTCATGCAATATGGAGAATTTCACTCAGTGTATTTAAAATCATTCGATGATCACATATGTTGGACACACATCATGAATTTTTCGAGTAGCTTCAAATTTCACCATAATGTTACATCAGATGAAATTCATACTAAAAATAAAAATATCATATATATATATATATATACATATATGTATATATTATATGATGTTTTGTCCTATTAGAGTGGGCTTGGTTGTACAAATTGTCTCGACGTAAGGTCACGTATAAACGTATTGTAGAATTCTTTTTGCAGTTTCTTCTAACTTACTCCAAAATGGCTCGACAATGCTTCTTCAAAGTCCACCATATCACCAAACTTGTCTCCAATTTTACAATTAAAAATACTAAAAAACTAAAAGATATTTGGTTTTTATAACACGAGATCGAATATATTCCACTTTGTGTCTCTGGATTCTAGTGCTTGCTGGATTGAACTTGTCCTAAAATTACATATATATTTCAGATGCAAACTAATTAATCTGCATGTGATTGATTAAAAGGGAATTTCGGTGAGCTATGGTTTTGATGACACCATCACCATGTATTACGTGCCCACAATATGCATGCATGTGACCGGCAAGCTAGTGTGGTCTTGAATTCCAAAATACCCTTGCAAAAATAAATTTTATGTAAGTTATAAAACAAAACGTCAAATACAATAAAATCGTAATAAAGTTTCAAGTTTTACAAAATTAAATAAACGTAACGAAAGTTTAATTGTAATGTATTTCGGTAAACTGCTCCAATGCGGTCACCCCACAATCTATTGGTATTTCATGTTTTATTCTCTTTTTTTCGTGCTTTTAGAACATTGGATTTTATATGGTGTAACATATTAATATTCAAGTTTTTTTAAAGAAAGAAAAAAAGTCAATAAATTTATCGCACTACAATCAAATTTTCGAGTGATTAATTAGATATTAAAATCTCGTACGTAAAAGGCAACTTACCGTACGATTTTAGTAATTTTACATCATAATAATAGTAAAGGAAAATTATAATTTGGTCTTGTGTGTTTGTCTTTTGCAATTTCGATCCGCTAAGTTTTCAGATTTCAGTTTTAGTTTTGTATGTTACGACTTTTGGCAATTTTAATCATTTTTTTTTAAAAAATTCTTACATGTTACTATACACGTCAATTCCACATCAGCACTCATTGATGTCACATCAGCGTCACATAAAAAAAGACTAAAATTTGTCTAAAAAAACACAGATAGCGGACTAAAACTGAAATATGAAAACATAGAGAACCGAAATCGCAAAGTGACATACATACACAACCAAAAAAATAATTTTTCTTAACAATAATTTACAAAACCCTATTAAATATTTAAATTTTGATTTGAGACGGGGTTTCCTTTACAAAGATTGATTTATTCTCTATTACCACGTTAACGTTAGTGGTCAATCACGTACCAATTACATCATTAACTACACAAATTGCAACAACATCGTCTTCATGGCAAGTAATAACATATGTACAATAAAAGTTATATATGTCACACGTTATTTTTGAAAAATTACAAAACTATGATACTTTTATTGTTATAGTTTTGTAATTTTAAATATAACATGCATTTGTGTGTGTAACTATTCTCATCATGCAAGGACGGATTTAGCTTAGGCTAGTTTAGGTTGTAGCTCACCCCCAAATTTTTTTTATTACATATGTAAGTTGTTTTACTTAATTCAATATATAATACTTAATTTTGACACCGGAAGCCTAACCCATCTTCTTAATTCTAGTGCACAACATTTTTGGAAGGAAAATTACATTTTGGTGTTGCAAATTTGTCATTTTATGATTTTGATTATTTATGTTATCAAATTTCAGTTTTAATCGCGCAATGTTTTTTGGTAATTCTTGTCTTTTTTTATTGGAAGTGCTAATGTGACACTATAAACTTCAGTGTCATACCAGTACTGCATTGTTTCCAAGTCAGAGCCAAGTGGAAAGAAAGATGAAAGCTGCGAAAAAAAAAAACCAAGATAACAGATTAAAATTGAAATTTGACAACATAGATGATCAAAATCCTAAAGACAGACATATATAACCAAAAACACAATTTTTCTATTTTTTGTGAGTGGTACAATGCAATGACCTTTTTTTTAATATATAATTTATTGATTAAGTTCAAGTCCACCCCAATTCTAATTTCTGAATCCGTCCCAATCATCATGTAACAATTTTTCAAAGGAAATCTTCAAAGTAAACCTCGTACAAATACCAAATAAATGATAAATTGTCAAAAGTATCATCATATCATATAATAAAACACTAAACTAGCTCTAGAAAAATAAGAAATAATATCAGGGGTGTGCAAGACATTGTGTTTGTGCAGCAGCCAAGAATATAGAGCCAGCCCCTGAACCACCATGCGAGTGCTCTATTATCACATTATCTGAAAGCTCGCTCCCCAGCATTTCCCACACACTGCTGTGCAGGTAGTTTCGGAATATACGGTAATGCTCGTATAGCCCTCCTTCGACCACTATCGCGCTCCTCTTGTTAGCGAGTCTGCCCAGTTTCTTCACGATTCCGACTATTCCAGCTCCCACCAATCGAGCTCCACGCTCGACTACGACGTCGCATACCTCTGCTACTATTTCTCTAGCCATAGGACTTGAATTGCTTATCTGATACCCACCACATGCTCATTAGTCATGTTAAAAGTATAAACATGTCAACAAGTTGGCAAAAATTATACCGGTCCCGTCTCATTCCTTCCTACCAAACATGCACGCCAGTCGTCAAGTGCAACTCCCTTTAATCAAATAACAATTCAAGAAACTACTAAGGAATAAAACATATATATAATATATCAGAGTACCTCAAAGATTTCCTTCAGCTTCTCATTCACTACTTCATAATCCTCAGATGTATCTTGGTGCATTACAGCCATATCAGGTGACCTGAATACAATTTAATGAAGAAAACTTGAGTTTATAAATTCAATTTTAATATATATATTTAAAATCTTAGAGTAACATATTAGTCTCTTAATTACTTTAACAAGTAAGGGATGGCTAGTTTTGGTGGAACAGAGTCTCCGAATAAAGCAGTTTCCCGAGCCATCTTCAATAATACTCTCCTAACAATCTCTCCCAAGTACATGCCAGAAATAAGCTTCTCAAAAATCTGGAAAACATATGTTATGATAAAAAAAAAAAACAATAAATAACATTGAAGTTTCAGAAAAAATCCAAATCCTAAACTAAAGATCAATACCCGGTGTCCTGGATTCGTGCTTTCGACATCCAATGAGACGTCGAACTCCGTCAATGGAAGATGAGAGGACTTATAGTTTCCCCATTGCATGTTAACAACCTGCCATGCAAGAATTAATTAAGCTCAATCAATCTGAATATTAATATAACGTTGGGTTTTGGCTCCATGTACGTTTGCGTACCGTTTCGGACGAATTCCGCTGTTGTGCTAGGAGTTTTGAGGCTTCTTGGGGTGATTCCATGTAAGAAACATCAGTTGCCATGCCTAAAGTCACAGCAGCAACACTTTCTCTGCTGTAGTATCTTCCTCCAGCCAAATTTCCAATTGTATCATGAACCTATAAATCCCACCTCCCACGATCAAATATTTTACAGGCCCGAATATTTATAAGGGAAAACTGCAATTTTGGTCATGTATCTTTGTCACTATGCGATTTTGGTCATCTATGTTTTCATATTTCAGTTTTAGTCCCGCATGTTCCGATTTTTGGCAATTTTGGTCATTTTTCTTCGAAAATGCTGACGTGGCACTGTACACGTCAGCTCCACGTCAGCACTGTATTGGTGTCACATCAGCGCCACATCGGAAAAAAGACTAAAATTGTCAAAAAAATAAAGATACCGGACTAAAACTGAAATCTGAAAATGTATTGTACCGAAATCGCAAAGTGACAAACAAACATGACCAAAAAAACAATTTTTCCTATTTATAATGAAGCTAAAATGGATCAAGAATTGAATCCATCACTTACGATTGCAAAAACTTGCATGTTCAAACTGTTCTTCTCCAAGGACTTGTTGATTTGGTCTCTCAGTTCCCTGCCAACCTGATTTATAACGCAGGCAAACATACATTACGTGAATGTATCGTTGCACTAATCGAATCGAACGGTTTTCCTTAGTTAAGAGTACTCAACGGTGGAGTCGACTGACAAATCTTGCGACTCAAAGTTGATCATAGAGGTGAATGCAGCAGCTTGATCTGCGGGAAACGAGACCGTGAATCCCAGTTTTTGTTCTCTTGATCTTGCCTCACCTTCTTTTGCATGTATCGAGACGAATTTCGCCAGCTCCAGGGAGATGAAATCTAGTAGTTCCTGATAATTTGAACTTTGATCGATAAAGATCGAGTGTTTTGCTGAAATCCCATCAGTTTTTTTTTTTTTTTTTTTTATACATTCGACTCATGACATACCTCGCAAGAGTTAGTATCCGCCATTACAGAAGGAGGAATCTGAACCTCTTGGCGTTGCAGTTCAGATACAGGCTCGTTCTTGCCGTCTAATTTGGCTCGCAACATTACAAAATTTGTTCCCCGCAGGTTAATGCCATAATATGTTCCTTTTTCTTCCCTGTCATGCATGATGCATGCATGTGTGTTATTTATATCAAAGATTAATGACAATCAATTTTACAAACACGGGTTAATTGCATACATCCATTAAATCTTAAAAAAGAATGGTCTTGAACATACTCCGTCTTTTTTCAAATCTTGAGCACATAAATTCTCGTGATTTCAAATTTTGAGCATGCACCCCCCTTGTGCATGTTTTCAGGGATACTTGTGCTCAAAATTTAAAAACATAGAAATTAATAGTTATAAGAAGTTTTCAGCAATCTTGTAATTCACGGGACAACGTGTGTACTTAATCTTATAACGTGAACACGGTCGAATATCAAATTTCTTGAAATAGTTGAAGGTAATCTAAAATTTGTTTACCCTGTGGGAAGTGGTGCGAGATAGGAGACGAGCAAGGGAAGTGCGGGGATGCTGTCTCCATCCTTACCGACGTCGAGTGCCGTCTGCATTTCAGACGCCAACTCATTGGCGATGTGCCAGAGCTTGGCCACTGGTGTGGCGCAGTCCCTGGCGAACTTACGAAGTATTCGCTGAGCTTGCCTCAACCGCCGCTCGCTGCGACGCTTCCAATGCCTTACTAACAGAGATGCACCCACCGCCGCCGCAGCCATAGCCATGGCCGCAACCGCCACCACTTCCTTCTTCATCTCTGCCGCTGCTGGTTCTTTCGATCCGTAAATCCGACGTTCGTTCGACTTTTAGTAATTTACGTCCAATTATGATTCGAGTCCCATTTTGCTGTTATGAAAGTTGAAACAGAAACGCGACTTTGGTGTGAGGTGGGAACAAGCTTTTTAGTCAACGGGATCCGATTTTAACGTCTTGCATTTCGTACTTGATATTTTGATTTTTGAACAAGTGTTGAATTTTGGTTTTAGAGTGACATTGTGATTATTTATATATATGTGTGCGTGTGTAATAAAATTTTAATTATAATTTTTAAGCATAGGTAATAATTTATTGAATGCATAAATAACAGAAATTTATAAATATTGATATTATATTAAATAGTTTGTATAGTTTTTTTTAAACAATTGAATAGATAAAATGTAGTTAGGCACCGTTTCTTCACCATATTATTAATATATGTATAACTCATCTCATTATATCCTACGTTCTTTTCATCATATTATTTATACATATATTAACTATTTATTTTACATCAATCAAATCATTAATTATTTATCTCACGTCAATCAAATCATTGAATTCAAATTATTATATTACCCCTTATAAATAATATAATTTTTATTTATTTTATTGTTAAAAAGACAAAAAAATCATTTAACATTTTTATATAAAATTTAATCAATCAAATCAAATAAATTATAATCTATCAATCAAATCCAATACTATTTTAACTATCATTTCTTATTTATTTTTTATTACATTATATTACTTATCTATATATTACTTATACCATACCTCAGACCAAACGATGTCTTACTATAATAAGAAAATCAAGCGAAGGTGAAATGTGGAAAAGATTAGATAGATATTTGTGGAAATTTTAAAAAGTTTCGCAAACATACCGAGAACTTTAACTTTAATAATATAATATACATATATATATATACTAATTTTGGCATATATCTTATAATAATAATATAATACAAATCGTAGTTTAAATACGATGGAAAATATAGTAAAGCTGACATAATGGAGAAAATAGTTGAATATAACTATTATAGCAAATGGCCTGAGGACACAAAATACAAGAACCGTATAGTCTTGCAACCCTGCTTCCCAGTTCCTATAATCTCTATTCAGGAATGTTGTTAAATCACCAGAAATAACTATGATACAAAATTCTAGCAACAAAACTAAATCAATCCTCCTCCTGAGTCCAAATCTTGACCGTCTTGTCGTTCCCAAGAGCGCCAGATGCGATCATATTTTCAGTCGGGTGGCATGACACAGATAACACTGCATCTGTATGGCCTTCAAGCTTTTGAACAATTTTCCGGGACTGGAGCTCCCACAAGTACACACAATTGTCCTCTGATCCACTAACAATGTACTTCCCATTTGTTATGGAAAATGTTGAAGAAATGCAGTACTTCGAGTTGACATGGCCCGTGTATGTTTTCAAAAATTTGCCCGTGGACAGGTTCCAAAGCCGCTGCAAGTAAAAAATTCAATGTTACATGGGAGAGAACTCGATAGAACAAGTGCAAGCACACTCGTCTTACACATTAGGCAACAATTTCAAAAGTTCCCAGACAAGGGAAGGATGTGAATATCATCGAACTGTGGCAGGTCATATCTGCTTGTTTGTCAACTCTGTAAAAATTTAACCTCACATGAAAATAAACAACTCTGCATAACACGACTTTTGGTTCTACAGTTCAAGAAACTTGAACCGCTACCACCACTATGCAACCTGATTCTGATAGGAGCTGAACCTATTATATCTTAATCTTAAAATTTTCTAAAATGGACAAAGATTTCACCCAGACAAGATTCGTGTCATGAGAGATCATGACAAATGTGAGAGGAAATGGAAATCAAGAGTAAACAAATCTTGTTCATTTTCAGTACCATGTGGGAGGTATAGCAAGATGACAGCGCATACAAAGTAAAAAACCAGTAGGATTTTTTCAAGCCAATGATTCCGTTTTAGACCATCTACTTGTGTTACATATTTGGAGCACCAATAACATCACTATTATCTTGATAACACAATTCCTAGCTAATAAGTATCACTTCTGGTCTCTTAAAAAAAAAAAAAAAAGGTAACACTTCTGGCAAAATCACTTCAAGTTAAAACAAGTTATAGTTAAAATGAACTCAGAAAAGGAACACACAAAAACAATCACACTGAGGGCATGCCAACCAACCAAATCTTCATATTCATGAAACATGATGGAACCAGAGAGATAAACTGTAACTTATTTCATTTAAGTACTTTGTACCTCCGTAACCAAACTTGATATTGGTGCAATTAAATGTTCTGCAGTCTCTCCCTCAATTTTTTTTTTAAATACACAATATTCATGAATAGTTACTCGAAATGTGTTTCAGGCCTCAAATTTATCAAGTGGTGCCCATCTATTGATTTTTAGAGCACTAGATGTCCTTACGAAGCTCAGAATTTACACTTTAAACTCTGTTCCATCAAGAAGAATTTAGCATACAGTAATGAACTTAACTAAATCAATTAAAGGATAAAAATCAAGAAATGGAATTGAAAGCAGCTCACCAAAGTACTATCCAGAGTTCCGACTAGGATAAATTTCCCATTGGGCGAAAACTTGACAAAACTAACAGGCGGATGCTCATCATCTATAAGAGTCTTCATACAATGCCCAGTGGAGGTATCCCAAATCCTGCAAAGCCCATCATAACTACTCGAAACAATAATCGACCCATCCAAATTGAAATTAACCGCCGTCACAGGGTCGGAATGAGCGGGGAGGACCTTCAAGCATTTCCCAGACTTAACATCCCAAATGCGTACGGTTTCGTCGAAGGATCCGGAGGCGAGCATGTTGGATTGGGGGTTAAAGTTGACGCAGAACACGTAGTTGGAGTGGCCGGTCAGGGTTCTGATGTGGGACCCAGTGGTGACGTCCCAGAGGCGGAGGGTGCAGTCGTCGGAGGCGGTGGCGAGGAAGCGGTTGTCGGAGGAGAAGGCGAGATCGGAGATCCCGAGTTCGTGGCCATAGAATTCGTGGTGGGTGGTGGCTAGGGAGGAGACGAGGTAGGTGCGGGCGGTCTTGTCGGCGGAAGCGGAGGCGAGTACGCTTCCGTCGGGAGAGAATTTGACGCTTGAGACGGCGCGTTTGTGGGAGCTCAGTGTGTGCTTCAGACTGTAGGGTTTATAGGGCACTGCTGCTTCCTCCGCCATTGATGACTTTCAGGGTTTTTCGGTTCTTATATTATATATAGAATTATAGATAGATTTTATATGTCACTTCCGGTCTAGTCTAGAGTATTTTGTTGATTTTTTTTTATTTTTTTTTTAATATGCCGATTTAAAGATACAATTATTTTTTATGAGTCTCAATTGAAAGATACATTTCACGAAATTAATTTGTGATACGATCTCACTCAGCGATTCGATCTTTAAAAATAAATCATTCTTTCGATTTCAGATACATTGGTCTGTTTTGCAGTGCCCCAACTATCCTGGATGTAATTAGTCTTGTCCAAAACGGATCCAGTAACAAAACAAAGGCAGCAGCACATCGATTTCTAATTTAATCAGGCACAATTAAAAAAAATAATTGTTATTAATTTTGATATACATTAGCATTTAGCCAATCCTGGAATGATTTCTGAAACTATCGGCCTTCAAATTTCATCTAAGAGGTGTTACAAAACAAACACAGTCACCAGTAATTATTGCAAGAGCAAGCTCCCTCCTTAAAATGATGGAACCGGTTAGCATCTCTTACGATGATAACCTTCCCAGCAAATCTCGACGCCATTCTCATAAAATTATGGCAGTCTAAACAGATTCGTATATTCTTCATGATCTTGATAACACCCCCACTGGAAAACGTTCCACCGGAATTCATTAAAGAGAAGGCCAAAGCCAGCTTCTCGCTGTGGTGATACAAATGCTCCTCTTTATGCTCTTCTTCTACATCATGTAAAACCAAGCTCGTCGCAGGAACGTAGCCTACTTTCTTGAGTTGTCTCAATAGCTCCTCCAAGTATACACATATTGCTTCTAGGCAAGGGTGTCGCTGACCACCGGATGCAAACTCGTGCACCCTGTTTCCAACCTCTGTCCAGCTCAAACCTGGTTCTTTTCTTATCCCAAAGTGGTTCATTTTATTCCTCGTCAAACCGCCTTGATAAAAATTATTGCTTGAGCAATAAATATTGGAGATCATAACATATCCAAGGGAGTTTTCTGGATCTAATTCCTTCAACTTTGATGATGCTAAGTTGGCCATATGGGTTTCTCCATGTTTTCGGCATGCTCCAAGAAAAGCACTCCAAACAACGAAATCCGGTTCAATAGGCATTTTCATTATGACCTTTTTGGCTTCTGTAAGACATCCAGCTCGTCCCAAAATATCAACCATACAAGCATAATGATCAAGTTGAGGAACGACTCCATATTTCTCGAACATGGTTTCAAATATCTCAGTTCCTTCTTTCACCATCCCAGCATGGCTGCACAAAGAGAGCAATGCAACAATGGTCGTGTCATCCGGTGCAACATCCATTTGTTTAAAGAAGTTTAGTCCTGCTTCGGCATCACCATGTACTGCATGAGCCTTGAACATTGAATTCCAAGAGATGATATCTCTAAGTGGCATTTCGTGAAATACTTTCTTTGCATCATCTACAGAACCACATCGAGCATAAGCATGAATAAGAGCATTATTGAGCGCTGGAACGTTCACAAAGCCTACTCGAATCACCTGAGAATGCACGGCTGCAGCGTGCCTCTCAGTCACAAGATTTGAACAAGCCTTCAATAAAATGGAAAAAACGTAACAATCTGGACATAAGCCTTCCCTACTCATCTGATTGTAAAGGAGAAGAGTTTCTTCCGGGGCCCTCTCGGAAAATGCTGTCATGATTCCAGTCCACATAACAACATCCCGATGCGAACAAGATATCTCCAAGAACAACTTATAACAATCACTAACCTCCGCACCAACACTAGAATAAGCTTGTACTAAAGCAGTCGCTACTCCAACATCTAGTCCCAACCCTGTTTTCACGCCAATGCAATGCAATTGCGAGCAACACAAGTGCCCCACAATATTGTCAAGTCCACATAGCGAAGAATTTAAGCTCAGGAACGTGGCCCGATCGAAATCAACACCATCGCGGAACATTCTTCTAAACAAAGAAACGGCTTTATCAACCTGTCCATGCTTTCCAAACCCTGCAATCATTGAATTATAAGTAACAAGATTGCGAGTGCCCATCTCTTCGAACACCCTACAAGCCTCAGCACCCGAATTGGAACCATTCTTCCAATACATTCCCACCAAAGCATTCCCCACATAAATCCAACCCTCGTAACCTGTTTTCAAAGCAAGCGCATGTACTTGAACACCTCGTTTATAATCACAAACCGAAAACACGCTCGCATAAGCAAAATCATTGGGTTTAATATGAAATAACATCTCAGAAAACAAGCCAAAGCATTCGTCCACGTGTCCGTGCTGGGCGTACCCTGAAATAAGCGCAGTCCAAGAAACAATGTTTGTGTGAGGCATTTCGGTGAACAGCTGGTGTGCAATGTCCAAGCGGCCACACTTCGAATGCCTGTTGATGAGGTGATTGGCGGCGTAGAGGTCCAACGGTTGAGCTCCGGTGAGACTTCGGGCTTGCACATGGCGGCGGGGAGCTTGGCATTGGTGGGATGTCTTTAGAATCCTGCAGAAAGCTATGGAAATCGGTGTGAGAGCACTTTTCATGTGAATCTCATAGCTTGGCGTTCATGGTCAATAGACTATGAATTCGGAATTCCTATTACATCCCTTGTCCGATAATTGACTAATTCGCAGTCAAGTAAAATACAGTAAAATCAGAAACTTCAAATATAAAAATTAATTATATCGTAACTATATTTTATATTAAAAAATTAATATAATAAAGATTAAATTTAAGCTATATCTGTACGTATTGCGTGCATGTAATAAATAATTGGTTTTTAATTTTCATCATCTAATCTAATGTTTTTTGAGGATGATATAATGAATATAAACACTCTGCGTGTAAAATAGTCTGTAGAATATAAATTATATACTTTAATTTATGTTTTTAAATAATTTTTTTTGGAAGCCATGTTTTTTTATATTTTACCATCGGCATTATGTTGAAGAAAAATTATTACTAAAGAACGTGTATATTATAAATACTAGCAACGACGCACACGCAAGCGTGTGGAGCATAATATTTATTATTTTATATAACGTTAGTTAGTAAGATATCAGATTTCTTGTTATGATTTTTTTATTATTCATAAATTTTATAATAAATAATTTAAACAATCGACAAAGATTTTGGAAAAATGAGATCGAGAACACTGTTGAAGAAAAGTGGGTGTTTGGGTGGCATGGGAAGTGGGCCGTGATTTTATATTTTAGTCACAAATTTGGGCCGGTAGTTTACCTAATTAAGGGAGTTTTCATATTGTAATTGTAATTTATGAAGAAGGGTAATTTAGTCTATACATTAAATTGACCATGACAATTTTTATAAGGTGTTTAGCAATAATTATATAGTAAAGATAATGGATCGAATATTTTAAAAAAAAATTGTTAATCAATCATTAATTTTTAGTCTTTTTTTTTACCGATGTGGGATCCTGCAGTCGCTGTCTTTGATGTGCACCTGGTGAACCTTCGAACTAACGCAATAACTTGCAAGTCACGCTAGTCGGGTAAACTATACCTGACAAGTCATGTGCAGCAGACTAGTCTAAGAAAAAATTGGTAGGGAAATCGAACACCTGACTATTAATCAAGCATTTACCTACTTCACAGAGTTGAACTGTCTTTGGAGTTTAATCGAACACTTGACCATTATATAATCGTTTTTTTAGCAATCTCCGTGTCGGAGCAAAATTTTAAAAAAATTGTCGTTTTAATGTACAATATATATATATATATATATATATATATTATTTAATAATTTACTATTATCTATTATGTATAAAAGAAGATATCATTTTTTTTGCCAGAATTATACTCATATGATATAGATATTACGTTTTTATTTGAATATAAATCAAATTAAATAAAAAAATACGCCGATACGATAGTTATTATTATTATTATTATAATGCACGATGATATTATAGCAACTATTTTTGTTCATTTTAATAATTATACAAAATTATCCTTATGATTATTCACTGAAATCAACAGTTTACTACTTCACTTTCTTAACGTCTTCACCGTTTTTTCTTAACCATCTATTTTTGCAACAAAAAAAATAAATCATGGTAATCTAAAATTTCATCAATTTTTTAAATCAAATATTTAAAATAAAATACAAATATATATATATATATATAGACAGATCTGATCACCTGCACCCTAGAATGCAGGAAATTTGTGTGCGATCAAGTGCTTTTTGTTTTTTTTTTTTTTTGCACCACTAAAACCCGGTACTGAGTTTTAGTGATCGCACGCGAATTTCCTGCACCCTAGGGTGCAGGTGATCAAATTTATATATATAGATACATAAATACATAATATTTATGTATTGTATCGCGTATACTGCTAGTAATTGATAATAGATGACGGTTCCATGGAAAATTTAGAAGATCTTATGTACTACATCTATAATAAAAAAATAACACTTTTGAAAAAGAAAATAATATTTTTTATTGGTAAGGTCAAATAGTAGATGTGTCTAACAAAATTGACAAGGGTTTCATAAGAGTTTTTTTGTGAAGCAAAAAATGCTGTTAATTTCCAAGTTTAGCTGGAATTACAGCATTTTAAAATCACACAGAGTAGACGAGTTCATTACTAACAACATTTTTACAAGTTATTCCAACATACATATCAAACATTAAATTTGTTAATACACAACACGCATATGCAACTTAGTTTTTCAAACAATTTTACACGGTATCACTTAAGGGGCAGAAAATAAAATAAAATAGTACAAATATAATAGCATGAAGTTGTCGGAGACACAGTGCACTCAAGAACACATGCGAATAAAAGCAATACCAAACATATTATTGCATCAGGGGCTGAACATTTTGATCGCTTTCTCCTGTTTGTGCTGTTGGGTATTCCACCTTCAATCGTGCAGACAGAAAGCAGCCATCGGCCATGGTCGGATGCTAGTTTCGGTTTTTAGATTTTTCCGTGGCCCTGGGAGCTGTAGAGAAAATGAAATGCGTTTACTGTCGTTGACAAGAAATCAGCATCCGAAGTGGAGCAGAATGAAACCAATGGTTTCAAATAGTTTGAAACCTTCTAAAAACCGATGAGAGGAACGAATATTTCTCACCCAATCCAATAGCATCAGAGCCTTTCATAATTTTGAGCCTCTTGCAAGAAGTGATGAACATCCTAAAACAGCATCAGTTGTCAATAAGACGAAAAGATTGTGTCCATAGTGTATCGTACATGGGAACAATTCATGCCGGTTAAAATGGAGAGAATAATCAAACATTCATATAAAAGTGTGCAGTTGAAAGATTAAAAAACCAATCCTGGATAAATATTAAAGTTTTCCCAGCTCAATAAGTAGACACAGAGCAGCGGGTATTAAAATTTTAACCATTGCCTATCTGTATAATACCTTCAAGACGCAACAGCCAACAATGTCATTTATATCCAGATTTTTGTTTCAAGTCTACTTTCCACAGTTTTTTAGAGATGGGTTGAAGTATCATTTTTTACAAAGTAAATGTAAAAATAATATAATATTTTGAAAATTTTGTGAATTCTGCAATTCATGGTTAAACTTTTGAGTACCAAAAGGTGGGATTCAAATTTCAAACGGGGTTGCATTTTGTTTTAGCTGCTGGTTGGTAAACCCGTTATAACAGAAATCACCTATTTGACCATCAGCATGGATAGAGCTTCAATTAAACCGAGAGAATAGTCTAGAAGGACAGAGAACAAAACAGTTTCCTTGGTATGAATTAATTGCAGTAGTAATTGCCACATGCGGATACTCATGATTCTTGTCAAATTTCTCACTCAGAATTTACTAATCTTAAATAAATTGCTTTGACAGCTGAAAATAAACAATTGGTATGATTGTGAACACTCTGCCAATTACCATTGTACTTGGTCACAAGCTTATGGAGAAAGGCCATTGTATTTGGATGCAGGCTAATGAAGAAGAAAATGAGTTCTCAGGCATTGCAATGCTACTGTGCTAGTGAGTAGTGAGGGAATGAAAAGTATCTTTGAAGGATGCTATTCAACAGTCAACACCACTACACCAGTATAGCTGTCGCAAAAGACAAGCATGTGTTCTTTTCAACGTGCAGTGAATAAAGAATAAGCAGGAGGTGTAAGAACAAACTCCATAGCATATGGATATTAGAACAAATATCACAGTTTTGGTG
This sequence comes from Henckelia pumila, assembly GCF_033568475.1. Lineage (NCBI taxonomy): Eukaryota > Viridiplantae > Streptophyta > Magnoliopsida > Lamiales > Gesneriaceae > Henckelia > Henckelia pumila. The sequence continues at coordinate 6,773,932 of NC_133121.1, read as the reverse complement.
GCATGTCTTTCTCAGGGGAGACTCGAATGTTTAGTTAGCATTTTGCAAACACAGGAAAACTCTGTAATTTTTAATTCGCTAACTGCGTCAACTTGATACCTTTTTTCCATTTCAGTGTTGTTAAGCATATAGATTACTTACAGTGTTACTCATCTTCCATTTAATAAAAAAGCCTGGAAAAATAATAAATACTGTATAAATGCAGAAAAGTAAGCTTACTCCCATGGCACATCTCCAACAAGCATCCAATCACCATCCTTGTCCTCATATGTCAGCACATATTCTGGTCCATGCAGAAGATCCTTCAGCTTACTCTCATTCAGCATCTCCTTACTTGGGGTTCCGGTGGACCCACATTGTCCTGAAACAAGAATACTCTCCTAGAACCACCAGTAAAGGCTAAAGAACCTACACTGAAATAACAACTTACGGCTTACCAAAGGTGAAACAACCGAACATCTTCTCCAATCCAGTAGAAAGTTCTTGATAGGAGGAATATGTTCTCAGATCCACCTTTCTCAGATAAGGAGCAGTAGCCATGCTGACCTTGACAAATAAAGCACCAGGTCCTGGTTTACCATCAACTTCATCATTGTTCTTCGAGGTTGTGGCCAGAGTATTCTTCCTATATGATCTGATAGGAGGCCAACCAACAACCTGTGCCCTGCAACACCGCATAAAAAATAGCAGAGGCAAGCATCATAGAATAAAACTACCTCATCCAACCATAATTATCTAAATCGTTTCCTACATTTTCCCGTGAAATTCAGCACTTACTTAGCAGCAGGTGCACTGTTGGTGTTAGAGTCATTAACCTTCTTATTGCATTCCTTAGATGCTTTTGCAGGTATATCTGGCATAACATTTGTCCCCGTATTACCAGCTAATTTTGATTGCCCAGAATCAGAACCCGCGGAATTGAACATCCAATTGCCCACACCAAACAAGGAATTTTTCGATTCTGATAATTCATTGGCAGTGTCACAGAATCCTCTTTTACTCCCCGAAACAACTATCTTTTGTGACAATGAGCAGATTCCATCCTTTGACGGAACTAAGGGAAATAACTGCTTTTCATCAAGCTTCCCCATGCTGGTCAAGTTAATGCCTGAATCTCGTTCGGGGGATTGTGATCCAGGAAGACCAAGCCTCAATTCGGTGGCCTTCATAGTTAAATTCTTCTTGGTTTCCTGGGGTACATCAGAAATGGCAGAGCTGTCCACCGAGGAACAATCGGTCAATCCCAAGTAATTGCGCTCTTTCAACCCCAGGCCATTCTGAGAGATAGATTCAATTGATGCAGAAGAAGCCATCAAAGAAACATTACATTGACTTAGATCCTCAATGCCCAACAATGAAGGAGACATAAAAGTCGAAACTTTTTATGTTGTTTTACAAATCTGCGGCACGACAAATATTCAGTTATCACACTTGATTGATTCAAAACCTATCAACCCGAAGACCTACCATCCGGGAAAATACTGACACTTTACTACAGAGATCAGGGAAACAATTGTTTCATTTGTGTGTTATTTAAAACAAGAAATGTTCTAGAAAATGCTTTTTAAAACAATAATTAGAGTTTAACTATACAAACAAAATGTTCAATCAAAACATAAACAACCACAAGTTTTAAAAATATCTGATCTCCGAAGCAGGAAAAGGTTAGGGGAGGGGGGAAAAAAAAGCAATCCATTATTTTCTTCTCCTTTTGTTTTGACAAACAAAAGGAACCGCATTCAGGTGGGAAAACTATAGCAACAAAAGATTGAAAAAAGGCATGTAAAACTCTTAACCAAAGCAGTACTCATCAATTTTTGCACGGAAAATTTGATTGATAAAACGAAAATAGAAACAGCAGATATCAAAACCTACCAGAAACAGTGGACAAGCAACCAGGGTTGCCTGGGCCATTCCTTCCCCTCTGTACTGAATTTTACCGTCACATTTTTCTCGTAGATTCATGTGTTTTTACTTATTAAATACGCAAATATATATATACAGGGAAAAAAATGATTTCAAATCCAAAATTTCAATAGTTTTTGGTTCATCACTAAGCCAAATTTCTGGCTTCACAACCTCACAGGCAAGAGAAACACTAGCACGGAAAATAAAATAAACAAACAAAATTACAAAAAGCAGAAAAATAAAACCAACACAAAATCAAAGAAGATCCACGTTTCAGCTCCAAATGAAACACATGCTAATTATCAAGAACAAACGTACACCATTAACCCAAGTTTACTAGATCTCAGCTCAAATTTTCAGCACACCTAACCCAAATCAAACAAAAAAAGAAAGCGGTAAAGTTACATTCGCATAACAACAAATTTACATACCAGAAAGTCGAATATGGAAGTGCAGTACTCACAGCGCAGCTTAGAAACAGATTATGCTCGAGAATTTCGAATAACTGTAGGAAAAGCAGGGAACGCAAAGCAGAGAGAATTTCTCAAGGTCCCTCCATCTAGCAGAAAAAGCTAAGAACAAAAACATGAGGGAGAGCTTTGTTTTTTTATTCGGCCGAGAAACTCAAAGCACAGAATCACACTCAAATTACGAAACTGCCCCTCGTTTGTATTTTCTTTCGATAAGACTCATCAACGACTGGTATTGGTTACTGTCATTGAATCGTGGCCGTCGAAGACGATTAGAGTAAAATAATTACTTCTGTTTTTTTATATTATATTATAAACAAAAAATATATCGGCTCGCTCATGTTTTTTGGGAGCGGGTGGTAAAATGTCGGCAGTAAATTATGACTTTTTTACAGTTTCGTTGCTTCCTACGAAAATGGCGAATATGCCCTTCTCAACAGCATAATACCTTAACCGATCTAACCAAATAAAATCGAAAATCCGGTTTAATTAGTCAATTGTTTTTTCTCCCCAAAAATATCGATCAATTCGGTTTTGAAATTGGTGAGGGTATCTACATAAAAACTTTAGACTTTCGGATATGTAATCTTTTGAGCTTAGCTTACAATCTAGTATTTGTATTTTGGTTGCGGTCATGATCGTATCTATTTTTATAAGTTAACATACAAAATTATATTTATCATGCTGAAAAATAAATAAAAAATAGAATTAATTGTTAAACATCTCGACTTCTCGAAAAATAAATAATATTTCGATAATTTATTGTTTTTGTATAAAAAGAAATGAAGTAAATTATAAGCTTAAATAGCTTCTACACCCACAAAGCTCATAATCGTTTGGACTTGAGTTCGTTTTCCAAATTACTTTTTAAATATTTTCTCACTTCATCATATATGCTTACAATTATTACGACACCAAATTGTCGAAAATACCCTTGTTTGCACCCTATGGGTGTTAGATTCTCACCTGCTACTTTACCTAATCAGAATCTCACAAGTCACACCAACACCACTTATAGGGTGAACAAGTTTTTCGAAAGGGCAAACTTGGAATTTCATTGACCACTAAATGCCCGATTACACCATTAGGAAAAACCACTAATTCAGTATCTCTTCATGATAATGATAACTTGCACTTTTGCTTTGTATATAAACAATACATACAATTATTATCAATGAAGATATTTTTAAACATTTATATCGAGTACTAGCTAAAAATAATTAAATTACATGCTTTGATTTCGATTTTTTCACGTGCAACGCATGTGACCGACCAAAGATGAATCGAACGGAAACGGGGAAGGGTCATCGTCTAAGAAATATTCATAACTTTTTTTCTAAAAATAAGAATAGAAGATGGGTATCTTTAAATTTCATCGAATAGTCCATATCTTGGAAAATAATTTAGACTTGTGGGAAAAAATAAAGAGAGGGGACAGAGAAAAACAAGGAGTTGGAATATTGATAATTGGTGAGGGGACAAGAAAGCAGCAATTGGAATTGATTTGCCGGGTGGTGACTGACTCGGACTTTCATAACCACTCCCTCTATACTAATCCATACTTCTTTTATTCCAATAACAATTAGTCAAACCATTTCATTGTTTTGAAATTTTGACATTTCTATTATATTATATTATATAATACCTGAAAAGAATCAATTTTTTTAAAAAAAATCCATAATAAATTTATTTGATTTATAATCAGATCAAATTATTTCTTTGGTCCAAAAAATATTTCTACTTCCAATTTTGCTTCACTAACTTTTATTGGATATTATTATGATCTTAAAGTGTTTGATATTTTAATTATATCATAATTAAAATATTAGATATATCAATAATATTATCTCATAATATATTATTTGATATATCAAAGTAAATTCACAGTTTGAGGTGGACTAAAATTCTAATCATACCAAACTAAATGTCCTATAAATATAGATAGTCCTTGGTTGGTAGATACATGAATTATTTACATTGAATAATACACATTACCAAATATTCTGTTAATGATAATTTTTGAAACATCGCCAGTTTTTCAAGGGTTTTAGGTGTGCACGTGATCGAAATATTCTACTAATATTTCGACAACTACAAAATGAACAAATTACTGTTCGTGGGATTTGTTCGAGGAACTTGCTTGGAGATCAAGTAGAGGAACTAATTGTAGATCGAGTCAAAGATCCAACAATCGTGTGCATCTTTCAGCAAAAAATAAAGCACACGATTGTTGGATCTCTGACTCGATCTACAAGCTAGTTCCTTTACTTGATCTCTAAGAAAGTTCCTTGAACAAATCCCACGAACAGTAATTTGTTCCTTTTGTGGTCGTCGAAATATTACTAGAATATTTCGATCAAGCACATCTTAAACCCTTGAAAAACTGGCGATGTTCCAATAATATAATTATCACAGAGAGAATACTTGGAAATGTGTGTTATTCAATGTGAATAATTCATGTATCTACCAACTAAGGACTACTTATATTTATAAGACATTTAGTCTTGTATGATTAGAATTCTAGTCCACCTCAAACTGTTGATTTACTTTGATATATCAAATATTCTATATCAAATAATATATTATGAGATAATATTATTGATATATCTAATCTTTTAATTTTGGTATAATTAAAATACCAAACACTTTAAAATATCACAATAATATCCAATAACTCCCACTCATACACATTTCGAGTAAGTGAAGATCATTCGCTAGTCGCTTCAACACATTCTCTTGTATTATGACACATTTTTTCATACAGAGAATAAAGCGTGCGACCGAGCGAGAAAAGGAACATATGAGCATAATTATATCAAGTCATCACCAAACTAATATAACATTTGAACTCAATAACTCGCTGTGTACCCCAAGTTACGTAGCCGCACCTAATCAAGCACCTCTGATCCCTCAATATTAGAGCAAGCTTGACACTCTTGAGATTATTTATATAAATGTGCTCATGAATATATCGAACCTAGATTTTTGACTTAATCGCCATGCCTATGAGCCATATTATATCAGTGCGTTACCAACTAAACTTTTCCTCGTCCACATGACAATCAGCTTGGACTTGACCGCTTTCCTAGACATGCTCCGACAGGCCGAATCAGCCATGGCCATTAGATACATGCTAAAGTAGCGTCATCAAGCTTACACATCATGACATAGTCCAGAGTCCCAAAGGGTAAAAAAAATGTAAGGGCTCACACAATGACGAAGAAGGGAACCATTCGTCATTCACCGTTCCTGGTCGTCTCAGAAGAGCACATGTAGTATGCATACGTGATATGGTGGAGCTTCCACTCAATTTAGGCACGTCACGCTTAAAACATCATACGAACCTTAGTCCAGTAGCTACCAAGAGCGCCTGATCTGCGTGCCGCGAGACCCGCGTCTTCTAGCAGTTCGCACGTTCGGCTATTAACATACTTTTATGAATTTGGACATACTTCATAACCGATCATGACCTAACCGATTTGTTTTTGTTTTTTTCCCTCTTTTCATTTCATCGGAGTGCTGTCATGACATCAAATATTGTTGAATTATATGATGTCAGGCCATGATTGGCACCACAAAATGTTTGTCCTAATACGATATTGATATTTTATTAAAATTGCAGGTTTACTGCAAGATGATCTCATGGATATTTATTCGTGAGGCGGTCCGATTCGATAATTTTTTTTAGAAATAGAAATTTTATTAATCTGAGTAAATCATGTTGTAACAAGGATCAAATGAAATTAGGGAGCTTATTATCCCACACTTCGACGCCATACTTGGAACCGGAAGCTCGTGGGCGACACAATTCGTTGATCTCCTGATAAATAGACAAGACATGTTCGACGATTCTTTAAGGCTAGAGAATAGAGATACACTCGGTGATCACATCCTTGAGATATGTATTATAAAAAGCAATATTTTTTACATTTAAAAAAAAAAGAATGAGTCTTTTGTGATACGATATTAAAAATCTTTATCTGTGAGACATATCAACTCTGCTCATAGTTACAACAAAAAATAATATTTTCGACATTAAAATAATATTCTTTCATGGGTGATCAAAATATGAAATTCGTCTTACATAGTTTTTCTTGAAAAAAAAAATACCATTTTAAAGGTCGAATAAAAAAAAATATGTTTCATAAAATTAATCCGTGAAAAACTCACAAAAGTTTCCGTGTTTCTTAATTTTTAAAACTTATATTAATGATATAATTCGAGCAAACTTAATGTTCATGCTCTGTCGCGCGGGAATCATTAGATGCCAATGGCCTTTGCACGCTTGCTCCCCATTCCTCTTTCATTATGGTCAACCAACCGCATCACACATAATTAATGCTACAAATATTTTTCACACCGATTGTGGAGATACGTAAACCAGTCAATTTCTAAAAATTTAGCTTTTTTTGGGTGCGATATTTTTCTAAATTTGTTGATAAGAATTATTATTGGTGGAGCTCAATCTATTTTATGAGTATTGTCTTAATTGTCAATCTAATGATTAAATGATTTGTCACGTCAGCTCTTCAATATTAATTATACTCATGTATTAAAATATATATCATTAGATCCATGATTTAAGCAATCCTAAAAGTAAAATCTCATTCATTTGTACAATTAGTTGCCTAGCCGGTCTAGATCCTAACTTATTAAGATGACTTATAATTCATCTAATATCACCCATGTATATTGACTTGGATCATGATTGATTGATTTCTGTTATTTCAATTTGTTCTAAAATCATTTTATCTAATTCTTATCACTGATATTGATAATTGAATGTTGTAAACTTGTAGCTTTTATATTTTTGAAATCGTATTTCAGTCGTATTTTTTTTTTACTATTTTACTAATATATTGATGTGTAATGAAATATTTGCAACTATTTTTAAATTGAACTAAATAAGGACGAAATATAAAATGTGTATATAATTTGTTTGTCAAATGATTTTACTTTATCTATGTGAAGGAAAAATAAGACATATATTGTAGTAACCCAGATACCATTTTAAGATAATAATATGTTAAACATGATTAAGGGTTGGTATTTAACCAATTTCGGAGTGTTATTGGACTTCAGAAGTAAAATTTGGGATTTTTAATTTTGGGCCGGATAGTAAGCTCCGATCCCGGATAGTAAGCTTCGATCCTGGATAGTAAGCTCCGATCGGAACGGAAGCTCCGATCCTGGAACGGAAGTTCCGATCCCCAGCTGCCAGAAATGATCGATGACTCAGTCGCGAGTTTTGACAAGTGTCGATCATAGAGCAGATCGGAAGCTCCGATCGTAGATCGGAAGTTACGATCTTGGCGTGGCAGACATGCACGCAATGAGCTGGATCGGAAGCTCCGATTCCGAAATCGGAAGTTCCGATCCTGGCCGAGAAATTTGGCTATAAATAGGGCCGTTCAGAGTTCATTTTCAATTACGAATTCCCGAGTTTCCTTCTTCAGTTATATAGTGTGAGATATACACTTGAGGGCCCTATCGGTTATAATAGGGGTTCTGGAATAACCAAGGTGTGGTTATAGTCATCCGGGACTAGCGACTGCAAAGGGCTAACTACGGACGAAGGTATGGTCCGGGAATCTATTTAAGTTTTTGGAGTACTTATTAGCTTAGTTAATGCTTATAGAATTTATGTAGTGTTACGGTGAACTTTTGAATATAGGCTTGGAACCTAGGATCCTATTATACTTGAACTAGCCTAGAGGTACGTACACATTGACTGAGATTGCCAGCGAGTATACATGTTTATATGTTGCATTGATTTGGCATTATTATATGACATGATGTATGCTTTACCGTTTTTTATACTCATATGTCATGTGCATATACACGTTGAACCTATTCCTTGTTATACCTGATTATAGAGCCGCTCAGCTCTATACTCGATAGTCTATCACTGAGAGTACCGCGACGGCGGGGGCATTTATGTCTGTCTACTCTGGTGTACTAGACGAGTGTGGTTGCACCCAGAGGTTGATCCGTGCGGTGGCAGCACTCATATGGCGCCGGTTCTGAGCATGACTTTTCAGATGATCTTTTACCAGTCATCATGTTGCATGCATTATATACATATGTTTACTCATGTCTATGTACTGGGCGTAGCGCTCACGTCCTAGTTGTTATCTTGGACACCCTATTCCATGGGGCAGGTCGCAGGATGGACGGAACTGGTAGTTCAAGGCAGGACTAGGGAACAGGAGCTTTGAGGAGTTTTTTATACAGCATGATTTATTAGCTGTATAATGTTTACTTTTAAGAATTTTGATATGGTTGTATCACTACAGATTTAAGCCAGGATTATATTACTAAGTTGATATGTAAATTATGGTTAAGTTTCCGCACGTTTTTACTCTGTTAAGTATTTTGCTGTATTAAGTTTAATGCATGCTATTAGTTGCCAGTTAGTAGGTGATTCCATGCAGGGTCACTACATATATAATAAAGACGGATGAAGTATATTGGTTTGATTGAATTTAGAACCAACAATTTCGGTGAACAACAAACCAACCCTATGGTTGAGCTTGATTTAAAAGCAATTTTTTCTTATGTTCTTTCTTGGTTTTAAATTAAATGATAACTTATATATGGGGTACGTTACAAACTTAGACTTGGAACTATTAAAATTAAATTATAATTTCCGCGTTTTATACGTTAAATTAGAATTTCAATTATGTGCTGCAGCCTGCACAATGATGGAGTTGCCTTATATTTATTTGTTTTGTTTCTATGGCTCAATTATATATATAAGGCACATTTTCTTTTTGTTTATCCAAAACATATAGTTTTATACTATATTTAACAATCTTTTTCTATTTTTTTAACTAATGTATATCTATTAATTGGATATAGTTTTATACTATATTTAACAATCTTTTTCTATTTTTTTAACTAATGTATATCTATTAATTACGTCTTGAAATACATGTACTTTTTTTTTAATGAATTATAAAATAAAAAATTTGTATATAATTTAATTTTCTAACGATTTTTTAAATCTATATATAAAAAATAAAACTATATAATCTAGACGAGTGAGTTTGATTGAAAAATTAATTAATTACATAGGCACAGGTTTCATGGAACCACATATTCTCCAATTAAAGACTGTCACGCTATCCCCTCGGGAACTTGCTGTTTACTGGAGGATCGATCAGCATGGCCCAACTGAAATCCCAAAACAAATTTTTTTTTTAATTAAATTGCATTTAAATTCAATTCAATATATAAAACGAACCGATGCTCAGAATACCTATTTTTTAAATAAATATACATATAAGCTTAAAAAAAAAAAATACATATATATTATTTTATTTTCAAGATTATATATGATCTCCCCTAATACATTAGCTTGCCACATCATAGTGTCTTTCTGCACGTTTATAGTCGATTATTTTTCATAAGTATTCACGTAAAAAATTAGAAATTAATTCTAAAATTTTACGATTTTGATAAATGTTTTAATAAAATAAGGAAAAAAATTTGATTTGCAATAAGTTTGTTGAAATTTTTATTTACATAATTTTTTATTTTTATTTTTTTTTTTAATTCAAAAAGGGGCATAAGGATGATTATACTTTGGTGTAACTTGTCCGTATCGATAGGGAATTGTGCTTAATATATAGTAAGTGTGGATAATTTTTGTCCGAAAATTAGATTTCATCAAATATACATTCTAAGATAAATATTTTATTGAACTGTGAAAATGTTCTGTTTAGGGTTCAAATACAATGCTTTTACTGTTCTGTAGAAGCCCAATTCATGGACCATATGGTATAATTCAATTAATTGGGCCTTTTTTAGTTTTTTTAGCACATATCGGCTAATCCCGACTCTGCTAAAAAGAAAACATACGCACAATGCGTATAAAAGTAAATTTGTTGGTCTCTAAAGAGTATCTAAGTTGGTGGAATAGATAAATTTTTGATCAGATATCAGAAATTCAATTTTCCCGTTTACACCTTATTGGACTAGTCTGTCACACAGGGTTTACCTAGTGTGGTTTACTTGACTAACATAGTTTGCCAACTATTTCGTTAGTACGGAAGTTTACCCAGTGCGCACCGAAAGGTAACGGCGGGTAACGGGTTCCCATATCATAAAAAAATGACTGCGGGTTTTCAAGTCATTAAAAAAAAAAATTGTTGCTTCGAAGGTTTCAAAGCATATATACGAAAGTATTCCATTAAATAAGTTTGAATATATACGCCCCTGGATTTGAATATACCTTTATATTGTCCAGAAGTTTAACACTTTTTTCATATGCGAGTTTCAAATTTGTTTTTTCAATGGATCTCACGTTTAATGGTAAGTTATAAATATCCAATTTCTCTTATATGTCATCCGGATAGCATGGAATTTTCCGTGTTTGTATACCTTTTAGTTCCAAATATATTTGTTTGTTTATTTTATTTTTTTTCACATTGATTAAGGATATCATTTGAAATGTAAAATTTCCATTTTATCTATAATTGATTCATTTAAGAAATGATTGTTGCACCCGATATTCAGTCGATAAATATATATCATCAAAAAACAAGAAAAAAATAGTCATAAATGTAGAATTTGAACCAAACAACTGAAAAAGTACTAAATGCAATTTATATATAACAAAAACTCTCATGAAACGATTTCACGTGTTAATTATTTTACGAGGTAGATCTCATATTTGGGTTGTCCAATAAAAAATATGTCTAAAATATTATTTTTCATTGTAAATATAGATAGATTTGACACATCTAACTGATATAAAGGGTAAAGATAATTGCTATCGTTTCACAAAAGACATATCTTATATATTTAGTGTACCTAGTGTTTCTAAAATAATAACTAATTATCTCAACACCTTTAGATTATGTTGATCCTCCACATTTTAACAGAAGTTGACAGCACGTGTTGATGATTTTAATAACTAAAATTTCACCACATCAAAGAAAAAAAATACTTCAACCATTCTATTTGTTTACACCATCACATTCAAAGAAGAATCGCTGTTTTTCATGCATAGAATTCATTCATTCATTTTTTTTCCCTTTTTGAATTTCAAGTATAGAATATTTTAAGGATTTCACAAAGGAGTGATCCATAAAAAGTGCCATATTTTTGTGATCTCCATTCTCCTCCTCAACATTAGATATGTCATGGCTTACAGTTCATCTCCACGCAAATTTGCTACTTTTCGAAGTGATTTCCGTGTCAACATTATAGTTTTCTTTTGTGTAAAGTACTTGCTTTCTTTTTTCTCTTTTCTTTTTTGGAATCAATTGATAACCTTTCGATAGGGATAAAATTTTGAAATATCTTTCTGCATGCACACAAAATATGCATTAGTACTGTTCATATATAAAATTACCATCCCTCAAATGATTATTAAGTTTATATATACTCAAATTATTATTGTCAAAATTTCTAAACCAAACATTTTACATGCATTACATGATAAATTTCAACTTGCCAGTTTGATAAACAATAAAGCCAAGCACTCCGTACCAAGTGCAGGTACACTTTACACGTACCCCCTAGTGCACCAAAATAATTAAAAAGATAAAACTACATATATATATTTAATAGATTAAACAAAAAATAAATTTTATAAATCCCCCACCATCCCAAATTCCCTCTCCCCCCCCTAAACTCGACCTAATTCTCCTACTCCACAACTCACACTTTAGTACTTGGGATCTTTCTTTCTTTCTTTACACTTTCAATGTGGGGAGAGGAAACACTACACAAAAACAAGCAATACAATACTAGATATTGATGGAGGGTTCATATCATGACGCTGCTTTGGATTCGCACGATACAACTTCTCGACCGACGATCGGGTTCCCGCTCGGCACCGCGCTATTGTTATTGGTCTTATTCAGCCTCAGTGGTGTATTCTCGTGTTGCTACCATTGGGACAAGCTCCGGCGTTCTCTCTCGACTCGTGCCACGGATGTCGAGGCTAATGACGATCTTAGTAACTCCAAGCTCACTAAAGATCATAACATGGTATACATAGTTTTATTTTACATACGTACAGTACACATATATATTATAACCACGATCGATATATTCTCCTAGTGTATAAATAATTATGAGAGGCCCAAAAAATTTGAACTTATTTACTAATTATTTTTTGTAAAATGTATTTATTTTTTGTTGTATATTTTTCATTTATAAATCGGTGCTATGTCGAGATAAGTTTCTTTGTTATGACTTCAATCGCTTATGTATGTCAGAAATTGTTGAGATCTGTATTATATTGCACCGTCGGAATAATTTAATTAAGATGAAATCCCTCTTTTTAATTTATCCATAAATTTACTTCATTTAGTAAACTAAATGGGAAAAATTGCAATATTTGTCTGCTATGTTAACGGTTAACTTTTTTTTTTTTTTTTTTTTTTAACGTGGGAACCCGCAGCCGTTACCTTGCAGTGCGTTTTGAATAAACTCCTGAACTAACACAATAGCCTACAAACTACGCTAGTCAAGTAAACCACACTAGGCAAGCTCTGTGTGACAGACTAGCCCAATAAAGTGTCGGTAGGAAGAATCGAACTCTTGACTTATGACCAAAAGTTCACATACTCCACCAACTTAAACACCCCTTGAGAGCTACGGTCTACCTATTTGCTACTTAATTGATTCTCCATGCTGTAAAATGAGGTTCCTGTAATTATTTCCCGCGAGAATACTGACATGGCATACTAGTTTTAGTTGGTTACGTACTCACATGTCAATGTCACGTCAGAATTTCAACAAAAATAATTTTTTTCTTAAAAAAATAGATTAAAACTGAATTTTGATGCATTAAAATATAAAAAATTCAATGAAGCTAATATCAAAATTGTAATTTTTTTTTCGATTTTTGTTTGTTTTAGTGAATTATTATTATTGTAGTTGTTGATATTGAAGCGACATATATAATCAGGGCCCGCAGGTAATACTAATGCCAGGAGATAATGTTCCCAAATTCATTGCGTTGCCATGTCCACGAGACCCTTCAAGACGGGGAGAGATCGTAGTTGAGGTGCAAAAGCCGCCGCTGCAGCCGCCAAAGCCGCTGCGAATCGCCGTGCCTTTGCTTTGACCCGTGGCTGCTGATCGAGTGCCGATGCTCATATACACGGCGGAGACAAATAAAAATTTAAGTCATACAATGTACATAAATTCTTTTTTTTTTCTTTCTTTCTTTCTTTTTTGTCCTTTTAAGGGGCCATGTACATAAACTCCGATGATCCAATTAATCTAATCTTATTGGAGAATTATTGAAATAATATTATAAATCCCACTATATTTTTTTAGAAAAGTTACTAATTGAAATTATACATGAGACAAATTATTACCACAAAATAAATTAAAAATTTCTTAATCGTATATGCTGTGTTAACCAGAAACTGTTGGTGCTTCAGGATTAGATGACAAGTTTAAAGATGTATATTTATTTTTTTAAAAAAAATTGAATATTGCTTCTAAACCAATTCCATTATTTAGGCCGGGGATCTTATCTAATTTGCTCAAAAAGGTTTTTTCGCTTGGAACAATGGATTTGAGATGAAGAATTTCAAATCCATTGATTTTAAATTCCTTGACTTGCTTGTATAATTGTATAAACAAGTGGATTTCACATCCGCTTCAAATTTAAGTCGTATATATACAATTTCAATAATTAAAAGTGGACTTCAAATGTACTTAAGATGAGCGTCGTTATTAATCAATCAAACTACTCCCCACATCAAATCCAACCCTCCAAATCAAATCGATCAACCCAAACACACAGTCTAATATCAACACACGTAATAAAAAAAAAAAAGTTATAAAAAAGTTATTTATACTTAAATAAAAAGTAAACTTTCAAAATTTTTATGTTATCGATCGTATCAAATTACTTCCTTAAAAGACATATTTCCAACACCTAATTTCAGAAAGAAAATGAAGATGGTGTTGATATTATACCAATCAAAATCAATGCAAATGGACAAAAACCCATGGATGATCCAAAGCTAGGAATGAATCTTGAAATTGACATTCACATCATATGCACTACAAAAGCATGACCAAAAAGGTTAGTGCTAGCTCTAACGTAATGTAGTTAGGTTTTTTTTTTGCCTTTTCCAATTCTTCCTACTCGTTTGACTCATCACCTCTTTAGAAAATATTAAAATGTTTTTTCGTACAAGGGCAAAATGATTTTTTACAAATATCGAATTCCTATAACTTGATCAGTTATATTTATGCAATTATACAAAAATTCAAGATGAATTTAATTATATTATCAAATTTGTCACAAAATAATGTCTTTCGAATTAATAATTCTAGCTCGAATTGTCGATCAGAGTGAGATCCCATTATTAATCTATAAATGTTCTTCAGACCTTTTTTATTTTACCGAAAATATCTCGAACAAACCCTTATGTACTAGTCATGTGATCAATGATTATCTTTTACATAAATCTTGTAAGTTGTAACGTGACGATAGAAAATAATGATGCATGGAGCCTATTTTCTCCTTCTTCTTTTTATGGCGGCTTGATTTCAAATGCGTCTTGACCATTGGTACGCTTAGAGATGTAAACGATGCAAACCAAACCCAGTATCAAGCTTGAACTTGACTCGTTTAAGATATTGACAGAGACTCGAGCTTGATTCAAGCTTTTATCATCAGGCTCGAGCAGAGCCGTACCTATGATCAACCGGGCTTGAGGCGATATATAAAAAGTGGGCCCTCTTGTTGCGGCGAATAACCCTAAAATTTAATTCGCAAATGACATATACACTAAACAATATATAAATATATCATAAACAATATATTACGTTAATGAAAAGTCAAAAAATATTCGAATAACTACATAATTAATACTACTCGTCAACTGTTTAGAGATGAAAATATTTATCAAATATGTATAATCCAATTGTCAGACCATTTTTTCTCAATTGACAACATAGCTAGCCCATTCAATTTGTCCTGTGACATTATTGATCGATAATTCTTGATTGATTTCAACTTCGAGAAGATTTTTTTTGCAGATGCAACTGTTGTTGATATGGTTAACAAAATCTTATAGAAAATATTATTTGGGAATAAACTATGCAGTTTCGCCAAAACCTGAATTATATCAATTTTTCTTTTTCATTTGTTAAATAACATCTCACGACCATCAGCTCTGAACAAAACTCATCATCACTAATGTCTGAACGTCCATCGTGACTCAAAATTGTTGAAGCTCGCTCTCTACAAGATATCATCAAGCTATTTAAGGTAGTGTTTGCAACCTCTAAAAATAAGTGATTATGGAGATTTTTTTCATAAATTTGTGAACAGAATCTCCATAATCACTTATTTTTAAAGATTGCAAACACTACCTAAAAGATTCACTCTTTAATTATCTAAATATATTGTAATTAATTAAAAGATCAAAAAAGCAGGAAACAAAAATCCAAAGCAGAAAACAAAAGCTCTTACTGCTAATATATTGTAATTCACCATATATATATATATATATATATATATATATCATTTAAAAATTTTGGGCCCCTTATTGAGCCGGGCCCTGAGGCCATGGCCTCGTTGGCCTCACAATAGGTCCGGCTCTGGGCTCGAGCTAGGTTTGTCTTGAACTTATTAAGCTCGCGATCAGCTCAAGTTTGGAATTAAAAGCTTGTTTACCATGTTAAACAAGTCTGGCTCTAAATAGAAAATAATGATGCATGGAGCCTATTTTCTCCTTCTTCTTTTTATGGCGGCTTGATTTCAAATGTGTCTTGACCGTGGGTATGCTTAGAGATGTAAGCGATGCAAACCAAATGAGCTTGACTCGTTTAAGATTGACATAGGCTCGAGCTCGGCTCAAGCTCGATTCAAGCTTTTATCATGAGGCTCGAGCTAGGTTTGCCTTAAAATTATTAAGCTCGCGATCAGCTCGAGTTTGGAATTAAAATTAAAGCTTGTTTAAAAGTCTGGCTCTAGCTAATTGGTTCGTTAATAGCTCGTTTATCATGTTTAACAATCATGGATCTAGCTCGACACATTTTCAAGCTCGTAAAACATACAATTGAGCTTGAGTTTGAATTTGATTCGAGCTTGTTAAGAAAAGAATATATGAGCCGAGCCTATTAAATGAGCCGAGCCTATTAAACGAGCCGAGCTCGAGTTTACAAGCCTATTAACGAATATGTTTGCGAGTTTACGAGCCGAATATCCTAAAGCTTGAGCTTGATTTGATTAAATTGTCGAGCTCAAAATGAGATCTTGATTTGATATGATTAACAAACAAATTCAAACAAGCTTTTTGTCGAATCAAACTTCGAATAACTCATGAACAGTTTGGTTCGTTTACATCCCTAAATATGCTATCCAACTATGTAGAAAATTGTCCATTGATGCTTATAAAATATTAATCATCCAATTTCTATCTCCAAGCTTGCATATTCGAACAACATGTTGGTAGTAGATGCCAAGAAGACAAAGAACATATTAAACGGACTGATAACTTGAGAATCGGAAGCAGGGGCGTATTCAGAATTTTTTTTTTGGGAGGCTTCACATATAAATTATAAAAAAAACTAAAAATTTGGAAAATCTAAAATCTTCAATTCAAAATAATATAAGCAAAACAAGCATAAAAAGTAGTACTCCTTTTTTACATATCTTTCAATTTGTCTATCATTGCAAACATAAAAAAAAATCATTTAGCAACATAATATTTTTTCCTATAAAAATAAAAATCAAACAATGACTTATTGCCTAATATTAAAAATGAGAACAACTAACACTAAAAATCTTATAAAATTAAATATGATAGAATCTGTCAAACTCAATAAACAAACTAGGACACAATGACAAACATAGAAATTTAAGTCCAAAACAGCAGAACTCAAATTCAAGCAAATAATAGGCTACTAAAATTATCCCAAAATTAAGGCATAAATTAACATTACAAATTATAACCGAGATTTGTATAAATACATTAGTCATCATTCACGATCATTGACATAGGAAGATTTAAGAAATTCTAAATTTGATAGAATAATATTAACAAAAGAAAATATAAAAAGAAAATTGAAGATGACAAAAAAGAGTAAACAAATCGTAAATAATTCCTTACCTGATGTTTAAGTTTATTTGGTGTGGTGATTACTGATTTGGTTTGGTGATTTACGAAGAAATCAGAAAAGTTTGATTGTACCAATTGAACACGCTGGTTTAGGTTTCTGTTTTTTTTTTCTTCCGCCCATTTGATTTTTTTTAAATATAATTAATTAAAAATTGGGCCATATATGTATACCTATACTATTTTTTTTCTTGGTGCTTGCTGGGCTTAAGCCCAATAAAGCCCCAGTAGGTGGTACGCCCCTGATCGGAAGGTTGGCGCAACGTCTGGACACCCTCCCGAGTCCACCCTAGCTAACATTATTTTCGTGATTTCAGGTTTGCTTTGAGCTTGAAGCATTGGCTCGGGTTGAATTTAAGCTTCGATTAAAAACCCTCAAATTTTAGTTAGCAGGCACATGCAGGATAAAAAAGGCGAAGAAAAGCAGTCACTTAATTTGGGGTCTATCATTACAGCTCATATGGAATATTAATTATTAGTGCTCTTATCCAATAAACTAATTATGAACCACTAGTACTCCGATACATACAATGATAATTTTTCATACCTTTACTAAAAACTTTTTTGTTTTTAAATACAAAATATCTGGCATTCAAGATGATAACATTGATTAGTTTAGCCGCAATTTCTCATTTTTCTTAATATTGTTTTAAAATTTTGCAATTAGCAATTTAACTTTATTGTGTAGTACTTTTTGATGTTGGGTTACAATGAGGGAAACTTCAGACATATAATATAAGTTTTGACAATACAGTACCAGTGGGAATCCTAGTACAAATTTAACTTTACGAAAAACGCACAAATAATTGAAATAAAAGATATGATGACAAAGTGTTATTAATTAAATTAGCAGAAAAGTTGTCTCTTTGATATTTTAAATTCGAGGTGACCAATATCCAAGTCAGTTTCTGCATATGGGGATTATTTCAGTAACTATATATCTTGTTTTTTGAACTAATAATCAATTCATAGTTAATGGAAAAACATTCTAGGAAACATGTAATTTGTCTTTTTTCTTTTATCGATTAAAAAAAATGTATATATAATTACACTGGACATCTCTTTTAACTTCTAATCAGTATTACTAAAAATTATAATGGATGACCATTAATATAGAAGATAATTTAATAAATTTATTACATTTCGTGATTTTTTTTGGGGGTCATTTTGCCTCTTGATTTGTGTAATTAAAATTAAAGAGTGTATTAGAAGAAAATAGTGGACCATTAACATTGAAATTATTGTAGGAAGGCAAGGCAACATCTATATATCTGCTCCACTAATTCATCAAAGTGGTGGGATTAGTTGGATTTCACTAATTACAAACTTTGCTAACGTTTTGATTTGATTCCCGACCTTACCCGTATCATTTTGTTTTTCTTTCGAATTCTGAGTACGTCATTTCTTGCACATTTTCTCTTTGGCTCTCTTGTGGGTATAGATATTCCCGATAACACTTTGTAACAATTATTATTATTATTATTATTATTATTATTATTATTATTATTATTATTATTATTATTATTATTATTATTATTATTATTATTATTATTATTATTATTATTTTGAATTTTTTAAAAAAAATACAAATACCTATAGAACCATGGTACTTACATGTAATCACAAAAATTCATGTGAGACGGTATCATGTTTCAATTTTATGAGACGAAAGCTCCGGATTTTTTAGCTACTAGGAGAGCGGACGATTCTTCCTATTTGGGTTACTCGTAAGAAAATATTACTTTTTATTATAAATATCAGCAGAATTAATTATTTCAAAGATAAAGATACACGAGACCGTTTCAAAAGAGACCTACTCGGTACAGTATCGGTATATACCGTTTTATGCCAAAAAACCTTATATTTTTTAAATTTTATGAATTTTTTGTTTATAAATATATATTATCTATTTTTAATTTTTTTTCATATTATTTCGGTATTTCGATATACCGGTATATACCAAAATTTTCAAATTCATATCGTTACAGTACCGAAATCTTCATTATACCGAAAATTCGATATTTTTTCGATACGATAACTCCGATATACCGAAAATTCGATATTTATCTCCACTCTTAGACACGCGATACATCGCACAAGATAATAAAAGAAGTTTGCTAGCTAGCGTCGAAACATAGATTTTTCATGCATAAAAAGTACTAGCAAGGGGTGCTGAATGAATATTCGTGGGAATGTTTGAAAGTAGTTAGGGATCGAGATTTGAAAGAACGAGATATAAAGGACCACATGAATTACCAAGCCTTTTGGACTTTAGAATTTAGTTAAACAACATTTGTGAAATTATTGACCAAAGTTTGAAATAAGAATTTAAACATTTAACGAAGATTTTTGTAGGATAATATATCAGGGGTGTAATAATTGTCTTATTAATATGAATGAATAAATGATTGAAACGTGACACTTGAGAGGTTATATGATTGAAAATATAGAAGCTACAATGTTATTACTAAATCTAGCTTCTCGTGAAGTGACAAACCAGAGCTAAAGTAACGTGATCGATTCTGGCTGTTTACAAGGAGTTCAATTATTAAGATGAGATCGAAAATTGATATGGTGCAATAATTGTCTCAACTAAATAGTAACACGTTGTACTATTTTAAATATATGAGTTGCTCAATTATCAATATATATATCTTTTGATAGAACGACAAACATTTGATCTATTCCATCGTACTTTCAAAATGTAGATATAAGATTTTAATTGAAATTTGTCTTGTTTTTATAAGGTTTAAAATAGAATTGAAATGGAGCACAAATTATAGAATTCGCAATCGCAGATTTCTTATATCTCACTTATTGGGCCTTAATTCTGTATTTTGTTGAGAGCCCATTTATCAGGGTTATTACTATATAACTATTATGAGATACATCATTAATTATGAAATTTTCGAGACAATAAAATTTGCATCATTGTTCACTCATTTGACTGAAAAAAAAATACTCCGTTCTAATATGTTATATTTGAAAGAAATTAATAATCTAAATTAATTATGTTAATACATTTTAATCTCTTGATATAAAACTTATATATATATATAACCATTAATCCATAACTGCGGTTTCCATATCCGGTTCATCATTTACCTTTGAAATAACAATTTTGTATTTTGAACAATGTTTTTGGAACCGGACCGGACCAGCCGGTTCGACTGGGAACCGGTCGGTTCTCCGGTGCGGAACAACTCCAAGAACCGAAAAACCGATCCAACTGATCAGAACCGGTCAAAAACCGGTTTTAAAACTTTAAATTTATTATTTATATATATATAAATTATTATTTAGAATTTTTACTTTATTTAAAAAATTATTTTAATAATTATTGTTTTTTTAAAATTAAATAATTTATTATTTAAATAATTTATAACTATAATTGATATTTTGAATATATTTACATATTTATTTAGTTTTCAAACTATATTAAATATATATATTTTTGTTTATTTATATATTTTTGAGCTTTTAAAATTTAAAATATATTATTTTATTATATAAATTATATAAATGATTTTTCGGTTCGACCGTTCGATTAAAACGGTTCGATCGATTGAATCGTTTTTTTTTTTTTTTTTTGGTAGATCGATTCATCATCGGTCCGGTTAATTTTGAAGAAAATAATAATAATTAATAAAAAACAGAGAAGAAAAATCCTAACCCGCGCCAAAGTAACCTGCGCCGCCACAGAAAATCCGCATCCTCCGCCGCTCTCTGTCCGCCGTCCCCAGCAATAGCGCGACCGCTGGCTGCACTCGTAACCGGTGGGAAAGCGTAGAAAGAGAAGCTATCTGCATCGAAAAGTTAAAGCCTATAATATACCTTCAAAAATCCGTTTTGTGCAGCTGAGTTTCACAGTCAAGACTTCTTCAGGACAATTCCCGACCGTAGAATGTCGATGGAAGATGAAGCAGCGGGGCAGCCGCCTCTCAATGTGGAGACCGAAGTAACCGAAACAACATTGGACGGCTCATATGAGTGGCCAGTGGTTCATTACGAAGTCCCTCCTTACAGAACCTACCATTTCTTCCAGCAGTTCAGAAGCTCGCCCTCGCCTTCAAATGCGAACAACTTTCTCAAGGGTGTTAAATGGTCATACTATTACCACCAAATTTATCCATTTTATCTTTCTTGAATTCGAAAGAGCCATCGTGTCCTTTTTTAACTGTATTTTTTTGGGTTTTTTTCTTGTCAATAGGTCGCCGGATGGTTCTTGCTTTCTAACTTGTGCTGACGACAATACTCTCCATGTTTTCACTCTGTAAGTCTAAAATGTCATTGAAGAGAAGTTCGTGCTTCTATTGTTCTTCTTTTTCTTGTTCGTTTTTGTCAAAAGTTTTTTTTTTTTTTCCGTTTTCTTTTACTTGATCTTTGAAATTTGGTTAGTAGGGTAGTTCTAATCGGCCGTTTTGTCATGCTTCTTTATGTGTTAGGCCTTACGATGACAATGGCAATCCTGTAAATACTTCAGCTACGGCTACTGATGCGGGTTACTAACTTATCTTGATCTTGAGAAATTTCAGATATGCCGCACTTGTGTTTGTTTCGAAACAAGTTCATATTTTTATTGCTTTCGGTCCATGTAATCTAATGTTGTTGATAGAAATTAGTCAGTTTTTGACCCACTTTAGAAATAACATAACACAAAATATTAGTTCATTTAAAACTTATTTTCGTTTATTTGTAATTTGGTTAGTAGGTAGTTCTAATCTGGGATTTTGTCATGCTTTTCTATGTTTTAGGCCTTATGATGACAGTGGCAATCCTGTAAACACTTCAGCTTCAGTTACTGATGCGGGTTACTAACTTCTCTTGATCTTGAGAAATTTCAGATATGCTACGCTTGTGTTTCAGTGTTTGTTTTGAAACAAGTTCATATTTTTATTGCTTTTGGTTACACATAATCTAATGCTATCGATTGAGATAAGTCAGTTTTTGACCCATTTAAGAAATAGCATAACACAATATTAGTCCATTTCAACTTAACGGTATAATTTCATAATTTATTATGGAGCTGATGTGGGAGTATAATATTGCCATAAGCTAGCTCCTGCAGCTGATTTTGGCAAATGTATCTTGATTAAACTAAACACCAGTTAGATTGTAACATGTACCTAATGATGGCCATGTCCGAGAGGCCCCATTCTTTACTTATATTTGAAAGAATCCTCAATCAGAAACCCAACTCCAAAAGCTCGCGTATTGGGTAAGCGGGAGCTTTTAAATTTAAGTTGCGCATAATGATCTTGTATGCTACTGATGCAAGATTGCAACACTTCTCTATATGAATTTCTCATTCCTTGCATTTTTTAAATCTTTTTGATGAATTCTACTGAAGGCATCCTGTTTGTTTGCAGATTCATACGCAGCCAACGTTGTTATAACTGAGGGAGAATCAGTCTATGACTATTGCTGGTACCCTTACATGAGTGCCTCGAGTAAAATTCATGACATGGTTTTATTTGTTCAAATTGTTACAAGTTTTGCCGTTGGAATTTATTAATATAACTATGGTTCTCTTAGATCCAGATTTATGTGTATACGCAACCACTACTCGAGATCATCCTATTCATCTTTGGGATGCTAATTCTGGACAGGTGCTGCATCACCAGTATGCGTTATTAGTTAGAGATTGATTGATTGTGAGAAAGATTAACTAAAGAGTTGCTATTTCGTATTTTGGAAGTTGTCAATAACAATTCATGTTTGTAAGATGATTATATTGCTATGCAGTTCTTAACTTGGACTTTATGTACCCATCTTTTCTTTTTGTTTTCTATTATTAACATGGGTTCTCTACCGAGTTTTCAGTTACGTTGCACGTATCGTGCCTATGATGCTATGGATGAGATTACCGCAGCCTTTTCGATTGGCTTTAACCCTGATGGAACTAAGTAAGTACGTACTTAAACTACTGGAGTCAAATGGCAGTCGACCAATTGCGTCTCAACATTTTTTTCTTTCCTAGTTTCGTTCTGCTATTATTGATTGATCGATTTCTGTATTCATATTTTGATGGGTAATGGCTGCGATTTTGTTGCTAGAGTCTAGTTCTATCTCCCACAATGATTGCATAACATGTGGGATCTAAAAATCTTTGCCAAATACGAGTGCACCTTCCAGCAAATAATTCTCTGATCATGGATGTGTATTTTCACCTCCTTTTTTTTCCCTGTGTAATATCCTCCTTTGTCTTCTCAAGAATCTTGAATAAACATTCTCTTGGGTTTTTAACTTTTTGAGGTTCCTTGTTGTTATCTCTGGAATGTGTGCATTTATATCCCTTGTTGTAGCGGTGATGATTTTCACAAATTTCAGGATATATGCGGGATATAACAAAACTATCAGAATATTTGAGGTCCATAGGCCTGGTAGAGATTTTGATCAGCATTCAACGGTTCTTGGAAACAAAGAAGGGCAGTCAGGTAGGTTTTTGAGATTGTAGATTTAGTAAAATTTTCAAGTACACGATTGACTTGTATGTGATACTCCACCTGCCCTCTATTTCATATATTATTGGGTTTGTCCCTTTGAAGTTAAACAAGTTTTCAATAAGTTGTTTGTATTTGAATGTACTTAGTTTTGTGAAGTGGCTAATTTTGAATCTGAGCCAGCTTCTGTACTCTTTGGTTGAAATTGATTTTTCTTTACATAACTGTCTATTAATCTAGCCTCTGTAGAATTAATGCTTTGTCCCATTTGGTAGTGACTAAGTCCTAGTTTTGCTTATTGAAGAAAATGAGTGTTGGTATGCTTGTATTAGCTTGCTCATTTTGTTTTCCCAGGCATTATATCATCAATTGCCTTTTCTCCTGCTTACTCTGGAATGCTAGCTGCTGGTTCCTACAGTCAAACTACGGCTATATATAGAGAAGATAATATGGAATTACTCTATGTGCTGCATGGACAAGAAGGGGGGGTTACTCATGTAAGTTGGGTGGTTTGTCATTTCTTTGGATTACGCTTTCAAATATTTAAAAGCCATTTTTAATTTAAGAGGCGCTGCACTTCGCAGGTTCAGTTTTCAAAAGATGGCAACTATCTGTATACCGGGGGAAGAAAGGTAGAACTTCATGAACCAATTCTCCCTCATATTGCGTCAATCATAGTTCACAAGTTATAATGTGCTGGAGGAGTAATGGAAAAGAATGTTAAAAGAAATACGAGCATGAAAATATACCTATTTTTTAATGTTTTGATTTGACAATTGCATCCAATGTCTTAAGTATGTTCCATTTTCGTTTATTAGGAGACGATGTTTAGTGCTTGGTAGAAACACTCCATATGCCATATTAATAATGAAACTGAATGAGAATCCTTTTTCGAAAGGCAAATGGAATGTTCCATTCATAGGCACCAAGGGAGTTGGTGTGCTTCCCTTCATTCACCAATAGATTGATTCAATATGGTAATAGTTTGCTTGCTGTTGTGTAATGGAAAACTTCGCATTTCCTCTCAATTACTATGCAGGATCCTTATGTGATGTGTTGGGACATCCGCAAAACTGTTGATGCCGTATACAAGTAAGTTTTGTATAACTAACTTCTAATTGTTAAATAGATTATTAACAGGACAAAACTAATCACCCTTACCAAAAGGTTACAGTAAAAAACTCACAACTACTTTTTTCATGAAATTCTAACTAAATCCAAGCTCTTTAAATGTAATGGAATATCTGGAATTATTAACTGCAATTGTTTTGATGTTTACACGTTTCGTTAACTCTGTCGGTTAGGCTTTATAGATCAACTGAAAGTACCAATCAAAAGATTCAATTTGATATAGAGCCTCTTGGTCGATATCTTGGAACTGGCGGTCAGGTATCTATGTAACTTCGACCTGTTCTCTTGCAAGTCCATTCAACACTTGAAATTTAATCTTCGGGTTTTTTAATTCCTTTTGCCAGGATGGTCTTGTGCATATATACGATCTTCAGACTGGGCAGTGGGTATCGAGCTTTCAAGCCGCATCAGGTCGTACCCCCCATTTTCAATTAAATATGCATATTTCTAGGAGTTGTCTTATCTTGGCATTCAATTTGTATTCCAGACACAATAAGCGGCTTCTCTTTCCACCCCATTCTTCCGATGGCGGCTACAGCATCAGGACATAGGCGATTTGGAGCTCTGGACGTTGATGATTCTCAAGAAAATATGACTCGGACTGGTATTAATCTGGCACTAACTCCTGCAAATCATTATCTCGCAGCTTCCTGATTCATCCTATACATCTTTAATTAGTTATGAATTTTTTTTTATTAAATTTGCTACCTGGATATGTTTAGTGTTGAACAACGCAACAACTTTTCCCATACTTCAAACCAGAAACCTCAATCGATTTATTTTCTGATAGATTATAAACCCAATAAATGTCCTATCCCAAAAGGCTTATCTGCGGTATAATCACATGAGACTATAAGCTATTCTTTATTAATTTTATTATTTGATGTGGAACATTTGTAATATTGCCGAATCCTTGAGAAGCCAACGTCAGCGGCGCCCACTTTAGAGTTTAAACGGCTTTCACATACCTTTCAGTATTCCATTCACCTTAATTTAACCTATGATATGTATTTTTCTCCCCTTGTTTAGGTGATGAAAACTGTGTTTCCGTATGGAGCTTCTTCTCTTCAATGGGAGATAGTATTGTTGATGGTGATTCTGGATAATACTCGTCTGAGGAGCTGTTGTCCTAAAACAAATGCAGGTTAATTTATCCTCGAAGGTTTTTAATTTGTTGTCCTAAAGGCTAAAACAAATGTGGTGGAAATACAAAATAAATTTTTTTATGGCATGCACGCATATTGTGGTTCTTTTTGTTCTCTTTCCCTTCTATATTATATATATATATATATATATATATATATATATATATATATATATATATATTATTTTGATATTCTTTTCAGTCAATTTACATCCTATTAAGTTCTTTATCCCAGAGAGCAGCATACTAAGTGAATTGGTTCGTGAGCTTGAAAGTTGGGTTAATAATTCATTTTCGAATTTATCGAACTCGAATCGAACTCTAACATGTTTATGTTTTAATAAATCTAGAGGTTAAATACAATATATATTTATATGTAGCCTTCACGAGCCATAACTATTAGCAGTCTAGCATTACATGCAGATACATGGTTCAAATAGTTGTCCCACACCTCTCGCCCATAAAAAAAAATTAAAGGATATGAATTATTTTTTATGCGTATTATATTTTTATAATCAAGTAATTTTCACGAATAAAATTTAGATAGCGTATTAAAATTTTATAGACGAGTTCTTAAACTTTTTTTAGTAATTAATTAAAATAATTATTCAAGTATGATTATTTTTATATAATATTGGTTTTTATAATTTTTATGTAGCAATAAGTTGTAAAATAAATAGTACCTGCATGTGCAAAACCAGCGCATAGTGCATGCATGTAAAATTTAATTCAGACCCTTTTATGGGTGGTTGATACAGGCAAACCACGAGCTCTCCATTTGCTTCTTTATTCATTTTCATTTTTTTTCCTCCACCGGTTTATTGCGCTCGTCACTTATCGGATCGGTTGTCTACCCAGATAGGTTGATCCTCTAGATTGACTGATCACCTTTATCAGCTCGTTTCGGTGTTTGAGTAATAATATTTTTTTTAATGACATGAGAAACCGCAGCCGCGTTTGAGTAATATTATTTCTTGGCCACATAGTTGTATATACTTTGATTACTTTCTCGTTTAATTTTATCACTAAAACTAACAAATTATTTTTAGGCAAGAATAAAATTTTATAATATCAATCTTAACTTTTGCTAGTATTGTGGTCAAATAATATTTTTGAGACTGTCGTACTATTACTCTATTAGTACCTTCACGATATTGAATTTATGGTTTGTAAATTGTAATTGATATAGAATGAAGATAATTATTTGTTCCTAGATAGCAATATACAATTTGCCAAGGTGTATGCAAAAATCTTAATTCTCTTTATACTTATTAAAACATGAGATTGAATTTATTACTCCCATTAGATGCATCAAATATTTCCGATATATAACCATCCATCCCACAATTCACAAAACAAACTAATGTCGAGATGAATATTTATGCAACTATTAATAATTAACATAATGTGTTATTTCAAATCACAATAAATAAATAATCGCAATAGATTTTGTTAAAATATTGGATTATGGAGCAGAAAAATTATTGCACCACTCCTCCCAATAATTGAATTAAATGCATGACAATCAAACACCTACATTGACTTTGATATCTATATAATTGATTAATTATAATATCGATAACCAGTCGGTTGTTTTATCAAAATATGACATTGACTTTGATACTTATATAATTAATTAAATATAACATCGATCAATTACTTATTTTACCAAAATTTATTACTGATATTGATAATGTAACTCAAATATTTTGAATAGTATAAAATTCAAACTTCGTATTTTGATAGCTTTATCTGCAAATGACAATTATTACCCCTAAGAATCTTAAAGGTGGTATACATGTGTGTAAAATTGTTATAGGTAAAATTAATTAACTTGACTGCAAAGCTATATAGGTTTAAGACAAACTTTATCAATATTTATCATACTAGTGATCGATATGTACATACTCATGAGATTAATATGGTTTTTAATAGAAGAAAATTAGTAAAGAGTAATGTTGTACATCAAACATTAGAGAAATTTAAAATATAAAAGATTTAGGTATAATAAGTATACAATATTGCTCCAAAAAAAAAGTATACAATATAAAATTTTAAAAAAATTATCAGTCAAAATTCAAAAATAGGGTGTCAAACTCCACGCGGATATTTCGTATTCATGTGACTAACTAACTAAAAGTTCACCCTCCTCTCACATGCAAATTTAATATATTAATTCATTTATTCTTAAATATTTGTCTTTTGGTTGTCATGTTTGGCAATATTTTATTATATATATATATATATATATATATATATATATATATATATATATATATATATATATATATATTTAAGAAAAGGATCGTGATTTATAGTACAATCACAGCTAGAAGATTCATTCTAAAAGCATCTTAAATTTTCAAATATAATTACATGTACGTGCTTAGTTAATTAAATAATTGCAACTATTCATGTTCAAAATTTTCATTTATATATCAATATAATTCTCAAATACTTTTGGCTTACCCAAAGGGACGTCTTTTGTGCTATAGGGCCAGTTTTTCTCAACCCAATTTGTAAACAACAATGTTGTGATTTGATTTATAATATCCTTTTCTTCTTGAAAAAAAAAACAGAAATTCTCAAATACTATATAGTAAACGATTTATAATAGAAATAAATGATTTGGTGTCGTGATGTATATAATATTACAATTTTATTTTTCTAACCCAAACATGAGATATATATATATTTGATGACGATAAAATCCACAGTTTCTATTATTCGATGTGTAATATTAGATAAACCTTCAGGGGATAACATAGTAGTATGCATTCTACGCTCATAGTGGTAGGAAGAATGAAAAAAAAAGAAAATAATAGTAGGAAGAATCAAACTCATTATCATTGACAAATGCTCATCTACTCCACTAATTCAGATATTTTCTTGTACTTTTTATTCAAATTTTAATTTTTTTTTACAGTCTTCATTATTTTTATTTTTTAAAATTCAGAGTTTAGTTTTCTACACATTTAGTGTATTTAAATTTTTTAAATTTTAATTTTAATTTTAATTTTAATTTTAATTTTAATTTAAAATTTAATTTACTGCAACCAGAGTATTTATAAAAGAAAACCGAGATACACGCACGCAACGGCACGACCGGTGATGAATAAAACTAGAAAATCTTAGTGGCTGCTCTTCATATAATCTTTATGATTTCTAATTTTCTTTAAATATCAACTAACATAAATGGAATTTTTAAAATTGATTAACATAAATTAATTAAATAATTTATGAGAAAATACAGAAAAATCGTTAATGTCAACGTACGCGCACATAACATGCATGTTGAGTTTGTTACTTGTTAGCTATACATCAAAGAAGAAGATCCCGTAAGATAATTATTTTCTCTCTATTTGGTACCATTCTTTTGATTTTCAAAATTAGAAATTCATTAGTTTATTCCTTCAAAAAAATAATTCATTAGTTTATTCATACTAATATGTTGATTTATCTATGTTTTGTCTATTTATTTTTTTCAAATACCCCAACCTAAAGATGATATTAAATACATTTTATCATGATGGGAACTCACAACTGTTATTTTTTTTGTACACTGAGTAAACTTTGAGTTAAATTAGTATGACAAGTATCATGTGAGATTATATCTCCAATCAAAAGTAACAATTTTCATAGATCGATTAGAATTGAATATCTATTTCATAAGATTGATCCAT
The DNA here is from genome assembly GCF_033568475.1 of Henckelia pumila. Classification (NCBI taxonomy): domain Eukaryota; kingdom Viridiplantae; phylum Streptophyta; class Magnoliopsida; order Lamiales; family Gesneriaceae; genus Henckelia; species Henckelia pumila. The sequence continues at coordinate 6,744,046 of NC_133121.1, read as the reverse complement.
GACACTATACACTACAACAAAAATGTTCATTTACAACCGTTGAAAGACAACGCTTTTTACTTAAAAGCGTTGTGTTTGTTTTTTTAACTTAAAAAAACACAACCCTTTTTGTGTCATCCACAACACTTTCACGCAGCGTTGTAGATGAGCGTTCTTTTTAATCTTCTACAACGCTTCTTTTAAAAGCATAAATAGAAATAAATAAATATAAACTCAAAAGATATCTGCTCATTTCACTAATTAAATCAAAAATTCGACCGAACCCTAACTACGCACGATTGAAGATTTCACCTTTCCCATTTCTTCATGTAAACAAAAATCTCCGAAGAACAAGATCATTCAGGTAATTACGCTATCATTCTATGAAAAAGTTCCTGGGAATGGTGTCACATATTTGTGGGTGTGAACTTTCTGGGTGATGGATGGAAGAGTTCGCCTTCCCATTTCTTCCTTCGATTTTTTTTCTTGGTTGATTTTGTTGCTTGCTTGGTTGTCGGAGATTCCTTGTCTAGTGGTGATGTCTCTACTCCGGTGGGCGGCGGCGACAGCGGTCTTCTCCACCAAGAGTGTCGAGACTACTCTTTTGAAAAAATCACCGATGCACCCTTGTCTCTGGTCCATTTGCAGCGATAGTTGGTAATTTGTGACCCTCTTCTCCTGCTCTATCTTTTGGTTTCAGTGTAATTTTTTGCTTCTCGCGATTTGGAGCTTTGAATTTTTTGAAATTTGAATCTCTGTGCTTCGCTGGCTTAACCATATATTTCTGCTTTCTTCTGCTGCTTTGGTTATTGTGATTAATCACTCATTTGTTTTTCCTTGTGTTCTTTGTTCGATTCCTTTCATTTTTAGGTTAATGACAAAAGAAAAATCGTTGTGGTAATGTGATTGTTGGTTAAAAATTGAGTGTTTGATTTTGATCTCTTGAAATTATTTTGTCGTAATTATATATATATTGTGTTGTGATGTTGTGATTTAGATGAGGCATAACTTGAATATATGCGTATTTGCTTCCCTCATTTTAGTGGCTTAAAATCATTTCTTGAATGCGGTGATCTTTAAGATTTAAGTTTAAAAATATATTAGCTTTATGACATGAGTAAAACAATATGATAAAATATAGAAAGCCGTGTTGTTTAACCTCGATGAATAATATTTTGAAATCATCTATATCAGAACTTATTCTCTGATCCATATCAATAACCTCTCTGCACTGATTGAATAACTCAGGTTTGGTAAGATCTGCAGAAATATCAAGCTTGGATGGATCCTCGAGGTCAGGGGCGGAGCCAGGATTAAAAATTATCTGGGGGTGGCTCCACCCAACGTTAAACTATAAATTATATAATAAATTAAATAAAAAAATCAATATATGTTTTTTGTTTAAAATTAAGTTGATGGTTTTTTTTTCTTTTAATTTTATGATTTACCCAGTTGTAAATTCAAAAAAAATTCAAAAAATAATTATTTTTCAAATTTTGGTTTTTTTTAACTAAAAAATCGCAATACAAGCCCAATAATAATTTTATATCAATATTTTCAAATATCGCAAACAATAGATTATTTTCTCAAAATTCGTAACAATATATTTTTAGGCTAAAAATTCAACCTCAAAAATTTATTAAATACACCACATTGTATTCAAAAAAACAAACACATTGTGTTCCGAAATATGTAAATAATAAATCAGTTATATATTTAAATAATCTAAAATTTAAAAATTTTATTTAAAATAATTGTTAAGTTATAATATGTTGGTAGCTTAAAACCTTATGTTAATGGGAAAAAAAAGCCTCAACAAGTAAAATTAAGGATATTTCGGTCAAATTATGTGAATAAATTGACAGAAAAACTAGCAAATAAATGTTTCAATATAGGATGTATTCAAGTTGAAATTTGAAAATTGAATGGTTCATTAACATATTAATTTAAATTAAGAGATTTTATATTTATTTTGTAAATGATATAAGGGCTAGATGAAATTTTCAATTTTTTACATGGAGCTACAAAACACAAAATATATATATAAAAAAAGCAACACTATTTTTTTTAAAATTTAGGTGGGGCTGAAGCCCACCCTAGCCCATAGGGTGGCTCCGCCCTTGCTCGAGGTTATTTATGGCGACATCGGCAGAATTAAGGTACATCATCCTTATTCGTGATTTTAGCTAAATTACTAGGATCCTCGAGGTTATTTACGGCAGCATTGGCATAATTAATTTTGGATTCATAAGTGGATTGGTTAACATCATTGGTTGATGCCTGCTCATTAGGAAAAAATTGTTCATCTGAGTTGGCTGAATGGATTGACCAGCCAATGCTTCATCCTTATTCAGTGAAAAGTCATTCTCTTTGTCATATGATTGCATATCTAAGCACACAATATTAATTGTCCCCTTCCACAAATCTCCAGTCATATCCTGTTTGTTTACCCTAAGTAGGACATTGAGCAACTTCTACGGCCTTTGTATTATTATTTATGGCTTAATTCAATTTTTTGGGTTTAGCCTATTGAAATGTAGTTAGTACCCAGTATCCAATTCGGTTATTTCATTTTGAGTGTGTTCCGATTGGATGAACTTAGTAACCAATCAAAGTTTTTAAAGTGTCATAATTTATCGCTGCTATTTCAAATGTGAAGACGAACATAGCTTAATCTTTCAGGGATATCACTAAATGATATGATGCTGAGATAGAGAAGGCTGGCAGGTGCTTCAAGAAGCTGGGTGAAGTAAGTGCCTTGTTATCATTTCTGTGTTTGAGTAAATGTTAGATTCGAAGTTGGAGTTGCTCTAGCTGAGTGTTTTTTGTATTTTAGTTGAGGAGATGGTTTGAACTATTTGAGTGAATAGTTATATACTTATATTTATGGAAAAATTGGTACCCTGCAACCAATCTAACCAAGTGCTTCAATAGGAATATCTGAAAACAAGTTGTTACTTTTTTGATTCTTTCTCTCTCTCTATATATATATATATATATATATTGGTGTAGTTTTGACAACTCATGAATTTTTGTGCAAACAGCTAATGCTGGGTTGGCCCAGTTCTTGATTTGTGCAGTGGGCAACTGGGTAAAAAGAACACCAAAATTTTGATGCTAAAAAGTTCTCAAAAATGATATTGTTCTTGTTTTCTTTTGCATTGGAAAAACCTTTTCTTTAACTCTTGAGTCTTAGATTCCGGCAAATTCAAATCACAGAAGTTGATGCCTACCAAAATAATGCTTAAAAGAGTGTCATCACTGATGGTTAGGTGAATAAACAAGATTATACTCCCAAAACAAAGATATGGGGTGAATATGAGTCTGGCTTCAAGTTTGGTTTAGGAGGTTCCTCAGAATAAACCTATCAACTACAGACATCATGTTAATCTGCTAGGCCATATTATGAATTGAGCGAATTTTAGTATATATATTTTTATTCTTTCTTATTTATTCCTTCTTAATTCTGGATCATGAAGACGTTGTGTAAGTGTTAATTAATTACAAGTTATGGGTGATTAGTGATTACTTAAGCTGTATGCAGAAATCTTGCGATATTATGTTGTCCAAGTTTGAGAGGTACTCATTTATTATGCTTGTCAAGTATAATGTGGTATTATTATTTTTTTCAGTTTCCATCTACCAACTTTATATATTGGAATGTAATACATGCGAACCCATAGCTTCAAACTTTCCGAGCAGGTGATTATTGTAATCTTTGTGTAGAAATGTTTTCCTGGTTATCATCGGGCCTTATATGTAATCAAGTTGTAATGGTAAAATTTGCAATAGTTTTGTGTAGTTAGCTAGCTGCTATTTGCCTTAGTTCATCTGTTTGAAGTGGTGTTTATTGTATTTAGTTTTTTTGACAGGCCAATATTATATCCCTTTGGATCCAAGATTAAAGCCATTGTTAGGGAATCCGATTGTGTGTAGTTTTCTTGCTAAGACATATCTATCTTTTTAAAAATTTAAAGTAGGGTGTTTATCGATCTGGTTTAAGTTGTTTCGGATTGTGTTTATCTATCTTTTTTTGTATTCATTGTTTACTGATCATTCAATGTTTTGTTCGATGAAGTTTCTACTGCAGTCACTTATGATAAATCTATGAAGGCAATACGAGTAAAGGTGCTTGAATCAGATTAAGAGTTCTTTTTGCACCCTGAAACTGTTAGGCAAAATGATCGATCTGCACAAATTTTGGTACGTTGAAGTATCTTCAAATGTTTAAATATCTATGGAACAACTATTAAAAAGTTTTTGTGAAACGAATTGTCAAAGTTGTTGACCTTTTGTTAAATAAGAAAACATTTTCACATTTTAATCATTGATGATTCAAACAGGATGAATGGACTGGTGAGCACAAACTGTGGTACTCCGATGTATCAGAGGACATCGAACCTGAAGATATTCGGCTCATGGGGAATTATGCTATATTCATATTAAAGTCGAAGGTGAATAGCTTCTTTGAAGCAAAAAGATTTATTACACAATTAATTTGCATTGTCTATGTCCACTTTGAATGTGTTGCATCTTATTCATATTCTACTGCAACTGTTCTTGATGAACTGGTCATCTTTTTGCATGATGCTTATCGGTATGTGACATATTCGTGTGTTTTCTGTTGTGTGATCTGGTATTAAAGATAATGAGTTATATGCTTACGGAACAAGTTCAGTGACCAAAATAAAGAAAAATAATACGTAGTATTGAACTGATTTGTTTGATATATTTTATTTATTAAGAAGCATGAGTATTGATTATATTGTTTGAGCATGAGGTAAACATTTTCGTATAGTTTTGCTATATGGATGCCACCATACTGCTACGGTGGATCCTAACAATATTGTGATTCTTTGTTTGAATCTACACAAAGAAAAAGTAATCTTATTTTTTATTTTTTATTCTATATATCAATCTACTTGGTAGTTCATAATGTATGACATCCTAAAGTATGTTGTCTTGAAACAATTAACATAAATGAATTTTATGTGCCAAACATTTTAAGAACCCTTTGCTCCAAATTGATCATCTTCAATGTGATTAGTTTTGATATCTGTAACCGCTCATTTCCACTATAAAATTTCCAAGGGATGGTGCTGCTACTTTTTGTTTCTCATTAATTGGGACTTGGACTCATGGAGTTTTGATTTTTTACGAGTTTGTTTATCTTCTGCGCTTGAAATTTGAAAGATTACTATGTTTATAATATTTTAATTTGTAAATGATTGTGAAGAAACCACTGCTTTAGTTCCGGACTATGGAGATTATTTTTTTAAATTTGAGAGAGTACAACTAATTTTAAATATGTTTTCACAAAATCATATGGCTCTTACCGTTGAATCGCAATCCTTAACGCTGATTATAGGTCGATTTTTTATGTTTTAGCTTGGATTCGAATTTTAAGAAAGTTTCTAAGTTCAAGCCTTGTTCTTCCAGCTCATTTTGGTCACGATCAGACGAGTTTTTCCAGTGATTTGAACTTTATTCTTGTTCGCCACTTGAGTGCTAGCTTTGTTATATGATGGATGAATTCAAGAAAGAAAATGCCCGATTTATTGATGTGTTTGTCTAAATGGAATTTGATAACGCAGGTTTTTTTTTAAAGAATTTGATAACGCAGGGCATTAAAGAGAGAGTGAAGACCAGGGGAGAAAATTCTGAGAGGGAAGGACAAATGGAATGCAATGTTTATTATCATGGATATATTTTTTCCTGATCATTGAGCGATCTCATTTCTTCAAAGTTACTTCTGCTTGTTCGCGGTAAAAGCTTACTTGAATTCTTTGCAGTATTACCTGTCTGAAGGAGGATGCAAATATGGAAAAGATTGCAAATACATTCATGGAAGAGAACGAACCTCCATTCTGTACCATTCATCAATAAACACAATCTCAATATAATGGTAACAAATATATATATTGAAGATTGCATTGATAGAAAGAAAGAGTTATGCTACCTGAAATAACCGCTGAGTAGGTAATCAGGCCGTAAAATTTTACTCCCTGAATGAATGATGTCATAGTAATAACCCTTGGCACTAAATCCTTAACATCGGGAAATTCTTGTTTGGTCTATGTTGTTATTTCAACTTGATAGAACAGTCAAGTGTATGCTAATTAAGGCCATAGTTAGTGTTCTCCTATATCTTTTTTAGTCGCCCTTTTTTATATTCGTTTGACTTGATTAAATATTCATTCCTGTAGTTTAAGAGAATTAAAGTGATTATTAGCTGCCTTGTTGGTTGACATAGTTGAGGTTTTGACAATCTGTCATATGAACTGTATGCAGCTGAATGGCTGAATGCTTCAAGGATCGGACAGATGTACAGTGCTTCATGTAGTTTATGAAAGCTTGAGACGCTAACATGTGCTGAAGAAAGGAATCAAAGTTTTTCGAGATTAATGCATAGTTTTTTCCTAGTGTTCATAAAATTATAATTCGATTATTTTTTTTATTTGAATGATTTATAATATTTGAAGACTCTATATTAAATTTTATTTTACAAATTTTTGAATTTTGAGTGACTTATAATATTGAAAATTTGTGAATTACATTTTTTTTTTGTTTTTTATTTGCACAAAGACAACGATTTTTAAAGCGTTGTCTTTACCAGAAAAGACAACGCTTTTTTGAAGCGTTGTCTTTTCCAGATACAACGACACTTAAAAAGCGTTGTAGCGTTGTCGTTTCACTTAAAAAGCGTTGTCTTTTTCAGAAACGACAACGCTTTTTATAAAAGACAACTCTTAAAAAGCGTTGTTGTTTTTAGATACGACAACGCTTTTTAAGAAACGACAACGCTTTTTCCGCGTTGTCTTTGAACGTGGTCTTTTACAACACTGCCTACGACAACGCTTGTTCGGGGACATTAACAACGCGAAAAAGCGTTGTCTTTGGCCGTTTTTCTTGTAGTGATATATCATAGAAGTTTTTGTGAAATCAGTTCAATGCAAATCATGCAAGAGCAAATCCTATGTGGTAAATTCGTCTGAAAAATATTAACAAGAGAATCTAAAAACTAACTTTTTTAACATATATTTGATATATCTTTTGTATCTTTAGTAAAAAAAAAAAAAACATATATTTGATCTTTCGTATCTTTATATAAAAATCTACTCCTAATTCTATGTACTGGTCTGGTCTATTGACATGGGCCACATGGCCACAAATTTTAAGATTGTCGTATTATCTCGTTCTACGAGAGAATTCAGACTTTATATCGTACTATATATCGACTTTATATCGACTTTTAAATAATTTATATATATCCTATTATTTCACAAGAGTTTTTGTTATCTCACAATAAAAATTGCTAACTTGTTAATATAAAACTTCACACATTGTTCATACAAATTAAAAGTATGTTTAATAAAATCTCTTTTAAAAAAAATCAATATTTTCGATATAATTGTTTGTTTGAATTTCCTCTAAAAATAATTACTCAAAATTACATTTGTATAAGAGAAGCACGTACGTACGTAAGCAATAAGTTACTCGTTGAGTATTTAATTAACAATATGGATATGAAATGTACATATACACGTCTTTGGTTTCTTGACGTTTTTGGTTCTAGTAATTTTAGTGGCGTGGAGATTAAGTAATATTACTTCTAATATTTATTTTTATACATATTATTTTGAAAAATAACTCATGTTTCACGTATCATCAACTAATCTATACTATTAATTAAAGTTAAACTTTTTATACTAATCACAATTTGATATGGTTGTTGAAGCTTTTTCGTAATTTCAAAAATGTCTTTTAACCACAATTCAATTTCATATTTTACAATTGGTTTTCCGTTCTATCTCGTATCTCCTATCATTTTATTTTCAAAAATTTATAACATTAAATTTTATTTTTTTTAAAAAAAAATTATTTTCCTTTTTGTTTACGGATCACATGCATTGCGTACGCTATAACGTATTAACACATATAATAATTAAATGGGAGCCAACACAAATTTCAATTTTAAAAGGAGCTCTTTCATCAAAATATACAATGTCAAATTCTTTGCATCATGTGTGTTTTCGTCAAATAATATTATAAATAAAAGAAATATAATTGGGGTCAAATATTAACAATTAAAAATATGCCAACTAACTCTAGTAATAAAAATAATTATACCTTTTGTCGTGAACATACTTATATCCAACCTTTGGTCCAATTAATACTTTGATTGATTAAATAATAATATTTTTCATAACCCAAAGGAAAAAGTCGTTTTAATCATTATTATTAAATAAAGTTAACAAACAAAACAAAACAGTTACCAGACTAGGTCGTTTTTATTGTTTCTTATATATTTATCGTCGTCGGGACTCGGAATTCGATAAAAGTGATGTTTGCTTTGGTTGTATTCTATTCGGGTTTTTTTAAAAAAAAAAATTTATTAAATAACAATATTTTTTCCCAAATAAATATTCCGACACAAATTGATCCCGAAGAATCTAGCTAAGACTCACATGCAACTGTCTTAATAATCTTGGAATATTCCAAGGGCTTCTTCAAAAATAAATAAATGTGGAAAGGACACTGTATCGACTTTAATCCTATCACAAAAAAAAAAAAAAAAAAAAAAGAAAGATACACTTACCCGACAAGTCAAAATCAAAGGCCACGCACGATCGATGTCTCAATTCTTGACTTAATTCTTCTGTTAAATTATTCTTTGTGTGTTAAACAAAATTGATGCCATATAAATTCATGGTAGCTACTAATTTAAGATACTTCTTAATGGGATTGATAGGAATATATATGAGATGATCGTGTGAATTTTTCAGCACGCATGATTTTGGAGTTCTTAAATTTTTTGGTTAACTTTTAACTCGAAGGTGTCAACGAGGTGTGGAGATACCGTAAGAGATCTTTCGCGAGTTGTCTCTTAAGTGACGTATGACATGAATTGGAAAACTAAAATGTGCATCAATAATAAGACGGTCTCACGGTCAATTATGTGAGACTGATCTCCTATCCGACCCAACCTATGAAAAAAAAATATTATATTTTATGTTGAAAATATTAATTTTCACTTCAAATATAGACCGTGTCATTCTGTCTCACATATATTTAAAACAATCTCATACGAATTTTTAAAATTGAACCCAATTTACTATGATCTTTTTTAAAGTTAAATGGTAAAACAATAAACTCATAGACATGACATCATTATGTATGAGTTAGAGATTCATGACATCACTTGTCGATTATTCAAAAACTAAAATTTTACAACATCATGATAAAAAAAACACTTCAGATGTATCATAGAGAAATCCTTCTTTATATAACACGAGATGACGAGATAGAGCAAATATATTAACCCTACCAATCCGTATCCAAAATTACCAAGAGTAAATTGAATTTTCCTAAATAGAGACATATGTAAGGAATTATTTTTGCTAGTAACAAAATCAATCAAATACGAAATACAGAAAATACGCTAAGAAACTAACAAATTTTGCAATTTTCCTTTAATTACCAAATCCTCGTAATCTAAACTGAAAAATAAAAGATTCCGGATATAGTAGTCTCCCACAAAATTGCCCATCAGTCCAATTCAATCTTTGGACCCCATCGTTTCCTTAAATTTCTTTCCGTGTGGACCCCATTTTTTTAAATAAAAAAATAAAATTATATATATATATATAAAGAAATCACTTTAAAATCAGCAATCCATGTTCTGTTGTGTTACAATGTTATCCCATACTAGGGGCCATATATTTTCCCCCAAAATACAGAAATTCAATTTCAGCCCCCCAACTTTGTCACAAATGTCCTCCAAGGACAAACTATTTATATATAAGGATTAAACTTTTTTCCCAAATATTTTTGGGGAAAAAACCGATTCATGGGTCTCAAGCTGAATTAATAGATGATATGTCTTCATATAAAAAATAATTATATTTGAATACTTTTTTATATGATGTTACGTTTGAGTTTTTAGTTTATTATTATATTATATTGTGTTTTTCATAAAAATTAATAAGGCTTATATGGAGAAGGATATTTATAGAAAAATATTTGTGAGTAAAAAACTGTTACTATTTTATGCTTTGCACACTTAATTTGATAGTGTGTGCACACAATAAACTTTTGAGATTACATTAATATTTAAAATTTTCAAAAACGTACATTTTTTTCATAAATTTGTTGATGATTAATAAAACACAAAAACCATCTTCTCATTAAATTTCATGAGTGAATTTTCGACCCGACTCGCGCATGAAAAATATTATTTTTAGGAAAAAATGGATTATTGTTGTATAGTTTTATCACTTAACGATTTTGGTCACTTATGTTATCAAATTTTAATTTTAGTTTTGCATTATTTTATTTGACAATTTAAGTCTTAATTTTTTTTTATCTGGAGTGCTGATGTAATATTATATATATCAGCGTCACATCAACACTGAATTGGTTCTATATTAGTGTCAACTCGAAAAAAAGAATAAAATTGAAAAAAAATTGTCGACTAAAAAAAATATGACGACATAAATACCAAAATTACAAAGAGACAAATATATAACATTAAAAATGCAATTTTCCTACTTTTATGTCAAAAATATTAGTCTTTACTAATATGGATAAAGTCGGCTTATTTCACAGCCAACTTAAATAAAGTTATAGATTTTTAAACTCGTTTAACATGAGAGATACTATTGATAAAATAATTATTTAAGTGTTTTTTTTAAATACACTTACGGCATTCTATAATTTGTTTTGCATGAAGTTTGTGTACATATAAAAAATTCATGTGATTGAACAGCCAACTTTTTAGCAATAAGTGAGACCGTGAAAATAACATTAGCTTTGACCGATTAAAGATTTATTTGACGCCTTACATTCAATAATTTTGTCACATATTTTCAATGAGTGGGCAAATATTCGAAGTGCAAGAACATACGTGGAGTGTTCAAACCAACCCAAAAAAAGAATGAAAAAAAAGCTGAATTTTCGTGTGGAATAATCTTCCACAAAAATTGGTTTGGCCTTTCATTGGTGGCTTCAATTTGAAAGTTCAACTTCCTAAATAATCAAATATGTCGTTGATTCTGTCTTTCTATTATTTAATTTTCAACCCAAGAATCTTATATGAATTTTGAAAATATTAATTAATTTTCATTTAATATCAACTACTTTTAAAATTTTTTGACAATGTAAAATCAATTTATTATTTTATCATCGATATGTATTACTTATATCATTAAGCTTATTCGAGTGAGTTATGATACGTATAGTTGTAATTTAAAAAAATCACTTAAATAAATTTAATTTTTTAAAGTTTTTTTATATATATAAAAAAAAAGAAGAACCAAAATCTAAAAGCCAAAAATTTTAACTTCCAAAATAGCATTTAAAATAAGTGCTTTATTAAAAATATTTTACTAATCAAACACCATATTTTTTAAGAAAAACATACGCTCTCATAGTCTCATAGTATAGCAATTATTTTGGTGGGGGTGAAAATACAATATTTGAAAATAAAAGGGACGATTTTGGAAATAGAAGAAAAGTAAGGGGGAAGATTCCACCATTTATTATCATTTCAAGTGACAGAAGTCTACTGAAATCGAAAAACAAAAGACTTCCATGGAGAGACAGAGCTCCACCATCAGCAACAATGGCGGCAGCTCTAAGGTTAAACTCCTCTGCAGCTACGGCGGCAAGATCCATCCCCGGCCGTCCGATCACCAGCTCTCCTACGTCGGCGGCGAGACCAAGATCCTCGCCATCGATCCCAACGTCAACTTCTCCGAAATCCTGGCCAAGCTCGTCACCCTCGCCCAGCGGAACGAACCCTCCGAGGTCTCCGTCAAGTACCAGCTCCCCGGCGAGGATCTGGACGCGCTCGTCTCCTTGATCAACGACGAGGATGTCGAACACATGATGGTCGAGTACGCCCGAATGCAGAGGATTTCAACCAAGCCCGCCAGGCTCCGCATCTTCGTCTTCGACAAATCCGGCCCGATCATCAACCCGCCGCCGGCGAAATCGCCGGGCCTGGATCTCCCTTTGAACCCGGACTATCTGTTCGGGTTCGACAAGGAGTACCAGCCCAGCGTCGGGCCTCCTCTGGATCTGCTGCAGATTCCGGGTATGTTCGAGGAAACAACCGGCCGGATTCACGCGAGCGTCTGGAATGGGGCGATGGATTCCGCGGCGGAGACGGCGGTTTATTACCGGACTCCGGCGTCGGGCAACGGAGGCGCGTACCACAACGGGCAGTACATGTTTGTTCCGGGCCCATGCATGGTGAGTGACAGCAGGGAACAAGCTGTGTACAGTTTTGTTCCCATAATGCCCTCGGAGAGGAAAATGATTGTTTCCGGGGGAAATAATCAGCTTAATCAAGGTAAATTTTGAGCCTAAATCGAAGGGATTTAATAAATTTAAGTACATAATTAAGAGTAAATATGTTTGATTTTTCATTCTTTTTGTTCGTTTCGAGTTTTATTTTTTTGTTTATCGATCTTGATTGATTAATTAGGACGATGATTGAGATTTGTTGTTTGTAATCAATCTGTTTGTGGAATATTTCTTGAATCTTGTGTTGGGTGATTTTTTTTTTTTTGGTCCTGTGATGTATATAATATATATTTGAACTTATTTTTTTGTTGCTAAAAATTTCTAACTATAAAATATGATTAGTTTCTTATCTGTACGATTTGAATAATTTCGAATGGATTACATTACGTATGAAAATTAGTTGTCGTGATTATAAATAACAAACTACATTTCTTCTTCAAATCCAAATCAATCAAAAGATTTAATGTCCAACTATTCTCTCTTTAATGTAACAAACTTCGAAAAACATATCGACGATGATCCCATTAGGATGATTTGAAATAGATAAATTTGGTATTTTCTACTTAAGTCCATCATATATTTTTCTATAAATGTAAATATTTAATTAAGTGGTTTAAATTTTATTGTATTATATTTTCCTCCCATATAATTTTTTTTAAAAGGACTTTGATTTGAATTAAAACTTCAATTACGATTTGAAAGCACAAATCAAGTGAAGGAGACCAAAAGACAATGGAAAACACTTGGATTGAATGATTTTAGGATAAACGTTGAAAATTTCAATTTCACCACTTCAACATTTATCCTTAACATTCTAAAATTATCATTCAATCGAAATGTTTCTGACTATCTTCTGGTCTTCACTTCATTTGTGTTTTGACTGTTTTCTTGTTTGATTTGGAGGTATATTTCAAGTCAAAGTATTTAAAGGTCCATTGATTTAAAATAACATGTCTTAAGCAAAAAATAAAAATAAAAAAATGACATGCCAATGGATTTAGATCGTTTTATTTAAATATTAAAAAATATACATTGGAGTACAACATAAAAAATATTTTATTCAATATTTATCAAAGAATATATGATGGGTTAAGTAGAAAATATCAAATCCATCTATTTCATATATACATAAAAAATGCAATCTCAAACAATGAGATCCTACCCATTATGTTTTTTAAAAGTTTGTTACACTAAAGAGGGAATAATTAGACATTTAAATCTTTTGATTGATTTTTATTTAAAGAAAAAATAGGTTAATGGCTAATACAGGGGAAAAATAAAGACGTTACATCATCTTAGGTCCTCTAAAATTAATAGTTTGTTTTTATAATCTTATCTAAGATCCCCAAACACTAAAAAAGCGGAGTGAATTGAATAAATAATGGAATGTTCCACTTGTGATTTAAAGAAATAACGATTTATAAAAACAAAACAAAAAAAGGAAAAAACGATTTATGATAATTGTTTTTGAAATTATTTAAAACAAATCCATCCTTTTTAATTTTTTTAATTTCTTTTTTAAAACATACATTTACAAATAATAAGTTTTCCTCGATTTAATTTAGATTGTAAAAAATAAAAAATGAATTGAAGTATTATGTCCACTCAGTTTGGAGACTAGTGGGCTATTTAAGTCTGGATCGTTTTATAGTGGGCTTTGAGTACATGGTCCAAAATTCACTACTAATATTTGATTGCTCCTCTAATTCTCTTTACATGGATCGGAAAATGTGTTGAAAATGCTATTTATTTAGTTTTCATTTTGGAGTCCGTTTGCTTTTAGTAGTTTTTTTTTAAAAAATAAGTGTTTTTTTAAGTTGAATTTTAAAAACACTTTTTTAAGCATAAGCTGAAATAATTTTGTGTTTCGATAAATAAATTAAAAGCATATTTTAAAATTGAGTTATAAAAAAACATTTCAAAAGCTATAAATACAACCTTTAAAAAAAGCACTTATTTTGACTTAATTAGGTGATTTTAAAATCACTTAAAATTTATCCATACACGTTAAGAAAATAAAAGCATTTTTTTTAAAAAAAAACATTTTTTTCTCTTTTTTCTACTAAAACCAAACGCACTCTTCATCTCTCAGATAAAAAAAAAAAAAATTATTATCGAACAAATTTATATATTTTGCATTCTAATTCCTTACTTTTTCCCATACGTATTGCATTCGAATTATGATTTGTGAAAACAATGATTTCACCGTTGAAGAATCTTTAATCGAATATTTAATTTTGAAGTCTTGGATGTAAGATTATTATCATGAAAAGTATATATTATGTATGTTAATTTGAAATAGTCACGAAACTTTATTAATTTAAAACAAGTGTGTACATACACATTATCGGTTATGTACACACATTATTTGTCTCTCTCAATCATTTTTCTCGTCGAAAAATCAGTCCATAATGACCTTAAAGGTTCAACAATGCTCCTTCCGCTATTTAAGGGTATCGTTGCTAAGTAATCGCGATTGAATAATTGTAAAATTGTTTTAAAAAATTCGAAAGCCTGAAATTTCTTTTATTTAATTAACGTGTATATTTTATTTAGTTCAGCTTGTATTCTTAGTTAAGGCCTAAGGGCATAATTAACTAAAAGCTAGCGATTTCAATGTTTGTGAAATAGAATTGAGAAATTTAATTCGGTATTCAATATGTTGAAATGGACTAGTTCAGGTTTCTCGAGAATATATATATATATATATATTTTTCTGGAGAATATATTTTACGTGAGTGCAATAATTGTTTTTATCGACAAAGTAGTTAAAACGTAATGTTTGAACGGTTGTATGATTGAAAAAATTTGATTTACATAATTATCACAAACTATAGTGTTTGGTAAAACGAATGACATTCGGTCCTATAATTGATATCAGAGCTAAAGTTAGAGGTTTTATTTTCATTGATTGCAGAAAGCATAATTATTAAAACTGTGATTATTAGAGAGCAAAAATTATTCACACATACATGTAGAATAATCAAAACATAATGATTGAGCTATTGTTTGATTAAAAAAAGTTGATATATTTACATCATTATCATTAGTTATAATTTTTAATGAAAAGAAGCAATCGATTTTATATAAAATATACCATGGATAATAATACCTAAACCACAAAATGTAGTAGTTATCATATTGGACATATAGAGTTATTCTGTAACAACTCCACCATCCGGAAAACAAAAATAAATCTAACAGGTCACATTTCAAATATCGACAATTAATACAATTTGGGGGCCAAAATTAAAACCTAGTGAGAAAGGTTTAAAATTTCATTAAATAAAATATAGTGGTCCTACGATAGTGAAGTCGGTAAATTCTAATTTGAGCAAGAAACTTAGTGAGAAAGTTAAATTTTTATTAAATACAATGGTCCTCCTATAGTGAAATGGGTAATCTGTAATTTGAGTCAAGAAACTTAGTGAGAAAGATTTAAATTTCTGTTAAATACAGTGGTCCTCCTATCAGTGAAATTAATAGTCTAACATAATATTTATTTTTTTAATACCAAAATAGGAAATATATTTAAATTAGTGATACAAAATTTTCACGTGTACGTGTCAGAAATATGTGACCTATAATTTATAATTTAAATTTTAGATGACATTCACTCTATTTTGGATGATCATTCTTCTTATATCATAAAACTGAATAGGCGATTTCTTTTTTTGGTTCGATTCTTACCCTATAATTAAGTATACGCGGTCGATTACATATTCTCCAAATACAAATATCTACGTAAAAATTAAACTATTGCAAGTCAGGTGAGATTAAAAGGGGACCCCTTGACTTTCTTTAATTTAGAGTTTTAGACCACCATACTCGAGTCTATTCAGGGAATTATTAAATTGAGGATGATATATAGAGTTTCGATCACATGAACAACTATCATGGACAATTACGTGAAAAACAACTGACGTGACAATCACTCATTGGATATACAAGGTGCCACGCCAGCTGTTGCTCACGTAGTTGCCCATGGTGGTTGCTCATGTGATCGAAACTCTATATATATATATATTAATTTTGATCTCATGCACTACACAGTGCGGGGATCCACGTGCACCGTGCCCAAAACAATTTTGTTTGTCTTGAAATTTTTACGGTAGGATCGTCTTGAAAATGCGAATTCAACGATATATCATATGATACAAATTTCATCTTGGTGGTCGGATATGTAAAAATGGCCGGAAATTGCATATTTCACCTAATTTTCGGTCATCTTCAAATCTCCAACCATCGATATTGAAATTTATATCATATGATATATCGTTGGATTCACATTTTTGACGGTAAAGCAAGAATGACATATATTTATTATAATTAATATATATATACACACACACACACACGAGATTTGAAATCTTCTATTATCTACCCTGCCAACAATTTTTTGGACTAGCCTGTCATACATGGTCTAGTGTCATACAAGGTTTTTCCAGTGTGGTTTACCTGACCAGCGTAGTTTGCAGGCTATTGCGTTAGTCCGGAGGTTTACCAAGAGCGCACCGAAGGGTTGCGGCTGCGGTTCCAGCGTCATTAAAAAAAAGTTTTTTTTGTAAAAATTCAAAAGTAATTACTTTTACCAAACCCTACAAATTAAATCTAGAGTAAGTCTCTTTTAAAACGAGTCAAGCTGTTCACATTTCTAATAAGGAATAAAATTTTAGCATAAAAATAATATTTTTCATGAGTACAGAGTACTGACTCAAACAAGATATTTATCTCATAAAATTGACTCGTGATACCATCTCACGTGAGTTTTAATTTTATGTTGAGTGTTTGCAATAGATTGTGCTTTTGTAGAAGTGATTAATTTATAGATTATAAAAAAGTTAAGAAAAATCAAAAGTTGGTAGTGTTTGAAAACAAAAGTGAAAATCTAAAACTCAAAGTTGGGTAGTGTTTGATAAATAAGTGATTAGAGTGATTTTAACAATGATCTTCTTATTAGAATCACTTTTGGAGAATCATAATCACCAAATGACTAGCTTTTAAATTTCAATTAAGTTAAGCATAAGCTAACACATAATCAAGGTTTAAGAAACACATAAAAATGATTTTCTTAAGCCAAAAGCTAACCATCATTTTTTTAGTGATTGCAAACACTACCTAAATCTATCGTGTACATCCCAATTAATTCATTCCGCGTGCCTTGCTATGCCTATATATTATCCATTATGAGTAAGATATATTTTCAAAATACGTGCTTAATTATATCTTGCACAAGTTCATATATACATAAATTATATATATATATATATAATCCTCCCAAACTTTTAGTTCTCGTTTATTTAATCTGTTTATTTATTTATTCTCTCTCTCTTTCAATCTTGAAGATTTCACAGAGATGAACGAACCACCAAAGTATGCTTATGCATATCCCTACCCTGCTCAAGGTGAATTCCTTTTCCCCTTTCTTTTTACATATCAAACTACATAATTAATTAATTACACCAGCAAAGGGATTTTTCGATGGATTAAACGTAAACTAATTCACTGCACATAATTTTACTTCATGTAGGCCAATATCAAGGCCCTCCGGTGATGGCTCCGCCGCAATATTACGCGGCGCCGCCTCCCCGGAGAGAAACAGGTTTTCTTGAAGGATGGTAAGTACCTCCATATACCTTTCTAGCTCTCAACACAGAAATATTTATGACTTTTTTAATAAAAAAATAAAGTTATATTTTTGTTATAAATTCTTTATATATTTCAATATTTTCGGTTTTTTTTTTAAATTTGATTTTGACTCGAATCGAGTAATTTGTGCCAGCCTCGCTGCTATGTGTTGCTGTTTTCTGATTGATGAGTGCTGCTGCGATCCCTCCATCATCTTCCTCTGCTGATAATTTACATATAATTTATTATGGGTTTTGCTCATAATTATTAATTAATTATGTTAGATAAATATATCTTGCATGCTTATGTAATTCAAATGATTGTGTTTATTCGGTATTATGAACATGTGGATCTTATAATTTTATGTCTTTAATTTTGATCGTATAATTAATTCAGTTTCGTTCTTTTGTTATCTCTTAATCATAATAAATTTTAGGATCGACTATTTTTCGTCGTATACGCAATGCAATAATGTCCTCCTGCAACAAATATTACTAGTACGTATACAAGATGATACATAAAAATTAAATTTGAAAAGAAGAATGTTGCGTAATATATGAAATTTTTTGGTTACGGTTTATGTGAAAGTGATTGATTTGCGGGTTTTTGTCCCCAATAGTTTGAATTTCTGAGAAAAGCGACAAGCTAGGATGAAAGACTTTGTTGCTCAATTTGAAAATTAATCGGATTCAAAGATTAACCAAATTAAAATCAAATTAATTTTACAAGTTTCACGAGACTAGCTAGTGCCTCTAATTAGAAAATTTAGATTTGAAAATTTTAAAATCCAATAAAAAATTTCTATGTTTTGATAAAAAAAATTTTTTACCATAGCTTTAACTCTTTATTAAAAGAAATAAGAGATCCCCAAAACATATCAAAACACTAGCGTTTGGCTTGGCCTAACTTTAATATATGGTGTAAGATAATAGATATATAATAAGATATTACGTATAATAATTAACTACCTATGCATAGGTTTTATGTTACCATCATTTTTTTAAATAATAATTGAAGTTACATCATTGATCATTATATAAATATGTTTGAGAATTTATTTTAAAATCTAAAAATTTCAGAGGTTATTTTAACAAGGAATTTTTTAACAAGATCGTTTAATAATCAGTGCGACTGATTTATCGAAACCGGTCCACCATAATCCATATCTATATCAATAACCAAAATTCATCGATTAATTTTAATTTATGTCACATACAATTATTACTTTATATTTAGTATGCACGCATCACGATAAAATCATCCATATAAATAAAGACACAAAATAAAAAACAAAACGCGTTTTCTTCTTTACACGTAACGTTTCCACCCACTCCAAATCCTCGTTATGGAGCCAAAGTTATACGTCAAATTTATTGGTCCTATTATAGAAATATGATTACGAAATTAACCTATATATATTTTTATTTTACGTCTGATTTTGGTATGTTGGGAGATATTATTATTTCCGAAACCAATGCCTACGTTACTCTCATCGGTAAAAAACTGATTGAACAAACATGCAATAAAACAGTATTCGAAGGTTCACGAGACTGGACGTTTGAAGGAGTAGTCTCTTGTGAGTTGGTTTTACGGATCATTATCTGTGTGACGGGTCAACCTTACATATATTCACAATAAATAATAATAATTTTGGCATAAAAATTTATTATTTTTCATGAATAACTTAAATAGAAGACTCGTTGAACAAAATTGATCATGAGAACGTTTCATATAAGTTTATGTGTTGAAATAATTATTAGACTCGTATACTTCTTCCCATAATTTTGAGTGAAAATGTATACAGATGATTTTTTTTTTAAGAGAGTCATTTTTTATAGTTAGATCTCGAATCGAAAATCTCGTTCGGAACTTATATTTTGATGTCGACCACAAAATCATCACGAGGATTCCGAAAGCAACCTGCTAGAAGTTCAATGCCAAAAAAAGGCAGAGATAATGAACTTTGTGTGTTTCCGGGATTTCCCTTAAATTACTGACTCTACAAAAGGCATGAACGTCCATTATACTCATTTGATCTTTTTTCTAATGTTTCCTAAAACAATTGACGCGTGAAATTCTCAAACTTTATAATACTATAAATATTAGCGGATAGTGGAATCAGTGGCGGACCTACGTGGTTTCGAAAGGGTGCAACCGCTTCCCTGCAATTTTTTAAAAAATTTGTATTATATATAATCTCCCTTTTAAATGCAAATTTAATTGTGAGACCGCCTTCTTAAATTTTTTTTAAAATAATATAGTACTATGTATATAATATATCTATAAAATATTAATTTAATTATACATTGATTAAGATGATATTTGGTGAATAAGATAAGAATAAATTTATTTTAGACTAATAAATTTTGCATTAATGCATTGTGCTTTGTATTGTCCCGTATTTTTTTTAAAGAAAAGAAAACGAAAAGTCTTTTGGCTTGAATGTAATAAAGGAAAAAAATTTTCAGTTTGCTCAGTTTTATACATTTGATTTCTCTCTGGTGTAGTTAATAAATCTTAGAACTAATTTGATAACTTTATTTTTGACATACGAAATGAGAAGCAGTTCTCTAAAATTGCTGGGATTAGCGAGCTTGCTTATAAAAAAAGATTTAATCAAATAAAAACCAATTATATACTTTGATATATAGATTTAATTAATCTTAAATTTAGCATTATTAATATCCGTTATAACTGTAAAGATAAAGTTTCATCGATGAAAATCATTAAAAAAATCAATTCGTAATAAGTTGGAAGATGATATGTTGTTAAATAATTGTTTAATATTATATATTGAGAGAGGTGTGTTTGAGACCGTTGATAATGAGTTATTATTCAGCACTTTTAAATAATGAAATCTCGATATGTGTTAGTAAAAATATATGATACATAACATTGATTATACGTTGTGTTTTATTAATTTTTAAATTTGTTGAATTCGCTCGTTTTGGTTGAAAATCTTGGGTATTCCATTGAGTGGAACACAAGATGGTGTGTTTTTGTAAATACTAAAAAAAAGTAAATAATGCATTTTAAAATAATTTTTTAGGAAAAATTATTATTTTTTAATATAAAATGGTAGGAGAGAAAAATAGAATATAAAAACTAGTAAAATCATGTAGGTAGTTTGATGAGATCGAGAGCGTTTTAGGTAAATCTAAAATTGCATCATGACTCCATAATAAATACTATATAGTGCTCTTATATTATATTATATATTAGCAATTATGATTTTTAAATGTTCGACAATTTAATTATTTGAAAAATAATATAAAAAATTATCACAAACAAATAACATGTGAGTTTTTGAGATAAAGTACAAATAAGTTGTTTATGCAGATAATTTAATAAGAATTGATAATTGATGACATTTAAAAAATAAGAAAGAGAGAAGTACGTATAAGGATGTTAGAAAAAAATGAAGATAAATTAGTCATTTATAATCTAATATAAAAGAGACGTGGGTTAAATTTAAGTAAAATTAGAAAAAAAATTGGTATGATTTAGCACACAAAAACGATTAGTATAAAGGATATAAATATAATTAATGTGTGTATAACTCATCTTATCAAATCTCGCGTTCTTTTCGTCATATTATTTATCCATCTATTAATTATTTATTTTACATCAATCAAATCATTATTTTTTTTTTTATCTTAAATCAATCAAACCATTGAATTTAAATTACTATATTATCCCTTATAAATAATATTATTCATATCTTATTTATTGTTAAAAGGACAAAATGGTAATTTATCATTTTTATATAAAATTTAATCAATCAAATCAAATAAACTATAATCAATCAATCAAATCAAATACTATATTCACTATCATTTTTTATTACAGTATATTATTTATCTATGTATTATTTATCTCATCGTACCTAACAAACGGTACCTAATAGCATAGATATATCTATACTATATTACAGCTTTAGTCTTGTGATTATTATATTTCTGGGCAATCTAGTTTAGCTATTTATGTTTAAAATTTTTATTCTCAAAACCTATAATTGCTTATTTTCCGTGATTTTCAGTATCCTAAATTTTCAACCATTATTTAATGATTTAAGAATTTTGGCCAAAAGTACTAAAATTAATTATTGTAATACAATAAGTTACTACAGTTGATTTTGTTATAATCATGCTTGTTTGGTATTATGTTTTATGGTTGAAAAACATTAAACCAATGACTCACTTACATAAATTTTTTGTACTTCACGAAAGATATTTTAATTTTAGAAATTATAATTTAATAATATTCAACTATTAATTATATTTTTAAACATAATATCCTAAAATTGGGAAATTCTGTTTTTTCTTTTAAATAACAGCATTTATTTTAACGACTATAATCCGATCCCCAAATATATAAAAGACCTAAGCCCAATGTCCAACGTAGCAATTTTTATTGGGTTGAAAAAAAAGAGAGAAGAAACTCGGCCCATTAGGCCGAGTCGAGGTTGTCTCGACAAAAAGAAAAGAAAAGGTGTAATATGCAAATTGCAACCTTGAGCTCAATCAAGTGGCGTTTTGAGTTTCGACTCGAGTATTAATTTTTTTTATTAAAATATTGTTTTTTAAATTAAAAAAAATCAAAATCGAGTTGCTCAAGTCATGTAATAATATTTATTACAAACTTAATTTCTTGAGCTCGAGCTCAAATAATGTTTTGATCGAGTTGCTCAAGTCATGTAGTTCAAATTTATCTCCTTTTTTAGTATAATTCTTATTCACAAAAAATCTCGTGAGATTATCTCACATTTTATTTTATGACACGAAACTCTTACTCGATCCGATTGATTAAAAAAAATATTATTTGTTATTTCAATAATATTATTTTGCACTCTATATTCAGATACGAATAACTTCTCACAAATAAGTTTTCATGAGATAGTTTTACACCATACTTACAAAATATCAAAATTCAATCAAATTATTCAATTTGATACTGGTATTCCTATATAATAATTATTATAATTTAAATTATTATATAAATCTGAAAATTTGTAATTCTTTTTATTACCCTATTTAATATACATAAGAATTTCGAAAATATTTATTATTATTATTAGTATTATTAGTATACTACCATGCAACATGTTCTATTATTATTAATATTTGTTAAAAAAAACTATTATTATTATAATTATTATATAAACTAGATTATATATTTTGGATTTGGAAGATTATGATTTTTTACCCTCCCCAGCTCCCCCTCTCATCATCGTGTTCGTAAATCGTACCATTTATTAATCTCTCCCAGAATGGGCGGCGATATGATCAAGCGGCGGCCGTCGTACATCTCCGCCTGCGTGTCACCGTCGTGTGCTCCGTCCAACGTCGAAGACTACTCCCGCATTCCGTCGACCCACGACAAGTTCCCCAATCTGAACCGCCGACTGAGGAAACTCCTCCGCAAGCTCGGCATTTACGGCGGCCGGAAAACCATCACCTTCCAATACGACGCCGTCAGCTACTCCCAGAACTTCGACGATGGCTGCCGCAGGGATGATCCATACGTGAGGTCTTAGCGTCACCCACCGTTTTCGATATGTAAAAAAGGATTTAGGATTTCATCCATCCATTTTCTTCAGTCTTATTTTTTGCTTCATTATTTCATGTTCTGGTTTTTTCTGTTCCAACAAATTTGGTTCCCTTTTCTTGATTTTTATCGGTTAATCTTTCAGACTCGCCAACGGCGATTGATGAATGCTATAAGTATGAAGAAGGTTACACACGATTACGTGTCGTTGGACGGTTTTTTTTTTTTTTTTTTTTTAATCTCAAAAACTTTCGTTGTACATGTAGTATAACTCGTGACGATTTATTCAGTATAATGTTTATTTCTCAGAGATTTTGTACGAGAAATGAGTCCGAAAGAACCGTGGATCTCTAACATATTCAAAATAACCATAAAATCTTTTCTTCCTACAATCAAGCTGGATTATATAACTAAAACTTTGAGAAAGTCAGCTTGAAATGATTTTTTAGAAGTTCAAATAATTTGAATTTGAGTGACAAATCTATATATACTCTTTAAAATGTTGTACTAAATATATAGGACTTTATTTCGTGATAATAATAATGTAATAAACACTCGAATACTTATAGTTGTTTTTTTGAATTGTGAAATGTGTGTAATTCTAGTATAAATAGTTCTAACTGTAGTATACATTTTTTTTTTTAATTTTCGTAAAAATAATATGATTAATTATTTGAGGATTAGTTCTTTTTTCTAATCTAGAATATGTTTTATTTATTTTGGAAAAAAAATGCATGCCGTTTGGATCGGATTATTTTATTGAAATTTGGAATATTTCCTTAAATAATTTTAGCAGTAATAATAATATAAGATTATAAATATGGCATTGATACCGATTTATTTTCCTTCTGGCCTATATGGGCCTTTCGGGTATATTGTGCTGTTATGAGCCCAATGCTATACGAACCCGTTCAGTGGGTTGAGACCTTGGAACAACGAGAATCTAGCCCGGTCCAACAGAATCGAAAATGTACTTTAATTCGTAGCTTGTTCTTTTTCCCCACTTTTCAAAGTAAATTGTTTTAAAAATAAAATAAAATAGGGTTTCTTATCTAATAATCTTCAACAATCAATTGGCTATTGAGAATTGTGCTGTTAGCTGCCTAGCTATGTTTAGAAAAAAAAAATGAAAAAAGAATTCTGGCGTCCAATGGTGAGGTTGGATTCGTACAATCAAATATCTCGAAAAGTTCGTCCGAGGAGTGCGCCAGAGATAATCAAACTCTCAGTTATTTACCAAAAATTTATCTATTCCACCAACTCGAACATTGAAGGAAAAAGTTACATCACTTTTGTTTTATGTAGATTCCATTCATAGTGCAATTTAATTATTAAATTTAAATAATACTTTGTGTATCTATTGAGTTAATCAATGTATTGAAGTCAACAGATCGAGTGGATTGAACAAAATTAAATATACACTCATCAAACCAATTCCTTAATAATCCTCTCTTGGATTGAGTTGTCTAGTGAAGGTCTTATCTAGTAACGATGTATTCAACCAATCACTTTCAATTATTTTTTATTTTTGAATAAGGCTAAAAAAAACAGTATCTCTGAAATTGAATTTCTCAAGATTTTGACATCTTGTAATAGACCATATCAAAGTAGGCCAATTCGCGTTTTGACCCAACGTGAAATTAGCAAATACACCCCTTTATATCTATATATGTATTGTTAAGCAATGGAATCCGGATATCTTCACAATAGTATGATATTGTCCTTGACATTGGGAGTAAACCCTCATGATTTTGCTTTTGAACTCTACCCAAAATACTTCATACCAATAAAAATATCATTCATATATTAACTAATGAGCTTTCTCTTAAATACTATATATTGTAAATAACACATTCCCCTCTAACAAAATCAATTTGTAAAGTCAACCGATCTAGCTATACTGTGTATGTGGATAGATTTCAACATAGCATATATGATTACATTTTCCAAAAATTAGACTATTATTATTATTATTATTATTGAATAAATATCCTTTTAAGTCAAGGATGTTTTACTAGTTCTTAAAATATTATGATGCACGCGAAGAAATAGTAATAAGATAGTAATAAAATATTATTTTTTCATAAATTAGGTAGAGTGGAACCTTATTAAAGATATATCTTCGGAGATGAATTTGATATTTATGACTTTCGAATATAGTTTTATTTTTTTTAATGAAGTAATATATCAAATATTATATCCAAATTTCACTTATTTACAAATTATTAATACAAAATAAAATAAATTTAAAATGACACCATTATTTAGTGAATTTGAAATCTATCTTAATTATAATAAAATACTATATATGTAAGAAATGTATTTGAAGTTTATGATATCAATTAATTCTCTAAACAACAAAAATCGATATAAAATCCATCAACAATCTAAACGCAACATATTAAATTTATGATATATAGTCCTCAAAATGGATCAGTAAACCAATATTTTATAAATAATTCATCAAGTGCTGTGGTGGCCATAATTTTTTTTTATTTTTTACTTTGATTGACTAATTTATAATATTTAGAGGAATTTATGTTTGGGGTAGGAACTTTGAACAGAATCCAAACGAGCGTATGTTAAAAATTTGTGTATAATTGTACAAGACATACGACTCAAATTAATAAGCAAGGATCACATATATTAACCATAATTAATTAAGAAATCGATAGCAACATAATAACTTTTAAATCATTGTTCGTTTAATCCTGTATTTCAGTTTAAGTTCAGTAATTAAATTGAAAAAATTATAGCATAAAAATAGAAGGCGTTTTACAAGTTTATTAAAAACAACTTATAAGCTCGTAAAATTTATAAACTATTTTTAAAGCTTATAAGATGTAACATGTAAGCTATTAAAGTGTTTGGATAAAATTATTTTTAATAATTTAAAGATGTTGATGTATTTGGTATTATAAAATCTTTTTATTATCAAAATTATCAAAAAATGTATAATATTATGAATGTAATAAATTAACACCATAAATTTGTGAAATAATAATAATAAATAATATAATAATTATTATTTTAATCTTTGTTAACCCATTTTATTTATTTTTTAAAAATGTGATCTGTAAAGTTTATAGACCAAAAATACGAAATACAACGAAAATGAATTTATTATATTCTCACATCTACATGTTCAATTAACTTTAATGGGATTTGAGTACTTGGTAGCATCTTTCAACCCTTCTTGATCGTGGTTGCTACTTTGCTACGGAACAATTTTCCTATTAATGCCAGAGCACTTTCCCTATGTCCAGATGATTATAAAGAGAGTAGTAATTGTACTAACTTCGATTTTTTTTTTTTTTTGTCTTTTGACAGAAACCATGAAATCTATTGAGAATGTTATTTGTTTAAAACTGATGTTCTTTTATGTGGCTAATTTGACAAGAATAACCTATATTGCGCTCATAAAAATTTACTTAAACAAAACTAAAGAGAAAAGTCAAACACTTTTTTCTTCCATTTTGAAGTTATTGCAATCAGTTTTGCTTAATTTTTCCTTTTCTTTTTGAGTATATATATTTTAATATGTATAATATAATATAAGTTTCGTACAATCGACGGATTTAGTGGTTTACCGTCAAAATAATTAAAAAAAAAATCCAAATCATAAGACCAACATTGCAATTTTCTCACGAACCATTTAAAATTTCGTAAAGGGCAAAGGAGTCAATCACCTACAAATGTGCTCTGGCATTAGGAAACTTTCTTGGGCATCATCAATCATCAATCTAATGAATCTCATCTCACCGTTAATTTTCAACCAATCAAGCCGCCATTATTGCCCTAGTCTATTGCATGTCCTCCTCATGACTTCTTTTTTCACACAAACACACACACACACACACTAATTAGACTTTGGCCAAATGCAAATAAAGGGGAAGAAGTCAAACATGCATTTTGGTGTATTAATTAATTAATTGATGGAAGCCCACACTAATAATTTCCAGAATAAAAAAACAATATTGGGAAGTTACATTTGAATCTCTCTCACTATAAAAATCGTGCCAATATTATTATTATTCCAGGGCGGGGCAGATAAAAAAAAAAAAAAAAAAAAGAAATCTGCAATGGAGCATATGTTGGGTTTGCTGAGGATTAATGTGTTGAGAGGGATAAACCTTGCTATCAGAGATTCCTGCAGCAGCGATCCTTACATGGTTTTTAGGATGGGCAAACAGGTAATTAGTTCTTTCTCTTTTTTTTTTTTTTAACAAAAATTAATTCTTGGGATTTTTCAGCTCTCTTGGATTGACTTTTTTTTTTTTGGTTTATATATATAATATAATTGATTAGCTACATGAATGAAAATTTCTGGGTATGATTCGATTTTGATTCTTGGTGATGGGTTTGTGTGGAGAATTTTTTCTTGGTCGTCTTGATCTGTCAGTCAACTTCTGCTGCAAATGACTTCCCACGATTAATTTGCTTCAACAAAACTAACACAAAAACTCTTTTTAGAATGTTTCCCGGGTCATGGTGTTATACCCGACTCAGATCATAAAAAATATTATACGTGTAAATTGAGTTGAATCATCTCACGGTTATAAATTTGTCAAATCGTCTAATTGTGTTATATGTATATATACTTGATTCAATTCATAGAAGTCAAATTGTGTTATATGGATATTTACAGTTGTCAAAATGGGTCTGCGAAATGGGTCAACTCGCAACTTACCCGTTAATTGGCAGGGCGGACCGATCCAATATTTAGGCGAGTTAGAAAATTATCAACTCAACCCGCTTATTTGGTGGTGCTAGAGGCCAACCCGTCACTTTTTAGTTATATTTGACGGGTTGGGATGGGATGACTTGCAACCCTCCACAACCCACCACTTGGCGGGACGGAGCGGGTCTGCCCACTATTTAGATGAGTTGGAAATTCGTCGATCTAACCCACCTACATAGCGGGGCGGGTGGGCCAACCGAACGAGCCCAACTCACTTTGACAACTTTATAGATGTCTACTCGAGTCAATTCATAAAAAATATTACTTTTAAGGATAAAATATTATACATCTAAATTAAGTTGACCCATCTAACGGTTATAAATATATGAGATTGTCAACGAGATCTTGCTCTTAAAAGAGACCTAACTTTAGCAAATAGTGTGGATAACAATTATAAATATATGAGATTGTCAACAAAATCTTGCTCTTAAAAGAGACCTAACTTTTAATAAATAGTGTGGATAGGCACACCTATGATAAAGTTGTAATCTTATACTAAATGATATCGGAATTGTTTTCCATTTCACGTTTTATATTATTCGAGTTTTCACTTTATTATTTTTAGCCTTTTCTTTTTGAAAAAAATAAAAACAGCAGTATTATATAGTTTTATTGTATTATTTTTAGACTTTTGTTATAAAAAACAACAGTAATACGTCTTATTTAAGTTTGCGTATATTGTTATACAGATTAAGAAAAGATAATACTATATATAAAAATTAGACTATATATAATTGGGCTGATGAAAAGAAAATGTAATATAAATAAGTGGGTTAATTAGAGAAGCCGTTTGGATTTCATATACAGTTTTTTTAAAAAAGTGTTTTTTTAAGCTCTAATTTTTGGCTTTTGAAAAAAATCTAAATTTGACTTAAAAATGTGTTTTTTTTAAGAATTTAAATGACCATCCAAACATCTTATAAATTAAAAAAAACATTTTTTTAAAAAAATATTTTTTTGGTCTAACTTTTGATACCAAACGGGACCTATGAATGAGATAAACATCTTTTTCTGGTCCTCCAATTAAGTTGGCCTTCTTGATTATTAATTAATAGTAATTGACTTTATGTTAAAGCCAAAATGTGTGTCAAAAGTCTGGGGTACAATTTATGTTACGCTCAGGCTTACATTAACATGATAAGCTACAAATATACAATCGAACCTAATTACATCTCTTTTATTTTATTTTATTTTATTTTATTTTATTTTTATCATCTAAAATGTACCTCTAACATGAGTTATAAATTGGGATTTTGCAAATTCCTGAAATCATTATTTGTGTCAATGCATGTAACCAGAAATTAAAGACTCGCGTGGTGCAACAGAATCTCAATCCTGAATGGAACGAAGAGCTTACGCTATCTATTTCTGATTCCTCTATTCCAATCAGAGTGGTAAGTATATATTTTGATTTAATACTAAGAATTATATATATATATCTAATTTAATTTCGTAAACAAATTGTGTTGTGTTGCAGCAAGTATACGATAAAGATTTATTCACACCAGATGACAAAATGGGTGATGCAGAATTCGACATCAAAGCCTTTGTAGAAGCTGTCAAAATGAGGCTTGAAAATGTTCCCAGCGGAACTGTGATCACAAAACTTAAGCCAAACAGGGAAAACTGCCTAGCTGAAGAAGCCTCCATTGTTTGGGAGAATGGCAAAGTCATACAACATATGTTTCTCAGGCTTCGAAACGTGGAACGCGGTGAAATCGAGCTTCAGCTGCAGTGGATCGACATCCCCGGATCCCGCGGTTTATAGTTTGTACAAGAACATGCATGTAACTTGTTTTTCGAATCTTCCGGATTAGGACCAAGGCATGTTGCATGTATCTATTGAAGCATGTTTAGGTAGTGTTTGGTTTGCAAACATCTTTTTTTAAAAAAGCTGTTATGAAAACTTTTTTTAAGAAAAACCAATAATCACTTTTTTTTTTTTTTTTTTTTTTTTAATTTAAAAGCATTTGCGAATACTGTCTTAATCAGGTGTACCAATGTATGCGTTTCAAGAGATAACTTAAGAATGTACTACTATAGTTGGAAGTTGTAATATCATGGAAAAAAATAATGTTTGTGTAATTCCATTGTTGTTACTATGTATTGTTTTTTTTGCTAATGAGATGTGTAAAAACACACACACTATAAATTTGAGAAATGATCTGAATTGGAGTAACATTACTTGTACGTATATTTGTACGAAGTTATCAAATATTTAGTGAGTTTGATGACTATTTATCTTGGATTATACTCGAGGATAAGAATATTCAAGCACTAGTATTGATATCCGTGATAAAGAGAGAGAGGAAAAAAAAACTATGTAACAATTTTGCTAAATAATAAAAAAAACTGAACGAATAAAGAATACTACCAATTCATGGGATCTGGATCCTCTGTTGTGGAGAGAGAAACAACACAAAATACTGTGCAATATATAGATTTCTGTAATTCATATCACAAGATTAAATAATTAATTATTTAATTAATTACACACATAAAATATTGAAATTATGTATATTTTAATGCTCAGTATCATGTGATGTTGTTCTCTCCACATCAAAGAATCTTTTTCCCAATTCATGACCCGGATCTTTCATGTCGTTCATGGATTCGGATCCGATAGAATCTTTCGACCTGGATACGGATCCAGATCAACACATGGTTGGAAGTTGGAAGTTGGAACGATGGTCGATGGAAGAAAGATCCAAATGGGTAGTATCCAATAGGACCACTGATTTCCCCGGCCTTCTATAGCTGAATACTTAAAAGGCCCAATGGCCCACTTGATATAACTCAAGACTCGATAACAAAAAAGTTGCTGGAAAATTTCCCCAATTATCTTTCCTTCGGACAACATAATCATTACTTTAATTAAAACTTAAAAATATAAAAAAACAATATATTATTCATTTCTATATGTTATTCTGACTCATGTCACTCATCAGTATCTTATGATATTTTTATCACATTTGTACACATGTTTCATTCATCTCGTCCATAACATCAAACGATAAGTCAGTTTTAATTTTCCTAGTCAAAATTGTAAACGCTTCAAAAATCTACACTATTCAATAATGCATAAATGATTTAGAATAACTATTTTGATTATTTTAATAGATGGAAAAAAAAATCACTCCTTTTTTTAATTTAATAAAAATTATTTTGAGAAGCTATTAAATTCTAAAATATCCTAAATTATTTTTTAATTATAAACAAAAACTTTAATGTACTTAAAATTAAAATCAATAAATTAAATATTTAAACAATAACAATTAATTATATTAAAATATATGCACGTGACTCATCATGTGCGTGTGGCTATTTAATTATAAAGGGCGAGAGCACCGAAAAATGGCAAGAATACAACCACAATTATTCGGGCTATTGGATATTTTCCGGCCTGATCCATCAATATTTAATGGCCTTCTCTACGACAAGGACACATGGTCCAAAATAGATGAGTACTCGTTGTCTTTAAATGGATCCATTACATATTGTACATATGTCTGGCACTAAATGGATCATCCACAAGTACAGAAATGGAAAGTCAAATTAATAATACTGCGTTTTCGGACCTTATAACAACCATTCTCCTTAGATATGCCCACAGTGAACTCGGGACAATTTCAACTTATAAGTATGCTTTTATTTTACAATCCTTCACATTTACCAGGCCAAAATATATACCTCCAGATACCATTTGGTATCATAGATGTGATGTACGATAGATAAATAAAAACATGATGAAATGTGGATAAGCAAGACATACATATACATAATATGTTGTTTTGTATGTTTTTTATTTTGTAGGATTATTGTGTTTGTTCTCTTAATTACCATTGTCAATTTCACACAATTTCTCTTATATGACACTCATCCTCCACTAATACCATGAGTTAAGAGGTATTTGTCATCAAGCCTACATCTAATGTTATACCGGGCCATGAGATATCATTGGGTTAACAAAAAAATGAAAAAAACATGGGATGAGTAAAAATTTGTGTCTCATCTCACTTTCATCTCATGTACCAAACGGTGCCCCAAAGTATTGTCGGGAGAAAAGTTAAGCCTCATAAATGAGGCGGTGGGTGGCTTGTCAATTGTGGCAGCAAGTGGCTTGGTTATGCAATTATGCATTACAAGTGTACGTAAATCCGAGAATGAATTCTCACACTTTGGACCTAAAAATAGGTGTGTCCGATTCTCAGTTTGATCATCCCATCTTCAGTTCTTTTCTCTAGTTCTAAATAGCATTCAATACTTTTGAGTGTGTTTCTATATATATTTATGAGATAGGTTTTCTCCTGTATTAAGAGAGTGAGTGTCTCTTTAGAAACACAGAGAGATGTTGTAAT
Organism: Henckelia pumila; assembly: GCF_033568475.1. Lineage (NCBI taxonomy): Eukaryota > Viridiplantae > Streptophyta > Magnoliopsida > Lamiales > Gesneriaceae > Henckelia > Henckelia pumila. The sequence continues at coordinate 6,711,484 of NC_133121.1, read as the reverse complement.
TCTCCAAATATTATAGTGGAATCTTTTGGTCTTGCCCGTGGTTTTTACCCTAATAATTTTTAGGGATTTTCCACGTAAATCTTGGTGTCTATTTTAGTCTTCAATTTGCATAGTTTCTATCTCGTAATGCCGCACCTGGAACCAACAAGTGGTATCAGAGCCTTGGCTTAAAATTTCTTAAAATTCTGAGTATGCTCTGTGGTTGCAGCTGTGATTGATCTTCCACATCAGAAAATATTTTTTGAAGATTTTATAAGGCAGGATTCTTGTAATCAAGATGACGTCAAAATACGAGATAGAAAAGTTCAATGGGAGCAATTTTTTGCTGTGGAAATTGAAGGTGCAAGCAATTCTAACAAAGGAACGTTGCTTGACAGCTATTGGAGATAGACCGACGGATGTCACGGACGATCAAAAGTGGAACGAGATGAATCACAATGTTGTTGCCAATTTGCACTTGGCTATAGCGGATGAAGTTTTGTCAAGTATCTCTGAAATAAAAAGCGCAAAAGTTATTTGGGATACTCTGAAAAAACTGTACGAGGTCAAGTCACTACACAACAAAATTTTCCTAAAGAAAAAACTTTATACTCTTCGGATGGCGGAATCCTCATCGATGACCGATCATATCAACACACTGAATACTCTATTTTCCCGGCTCACCTCTATGGGGCATAAAATAGAGGAAAAAGAACGTGCGGAGCTTCTACTTCAGAGTCTACCAGATTCATACGATCAGCTCATCATCAATGTTACCAACAATGTTCTTTCGAATAATTTAAATTTTGACGATGTCTTAACTGCGGTTCTTGGATAAGAGAGTCGTCGAAGGAACAAGGAAGATAGGTTGGCAACGTCGAAGCAATCAGAGGCTTTACCGATGACGAGAGGAATATTGACGGAGCGTGACTCCAGTGGGAGCCAAAGATATGGTAGATCCAAGTCAAGAAGTAAGAAGAAAAATATTTCCTGCTTTAAATGTGGCGGTAAAGGGCACTTCAAGAGAGAGTGTACGAAGAGCATCGATAATGGATCTCAAGGAAATGTGGCCAGTACTTCAGGCGGTGGTGAAATATTATTCAGCGAAGCAGCAACGGTTGCGGAAGGCAGACACAAATTTTGTGATGCATGGATTATGGATTCAGGAGCGACGTGACATATGAAGTCAAGAAGAGAATGATTCGATCAGTATGAACCAGTCTCAGGAGAATCTGAATTCATGGAAAATGATCATGCCCTGGAAATCGCTGGGGTCGGTACCATCAAAATCAAAATGTTTGATGGCACTATTCGCACCATACAGGAGGTACGACATGTGAAGGGCCTGACAAAAAATCTTTTGTCTTTGGGGCAATTGGATGATATTGGGTGCAAAACCCGTATCAAGAAAGAGATCATGAAGATTGTGAAAGGCGCGCTTGTGGTTATGAAAGCGGAAAAAGTTGCTGCAAATCTGTATGTATTGTTGGGGGAAACACACAAAGAGGCGGAACTAGCTGTTGCATCAATTGGTTCGGGAGAAGAATCAACAGTGTTGTGGCATAGAAAGCTTGGACATATGTTAGAACGAGGAATGCAGATTCTCTCTGAACGAAAGCAGTTGCCAGGGCTTACAAAAGTGACTCTACCCTTTTGTGAGCATTGTGTTACCAGTAAACATCAGAATGAATCAGCTCCAATATGCCTTTGCTTTTGGCAGTAGATGTGCCAAACCTACCCTTTTGTGAGCATTGTGTTTGTTGGAAAACTGGCGAGTTCCCAGACCAATTACGATTGATACCCGGTGCAGCGGAAGTTTAAAAATTTTCTCATGGAACGATTCCATGGTGTGGGTATCAACCATACAACGATTGAATTATTGTGTGTGTAAAATTTAAATAACAATTAAATAAATTTTACCTCAAATCTCGCAACGAGATTAATGGACACCAACAGAACAATTCTGCTCTTGTTGTCTCTCCCTGGAACCGATGAACGCCTTCAATCAGGTCCACGAACAGAGGTTTAATCCCTCTGATAGATTGCACTAGAAAATCTATCAGAAGTTTTCTGCGAAGAGAATACACGAATTTGATTCGTTATTCCTTACTGCGATTCAAAATCACAGACCGGAATTTTCTCGGTGACAGAGCAAGGGGGCGGCCGAAATATTATTTGAGAGAGCTAGGGTTTTTCGATTTTTGCTCTCAAAAATTATGACCTGTTGTGTGTAATTTCTGTACTGAAATAACTTATTTATAATGCAGGCCACTAACACCTTAGGGCCCATTAATCATAAGCTGGGGCCCGACAAGCAAAGCCCGCTCGTTCAGAAATTAATATAAAATTCATCGTGACTCCGATTGATGAAACGATTTCACCAATGTGCACAGAAACCATTTCTGCACATTTTAAAGTCAAAATAAATTTTCCTGAATCCGAATTCAGTGGTTTCCAAAAATGTCCATCCCTATGTCATTTTAGGAAATCCTACTCCCTTACTCTTATTTTAAGAAGTCCAACTCCTTAGTTCATTAAATTTAACTCTTTAAATTTAACTATCTCAACGGGGATTAAAACTCCATTACACTGTGTGACCCTCAATGGTTCAGGGATACAGCTAGCCGTGGGCTCACAACTCCTTGTGACTCGGAACAACACTTTCCGACTTGCCCAACGAATCATGGTAAAGCGCCTAGCAACATCGCCCCATGATTCCCTAGGTATCACTGATAGTGCCTACAAGAACCAGTAGATTTTGGTTAACGTACAGTACGGTCCCTTCATCCAAATATCCCGATCGAATCAACAACCATTGGTATATCGAGAGTCGCTCAAGATTCGATAACTATGCAATACATCTTGAAGATCAAATTAGTGACATCGCATGTGCTACTAAGAAACCATTTCTTAAATCACATCAAGTACTCTGGCCAGAGATTTGTCACACTAATATCTCCTCAGATCGCATAGGATATCCATACTCGCAAGTATGTGGTGAATCCTTGACAACAATGCATTGACTCCTATATGTGTCGTAACTGTACCCAATCTCGACACCTGATGACCCCCTCAGAGTCGGTAAACGAGTCAAAGCACAGTACTAGCATATAGAGTCTCCATGATGTTTCAAGTCGTAAGGACTAATGGTGTACAACCAAAACCGCGGACTTTATCCACTCGATAAGTGATAACCACTTGGAAAGTCCGGATAGGGTAGTTCGACTATTCATCCTATGAATATCCATTTGCATGCTTCGAACATCTCCATGTTCCCTACCAATGAAACGTGGTACTCCGCATCGCAAATGCTAGTCTCAAACTCGAGCGATCCTTATCCTTATTATCGGACGGCTCAATCGACTAGGAACGGTTTTAGAATATACAGTGACTATAAGATGTATTTCATGATAGACATCTCCATGTTCTACCACATCTTACATACACTATAGTATATTCAAGGTCTTTATCAAAACAACAATAGTATATCACAATATAACAATATGAAGTAATATAAAGTCATTGCCATAATAGTGTAAATAATATTAAACAAAAGATTGTTTATACAAAGAGTCATCAAAGCCCATAGCCACACAGTTGGCTCACTGGGCACCCACTCTTACAATCTCCCACTTGCCCTATAGCCAACTAGTCATACTACGTAGACCCATTGCTTCGCGATGTTTGTCAAACAATGGTCCTGGCAAAGGCTTAGTAAGTGGATCAGCGATATTGTCTGCAGAGGCCACTCGCTCGACACTGATGTCTCCTCTTTCCACAATCTCCCGGATTATGTGGTATTTCCTCAGTACGTGTTTGGATCTTTGATGAGACCTTGGTTCCTTTGCTTGAGCAACGGCACCCGTGTTGTCGCAGTACACCGGGACTGGACCAACAAATTCAGGAATGACGCCCAACTCTTGGACGAAATTCCTCATCCAAACGGCCTCTTTAGCAGCAGCTGATGCTGCAATGTATTCAGCCTCAGTGGTGGAATCCGCTGTGGTGTCCTGCTTGGAACTCTTCCAAGAGACAGCACCGCCATTGAGCATGAACACAAATCCAGAGGTTGACTTCGAGTCATCCACATCACTTTGGAAGCTAGAGTCGGTATAGCCTTCCAGTTTGAGTTCTCGTCCTCCATAAACCATGAACATATTCTTAGTCCTTCGCAAGTACTTAAGAATGTCCTTCACGGCTTTCCAATGCATCTGACCAGGATTAGACTGATATCTGCTCGTGACACTCAGAGCAAATGCTACATCCGGTCTGGTAGATATCATCCCATACATGATACTACCTATAGCTGACGCATATGGTACATGTGTCATATTCTCTATCTCTTCATCAGTCTTGGGACACATAGACTTGGATAGAGAAACTCCATGACACATGGGTAGATGTCCTCTTTTGGACCCATCCATTGAAAACCGTTTCAATATGGTATCGATGTAGGTTGATTGAGTGAGTCCTATCATTCTCTTAGATCTATCTCTATAGATCTGAATCCCTAGAATGTAGGATGCCTCACCCAAATCCTTCATCGAAAATCTACCTGATAACCATATCTTTGTTGACTGCAACATCCCTACATCATTCCCAATGAGTAGGATGTCATCAACATAAAGTACTAAGAATGTCACAGCATCCTTAACTACTTTCTTGTACACGCAAGGTTCCTCCGGGTTCTTGATGAAACCAAAATCTTTAATTGTTTCATCAAATTTCTGGTTCCAACTTCTTGATGCTTGTTTTAGACCATAAATTGATCTCTGAAGCTTGCATACCTTATGCTCGCTTCCCATGGATGTGAACCCCTCAGGCTGCTTCATATAGATTTCTTCCTTAATGTCTCCATTAAGAAAAGCAGTCTTCACATCCATTTGCCATATCTCATAGTCATACCATGCAGCTATGGCAATAAGGATTCTTATGGACTTGAACATAGCAACTGGTGAAAAGGTTTCATCATAGTCAACTCCTTGCCTTTGAGTATAACCTTTCGCCACCAATCGCGCCTTGTAGGTCAATACCTTACCATCAGGCCCAAGCTTTCTTTTGTAGATCCATTTACACCCTATTGGAACAATTCCATCGGGAGGATCTACCAAAGACCAAACTTGGTTTGTATGCATCGAATCCAATTCTGACTGCATAGCTTCAAGCCATAAATTCGAATCCGCATCAGAAATTGCTTCCTTGAAGTTTCTTGGATCACATCCAATGTCGGGTTCATCTTGATCCCCTTCAAGAAGAAGACCATATCGAACTGGAGGTCTAGAAGTCCTTTCGGATCTTCTAGGTGCAGGCGTGTCCAGCAATGGTTCCTGAGGTGTAGGATCGTTATTTTGTATTTCGGGTTCTTCTCGAACTTCTTCGAGTTCCATCATCTCGCCTTTCTTATCCAATAAGAATTCCTTCTCCAAGAAGGTGGCATTCCTAGAAACAAACACCTTTGTTTCAGCAGGATAATAGAAATAATATCCGATTGAATTCTTTGGATACCCCACAAAATAACACAAGCTGGATCGACTATCCAACTTATCTCCCACTGTCCGCTTCACGTAAGCAGGACATCCCCAAATCCTCAAGTATGAATACTTAGGAGCTTTGCCATTCCATAACTCGTATGGTGTTTTGTCCACTGCTTTGGTGTGGACGTTATTCAACAACAATACCGCCGTTTCAAGCGCATAGCCCCAAAACGAAGGTGGAAGCTCAGTGAAGCTCATCATAGATCGAACCATGTCCAACAAAGTTCGATTACGACGCTCCGATACACCATTAAGCTGTGGTGTCATAGGAGGAGTCCACTGAGAGAGAATCCCATTCTCTTTTAGATAGTCCAAAAACTCGGTACTCAAGTATTCTCCACCTCGATCCGATCGAAGTGCCTTAATACTTTTACCTAGCTTGTTTTCTACTTCAGCCTTGAATTCTTTGAACTTTTCAAATGCTTCAGACTTATATTTCATTAAATATAAATACCCATACCTTGAATAATCATCAGTAAAGGTAATGAAGTAGGTGTGGCCATGTTGAGTCCCTACTCTAAATGGACCACAAACATCTGTATGGATCAAATCCAACAGATTTTGACTACGTTCAGGCTTCCCCTTAAAAGGAGATTTAGTCATTTTCCCTTTTAGGCAGGATTCACAAGTAGGTAGAGAGTTAATATCAGACATATCAAACATGCCCTCTCCCACTAGCTTGTTCATCCTCCTTGAGGAAATATGACCTAGTCTAGCGTGCCAAAGGTTTGCCGGGTTTTGACTATCGATTTTCCTTTTGTTTGTTGTTGCCGGTTTGTCAATACAATTTATTGGAACGTCTTTTAGTTTTAAATTGTATAGATCGTTTTCAAGTTGTCCATTTCCAATTAAACATTCATTCTTGTAAATACTGCAAATCCCATTCACAAAATTACAAGAATAACCATCTCTATCAAGCATAGAAATAGAAATAATGTTTTTAATTAAATCTGGCACAAATAAAACATCTCTCAACAATAATTTAAAACCATTCTGCAAAATCAAACAAACATCTCCTATGGCCGTAGCTTCAACTCTGGAACCATTCCCGAGCCTCAGCTGGGTCTCACCATTCTAAGCCTGCGACTTCTTGTCATCACCTGCAAATCATTGCAAATGTGAGATCCACATCCGGTATCCAATACCCAAGAAGTTGTATTAAGTGACATGTTTATTTCGATATAGAACATACCCTTTGCAGTTCCCAACTGCTCAAGATACTCCTTGCAGTTGCGCTTCCAATGACCCGGCTTCTTGCAGTAATGGCAAACATCCTTGGATTTTCCATCGTTTGAAGCCTTTGTCTTTTGCTTCTTCTCGGGTTCCACTTTCTTGGGTGGGGCAGAACGTTTCTTGCCCTTCATACTTGGCCCCTTCTTTGCAGAAGATGAGGAGCCCACCAAGAAAGCTGGCTTATCCTTCTTAAGTGTGGATTCATATGTAACGAGCATATTGACCATCTCTTCAAGGGTGGCCTCTATCTTGTTCATATTAAAATTTATCACGAATCCATCAAATGAAGAAGGAAGAGATAGAAGCAGCAAGTCCACATTGAGTTCATGCTCCAACACCAAATCAAGGGTCGCTAACTTCTGTATGAGCCAAATCACTCGTACCCCATGATCACGGACCGAAGTCCCTTCACGCATGCGGCACGTCATCAACTCCTTAACAGTAGAGAACCTTTCAGCCCTCGACTGAGCCCCAAAAAGTTCCTTGAGTTGCGTGTGAATGTCAGCAGCATTCACCGTGTCCTCAAATCGCCTCTGGAGTTCATCAGACATCGAGGCTTGCATATAGCATTTGGTCTTGATGTCATGGTCACACCATGCATCAAGTTTGGCCAATTCCTCCGGACTTATGTCAGCTGGTGCTTCCTTCGGAGGTGCTTTCTCTAACACGTAGAGCATTTTCTCCGAAGTTAAGACAATCTTCAACTTCCGGAACCATTCCGTATAGTTGGCGCCAGTCAGCTTGTTTTGTTCGAGGATCGAGAATAAAGGATTTCGCGAATTCATTGTATGAAATACTGAAAAAGAAAAACAGACATATATCAATGATTGTTTAACAATTTACTAAGACATAAAATAGGCGAATTTAATTTTATGAATCTCACTCCCACTATTTTAACGATTTCACCACCCTCTAGTGAAAACGGGAAACTTTTTCCTTAGTGAGAACATGGAGTCCAATTGACAAACTTATGGTCCCGAATAATATCAGCCAACCATAATTCTCAAAAGGTAGAGCCCAATTGCTTCCAAAGCAACCCCCATGTATTTACCTCATGTCCAATAAGGGCCCAATAATATGACGCCGTTTAAAGTGACATGTCAAGATGACCCATCAATATTAAGTTGTGATGGACGGTCGCCATGTGGATCCCCCAATAATATGAGCCGATCCCATGGGAGTTCCACCCAACTTACAACATTTGTCGATCCAATGTACAGCTTTCCGACGGACGGGCCCCCCCAATAATATGAGCCGGACCGTATCCGCGGGTAGCATCACATACATTGACCGTTGATGGAAGGTAGGAACATTTAAACAATATTTAAATTTCCTTTATTTATCTTGATATAAATTTTAAATCATATTTAAAATGAGGGATTTTTATTTATAAAAATATTTGTCTCATCATATTTAATTTATTGCATGCATTGCCGGATTCACGCAATTTATGTCTAAACATGCATACAATCATAATATCACATATTATATAGGATGATCGATTCCATTTCTAATTGACCCGTGGTTGCCAATCACGGGTCTTAGTCCAATCCTAGGTAATATGCAGTATGCAAATGCAATCCTATTACATATGCTTCCAATTTACATTTCTTCAGTCTTCATTGTCTGCTGGGCCCACCATCTTCAAATCTTGATCTCCCACTAAATCTAATGTATTTACAATAAATCACAATGACAAGTAGGGGATACATTTTAGGGGGTGGGAACGGGCTATAAACCAAGCCCACTTTTATTACATATGACATTCATATCGGGCCATAAACCAGGCCCATTAATAAAACCAACAACAATAAAGACAAAATGTAAATTCCTAACATACACCTACAAAATTGGTCATGGCAATCGATCATCCTTATCCAATAACATTTAATTCAAAATTAATTTATTGGATAACATGCTGTGGCAATTCAAATTTAAACAAGATAAAATCATATTTTATATATAAAATCACATTTCACATATAAAATCATATTTTATCTCCATATCAAATAAAATCATATTTTATCTATAAAATCCAATTTTACAAATAAAATCATATTTTACTTAATATATCATAAGATCATATCTTATCATCAATTGTACCAAAATAATTGATTTCAAAATTCAATTTACGGATAAAATATTAAAATTTTCCAAAAATTCAAATTTATCCAAAATCAATTTTAAAATTTACGGACTCGAACAATTCGATCCGAAATCTCGTGAACCAATCAAAAACAATTTTTGACCGGACCAAAAATAAAATTTTAAATATTAAAATTAATTTTTAAATAAAATATTAATTTTTTCCCGCGGGCCACCCGGGACACTCCCGGGTTGGCCCGCACCCGGGGCGCGGGCCGGGGCAGCCCGGCTGCCCCCTTAGGGCAGCAACGCTTGCTGCCCTGGCGGCGCCTGGCGCCGCCCTGGGCGGCGCCGAGCGCCGCCCCTGGGCGGCGCTGTGCGCCGCCCTGGGCAGCGCACAGCGCTGCCCTGGGCAGCGCCGTGAGCCGCCCTGGGCGGCGACGGTCGCCGCCCTGGGCGGCGCCGTGCGCCCCCTTTGGGCGGCGCAGGCAGCGACCATCGCTGCCCCCTCCGGGCAGCGATCCAATCGCTGCCCGGGTTTTCGCCCCCGGAAAAAAAATTTTTTATTAAAAATATTTATTTTGTTTCAAAAACCGAGACTCAAAAATTTTGTACAATTGATTAATTCAATCGATTGATCTGAGCAACCTGGCTCTGATACCACTGTTGGAAAACTGGCGAGTTCCCAGACCAATTACGATTGATACCCGGTGCAGCGGAAGTTTAAAAATTTTCTCATGGAACGATTCCATGGTGTGGGTATCAACCATACAACGATTGAATTATTGTGTGTGTAAAATTTAAATAACAATTAAATAAATTTTACCTCAAATCTCGCAACGAGATTAATGGACACCAACAGAACAATTCTGCTCTTGTTGTCTCTCCCTGGAACCGATGAACGCCTTCAATCAGGTCCACGAACAGAGGTTTAATCCCTCTGATAGATTGCACTAGAAAATCTATCAGAAGTTTTCTGCGAAGAGAATACACGAATTTGATTCGTTATTCCTTACTGCGATTCAAAATCACAGACCGGAATTTTCTCGGTGACAGAGCAAGGGGGCTGCCGAAATATTATTTGAGAGAGCTAGGGTTTTTCGATTTTTGCTCTAAAAAATTATGACCTGTTGTGTGTAATTTCTGTACTGAAATAACTTATTTATAATGCAGGCCACTAACACCTTAGGGCCCATTAATCATAAGCTGGGGCCCGACAAGCAAAGCCCGCTCGTTCAGAAATTAATATAAAATTCATCGTGACTCCGATTGATGAAACGATTTCACCAATGTGCACAGAAACCATTTCTGCACATTTTAAAGTCAAAATAAATTTTCCTGAATCCGAATTCAGTGGTTTCCAAAAATGTCCATCCCTATGTCATTTTAGGAAATCCTACTCCCTTACTCTTATTTTAAGAAGTCCAACTCCTTAGTTCATTAAATTTAACTCTTTAAATTTAACTATCTCAACGGGGATTAAAACTCCATTACACTGTGTGACCCTCAATGGTTCAGGGATACAGCTAGCCGTGGGCTCACAACTCCTTGTGACTCGGAACAACACTTTCCGACTTGCCCAACGAATCATGGTAAAGCGCCTAGCAACATCACCCCATGATTCCCTAGGTATCACTGATAGTGCCTACAAGAACCAGTAGATTTTGGTTAACGTACAGTACGGTCCCTTCATCCAAATATCCCGATCGAATCAACAACCATTGGTATATCGAGAGTCGCTCAAGATTCGATAACTATGCAATACATCTTGAAGATCAAATTAGTGACATCGCATGTGCTACTAAGAAACCATTTTTTAAATCACATCAAGTACTCTGGCCAGAGATTTGTCACACTAATATCTCCTCAGATCGCATAGGATATCCATACTCGCAAGTATGTGGTGAATCCTTGACAACAATGCATTGACTCCTATATGTGTCGTAACTGTACCCAATCTCGACACCTGATGACCCCCTCAGAGTCGGTAAACGAGTCAAAGCACAGTACTAGCATATAGAGTCTCCATGATGTTTCAAGTCGTAAGGACTAATGGTGTACAACCAAAACCGCGGACTTTATCCACTCGATAAGTGATAACCACTTGGAAAGTCCGGATAGGGTAGTTCGACTATTCATCCTATGAATATCCATTTGCATGCTTCGAACATCTCCATGTTCCCTACCAATGAAACGTGGTACTCCGCATCGCAAATGCTAGTCTCAAACTCGAGCGATCCTTATCCTTATTATCGGACGGCTCAATCGACTAGGAACGGTTTTAGAATATACAGTGACTATAAGATGTATTTCATGATAGACATCTCCATGTTCTACCACATCTTACATACACTATAGTATATTCAAGGTCTTTATCAAAACAACAATAGTATATCACAATATAACAATATGAAGTAATATAAAGTCATTGCCATAATAGTGTAAATAATATTAAACAAAAGATTGTTTATACAAAGAGTCATCAAAGCCCATAGCCACACAGTTGGCTCACTGGGCACCCACTCTTACAGTGTTACCAGTAAACAACACAGATTGAAGTTTGGCACATCTACTGCCAAAACAAAGGCATATTGGAGCTGATTCATTCTGATGTTTGGCAAGCACCGGTGGTGTCCCTAGGAGGAGCGAGATACTTTGTCTCGTTTATTGATGATTTCTCTAGGAGATGTTGGGTGTATCCAATCAAGAAGAAGTCAGATGTTTTCGAAGTCTTCAAAGCTTTCAAAGCGCGGGTTGAACTTGATTTTGATAAGAAAATCAAGTGTTTGAGGACTGACAATGGAGGAGAATATACCAGTGATGAATTTGATGCATTCAGTCAGCATGAGGGCATCAAAAGACAGTTTACGATGGCTTACACGCCTCAGCAGAATGGAGTGGCGGAGCGGATGAACATAACTTTTTTGGACAGAACAAGGGCCATGTTGAGTACTGCGGGTCTACCAAAGTCATTTTGGGCAGAAGCAGTCAAAACCGCTTCTTACATCATCAATCGTTCTCCTTCAGTGGCGATTGATTTGAAGACTCCGATGGAGGTGTGGACTGGAAAGCCAGCTGATTATTCTCGATTACATACATTTGGAAGTCCGGTGTACGTTATATACAATGAACAAGAAAGATCGAAGTTGGATTCCAAATCCAGAAAGTGTATCTTCTTGGGCTATGCTGATGGAGTAAAGGGGTTTCGCTTGTGGGATCCTACTGTCCACAAGCTTATCATCAGCAGAGATGTTATCTTCGAGGAAGATAAAGTGAAGGGAGACAAAGACACACAGAATTCAGAAACTACTACAGTTCCGGTGAAAAATAAGACAGACGAAGATCAAGTTTCTTGTGAAGCAGTACCAGAGCACGAGGTACAAGAAACAGTTGAGTAAGAGGTTTCCAAAGTGAGGCAGTCAACTCGAGAGAGAAGACCACCAGGTTGGCTCTCAGATTATGTCACTGAAAGCAACATTGCATATTGTCTATTAACAGAGGATTTTGAGCCATCGAGTTTCCATGAGGCTACTCAAAGCTCGGATGAATCCCTGTGGATGACAGCGATGTAGGAAGAATTGAAAGCATTGGACAGAAACAAAACTTGGGATCTTGTTACACTACCACGAGGAAGGAAAGCTATCGGTAACAGATGAGTCTTTAAGATCAAGCGTGATGGCAATAACCAAGTGGAGCGGTATCGTGCAAGACTGGTTTTCAAAGGGTACGCTCAGAAAGAAGGTATTGACTTCAATGCGATATTTTCTCACGTGGTTCGACTTTCAACAGTTTGGGTAGTATTGGCATTGTGTGCGGTGTTTAACCTACATATAGAACAGTTAGATGTGAAAACTGCATTTCTTCATGGTGATCTTGAAGAAGAAATTTATATGCTCCAGCCAAAAGGTTTTGCAGAAAAAGGCAAAGAGAACTTGGTTTGCAGGTTGAACAAATCTCTGTACGGTGTCAAACAGGCACCAAGGTGTTGGTACAAGAGATTTGATTCCTATATCATGAGCCTTGGGTACAACAGACTCAGTGCAGACCCTTGTGCATATTTCAAGAGGTCTGGTGATGATGATTATATCATTTTGTTGTTGTACGTGGACGACATGTTGGTAGCAGGCCCCAACAAAGACCGGGTCCAAGAATTGAAGGCACAGTTGGCTAGGGAATTTGATATGAAGGACTTGGGACTAGCAAACAAGATTCTAGGGATGCAAGTTCACCGAGACAGAAGCAATAGGAAGATTTCACTTTCCCAGAAAAATTATTTGAAGAAAGTCTTGCAGCGCTTCAACATGCAAGATAGTAAGCCAGTTTCAACCCCTCTTCCTATTAACTTCAAGTTATCTTCTGAGATGTGTCCTAGCAGTAAAGCAGAGAAGATGGAGATGTCTCGAGTACCGTATGCATCAGCAGTGGGAAGTTTAATGTTCGCCATGATATGTACAAGACCAGACATTGCACAAGCAGTGGGAGCAGTCAGTCGGTATATGGCGAATCCTGGACAAGAGCATTGGAGCACGGTTAAGAGGATCCTTAGATACATTAAGGGTACCTCGGATGCTGCATTATGTTTTGGAGGATCAGATTTTACACTCAGGGGCTATGTGGATTCAGTTACGCAGGTGATCCAGATAAGAGAAAATCTACTACTGGTTATGTGTTTACAATTGCAGGAGGTGCAGTCAGCTGGGTTTTAAAAGTGCAAACAGTTGTAGCGTTATCTATAATGGAGGCAGAATACATGGCAGCTACTCAAGCTTGCAAGGAGGCAATATGGATTAAAAGGTTATTGGAGGAGCTTGGGCACAAACAAGAAAAGATTCCTCTGTTTTGTGACAGTCAGAGTGTCTTGCACATTGTAAGGAATCCAGCCTTTCATTCCAGGACTAAACACATTGGAGTTCAATTTCACTTTGTTCGGGAAGTAGTAGAGGAAGGAAGTGTGGACATGCTGAAGATCCATACAAAAGATAACATAGCTGATTTTCTGACCAAGCCAGTGAGTACAGAGAAGTTTGAGTGGTGTAGATCCTCAAGTGGTCTAGCAAAAACGTAAACAGCGGGAATGACAAGATTGAAAGGATGTGTGGAGATGTGTTTGATTCTCAATCAAATCTCCAAGTGGGAGAATGTCGGGAGAAAAGTTAAGCCTCATAAATGAGGCGGTGGGTGGCTTGTCAATTGTGGCAGCAAGTGGCTTGGTTATGCAATTATGCATTACAAGTGTACGTAAATAGAATTTTCATTCTCACACTTTGGACCTAAAAATAGGTGTGTCCGATTCTCAGTTTGATCATCCCATCTTTAGTTCTTTTCTCTAGTTCTAAATAGCATTCAATACTTTTGAGTGTGTTTCTATATATATTTGTGAGATAGGTTTTCTCCTGTATTAAGAGAGTGAGTGTCTCTTTGGAAATACAGAGAGAGGTTGTAATTCTCCAAATATTATAGTGGAATCTTTTGGTCTTGCCTGTGGTTTTTACCCTAATAATTTTTAGGAGTTTTCCACGTAAATCTTGGTGTCTATTTTATTTTTCAATTTGCATAGTTTCTATCTCGTAATGCCGCACCTGAAACCAACAAGTATTTCTTGAAAAGCATGACTCATACTCGTACATAGTAGAAAAAAACCAAAAAAATGACACAAGGTAGAGCAATAGATGTTTAAATTTTTTTAAAAAAATATTTAATTGTTTCTCGTATTATATACATTTTTAGTCAATTTTCTTCATTGAGGTCCTTACTAGGCGTCGTATATGTCGACAACAACATTCTAATCAAGGGCATAGCCAAAGCTTTGGCCACTTGGGCTGTAGCTCGGGTGGCAAAAAAATTTAATTTTTTTTATATTAGTAATATATGTTAAATTTTAGTATAATTTATTAATATCCCCGCGGGTAACTTTATTTCAAAAATAAAAGAGTTCAACTTAATTCATAAAACAAAGTGGGCTAAGGAAAAAAAAATGATCAATTTAGTATGAGTCTAATTTATTGATAGCTCCTAACGTATTTTCAAAAATAAAAAAAAGTCCATTGTAACCCATAAAACAGAGTGTGATAAAGAAAAAAAATAGTTTCAGTTCACCTTTGTTATTTTTATACGTAAATTGATAAGAATATGTATGGAAGATAGATATGAATTGTGCTTTAGAGAGAACACATGAATCAAATTATTTAAATTTTTTTTTGTTTCATATTTCTTTTGTTGTTATTAATTAAATAAGATAAATAAACAACTTAATCAGATACAATATCCTTTTTCTTTTGTTTTTTTCCCTATGTTTATGATTTATATAAGAATTTATCAATCTAAAGTTGAAAAATGTTTATTATTTAGAAAATAATTAATGCTCATTTGATTATTTGATAGATATAAATTGAAACGATTATTTTATATTTAATAAATAATTAAAACCATTATATTCTATTTTAATAAATATTTAGTTTTTTTATTTCTTTTATTCATAATTATAATATTGGATTCAATTTAATTTAACTAAGTTTTCTTATAAAAAAACAGTGATTGAAATTGTTTTAAATTAATATTGAATGTTTTTATTTAAAGAATCTGGACTTCAAATTTTAATATTTTAAGATGATATATGGTAGAATTGTATATTATGTATTTTTAAAAACATTATATATTAATGTATTGATTTTTAATGATTCGTGTATATTATATTTTACTATTAATTAATATACTCTCTATATTTTTTTAAGTTTAAATAATTTTGTAAGTTATTTTAAAAATATGCACTACACCGTTTCGTGAAATTATATTACAATTAAATGGTAGTCACCGTGACCATTGCAACGAACCATGCATGAGCTCAATGACCCAATTTTTAAGACAAAAAGAGATCGGCACAACCCAAAGGGATGATCGACTTAGGAAAAAAAAAACCGACACAGTGATACGTATAAACATTTTCAAATTTTAGACAAATGATATGGATGAATATTGTAGCCCGAGTTGAGATAAAATCCTAGCTCTGCTATTGATTCTGATGAAAAAAAATGTCTAAAAGTACCTAAGAAGCCAAATTATCAAACAAATTAAATTAGTTAAAAGCACAAAACCCATTTGAAAAACTCATTCACATGAGCAATCCATCCTCCCTTATTTTTACAAATTTTCCAAGACAATAATCACAACATGCCACTTATTTACCTTTAAGTATCATATGAGATAATATTTATCGATAAGATCGATCAATCCGATTCAAATATAAAATGAAACATAACACATTTAACATAAAAAAATAATTTTTTTTATTGTCGTTACTCCAACACAATCTCAAAACGAGCGTGGCGATGAACGGAAGATGAGGGGATTTGTGATTGGGCAGGAAACTATGTTGTGGACCTGCAGTGCTCACAAATTATAAACGTGAACCTATGTTTTCACTAACATGATTACAACTATGTGCGAGTTGATTCCAAATATTATATATATATATATTATATATATATATATATATATTATATATATATATATATTATATATATATGAGTTTTGATACCACTGTACGCTCTAGTGGGCATGATTTTAGAGTTATACCCAGGGGCAGATTTACTATAGGACCGGGCCCCTCCGAAATTTTTTTAAAAAATAGTACTATATATTATATATATTTTGTATTTAATATATATAATATCTGTCCCCTGCAAAGTAGATCATCCACGTCTAGACTAATGGCTAAACTCTTACACACAACTGCGCAAGACCCATGTTCTCGAGTTTTTCCTTTTTGCACTTGCGTTTTTTTTTTCTTTTCCTTTTTTCCAAATTATATTATTGGGCTATTACAAAAGTCACTTGCGTTTTTTTTTTCTTTTCCTTTTTTCCAAATGATATTATTGGGCCTAAATTAAAACCTGATATAATAAATTTAAAACCTAGAATTAAATTTTAAAAAACAAAAGTTATCAGATCGGCTCTGGAGTTTGCACAGAAAATTGGTGAAATAAAAATTAGGAGAGAACGCTGGCCGTCTTTTCTTGGTTTTAATTCATATCACAAATTGGGAGTTTACACGGTAAAAATAATTAATCAATAATCAAATGTGTTGATTTAATTTACTGAAATTTGGTTGAATTGTTTTAGGTTTTTTTTTTTTAAATTTGTCTTTTTCTCTCCTCTTTTTAGCTTTCAAAGGTGAGTACTACTATAGAAATTTATGTCTTTTTCTTGGGGTTGATTTTCATATAAAAGTGTGGAGAATACTATTATAATTTGTTGGAGTTATGATATAAAAACAAAAATAAACGTGGGTCAAGTACTTTGTGTTTTTTTATGTATACATACATGACTTTAATTAACCCTCACTTGGACTAATTAATTAATAAACCTTAAACGCACATGAAACTATAGAAAATTAACAAATAAATTGGTAATACAGAGTGTTTTGTTTAATTTGATTTCTTCTTTTTTTCTTTTTTTTTAGGTGGTTTTTGTTTTTGTTTTTTTTAAAATAAAATTTTTGACATTTAATTTGCATATAGAGTTGTGATCTCTATATGAATTTATGCTTGAATGATGTGATTTGGATTGCAAGGTTGAATTTTGGATGAACTTGAAAAAATTTGAATAACTAACTTTGAATTTTTCATTGTCACAGGTAAGGGTGCAAACGAACTGAACCTATTCGTGAGCTTTACGAGCCCGCTCGATAAATATTTGATTCGTATTCGAGCTTATCGAACTCGAGCCGAATTCGAACATGTTCGAACTTTTTTTCGAGCCGAGCTCGAGCCGAAATTACTCTGTTCGATAGTTCGCGAATAGTTCGCTAGCCTTAATATTTAATTAATATAATATAATTATATAATAAATATATACATTTCGAGCTTTTCGAACCATAATATCTGAATAGTTTACGAATAGGTTCGAATATTTCGAACCGAACTCGAACTCGAACTTAATTTCGAGCCGAACTCGAGCCAAAATATTTGAAATTATCGAACTTCGAATCGAGCCCGAACTCGAATATACTCTTATCGAGCCGAATTCGAGCCTTAAAATTTTACCTCTATTCGGCTCGATTCGGTTCGTTTGCACCCCTAGTCACAGGGTTAGTATATTTTTATTATTGTATTCTTGTTATTGAAATTTATATATAAACATATAACAATTATTTTTCTGACTGTATGTGTGTGCGCGGGTCGGCCCCCCCAAACATATAATCCTGGATCCGCCCCTGGTTATACCAATAAGATAGTGTTTGAGAGAGCTTCTAGGAAGTACTTCTCAACTTTTTATTAACAAAATTTTGAAATTTTGTGAAATTTTATTAATGAGAAGATGAGAAGTGCTTCCTAAAAGCCAGGGGCGGCCCTAAGTAGGGCGGGCCGAACGAATGCCCAGGGCCTTCACCTTGAGAAGGGCCCCCGATTATTTTTAAAAAAATTAGTATTTAAATAATATCAAAATAAATTTAATTAATAAATATTGATATAACAAAATAAAAAAATCGTGAATATGTCTTTATGACAAAAATCTTGCTCCAACTGAGTTAAATCAACATAAAATCTCATGGTTCACTAACTCTGTTAAACTTCTATCTCATTTCCTCATGCGACCCTCCAACCAATTTAATTCATGCACGAAAATTTCTCGCAGACCTTCGTTGCATAATAGGTAGACTATATACCATTGTTTTCAAAACCGGACCGGACCGGCCGGTTCGACCGGTTCGACCAGGAACCGGTCACTGGTCCGGTCCGAAATACCTCAAATAACCGTTTTATCGGTCGGACTGTTTAGAACCGGTCAAGAACCGGTCAAAACCGGTCGAACCGGCTAAGAACCGGCCAAGAACCGTTTTCAAGAACCGGTCTGACCGGAATTTTGAATTTTTTTTATTTTTTTTAAAAAAAATTAGCTTTTTTAAAAAAAATTAAAACTTTAATTTAATATTTTATTATATATATACATTATTAATGGAATTTGTACATTCTTAAAAATATTATTGTACTATTATTAGAGTTTTTTTAATTTATTTATTTAATTTTAAAATTATATATAACTATAATTAATATTTTGAATATATTTATATTGTTATTTATTTTTAAAACTAGGATAAATATATTTTTTTTGTCTATTTATATACATATTTTAGGTTTTAAATTTTAAAATATATTAATAATTTTATTATATTATATAAACGGTTTTCCGGTTCGACCGTCCGGTTAAAACGATCCGACCGGTTGGACCGTTTTTTCAAGGTAAACCGGTTCGATCACCGGTCCGGTTATGAAAACATTGATATATACCATCAAGTTTTTCTTACTTATTATTCAATTAAACCATGCTGATTACTCATATTGCAGGTTATGAAATTGAGTTATAATTTTACAAAAAAGTATAATTTCTTTTCATTTACTAATGGATTGTTGCATCATTATTTTATTAATTTATATTACACTAATTTATTATCTTTCTCTATATATGTATATTTTTTGTTTGTATTTGACTTCATTATTTAGTACTATTTTATATTGTTTATGAGTTTAGTTAAATAGTTCGATTCCTGCACATATATTCATCATAAAATGTCAAAAAATGACGATTTTGTTTTAAAAAATTTAATGCAATAAGAGTGAATTTTAAATAATATTGGTTGTTGAATAATTTATTTTGAGAAACTACTTGAAAAATTCTTTCTAATGTGTGTGTTCTTTAATATTATATATATATACATTATTAATGAAATGAGATTATATTTTAACTTCGTTCCGAGCCACATTTTTCTCAGGACCGCCCTTGTTAAAAGCTCTTCCAAACACTATCTAAAACTTGTTTCATTTTTTTTTCTTAGAACGTACTCACTGTAGGTTTTAGTGGTCGTTCACAAAAATTCTACACACCACATACAGTGCGTGATATCAAAATTATATATATATATACACACACATGCACTATCATATTATTTATCATTAGGCCATTATTCACAGCTTGCATGCATGCCTTGATAAATTTCTCCCTTCATTTTTCTTGTGTGTCTCAACGCATAAGGAAGCATTTCGAAATATTATTGAAATGGAAAGGGGCAATGGCTTAGGAGTTAAGAAGGCGCATGGTCTAAAGAAGAAGACGATCTTCTCAAGAAATGTGTCCAACACTTTGGAGAAGGAAGGTGGCATCTTGTCCCATTTAGAGCAGGTGACTCATGCATCATTATTATTATTATTATTATTATTATTATTATTATTATTATTATTATTATTGTAGTCATATATATATATTTTGCGAAAAATGCTTAAAATATTCAATTTCTGGTAATTTTTCAAAAAACCCACTTGAAATATTTTATTATTAAGTTATTTCATATATTAAACACGTCCATTAATATTTAATTTACGACCATGTCGTGGTCAAGATTTTATATATATGCTCGAGATCTTTCGATATCAGCTCGAATGTGTTTGAAGTAAAGTTTTTTTGTGTAAAAATTCAGGGTTGAACAGATGCAGGAAGAGTTGTAGGTTGAGATGGATGAACTATCTTAGGCCAGATATTACAAGAGGCGACTTCACAGAAGCCGAGATTGATCTTATGACAAGGCTTCATAGGCTATTAGGAAACAGGCAAGTTCTCTATGTTTTTATTTTATTTTATTATTTTCAATGAAGTGAGGATTCACAAACGTCACTCTTCGGTGCTGCGCATTGAGTAAATTCAAATTAATATAATAGCTTGCAAACTACTTTAGTCATTTAAACCGCACTGAGAAAGCAATGTTTGACATAGCTTTTTTTGAGTATGTTGGTAGAGAAATCTTACTCCTGAAAATTTGTCAAGATCTTACCTATTTCATCAACTCGGACAGTTCTCTATATTTTTAGCTCTAGCTAGTGTTTGGTTCAACCTTACTTCCGGATATCATATGCATGTAATTGACTATAGAACGCATGACTGACTAGTCGATCAAGAATTTCAAGGATTAGGAATTTGTGCATTTTTTTATTGGAGATAAAATTAAAGTTATGTTTCAAGAAAGTATAAAGTACAAGGCTCGAGTCAGGCTCATCTATTGCAAAAACCACAATTATATTACATCTTCAGAGTCTACACAAAGATGTTCGAGTTGATTGAGTAGATGAGCACGATATCAAATGGTGTCGGTCGGACCTACTGTATTGAGCTAGCTTATATTTAGATTTACCTGACCAACATATATAATTTACAAATTTTTGAGTTAAGTCTAATTATTTACATGGTGCACATCTAATAGGCAACAACTACATACGGATTTTGTCAGCCAAAACAAAAAAACAAAAACAGTTCTGCTAAACTTTATATTTATTCAATGCCTGCCACATGCATAGTCACATCCTTGTCTGCATATAAATGTAATTCGTGAGGTCTTTCATCATATGTCCGTTATGCATATATCTCATGTCTTAAACATAAGGGGAACTATAGCAACAACTATTTTTTTTATATCATATTCATTGTATAAAAAATGAGTATAGCAAGTCGTTATAAAAGTTCATTATAGATTATTAAAACTATTTTTAGGCAACCATTTTAAATCCACGTAGAGAGGATACTACAATATAAATAGCTAGCTAGTCAAAATGGTAATTTTCACGTCTTGGTTATTAGAGATGATGAGGCTTGAATTGTACGTAGGGGTGGAATAGGGTCGGACCCATCTCGTAACCCTCCTACCCAAATTTTGTCTTGAAAAGAATCGAAAAACTATTTTTTCTCTCGATCCCGTACCCAACATATTTCGGGACCCGAATATTTGGGATTCCGTCGAGTAGGGAGAAGGAATCCTGAATTTTTTTTTTCATTTACAAGATTTCGTTCAAAAAACAAAAAAAACATGTGATTATTTTATGAAAAAATATTATTTAGATTATATTTCTAAATAAAAAATAAATATTCAACTTAAAACATATAATATTAAAATATTTCAGATAATACTTCGAGGTTTTTTCAAGAGAAAAGCATCATATATATATTGTGCAACAGATAATTATTAATAAAATATTCGGATACAAATTATTAGATAAATTTTGTTAAATAGATTGTCAAATTGCATCTCTTATTCTACAAATTTGTTCTAATTAGATAATTATAAATATGAATTAATTAAATTATTAATTTAATATTTTAAATAATACACAAAAATAAAATGTCATTTCGTGATTTTACTATTCGATCGTTTAAACAATAAATAATTATGCGAATTAAGTTCACAATTAATTGTTATATGAGTTGAAACACAATAGTATTTAGCTCAATCTAATAATAAAATTAATAATAAAATAAATTATAATATTATTTGGGACGTGTCGAGAATCCCGTCGGGATAAGATTAATTCCCGACCCCTCTCCCGATATCAATCGGGATGGGAAAAATCTTGAAAATTCGGATCGAAAAAATGTCGGGTTGAGATTTTTTCGGGACATGAATGAGATGAGATTCGGGAAGGGTCGGGATTTTGGGATTTTTGCCACCCCTATTGAATTGAACCATTTCTCTTATATTGTTTTGGATATAACTAGCTATAAGAATTTTTCTATATAAAACATTAAAGCTGCTTGATTTTAAAATTTGATAATTTTTTAAAATTAAAATTCAACAGTAATTTTTTATTTATTAAAACTTCAATAAATTTCATGCATTTTGCATATGAAAGTATGTATACGTACTTAATAAGTACATGCCATATCTGCTCTCTTTAATGTTCTAATTATATTTTTTCCGCTTCTTAAAAAACTTTTCTTTGTTATTTAGTTTGTATTCTTTTAGTATCCATTATGTAGCAGAAGAAAATATATCAATTGCACTATTTGTCTTTTAAAAAAAAAAAAAACAAGGGAAAAAAGAATTTAGAATTGCTATTCATCAATTTTCTTGACTCCAAATGTGAATCAGATGGTCTTTGATTGCTGGAAGAATCCCCGGAAGAACAGCAAACGACATAAAGAACTTTTGGAACACACGGATGGATAAGAAATCAGGAGGAGATCAAAAGGGACAACCAATCCAAAAAACAATCACAAAGACGAACATTATCCGGCCCCGACCTCATATCTTTACTAACTCAATGATCCAGGAAGGGCAGGTGATTGGCTTGGTAGCAGATCACGAGAACGAATCGAATAATCCCAATAATGATGATGATGATGATAAGTTACAAAGATCTTCTTCGATTATTGGATCGCTGCCATCGTCTTCACAAGAAGCCGATAAATGTATCCATTGGTGGAGCAATTTGCTTGATGCAACGGATAATAAATTAGAGACAAGCATCATGTTCCTTGATGATGAAGGGAAAGAAGCGGGATTTGGGACGGGACAGACCAATCCTACGGGATTAGTGAATGAGTTGAAGACTCATGATTTCGACTTTGAAGTTTGAAGACTTTCGGGACTGTTAGGGTTTGCATGCAAATTATCTGAATATCAATCGTTAGAAATCATTTGATTTCAATTGTGTGCATGGACACTAGGGACTATTAGGGTTTGCATGCAAATTACTGTATTAATTGAAGTAAATTGACATTTCAAGATGCATGAGTTCATATTTTTAATTTGTACGTAAAACAGTAAATTGTATCAATTATTATTTATATTAATATATTTCACTTGAAAGAAGAATGAACGTAATTTCTGTTGGGTATCAGTATATGTAGTAGTATGCAAAGATTTCAATAAAACAATAAATCAATAGATTATCAGATGACGGAAGCTTTTAATTAAATAATAATAATATTGAGTCAGAGAAGAAATATAAAGAACAAATTAAGACATGAAGTTTAAGGAGGGAATGAACGTCTATGTTTCTTCATTTTGGCAAAGCCCATTTATAGGCAATAATGCAACACTACAATACAAGAAAATCAAATCCAGAGACGTAGCCAGAAATCTTTTTGACCATGGGATGCTTGATTCGAAAAATAAAATAAAATAATATACATTAAATATTTAAAAATTAAAATATTATAAAAGATTAATTTATTATCAAAGAACACTTACAAAATATTTAGGTTTCGTTTGGACATGTATTTATAAAACGTTTTTATAAAATTATTTTTAAATTTTTTTTATAAAATGTTTTAAAAGATGTTTAAGAATAAATATGTGTTTGGGCAACTATTTTATAAAAATATTTTAACACTTCAAAAGTAATGTTGTTTATCTTTTCATTTCAAAGTTTCATTTTAAAAACATCTAAAAATATATTTCAAGTGTTCTTTAAAAACTATACTTGGAGAACATTTATTAAAAAATATTTTTCAAAAACATTTTACAAAATTTTTATCCAAACACATACTTTAAGTTTTTTTTACTTATAAAATATTAAAAATAATTTTAAAGTACTTGTTCAAATGGAACCTAATGTTAACTAAAAATATTACATAGTGAAACAAATATGATATAAACTACGGACGATATGTTATGCTAAATTTCAATATAAAAGAACTCATCAATTATTAATTTCAATCAATGTCAATCTTTGCAATAAACTCTCTTTCAGTACGGACAATCATATATTCTGTCAAGAACTCTTTTTCATCTTATTTTGGAGACAAGTTTTAAGAAGTTTGATGGCTCAGAAAAATTATTATGTTGTTGCAATAGAACCAAGAAGTGTTAAAACGAGACAAATCACTCTGTAAGTGATATATAATACCATGCATTTTCAGTCTATACCAATCAAAAACATAATTAAAAAACGGTAGAGACATTCTGAAACCTTTCATGATAAGTAATATAAAACTTATAATGTTCCGACTGACTTCTCAAATAATGTAATATTATTCATTGAAATCACTGAGATATAATTTCTATGCAAGAATCTATACATTATCAACATTAAATAACTTAACTGCTCTATTATCTGATCACGAGAAAGTGTATATCATAATCGAAAAAATTTTCAATTTTACTAGACTCAAAACTTAATTGACGTGCGAACTGGTCATTTTTCTATAAACCAATAATAGATATATAGCTACATAAGGCAATCTAATAAACAACTGAATTAATATTACCTTCAATGTTAAAATACTAAAAACTAAAATTATTTATGACAAATATTCATCATCATTAGAATAAAAGACTCTCAATTTCTGAAACGACCCAAACTCGAGAGTGATTTTTTTTATACCACATATATGCCCATACATATATGCGTCACTACTAAAAATAGTTTTATTTCACATAATATAATATATTATAAATTGATTGAACTCTAGCAATTTAAAACGCTTAAATAATTTAAAGTAATGCAAGGGCGCGAAATACGGTATCGCAAAATGCGAAAATACATAGTTTAAAATACCCAAACATAGTCAAATCATAACATGAGTAGTTAAGTGACAACGTGCACTGTAAATAGTTTAATACAATCCTCAGTCAAATCTCAGAAAAGTGCGGAAATAAATACTGAAATGTTCACGGGCAAGCCAGCTAGCCGTAGATGCTCAGAGGTCCTCGCCACCAGTCGGGACCACATCATCAGCTACTGAATCAAACTCACCTGCACCATTTAGATCTAGAGAGCCTAAAGGCCCAACAAGCTCTATAATATACATAACGAATACTACTAAATAAAACCACATGCAAGCATACATCATATATGAAAATATCCTTAGGGTTCTAATGAATGCATGATCATAAAATCGAATGCATCATACTAAAACGTAGACATAATCATAAAATAACTAAATACATAGCATAAATTATGGCATGCAATAAATCATAAAATCTTTACTGCGTGGGTCCTATCAGTGAAATGTGACCATAAATATAAGCGATTGATCAACACGGGGATTTCCTACGCCTCTTATGCCACTTCACCCAACCTTAAGACGGGGATCTGTAGGCTCCTGAACATAATTGCCACAATTCACATCAATTTCTCAAAATATTTTCTACGCATGTCATTATCTTAATGTGAAACGTATGCATGAATCGTGAATTAAAAATATTATTTTTTTTTAAAATTGTTCCCGTAAATATATATTTAATTATTATTTTAATAAAAATAATATTTATTTATTATATCAAAATATACATATACATCTATTAAATATATATTTACAAACTATTTGATTTGGCACGGCTGATTCGAGTTGCTGCCCCTAAGCCTAAGCCCTGAAACTAAGTCTGACCCAATTATAATTTAACTTAGACCCTAATAATACCTTAAGCCCAACTACTTAATTATGTCCACTTACACTTTAGGCCCAAATATTTAATTTAAACCCAATTACTACTTAAGCCCAGATAATAATAATTAAGCCCAACTCAATAACTTAAGATCATACAATAATATGAGTCAAATCCAATTAATTCTAGTAAAGCCCAACAAGGATATTTGACCCAATAACTATTGGGCCCTAAATAAATTAACCTAAACCCAACTCATGGCCCATGAATTTCTTGACCCAGATCCAAACCAGAAACCTATGACCCGATCCACTAACCCAGACCCGGACCGACTCGGACCCAGCCCACCTATTATAATTTTATAAAACAAATTCAAGGGTGCCCCAACGTGGAGCCGCCCCTGCCCAGGTCCGGTCGGTGCTGCTGGCTCAGGCCACGCCTGAGCCACGCAAGACGCGGCTCGACCGTGAGCCATTACCCCCCTTGCAAATGTACATGCGCAAACCGCTGCCTAACAATCCCGCATGTCCATCGACCGAGACCGGCTAGCCACAACCAGCCCACTTTCTCCTTCAAACCAGCTCAACTACCCAACCATCAAACCCCAAACAACAACCGAAAAAAAAAACAGCAAACAAAAGGAAACCGCGGGAACTAATGCATAAACCTTGAAATCGTGAGCTCAAAACCACACACACAAGCCACAACACCGATTTAACACCAAAAGCACATATTACGATCTAAATGGCGATAGGAAAAAAAATCGAACATGCCTCAATCCAAAAAATAAAAGTATAGAAACGGAGCTTGCGACGAGCCGATCGATAATCCGTAAAAATCTTAAAATTTAAACAAGATTTTCGTGTGGTGTGTGCACGTGAAAGGAACGGCGGAAAGGTTTTTCTCAGAGAGAATCGTGTGAAGGAGAAGACGAAGAAGGTGGTGTTAGGGCTTTTCTCAGACGGGCTATTAAAACACAAAGATTTTGGGCCCAAAAGATAAATTGGTTAATGATTATGGGCTCAGAAAACATTTAAGTAGTTAGTCCAGCTCTAATATTTTGAACCCAATAAAATGGCCAATTTTCGGATTTAAATAAATAGCCCAATTAAAAGTGCCCTAAAAGCCTATAAAATGGCCCATTAAAGTGAAAAATGAACTTCTAAAATATTTATATATATAAAACCTAAATTTTTCTATAAAATAAATCTTAAATAATTATTTTCGGCTCTTAAAATTCTTAGGACAAAAATTTGAATAAAACTTTTATCTCGGTCGACCACTGCTCGGTCTACGTGCTCAAAATAATATTTTTTCTACAAAAATTCATAACACTTAAAATACTCGGATTAAGTCCTAAATAAATTTAAAACACATAATCAGGATAAATAAAAGTCATCTAAACCTTTAATTTATTTTATTATTATTATTTAATTCTATTGAAAATATTAAATTTTCTAATTATGGTTACGTAAAAGAAATTCTAGGCGTTACAATTTCATATCCCTATTGTCATATTACTTGATATTTATCAAAAACTTTATTCAAAATTTATGTCATGTATTAGTTGAGTACATTTAAAATTTTCAAGGCACAATAGCAATATGGTTACATGTTTATGAATAATGGGTTTTGGAAGAATTCAGTAACATGATGAATTTTATTTTGGTTATTGAACTTGAAAGTACAAATCTGATAGTTCCCTAAAAAGAAAAATTTATGTATATATATTTAACTTGAAATGAAGAAATGTGTTTTTTTTGTTACACAATGACTACAAAAAAAAAAAAAAAAAAAGAGTTGTAATTGTTTGTTTTTTTTACAAGATAGTTTAGTATCATAGAGATGGGTAACAGTTGATGTCCAAATACTTGATGTACTTGTATCGTTTGCTCTCGAATTAATGTAAATAAGATCATTTCCTTTGGCACAATGCAGTTCAGGTGCTCTTGTTTGATTCTGTTTTCTGTATCGTTTGCTCTCGAATTAATGTTGTACGTATTCCTCCACATATGTTGCTCCACTTGTCTGATGTTGAAATAAACTTTGGATTATTATGCTCGAATTAATCATTTTGTTGCTAAAACTGGAATATCTATGTATTACTGCTTGGAGGAGTACTATAACCGATCTTTACTTTGAAAATGAATTAATTGTTTCTTACCATCAATATATGTGTGAATACTACATCAAATTAAAAGAAGCCATGATATTCTCTTAATATATATGCATTTGAATGGAGATATTCGAAATCACATTTTCAATATGTGATTCAAAATATATTTAATCGTGCTACCAAATTATAGTCTATATATCCAGCACTAATGTCTTAAATTTAGGATGAGGTGTTGAGTTTGAGACCCGATTGCCCAAAAACACTCTATCGACTCAAAAAAAAAAAAAAAAAAAACAAAACAAAAAAACCATTTAATTGTTTGGATGAGTTTATATTCATTTGATGGATTTTAAATCTATATCTTATTTATTTACGTAATTAATGTAATGATAATTGAGATAATTTCAAAATATATTCAAGATCTAGGTCGTTTCAAATACTTTGAATATTTATCTCAAATCCATGCTTCAAATTATTGAACAAAAGAGTGTTTGACTAAAATTATTAAAAACACATTATAAGCTCAAGCTGGTTTAGAAGCTTATAACTTATTTTAAAAATAAGATGTTAAAATGTTTGGATGAACTTATTTTAAACGAATTAAAAATGTTGATGTGCTTGATATTATAAGATCTTTTTAATATCAAAATTATCAAAAAGGTATAATATAAATTTTTTTAAAATTTTATCATAAATATTAAACTTGTATTACAAAAAAAAAATCATATTTTAATTTAGAGAAGTTGATATTCTTTGGAAATTTTGTTTTTTAAAAAATATTTAATATTTAAAAAGTGAATGACATGACATAGATTTATGAAAATATATAAGGCTATTTTGGAGAAGTAAAATTTTAAAATAAGATATTTTTTTTAAAAAAAAATAGGGTCACACTAGTTTTTTTAAAGCAGCTTATAAGCTGTTTAATAACTTATTTTGACCTCTTATAAGCTGTTTGACCAAATTATTGGCAAACAAATTGAAAAAGCTTATAAGCTCCAAAACATATTATAAGCTGTTTTGTACGTAGAGCTCAGCTAAACATCCTCGAAAATGAATATTCTTCTACAAATCCTTCCATCCGTAGATCACACACAGACATATATATATATATATATATATATGGAAGAATTTGATGGATTCCTATTTCAAATCCTTAAATTAGATCAACTCAAATTGTTTGGATAATTTTTCAAATTCATGTACTCAAATCCATCATATAAAATTTAAAATACTTTTTATTATAACCAAGGCATTTCAAACACTCAATTATTTGATCCATTTCAAATCCGTTATTGAAATGAAATTATATATTCGATCCAACTATTCTCTTAAGAAGACCTGGCCAGACTTTAAAAAAAATAAAATAAAATAGGCGGGTCGATTAACCGGCTCAAAGGTTTGACCCGGAACCTTGACCGGACCGACCATTAGGCGGTCCTGTTATGGTTTACGAGTGTCAAACCCGTTGAATCATCGGAGTGAACGAATTCAACTAGACGGGTAGATTTTTTATATATAATCTGTTAAAAGTTGATATGTTATATATTTTTTATTGAATATATGTAATAAATTTTTTATTGAGATAATGAAACAAATTTGATAGAGTTTTGATTAGTTTAATTGTGCAAAGCTTTTTTTTTAATTTATTTTTTATTCTTTAAATATTTATTCAAAAATAGTTTTTGTTTGAAAAATAAAAGTGTTGGTCCGGATCCAGAACCGACGATTAACCAGATCCGGACCACCGGTTCCACGAATCGGATCGTAACTGGCCACGGAAAAACCCGTTAAGGGTCGATATTTTGTTGAACCGGACCCGACGGTCCGACCCACCCCTGGCCAGGTCTACTCTTAATAAGAGTAAAGTTAGGCATTCACATAATCTTTTTAAGAAAGCGACCCTTCAGTGCCAAATTATAATTTTAAATGGGAAAACCATTTTCGAATGAGATTTGGAGAGGTTCTCCCTAAAAATCTTTAAAAATCCTACTTCTAAGAGCTGAGATTTATTAATACATGTGAGGTTTACTATTTCTTTAGTAGACCCTACAAATATTGATAAATCTCCACTTTTTGTCATGTTAGCTATGAATTTGTATTTTCAATTCTGTAATTTATACGTTTTTTTTGTTGTTGTTGTTGTTTTTTTTTTTTTTTTTGGTCTTGTTATAGTGAATTTTCATTTTTATAAGTCTTGTAATTTGAATACTGTTTGTTTTTATTTTTTAATCCTTTAACTTGTAGTTATTTTTATTTTAATTTGATCTTTTTTATCCGTCATAAAATGATAAAAAATAAAAGAAAATACAAATTAAAGGATAAAAATGAAAATAAGATACAAGTTAGAGGACTAAAAATGAAAATTCACCGCAATAGGACCAAAAATTAAAATAACATTCAAGTTACATGACTAAAAATACAAATTCATCGTTAACATAACCAAAAATAAAAAAAAAAGCACAAATAACAGGACTAAAAATGTTGTTATTATCCAAAAAAGTTACTTGGACGATACAAGACATTTCATATCCTTGGTTTTGAGCCAAATGGATATAATGAATTTGAGATGTACCAATTCAATCTTTCCATCTAAATGGCTTGAATATATCGCTCATGTAAATCCAGAGCCGGCCCAAGGGGAGGCCACCTAGGCAGTTGCCTAGGGCCTCCTCTTAAGTGGGGCCTCAAAAAAATTTTAAATTATATTTTATTATATATATATATATATATATAGTTTTTTTTATAATACTCAACACTATATGCCAACTTCATGTCCATCATGTACAATAGATGAGTTGATCGGTACAATAGATGAGTTGACTTGTACATAGTGGGCTTGAAGTGGGCATATAGTGTTGGGCACCATAAAAGAACTCTATATATATATATATATATATATATATATATATATTTTAAATTTATTATTCAAAACTCTAGATAGGTCATGCAAAATATATATTATCATGTTTTTTTTAATTGAATTTGATTTTTATTGTATGTTTGTGTATTGCGGTCAGTGCTTTAAATCTCATATCAACAATCAATCTTTGTTAATATTTAAATTATTTTTTTATTTGCTATTTAAGATTCGCATTGTGAATTATGACGGAAAAAATAAAATTTTAATTTTTTTATAATTAGATCATGGGTTTCCTAATGTTTGGATAGTTTATAGGATATTATTAATCATACCAGTTACGGTAGCTTTTGCTGAAAGAAATTTTTCCAAACTGAAGTTGATAAAAAAAAAACTAACTACGATCAATTATGTCACAAGATAGATTGAACGGTTTGACAATATTGTTTATTGGAAAAAAAAAATATGGTAGTTAATCTTGATTAGGATGATTTAGTTGATAATTTTGCAAAACAGAAAGCGCGAAGAGTTTGAACATTGTGTTATTAAATTTAGTTTACATATGTTATTTTTTATACTTAATAAATTTACGTGCTATATTGGTATATTAAATTAGATGTTGGTGATCATTATGTTCGTTTTAATATCAGTTCTTACGTTGTATTTTTATATTTTACAAAAAAAAAATTATATTGACAATAAGTTAGTCTGGGGTCTCCAATTTTCTGAAAACGGCCCTGTGTAAATCATATTGTTATGTCGGTGAGAGTATTTTGAACGATATATGCTAGTCTTGTGGCTTGGAGCTCTGTCCCATCTAATAGTCTCCAATTTTCTGGAGACGGCCCTGTGTAAATCATATTGTTATGTCGGTGAGAGTATTTTGAACGATATATGCTAGTCTTGTGGCTTGGAGCTCTGCCCCATCTAATAGCAACAGTGCATTGTTGGCGGATAGGTTCATGCTACCCATGTGGCACTACCTCATGGGTAGCTGTCAGGTCTTGATTGGCTCAAGGCATGTGGGCCCCACACAAATCATGTGGAGCCCATATCATTTAAGCCAATCAATGCCTGACACGCTGCACACAGCATCGAATTTTTCCGGCAGATATATGCTAGTCTTGTGGCTAGATTCTGTCCCAAGACATTGATTTTTAACTACAAAAGTAAATGCCTGAGTACGAGAAGTTTGTTTCTCGTCCAGTAGGTCCGTAAGAATATAATGTGTTCTCTCAACGTTGTAACTAACAAGTATAAATTTCATTAATAAAATCAATTATACAACTAATAAAAGTATTACTATTATCGAAAACTAAAAATCCAAAATATTAACAATAATCATTATCTATAATCAGAAAACAACTTTTTTACAATTTAATCTAACTACTAATATATAACATTTCGATAAACATAATTTCAATTTTCTAACTATTATTATGTTGAATAAAAATCAGTTATAAAAAATTATTCTAGTCCTTAAAACAAAAATAGTCAAAAAATAACAGATGAAATATATAAATGAACTATTTAGATAAGGCGAAAATGAAACCTCATAAAGAAAACATGATGTGCTCTTCAAGGTTTGAGTGGTGGGCCGATTAAATAATTTTAAGGGGTTTTAGAAGTGTAATTGATATTGGGTTGGACTGTGCTTAAAAATAAAATGATTATTCGGCTATTAAATTGGTGATATAGTAATCTTATAACTAGAGGGGCTAGATTGGGCTCCAGTCCAACCCCTCCTTTTGGTCCGTCCCTATATATTTCATATATATATATATATATATATATATGAAAATCTCATGCATGTAGAAATGTCAAAGTGGGCTAGCAGATCAGACTAAACCATAACTCGACGTAACCTATCATTAGGCAGGACAAGTGGCGGAGCCACAATGATGGCCTGGGTGGCCTGAATTGTTTTTTAAAATATTGTATATAAATTTTTTGAATAATTTTGGATTAATTTGATGAGATTCGGAATTACAAATATCATTTTAGTGTTTGGTAAAATAAGATTTCAAAATGAGATTGATATTTGATTGGATTTTATGAGATTTTATTTTAACTAAATGAATTTCTTAAGAAATTGATCGGATTTCGTGAGATTTCATAAGATTTAAGTTTAAAAATTATAATAAAATTTTTAAAAATTATATTTATATAACTTAATCATTGGTTTCAAATTTTCTTTACAAATTTGACAAAATATCATTTATCCACAAAATTATTTTATCAATTGACACTATTATATTTTAAATTCTTACCTAATACCAAAATAGCATTTCAATTACATAATTTCCAAATCCAAATCCAAATTCAAATTCAAATCCAAATCTCATTATTATAAATCCAAACACACTGTTTATGTACCAATTTGACATTTTATCAATTGTTGGATTTTTGGAACACAAGAAATCTTGATTTTGATGATAACAAAACCTTTTGTTATGTTTCTAACATATTTACTCTAGTGTGAAGTTTTTAAACTCAAGATGGAAGTCTAAACTCAAAATTAGCCAAACTTATTTTATGGCGAGCTCTAGTGTTTTAATGATATCTTACAGCTCATTCATGTAAATATTTAGCTGCCAAGACAAATGCATAGAAAACTCAATTTGAAACATATCTTATTTCACTTTAGTTGAGCAAAAACGGATGTTAACTTGGTCAAAATGACGTCGCAATACCAAATTAAATTGAATCAGTTTAGCAAAAAAACAGAATCAGTTTACCTCAAGCAGTTCTGGTATTTTGGCCATACCTTGCGGCTCGATTATCCAAATGGAATGATTCACCCTGAGTTGGAAATATAAGACAATGATTTAAGTAAATGGTTAAAGTGACTTTATAACTTGATCATGTATCAATTGAATTAACCATTTTCAATAGTGGGGTTTGATGAGATTCAGAATTACAAATATCATTTTAGTATTTGGTAAAATAAGATTTCGAAATGAGATTGATATTTGATTGCATCTTAAGGGATTTCATTTTAACTAAATGAAATTCTTAAGAAATTGATCGGATTTCGTGAGGTCTCATTGGATTTGAGTTTAAAAAATTATAATAAAATTTTTAAAAATTATATTTATATAACTTAATCGTAGGTTTCAAATTTTCTTTGAAAATTTGACAAAATATCATTTACCCAAAAAATTATATTATCAGTTGATACTATTATATTTTAAATTCTTGCCTAGCTAATACCAAAATAGAATTTCAATTCCATGATTTTCAAATCCAAATCCAAATCCAATTCCAATTTCAATCCTATTTTTTATAAATCCAAACACACTGTTTATGTACCAATTTGACATTTTATCAATTGTTGGGTTTTTGGAACACAAAAAATCTTGATTTTGATGATAACAAAATTTTTTATTGTGTTTCTAACATATTTACTCTATTGTGAAGTTTTTATACTCATGATGGAAGTCTAAACTCAAAATTAGCCAAACTGATTTTCTGGAAAGCTCTAGTGTTTTGATGATATCTCATAGCTCAATGATGTAAATGTTTAGCCTCCAAAAATAATGCATAGAAAACTCAATTTGGAACATATCTTATTTCATGTCAGTTGAGCAAAAACGGATGTTATCTTGGTTAAACTGACGTCTCAATACCAAATTAAATTGGATCAGTTTAGCAGAAAAACAAAATCAGTTTACCTCCAGCAGTTCTGGTATTTTGGACATATCTGGCAGCTCGATTATCCAAATGGAACGATTCACCTTGAGTTGGAAATATAAGACAATAATCTACAAATTATATTCACAAGTCAAAGACGGAATCGGATTCTAAGAAGCTGCTAAACTACTTGGAAAACGTTTATTAAAAAATATTTTTCAAAAACATTGTTATTCAAACACATACTTTAAGTTTTTTTTCACTTAAAAAACGACCATTATCCGACCCCGACCTCATATCTTTACTAACTCGATGATCCGGAAGGGCAGGTTATTGGCTTGATAGCAGATCACGAGAACGACTCGAATAATCCCAATAAAGATGGTGGTGATGATGATGATATGTTACAAAGATCTTCTTCGATTATTGGATCTTTGACATCGTCTTTAAAAGAAGCCGATAAATGTATCCATTGGTGGAGCAATTTGCTTGATGCAACAATTAATAAATTAGAGACAAGCATCTTGTTTCTTGATGATGAATGGAAAAATGCGGGATTTGGGATGGGACGGACCAATCCCTTGGAATTAATGAATGAGTTGACGACTGATCATGATTTCAAATTTTGAAGTTTGATCACTTTGAAGACTATATCAGGGTTTGAATGGAAATTATATATCTGGATAATCGGTAGGATAATTTGATTTCAACTGTACGTATGTGTGCAAAAACGGATGTTATCTTGGTTAAACTGACGTCTCAATACCAAATTAAATTGGATCAGTTTAGCAGAAAAACAAAATCAGTTTACCTCCAGCAGTTCTGGTATTTTGGACATATCTTGCAGCTCGATTATCCAAATGGAACGATTCACCTTGAGTTGGAAATATAAGACAATAATCTACAAATCATATTCACAAGTCAAAGACGGAATCGGATCCTAAGAAGCTGCTAAACTACTTGGAAAACGTTTATTAAAAAATATTTTTCAAAAACATTGTTATTCAAACACATACTTTAAGTTTTTTTTTCACTTAAAAAACGACCATTATCCGACCCCGACCTCATATCTTTACTAACTCGATGATCCGGAAGGGCAGGTTATTGGCTTGATAGCAGATCACGAGAACGACTCGAATAATCCCAATAAAGATGGTGATGATGATGATGATATGTTACAAAGATCTTCTTCGATTATTGGATCTTTGACATCGTCTTTAAAAGAAGCCGATAAATGTATCCATTGGTGGAGCAATTTGCTTGATGCAACAAATAATAAATTAGAGACAAGCATCTTGTTTCTTGATGATGAATGAAAAAAAAACGGGATTTGGGACGGGACGGACCAATCCCTTGGAATTAATGAATGAGTTGACGACTGATCATGATTTCAAATTTTGAAGTTTGATCACTTTGAGGACTATATCAGGGTTTGAATGGAAATTATATATCTGGATAATCGGTAGGATAATTTGATTTCAACTGTACGTATGTGTGCATAATTAATATTATAATGCTGACATGACATGAGTTGTTAAATATTCTATTAGGATAATACCCTTAAGGTAGGTTGAACTATACCGTGTGCATGGACATTGGTTTGCTGTATTGATTATCATATAGTCAATTCGTATAATTGTCTTCGATTTAATTTATTTCTTTGTTATATTGTAAGTGTGGATAAAATTTAACTGGGATTTTTCAAGGTTTCCCCATTATTTATTTATTTTGAAAAAGGACCTTTGAATCGAAAGAATTGATCAATAATATTGACAAACAAAAATATCGAACTGAAAATACACGAAAGTTAAAAACAAAGGAACTATTAAAAAAAACACAAATATTTGATTAACAGATAACGATAAATACACGGAATGCATACGGGATCTAGATTCATTAGTCGGATCCACATAGTACAGTGTGATATATATTCTTCCTGCACAGCTTGATAAGAGAGTGTGATTGTTGTAAAATTTAAAATAAAATTTGTATAGGAATTTGAGTTCATCGTATTTACGAACAAATTATGTTTGGTATTCAACCAAAGTCCTACATTGGAAAATCAAAGAAAAATCATGAGTTAATATATGTAATGATATCTCCATTGGATATGAGGTCTTTTGGGCGATTTCAAAAGCAAAGCCATGAGGGTTTATACCTAAAGTGAACAATATCATACCTTTGTGGAGATATCTGTATTTCGTTGTTCCAACAAATTATACAATTTTTTCGCATTATAGGATTTACGTTTCACAAAATTAAGCGACGACATAGTACTAGCTAAATGTCATCAATGGAACAAAATTTGTGACACGGCCGTAATTAATAATATGCATCTAATAACTAATTGCAATAAGGGATGGAATTAGAAAATAGCTAACTATCTTGAATAACTTCATTGTTTTTCACAAAGGCGGAGCCACATGTAAGAGTACTTGAGTTCCGTTTGGACATGTATTTTAAGAGTTTTAGTGTTTTATAAGTGAAAAAAAAACTTAAAGAATGTGTTGGATAAGATTTTTGTAAAATGTTTTTGAAAAATATTTTTAAAAAGTGTTCTTGATCAAGTATAGTTTTTAAAGTACACCTAAGATGTGTTTTAAGATGTTTTTAAAATGGAACTATGGAAGACAAATATGAACAAAATTACTTTTAAAATGTTAAATTGTTTTATAGAATAGTTGTCCAAACAAATATTTATTTTTAAATATCAATGAATATTTAAAGTCATATGAAAAATCATCCGACCAGATGGTCAAATTTGACAACTCAGCTTTAACCTTTAGCTCAAGAACTTCAACTCAGACAATCGAAGACATCCAAATCTCATGATTACAGTGGTTAAGGGCCATGATCTTTACTTGGGTTTAGTACATGCCGTCCGCAGGGCACTACCCTACGGGTGATGTGTAACCCCATGATTGGTCAAAATTAGTGGGTCCCACGTGGGGCCCACTAATTTTAACCAATCATGAACCGCCACGTCAACCCTGCGGGTAGCATCTACTCAACCCTTTACTTTGGGCTGCCCACCTTCTCACTACGAAAGAAACGACATCAATTTGATTACTTGAGAAAATAATTGTTAAAAAAACTCAAGGATGGAACTCAAAGCTTTTTTTTTTTCCATGGATGGTAGAGAGATACTTATCAAAGCAATGTTACAGGCCATCCCAACCTATGCGATGTCGTGTTTCAAAATACCGTTTACTCTGTGCAACAGAATTGAACAAGCTTGTGCAAAGATTTGGTAGAATGACCAAGGGGATAAAAGGGAAACACATTGGACGAAATGGGACAATTTATGTAAGCCCAAAGGAGCAGGAGGTATGGGATTTAGAAACTTACGTGCATTTAACAAATCGCTCCTAGCAAAGCAAGTGTGGCGTATTATTCAATTTCCAAACTCCTTGTAGGCCAGAGTACTCAAAAGCGGATATTTTCGAAGCAAAGACATAATGATGGGCGAACTAGATTCTAATCCATCATTTTTTTGGAAATTAATAGCTCAGTGCCGCCTCCTTTGATCGACACATCCACATGAAGATTGGTGGAAAGCAATCTGGAAACTAAACATCCCTCCCAAGGTATGCATTTTTCTATGGCAAGCTTAATTCAAGAAATTTCATTATGTGGCCGATGGATTTGCTAACACATCACGTTCCAGTTAATGGTATTTGTGTTTTGTGTAAAATAAATTATACAAATACTTGCAATGTTTGCTATTTTGTTCGGGTGTAATTAAAAGATGTATGGAAAAATTCTGTATTTTGGAAAGAATTGAAAAATTTAGGGAAGCAGAATTTATTGAGATTGTGTTTATGTTTTTTTAAATTTTTTCAAATTAGGATTTCGAGTTATTTGTGATTTTGTGCTGGGCTATTTGGACAGAAAATTGTAGAAGAAACCATGAGTCTTCGGATAAGAGTAGCGTACTACAAATTGAATGGGCAAGATGTTTTTTATAAGTTTTTCGGCAGTATGGTAAGGCTTGCTCCACAAGAACAGATCATAAAAAGACATTAGCACAACTATGGACTACACCAGCCCCGAACAAGCTGAGACTAGATTTTGACGCTGGGTTTGACGGAGTTAGAAACTGGTTAAGTGTTGGCGAAGTGCTCAGAGATTACAAAGGGATA
The DNA here is from genome assembly GCF_033568475.1 of Henckelia pumila. Taxonomy (NCBI): domain Eukaryota; kingdom Viridiplantae; phylum Streptophyta; class Magnoliopsida; order Lamiales; family Gesneriaceae; genus Henckelia; species Henckelia pumila. The sequence continues at coordinate 6,672,753 of NC_133121.1, read as the reverse complement.
GTCAGAGGTGCTTTTTTTTGTGTAATTCGTCATCCCGGGACGGTTAAAGGAGCGAAGTTATGTGCAATTAGACGCGGTATGAAATTTTGCTTAAAAATTAGTGCTACATAAGTCTACATTTTCTCCTACTCGATATAAGCTGTAGAGGCTCTCAATGGTTCCACAGTCGATTTGGGTCCAAATGGTGTGATCTTGATAGATATTTGGAATTTGATGGATTCGAGAGGTTTCATATTTGTCCATCATATGACGAGTACGGAAAACCGAGTAGCTCATCGACTGGCTTGTGTAGCCTCTGATGTTAGAGTAGATGCCCTGTAAGCCAACTGTTGGCTAGGGATTTTATTGACTCAAGTGTAATAAATAATCTTTATTTTGATCTAATTACTTTTTTATTCAATTTTTGCATTTACTTTATCTGCATACCCATGCAAGCTGCATAGATAAAGATGTTGAATATACTATAGTAAATAAATACGAGGTTGTACATGTAATGACAATCATTAAACATATATTTTAAATTACTGTATATTTTAAATCAAGTTCCTAGTCGATTTCAAATGAATGATAAGGATCACTCGAGCTCGAGACTAGTCTGTGATGTCATGTACCATGTTTCATTGGTATGGCTATAGATATGTCCAATCATACAGATTGGTGCTCATACGATGAGTTCACTGAACTACCCTCCCTCAAACTTTCCAAGTGGTTATCATTCATCGAATGTATACTATTAGTCCTTACGACTCGAGACAACACTGAGCCTCTACATTCTAAGACTGTGCTTTGACTCGTTTACCGACTCCATGAAGGTCATCAGGTGGCGAGATTGGGTACAGTTACGACACATGTAGGAGCCAATACATCGTAGTTGGGAATTCATCGCTCACCTACGAGTGTGGATATCCTATGTGATCTTATGAGATAGTAGTGCATGGAATTTTTGGCCAGAGTATGAGATGTGCAATACGGTAAAGTGGTTCCCTAGTTGCATATGCGATGCCACTATGCATTCTCAAAGATGCATCACATCGTTATCGAACTTCACATGCAACCCTTGATGAACCAATGGTTGTAGATTCGATCGGGATATATGCGATGAAAGGACGGACCGTACTGTACGATTACCATAATTAATTGGTTCTTGCAAGCATTATGAGTGATACCTAAGAAATCATGGGGCGATACTACTAGACACACTTATCATGATTCGATGAGTCCAATCAGAAATGAATTATGACATTCTTATGATCAAGGTGTTGATGCATAAAATGTGTGAGTTAGGGTAAGACCGTATAAATGACAATGTCCTGAATCACAAAGAGTTGTGAACCCACGACTAGTTGTATCTCTGAACCATTGAGAGTCACACAAACACTTGTTTCCCTATTCCCGTTGAGATAATAAATTCAAATAGTTGAATTCATAAGAAATAAGTTTGATAGGATCAAATGATAAACTTATAAATGAGTTTATAAGAGCTTATAAAAATTTTAGTGCACTTGCTTAATTTTCAGTGGAAGTGTTCCAAAATTAACAGTCGCGTTTCAATGACTTAGAAAATCAAAATGTGCATCATAATGATAAGAAAGTTGAGGTTGCCACATCGATGATATTGAATCTTCGATCAAGATTATGATGAGAGCACTCTAATGAACGCATGATTAATAAACTTGTAAGGTACCGTTTGGTACATGAGATGAAAGTGGGATGAGACACAAATTTTTACTAATCTCATGTTTCTCTCATTTTTTTGTGAACCCAATGATATCTCATGGCCCGGTATGAGATTATATGTAGGTTTGATGACAAATACCTCTCCACCCATGGTATTAGTGGAGGATGAGTGTCATATAAATGACATTGTGTGAAATTGACAATGACAATTAAGAAAATAAACACAATAATCCTACAAAATAAAAAACATACAAAACAACATATTATTCATAACCATGTATTGCTTATCCATATCTCATCATGTTTTTATTCATCTATCGTACATCTCATCCATGATACCAAACGGTATCTAAGAGTATAAGTTCATCATGCAAAATAATTAAAAGTAATTTAATTAAGTTTGTATTGGTTGAACTTGGATTAAAAAGACTCATGAATCATATACATATAAATATATATACGTGTATTTATATATGTAGATATATATATATATGAGTTTTGATCCCACGCACCCTAGGGTTCGTGGGGTTTCACGTGCATCCGTGCCCAAAACAACTCCGATTATCTTAAAATTTTTACGGTAGGATCGTCTCAAAAATGCAAATCCAACGATATATCATATGATATAAATTTCAATCTTGGTAGTAAAAAATGAGAAGATGACCGGAAATTAGGTGAAATATGAAATTTTCGGTCATCTTCCTATTTCTGAACACTGAGGTTGAGCTTTTTATCATATGATATATCTATGGATTCACATTTTCGAGACGATCTTACCGTGAAAATTTCAAGACAATCGAAGTTGTTTTGGACACGGGTGCACGTGGAACCCCACGCACCCTAGGGTGAATGGGATTAAAACTCTATATATATATATATATATATATATATTTATATGTCCATATATATATATATATATATATATATATATATATATATATATATATAAACATATACAGTTTTGCTATGGTGAACAACCACCGTGAGCACTTCTGTGAGCACCTACCCACGTGACGTTCTTCTATTGGATGCATAAGATGCCACATCAGCGGTGTTCACAGAAGTGCTCACGGTAGTTGCTCACCATAGCAAAACTGTATGCATATATATGTGTTAACGTGTACTACATGTGTATATATATATATATGTGTGTGTAACGTGTATATATATATATATTATATATATATATATTTCATCCAATTTTCGGCCATCTTCACGATTCTTTCCACCAAGATTTAAATTTGTATCATAATTCATATGATACATCGTTGGATTCGTATTTTTGAGACGATCCTATCGTAAAAATTTCAAGGCAATTGCAGTTGTTTTGAGTGCGGGTGTGCATGGATATATATATATATATATATATATATATATATATATATATATATATATATATATATATATATATAGAGTTTCTTTCAAGTGCCCACCACCATGCCAACCAATGATATGTCACTATTCTATTGGACCTACAGTTTATCACATCTTTATCACATCCAATAGAATAGTGCCACATCATTGGTGGGTATGGTGGTGGGCATAGTAGGTGGGCACTTGAAAGAAACTCTATATATATATATATATACACACACACACATATATATAGATATATATATAAATTAATATATATGTATGAAATATTATATATGGATATAATATATATTTATGTACGTGTGAGTGTTTAAACTATATATATATATGAAAATAATATATACAAGGGTTGATATATTATTGTCTTAACACACAACTTGCTCACCAACAAAAATACATAATATATAAATATATGATTTTCAAAAAAAAAAAAACAACCATAATTTCTATATGAAAGAATCAGCGACCTCCTCTAATTGATGGAGGATTTTATGTGGCGTTTTTTTGTCCGTTTGAAATCTCAACGAAAATTTTTTTCCTTTCTCTCTAGTGCGAGTTTGAAGAAGAACAAGCAACGGTCGTGGACCTTATTCGAGGATTGAAGAAAGGCGTATTAAGGTTTATTGTTCGTAGGGAGTTACAACAAGAGCTATCACCTCTAATTCCGAAATAGTTAGTGTGATATGAAATTAATTCAACAAATGTATAATTTCACAAACACCCTATGTATGTTGAATCAAACCATACGAGTGCCCAAGTAATTTTGAATGTTCAAATTAAAAATTTATAACTTTCGTTGTCTCTTGGGCACGAAAAAACGGTACTCCAACATCTGATTCTTCTTCAGTTTAATGGTGTAATGGTGTTCTACCATCTTTGAAAGGAATATTAATTTCTTGATAATCTTTGCCTTAAGCGTGAATATAATAATATTTGAATTTTGCCTTCTAGACAAAAGATATGATATGATAGGTTAAATATTTAGGTTATTATCGAAAATCATGAGATAAATATTTACATAGATTGAGTATTATCTTGATAAGGAAATATTTTGTATCATTGATTATTGTATATTATCAAGATATATTCAAAAGAGTCATGTTCATAATAAATTCTTATTTTTTTTTATTTATGTAGGACTTTATCTAAGGAATCATACCTAAGATTGGACTCTCATCTATAAAAGGATTCCTGCGCACAAACAAACGCTTCACTCAAGAATTCAGAAGAGCATTCAGAAGAAAATCAAGTGAAGAATTCGAAGGTTAATGAAGAAGTTTTTCGCCACCGTTCGTTGCTGCTTTTCCCATGTTGCCGTTGGTGTTGAAAAAATTGGAGACAACACTTAGTACACAGTGTTGATCGACGATATTTTTGTCTTCTTCAAGTTTAGGCATACGAGAGTTGCATCTGATTTCTTTATTATTCTAATAGTTTAGGATGCAATTTGATTTCTCAACCTGTTGAGAAATCTAGTATTTCCTATTTTTCATAAAATCACTAGCATTGATATAATCGTTTTTAGTGATTCTTTGGCCCTAAGGCACCCGCACAAGTACTAGTTATTTGTGCATAATTATTTATGGTCTTAGTTATTTTACTTGTTATTATTATTATTATTATTATGTTTCGCTGTAACACCAGAGACAACACGAACTTTACACGACAAACTGTGGAAGTATATCTTATAATATTTAACTTGTATCGTAAATCAGGACATTATGACGTAATGCATATGGTTTACTTTTAAAAAAAAAATGCGCCATTCATTGCCAAAAGCTTTATAGCTTGATGACAATATTGTCTCTCCCGCTTGGGTAGAGGTCGTGGGTTCTAATCCCCACTCCCATGAATGTAATCTATTAAAAAAAGAATAAAAATTAATTTGGTACACGAATTATTTATTAAATGTTAAATTGATATACAAATTTTTGTTAATGGCTTAATTGGTACATGCCTACTGGATTCAGATCAATTTTCGGTGATATTTATGTAAAATATCTAATTTACCTTTTATTACAAAAAATAAACATTTTATTTTTAATTATAATTAGATGTATTTGTATATTTTATTTTAGATGTAAAAATTGATTTGATTAAAATTTTTATTTGTACATAATATTTATTATATTTGATATATTAAATAGATTATATATTTCAACTGGAAGGATTAGATAAATTATATTACGACATATAATATCTAAAGAATTGTAAATAAATAAATAAATTGATACCATAAAAAATAAATAATTATTTATTTAGCTAAAATTATGATTTTTTTATACATAATATTTTCATTAATATTTTGAAAAGAATATTAAATAAATAGTGATTGTGATAAAATCTTTTTTGATATTTTAACTATGTAAAAATTTATTGAATATATTATTTTAATAAAAATATTCTTAAGTTCTACTAAAAATTAATTTAAATTTTCAAATTATTTTTATAATAAAAATTCATCAAAGCATCAATTAAATTTCTTCATAACGTCTCACATGTTTTTTAACCAACAAATAAAAAATTGAAAGTTTATTTAAACACAATAATTTTATAAGAGAACATGACTAAGAATGAATTGAAAGTTATTCTCGATTTTTCTTGCGGATAAAAACGATGAAGCTGATTTTAAAACAAAATAATATTATTGCATTAATTAATTTGTATTATCATAAGACAAATCTACCATTTTCTTCAAAATAATTTGGTCGAAATCCGGTGGACATGTACCAATTAAATCATTAACAAAAGTTCGTATACCAATTTGATATTTAACCAATAGTTCGTGTACCAAATTAATTTTTAATCATAAAAAATAAAAAGAAAAAAAAGAAGCGCCATTTAATTGGGAATTCAATAATTATGCTCAACCGTAGGTGGCCATAATTGAAGTGGAATATCAAATCAATCGCCACTCTTTAACTTTTTTATTAGTTTTCTCGAAATCGATTACATGCATACCATCATCATCATTTTTATTGAAAAATGATAGAAGCGGTAGATATGACATTTCAAAAACTTTTCTAAAGATTTAAACTTGTTTTGTATATATATATATATAATATACCCTACGTAAACAAAATAAATAGAGCAGCAAAATATATATATATATATATATATATATATATATATATATATATATATATATATATATGTGTATGTGTGTGTGTGTGTGTTGGGTTAACCATGCATGAATGAGAATACTATTAGATGGGTGACCTCTTGAAAACTCTAATGTATCAAACTGCTGATATTGCGTTGTTTGATTTGATTGGCTAGATGGATTGTAAAAGAGGGACACCAGATCTTAACAAATAAAACGTCTTTGCTGGAGACAGGACCGACAATAGGGAAAAAAATAAAACTGATCTCAAAGAGATATGAGACAACACCAACAGTAAGACACAATGACTCAATCTATTTGGATCTCATATTATTTATTTGGACACTTTATTAAGACCCATAAATTCCTAAAAGCCCATAAGAGGTTCAAGCCCATGAAACTCTCCGACTATCTATAAATAACTCAAGTCCTCTCATTATTAAGGGACGCTGCCTATAGTCACATGCTCTAATTCTTTAGAACTTTTATTGGGCAAATACTGACTTGAGCGTCGGAGTGTTTTCGCCGGGAAACCCCCGGCGCCACTCACTTTGCTTTGTGATGCAGGTAACAACCCATGAAGTTCGGTCTTTGGAACAGTTCGAGTATTAATCTGGCTATCCAGATCTCCACAGGTTACCCAGATTTTTTCTAATCGGATAATATCAATTTTTTGCTACATCAGCTTGGCACTGTTTGTGGAAAATTATTCACTGCATCATTGAGAATGCATACTCCACAACAAATATCTCAAGGAAATAATCGCAATGGAGACCCATATCCCATCTCCGAACCGCCACCAGGGTTTAATTTCACCCAGAAACTTTGACAACCTTATTGGAAGGAACAGCTGCACGAGCAGCGACTGAAGCGGTTGCTCAGTTCGTGGAATCCCGTCAACGACGAAGCACCTACAAGAGAGCTCGCAGAAGAGGGCTCTCATCTCATGACCCAAGTAATAAAGACCCAAATAAAATTAAGTCTAAAGTAAATGACAAAGATCCTGAGGGGGAGAGAGAAAAATACTACTCCTAAAGATGGAGAAGCAAGTGCTCACACAGTTCACGACGTCTCTGACGAAAACAAAACCACTAATCAAACCCGTGGAGATGAATCTCACACATATGTAACTGGAGAGAATTCTTCGACAATCTTGCCTATGCGCCGGAGCCCGTTCACTAACACCCTTTTATCTGAAGCATTGCCTAAGGGAGTCAAAATCCCCAACCTACCTAAGTTTGATGGAACTAGTGATCCTCAAGATCATATTGACAAATTCTACGCGAAAGCAGATTTGTATAACATTACAGATGCTGCTTACTGCAAGATATTCCGAACAACGTTATCAGGGCGAGCTATCACATGGTTCAATAATTAGCAGCCGTCCGAATCCATTGCCAACTTGGAGCAACTCATCTAGCTCTTCATCCAACAATTCTCAATTAACAAGAATTACCCGAAAACAACAGCATACTTATTTACAATTGTTCAGAAAGAAGTGGAAAGTTTGAGAGATTGTAGTAACCCAGATACCATTTTAAGATAATAATATGTTAAACATGATTAAGAGTTGGTATTTAACCAATTTCGGAGTGTTATTGGACTTCAGAAGTAAAATTTGGGCTTTTTCATTTTGGGCCGGATAGTAAGTTCCGATCCCGGATAGTAAGCTCCGATCCCGGATAGTAAGCTCCGATCGGAACGAAAGCTCCGATCCTGGAACGGAAGTTCCGATCCCCAGCTGTCAAAAATGATCGATGACTCAGTCGCGAGTTTTGACAAGTGTCGGTCATAGAGCAGATCGGAAGCTCCGATCGTAGATCGGAAGTTCCGATCCTGGCGTGGCAGACATGCACGCAATGAGCTGGATCGGAAGCTCCGATCCCGAAATCGGAAGTTCCGATCCTGGCCGAGAAATTTGGCTATAAATAAGGCCGTTCAGAGTTCATTTTCAATTACGAATTCCCGAGTTTCCTTCTTCAGTTATATAGTGTGAGATATACACTTGAGGGCCCTATCAGTTATAATAGAGGTTCTGGAATAACCAAGGGGTGGTTATAGTCATCCGGGACTAGCGACTTCAAAGGGCTAACTATGGACGAAGGTATGGTTCGGGAATCTATTTAAGTTTTGGAAGTACTTATTAGCTTAGTTAAGGCTTATAGAATTTATGTAGTGATACGGTGAACTTTTGAATATAGGCTTGGAACCTAGGATCCTATTATACTTGAACTAGCCTAGAGGTACGTACACATTGACTGAGATTGCCAGCGAGTATACATGTTTATATGTTGCATTTATTTGGCATTATTATATGGCATGATGTATGTTTTACCGTTTTCTATACTCATATGTCATGTGCATATACACGTTGAGCATATTCCTTGTTATACCTGATTATAGAGCCGCTCAGCTCTATACTCGATAGTCTGTCACTGAGAGTACCGCGACGGCGGGGGCATTTATGTCTGTCTACTCTGGTGTACTAGACGAGTGTGGTTGCACCCAGAGGTTGATCCGTGCGGTGGCAGCACTCATATGGCGCCGGTTCTGAGCATGACTTTTCAGATGACCCTGTACCAGTCATCATGTTGCATGCATTATATACATATGTTTACTCATGTCTATGTACTGGGCGTAGCGCTCACGTCCTAGTTGTTATCTTGGACACCCTATTCCATGGGGCAGGTCGCAGGATGGACGGAGCTGGTAGTTCAAGGCAGGACTAGGGAGCAGGAGCCTTGAGAATTTTATTATACAGCAGGATTCGATATAGCTGTATAATGTTTACTGTTTAAGATTTCGATTTGGTTGTATCACTACAGATTTAAGTCTGGATTATATTACTAAGCTGATATGTAAATTATGGATTATGTTTCCGCATGTTTTTACTCTGTTAAGTATTTTGCTATATTAAGTTTAATGCATGCTATTAGTTGCCAGTTAGTAGGTGATTCCATGCAGGGTCACTACATTTTTGGTATCAGAGCATGCATAGATTTTGGGATTAGTACTTGGGATTTAGTTTAGTCTTGAGTAATTCTTGCGCATTTGGGGGTTTTAATGTGCAATTCTTTTCAGGATATGGCTGACGAGAGTCACGGTAGTGTTGGCCAGGGAGGTGGTCATCATCATCGTCATCACCGCCATCATGATGATCAACATCGTCATCATGAGGGTAGACGTCGCTACTCTATCAATAAGTTCATGCAAGTAGGACCGAAACCCTTGGTGGGAGGCGAGAATCCTGAACAGGCGAGGAGTTGGATGTCTAAACTCGAGAGTACTTTTCGTACTTTCGATTGTACTGAGGATCAGAAATTGGAAGTTCTAGAATTCGTTCTAGAGGATAGAGCACGTTTTTGGTGGGATGCCAAAGCTGCTCAGGCACGTACTGAGAGAGGACAGGTGACTTGGGGGGATTTCTGTCGGGAGTTTCAGAAATTGTATTTTCCTCCGGCTGTTCGCCAAGCACGATCTATGGAGTTGCTTACTCTGAGGCAAGGATCAATGACTATTGATCAGTATCAGCAATGATTTCTTGATCTGCTACCTTTCAGTCCTCATATTAATGAGAGTGATGCATCGAAGTACGGTATCTTTTTACAAGGTTTGAACCAAGATATCTACTCTCAGGTTGTCGTCTGTGATGACCCGGTATCTTATGAGACTTTGGTGAACCGTTGCCGTCTTGTGGAGACTAGCAACAGGCATGCACAGTTGATGATGCCAGCACAGCCTAGTGGATCTTTTGAGCCTCGAGCTCAATCTGTTGTGCAATCTGGACCTACATCTTCTTCTACTCCTACTACTTCATCTGGTTCTCGTGGTTCACGAGGTACTTTCCGCTTTGGGAAGAAGAAGAAGAAGGAGGAGTTTTGTAGCCACTGTGGTGGGAAGCATCCTGCAGCTTCATGTCGGAAAGCTACTGGGGCTTGTTATATTTGTGGTCAGCAGGGACATCTGCGGAGAGATTGCCCTCAGCGCATGGGTTCTGCTAGTGGATCGGGATCACAGGTTGGATCTCAGGCTTCTATTGTTCCACGTCAGCAGCCAGCACCACAGAGTTCTTCTGGTTATCATCCCCAGACTCAAGGGCAGGTGTTTGCTCTGTCTCAGGAGCAGGCTACTGAGGGAAGCGATCGCATGTTGGCAGGTAACTTCTTGTTATGTGGTATTCCTGCACTTGTATTAATTGATACTGGAGCATCGCATTCCTTTATTTCTAGTCGCTTCGTTAAGAGACATAGATTACCTTACGTATCATTAGATATGGATTTAGTTGTATCTACTCCGTTGGAGCAGGAGGTAGTAACTAAGCGTCTAGTGATGGGTTGCCTTCTGGAATTTGAGGGTAATGTGTTATCGGCTAATTTGATGATATTAGCGATGACGGATTTTGATTGTATTTTGGGAATAGATATGCTGACTTTGTATCACGCTACTGTGGATTGTTATCAGCGTTTGGTACAGTTTCATCCCGTTGAGGGTGATAGCTGGTACTTTTATGGTGAGGGTGCGCGACCTCCGATGCCACTTGTTTCGGCTCTAAAGGCATGTCATGTCTTGGAGTCAGGTGGGGAGGGTTACCTCATCTATGCAGTTGATATGTCCATGAGTAGTACGGGTATTGATCAGCTACCGATTGTCAGCGAGTTTCCTGACGTATTCCCTGATGAGATTCCTGGTTTTACTTCGGTTCGAGAGGTTGAATTTGGTATTGATCTAGTACCAGGAACTACGCCTATATCCCGAGCACCTTATCATCTGGCACCATCAGAGATGAGGGAATTGAAACAGCAGTTGCAAGATCTTCTTGATAAGGGATATATTCGTCCGGGTGTTTCTCCGTGGGGAGCACCTGTTTTGTTTGTCAAGAAAAAGGATGGATCAATGCGATTATGTATTGATTATAGGCAGTTGAATCGTGTCACCATCAAGAATAAGTATCCTTTGCCGCGGATTGATGATCTGTTCGATCAACTACAGGGTACTTCTGTTTATTCGAAGATAGATCTGAGATCTGGATACCATCAGATGCGGGTACGAGACTCAGATATATCTACGACTGCTTTCAGGACCAGATACGGGCATTATGAGTTTCTGGTAATGCCATTCGGTTTGACGAATGCACCGACAGTCTTTATGAATCTGATGAATCAGGTATTTCGAGATTATCTGGATAGATTTGTCATCGTCTTCATAGATGATATTCTTGTCTATTCTCATGACAAGGATGAGCATGCACAACATTTGAGGATTGTTCTACAGACGTTACGAGATAAGCAGCTATATGCGAAATTGAGCAAGTGTGAATTCTGGCTTGATCGGGTAGTATTTCTCGGTCATGTGATTTCTTATGAAGGGATATCTGTTGATCCTAGTAAGATAGAGGCAGTGCTGAACTGGTCTCGTCCGACGACAGTTGCTGAGATTCGTAGTTTCTTGGGTCTAGCTGGATATTACCGTCGGTTCATCGAGAATTTTGCACAGTTGGCAAGGCCTTTGACTCAGCTTACACGGAAAGATGTTGCCTTCATTTGGTCCTCGGATTGTGAGGAGTCATTTCACGAGCTGCGTAGACGTCTTACTACTGCACATGTGCTAGCTCTATCTTCTGGATCAGGAGGTTATGTGGTTTATACTGATGCCTCTGGTCAGGGGTTGGTATGTGTGTTGACACAACATGGACATGTTATTGCCTATGCTTCTCGACAGTTGAAGACGCATGAGAATAACTATCCAATGCATGATCTCGAGTTAGCCGCCATTGTATTTGCGCTCAAGATTTGGAGACATTATCTTTATGGCGAGAAATTTGAGATATTTACGGATCACAAGAGTTTGAAGTATTTATTCACTCAGGCAGAGTTGAATATGCGACAGAGACGCTGGATGGATCTCCTGAAGGATTATGATTGTGAAATCAAATATCATCCAGGTTCTGCTAATCTTACTGCTGATGCCTTGAGTCGGCAGCTGAGACTGTCTGCACTTCAGACTAATGAAATATCTCATATGATTCAAGAGTGCTGTTCATTGAGTTTTACGCTCAAGCACAAGAAAGGGAGGAATGAGATTCGTTTGTATACTATTCTATCTGAGCCAGCATTGTATTCTCGGATCAGAGATGCTCAGATATCTGATGTTAAGACTCAGCGATTGACACGTCTAGCCAATGGAGTTAATACATCTGGATTCCATTTTCAGGCAGATGGTTTATTGTGCCTATCCAATAGAGTGGTTGTACCTAATGTTGCGGAGCTCAGGAATGATATTCTATCTGAAGCTCACAGGAGTCGATTATCAGTTCATCCTGGAAGTATGAAAATGTATAAGGACTTGCGAACTAGATTCTGGTGGAAGGGGATGAAACGAAGTGTGTATCAATTTGTTTCGAGATGTTTGGTTTGTCAACAGGTCAAGGCTGAACATCGACGACCAGGTGAATTACTGCAGAATCTTGAGATTCCCGAATGGAAGTGGGAGCACGTGACTATGGATTTTGTTACCCACTTGCCTATGACTTCACGTCAGTGTGGTGCTATCTGGGTTGTCGTTGACCGTTTGACAAAATCAGCACATTTCATTCCTTATAACTGGGAGTATTCTTATGATCGCATGACACGTTTATATATCCAGGAGATTGTGCGATTACATGGGATTCCAGTAAGTATTGTTAGTGATAGAGATCCGCGATTTACTTCACGTTTTTGGGGTAGTTTTCAGCAAGCATTGGGTACCACTCTGAGTTTGAGCACGGCGTATCATCCGGAGACTGACGGGCAGTCAGAGCGCACTATTCGTACGCTGGAGGATATGCTACGTTCTTCTGTCATGGACTTTGGTTTATCTTGGCAGGATCAGTTACCTTTGATTGAATTTGCCTACAATAACAGTTATCATCGTAGTATTGATATGACACCTTTCGAGGCATTGTATGGTCGACGGTGTCGTACTCCGTTATTCTGGGATGAAGTCGGGGAACGGCAAGTCGAGGGTCCTGAATTGGTGCAGCAGATTGTAGACAAGGTAGATTTGATCAAGCATAGGATCAAAGTTGCTCAAGATAGACAAGCCAGTTATGCGAATATTCGCCGCAGGCCACTTCAGTTTGAGCCTGGTGAATATGTTTTTCTGCGAGTATCACCTTTCAGGAAGGTGATGAGATTTGGTGTGAAAGGCAAGTTGTCTCCTCGTTACATTGGACCTTTCCAGATACTGGAGAAGATCGGAGATGTTGCTTATCGTTTGGCTTTACCGCCATCTCTTTCCAGTATACACAATGTTTTTCATGTGTCGTTGCTTCGACAGTACATAGCTGATGAATCTCATGTGATTCAGTCTACTGATATTCAGCTAGAGCCAGATCTGTCTTTTGTTGAACGACCAATCTGTATCCTAGACAGGAAGGAGAAAGTTCTTCGGAACAAGACTATACCACTTGTGATGGTACAGTGGCAGCGCCGAGGCGTTGAAGAAGCAACTTGGGAAACTGAAAGTCGTATGCGAGCAGAATATCCTGAGTTGTTTGCTTTGTATTTTTGATTACCATGTAAGATGTAATTACCGTTGTTGTAATAAGACATGGTTTGATGTTTCATATTGTTATCTTGATTTATCTTTAGATGTTATTTCGCGGACGAAATATCTAAAGGTGGGGAGAATGTAGTAACCCAGATACCATTTTAAGATAATAATATGTTAAACATGATTAAGGGTTGGTATTTAACCAATTTCGGAGTGTTATTGGACTTCAGAAGTAAAATTTGGGCTTTTTCATTTTGGGCCGGATAGTAAGTTCCGATTCCGGATAGTAAGCTCCGATCCCGGATATTAAGCTCCGATCCCGGATAGTAAGCTTCGATCGGAACGGAAGCTCCGATCCTGGAACGGAAGTTCCGATCCCCAGCTGTCAAAAATGATCGATGACTCAGTCGCGAGTTTTGACAAGTGTCGGTCATAGAGCAGATCGGAAGCTCCGATCGTAGATCGAAAGTTCCGATCCTGGCGTGGCAGACATGCACGCAATGAGCTGGATCGGAAGCTCCGATCCCAAAATCGGAAGTTCCGATCCTGGCCGAGAAATTTGGCTATAAATAGGGCCGTTCAGAGTTCATTTTCAATTACGAATTCCCGAGTTTCCTTCTTCAGTTATATAGTGTGAGATATACACTTGAGGGCCCTATCAGTTATAATAGAGGTTCTGGAATAACCAAGGGGTGGTTATAGTCATCCGGGACTAGCGACTTCAAAGGGCTAACTACGGACGAAGGTATGGTTCGGGAATCTATTTAAGTTTTGGAAGTACTTATTAGCTTAGTTAAGGCTTATAGAATTTATGTAGTGATACGGTGAACTTTTAAATATAGGCTTGGAACCTAGGATCCTATTATACTTGAACTAGCCTAGAGGTACGTACACATTGACTGAGATTGCCAGCGAGTATACATGTTTATATGTTGCATTTATTTGGCATTATTATATGGCATGATGTATGTTTTACCGTTTTCTATACTCATATGTCATGTGCATATACACATTGAGCATATTCCTTGTTATACCTGATTATAGAGCCGCTCAGCTCTATACTCGATAGTCTGTCACTGAGAGTACCGCGACGGCGGGGGCATTTATGTCTGTCTACTCTGGTGTACTAGACGAGTGTGGTTGCACCCAGAGGTTGATCCGTGCGGTGGCAGCACTCATATGGCGCCGGTTCTGAGCATGACTTTTCAGATGACCCTGTACCAGTCATCATGTTGCATGCATTATATACATATGTTTACTCATGTCTATGTACTGGGCGTAGCGCTCACGTCCTAGTTGTTATCTTGGACACCCTATTCCATGGGGCAGGTCGCAGGATGGACGGAGCTGGTAGTTCAAGGCAGGACTAGGGAGCAGGAGCCTTGAGGATTTTATTATACAGCAGGATTCGATATAGCTGTATAATGTTTACTGTTTAAGATTTCGATTTGGTTGTATCACTACAGATTTAAGTCTGGATTATATTACTAAGCTGATATGTAAATTATGGATTATGTTTCCGCACGTTTTTACTCTATTAAGTATTTTGCTATATTAAGTTTAATGCATGCTATTAGTTGCCAGTTAGTAGGTGATTCCATGCAGGGTCACTACATTTTTGGTATCAGAACATGCATAGATTTTGGGATTAGTACTTGGGATTTAGTTTAGTCTTGAGTAATTCTTGCGCATTTGGGGTTTTAATGTGCAATTCTTTTCAGGATATGGCTGACGAGAGTCACGGTAGTGTTGGCCAGGGAGGTGGTCATCATCATCGTCATCACCGCCATCATGATGATCAACATCGTCATCATGAGGGTAGACGTCGCTACTCTATCAATAAGTTCATGCAAGTAGGACCGAAACCCTTGGTGGGAGGCGAGAATCCTGAACAGGCGAGGAGTTGGATGTCTAAACTCGAGAGTACTTTTCGTACTTTCGATTGTACTGAGGATCAGAAATTGGAAGTTCTAGAATTCGTTCTAGAGGATAGAGCACGTTTTTGGTGGGATGCCAAAGCTGCTCAAGCACGTACTGAGAGAGGACAGGTGACTTGGGGGGATTTCTGTCGGGAGTTTCAGAAATTGTATTTTCCTCCGGCTGTTCGCCAAGCACGATCTATGGAGTTGCTTACTCTGAGGCAAGGATCAATGACTATTGATCAGTATCAGCAATGATTTCTTGATCTGCTACCTTTCAGTCCTCATATTAATGAGAGTGATGCATCGAAGTACGGTATCTTTTTACAAGGTTTGAACCAAGATATCTACTCTCAGGTTGTCGTCTGTGATGACCCGGTATCTTATGAGACTTTGGTGAACCGTTGCCGTCTTGTGGAGACTAGCAACAGGCATGCACAGTTGATGATGCCAGCACAGCCTAGTGGATCTTTTGAGCCTCGAGCTCAATCTGTTGTGCAATCTGGACCTACATCTTCTTCTACTCCTACTACTTCATCTGGTTCTCGTGGTTCACGAGGTACTTTCCGCTTTGGGAAGAAGAAGAAGAAGGAGGAGTTTTGTAGCCACTGTGGTGGGAAGCATCCTGCAGCTTCATGTCGGAAAGCTACTGGGGCTTGTTATATTTGTGGTCAGCAGGGACATCTGCGGAGAGATTGCCCTCAGCGCATGGGTTCTGCTAGTGGATCGGGATCACAGGTTGGATCTCAGGCTTCTATTGTTCCACGTCAGCAGCCAGCACCACAGAGTTCTTCTGGTTATCATCCCCAGACTCAAGGGCAGGTGTTTGCTCTGTCTCAGGAGCAGGCTACTGAGGGAAGCGATCGCATGTTGGCAGGTAACTTCTTGTTATGTGGTATTCCTGCACTTGTATTAATTGATACTGGAGCATCGCATTCCTTTATTTCTAGTCGCTTCGTTAAGAGACATAGATTACCTTACGTATCATTAGATATGGATTTAGTTGTATCTACTCCGTTGGAGCAGGAGGTAGTAACTAAGCGTCTAGTGATGGGTTGCCTTCTGGAATTTGAGGGTAATGTGTTATCGGCTAATTTGATGATATTAGCGATGACGGATTTTGATTGTATTTTGGGAATAGATATGCTGACTTTGTATCACGCTACTGTGGATTGTTATCAGCGTTTGGTACAGTTTCATCCCGTTGAGGGTGATAGCTGGTACTTTTATGGTGAGGGTGCGCGACCTCCGATGCCACTTGTTTCGGCTCTAAAGGCATGTCATGTCTTGGAGTCAGGTGGGGAGGGTTACCTCATCTATGCAGTTGATATGTCCATGAGTAGTACGGGTATTGATCAGCTACCGATTGTCAGCGAGTTTCCTGACGTATTCCCTGATGAGATTCCTGGTTTTCCTCCGGTTCGAGAGGTTGAATTTGGTATTGTCTAGTACCAGGAACTACGCCTATATCCCGAGCACCTTATCATCTGGCACCGTCAGAGATGAGGGAATTGAAACAGCAGTTGCAAGATCTTCTTGATAAGGGATATATTCGTCCGGGTGTTTCTCCGTGGGGAGCACCTGTTTTGTTTGTCAAGAAAAAGGATGGATCGATGCGATTATGTATTGATTATAGGCAGTTGAATCGTGTCACCATCAAGAATAAGTATCCTTTGCCGCGGATTGATGATCTGTTCGATCAACTACAGGGTACTTCTGTTTATTCGAAGATAGATCTGAGATCTGGATACCATCAGATGCGGGTACGAGACTCAGATATATCTACGACTGCTTTCAGGACCAGATACGGGCATTATGAGTTTCTGGTAATGCCATTCGGTTTGACGAATGCACCGGCAGTCTTTATGAATCTGATGAATCAGGTATTTCGAGATTATCTGGATAGATTTGTCATCGTCTTCATAGATGATATTCTTGTCTATTCTCATGACAAGGATGAGCATGCACAACATTTGAGGATTGTTCTACAGACGTTACGAGATAAGCAGCTATATGCGAAATTGAGCAAGTGTGAATTCTGGCTTGATCGGGTAGTATTTCTCGGTCATGTGATTTCTTATGAAGGGATATCTGTTGATCCTAGTAAGATAGAGGCAGTGCTGAACTGGTCTCGTCCGACGACAGTTGCTGAGATTCGTAGTTTCTTGGGTCTAGCTGGATATTACCGTCGGTTCATCGAGAATTTTGCACAGTTGGCAAGGCCTTTGACTCAGCTTACACGGAAAGATGTTGCCTTCATTTGGTCCTCGGATTGTGAGGAGTCATTTCACGAGCTGCGTAGACGTCTTACTACTGCACATGTGCTAGCTCTACCTTCTGGATCAGGAGGTTATGTGGTTTATACTGATGCCTCTGGTCAGGGGTTGGTATGTGTGTTGACACAACATGGACATGTTATTGCCTATGCTTCTCGACAGTTGAAGACGCATGAGAATAACTATCCAGTGCATGATCACGAGTTAGCCGCCATTGTATTTGCGCTCAAGATTTGGAGACATTATCTTTATGGCGAGAAATTTGAGATATTTACGGATCACAAGAGTTTGAAGTATTTATTCACTCAGGCAGAGTTGAATATGCGACAGAGACGCTGGATGGATCTCCTGAAGGATTATGATTGTGAAATCAAATATCATCCAGGTTCTGCTAATCTTACTGCTGATGCCTTGAGTCGGCAGCTGAGACTGTCTGCACTTCAGACTAATGAAATATCTCATATGATTCAAGAGTGCTGTTCATTGAGTTTTACGCTCAAGCACAAGAAAGGGAGGAATGAGATTCGTTTGTATACTATTCTATCTGAGCCAGCATTGTATTCTCGGATCAGAGATGCTCAGATATCTGATGTTAAGACTCAGCGATTGACACGTCTAGCCAATGGAGTTAATACATCTGGATTCCATTTTCAGGCAGATGGTTTATTGTGCCTATCCAATAGAGTGGTTGTACCTAATGTTGCGGAGCTCAGGAATGATATTCTATCTGAAGCTCACAGGAGTCGATTATCAGTTCATCCTGGAAGTATGAAAATGTATAAGGACTTGCGAACTAGATTCTGGTGGAAGGGGATGAAACGAAGTGTGTATCAATTTGTTTCGAGATGTTTGGTTTGTCAACAGGTCAAGGCTGAACATCGACGACCAGGTGAATTACTGCAGAATCTTGAGATTCCCGAATGGAAGTGGGAGCACGTGACTATGGATTTTGTTACCCACTTGCCTATGACTTCACGTCAGTGTGGTGCTATCTGGGTTGTCGTTGACCGTTTGACAAAATCAGCACATTTCATTCCTTATAACTGGGAGTATTCTTATGATCGCATGACACGTTTATATATCCAGGAGATTGTGCGATTACATAGGATTCCAGTAAGTATTGTTAGTGATAGAGATCCGCGATTTACTTCACGTTTTTGGGGTAGTTTTCAGCAAGCATTGGGTACCACTCTGAGTTTGAGCACGGCGTATCATCCGGAGATTGACGGGCAGTCAGAGCGCACTATTCGTACGCTGGAGGATATGCTACGTTCTTCTGTCATGGACTTTGGTTTATCTTGGCAGGATCAGTTACCTTTGATTGAATTTGCCTACAATAACAGTTATCATCGTAGTATTGATATGACACCTTTCGAGGCATTGTATGGTCGACGGTGTCGTACTCCGTTATTCTGGGATGAAGTCGGGGAACGGCAAGTCGAGGGTCCTGAATTGGTGCAGCAGATTGTAGACAAGGTAGATTTGATCAAGCATAGGATCAAAGTTGCTCAAGATAGACAAGCCAGTTATGCGAATATTCGCCGCAGGCCACTTCAGTTTGAGCCTGGTGAATATGTTTTTCTGCGAGTATCACCTTTCAGGAAGGTGATGAGATTTGGTGTGAAAGGCAAGTTGTCTCCTCGTTACATTGGACCTTTCCAGATACTGGAGAAGATCGGAGATGTTGCTTATCGTTTGGCTTTACCGCCATCTCTTTCCAGTATACACAATGTTTTTCATGTGTCGTTGCTTCGACAGTACATAGCTGATGAATCTCATGTGATTCAGTCTACTGATATTCAGCTAGAGCCAGATCTGTCTTTTGTTGAACGACCAATCTGTATCCTAGACAGGAAGGAGAAAGTTCTTCGGAACAAGACTATACCACTTGTGATGGTACAGTGGCAGCGCCGAGGCGTTGAAGAAGCAACTTGGGAAACTGAAAGTCGTATGCGAGCAGAATATCCTGAGTTGTTTGCTTTGTATTTTTGATTACCATGTAAGATGTAATTACCGTTGTTGTAATAAGACATGGTTTGATGTTTCATATTGTTATCTTGATTTATCTTTAGATGTTATTTCGCGGACGAAATATCTAAAGGTGGGGAGAATGTAGTAACCCAGATACCATTTTAAGATAATAATATGTTAAACATGATTAAGGGTTGGTATTTAACCAATTTCGGAGTGTTATTGGACTTCAGAAGTAAAATTTGGGCTTTTTCATTTTGGGCCGGATAGTAAGTTCCGATTCCGGATAGTAAGCTCCGATCCCGGATAGTAAGCTCCGATCCCGGATAGTAAGCTTCGATCGGAACGGAAGCTCCGATCCTGGAACGGAAGTTCCGATCCCCAGCTGTCAAAAATGATCGATGACTCAGTCGCGAGTTTTGACAAGTGTCGGTCATAGAGCAGATCGGAAGCTCCGATCGTAGATCGAAAGTTCCGATCCTGGCGTGGCAGACATGCACGCAATGAGCTGGATCGGAAGCTCCGATCCTGAAATCGGAAGTTCCGATCCTGGCCGAGAAATTTGGCTATAAATAGGGCCGTTCAGAGTTCATTTTCAATTACGAATTCCCGAGTTTCCTTCTTCAGTTATATAGTGTGAGATATACACTTGAGGGCCCTATCAGTTATAATAGAGGTTCTGGAATAACCAAGGGGTGGTTATAGTCATCCGGGACTAGCGACTTCAAAGGGCTAACTACGGACGAAGGTATGGTTCGGGAATCTATTTAAGTTTTGGAAGTACTTATTAGCTTAGTTAAGGCTTATAGAATTTATGTAGTGATACGGTGAACTTTTAAATATAGGCTTGGAACCTAGGATCCTATTATACTTGAACTAGCCTAGAGGTACGTACACATTGACTGAGATTGCCAGCGAGTATACATGTTTATATGTTGCATTTATTTGGCATTATTATATGGCATGATGTATGTTTTACCGTTTTCTATACTCATATGTCATGTGCATATACACATTGAGCATATTCCTTGTTATACCTGATTATAGAGCCGCTCAGCTCTATACTCGATAGTCTGTCACTGAGAGGTTACGTGAAATACACTAACTCAAGGGTTTTCATCGAAAATACTACTCCAAGGGATTGCAGAAAACGCATTCCCTCAAGAGATTGCTTAGAAGATAAAAAAAAATCTCCCAGGCGTTTGGAAAATTCTCCGTCTAAAATATTATAAGTGACGATCCTAACGCATCTATCGGAATAGCAGTTGCGGTCCAACGCCCATATGAGAGCAAAAGCAATAACCGTTGTTATACCCCGTGGTCCAATGTTTGTAAATAGTGAGAATTCACTCATTACACTCATCGCTAGATCAAAAAACAAGTTGTTATTTCGATTCACCCTCAACAAGAACAATGCATTATCTCGAAACAGACATTCTACCAAATATATATATTTTAAAAATATATATGCAGAATTCATTCCTCTTACAACTACCACTCAATGCCATTAATTGAGTCATAATATTTTTAATCTTTGGCAGAAGATGTGGCAATGAGAAAAATCAAATTTCTCATGCTTTTACGTTATATTAGGTCATGTATTTAACCAAAAATAATAATTATTATCACAAATTCACACAACAATAAAAAAATATTTATATATTGGCAAGGAAGAAAAATATATATGTATATGCATAAATGTGTATATACATATATCTATCCATCTCTCTCACGGCCCAAAGACCCGTTGACGCCGTATCTTCACCGCCACCCCTTTGCCGCTCATCGTCGACAGCCATGGTCGGAGCTTCAGTTCAATCAAGGAATTTAGCAGTCGGCAAACTGTCACCCACCACCACCAGCTGTCGCTGCGTCTCCTCCAGCTCTGCCACCGCCGCATGCTTTTTCCCGGGATGTACTCGCCGTCGTCTGAAAATCTGCGAAGATCTCGATCTACCCGATTTGCTCCTGCTACCAAATCTTCCCTCCTCTCCAAGCTCTGCTACCGCGCCTCTTTCCTCTCCAAGATCGGCCGCAGCGAGTTTCCTTCTTCAAGCAGTTCGTCCGCCGCTCTTGTCTCTTTTCCAGATCCGCCCATCACCACCACCGACAACATTGTCTCCACTCGCCGCCGCCTCTCCTTTGGATATGGCCCACACCGTCGTGCACGTCTGATGCCGCCTATCGGACTCCTAACCGCTATCGCCGTGCCTTTTAAGTTTAAGCAACAAGGCCCTTGGAGATGGTCGAGAATTGGATAGATAGGGATTTACACACAATACATACACAATATATTCCCAATTTCACGTTGCAATATAGAGACGAGAAGAGAAACAAAATTTTCAAATAAAAGTACATCTCAATATGATGTAAAGAAATAATTTGTACCTGCCATGTGTCTCCGATGAATTATATCTCTTCTAATGATTTTTGGCACGCCACCTAGCAAATACTGTAAGAAAAATTCAAAAATAATTTCACGTTAGTAAGTTGTGATGAAAACACTACGATGTTAAATTTATAACGGTAATCCAGCCAGAGTTTTAATGAGTTTCTACAATTATTATTCTAATAGAACTTTGATTCCTATCCTATTACACCACAATCCTACTGCAATTCTACGATCATTATTCAAACAGGGCTGTTAATCCAACATTTTTCAATTCAACTAGGACTTTGCTTCCTACGATCCCCGTAATTTTTGCAGTGGCAAACATTATTCGTCGTCTGAAAATAAATTTCTGAAAATATTAAATGAAGTTTTGACAACACTCACACATCTTCTATCTACAAATAATTGTCCCGCAATCTTACTACAGTTATTCCATAACATTATATCTAGAGTTTCTCCTCTCGGTCATCTCGCATCACATGATCCGCCCAGTGGGGGGCCTATGATGAGTTACGACCCAAGTTTATTATCTCCTGTAATCAGACTCTTACTGCATGTCTACTGACAGACTACTAAAAAAACTCTTACTCTAGCTCGACCATCTCTACTCAGCGAGACATGCTCGAGAGTGGGGGGCTTATGATGGGTTATGACCCAATTTAATTTTCTCCCGGTCCAAGCCCAATGACTCAATCCATTTGGATCTCATATTATTTATTTTGACACTTTATCAAGGCGCATAAATTTCTAAAAGTCCATAAGAGGCTCAAGCCCATGAAACTCTCCGAATATATATAAATAACTCAAGTCCTCTCATTATTAAGGGACGCTGTATATAGTCACATGCTCTAGTTCTTTAGAACTTTTATTGGACAAATACTGACTTGAGTGTCGGAGTGTCTTCGCCGGGCAACCCCCCGACGCTACTTACTTTGATTTGTGATGCAGGTAACAACCCACAAAGTTCGGTCTTTGGAACAGTTCGAGTATTAATCTGGTTATCTAGATCTCCACAAGTTACCCAAATTTTCTCTAATCAAGTAATATCAATTTTTTGCTACATCAATCATTTTATTGAAAAATGATAGAAGCGGTAGATATGACATTTCAAAAACTTTTCTAAAGATTTAAACTTGTTTTGTATATATATAATATACCCTATATATGTAAACAAAATAAATAGAGCAGCAAAATATATATATGTATATATATATATATATGTGTGTGTGTGTTGGGTTAAACATTGTATGAATGAGAATACTATTAGTTGGGTGACCTCTTGAAAATTCTAATGTATCAAACTGTTGACATTGCGTTGTTTGATTTGATTGGCTAGATGAATTGTAAAAAAAGGACACCAGCAAGGGCGGCCGTATGGTAGGGCGGGTCGGACGACCGTCCAGGGCCCCACCTTGAGACGGGCCCTCGATTATTTTTAAAAAATTAGTATTTAAATTAATATCTAAATAAATTTAATTAATAAATAATGATATAACAAAATAACGAAATTGTGAATAGGTTTTTATAACAAAAATCTTGCTCCAAATGAGTTAAATCACCACAAACTCCATGGTTCACTAATTCTGTTCAACTTCTATATCCTTTCCTCATGCGGTCCTCCAACCAATTTAATCTATGCACATAAATTTTTCGCAGACCTCTGATGTATTATTATTTTTAGAACACCTCCGTTGTATTATAGATAGACATACCGTCAAGTTTTTCTTTACTTATTATGAAATTGAGTAATTTTACAAAAGGTATAATTTTTATTTTCATTTTTTTTCATTTACTAATGGATTGTTGCATCATTATTTTATTAATTCATATCACACTAATTTATTATCTTTCTCTTATATACATATATATTTTTTGTTCGTATTTGACTTCATTATTTAGAAATATTTTACATTGTTTATGAATTTAGTTAAATAGTTCTATTTTTGCACAAATATTCATCATAGAATGTCAAAAAAAATGATGACTTTGTTTTTTAAAATGCAATAAGAGTGAATTTTAAATAATATTGGTTGTTGAATAATTTATTTTTAGAAACTATGTGTAAAATTTTTTCTAATGTATTTGTTCTTTTATATGTATATATATATATATATATTATTAATGAAAGGGGGTCACATTTTTAACTTCGCCCCGAGCCACATTTTTCTTAGGATCGCCTCTGGACACCAGATCTTAACGAATAAAACTTTCTCTGCTGGAGACAGGACCGACAATAGGAAAAAAATAAAACTGATCTCAAAGGGATATGAGACAACACCAACAGTAAGACACACCTCTCCCTAAATTCATGGACGCTGCCACAAGTATAAGAAAATAAAGTTGTGCCTTAATTAACAACTATAAATTTTGGTCTAGTGGTAAGCGCTTGATCATATCTATATATATATATATATATATATATATATATATATATATATATATATATATATATATATATATATATATATATATATATTTATATATTAGAAATTTTAAGCTGCCCAACAATGCCTTTCCACTTCATGTCCGACCACTAAAATCCGGTGATGGTTTTAGTGATGCAAAAAATCAAAAACAAAAACAATTAAAACCCACCACTGGGTTTTAGTAGTCGAGGATGTAGTGGACAAAAAATTGTTAAGCAGCTTAAAATTTCTCATATATATATATATATATA
The DNA here is from genome assembly GCF_033568475.1 of Henckelia pumila. Taxonomy (NCBI): domain Eukaryota; kingdom Viridiplantae; phylum Streptophyta; class Magnoliopsida; order Lamiales; family Gesneriaceae; genus Henckelia; species Henckelia pumila. Next base: position 6,647,834 of record NC_133121.1, on the reverse strand, counting down.
TATATCACTATTTAATTAAAAATATCTCCCTATACTAACTAATTTTAACTCAGTTTGGTGAAGTCTAAATGAAATTTACAATTATACTCTCATCTATATAATATCAATAATGTTAAATAACTAACTTATTTGTAATTTATAAATGTTAAATCTTATCTGCTTTTAAATTTTTTAATTACAAATATTATTTTATCTTAATATAAAATTTTGAATATTTAATATTAATTCATCATGTCAGTCATGAAAATTATCACAAAAATTAATTAGTATAAAAAATACATGTATTAAAAAAATATGCATGCATTGCATGTAAGAGACACTAATAAATATGTGCATAATTTATGTATAAAAATATATGTATTTTCACGACAATTTAACTTAAAAATGGGATTAATTTTTTTTTAAAAATTAATTCTATACAATTTTTGTACATAGTGTTTTGGATTTTTAGGCGTGAATCGACGGTTCCGATTCCATTTATTAAACCGGAACCGAACTACTTGGATACGGTGTAGACTCCGATTTTGGATGGTTGTGGTTATAGTCTGAATCGATTTGAACTAAAATTTATTATTTTAAATAAATTTGAAAACAAAACGAACAATAACAATGCAATAATATATGTGACAGTGGATCCGGATCCTCTACTTTGGAGAAAGAAACAACACACGATACTGTGCATTGAAACAGCCTTCTCTAATTCATATCACATGACTAAATAATAATTTATTTAATTAATTACACACATGAAATATTGCAAATCATGTTTATTTCGGTTGAGTAGATGATACCCGCAGGGTAGTGCCCTGCGGGTGACATGGCGACTCATGATTGGTTAAAATCAATGGGTCCCATGTGGGACCCACTAATTTTAACCAATCATAGGGTTACACGTCATCCGCATGATAGTGCCCTACGGGCAGCATGTACTAAACCATTTATTTCAATGTACAACATCAATGCTATTTTTCTCTAACAACAGAGGATCTTCCCACAATTTTGGTTCCAATATTAAAAAAATAATTTGTATTGGGGTCGACGGATCATATGTCTGCATGTAAGTAGTCTACACGTCATCAGGTCTCACGAAGTTTTCAATTAACAATTAAACATCCTTACGTGGTTCTATGGGCAGGGGTCCCCGTTTGATTATTTTATTACAATAAATAACCTTATTTGAGGCTGACATGGACAATGATACTTGAGGGGAATTTATTTATTGGTTTATTTTTGGTCGGGGGTTGACATATATGGAAGGGCATATTCCTCCACAAAAGATTTCAGCGTACTGCGTACACATAAAACACACATCAAACATATGTTATGTTTTTAGTATTTTTAAGATATATTTAGAATTTCAATTCTGAAGTTTAACATATATATATTTTTATATTAGGAGATGTAAGGGAAAGTTGGTTGCACATAAACAGTTTTAGGTATTGTCATAAAATGTTGTCAACACCTTCAATAACACCTTGAGTAATATGCAGCGAAAAATAATTAAAGCGTGAATAAAATAAACAATCAACCAAATAAAAACTCAGATTTTTAAGCAAGAATATAAAATACTCTTGCAACGCCTCAGGACAAAACTTTCACTAGAAAATAATTCAAAGAATTTTACAAACCCTAAAACTAGTGATTATTGTAAAAACAATTTTCTCATAACGTGTGAGAAAATAAACCATAAAAATAACTACTAAAAATTCTATGCAAGATAGAATAAATAAAAGAAGCAAGGAGTTGAAATCTTGATGCCAAAACACAAGCCAAGAGAGCAACACAATCTTCGATCTTCAATGCTCTCAAATCTTTCACGGCATCAAGAAAGAACTCGACCAATATGAGCTTTAGAAAATCTCCAGAATTCTTCTTGAGTTGTACGTACTAAAGCTCTCACAAGATTCTCTACGTTGGTCGTCTCTCTCTATCTCATGGTTGTTTTTCCTTGTGCATGCCTTCTTTAATATATAGGCAAGAATCCTTCTCATATTAGTTTTCTTGCATACGTAGGATTTCTTAGATTTGATCATATCAAATCTACAAAGATTGAAAAATAAATCAATTAGATATGTGACACCCCTATCCCACATGAGAAAAATCAAAAATTTAAAATGAGTTTAAAATGGGCTACAATGGACTTCTATAGTAACTTGAGTTAATCATTTTCGTAAAACGAGAACGAATACGAAGTAGTTGCTATAGGGGTCCATTGTGCAGTCGCGCTTGCGCGGGCCTGGGCCCGGGGCGTGACAGAATGGTATCAGAGATGGTTGATATTCATGTTTGTGTTGCATATTTTCATATCATTTCATTGTCGTTTTTGCATGCATTCATTTGTTTTAATTAAGTTTTAGTTTGTATTTCATGCATCATGTCTACATTACACGCTCCCGTGTTTATTGTATAGGACGTATCTTTTTGTCGAGGAAAAGATGGAAAAGCTTTTGCGCGAGAATGAATTACGGAGTAACAATGATCTGAAAATTATATTTAATTTTATAAAAGTTCAAATCCGATCTTCACCGTTCAGAATGAAGTTCAAGATGTTTTAAAGCAACTGTCAAAATTTTAGCTCAATCCGACGGTTGATTGTGAGATATGATTTTTTGAAAATTGTCGCTCGCTGTAGAATAACACATGCGAAGCTAAGGCGCGCCCTCCCGATTTATAGGCGCGCCCGCGCCGTCCCTGGATGTGAAAAGAAGTGAAAATACGAAGCTAAGGCGCGCCCCCCCGATTTGTAGGCGCGCCCGCGCTGCTCTGTGCGAGAAATTGGCCCATTTTTGTAACTTTAAAACACTCAATTTGTCGGACTTTCTTTGACGGGCTTCGAGGACATATAAAAGAGATTTAAAAGACACAATAGAAGGGATTAGAGGGAACGACACAGACTTGGACGGCCGAAGATAGAGAGAAATATTCTGGCGGCTTGGTTCTTTCTTCCTTGTTCTTAGATTTTAATCATTTAGTTTTTGTTCTTGGTTAAGGAAGACGAAACCCTTGATTTTATTTAATTTGTGAGATTCAGTTTGTATTTGTTTAGTTCAAATTGCGTATCAAGAGTTATTCTGAATTGATTTCCATGCTTGTGTGTGAGATTATAGGCCTGTGATTTCTATACAATCTACTGCTAAATTAGAATTCAAATCCGTAGTTGTTTGAAACCTCTGATTTGTGAAGCAACTACAATTAATAATCGTCCGCTTGTGAGATTAGGAATTGTAGGGATAACAATTGACTAGGCTAAATTCATCCGCTTGTGTATGGGTTGTCTAGATTTATCAGTTTTACTAGTTTGAATGCTGTCGTGGGTTTAAATCTGATCGCTTGTATTGGGTTAATTCATTGGTAAGGGTTAATTTAGAACGCTTGTGTCTAGTTAACTAAAATTAAGGTGAAACAGGAATTAAATTTCCAATGGTGAATATTCAATGAGAATTAATTATTTTTAGAGAATCGATGATCAAATGAATAATTTCAAGGGTGGAGTCGACTGATACCAAGAATTGTTTTTAATTATTTTATTTTGTTTTAAATTATTAGTAGTTAATTTTTAAAATCAAAAATCCCTTTTTTATTTAATTTCAGTGTTTTTAAGAACACAGATAAATTTCATTTTTCTCGTGGGAATGATCCCTACTCTCGCTACTACATGTTTAATTGTTTAATCTGAGTTGGGTTAATTTGGGCGTGACACGACTAAGCGCTACCAAATTTTGGCGCCGTTGCCGGGGAAAGGCTTTTAATTTATTTATTTGTGTTTTGTTTTGTTTTTTTTATTTTTATTATTCCTCCTAGTGCTACTCTGGTTTGTTCGTGTGTGCAGGTGAATCTTCGGAGGAAGAATAATTTCCATACGACTCAGAGATAGAAAGAATTTTGCTTAGGCGAAGGAGGATTATTGCGGTGTAATACTTCGAGATGTTAAATCAACAAGTATTCCCAAGTTTTATCCAGCAACACGGAGAGCCATTCTACGCAGCATGGGGGAGATTCAAGGATTTGGCAACCATCTTCCGGTATCGTGATTTTTCTAACTATTCTCTCCTAACATATTTTCTTGGTGGTTTTGATGCAGTGACAAGAAGATGGGTAATTGATGGAGCTTTCACAGCCCGTATTTCAATCTTTTGCCAAGATGATGATACCATGAGACACCTGTTAGATGATATGGCAGAGTTTGACTATTACTGGTATTCACAATCTCAATACCCAGATTTTACAAACCAACCATTCGAGCGTCAAAAGGAGGAGGGAAGTTGTTCGCAGTTGATCTTACATCCGCTGGAGGATATCATGAGAAAGCTTGTGGCATCGACTGTGAAAACTATAGAAGATCTGAAAAAGTCTAGATGCGAACTTGCGGAGCACATGGAGAATATCAAGAGATCACTCGTCCATGAATATCGAGAACAAGAGGTAAAGCTAGATACTCAAGCAGTGACCAATCCAATTTGGCTCGATGATGATGATTCAGAAAACCAGGACTGGGAGTGCGAATCAATTCCTGCTAAAGATTTAGAGGTGCTTGAGTCTTCTCTTATTATTGAACCTCAGCCGGAAGATGTACTGGAAAAAACAGCATATGATGGAGTACCAGTTTCGAAATATTTTGCTTTACAAGAGCCTACAGAGATATTCTCTTCCCATGTTTTCCAGCTTCAGAGTGTTGTTGAGGTGACGAGCTTAATCTGTTTACATCTAGCCAAGCTTGAGGGCATATGGAACCAAGACCCATTTGTGGTGTCATATGACACTTACTTTGGGTGTCAGCCGCTCTTTGAGCAGTGCTTCTGAGAGTCAAGCCGACGACTGAAAATCAAGCGCTGGCTGGGAGGCAACCCAGTGTCTTTTTCCTTTATTTCATTTTTGTTTGTTTTGTTTTTTGTTTTATTTTCTTTGTTTGTCAGAACCTAGCCGCCCCATCTGCAGTCCAAAGTTTCAATAGGAATCTTCCGTTATTCAGCCAGATATCGAAGAGGAAAACGTCGACACTTAAACCAGGGGAGTATTGTTTTGTTTTTTTTTTTCGCTTGCATTTTCATCTTGTGTTTGCATTTGTGTTGTTAGTGCTAGAGCATTGAGGGCAATGCTTTGGTTAAGTGTGGGGGGAGTTTCATTCGTTGTTTGTCATTTTGTTCTGCATTTGTTTTGTTGCGTATTTGCATATAGTTCATTCCGTATCATTTGTTAATTTGTTAGTATTTGTCGTGTTACATAAGTAGGATGGAAATTGATAGCCTATGAAGAGATTGTGAGAAATTTTTTTTTTTTTTTGTGAAAATTTGCTCTTGATTGGATATCAGAAACTTGAGGTTGAGTTGTGAATAATCTTTTGCACACATGTTTGACCAGTGAACTGTAATGATGTATTAGAAGAGTTGGTGTCTGTTGGACCATTGCACGACAATAGGTGTCTGTGAAACTTGATAGTTTCTTGAACCTTGATGATTTTTGTTATGTGACACCTACGATCTTGGGCGTACCTAAAAAATTTTACAACTCCATCCGGGCCTTGACAGGATTGAAATCCTAAAAGAGCAAGATCAAGGCTAAGTATGCGGATTAAATGAGGTTGATGCTCCATCCGGGCTATAGACGAGGGGATTAGAAAGAAAAAATATAATGATTTTTCGTATCCTAGCCAGTTATAGCTAAGTCAGCGGGTAATTATTGGGGCTATTGCAATACCGGGTGCAAAATCCGGAGGTACATAATTTTATCTCAAGAGAGTTGTGTTGTGTTAAAGGGTTGTTGAGAGAAGGGATTCTTGAGGGTGAAACGTACACTGATATGTCTTAGGTCGGCGAACAGTTTTAAAACTTTTTCTTTTGAAGTTGCACTAGCTGGAATAACATGACACACACACACGTTTGCGCTTAACTGAAGGTGTATCATTGAAAATCGAGAGTATTCGTAAGCTTGTTTTTGTGGGAGAAACTTCATTGAGGCTATGATGTCATGATCCATCCTTACTTATGATTGTTTTGTTTTATTTTCATATTGTTTTGCATAACTTGCTCGAGGGCGAGCAAGGAGTAAGTGTGGGGGTATTTGATATTCATGTTTGTGTTGCATATTTTCATATCATTTCATTGTCGTTTTTGCATGCATTCATTTGTTTTAATTAAGTTTTAGTTTGTATTTCATGCATCATGTCTACAATACACGCTCCCGTGTTTATTGTATATGACGTATCTTTTTGTCGAGGAAAAGATGGAAAAGCTTTTGCGCGAGAATGAATTACGGAGCAGCAATGATCTGAAAATTATATTTAATTTTATAGAAGTTCAAATCCGATTTCCACCGTTCAGAATGAATTTCAAGATGTTTTAAAGCAGCTGTCAAAATTTCAGCTCAATCCGACGGTTAGATTGAGAGATATGATTTTTTGAAAATTGTCGCTCGCTGCAGAATAACACATGCGAAGCTAAGGCACGCCCTCCCGATTTATAGGCGCTCCCGCGCCGTCCCTGGACGTGAAAAGAAGTGAAAATACGAAGCTAAGGCGCGCCCTCCCGATTTGTAGGCGCGCCCGCGCTGCTCTGTGCGAGAAATTGGCCGATTTTTGTAACTTTAAAACACTCAATTTGTCGGACTTTCTTTGACGGGCTTCGAGGACATATAAAAGAGATTTAAAAGACACAATAGAAGGGATCAGAGGGAACGACGCAGACTTGGACGGCCGAAGATAGAGAGAAATCTTCTGGCGCTTGGTTCTTTCTTCCTTGTTCTTAGATTTTAATCTTTTAGTTTTTGTTCTTGGTTAAGAAAGACGAAACCCTTGATTTTATTTAATTTGTGAGATTCAGTTTGTATTTGTTTAGTTCAAATTGCGTATCAAGAGTTATTCTGAATTGATTTCCATGCTTGTGTGTGAGATTATAGGCCTGTGATTTCTATACAATCTACTGCTAAATTAGAATTCAAATCCGTAATTGTTTAAAACCTCTGATTTGTGAAGCAACTACAATTAATAATCGCCCGCTTGTGAGATTAGGAATTGTAGGGATAACAATTGACTAGGCTAAATTCATCCGCTTGTGTATGGGTTGTTTAGATTTATCAGTTTTACTAGTTTGAATGCTGCCGTGGGTTTAAATCTGATCGCTTGTATTGGGTTAATTCATTGGTAAGGGTTAATTTAGAACGCTTGTGTCTAGTTAACTAAAATTAAGGTGAAACAGGAATTAAATTTCCAATGGTGAATATTCAATGAGAATTAATTATTTTTAGAGAATCGATGATCAAATGAATAATTTCAAGGGTGAAGTCGACTGATACCAAGAATTGTTTTTAATTATTTTATCTTGTTTTGTTTTAAATTATTAGTAGTTAATTTTTAAAATCAAAAATCCCTTTTTTATTTAATTTCAGTATTTTTAAGAACACAGATAAATTTCATTTTTCTCGTGGGAACGATCCCTACTCTCGCTACTACATGTTTAATTGTTTAATCTGAGTTGGGTTAATTTGGGCGTGACACGACTAAGCGCTACCAACGGTCACCAGTAAGCAGACCCTGGGAAATAAGTGCTATGCGGGACAAAGTGTTACGTGCGTGGGAGCCACTTCTTGAACCTGCGGGGCAAAGTGCTATATGACGGGAGCCACCTCTTGAACCCGTAGGAGCCACCTCTAGATTTCCGGTGCTGGTGGATCAAGTGGTCAGGTCGCGACGAGGACGTCGCGTTCTGAAGGAGGGGTGATTGTGACCCCCTATCCCACATGGGAAAAATCAAGGATTTAAAATGAGTTTAAAATGGGCTACAATGGACTTCTATAGCAACTTGGGTTAATCATTTTCGTAAAGCGAGGACGAATACGAAGTAGTTGCTATAGGGGTCCATTGTGCAGTCGCGCTTGCGCGGGCCTGGGCCCGGGGCGTGACAAGATATGTTTATAATAAACTCAATAATATCTCAATCTACTTAAAGCAGGAAATAAATAATTTTATCTCTAGAAAACTTTAAGTCCAAGAAAGGTAAAATACACAAATAAATCTTTGATAAAATCTAAGGGATTTTAGGAATAAAATATTCTCTTAAATCTCACCCTTTTTGCCTTTCTGGACAAAACACTTTTAATTTCAAACATAAACAACTCAACTCCCCCTTTATCTCCCCCCGAATATAAGAATGAATTCTCCCCCCTAAGTATAATCAGAGATGTTGTCACAGGATGTTGGCAACATCTGGCTACAACACTTCATACCAGCACTCATGTATAAATAGGAGAAAAACAAATAAGACATTCAGAACACAAATAAGGGAAAAACAGTTTTGATTAAGAGTACAGCAAAAACACATTAGCACTTAAGAAAAAAAAAAACCAAAAACAGAAAATAAACTAAAAACAAACTAAACTAAACCAACTAAACCAGTCTAGAATTGATTGCTCTCAGATGAGCCATCATTCTCAAGTTCAGGTTCTTCTTCTCCACCATCAACATCTCCACAATAATCTCCCCCCTTTTTGTCCAGAAGAGGAAACTCCACCAAGTAGATTATCGTAGTGAGCTTTCAACCCTTCATAATAGGCTAGATCAGCCTTAGCTTGTGTGATCTTCTGCTCAGCATGCAGTAGTTGAGCTTGAATAAAGGTTGTATCCATGTTCTTCGTAGTAGAGAGAGGAACAAAAACATCTGTGGCAAGGGAGGTGTTGGCAACATCTGCCACAACACCTGTAGCAACACCTGATTCAGACCAAGGCAAGTCTATTTTCTTGTTTCCTCGCAGCAGTGCAGGTGCAATCTTCAGCACTTCCCTAGCTTCTGTAAGCAATTCATCATCATCCTTCTCGATCTCTTGAGAAATCAGCATCGAATAGATCAGAGAGGTATATGACAACTTCAATGTGGGTTGAGCAAAATCTGCGAAGGCCATGACTGTGTCAAACACCAGTCGGCCATAGTTAAAAGCAGAGCCTGTACCAATAACATACAAAACACGAGCTTGATGCTTGGTTACAACTGTTAAATTTCCAGATGGAGTCCATGTCTTGAATGCAGTCTTGTGTAGAACAGAGTACACAGAGATGAGCTTGGCAGCCGGTATCTTTTTAGGATGAGCTGGAAACACAGCAACTTGACCACCTGTGATGACAGAGGTCATTTCATTCAAAGTTGGTAACTCAGCATCATCAACAGAAGATGTCCTGAGAAAACCATTAATAACAGCTGGACTAAACTGGAAAATCTGGCCTCTCATGTACACTCTCCCATATATCACATATCATGGGTCCTTCACGGATTCAGTAAGGTTGCAATAGAATTCTCGAACAATCTTCTTACTATACAGACCAGCAGTGGTAACGGTGGAAAGCATATTTCTTACCTCAAAAAATTTGACCATGTTCTGAGCTTCATAGCTCTCTAGGTCAATGTTGTGCTCTTCCAAAAACTCGCGGTCAACGTACATATCCCATGTATCGGCAATATACTTGGAATAAAAGGAGGAAGAGTAAGCCTCATTCAATTTGTAGTCTTCTCCCATGGTGGTGATCAAGGTGTTGGCAACACCTTCCTCATCATCCTCATCATCTTCATCAGCGTCACCAGAATCTAACTCTTCTTGCAAGTCTTTCACAGCATCTGAATCTTCACTCGAATCAGTGCTGGAACTATCAGAGGAGTGGGGGCGATTATCTGCGAATTTCTGCAGAATTTCCTCGTCTGGTTAATCATCAGAGGCAGAAGCATCAACAACTGGTTTCACACTCTTTGATTTCTTCATCCCAGCCATGAATTTGGCAATTGATGCTTCCCCATCATCAGAAAACACAAGAGGAGCAGTGGATGAAGGTTCCTCAATAATAGGAATAGATGCAGATGCATCTTTCTCAACAGCAACAGGTGATGGAGTCTCTGAATCTGAAGAATCATCACCATCATCAGAAGAGGCATCTGCTGATTTGCTTTCAGCAGCAAAGGGAACCGGAATAGCTTCTCCAGAAGGTTCCTGGATACTCGATTTTCCCCTTTTTTGTCGCACCAGCTTGAAATCTTCACCAGAGCTTTCATCTCCAGAGGTAAACTCGGTGTCCACCATAGAAGACCTTGATGGTTGACCCTTCCTGCGGAATCTCTTCGAAGCCGTATAAGCGGGATTGTAACCAGCCTATCTCTTGGATCTTCAAGTCAAGAGTTTCGCAAAAAACACCTTGTTCAGCACGAATATATTTGGCAAATTCTCTACATCAAGTGCATTGCCAGGCTCTCCAGGTGCAATGACATCCAGAGGCACATGTTCTTCGACAACTGGCACCAAGGCTTGATAAATCAGAGGGTGTGGTGAAGGAGGTGTTGCCACACCTTGAGCAACATCTCAAAAAAATCACATCTCAGAACGAATGTCTTGAGGATCAAAACCCTTTCCTGCCATTTTAGAATATGAAAGTGAGTGATCAAGAAGAAATTTAGAGCAGACGATGGATCAAATAGAGGCAAAAGGAATATGAGAAATACGGAGGCTCAAAGAAGGAAATAATATATTTCCAAAAATAGATAAAATACCAAATTATATACCACACAACATTTCCTATTCTCACTCGGATTTACAGCCCCTAACGGTAAAAAAATCCCCAGCGATAACAAATTCAATTTAAATTAGGCAATAAATCTTTTGAGATTTGGCAATAATCTAGGCCCAAATATGTCACCAAATATTTCCAAATTTGAACTCCACATCGATATATACCACCACTGAAACAAAATTCAATCGCATTCAAATTCAAAAATTTAGTTGATAGGACAAAAATTCAAAATTTTGTTCGATCAGAATTTCTAACCTTTCAGCCAAAACTATTCACAAATAAAAATATGCATGTCCTAATTATGTCTAAAACAGAGTGTGGCATAAAAATAAAATGTGATTACATGCAAAATTATATGTTGACAAGTGAGGTGTTTTTCACGATGTTTGCAATATCTTCCAGCAACACTTCAAGATTCTAAAATTTTTTTTCTATTCAAATTTATTAATGCAGAAATGGTATCCTTCACACTAAATGAACGATCTTCAATGGACCCCTTTAGGTAGCTTTTTCATTTTCTTCTGATTTTCAATCAAATTTTATGATTGAATTGATTAGTGTTAACCTTTTCTTTTTTTTTTTTTTAATTTGAGTTTCTAAATTTGAGAAATCACTTTTCATTTGGAACACGATCATGGTCTACACGAACATCCCTCCATTACTTCCTGATTTAGCCAGAACTCCTTATCAAATTAATCTCATTAAACTGTAAAACCTTTTGCACAGAATCCTAAGTGAAAACTAGTTAATGGTTACAAAGTATCAAACACATCACAAAATAGAATGAATGCATGAATGTAATATGCCTAATGATCCTAAAAATGCACATGCATGAAAAGGTGTTGTCACAAGGTGTTGGAAACACTCCTAACAACATCTATGTTCTGTTTATAATGCACATATACTGAGAGACTTCCTTAGATTGGAAAAACTCTTGAAATCCAGAGCTTTTGTGAATATATCAGCCAATTGGTTGTTAGTTCCAACAAACTCAATTAAAATCATGCCTTTCTCGACCAAATCTTGAATGAAGTGATGTCTAATGTCAATGTGTTTGGTTCGAGAGTGTTGTACTAGATTTTTGGATATATCAATGACACTAGAATTATCACAGTACAAAATAGGAGTTTCACTTTTAATTCCATAATCATTCAGCATTTGATTCATCCATAGAAGTTGTGAGACACAACTACCTACAGCAACATACTCAGACTCGACAGTAGAAAGTGAGACACAATTTTGTACGGGGGAATTGATAACTGTGTTTTCAAGCATCATTTTGTTCTATGTTTGAGTTTATTTTGCATTGCATATGTTATGTGTTTTAGTTTTTTTTGTGTGTTATTTCATACATTTTTTCTACGTGTCATTCTCGTCGGTTTATTTATAGAAAAATGATGGAAACTCGGCATTTTTGGTGAAGAAGAGAAGCTGCTGTGCTTTGGAGATGGAAGAGTTGAGCTTCGGTGCATGAATTGGAGTAGCTGCGCTACGAAGGGAATGGAATTCAGGAGTTGTGTTTCTGCGCAGCTGCTTGTTGTGAAGAAAGAAGGTTGCGCAACTGCGCCTTAGTGAAGAAAAAAAGCAGCGCATCTACGGCATTAGACGTGCGCATCTGCGCACAAGAAGAGATGAAGAGCAATGCATCTGCGGGAAAGAATGCGCATCTGCGCGAGCTGAGAATCAAGAAGAACCGTGCATCTATGTGGGAAGAGGCTCATATACGCATATGTGGAGAAACCAGAAAGGCGCCTCTCTGCGTGAATGCGCAGCTGCACAATGATCTGTGCGTGAGAAATCTCGGGCAGAAAGTCCCGATCGAGCGGTAAATTTCTACCACTCGAGCGGCAAAGAAAAGAAGTGTGAGACTGTTAGAACCTAATGGGGGGGGGGGGATTTAGGTTCTATTGACAACTTTAACAATTTAAAACGATTATGCAAATATGCAAGCGGAAGATTTAAAACAATCAATAATAAATGCGATAAATAAATGCGTAATGTAAATAAAGCAGTAAAAGAGATAAGAGATGTTTATGGAAGTTCGACGATAAATCGTCCACGTCTCCCCTTCTTGGTTAAGATCGATTAACCAATGATCCACTAGCACTTCGCGCGTCTTGGCCTTGATGGCTCCAAGGATAGCCGTACAACTCAACACGATCACCGCGCTGATTCAACTCGATACACTTGGCCTTAAGGGCTCCAAGTATATCCTCAACAATCACACAACACACTTGGCTTCACACTCAAGTGTTTACAATGATCGCACAACCAAATTACAAATAATGTTTACAAACAACTCTCGATTTTTGAATATATCGCACAACTCTTAATAGAACACTTTGATAGAGAGAAGATTGCTTGCAAAGGAGAGGAGAGTGAATTGAGATACTTGAAATGGCTTGGAATGGCCTCAATTTATAGTTGCAAACTCGAGCAGGTTCGTTGCGTCCGTTTTGGCCTTCGTTGTGTCCGTTCGGCCCACATTTAATTCTTCCGGCACCGGTGACGAACGTGGTGTCCGTTCGTGCCATCGTTGCATCCATTTGGAACAATGCAGCTTTTGTCGGACGAATTTTTTCCTTAAAATTTGGATCATGTTTTTGACACAAACGTTGCATCCGTTTAGGTTCGTTGCAGACTGCGCGGCAAACTTCAAAAATTTATATCTCACAATCTACCCGTCGGATTGTTCTGAAATTTGGACAGTAGCTTTAAAACATCCTGAGTTGCATTTGAATAGTGAAGATCTGATATGGATGCATAAAAGATTCCAATAATTTTCTGAAGTCGCTCCTTCATCTTTTCGCTTTATGTTCTGCGCGGTACATTTGAAAAATTCATTTCTCATGATCTAGCCGTTGGATTGAGCTGAGATTTGGACCGTAGATTTTTAACATCCTAAACTTTATTATGACTGGTGGAGATTGATTTTTGATTACTCGAAAATTCTCAGTAATTTTTGAAATTTTCTGCTCCATACTTTTGCTTGTTACTTCTACTCAAATCCATCGATAAAATATTTCGCACAAGTATTTCATTGTCAATAAGAATATAATTTAAAAATTCTCACTTTAAACAATTAAAAATAATAACCTAGTTTTGTAATTATCAAAACAAGATAAGTTATCGCATTAAAAACATTAATATCGTTTATGAGATTTGTATGCGTTTAAGGCGTAACAGAGACAAAGAAAATCTCGCTCGAGCGGGAATTTTCTACCGCTCGAGCGAGATGGGCATGCAGACTTTTTTTTTTAGAAAATTCTTTGGTCGATATGGATTGTGTCTTTTGAAGATTTGGGCGTATATATAGTTGTTTTATCATCAGAAAGAGGGTTTCAGACGCGTTCTAGCATAGAGACGGCGGCTGCAACAATCAAAATGAAAATTTTATTCACTCTTCTTCTTCTTTTCTTATTTTTTGATTTTTGATTCATGTTTTGGGTTGAACACTTTGAATTTTAGACAATGTTTGATTTAGAGTAGTCGTTTCTGTAAAGCCCCGAAATTATTTAATTTTGATCCGAGAGTATTTAATTTGAGAATATATGGGTTTAGATTTAAATTTTAATATTTTTAAATTATCTAGGATTGAAATTGAATTAAAAGATTTGACGAGGACTGAATTGCAAGTAGTGAACAGTTTAGGGGCCAAAATGCAAATATGATAAAGTTGACTTGGACACTTGGCTTGAATATGTTATCAACGTGTATTTATCATATATCTTCAGATTTTGTCATCTTCTTCAGCAGCTAGGAACGAGAGCTTCCCCTTTTCTTTTACATTTGATCTTCAAAAATTGATTTTTTTGATCCGGCCGTTCGATCGCAATTCCGAAGATAGTTTTGGAGTCCTTGCAAGAAGGGATTTGATTTGATGTAAGTCTTATCTTGATTCATCATGTTCGAAAATTATGATATGGGGCAGAAATCAGATTTGATCATGTTTTGATGTTTTAGAGCTTCTACACATGGTTATATTGAAATAGGATCAAAGATTGGATGCCGTTTGAAATTGATAATATGTTCCAGCTTATAAGTAGAAATTCTCACTTTTGATTGTGCTGGTTTTGATGATATTCAGCTGGAATGATTATGTTATGCAGTTGATATTAATGTTAGAATTGCTTTCGATATCGTTTCGATTACCGATTTTTAGTCGTTACACCGTTGGTGTATGATTTGAAGTCGTTTCCGTTTTTGATATATTGCGATTGAACTATAGATTGAAGTGGGTTGAATGCTAATCTTGAGTTGAATGGAATGTTATTTCAGAATTGTAGTGGAGCTTGATCGACTCGAGAACGTCAACTTCGAACCGAGAAAGATTTGAAGAAGATTTGAAGCATTCGAGAACCGATGGATTGAAAGGTATAAGACAACATCAAGAGTCAGAGATTTGAAACTCGAGAATGAAGCTTATTGATTTATCGCGAGAAACCACATACTTGCTTTATTGTTTATTCTTGATGTTATCGATCCATTGCAGGTAGTGGATCTTTATTTGATATGATATGATATGATATGAGATATGAATTGATTCTTATGCCAAGGTCTGATACGACCTTATTTTCTAGTCTGATGGGACGATGATAGATGGATATCCATGTCAAGATCGTATATGAATTTTGATGGCAAATTTTGATATGAATCACTTCTTTATATATGTGTTATATTACTCTATTCTTGAATTGAAATGTTTCAAGTTGATATGAATTTATTTTCATGCATGTATCTGTTGGTTATACTGAGAATTATATTCTCACCGAATGTTTCTGGCTGTTGTCTTGTTTTGTATATGTGTATGACAACAGATGGGGCAGGAGCTGGCCAGAATCGACGTGGGTAGCTCGAGAGAGAGTCTAGAATTGTGGACTCGGGTTGTTGTAGCTGAATGATGTAGTTAGAAGCCTTGCAAGCATGATATAATACTATTGGCATGTTGTTCTGAGATGCACCTTGGACATGTTTTGTATTTATGCTTTTGGCTAGCTTTGAACTAGTAGATGATGTAAGAAAGCTATAATCTTGTACTTGAACTTGACACATATGTATATACATGCTTTAGTATTGAGTTAGCATGCTTTGGAATTGATATAGGTTGTGAAAGCATGATTTGAGCAACTTTTGACAGCAACAGAATTCTGCAGATTTTCGAGCAGAGTGTGCTCGCTCGATCGGTAGTGTTTGACCGATCGAGCGAGGCCTGTTATTTTCAAAACAAAAAGTTTGATTTTTCTGCTCGCTCGATCGGTAGAATTTGTCCGATCGAGCGAGGCCATTTTTGCTCAAACCCGAGAATTGTTATTTTCTTCTCGCTCGATCGATTAAGGTTGACTGATCGAGCGAGGTGCATATTTTTAAAAAAAAAAATTTAGTTGCTTGAATGATCTTGATTTATTTATTTAAGATTCTATTTATTGCCCTAATTTGAGATTAGCAACACGAGGTCCCTTAGTTTTCTTTCGATCAAGGCCACATGATTGGGCCGAACAAATTTATGTTGAAAACTTGAATGTTTGTTTGGGATTTTTAGATTTTATTTTAATATTATTGATTTTTGGATTTAAATTTGTCTTGTGAATGATCTGGTTAATTGTTTGCTTGAATGTAAGTCGATTCCGATTCGAAAGGTTAGGAATTGATTTTGATCACTCCAATAATCAACACAAGATTAAATTGACTAGAAATATTATTCGATTTCATTGTGCGACTTTAGGTGAAAACTGAATTTTTACAATTCTCAATGCGTTTGACTTTGATTAGAATTAATTAGAAATTATTAATCCGTCAATATTTGAATATGTTTAACTTTTTTAGAAATAGACTGTTAAATAATTTAGGAGAATTTGTCGTAAGTTAAGATTTAATCTGGGTCCTGAATTTACAACTTGTTGCATGATTTGTTCGGTACTTACGTGTGTCCTTGATCGAATTTCTCATCATTGAATTTTAATCAAAAGTTATTGTTGCATTTTTATTTCAATCCATTTTCTTCATATTTTAATTGCTAGTTAATTCTCAAAAATCACTTTTATTGCTTAGTATAGATTAAGTTAGATAATTATATTTTTGTAATTACAACATATCAGTCTCTGAGCGTTCGACACTTGGATATAAATCCACTTACTTTTCTTGAACTAGTATACTTTCTAGTATACACCGAATTA
Organism: Henckelia pumila; assembly: GCF_033568475.1. NCBI lineage: Eukaryota > Viridiplantae > Streptophyta > Magnoliopsida > Lamiales > Gesneriaceae > Henckelia > Henckelia pumila. The sequence continues at coordinate 6,631,124 of NC_133121.1, read as the reverse complement.
AGCGTTCAAATTCCCCCTGAATGTATGCGATTTATGATAACTCGATAATTCCAAGCATATTTTGAAAGTAAGAAAACTTAGCTTCCGGTAGGGGTTTGGTGAATATATTAGCAGCCTGTTGTTCAGTAGACACATGTTCAAGACGTATATCCTTCTTCATCATGTGATCCCTAGTAAAATGATGTCTGATGTCGATGGGTTTAGTTCTGAAGTGCAACACTGGATTGTAACTAATGGCAATAGTACTTGTGTTATCGCAGAAGATTGGTGATTCAGTAGCATTAATTCCGTAGTCTCTCAACTATTGCTGGATCCATAGGATTTGAGAACAACAGCTTCCAGCTGCTAGATATTCAGTTTCTGCAGTAGAGGTGACAATGGATGTCTGCTTTTTACTGAACCAAAAGATAAGTCCATCACCCAAGAATTGACATAAGCCACTGGTGCTCTTTCTATCCAGTTTGCATCCTGCATAACAAGCATCAGTATATCCAATCAAATTAAATGATGAATCCTTAGGATACCATAGTCCAACTTTTTGTGTCCCTTTGGAGTATTTTAAGATACTTTTGGCTGCAATATAGTGGGATTTCTTTGGATCACATTGAAAGCGTGTGCATATGCATACATCAAACATGATATCTGGTCTATTGGCTGTGAGATAGAGTAAAGAGCCAATTAGCCCTCGATACATGGTGATGTCTACTGAGATTCCCCCTTCATCTTTATCAAGCTTCGTTGATGAGCTAATTGGGGTTGTAGCAGTTGTGCACGATTTTATTCCAAATTTAATTAAAAGATCATTGGTATATTTCATCTGATTAATAAAGATTCCTGATTCTATCTGCTTGATCTGGAGTCCTGGGAAGAATGTTAATTTTCCCATCATACTCATCTCGAATTGATCTTGCATCAACTTAGCAAACTTCTCACATATCTTTGGGTTAGTTGACCCAAAGATAATGTCATCAACATAAATTTGAACTAAAAACGTGTGCTGTTTCTTGAGAAACCTGAATAACGTCTTATCTATAGTGCCAATTAAAAAAATCATGCTTGAGTAAAAATTGAGAAAGTGTATCATACCATGCTCGTGGTGCTTGTTTCACTCCATAAAGAGATTTGTGAAATTTGTAAACATGATCTGGTAGAGAGGAATTTACAAAACCTGGAGGTTGTTCTACATACACTTTTTCATTGAGAAATCCATTCAGAAATGCGCTTTTCAAATCCATCTAAAATACTTTGAAGTTCTTGAAGGTTTCAAATGCTAGGAATATTCGAATGACTTCCAGTCGACTTACTGGAGCAATTGTCTCATGGTATTCAATGCCTTCTTCTTAGATAAAACCTTGAGCTACTAGCCTTGCCTTCTTTCTTACAACAGTACCTTTCTCATTCATTTTTTTTGAACACCCATCTGTCACCAATGACTGATTGATGAGTTGGACGAGGTACTAGATTCCATACTCTATTTCTCAAGAATTGGTTGAGCTCTTCTTGCATGGATTCGATCCAGTTATGGTCCAGTAGATATTATTCTATTTTATTGGGTTTATTTGAGAGACAAAGGCAACATGCATATATTCATGAATCATTTTCCTTCTAGTTCTTAGAGGGGCTGAGGGATCACCAAGAACTAGAGATGGAGGGTGGTTCTGGTTCCATTTATAGTAGGTTCTTGTTATGGGAATTGCTGGCTGAAGGGGATTCTTATTTTTTGTGTGATTTGGTGGAGGCTCAGTAGGATCAATAGTAGGTTGAGGTTCAACTAATATTTCTATTTTCGGAGTTTCAGGCTCTGGATTTTGCATTCTCTCTCTAGTTGCTGCTTCGTCTTCACTGTCTAAGTCCAGATGAATCCTGTCTAACCTGTTAATCAAGTAAAGATCAGTATTAATGTCTGGAGAATTATCGTTTTCATCGAATATAACATGTATGGATTCTTCAACAGTCAATGTTTTATTGTTAAATACTCTAAATGCTTTGCCAACTGTAGAGTATCCAAGAAATATTCCCATCAAAGGCAGTGAGATGTTGTTTGCCATTATTGTGAATGAAACATTTGCATCCAAAGATATGAAAATAAGAAATATTTGGCTTAATCCCTTTTCATGTCTCATAAGGTGTCTTCCCAAGCTTCTTGTTAATCATAGTTCGATTTTGAGTGTAACAGATAGTATTTACTGCCTCTGCCCATAAGCATTGAGAGACATCTGCATCATCAAACATTGTTCTTGCAGCTTCCTTAAGTGTTCTGTTCCTTCGTTCTGCTACTCCATTTTGTTGAGGTATTATGGTAGCTGAGAACTCATGTTGAATGCTCTGTTCTGTAAAATATGACTCAAGAGTTTTGTTAGTAAATTCAGTGCATCGATCACTTCTGATTATGAAAATTGAAACTGATTTTTCATTTTGAATTCTTTTAGAAGTTTGATCAGAAGACCACTGGTGTGGTCTTTACCATTGTGGAATATAACCCATGTAAAGCGAGAATAATCATCAACAACGACTAAAGTGCACTTCATTTTTCCAAGACTAATTGTAGAAATGGGTCCAAATAGATCCATGTGTAGTAGCTCCAAACATCGTGTCGTGTGTTTGTTTCCTTTGCATTTGAAGCTAGATCTAATTTGTTTTCCCATCTAGCTAGCAGAACACACATGATTTTTAGTGAAATTAATATCAGGTAATCCATCAGCGGGATTTAATCTACGCAAATTATTGATTTATTTGAAATTCAGGTGATTTAAACGTTTATGCCATAACCAGAGTTTCTTTTTATGAGATGTTACCAAACAAATAGGAATAGAGGGTTGACTAACACTCCAATTTATCTTATACGTGTAATCGTTTCTAATGCCTTCTAATACAATAGTACCAGTATCATCCTTAACAATGCATGCCAATTTATGAAAGGCTACTGTATATCCATTATCACATAGCTGACTAATACTGATCAGGTTATAACATAAATTTTCTACTAATAAACATCCTTAATAATAACATTATCATGAGTAATCTTACCCTTATCCACAGTTTTATCCTTAGAGTTATCGCCAAAAGTGATCTTAGGTCCACTGCAAGCGATTATTGGACGAAGAGCATTCATTGCTAATAGATAATTTTTTCTTCATATAATGTTTGATATTCTACACGAATCCTTTCATTTTCTGTTTTTAACTTACTCACTTCTGTCTCTAGAATTTCACAGTTGCTCTCATATTTGCAGATGAGCTTACCGTGTTGTTTTTTTTAGACTTTTGTTTTCAGTCTTACCTTCCTCAAATGTCAAAGATAGTTATGGTATTCCTTGACCATGTCATTTAAAGAAGTAATCAAATCAGTGCGTGTAAATTTTTCAGAGTCAAAGTCAAATGACTCGTCATTGATACTGTCTGAATCATCATCAGCCATGAAACATTCCACGTGATCAGCTTCACTTTCAATGGTCTCAGAGTCAGAAGATTCAGAACTGGATTCTGCCCATTTGGTCTTGATTTCTTTTGCCATCATTGCTTTTTCTTTCTCTTCTGGATTTCTTGTCATGTCTAGGGTAACTCTTTTGCTTCTTAGGTTCATCCTTCTTGGGCTTTGTGTAGTCTTCAATGAAATGACCTGTTTTGGCACAGTTAAAGCATGCAACATCTCCATTAGTTCCTTCCTTCTTGTGATTTTTGTATTGATAGGGACACTGATTTTTCTTCATGAACCTTGAAAATTTTTTGATGAACAGTGACATTGCTTCGTTGTTGATCTGTTCAGCAGTCTTCTCTGGTGCGGATTCAGTAGTACTGGTGCTAGTAGATGTATGACCAGTGGTGGCTGCTAAGGCTTTGACATGAGGTTCTGATACTGTTGCTTCTCCGCTTCTGATCTGCAACTCAAATTCATATGGCTTAAGGTCTGCAAATAAGTCATGAACCTCTATCTTGTTCATGTTTTTTTGCCTCACGCATGACTATGGTTTTTAATCTCATTCCTTTGGCAGTGCTCGCATTACTTTGAGAGTGTAATAGCCCGATTTTCCATTTTACAAGATTAATTTATTAATCATGTTTAGATTAAATAATACAATATTAAGGGATTTAAATACGTTCAAACGAACCAAGGATTTGGGTCCAAAACGCCCGAAAAATGCTTAATGGGCTTATTTGGGTTCGGGTAGATCGGACGATCCGAACCAAGATAATTCGAAGGCACAATTGGAGTTTGGAGGAGGGTGAGATCGGACGATCCGAACTCTCCCAGGAAAGATGTCAAAAGGAATTCTATAGGTGTATTGGACATAAAATATCGGGCAATCCTAAGAGGGATCGGACCGTCCGAACTTGCATGCATGCAAAGTATAAATCATGCAAAGATCGGACCGTCCGAACCGTGGATCAGACCGTCCGATCGAAGCCTATAAATAGGGGTCCGAGGCCTCATTTTTTGAAATGCTATGTTACGTTTCCTTGGCCCATGTTAGCTCGATTTTAAGAGCTTTTGAGTACTCTTATTTTAAGAGTTGGAGTAGGTAGAAGTTTTTTTATTACAGTCAGTGTCCATAGTAGCGGCCGAGCGGCGAAACTCTGGCGAGGTGTCCAGGGGTCGTAGCAAGGCTATGCCCAGACTTTAAGGCATGCGAAATTAGCAGGCTGACGACAGACGAATGTATGGTTTTGGCTCCTTATAAGAAATAGAGAGTATGCTATAGTATAGTTAAGGTTTTTAGAGCTTGATAGGTGATATTTGGCATGCTAGATAATACTTGGTATTTATGTATTGTAGTGCTGCATGGTAGGCTTGGACCTAGAGGAGAGCTTTTAGGATCTACCTTATAAAGGTACAGAAGTATTATTCGAGATATCCAGATTGAGTATGCATGTATTATGTTTTGAATGTATTATGTGATTGCATGATTTATATGATACAACATGTCATGACTGTATGTTGCATTTACGAGCATATTGATCCCATATTCTTGAGATATCCTGTAGCAGTAGGGTGCTCACCCTGCGAGTAGTGGATGGTTGGATACGTAAGTCCTGTATCAGGTCACCGTTATGGTTGGACACTTTACTAGTATCAGGTCACCATTATCCACTGGGTATATGAGTCATCTCCTGAGGCGACGACACAACATGCTATATACCCTGGGCTCGGTCTATGGGCTAGTTTCTTGACTTGAGTGTCTTGGTACCCAGTTCATTTGCATACATGCACATATGATAGTGTATACTCATAATTTCACACTGAGCATGTTAGGCTCACTTTCGGTTATTTTTTTCTGTTTTTTGGATACCACATTCAATGAGGCAGATGCAGGTAGTTCTCCCGAGGACAGGGAGGTTAGGTGGTGACCCAGGCTGGAAGGTAGGGTTGACCACTAGGTTTTGCTTTTCTGGTATTTAGTTTATTTAAAGTTCCGCATTTTCTCTGACTAAGATTATTTAATGCTTAATTGCATACTTAAGATTATGATTAGTAGGTGATCATGGTGCGGGTCATTACATTTATGATATCAGAACATGCAATAAGATTCTTTGGGACATAACATTGATTTTGGGTTATCTTTTGTAGGATTACGAGTTGGATTCAATGACGATAGCAGTATCAGGTCACCATTATCCACTGGGTATATGAGCCACCTCCTAAGGCGATGGCGTATCGTGCTATATACACTGGGCCTGGTCTATGAGCTTGTTTATTGACCTGAGTGTCTTGGTACCCAGTTCACTTGCATACAAGCATGTATAATACCTCATACTATCATACTGAGCGTTTTATGCTCACGTTCCGTACTTTGTTTCTGGACACCCTATTCCATGGGGAGGGTTTGTCGTTGGATAAGGCAGGTGGTTTCAGGAGGGCTAAGGCATCTGATGACCAGCAGAGATGTTTGTCTAAGCTTTTGATGTATTAGGGTTGATACATTTTGGATTTCGACATGGTTTTATAACATTATTTATAGATTCATTTCTTGGGGATTGAAATTTTTTTATGGATTCCACTGTTATTTTTGATAATTTGTTTTATTAAGTTAAATGCATGTTTAAACTTTTGATTAGTAGGTGATCACGGTGCGGGTCACTACAGAGAGCTATCTCCCGATTGCTGTATTCCTTTCCATGAGCATTGAGTTCATTAACCAAGTTGCCGAATACTTATTCAAAGTCGCTCATGGATTCACCAGTCTTTATTTTGAAGCTTTCAAACTTTTGAACAGCTACTGAAAGTTTGTTTTCCTTGGTTTGCTCGTTACCTTCATAGAGTTGAATCAACTTCTCCCATATCTTTTTAGTTGTGTTGCACATCTTTATTTTGCTGAATGTAGTCTTATCCAATGTCTTGTACAAAATATCCTTGGCCACGTTGTCTAGATTTGCCTTTTTCTTATATTCATTCGTCCATTCGCTCTTGGGTTTTTCAATCATTTGTGGAGCGCCGTCTGATATGGATACAGTCGTGTTGGCCTTCATGATTTTGAGTGGTCCATCAGTGATCACGTACCACCTATCATCTTGTGCAGCAAGATGACCTTGAAATTTGATTTTCCAGTCATTGAAGTCTTCTTGGGAAAAGATAGGAATTTTTCTGAAGGACCCCATTGGTGTGAGCTTCCCAGAGACAAGATAAACCAGCTTTGATACCACTTGTTAGGATCGATGAGAAGTATTTAGAGGGAGGGTGAATGAACACTCCCATTTTTCTGTTTTTTGCAAGGAGCTGGAGTTAGCAGCAATCCGATCACATCTTATTTTTTTGAGATAGAGGCAGCAGTCTACTGATTTAGTGCAGAAACAGACTGTTTGACGTCTACTGAAGCTCAAGATAGTAATAAAGTTGACATCAAATTTGTTTATGGAAGTTCGAAGGATAAAACCTTCTACATCTCCCCTTCTTCTGTTTTCAAAAGGTATTCACTAGAAGCTTTGATTGGTACTCTTAACTTAGTACAAACCCATTTCAGAAAGACTTATCTAATGCCTACTGAAACTCCTAGAATTCTTACAGCTCTAAATGTTTTTGGATAGACTTCGTTCAAAAACTTACAATACTCAATATTTGATACTCAGTAGATGATTACAAATATAGACGCATAGTGATGATCTTAAAGATCTGATATATCGATAAGTGTGTGCAAGAGTATTATTTAAGTTGAGACTTTTGATCTGAATTAGAAAGCAGCAAAGCTTTCTTGTAAATCTTTCTTTTTGAGTCTCTCTATCTGTTCGAAGTAACTGAAGATCTTTATATAGCTGCTGGTTCCAACGTTCACAAACGACTACATTAAATCTTTTAATGATTATCCCTGAAACACGGAATATATATCAGATTTGTGTGCTCAAAAGAGATATACATTAAATGCTTATTTGATGCTTGGTACGGTGCATTAAATGCGATGTCCTATCATATCAGAATGACTATTTAAAGCATGTTTTACTGAACCTTGCTTACTGATTCTGCTTTTTCATAGGTCTACTGATTCTGAAATGCTTAAAGGACAATTCTATATGAAATCTGTTACGCTTCAGTTCTACGGGTTCGGGATATCTATTGTTTTATACCAGTATACTGTTTTTAGACTAAACGTATTTTTCTTATCATTTCTATGGTTGTCTGTTCTGTTCTGTTTGATCTACTGCTACTGGTTCGCTCATCACCAAAATTTAAAACCGTAACAAGTGTACATTAATTGAGATTTAATCATTAATTTCAATAATCAATTTCTCATTCGTATGAAATCGGTTTTTAAGATTTTAATATTACAAAAACATCTAGTCGAAACATATATTTTTAAGACAATTTTGGATTTATTATACGAATATGATTTTATAAATTTTTTGAATGTTAAGAACTTTGTTAAGATCGATGAAGAGTTTAGAGAGGATGAATGAACTCTTATACATAAACAACATACGCAAATACAAATACAAACAGTAGCAACGAATCAATATTTTGGTTCAACAGTTTCTAAATTCTTCGACGGCTTGAGGAACGACTCGAGAAATATATAATTTGATGCCCTAAGTAATCCTTGAGGATCTGAATGATAATTTGATGTGAGGGCTAATGAGCAGCTTTAAGTTGTTCAACGACGAGTTCTCGAGAACTTATTGTGATAGATAGAATACAAGCAGATGAGTTGTTTTAAATATCTAAAGTGTGAAACCTCTCTCTATTTATAATTGCCTTAAGTTCAACGATCAAATTCTTGCCACGTTCATTTTTTTTTTCCATAATTTATGATGCAAAAGCAAATTTGTCTCGTATTTTTTCTCTGAATCATCGTACGCCTCATTTAATGATAGTTGACTATTTACCAAATATGAAAATTAACGGTTTATTACAAGGATGATATTTTAATGATTCAGAACTACACCATCTTACTTTATGAACGACATTCTGATTTTCTGATAGTGATCTAATTTGTAGTATATGTCCAAATGATCTTCTAAGATCATGACCGATCACACACTGTTTAGGCAATGCATAAGTTGCTTGAAGATGTATAAGTTGACAAGCGGTTTTAGACTATCTTAAACTAACAAACCTTAAACTTGTTTTTTCCAAAAAAAAATATATTAAATCAATATGATTATTTTTTTCGACGGTATAATATTATAAGATTTTAAATAAACTTTATATATAAAATAAGTTAGTGAAGGGTACTCAACATTAATAAATATAAAAGTAAGTGAAAGGTATAGGAAGTGTGGGGCCGGGGGTTGAAGGTGATGCTGACTGCTAAATAAAATCAATATTTCTTTTCCTCGACATTACTAATTAATCAATGGAGGTTTTGAGAAAAATCTTAAAGGTGTGAAAATTAAGCACGTATAAAGTGCTAATTAAGCACTAATTAAAGACAAATATGTAAAAAAAATATTTGTAAATTGAAATTGAAACAAATTGGTAAAATAAGGTGCTTCTTAGGTGGTAATTTATCAGGAAAAACTGCAATTTTAGTTCGATATGTTTGTTACTTTGTGATTTTGGTATTCTATGTTTTCATATTTCAGTTTTAATACTGCATGTTTTGATTTTTGACAATTTCAGTCATTTTTCTACGAAAATGCTTACGTGGCACTGTATATGCCAGCTCCACATCAGTACTGCATCGGTGTCACATCAGCGCCACATCAGAAAAAAGACTAAAATTGCCAAAAAATAAAGACAGCGAACTAAAACTTAAATTAAAAAATATAGAACATCGAAATCGCAAAGTAACAAACATATCGGACAAAAAAGCAATTTTTTCTAATTTATCATGCAAAATATTTTCTTGAGTGTGACCGAAGATGTAGGTCTAGCATTTTACTTATTTCCTCTCACATCTAAAATAATTTGGCTGTATATAACGGTTTTGCAAGGATGGCATAATTGGTCTAATTATTAAAATGAATCATTAGTTGAAATGTTTCTTCTGAAAAACCAAACCGATTGAGAGTAAATAGTTATTAAGGAATCAAAATTTGATTTTCGTCCTTTTCCGGGTGTCACATCTACGGACTACAGATGGAAGACTAGTCGAACGGGGGTTGCACTTGTCTCTCAAAACTACCAATTATTTTTTTTTTTGAAGAAAAAACTACCAATTATTATTACGTATATATATATATATATATTTGTTTATAATATAATATAATTAATAATTAATAAAAATGATAAATAATACTGGCTATAAATTAATTTATTCCGATTATTTTATACGTTTTTTTAAAAAAATTTATTTCCAAACCTATTTTCTCCTCCACTAAATCATCTTTTATTTCTGTTTTCCAACTTTTAAAATGTTTATGGTTTAATTTTCTTGAATGTCACACTGTAACTATTATTGAGATTAACTTTATGAAAGTTATTTAATTAAGAATATATATATATATATATAATATAGAAATTTTCAGCTGTCTAACCATGTTTCCCCACTTGGTCCACGATCACTAAAATCCGGTAGTGGGTTTTAGGGTTTTTGTTTTTTTTTTCGCATCACTAAAACCCGCTATCGGGTTTTAGTGGTCGCGAACCAAGTGGAAAAACATGGTTGGGCAGCTGAAAATTTCTATATATATATATATATATATATACACTTTTGATCCCACGCACCACGTGCACCGTACCGAAAACAACTCCGGTTGCCTTAAAATTTTCACGGTAGGATCGTCGTCTCGAAAATGCGAATCCAACGATATATCATATGATACAAATTTCAATCTCGATAGTCGAAAATGTGAAGATGGTCGGAAATTACATATTTCACCTAATTTTCGGTCATCTTCAATCTCAGTTATATATATATATATATATATATATATATATATATATATATATTTGTTTATAATATAATATAATTAATAATTAATAAAAATGATAAATAATACTGGCTATAAATTAATTTATTCCGATTATTTTATACGTTTTTTTTAAAAAAATTATTTCCAAACCTATTTTCTCCTCCACTAAATCATCTTTTATTTCTGTTTTCCAACTTTTAAATTGTTTATGGTTTAATTTTCTTGAATGTCACACTGTAACTATTATTGAGATTAACTTTATGAAAGTTATTTAATTAAGAATATATATATATATATAATATAGAAATTTTCAGCTGTCCATCCATGTTTCCCCACTTGGTCCACGATCACTAAAACTCGGTAGTGGGTTTTAGTGGTTTTTGTTTTTTTTTTTCGCATCACTAAAACCCACTACCGGGTTTTAGTGGTCGCGAACCAAGTGGAGAAACATGGTTGGACAGCTGAAAATTTCTCGGAGTTGTTTTGGGCATGAGTGCACGTGGATCCCCCGCATATAATATATGTATGTATGTATGTATGTATGTATACGAATTTTGTTATGCTGTTCACCGACTGTGTCCACTCAATATGCCCACCATGAGGTGACACTTAACTATTGGATGCACAATTCGCATCCATTAGTTGAGTGTCACTTCATGATCATGGGCCACTCAATGCATCCATTAGTTGAGTGTCACTTCATGATGGACACATTGAGTTGACAAGGTAGGTGAGCAACATGACAAAACTCGTGTATATATATATATATATATATATATTATTAGATATGAGCATTTTATACTAGCTAACTTTTGGTTTTATTTAATCTTAAATTATAAAAAATCTATTAATACCAAAAATACCATGGTTTTATTTAATCTTAAATTATAAAAAATCTATTACGGTAAAATAATTAGCACACAAAACTTTATATTCTTATTCAACTAATTTAAATATACTCATCTTTGTTCTCATTCAAAAATTATTATGATACACCAAAAATTTTATATTAAATATATAATTAAAATATAATTCTATACAGTTTTAATTTCAATATGATCTTTAAGGGTTATATTTTTTTAAAGTACTTAATAAAAAAAAATTCCAATGTAAGTGCACGCTATATATAAATATCTGTGTGCATGCATGCAAACATGATTGTTGTAAAACATATTACGGATAAGTATTGAAAACTCTAGTATTGCACCTTCTTATTCTGCATATTTTAAGGTAATTTATTTTAAATTATTATTTTAAATTTTTTATTTGTGCTAAATTAGGATTGTTTTTAAATATAACTATACCAATTGTTATTATTTTGTATATCCATGTAAATTACTACATTTATGTTTATAATTTTGATAACTAAAATTTAGAAAATTCACTGCGCACCCCCGGTAATTTTTCTTCTGTTTCTGGTTAATTAGATAAGAATTTCAGTGAAAAATAAAAGGTAAAAAAAAAAAAAAATCAACTTATTGTTATTATCATGCCAAGAAATAATGTTACGCGAAATGGTAGGACCTGGTAATCTGCGTGAAGATTGGGTTGTCAGCTAATACTACAATTCAAAATATCATTTTTGTAGGACCTTTTTTACCTATGCCGTAAAACAACGTTAGAGATATCAAGGATCGGAGAAAATATCAAAATTTATGGTATACCGAGTTTTCCATCCCAACAAATATTGGATTAATTGAAATTTTCAATATATTAAAGATTTTCATACGAAATGCTATACCATCTTAAACCATCTTAAAGGTACGTACGCGGTGAAATTGACCTTAAATAAACGTAAATCCCAAATTTAGTTATTTGATCATTGAACACGATATGATCAATAATGAAATTGTGTTATATATGACCCATTATTTAATAAAGTCATTTTAGAGGACTATTTTTGGTAATTATTCATGATCCTAAAAATACAAAGTTTTTGCCTCAAACTAGATATTAGTTATAAAGTTATGTCAACTACATAGAATAACTTTGGTGGATTACTTCTTTAGTACTCTCTAAGTAGGTCAGATATTGCCTTCACTAAGTTATTACTAATATATGAGCCGTCCCTAATCGTTTAATGCATTAAATATAAAAAAAAAGGACCAATGAAAATAGTAAATATATATTGATTTCACATGAATCATTCACCTAGACAGTCGCCTAGGGCCTCTCTTTGGTCGGGGCCTCAATTTTTTTCAAAATATATTTTTTATTATTATTATTTTTTTCCTTTCTGGTTTTCCATTAAAAGCTTGGTGGGGACATCAAATTTTTCAAAAAATATTTTTTTTATTATTGTTGTTTTTTTTCTTATGTGAAAACCTTAAAGAGTTTCTTAATTATTTAATTTAAAATTTGAAATGGTGGTCAATTTTTTGTATTTTTTCTTAAAAAAACCTCTTTATTATTTTTAAAAAATTCTTCTTTCTTAAATCGCTCAACTCAGGTGAGTTAGGTTCAGATTATGTCAAATATCTGTCATTTTTTATTAAATATGATTTTCTTGTTGTGTATTGTGGTTGATATTTTTATTTTTAATATTTGATTTTTTTTGGTCTCTGAGAGTCCAGAATCTTGATGTTTGCTTATTCGGCTCTTGGACTCATTTTTACTCCATTCGATTATAATTATTACTTTTATTTGTTAGTATTTAAATTATAATTTGTATTTTTGTTAGATTTTTTGTGTCGAAAGTAAACTATTTATGCTTCCTTGGTTTGATTATTCAACTTATTCTATTTTTATTATGCATTGAGAATTCTTGATCTCTCTCAATATCTCTCTCAATTCGAAAATCCAGGATTTAAATTGATGTCCTTTCATTGATTCACCCTAAATTGCATTGATTTATCCTAAAGATTTCATTTAAATTGGAATTTGGTTATTCACAATGTACGAGGATCCCCACTAAGCATCCATGTCTGAATGGTTAAAGCGCCCAACTCATAATTGGCGAATTCGTCTACGACTCATGAGATTAAGAAGTTCATTGAGTTCTTTTTTGGTTTTGGTTTTTTTTTTTTTCAAAGCAATCTTTTATGTCATTTTTTTAGTTGAAAGAATTTGAAATTTTGATTATTAGATGAAGTAATCGTATTAATATTTAATAAAAAAAATTATATAGGACCATGCACTGAAAATTCGTCTAAAACCTTCAATTTTCTTGAGACCTCCCAAATCCTTTATACAAGAAGATAATATAGACTGGTGTCTCTCTGCAAGCAAATTTTATTTACTAGTGTCTATGCACGTGATGCATTTTGTATTACTGATTTTTATTTTTTCGTGTTTAAGTACTCTTATTAAAAAATATTAAAATCAGATTTGAAAATTTCTCATTTTTAATTTTTAAATTTTTTCCATTAATTGAATACTTCATGCTAAAAACAACAAATAGGGGTATTTTAAGATTTATTAAAAGAAAAATCTTTACGCTAATTTGTATAAAAGCCGGATTTTCAACTTATTTATGATTCTGACTGCAAGCTTATAAATAGGTGCGAGCTGATTGGCTTGGAATCTTGTGACATCAATCATTTGCCTGCCTGCTCAGAATAAACGGTGCATGCTTTTGTTTTGCACTATTATATTATATTATAGTATATTATATATATATATATATTGTCTCAACACATAAGGAAACAATAAAAAAAATAAATGAATGAAAATGGAAAGTGGCAGTTCCTCTGGAGTTAGAAAAGGTGCATGGACTAAAGAAGAAGATGCTCTACTGAAGAATTGCGTGGAACAGTATGGAGAAGGAAAGTGGCATCTCGTCCCACTTAGAACAGGTACGTACTCAAGTTTTCGCGATTGAAACTTTTTTTTTTTTACGTGCATTTTACTATGTCATCAAGGTTTACTTCTATTTTCAGGATTGAACAGATGCAGGAAGAGTTGCAGGTTAAGATGGTTGAACTATCTGAGGCCAAATATCACAAGAGGCAACTTTTCGCAAGACGAGGTTGATCTGTTGATAAGGCTTCATGACCTCTTGGGCAACAGGTAAGTTTTCTACATTATCCACTCTATTTTAGATGCAACATTTTGGAGCATTAATCATGTATTATTATTACCACCTGACTATACTTGTTTACACATCTCACTTGAAGTGGTAGTACGTACGTAACGTAACATGATCTAAACATAAAACTTTGTAATGTTTAATGATATATACTTAATTACACATATAAAAGTAACTCAAGATGAGTTCGTTGGCTGTTAGTAAAATATGTAATAAATTGCATGCAAATGAAGCATATCTACTTGGTGTCGGTAATATATATGCCTCTCTCATTTATTTAGTTGCATTATTTGTCTTTTGCTCTAAGAAGAAAAAAAAACAGTTGGTAATCAATTTTCTTGATTCCAAATGTGAATCAAGATGGTCGCTGATTGCTGGAAGAATCCCCGGAAGAACAGCAAATGATGTGAAGAACTTTTGGCACACCCGGATTGAGAAGAGATCAAGAGGGGAAAAGGGACGACCAATCCAAAAAGCAATCACAAAGGAAAACATCCTACGGCCGCAACCTCGTGCTTTTCCCAATCTGACCATCCAGGACGAGCCGGTGACCGATCAAGACGATGAAGAAGACGACGATGATGATGATGATGATGATAATAACAACAACAACAATGACAATGACGATGATATTAGCCACAATAAATCACAACAATATTCTTCAGTTAATGCATCACTGCCATCGTCTTCGCAAGATGAACGTATTCGTTGGTGGAGAAGTTTGCTTGATACAACGGAGAATGAGGTCGAGAAAGATGTCCGTTTGGTTGATGATAAAAAGGAGGAAGAGGGATTATGGGCGGGGCAGACCAATCCTACTGGATTCATGGATGGTGGGAATGAACATTCTATGCCACCATGTGACTTGAAAGATGATTTCAACTTTGGCGATGACATTTGGGAAATATTAGGGTTTGGAGATGATGGGACCAGTGGGAATACAAAATGAGACTACACATTTGGAATTGGGTTTGGATTTTGAATATTTGGATTGAGAATTCCTTTTCGTGTTTAATAAGTGTTATTTAAGATTTGGTTAAAAAAAAGTGTTATTTAAGAATTTGATTTGAGTACTGTTGAAAATAATATTATTTAATTTTAAAATAAATTTTATTGTATTTTTAATCATTTTGGTTATCATTAACATTTTTAATAAAGTTCACAATGAAAAAATAAATAAATAAATAATTACTAAATTTTGATAAATTGAGCTTTTATTAATGAAAACAATGGAGGTTATAAGAAGAAGAAATAATTTAAATAAATGTTCAAATATATTATTATAATTTTTTCAAAATATATAATGGAAAATGCTATTTTAAAAATTTGGAAAAACTAGAATAGAATATATAAGCCATACAAATTTAATATTAGAAATAATGTTCTTGGTAAATCACATCATATCTAATGCAATATTTTGAAATTTTTGTAAGGATTTTATTTAATCATACCAAATCTTATTAAATAAAATTTATTAGTTATCGACGACTCTTTTCAAAATTCACTTGGGTTATATGTAGACCTGGCCACGGTCCGGGTCCGGGTCGGAAAAAGCTCGACCCTTAACCGGCCCGGCCGTGGCCGATTACGGTCCAGGTCATTTATAAAAATTTAAAAAATTTGTACAATTCAACTTTTAAAAACTCTATCAAATATTTTATTATCTCAATAAAAAATCTATTACATTTATTCAATAAAAAATATATTACATTTCAACTTTTAACATATTATAATATTAAATCTATTCAATAAAAAAATATATGACATTTCAACTTTCAACATTTTATATTAAAAATTCAATCTATCTCAATAAAAAATATATTATATTTATTAAATAAAAAATATATTTCATTTCAATTTTTCACATCTTATATTAAAAACTATATATATGTTGAATCCTACATTTTGGTGATGACAAAACAATAAATCATTGTTATAGATTGTGCCGCTTTTTTTTTCTTGTAATACAGGTATCGACCACTAATTTATGAAGACACAAGAGTCGACCGCCTACCTTGAAGAACATGAGTTTGGACTGCTTTCAAGCCACATGCATTAACATGCCTCGACCGGTCAAGTCCTAGTTACATCTCTCAACCGGTCACTTGCTTAGGAAAGACTTTCCGAACAAGACACAACAGCATTAAAGAGCCGCCTGAAGCATTTATGAGCAGACAACAAAAAATGTTGAAAAGTTACTCGAAATAATTGCTGAGACATTCTAGCTCAGAATATAGCTGCAACCTTTATATCTCAAATATAGAAAGAGTCACAACTCGCATTTATTGAAGACTCTACTTTTAATATAAAGGTCAACATAAATAGTACCAAAACATTTAAGATGTTGGGACTTCCCAGAAAAGCAATATCAATAAAAGGACAGCCGCATTCATTGGGCAATGAAGACGTTGGAAGCCTGGGTACTATAAATACTTGAGATTGCTCGAAGAAGAAGACACGGAGAAAAATCTACGCAAACTTTAGTAATCTCATTGAGCAATCTTACTCGAAGTTATTTACTTTGGTTACTCCAACTCTCGCTAAATCAGAAAACCATCAGATAGTTAAGGATCATTCAAGGGTTCTTCAAATACCTCAACTGCTCTTGAAAGAAAGTTCGAGAACAAGGATTTGATCGTTTGAGTTTGAGAACTCAATCTCAGTTGTGTTGTTGAAGAGTTGGATAGGAACTTTGAATTCTATCTTTGTTGAAATCTAGGAGTTCCGAGTTAAACAGTGTTTAAGTCCTAATATCGAACTAGGTAGATTACAAGACGTTGTTGTTACCAAAGTCTTCTAAAGAATTTCTTCCTGCATGAAAAAAGGGGAGACGTAAAAGGATTCAGCCTTCGAACTTTCATAACTGCTACTCTACTTACATTTTTGCACTTTATCCTTACTCTCATTATCCATGATTTAAACTTGTCTAGTATCACTAAAGTACTTGAGCTATTTCCGCAATTATTTAAGTTGCTCAAATACTTTCAGAAGTTGAGAATATATATCGGTTGAGTGGACTCACATTCACTCAAATCTTTGTGTTTAGTGAAAAGAATTTTAAGAGAGTGTATTGATCACCCCTTTTTACACTCAGACCCGATCCCCAACAAGTGGTATCAGAGAGGGTTTTTCTCAATTGTTGATACTCATACTTTAATCATGACATCGTTTAATAAAATTTCTATGTTTTTCAAAGAAGAATATGATGATTGAAAAATACGTAGCAGACACATCTATCAGCTCAGGATGACAGATGAACCCATGAAGATAAGCCAACACTGCTATAGCTATCTCCAGTGGAGAGCCACAAATAGTGGAGAAGCACAAGTCGGAGTGGACCATAGAGGACAAGAAGAAAGCTAACCTCAATAATGTTGCTAAGGACATCCTCTACAAAACGCCGGACAAGAACATGTTTAGCAAGATCAATACTTGCACTACTACAAAGGAGATCTGGGAAAAGTTTACCTAGTTGTGCGAAGAAAACGATCAGACTAAGGAAAACAAGCTGACCGTTGCCATCCAGAAGTTTGACAATGATAAAATAAATCCAGGGAAAACCATGGCTGAGTTTTATGAACGATTTAGCAATATTGCTTGTGAACTTATTACACTTGGTAAATCTTATTCTAATTGTAAAATTGTCAATGTGATGTCAAGACAGTAGCCATGCGAGAATCCAAGGATTTGAACAAACTCGAGCTCCATGACCTATTCGCAGACCTTAAAGCTTACGAGTTCGAGCATGGGATAAGAACAAAAGAGGAGACTTCAACCTCTCATCCAACCAAAGAACTTGCTACAACCGTTGCATGTCAACCGGTCAAGGAGACTCCAAACAAGAAGATAACTGAGCAGATCATCAATGAGGACATGTCTCTATTCGTCAAAAGTTTGGTAAATTCATGCGTAAAAATCGATAAAAATTTACTAAACCATACTACAAAAAGGACCACACAAATAATGGTCCTGCGTGCTTTAACTATGGCAAGCAAGGCATTTTATTGCAGATTGTACCAAACTATGAATAGCGAGAAGAAGCAATCGGTCGAGAAAAAGAAAGGAAAAGGTAAACAAAGGACCTTAAGGAAAAGAAGAGAACAAAGAGTAATAGTTTCTGATGAAAGCAAGAGAAAATGGCCAGAATCAGATTCAGAATCATCCAGCTAAGCAAGTTCATCAGACGAGAGTGATGATGAGAAGATGCAGTGCCTTATGGCTAACTCCGAACCAAAAGAAGAAGATGATGAGGTATTTAACTGTTGTTAAAAATACTCGCAAGCGTACGAGTGTCAAGTTTTAATATAGTGAAAAATCAAGTATCGTTCTCACAGAGAGTAAAATGAAAATATTTAGTGCTTGTAATTAAAATAGTCTAAACTTTATCTAGAAAATCAAAATCTTAGAATTTTTTAAAAAAATAAAATAATTAATGAGTTTTTAATAGCACGCACACAACTTTCAGAAATAATCAATCAGAGAAAAATGGTCTAGAGGTTTAGATTTCACCTGGTTTCAACAACAATCAATCTTAATTAATTAATCTTCATGAATTTCAATGAATTAATAGCCAAGAACACTTAAGTGTATTATTCTCTCTCCCGAGTGCCGAATAAAATATATCAATTACAATTCAATTCCAATATCCCTATTAAGAATCTAATTGCAATGATCAATTCAAAAAAATGTTCTTTTTAAAAGCTCTGTTAAAATTATACACTCTCCTGAGTTATATAAATAATTAACAGTGTATTTTCTATTGGTCCTATTCAAAATCTCCTCTCCCGAGTTCCAGATTTCAAATAAATATTACAAATCAATTATTGATCAGATAATTGAAAAGACAATCAATTCTAGAAAAATAATTAATCTAGAAGAAACTCAATTCAATAAAATAAAAAATTCAAGAAAGTGTCTACACCAGGTTCCATCCGACCTTTAGACTCTAAAAAATTAGTTCATAATAAATCTTTGAATAAAACAATAATTCATAAATCCAAACATATTCAAAATTAAATAAAAGATAGAAAACAAATCCGTAGTCGACGCCGTGTCCGGGCTCTCGATCTTCGTATTTTGTTCTTCAAGTAAAAACTCCAGATTTTTCCAGGAAATCACACGTTCAAAATCCAAATCTCTGATCTCTGATGTGTACGTGTGGCGGCTCCTCCTTTCCAAATCTGACGCTCAATAATTTTTTATATGTTCACACCAAAAGCCCAATAAAAGAAAGCCCAAAATTTCCTTTCTGATAATTAAAATTCTGAGATTACGATCAGAGCGGGCACTCCAAATATCCAGGCGGGCGCGGATAAGCCTCTGACTCCAATTCTTCGATTAGCGCGATTGCTCTTCAATTCTCCTCTTTAGCGCTTAGTGAAGCGCTAAAAATCCAAGCCCAATAAGAAGCCCATTACTTTCTCTCGTTTCTTTTCCTGTTCTTTTCTTTTCTCCATTTTATTCTTTCTTTTACTACTCTTCTATTTTCTTCTTCTTTTCTCCTCTTAAATCTCATTTTCTTATTCTTTTCCATAAAATCTCCATAATTCCCTACAAACACAAAAACAACAAAACTCCGCATAAATCTGCTCGAAAAAAATAATTAATAATTAAAATCATATATAAATTAAATGTATAAAATACACTTATCATTAACTTTAGTTCTTCTAAATTTACACGTGATGAATTAGTCACTGCACTTCACAAAATTACTAAAGAGTATCAGAAGCTCTCCAAATCATTCGAGGAAGTGAAAGCATAAAAAGTAAGCCTTAAGGAGTGAATCTAGCTTCTTGCAGCAAAAGAAACTTGACAGTCTAAAGGTAAAGCTCAATCTGCTTACCACTGAGAATGATAATATGAGAATAATGTTCCAAGCTACTTTGAACGAAAATCAAAAGTTTTTTAAAACTATCAACTCTTGGAACCAATCTTATGTGTCCCTGATTAAGATGCATGAGAATAAAAAGCAAGAAGATGACAAAACCGGCTTAGGCTCTAGTTCAAATGATTGTTGTTCTACTGAGACAAATACTCAATCGAATATGGACAAGGGCAATCCTAATACTATGAGATTTTTTAGGTCCATTAAAATATATGAACATGATAGGCCAGAGATTGAGATAAATCAGAAAGTTCGCTATGAGAATAGAACCAAGCATAAAGGACTGGGGTATGTGGATACTCAAGACTCTAAGCAAGGAAAGACCTGGCTCAAACCAAGACCAAATGAAAACAGAAAGGAAAACCAATCTAACTTCAACCGGTCGACGAATTAGCCTAGTCAATCTAGGCATAGGGTTAACCAGGTGATACAGAGACATTACTTCAATTGTAGGCCTGTTCAAAATCAATATCGACTGAACAACAATGATCAAAATCCTAGACAACACATTGTAAGAACTTGAGCACACACAAGCTCACAAAGAACCCCTCGATCGCTTCAGTTTTTGGACACACACAGTGATAGGCCCGTTAGGGTAATTCAGGTATGGGTCCCAAAAAGGCTAATCCAGTTCGGACTCAAATAGATATGGGTACCAAAATCTTATTTATGTCTTTCAGGTACTCAAGATTCAACCGGTCGAGAAGTCCCTATCAATTGAGAGAAACACTTGGTACTTGAGCAGTGGATGCTCTAGACGCACGACAGAAAACAAGGAACTACTCACTGAAATTATTCACTACAAAGGACCAAAAATAATCTTTGGAGACAACTCTAAGGGTAAGACTATGGATAAGGGTAAGATTACCCATGGTAATATTATTATTAATGATGTGCTGCTTGTTGATAATCTTTGCTACAACTTGATCTGTATCACTCAACTGTGTGACAATGTTACTGTTGAATTTCATAAGAACACATGCACCATCAAATCTAGCAAAGGAGAAATCATGTTAACCGGCATAAGAGAACAAAACACTTATAAGATTAATTGGCAATGTGGACAACATCCCTCCCCTACTTGCTTTATTTCTCAAAATGATAAGCATTTGCTGTGGCAAAAGCGTTTGAACCATCTTAGTTTTAAGTCCATTTAAAACTTGAGAAAACATGATTTGGTTACTGGCTTGCCTAAAGGAGGATTTACAAAAAGTAAAATTTGTTCTGCATGCTAGCTCGGCAAACAAGTGTGAGATACTTTTAAAAACAAGGGGTGTATATCCTCTTCCAAATGCTTAGACCTAATGCACATGGACCTATTTGATCCTATACCAGTCAAAAGCATAGGAGGAATGAGATACACATTGGTCATAGTGGACGATTACTCTTGTTTTACATGGGTAATATTTTTGTCCTCTAAAGATCAAACAACATCTCACTTGATAAAACTTTTTAAAACATTTGCAAAATGAGAAGTCATATGTGATAGATAGAATCAGGAGTGAATGAGGTACTGAATTTCTAAATAAAACCCTCCAACTCTATCTAGATGGTCAGAGAATCAAGCATGAGTTATCTGCTGCTAGAACTCCACAACAAAATGGTATTGCTGAAAGAAGAATCGAACCTTGAAAGAAGCAGCTAGAACTATGATTGATGATTCAAATGTTTCTCAAAGACTTTGGGCTGAGATAGTTAATAGAACATGTTACACTCAGAACAGATATATGATTAGCAAAAGGCAAAACAAAACCTCTTATGAGACCTGGAATGACACAAAACCAGACATTTCATATTTCAAAATATTTGCGTGCAAATGATTTATTCACAAAAATGGAAAAAATTATTTGATAGACTTCGATGCCAAAGCAGATGAAGGCATCTTTATTGGTTACTTTTTAGTCAGTCGAGATTACAGAGTGTTCAATAATAAGTCACCGACGATCAAGAAAACCATTCATGTTATATTTGATGAGTCTACTGTATGTGCAGATCAATCACAGGTTAATATAAAATATCTAAGTAAATCATTCACCCAAGTTGGTCATAGGTGACCCTTCTGCTCCTTTAAGAACTAGAAAACAAATAATTGATGAATAATTGCATGCAGCCTTTATCTCACAGCTGGAGCCCAAAAATATTGATGAAGCATTAAAAAATACAAGTTGGATAGAGGCTATGAAAGAAGAGCTTAATTAATTTACCAGGAATCAAGTCTGGCATCTGGTTCCTCGCCCCAAAGATCAAAATGTTATTAGAACTAGATGGGTATATCGAAACAAGCTAGATGAAAATGGCACTGTGGTCGGAAACAAAGCAAGAATGGTTGCCCAAGGATTCAGACAGGAAGAATAAATCGGCTTTGATCAGTCTTTCGCACCGGTCTCTAGACTTGAAACATAAGAATTTTTCTAGCTTATGCAGCATATAAGGACTTCAAGGTGCATCAAATGGATGTCAAATATGCATTCCTGAATGGACAACTTTAATAAAACGTGTATATTGAGCAACCACCAGGTTTTTTAAATTTAACTACACCTAAATACGTTTATAAACTTTACAGAGCTTTGTATGGATTAAAGCAGGCCTCAAGAGCATGGTATGATACTCTCTCAAAATTTTACTTGACCATGACTTTGAAATAAAAACGGTCGATAAGACCTTGTTTAAATTCTCTAAGGGGGATCATATATTGCTTGTACAGATATATGTAGATGATATAATCTTTGAGTCAACTAACCCCAATTGTGCCAGAAATTTTCAAATCTAATGCAGGAAAAGTTTGAGATAAGCATGATGGGCGCTCAATTTCTTTCTTGGATTACAAGTTAAACAAATTGATAAGGGTATATTAATAAATCAATCTAAGTATGCCAAGGAGCTTATCAAGAAATTTGGGATGAAAAATTGCTCGACCGCATCAACCCCTAAGAGTTCATCATTCAAGCTAGACAAAGACAAAATGAGAACACCAGTCGAGGTAACAATGTATCAAAGGCTTATAGGATCTCATTTTATATTTAACAGCTAGTCGCCCCGATATCATGTTCGTAGTATGCTTGTGTGCAAGATTTTAAGCTGCACCTAAACAATCACAGTACACTGCTTCCAAACGCATCCTTAAATTTCTTAAGGGTACAACCAATGTGGGTCTTTGGTATCGCAAAGACTCAAGTTTTAACCTCATTTTCTACTCAGATGCAGATTATGCAGGTTGCAAAATAGATAAAAATAGCACCAACGGTTCCTGCCAATTTCTTATAGATCAGCTTATGTTTAGCAAAAAGAACATATTAATAGCCACCTCGATCGCTGAAGCTGAGTACCTAGCAACTGGCAACTGTTGTGATCAAATACTTTGAATACAAAAACAGTTACGTGATTATGGTATCTGGTCGAGTGAAGCTTCAATCTTCTGTGACAATACAAGTGCCATTGTTATTATCCACAATTCCGTAATGCACTCAAGGACAAACACATTGACGTGAGATATCAATTCATAAGGGATCATGTGTTGAAGATGAAGATCAAGCTAGAACATATCTCTACCGAGCAACAAGCTACATATATCTTCACTAGCCTCTTTAGAACTCTAAGTTTTTTTATTTCTGAAATATTATTGGCTAAGTTGATTTGAGTTAATATGCATGATTTTAGGGGGAAATTCTTGCACTTACCATTTTCTGAAAACCCCTCATTATTACTCAATCATATTGTTTATTATCATATGATTTAGCATGATTAATGATCGTAAACACAATATATATAAAATCAAAAGACAAGAATATTGGAAAAATATCATATCATTAATCTTAATAGTTTGCAGTTACATTAAATATTTCCATATCTACGACTAACTTCCACAAGTTCATCCAAAGGATAAGTCCTCGAATGAAGGTTCTGGCATAGCCTTCAGAGAAAGTAATATTCCTCAATTCCTCACGCTCTGTGAAAAGCGTGAGGGGTAGGACACCCTCCGACTTGAAGATTAGGGTGGGCGTCGGGTCGGATACCTCGGGTTCGGGTTTTTTTGGGTCGAGTACCCGATCTGTCGGGTAGAATTTTTTATTATTGAACCCGACCTGAAAAATTAACTACCCGATTTTTGATTTTTCTCGGGTACCCGAAAATTTTCGGGTAATGTCGGGTAACCGACATCGGGTACCCGATTAATACATAAAAACATCCCAAAAATATTGAGCCTCCATTGAATAAAAATGGCAAGAAAAGTACAAAAAATTTGAAGAACTGAGCGTGCAATTTAAAAGAAATTCCAATCATCAATTTTGAATCAATTTTAGTGAGCGTCGAGGAATAAATTGAACCCATATAGCAGCTGAATGGACACAACTTAAGCTACTTCAGTTTTTCACAGGGCGTGATGTCGCTCGCAGTGGTTCGCCTGAGGAAGAATGCGAGAACGAGGGGAGCAGCCGTGAGAGATGGAGCAATAGTTACAGACTCCAGAACCCAGAAATTTCATGGCCGAGTGAGGAGGAAGATGAGATGACATGAGATAGAATAATAGTGCAAATTCCATAACCGATAAATTTCAGAACAAGGGAAGGAAGATGAGATTTGGAGATAAATCAATATTCCTAGCGGCTAAATGGGAAAAATAATATCTGGGTTTGTGATGGTGTACAATATATTAGATAGATTATTATTGAGCTTGTGTAGGTGTCCGGTACCCGAACCCGATTGGATAATAAATATGCTACCCAGCACCAACCCGATAATTGAAACCCGAACCCGAAAATTTTAAAAATTACCCGACCCGATCGGGTCGGGTACCCGAGAATAAACGCCCACCCATATTGAAGATGTCCTCGGTGTTGGTATTGCCCAAAAAGCTTTTTTATCGCCTCTCCCTGGCCAACAGTCGTCGAGCGGTGGTTGGAGAGACGAGATGGAAGGCAGTGGATCTGAAACTCCATAGGCTCTCAATCTGGAGCCAAGTTTTCATCGTTTTCTGGAAGACGATCTCCTCATACTCCCGGTTCCGAGCTTCAAGAACTCTGTTGTAGAACTCCGCTGCAAGATCTACTGAACCAAGCATCTCTCTTCAGATTATAGATGTGTTTGTGGATACAAGTGTTTGCTTCAAGCCATCTATAGGCATATTTATAGCCAAACGATAGAAGGTGAAGAGTCACTCGCCTGTTCACATCTACGCCTCTACCTTATCATTGCAATGATGGTAACTTAAATGTTGTGTATATGCATGCTCACATTAATGACGGTTTCTGATGGCATTCTTGATAAGCGGTCGAAGTCCCATCAAGTACAAAGCTTTCTCTAACCATCGGTCGAGGGAAATCTTTGGAAAGAGTGAAGCTATCATTATGACTGCCATTACCACTATAGTCACTTAATATATTAACTAATTAGGGATATTTGGGCAATCTGCTATGTCATTCAAACACGCATGCCTATGTGTTTGTTTCTTTATTTTAGCACTCATTTTTTAAAATTCAAATTTTCAAAATTGAAAATCATACTGCCACGTAGGATATCAACTTTGGCCCATCAAACCCTATATATTTTCAATTACTTGTCCCTTTTCACTCACGTATTCATATTCAACCTCAAAATTATTCTGCTTTCACTTGCTCTAAGCCAATCTTCTTTGCTTGCATATCAACACAATGTCGACCAAAAAGACATGTTTGAGAAACAACTTTAAGGTAGTTCACTTTGTGAACAACACAAGGATATCTGATATCTTCAACATTTTGTAAGCTTTAGGTTTGAAGAAACTTCTCGGGGGCTGCTCCATCTTCAACCTACCGGTGGTCAAGCAATTCTTTTCCTCTACACGAATAGTTCGTGGGAAAATTGTCTGTATCATCAATGGCAATAATTACTCTTTTGATTAACCATTTTTCGGTGCTGTATTTGAATTGCCACCAAGGGTTTGAGTAAAAGCTCAGAGCTTACCGATGGGAATGCCGCTCAATGGGATCTGGAATTCTCTCTCGATGGTGCATCAATCAAGATCCCAGCTCTCAAACAACAAATCAATGTTCTTTACAGATTTTTGGCCAACATTGTGGCCAAAACTCTTGCCGCAGCTGGATCCTATGACAAAGTGACACTTGAAAATTTTCAATACATGGCATCGATCGCCTCAAAGATAAACTTTAATTGTTCTGATATTCTCTACATTATTCTGCGTGAAATGATGTGCATGAGTGTATGTTTTTATATATGGTAGAGTTCTTCTCGAAGCCCGATGAACGAAGCCCATCAATCGAGTCTTTTAAGTTTTGAAGACTCCCGTTTCTGTTTTCTACCCGCAGCAGTGCTACTGCTCTTCCATTTAGCACAAAAGTGCTTCTTTTTCAAACCTCAAGCGTTTCTGCTCTTCTTCTCAAGAGCTTCCGCCCTTGTTCATAGCGCAGATGCACTGCCGCTTTATGCATCAAGCGCGCAACATTCTTCCAAAAATCATATCTCCCTTTCTAACCGTCGGATCGAGCTGAAATTTTGATAAAAAATTTAAAACATCTTAAAATTCATTCTGAACGGTGAATATCAGATTTGTATCTATCTAGCATCTCCGATAATTTTTGAAAGTTTGCCGCTTTATTATTCTTTCTTCCGGCTCTTCTCGATAATTACTTGCAATCTTTGTATATCACTAAAACGAAAAACAAATACGCATAAACCAGCTCAATACATCACAAAATCCAAGTTAAATCATACAAATTAAGTGCATAAAATGCAGTTATCAGTGATTATATCGTCAAACCAAAAACTACCTGGACCACTGAGGAAGCACAAATTTTGAGCTATAACGCTAAAACACTGAATGCTACATTCTCAAAACGTGTATATGAGGATGTTTGGGCTCATTGAAGATTGTGTCATTGACAAAGAGGCATGGGATGCTCTACAAGAACATTGTGAAGGGACTGCGAGTGTGAAACGAACGAGGATAAGGCTACTAAACACCAAATTTAAAACCTCGAGATGAAAAAAATGAAATTATTGCAGCATATGACCAGCGTCTTTGGGAGATAGCCACTAAAGCCTTTACTCTTGGAGAACCTATTGCAAATGAAAGAATTGTGAACAAAGTTATTCGATCCTTTCCATAAAGATTCAACGGAAAAATCTAGGGTCTTGAAGAGGTGAAAGATACTTCCAAGATGAAGTTAACTGAACTGATAAGTATTCTACAGGTGTTTGAACTGATCACTAGCGCACAAAAGAGGAACAAGGGGAAATCTATAGCCTTCCAAGTTTCAAATGAATCGTACAATGATCTAGTTCAAATCGGTCACGAAGTCTTTTAATCGAACTTGGGAGATGACTTGATCTCACTCATCACTAAGAAGTTTGGTGATTACCTGAAAAATATGAGGAAGACAAAAAGGACCGATCAGAAACTCAAAGCTCAGTTGTTCCCCACTGCTAACAAACATCTGAGAATAAGCGGTCCTGAGAAATCACCAAGGAATTTTCCTGCTCATGAAAAGCCTCCACTTATGCTGGAAGGAAAAAAACAGTCCACTACAAAGAAGATTGACACGATACAATATCATGAGTGTCAAGGCTATGGTCATTATGCCAATGAATGTGCAAATAGGCCTTGAAAAGGGGTGAACACATCTTTGAGTGATGGAGAATCTAAAGAAGATGAAGAACATAATTAAGAAGAAAGCCGCCCGTCTCTGATAACATTGATGGAAAGAAAGAAGCTGTTGCAAGTCAATCCATTAGGTGTTGCAACACCTGGTCGCAATATCTCTCAAAGGTCAGTATGTTTAAATTCTTCTACTATTGATGATTTGAGTAATCCTGACGCAGATGATGAAGGAATGACTTTGAAAGATGTGAAAATGCTATATGAAGAGCCGTATGCTGACTGGATTGAAAGAAACAAGATGAACACTATATTTTCAAACGAGAATACTGATTTGAAGGGTATTGTGTGTAAGAAGGATCTGGAATTGTCTCAGGTAATAGAAAAGTTTGGGAAAGCCAAGGCCACACTAACCAAATTCAATTCAAGCAAAAACAAGCTTGATGCATTGCTCATGATGGGGAGAGATGGTAAAGAAGGATTAGTCTTTGAAAATAGTAATTTTGAAGCTGGTGAAACTTCAAAACCTACTGTGTTTGTTAAAGAGAGTAGCAGTTCAAGGTACTCACACAAAAAGGCCTCAACAACTAATCTGCCGCAATCAAAGCCACAAGTTTCTGTTCCCAAACAGCCCCAAAGAAAACGTAAGTTTGTGTGTCACTACTGCCACAGGCCTGGACATATCAAACCCTACTATTTGAAGTTGAAGGAAGATTACAGACAGAGGTCTGTGTCTAGTATGGTGCCACAGGTGTTGCCCAACATTTACCCCAACACTTCCAAGAACAGATCTATTGTAAGAAAAGTTTGGGTACCAAAAGCTGATATTCATTATTATATGATCTATACTTCTTTGAAAACTAATGTTTCAAATCTTTGGTACTTTGATAGTGAAATATCTCGTCATGTGACATGTTCAAGACAATTTCTCATAGATTATGTTGAACTGAGAGTGAGAAAGTGACTTATGGAGGAGGATCAAAGGGAAATATTGTAGGAAAAGACACACTGCATGTTTTTGGACTTCCTAAATTTCACAACGTGCTACATGTTGAAGGATTAACTACTAATTTAATAAGCATTAGACAACTTTGTGATGATAATTTGCATGTGCAGTTTGATAAGAAAATGTGTAAAGTTTTTGATAACTCTATCTCTTGTGTCATGACAGGTACAAGATCAGCTGATAATTGCTACCAACTTGGAGAATAGATGGCATGTAGGCATACAAAAGTGAATGAATTCAACCCATGACATCAAAATTTGGGTCATGCAAATTTCCAGACATTGAAGAACTTGAATAAACTTGATGCTGTTAGAGTTATACCTAATTTAATATCTAAAACTCCATTCATGTGTGAGGCATGTCAAAAAAAAAAAAAGCAAACCAGGGTGTCGCACCAGATGTTGTCAACACTTGAGACAACATGGTGCCTCAAACTTGTACATATGGACTTGATGGGTCCAATGGAGATGGAAAGCTTCGGAGGTAAGAAAAACTCATTTGTTTGTGTTGATGATTTTTTACGATACACCTGGTAAGATTTCTGAGAGAAAAATTAGACATCTTAGATGTTTTTAAGAAACTGATCACAAGGATTGGTAATCTACACAACCTGAAGCTAGTAAAAAATCGCACTAATCATGGTAAGAGGTTCGAAACTCTTCTTTTGAAAATTTATGTGATAAGAAAGGTATTTCTCATGAATTTTCTGCTCCTAAAACCCCACAACAGAATGTAATTGCTAAGAGAAAGAACAAAACTTTGCAAGAAATGACTAGAGTGATGTTGAGTTCTAAAAAAATTTCAAAATGTTTTTTGGCAGAAGATTTAAACACCGCGTGTCATATTTCAAATAGAGTATACTTAAGAAATGGTTCAACTATGACCTCCTATGAGATTCTCATGTAAAAGAGACCAAACCTTAAGTATTTTCATGTTTTTGGATATGTATGTTATGTCTTTAATGATAAAGATCATCTTGCAAAGTTTGATGCTAAGAGTGACAGGTGTTTGTTCTTAGATTATGCTTTGAATAGTCGAGCTTACATTATGTTTAACTTAAAAACTAGAACAATTTTTGAGTATATTAATGTTGTTTTTTATGACTTTGCTGATTTAAAGAGAAACACTGTCGAAGATGAAGTTGAGGGCCTGCTGAAAATTTCAGTACCACAGAGAAGTTCAGATTTTGTAAGACCCGAGATTATTTAATTTTGATCCGAGTATATTTAATTTGGAAATATTTAGAGTTTCGATTTAAATTCAAATATTCTTAAATTATTTAGGATTGAAATTGAATTAAAATAAGAGCCGAGGACTGAATTCTAATTTCTGAAGACTTGAGGGACTAAAATGCAATATTGCTTGAAAGTTGTCAGATTATTATTGAAGTGTCAGCATGTATACGTGTATCTCATATGAATATTCAGAAATAAGAACAGAGGATCCGAGATCCTTTCTTTTCTTTGGATTTCTTGATTTTCAAATCCTTGTATCTTTTGATCCGATCGTCCGATTTCGATTCCGTAAAGTGTTCTGGAATCTTTACGACGAGGGTTTCGATCTAGTGTAAGTTTTTATATCTTTCAGCATGGTTTGAAGCTCGAAAGTTTGTAGATATCAGATATGGATGATATGTATATGTTCTTCGACGTTTATGTATTCCGATATCAAAATTGGGTTGACGAATTCATGTTGCTTGTACTTAATCTTGATTTTCAGCTTGTGTTTGAGGGTTAGAGCTGCTGTTATCTTGCTCTTTGAGTTAGTATGGCCGATATGATATACGTATGAATTGTATTCGAAGTCGGAAATGGTTTCGATATTTCTTCGGTTACCGATTTTCAATCGCTACGCCGTCGATTTGTGTTTTACGATTGTTTTGATAGCCGATGATTGAGCTGAGATGTTAAGTGATATGTTATTGATGTTGTAGCAATGTTATTTTCAGTTTCAGAGTTTATTCGGAGACTATTGACTCAAGAACCTCAACTTCAAGTTGAAGGAAGAAGTGACGAAGGTTTGAAGTGGTTTTGATTGATGATTATTGATGATTTTGGATTGATTCTGAAATGGTAGACTTGAACGAAGTTTGATATGTGTCTTTTGATATTGTGTTTCAGATTTGAAGCATTCCGAACTGAGAAATACGAAGGTATAAGACGACATCACGAGTCAGGGATTTGAAACTCGGGAATGACGTTTCTTGAGTTGTCCCGCAAAAATCACATACTTGATTATCTTTTGATTTGGTTTTTGATGTTGTCGATCCATCTCAGGTAGTGGATCTTTGAGTTTGAGTTGATATGATATGTTATTGAATTGATTCTATGCCAAGGTCTGAGGTGGCCTTATTTTCGAGTCAAGAATGACTACGATAGGTGGATATCCATGTCAAGATCGTTTACGAATCTTAATGGCAAACGACGTTATATGAATCAATTCTTAATTGATATATGCATTATTTACTCTATTCTTGAGTCGTTTATAAATAGAGTTGATATGATTTCTTTAACGCTTTATATATGTCGATTATACTGGGAATGATTTCTCACCGGAGTTTATCCGGCTGTTGCTTTGTTTTGTATGTGTGCATGGCAACAGAGGGGGCAGGAGCTAGTCAACGATGACATTGATAGCTCGGGAGAGAGATTGAGCAAGTGAGGACTCGGGTTGTAGCTGAAGGACTAGGCCTTTGAATGTATCAAACTTAGTAGACAATTAGAAACTTGAAGCACACTTTTGAGACTTTGTGTAGTCTATGGTTTATTGCCTTTGATATTATTAGTTTGATGTAATAAAGGCATGGATTTATGCTTCATGTTTAGAACCATCATTATATTCATATTCCTTAATATATTCAACCATGTACTGTATTGTTTTGAGGTGATGTAGATTGAATGTTTAAGTTTTGACAGCACAAAACTTTTCTGCAGATTTTCTGGGCAGGGTGGCCGCTCGATCGGTAGGATTTCACCGATCGAGCGAGACCTGTTTTTCTTGAACAAAAACTTCAATTTTCTTGCTCGCTCGATCGGTAAGATTTGACCGATCGAGCGAGGCCATGAATTGCTCATACCCGAGGGATGAGATCCCTTGCCCGCTCGATCGGTAGGATTTTACCGATCGAGCGAGGTACAAGATTTATAAAAAAAAAATTATTTGGTTTCAGTATTCTTTTAAATACATGATTAATTGTTTATTAATCGTTAATTGCTCTAAGACGAGATTAGCAACCCGAGGTACCCACAACAGGTGGTATCAGAGCGTTAAGTTTCTCGGACTGAGAATAAGACTGAGAATAGATGAGCGGGGTAGATCGAGTCTTCTATTCTGATTTATTTATGTCTATATTCTTGAAGCATATTTAATTGATTTACAGTTTTAAGAATTGCATGCTATCTATTTATCTGATGTGATTGAAAGCATAGACTGCAAATGAATCAGAACTCGATCTTTTGAGAAGACATTATTGTGTTAATCAGAGGAAGACTGAAACAGAAATGTGTTATGATATGATGGATTGTACACTAATCTGTTTGATTATCAGATATGTCTCCCCGACCAGCACCGAGAGTTAGACAGACTTTGGCAGTGAATGAACCAGAACAGACAAATGCTGCACAGGTCCCAGTGACAGCAACTAAACATGGACAGAGTAGTACTTCTGTTGATATTTTTGGTGATGCCAATCCGATGGAGAAGCTTTTGAAGCGATTTCAGTCATTTAAACCACCGACACTGCAAGGGACTGAGAACTCTGTTGATTGTGAGAATTGGCTAGAGGATATCGAACAGTTATTTGAATCCCTCGACTATAATGATGATCGTCGTGTGAGATTGGTGATTCATCAACTACATGGTCTTGCAAAGAGTTGGTGGATAGCGTCAAAGCGAGCGTTTGAACAGCAAGGTACTGTTATTACCTGGTTAGTATTTCGAACTGCTTTCTATCAACGGTTCTTTCCTGTTTCTTATCGAAAGGACAAAGGAGCAGAGTTTGCAAGTTTGCAACAGGGACAGTTAAATATCAAAGAATATGTTGCAAAGTTCACTATCTTGTTGAAGTTTGCTCCACATATTGCTGTGAGTGATGAAGCTCAAGCCGATCAATTCATCAATGACTTGAATCCTGATGTGTTCACTCTTGTCAATTCGGGAAGACCGAATACTTTTTCCGATGCTCTGAATCAGGCAAAGGGAGCTGAAGCAGGTATACTGAGGCAACGAGGAACACAGTTTGTACCACAGCCGATGAGACAACCGCAAGAACAGCTACAAATTCCACCACCACCTCGATTTGATGCTGGAGGTAGTAGCAGTGGTAAGAAAAATTTCTTTAAGGGCAAAAGCAAACAGTTTAAGCGTTCAGGTGGTAGCTCTTCTAGTTCCAGTGGATCCAGAGAGTTTAGAGGTGGACAGAAATCCGGTACTTCTGATGTTTACTGTTCCAAGTGTGGGGGACGTCATACCAATGAGAAATGCAAAGGAGTGTTTGGCAGTTGTTACATTTGCCAACAACCGGGTCATTTTACGAAAGTATTCCCACAGCGAGGTTCTGGAGGTGCACAGGGTGCAAGTGGATCTCGAACAGTGACACAGCCAGAGAGGCAAGCATCTTCAGTGCATTCATTTCAACCTCAGCCATCAGAACAGAGCCGTACTGGAGGAACTCAAGCTGGGAACCAGCAACAGAGGCAACAAGCTCGAGTGTTTGCACTGACTGAAGAGCAAGCACAAGCTGCACCAGATGATGTGATTGCAAGTAACTGTTTCCTCTATGGTTATCCTGCCTATGTCTTATTTGATACTGGTACATCACACATATTTATTTCTGAGCAATTTGTTGCATTACACGAGTTGCCTGTTGAATCTTTAGCTACTGTAGTATCTATTTCATCTCCGTTGGGAAGAGGGATCATATCAGTGAAGTCTGTACGAAATTGTATATTACAGTCTGAGGGTCATGAGATTGAGGTTGATTGTGTTGTACTCGGTTTGTCTAATTTTGATTGTATTATCGGTATCGATATGCTAACCAAGTACAGAGCTACAGTTGAATGTTTCCAGAAGATTGTAAGATTCAGACCTGATATGGCTGATGAATGGAAATTTTATGGTAAGGGATCACGAGCCAGAATTCCTTTGATATTTGTTCTTTCTATGACTGATTTATTACAGAAAGGGGTAGAAGGATTCCTTATTTATGCGATTGATATACTGAAGACTAGTCCAAACTTGCCTGACTTGCCAGTGGTTTGTGAATTCGATGATGTTTTCCCTGATGAAATTCCGGGATTGCCTCCATATCGAGAGGTAGACTTCAGTATTGAGTTGATGCCAGATACACAGCCGATATCAAAAGCACCTTATCATATGGCACCGATAGAATTAAAAGAGTTGAAGGACCAACTTGAAGAATTGATGGCCAAGGGATATATCAGACCGAGTGTTTCGCCCTGAGGAGTTCCGGTATTGTTTGTTAGAAAGAAAGATGGATCGATGAGATTATGTATTGACTACCGGCAATTGAACAAAGCAACGGTAAATAATCGCTATCCTTTACCTCGTATCGATGATTTATTTGATCAATTGCAGGGTTCATCAGTATATTCAAAGATTGATTTGCGATCCGGCTATCATCAACTAAGGGTAAGAGATAAAGATATCCCTAAGACTGCATTTAGAACCAGGTATGGCCATTATGAATTTATAGTCATGCCTTTTGGTTTAACGAATGCACCAGTAGTATTTATAGGACTGATGAATAGGGTATTTCAAAAGTATCTAGATGATTTCGTGATCATATTTATCAATGATATTTTGATTTACTCGAAAAAATTATGTGATCATGCTGACCACTTGAGAACAGTTTTGAAGACGTTGAGAGAAGAGAAATTGTATGCGAAATTATCCAAATGTGAGTTTTGGTTGAAACAGGTGGTATTTTTGGGTCATATTATATCAGAAGATGGTATTGCAGTTGATCCAAGTAAATTTGAAGCTGTTATTAGTTGGCAGAGACCGACATCTGTGCCAGAAATTCGAAGTTTTATGGGCTTAGCGGGTTATTACCATCGATTCATTCGAGATTTTTCATCGATAGCGAAGCCTATTACACAGCTTACACAGAAAAATGCACCGTTTGTGTGGTCTGAAGCATGTAAAATCAGTTTTCTTGAGCTGAAGAAGAGGTTGACTACATCACCAGTCTTGATAATCCCTTCATGTACTGGTGATTTTGTTGTTTATTTTGATGCTTCTCACCGAGGTTTGGGATGTATTTTGATGCAGAAAGGACATGTTGTCGCTTATGCTTCTCGACAACTGAAACCACATGAAGTCAGATATCCAATTCATGATCTTGAATTGGCAGCTATTGTTTTCGCATTGAAGATCTGGCGACATTATTTGTATGGTGAGAAATTCAAAATCTTTTCTGATCACAAAAGTCTGAAGTATCTGTTTTCACAATCTGAACTGAATATGAGACAACGAAGATGGCTTGATTTATTGAAAGATTTCGACTGTGAAATCAAATATTATCCAGGAAAGTCAAATGCAGCAGCTGATGCCCTAAGTAGGAAGGTATGTGCCTTATCCTTATCTACTATAGGTGTATCTAATTTGATTGAAGATTGTTGTATTTCTTGATATATATTTGAGACAGATAGAAGATCGAGGAGAATTTGTGCTATCAGTGTTGAGCCTGAGTTGTTGATTCGAATCAAAGAAGCACAGAAATCTGATTTGAGTGTACAGAAGTCGATTGAAATGATCAGATCAGGACATCAGTCTGAATACAAGGTTAGTAATGATGATATTCTGTATGTGAATAACCAAGTCGTTGTTCCCAATATTGCAGATTTGAGACAAAATATTTTGAAGGAAACACATTGTAGTTGATTCAGTATTCATCCTGGAGGTAGAAAAATGTACAACGATTTGAAGAATCAGTACTGGTGGAAACAAATGAAGTCTGATGTGACTGAATTTGTATCAAAATGCTTGAACTGCCAACAGGTGAAGGCTGAGAGGAAGAAACCAGGTGACTTATTACAGAGTTTATCTATTCCTGAATGGAAATGAGATCACATTTCTATGGATTTTGTAACAACGTTACCGCGATCATCCCAAGGTTGTGATGCTATTTGGGTGATCATAGACAAATTGACGAAATATGCGTGATTTATTCCTTATCGAATGAATTATCGTCATGATCAAATGGAAAATCTCTATATTCGAGAAGTGGTAAGATTGCACGGTGTGCCAAAGTCGATTGTATCTGATCGAGATCCTAGATTTACTTTGCACTTTTGGCATAGCCTACAGGTAGCTCTAGGTACGCGTTTACATTTGAGTACCGCTTACCATCCTCAAACTGACGGTCAATCTGAACGAACTATTCAGACGCTCGAGGATATGCTGAGAGTTGTGATACTTGATTTTGGTACTACATGGCAAGCTTCTATACCACTCGTGGAATTTTCTTATAACAATAGTTATCAGACGAGTATAGAGATGACAACATTTGAAGCGTTATATGGGAAGAAGTGTCGATCGCCATTATATTGGGATGATGTCTCTGATGTACCTGAGTTAGGGCCGGATATGATTAGACAGATGACTGAGAAAGTGAAGTTGATTCAGCAGAGAATGAGAACAGCGCAGCACAGACAGACTAGATATGCGAATGTGCGACGACGGCCGTTATCTTTTGAACAGGGAGATAGAGTATTCTTGAAGATTTCACCGTTCAGGGGCACAGTCAGATTTGGTGAACGAGGAAAGTTATCTCCGCGATATATTGGGCCATATGAGATACTTGAGAAGATAGGCAATCTTTCTTATCGACTCACATTACCTATGTCTTTATCTGGAATACATGATGTCTTTCATGTCTCGATGCTTCGAAAGTATATATGTGACGATGCTCATATCTTGCAACCTGATGAAGCTGAGTTAGATGAAACTCTTAGCTATTTTGAACAGCCGATTCAGGTACTCGATAGAAAGGAAAAGCAACTCCGAACAAAGACCATTCCATTGGTGAAGATTCAATGGAGTCGGCACGGATTTGAAGAAGCGACGTGGGAAGTTGAAGAAGACATGAGGCAGAGATTTCCTTATCTGTTCCACTGATGTGAGTTCTTATTCAGTTTTCTGTTATTCTTTATTCTTATGAGTATACAGACTGCATATCTATACTGCTTATGAATCGAGGACGAACTCATGTCTTAGTGGGGGAGAAATGTAAGGCCCGAGATTAATTAATTTTGATCCGAGTATATTTAATTTGGGAATATTTAGAATTTCGATTTAAATTCTAATAATATTAAATTATTTAGGATTGAAATTGAATTAAAATAAGGGCCGAGGACTGAATTGTAATTTTTGAAGACTTGAGGGACTAAAATGCAATATTGCTTGAAAGTTATCAGATTATTATTGAAGTGTCAGCATGTATACGTGTATCTCATATGAATATTCAGAAATAAGAACAGAGGAGCCGAGATCCTTTTTTTTTTTTTTATTTCTTGATTTTCAAATCCTTGTATCTTTTGATCCGATCGTCCGATTTCGATTCCGTAAAGTGTTCTGAAATCTTTACGATGAGGGCTTCGATCTAGTGTAAGTTTTTATATCTTTCAGCATGGTTTGAAGCTCAAAAGTTGGTAGATATCAGATATGGATGATATGTATATGTTCTTCGACGTTTATGTATTCCGATATCGAAATCGGGTTGACGAATTCATGTTGCTTGTACTTAATCTTGATTTTCAGCTTGTGTTTGAGGGTTAGAGCTGCTGTTATCTTTCTCTTTGAGTTAGTATGGCTGATATGATATACGTATGAATTGTATTCGAATTCAGAAATGGTTTCGATATTTTGTCGGTTACCAATTTTCAATCGCTACGCCGTCGATTTGTGTTTTACGATTGTTTTGATAGCTGATGATTGAGCTGAGATGTTAAGTGATATGTTATTGATGTTATAGCAATGTTATTTTCAGTTTCAGAGTTTATTCGGAGACTATTGACTCAAGAACCTAACTTCAAGTTGAAGGAAGAAGTGACGAAGGTTTCAGTGGTTTTGATTGACGATTCTTGATGATTTTGGATTGATTCTGAAATGGTAGACTTGAACGAAGTTTGATATGTGCCTTTTGATATTGTGTTTCAGATTTGAAGCATTCCGAACTGAGAAATACGAAGGTATAAGACGACATCGCGAGTCAAGAATTTGAAACTCGGGAATGACGTTTCTTGAGTTGTCCCGCAAAAATCACATACTTGATTATCTTTTGATTTGTTTTTTGATGTTTTCGATCCATCTTAGGTAGTGGATCTTTGAGTTTGAGTTGATATGATATGTTATTGAATTGATTCTATGCCAAGGTCTGAGGTGGCCTTATTTTCGAGTCAAGAATGACTACGATAGATGGATATCCATGTCAAGATCGTTTACGAATCTTGATGGCAAACGACGTTATATGAATCAATTCTTAATCGATATATGCGTTATTTACTCTATTCTTGAGTCGTTTATAAATAGAGTTGATATGATTTCTTTAACGCTTTATATATGTCGATTTCTCACCGGAGTTTATCCGGCTGTTGCTTTGTTTTGTATGTGTGCATGGCAACAGAGGGGGCAGGAGCTAGTCAACGACAACATTGATAGCTTGGGCGAGAGATTGAGCTAGTGAGGACTGGGGTTGTAGTTGAAGGACTAGGCCTTTGAATGTATCAAACTTAGTAGACAATTAGAAACTTGAAGCACACTTTTGATACTTTGTATAGTCTATGGTTTATTGCCTTTGATATTATTAGTTTGATGTAATAAAGGCATGGATTTATGCTTTATAAGGCCCTGAAATTAATTATTTCAAGATTAGCAGAGTTGATTATTATTTATTTTGGAATTAAGGGAGATTGATTGAGCCGGGATTGAATTGATTTAATTGGGATTTTCAGGGACCGAAATGCAAGATGGGACTTATTATTATTATTATCCTTGCAAGTGGTCCTCCCCATCACTTCATCTCCTTCTCCCTCTCCTCCCTCTCCATTTTCGTACGTGCTGAAGCGGAAGCCATGAGAGGCGACTTCTTCAATCTTTTCTTCCGTCCGTTTCGCTCGATCCGACCGTTAGATTTCAGATTCAAGTTGAGATTCACGATCACCGCAACGAGGGCTTCATTCTGACGTAAGTTTTGTTACGATCCACGAACTTTGAATTTTGTTGGGTTGTTAGAATTTGATAATTTTCGGGTATGTTGTGCTTGAGCTAGCATAGATCGTGTATTCGAAGTCGGTTCGGAAAAAGAACAAAGTTTGGATTTTATATGATTTTTGGAGCCTAATTTCGAAAATGGGTCTTTGGATTTTGTTGGATTTTGTTGTGTTTTGATGGATTGGAAGATGATATGAGTTGTTTGGAATGGTTTGATGATGTTGAGGATTTTTGGTTTGACCGTTTACAGCCGTTATGCCGTCGAAATTGAGTTTTGGATTATCAGTTGTTTGTTTCGGTTTGATTTCCGGAATTGTTTGAGTTGATGAATTGACATCGAATCTGAATAATATTCATTTTCAGATTTGGATTGAAGTTTTGGATTTGGATCGAACTTGGGAGTTGAATCGATTCAGAATTGAAGAACGGTATAGTATTGAACTTCTTGAGATGGCTCGACTGGTTTTGATTCGATATTGATTGAGTTTCTTTGCTTCGATTGTTTTGATTCGATTGATTATTTATTTGAGTTCGTTGTTATTTTCAGATTGAATCCTCGACGAACTTGAAAGGTAAAAAGACGACGATTGAATGAACGGGACGATTAACTCGAATTTGAATTAATTCGAGTGCCCGAAAAAAATTACATACTCGTATGATTTTCGAATTATTTGATTTTAAATGGAATGAGTTTAGTTTCATTTTCATACATCTTGAGCCGAAGATTCGATTCGTTTTGAATTTAGACGATTTAGGGAGCTATATTGAAGTGGCTTTGGATTTCGAGTTTTTCCAATTGCTAGAATGCTTCTTATAGTTGCTCTGAAGTCTAGGGGTCTGAGTTGAGCGACATCCACCCCGAATGGGTGTGTCGGTGAGTTGTTCGTGAAACCTTGACCCTAGGATCCCAACCGAGTACCGATTGATATTCGATTATCCGATTAGATAATCCCGAGTTTTGAAGTCATGCATTGCATTTTAATGCATTTCGAGTTGATAGCTGATATGCCCTTTTGAATTAATTGACTCGTTGTTTTATATAGCATGAATTGTTATATTATTTGAAATTGCTTTATTTGTCCCTTTTACTTAGAAATTATATTTCTAACCGGTTTATCCGGCTGTTGTCTTTGTTTGTATGTGTACTTGGCAACAGGAGGATCAGGAGCTGGACCGAGTCGTCTTGGTTAGCTCGGGGTGAGATTGATAGAAGTGAGACTCCGCGTCGTAGGGTCGAGTTCGTTGAACTTGTATCAGTTTTGTTGAGTCTTTTGAACTCTATTCTAGAACTCGACTTTTGGTTGTAATTTTTGGGCAGAGCTTAGAACCCGTTGTATGTTCTAAATATGGATTTGTATTGTATTTGAGTCTTGAAATATTTAGAATTGCTTTTGTTGATTTCCCAGGCTCTCCCTCCCTCTCTGTCCATTTTGCCTGCGCGCGGGCGAGTCATCACCTCGCGCGCGCGCGAGTTGCCTGGAGAGGCTCGGGAGTTTTTGTCCGCGCGCGCGCGCGCGAGCATTTCCGCTAGCCTCTGCTCGCGTAGCCTGCGCGCGCGCGAGGTGATGACCTCGCGCGGGCGCGAGGCTCTCTTTTAAAAAAATAAAAAAAAAATTTGATTCGATTTTACGCGGCTCTTCGTGTTCGATTTTGTGTAATTATTCGAGAATAGAAGATTAGAAATGGGGTCTCACATTAAGTGGTATCAGAGCGATAAGATTCTTGGAATTGAACTAGAGTGAGCGGGGTAGATCGAGTCTGCATGAATTGAATTCTCGCATGTGATTGATTTATTTAAATGATTATTTAAATACTTGCGAGCATAATTTATTGATTCTTGAATTAATTGAATTACATGAGTTGTGATTTAATTTTCGAATCACGATTACTTGATTTGATTGAAAGCATGCTTTATTATTTGTAAATTACTTGAAATTACATGATTATGTGATTTAAAATTTAAAGCATGAATTACTTGAAATATGAACTGTATTTTAATTTCGGATCCGAGTTCCACCATCTGCTTGAGCTAGCAGATCAGATATTGTTTGCGATGAGAATTAGAATTCGATTGAGAACCGAAATTCAGTGATTTGTAGTTGAACGAACATATCGAACAGAGATGTGGAACACCGAATTTTGAGATGGATATTTTGTGTCCATTTCTTACTAATTATTAGAATTGTCTCCTGAAGAACTTTAGCAGACGACAACCAGCAGTAACTCCTTCGAATGATCTAGATCGTACCACTATTGCACTGATAGATGTCACACTGACACCGATGGGAGTACTACCGAGGAGGTTTTAGTCGTTTAGATTACCAATTTTGAAGAGTACCGAGAATGCTGTCTGATGTAGAAGTTGAATAGAAGAGATCGATCAGTTGGGTGATTCTCTGAACTACACAGATGACCGGAGAATTCGGTTGGTGTGGTACCGACTTAGAGAATTGATACAAGTTGGTAGAAATTGGAGAAGAGAGCATTAGGGAATCAAGGTTCAATCACTTTTTGGAATCCGCTTTCATCCGAATTTCTTCGACAGTTTCCTTTTCATCGTTTGATCAGAGTTAGAGGGACTTAGAGATCACCTTTGATCGAAGAGAAAGCAATTTATGTAATCAGTGAGCAGTGCGTTGAGATCAGAAGACGCTGTCAGGCCTGTCATCAGCCTGGACACTCTGCCAGAGTTCGTCATCATGATATTATCGAAAGATCTCCGAAGAGAATTTCCTTGTGTCTTTAACTCCGACAAGGATACTAGCTGTTTCAGTTGCTCCTTTCGGCCGCATTAACAGAATCTATGAGAACTTAACCGTATGACGAATCAATCTTCGAGGCAACAGATTCTAGTTGTACTCTTATCGAGGATCAGATTTAGATTTCACCGATGACGACCGCAGGAAGCAATGGAGTATGGTTTCTAGTCTTATTCTGATATGATCGATTACGCACCTTATCTTCCTTCTTATTGATACTTATAGATGCACCTCGTTTGTTGAATTTTGATTATCCGTAGTCGCAATTCTTTGAATTGATGGGATAAGTTGGAACCGAACAGTATTGTACTTCAGATTCTGATTTGATTAAGATTTTGATTTGATTGTAACTGAGCAGTATCGTACTTCAGTTATCAGATTTCGAGTTGATTTTCCGTTAGCTGCTTTATCCAGTACAGGATTACTGTGGATTGTTTCAAGAAGTTGACAGATTCAGATCCGAGTCAATAGGCGAACAGAAATCCTCCGGTAAGGATTCTCGATTCCAGGATCCCTTGTTAGTTGATCTGCCGAATGACCTTCTGATTTCAGAATTTCGCGGAGGAATTCTCTTGTTCATAGCCGATTTCCTAGAATCTAGCCTGAAGTGGTTGATAAACCAGTGGTTAGAGAGTTGCTGTTATCATCCAGATGAGATTTCTGGATTGCCTCTGAGTCATGAGGTTAGATTCAGCAATGACTTGAGATCAGACATCATCAGCTGAGAGTTTGATAGAAAGAAGTATTGAAGACTGGACTTGGATCGAGGTATGACTGCTTTGGAGTATAGTCGTACCGTTTGGAGTGAAATTCGTCTACAGTGTTGTAGATCTTTTGAATTGAATCTATCAGAGGTATTTGGATGAAATTAGAAATTCTTATCGATCTTTTCGGTTCTGTTCGAAGAATAGTACTGATCATACAAAGTATTGGAGAATGTTCTTACAGAATTGAGTGTCGAGACATTGCATGCTTCGCTATAGAAGTCTGAATTTTGATTGTATCGACATGTCTTTTCCTCGATCATATTAATTCTAGAGCTGGAAATTCTGTGATCATTGCAAGACCGAAGCTATTTTGATTGAAGCCAAACCGGCATTTGTATCTGAGAATTGAAGATTTTGAGTTCTATAGCAAATTTTCGAGATATTTTTATCATCGTGGAGCCGATTTCTCATCTAACTCCAGAGAATGCTCTTATACCTAAACCGAATCTTATGAGATCGGTTGTTTGACATGAAGAAGAGATCGAGCCGAGCTCCAGTATTTCTTATTTCCTTTGTACTGATGATCTTCAGTGCATTACTTTCTCTTATCCAGATTCTGGAGGTATTCTTATTCAGAAGAAATATGTGTTAACTCAGTCATGGTAGCAGATGGAGCAGTTCGAGACTCAACATCCGATTCGTGATATTGAATTGACAGTGATCTTATTGCTTGTTAGATCGGGCATCATTATCTCCAGTGGAATTTTCGAGGTCTTTTCTGAACTGAGAAATCAGAGTATGAGTGTCGCAACCGAACTGATTTTGAGATCGAGGAACAGATTGATTATGATGTAGAATCTGATGGTGAATTCCAGTATGATCCGGAGTAATTCAATGCACCAACGGAGGTTTGAACAGAATGATCTATTATTATTTTATCTACTACCATTATTCTCTTTGAGCCGATGGATCTGTTCTTATTTTATCTACTATCCTTGACTTCGCCGACCGATGAGTGTTTCACTTTTGATTTAGAGTCTGGAACAGATATGAAGTCTACCAGAATTATTTTATCCGAACTGAGCCAGAATTGATTTAGAAGATGGGGATAGCGCAGAAAAAAGATTCGAATTGGAGAATTTAATGAAGAAGAGTCAGTACTGGACACAAGCTGAGTTTCAGGATAGTGACAATACCTCAATTTTGAGTAATTGTTTTGTCGTGTCAGAGATTTTGATTAAGACAGAGTACCTTGATATTTGCACTTTGCACTTATGCATTATTCTCTCAGACGACCGAAAGATGTTCAGAGGATTAAAGAACCAACTGTCTGTGGTACAGCTATTGTTAGATTTTAAAGAAGATTATTTTTTCGATGATTTCCTTTCCGAAGCTATTGTTCAGTCGGGAAATTAGTAGTCAGCCGAACTATTAGACCGATTACAGAATCTGCTACTGTTTTTCCGTATGGAATGAACTCCAGACTCGACCCAATGTTGACAAGTTGGTCAGAAAGAGTTTCAGATTGTTTTACTCTGTCGCCGTTTTATCCGTGCAGAATGGAATTAGGAGCGTTCGACATGTGGTCACGGAGGTATAGAACTATTTTATTTGGAGATGCTATCTGATTATAATCGAGATATGACTGTAGTCGGCTTCTGTTTCGTACCGAATGAATTTCAGACATGACAATGTGAATGAGATTGTTGTCAGGAGAATTTTCAGATAGTTGACTTGTTAAAGTCTGTCCTCTCATAATGAGATTTTGAGCTAACTCTCACCTTGAACTCAGTCTTTAAGAGACTTTGTTATTGGATTATTATCGGGTTCAGTTTATTGTCCTTAGAACGACGGACAGCCAAGAAAAAGCGTTATAGACTTTTATAGGATATGCTGAGCTGTAGTGCTTGATTTTGGCACTAGCTGGATGGATTTTCCATCTTTTGCGAGGTTTCCGTACAACAGCTATCAGACGAGGTATCATCTTTTGTAG
Organism: Henckelia pumila; assembly: GCF_033568475.1. Classification (NCBI taxonomy): domain Eukaryota; kingdom Viridiplantae; phylum Streptophyta; class Magnoliopsida; order Lamiales; family Gesneriaceae; genus Henckelia; species Henckelia pumila. Next base: position 6,586,644 of record NC_133121.1, on the reverse strand, counting down.
ACGAGTTGTACGAGAAGAAATGAGAATCCCAATTTAATTGGGATGATTTTTTGAGTTCCCTGACTTGGGATTAGTTTTGATTCGAGGTTCGATAGACGGATGGAGAATTCCTGTCTGGGATAAAGACAACTTGAGAGGAAGGATGAACGAAGTATTCGAATTCCGGTGCAGATCTATGTACTTATGTGCAGGGAGGCCAAGTAATTCAGAAGATTCCTCCTTTTGGAGGCTGTGGCATATTGCTAAGAGAGAGAACTCTTTCGATGAACTCTCGAGTTCTTTTGAGATTCTAAAGGAGATAGACGATCTCGCCTACCGACTTGTACTCTTGCAGTTCTCCTTGTTTTCCACTACTTTAATCTTCCGTGTCCTTCGGGTTTTCGCGACTCACGTCTTTTGTTTCCAACTTCGCAAATTTCTTTGAGGTTGAGACTAGAATTGATGTGTCACCAGTTTTGTTTGAGACAACCGATTCAGAGTTGACCAATTATAGTTGCAGCTTCTTAGCGGAACCGTTTTAGATGAGTTTGTGCAGTTAAGCCGATACGGATTTAAAGAAACGATGCAGGAAGCGGAGTTTAATTAGAACCGCGATTTCAGAGTTTTGAGAGAAGAATTATTATAGCAGTCATCGAACTTTATCTTGTTTTCTGAGATGGAACTGCTTTAATTTCGAGGACGAAATCGATTCTTAGAGGGGGAGAATTGTAAGGCCCTGAAATTAATTATTTCAAGATTAGCAGAGTTGATTATTATTTATTTTGGAATTAAGGGAGATTGATTGAGCCGAGATTGAATTGATTTAATTGGGATTTTCAGGGACCGAAATGCAAGGTGGGACTTATTATTATTATTATCCTTGCAAGTGGTCCTCCCCATCACTTCATCTCCTTCTCCCTCTCCTCCCTCTCCATTTTCGTACGTGCTGAAGCGGAAGCCATGAGAGGCGACTTCTTCAATCTTTTCTTCCGTCCGATTCGCTCGATCCGACCGTTAGATTTCAGATTCGAGTTGAGATTCACGATCACCGCAACGAGGGCTTCATTATGACGTAAGTTTTGTTACGATCCACGAACTTTGAATTTTGTTGGGTTGTCAGAATTTGATAATTTTCGGGTATGTTGTGTTTGAGCTAGCATAGATCGTGTATTCGAAGTCGGTTCGGAAAAAGAACAAAGTTTGGATTTTATATGATTTTTGGAGCCTAATTTCGAAAATGGGTCTTTGGATTTTATTGGATTTTGTTGTGTTTTGATGGATTGGAAGATGATATGTGTTGTTTGGAATGGTTTGATGATGTTGAGGATTTTTGGTTTGACCGTTTATAGCCGTTATGCCGTCGAAATCGAGTTTTGGATTATCAGTTGTTTGTTTCGGTTTGATTTCCGAAATTGTTTGAGTTGATAATTGACATCGAATCTGTATAATCTTCATTTTCAGATTTGGATTGAAGTTTTGGATTTGGATCGAACTTGGGAGTTGAATCGATTCAGAATTGAAGAACGGTATAGTATTGAACTTCTTGAGATGGCTCGACTGGTTTTGATTCGATATTGATTGAGTTTCTTTGCTTCGATTGTTTTGATTCGATTGATTATTTATTTGAGTTCGTTGTTATTTTCAGATTGAATCCTCGACGAACTTGAAAGGTAAAAAGACGACGATTGAATGAACGGGACGATTAACTCGAATTTGAATTAATTCGAGTGCCCGAAGAAATCACATACTCGTATGCTTTTCGAATTATTTGATTTTAAATGGAATGAGTTTAGTTTCATTTGCATACATCTTGAGCCGAAGATTCGATTCGTTTTGAATTTAGACGATTTAGGGAGCTATATTGAAGTGGCTTTGGATTTCGAGTTTTTCCAATTGCTAGAATGCTTCTTATAGTTGCTCTGAAGTCTAGGGGTCTGAGTTGAGCGACATCCACCCCGAATGGGTGTGTCGGTGAGTTGTTTGTGAAACCTTGACCCTGGGATCCCAACCGAGTACCGATTGATATTCGATTATCCGATTAGATAATCCCGAGTTTTGAAGTCATGCATTGCATTTTAATGCATTTCGAGTTGATAGCTGATATGCCCTTTTGAATTAATTGACTCGTTGTTTTATATAGCATGAATTGTTATATTATTTGAAATTGCTTTATTTGTCCCTTTTACTTAGAAATTATATTTCTAACCGGTTTATCCGGCTGTTGTCTTTGTTTGTATGTGTACTTGGCAACAGGAGGATCAGGAGCTGGACCGAGTCGTCTTGGTTAGTTCGAGGTGAGATTGATAGAAGTGAGACTCCGCGTCGTAGGGTCGAGTTCGTTGAACTTGTATCAGTTTTGTTGAGTCTTTTGAACTCTATTCTAGAACTCGACTTTTGGTTGTAATTTTTGGGCAGAGCTTAGAACCCGTTGTATGTTCTAAATATGGATTTGTATTGTATTTGAGTCTTGGAATATTTAGAATTGCTTTTGTTGATTTCCCAGGCTCTCCCTCCCTCTCTGTCCATTTTGCCTGCGCGCGGGCGAGGCATCACCTCGCGCGCGCGCGAGGATCCTGGAGAGGCTCGGGAGTTTTTGTCAGCGCGCGCGTGAGCTTTCCTCTCGCGCGGGCGCGAGCATTTCCGCTAGCCTCTGCTCGCGTAGCCTGCGCGAGGTGATGACCTCGCGCGGGCGCGAGGCTCTCTTTTAAAAAAATAAAAAAAAAAATTTTGATTCGATTTTACGCGGCTCTTCGTGTTCGATTTTGTGTAATTATTCGAGAATAAAAGATTAGAAACGGGGTCTCACATGCTTCATGTTTAGTACTATCATTATATGCATATTCATTAATATATTCAACCATGTACTTTATTGTTTTGAGGTGATTTAGATTGAATGTTCAAGTTTTGACAGCACAAAACTTTTAAGCAGATTTTCTAGGCAGAGTGGCCGCTCGATCGGTAGGATTTCACCGATCGAGCGAGGCCTGTTTTTCTTGAACAGAAACTTCAATTTTCTTGCTTGCTCGATCGGTAAGATTTGACCGATCGAGCGAGGCCATGAATTGCTCAGACCCGAGGGATGAGATCCCTTGCCCGCTCGATCGGTAGGATTTTACCGATTGAGCGAGGTGCAAGATTTTTTAAAAAAATAATAAATTTTTATTTGGTTTGAGTATTTTTTTTAAATACATGATTAATTGTTTATTAATCGTTAATTGCCCTAAGACGAGATTAGAAACCCAAGGTCCCCACAGATTTTGTCCCAGATTTCACAACATCTGACACAACATCTTTATCTGATCTTCCAGAAACAAAAATTGATCAGCCTACTGATGATGAGAAGGAATACAGTCAAATAAATGAAGTTGGAAAGAACATTCATAGCAAAATTCACAAGAACCATCCAGCGTAAGTCATTGGAGATATACATAGGAATATGCAAACCCGTAAGAAAAAAAAAAGGTAGATTACAAGAAGATGGCTGGACTGATATTCAAGAGCTCCATGTTCTCACAGGTAAGATATTCGTGCTTTGTCTCAAACATTGAACCCAAAAATATAACAAAAGCTTTAAAAGATGAATTTTGGGTCAATGCAATACATGAAGAGCTAGAAGAGTTTGTTAAGAACGATGTTTTGTACTTGGTACCTTCTCCTGATCATGGTAATATAAATGGAACAAAATGGATTTTTAAGAATAAGATCGATGAATCAGGAAACATCATGAGAAATAAAGCTAGGTTGGTAGCTCAAGGTATACGCATGTTGAGGGGGTTGATTTTGATGATATATTCGCTCCTGTAGCCCAAATTGAGTCTGTCCTACTTCTGCTTGTCATTTCATCTCATATGGGAATAAAATTTTTTAAAATGAATGTAAAAAGCGCATTTTTGAATGTTATTTTAAATGAAAAGGTATATGTGAGACAACCCAAGGGGTTTGAGGATCCACAACACCTAGACCATGTGTATAAGTTGAAAAAGGCACTGTATGGATTGAAGCAAGCCCCTCGTGCTTGGTGTGGAAGGCTAACAGAGTACTTGCTCAATCTTGGATTCAAAATATATGAGGTAGATATGACACTTTTTTGCATAAAAAGCTCAAGGTAATATTCTCATTTTCCAAATTTACATAGATGACATAATTTTCTGTGCTTCTTCTGAAAAGCTTGTGAATAAATTTGTTAAATGCATGTCTTCTACTTTTGAAATGAGCATGGTTGGTGAGTTGAGTAATTTTTTGGACTTTCAAGTGAAACAAATGCATGATGATATATTTTTGTGTCAAAGAAAGTATGCTAGAAATCTTGTGAAAATTTTCTTGAATGATAATTTAAACACATGCGAACACCGATGGGGTCAATTGAAAAATAGTGTAGAGACGATGTTGCGAAAGATGTTGACAACATCCTCTACTGCAACATCATTGGAAGTTTTTTATATTTGAGTACTACTAAGCCTGAAATTATGTTCAGTGTTTGTTTGTTTGCTAGATATCAGTCTTACCCAAAAGTCTCCCATCTTAACATCGTGTAAAGAATTTTTAAATATGTGATAGGGATATTGGATTTGGGTTTGTAGTACACTAAAGAAACTGATACTAATTTGGTAGGTTTTAGTGATGCAGACTGGGTAGGGGATCTTTATGAAAGAAAGAGCACCACGGGTGGTTGTTTCTACTTGGGTAACAACTTAGTATCTTGGTACAGTGGAAAACAAATTGTGTATCTCTTTCCACTGCTGAATCAAAATATGTGGCAGCTGAAATTTTTTGCTCACAACTCATGTGGATAAATCAAATGTTAGAGGATTATAGCATTAAAATTGAAACTCTCATAGTGTACAGTGATAATTCAAGTGCTATTGACATTTTCAAAAATCTAGTGCAATACCCTCGAACCAAATACATAGACATTCGACATCACTTAATTCAAGATTTGGTACAGAAAAACATGATCTGTATTGAGTTTATTGGGACTAATAACCAATTTGCCGATATATTTACTAAGGCACTGGATTTGAGAGATTTTCCAAATTAAGGAAGTCTCTCAGCATGTGTGCACTGTAAACACACATAGATGTTGTCTTCAATGTTGCTAACACTCGGAACAACACCTAAAATGCTTGAACCTTTTTAGGTTCTCTTAGACACATTGCATTCATGCATGCATACTGTTTTGTGAAGTGTTTGATACTTTGTAACTGTTGATCAGTATACACTCAGGTTATGTGCAAAATATTTTTACAACCTATTATCCCTTTTTTCTTTCATTGAGTTTTGAATAAATCACTGAGTAGTTAAGAAATGTTTGTGTATTCCATAATCTTGTCACATGCAAAAGGTGATTTTGCAAATTCAGATAATCAACTTAATGAATGTTTCAATGACAACCATATTGATCATCAAGCTTGAATGAAAACCAGAAGAAAATTAAAAAAACTACCTAAAGAAGTCCAATGAAGACCGTTACTTTAGTGTGCAGACTACCACTTCTGTGGCAATAATTAAATGGATAAATGTCTGAAGAAAAATTTCCGGAAATTTGAGTGTTGCTGTAAGATATGGCCAACATTGTAGATAACACTTCACCTGTAAACATTCATTTGTGTGTGACAACATCTTTCTTTATCGTTACACTCTATTTTAGGCATATTTAGGGCATGCATATTTTTTGTTTAATATATCTTGCTGAGAAGTTTGCAGTTTGAAATAAGAAAAATCTAGTGATTTTCTCTATCTACTCATTTTTTGAATTTTAAGTGATTGAATTTGTTTAGTGGAGTTGACCTTTTGATGAGAGTTTATTTATGGATAGTTTGTGAAATTAATTGGCCTGATTTATTACCATAATTCAGAAATTTGTTACCAAATTTATTATTAAAATTTTTTCGTTGGGTGTATTATCGTTGGGGGCTTAATCACTGTTGCCTAGAGTTTAGGAGGTGAAGGGTTCGAGGTTTGTTATTTAGATGTGATCATATCCTCAAAATATTTTTATCATTATTTCAAATCTCTAATATCCTACCCTCCATTCTCAATTTTTGTTCTCGGCCCTCATATTTCTGCACAAATCTAATTTCTGATCTTTACTCGTAAAATTTCAATGGCAGATAAGGGCTTTGACTCACATGATATACACACTGAGATGGGCTATAAGGAATATGTTGTGTACGATGAGCCAACACCTCCCTCACCACATCCAAAAATTGAGTGTGCTTTGATTTCAGGGCTTGAATAGCTTGTGCCCTTGGAGACAATTGTATCAGGAGAGCCTGGTAATGCACTGGATGCGTAGAATCTACCCGATATATCCCTTCTGAAGGAAGTGTTTCCACCCAAGCCTATGACTCGTCGATCCAAGCGACAAGCAGGGTACAACCCTGATTCAATCCGTCGAAGAGGTTTTGGGTCAAAGGACAACCCTCTCGTCCATCGCTAGTAGACACAAAGTACTCCTCCGGTGATAACACCGCTGATGAGGATTTTGAATTGGTGGCACGACCCAAAGCCCAACCAACCTCTGCTTTTCCGACTGTGCCCATTGCTGATAGTGAATCATATGATAATTCCACTTTTGATGATGATGATGCTTCTGCATCGAATCCTCCTACTGCAACCACTTCTGTTTACCCGAGGGTTGTTTACTCTGATGATGAGGAAGCATCCATAGCCAAATTTTTGGCTAATTTGAAGCAAACAAAGCACAAAAGTCTGACATCTCCTTCTGCCTCTGATGAAGAACCTGATGAGTAGATGCTTCAAGAATTTGCTGATAATCGTCCAGATGATTCATATAGTTCTTCATCTCAATCCAATGAGGACTTTGATGATGATGAGGGCTCTTAGGAATCTGCCTCAGAAGCATATGTTGCATTAGATGCGTCTGACATCCCTGATAACATCCTAGATGAGGAATATTTGGTAAGTCAGTCTTTCTCCTCTTCCTTTTACACCAAGAGTACTGCAGACGATTGGCAACACTATGCAAACCGTACATTCTTTGAAGAGTGAAATATAGATATGAAGAGCTATCAACTGCAAAACATGGTAGAATTCTTCAAGCTCCGACAATTGCTGGCTACTGTTTCTACTGCTGCCCTTTTTTGTAGAAATCCAGTGTTTGAGTTTTATGTCAATTTGATTGTTGCTGTCAAGAACCCTCTATCTTCCAATTTGGGAAAAATTTATGTGAGGGGTCAAGTTTTTGAGCTTAGCCCAGCTGTGATCAATGAATTTTTTTTTCTCCTGATGTGGAGGATGCAGCCCAACCTACTCTGGATGAGATCACCTCTATGATCACAGGTGGTCATATCATCAACTTTTCGGCTCATCCCCACAAACCTTCTGCAGCAAGCTTACTTCTCTATACTCGGTTATTCACAAAACTGCTGTGAATACTTGGACACCATCCTCAAATGCCACCAGTGTCAAAAAACAATAGGCTGCTGTGTTATATGCTGTAGGGACTGGATCAACATTCAAATTTGGAAGACTTGTGTTTAACACAATGATGCAATATGCAGACTGTGGACTGGCTACTTACAAGCTTCCTTTTCCTTCTTTCATGTATGATATGCTTGTGTCTGAAGGTTTTGAGAAGGATGATAATGAACCACTATCTAATGTTGTGCAAATACTGAAGCTAGCACCTGCTATTCTTAAATGTGGAAGAAAACAAGATCTACCTTGGACAGATTCAGATGTTGTGCCAGATGTTTGCAACACTGAACCTATCAGTATCACATCAGTGCCACCCACTTCCATTCTCCACCTGGACTCTGTCTCTATCCAAGCACAGATGCTGCATGCTGAACAGAAGATCATACAGGCCAAGGCAAACATTGTTTACTATGAAGCCTTACTGGTTCAACACAGAATTCTACTTGATGTTGGAACCTCTTCTGGACAAAAAGGGGGAGAAGAATTTGGTGAAGTTGGTTCTGAAGCAAATGGGTCTGAAGCAAATGGCTCATCTGAGAGCAATCAGTTTTAGTTATTTTTGGTTTTTAATTCTCTCGAACCCTATTATTTTTTTTTCCTCCTTTTGCTCTGATATGTTATGAGATTTATTCTAAAAATCATTTATGATGTTAGTTTATTTATATGCACTGATTTGTTATAAGTTTTCTCTGTTATGGTAATGTTGAGCTTAAGTGTTGTGAGGAAGTGTTGGCAACATCCTTGATAACACATATGCTTCAATTGAGGGGGAGAATGAGTTCTCAAATCCAGTAGGAGATTTGGGATTCAGGGGGAGTTGTAGTTTGTATTGAACTTTTTACATATGTTTAGAAAGACAAAAATGAGAAGATTGAAGGAAATATTTATTTTTTAATATTTTTTCAAAATTCTAAAAGATTTATTTTAGTCTTTTTTTTTCTTGGATTATTGCATATATTTTATATATCTTATTATATTTCATATACCATGTTTAAATTGTCTAATCTTGATAAGTGATGGTTTTAAAAAAAAAATCTTGATAAGTGATATTATTTCTTGTTTATCTATCCACTAAATTAATTATGTTTCCTTTATCTTTTCAGGAATCCATTCAAGTTTTAAAAAGGAAATAAGATCAAGAGATTTGGATAGAGGAATATCACGCTTACAAAAGAGAAGAAGAGATCGAGAAACAGAGAGCTTTAGCGACAGAATTGAGAGAACTATGAAATACATTCAAAGGAAGATGAAGCACTTTTCTACAGTCAGGTAATTCCCCTAGTTCCCTTGAAGCATCGAAGAGAAAGTAAAGATTGGTGATCAAAGATTTTTTAGCTCTCGTGAAGGCATTGTTTGGTTTGGTGTATTATTAATCTATGCATAACTTATTCTATTCAATTTCGCGTTATTCTCGTCATATTATTTAGGGAGTGTTTGCAATCACTAAAAAAAAGTGATTGTTAGCTTTTGACTTAAAAAAATCATTTTTGTGTGTTTTTTAAACCTAGATTGTGTGTTAGCTTATGCTTAACTTAATTGAAATCCAAAAGCTAGTCATGTGGTGATTATGATTCTCCAAAAGTGATTTTAATAAGAAGATCATTGTTAAAATAACTTTAATCACTTATTTATCAAACACTACCAAACTTTGATTTTTAGCTTTTCACATTTGTTTCCAAACACCATCAACTTTTGATTTTTCTTAATTTTTTTATAATCTATAAATTAATCACTTCTACAAAATCATAATCTATTGCAAACACTCCCTTATCCATCTATTGATTATTATTTTTATCTCAATTAAATCAAATAAATTATAATCTATCAATCAAATCAAACAATGTATTAACTATTATTTATTATTTATTTTTAATTTACATTATATTACTTATCCTATCACTCAAACCAAACGATGCCCTAGATTGTTAGGGAGTTGTTTTACCTATTTTGTTTTCTCACTTGTTTTAGAGAAAATTGCGTTTTAATGTCATTCGCTGGTATTAGGGTTTTGTAAAATGACTTACAATTTTCTAATAAATATTTTTGTCCTGAGGTACAGCACACGTACTTGTGCATAATTATTTTTGAACATTTTTATGTTGGTTTGTGGTTGTGCATAAATATTTCCGTAGCATGTTGTGTCGAATGTTGCCAACATCTATAAATAACATCTTAATTTGATAATTTTTTATGTACCCGAATATTCCTTACAGAATTTTTCACGGTAAACTCTATTCCTTTTAACCGTCAAAAAAGCTTTATTCCTATTATTCTTAAAATATTATTTAATAAAACTTTTTATTTTTATTTTTATTTTTAAAATTTATTTTTTTCCCCTTATTTGTTTAGGGAAACAATTTATGAGTATTTACATAAATTTAATAATAACCAACACTAAAAAATAGTCAAAATAAATTTTTTAAAATATTAGATAATATTTCTTAAATAACGTTTTTGAATTTTTACCAAAAATAAAAAGAAATTTTTAATCGATTGATACTGTACAATTTTCTAACACCAATCATGGCTTGATCAAATTATATACATTTTTTTACTTGAAATTAAATTGTACAAAGAGCGTTTTCATCAGGAAAATTTTAAAGATCATATTATATATGTTTAGAACCCAGTATACATTTAATCCATCTGTGAATATGTAAGTTATTGAATACTTGACAAATTTTAGAATAATGAAAATTAGATAATCGTCCTAAATAAAAATATTTTATATGCGTCAATTGGTTTTTTAAATAATGATTAAGAATTTATTATAGTAAATAATAACTCAAATTATAATACCTGAACTAAAAAAATAATTTTAAAACTATAGATTGATGCTTCTTGATCTCATGCTTACTCCAATTTTTAAAAGAAATTATCTATTAATTATATACTTTTCTTTTTAATATTTATTTTTTGTTATACCAATTTTTATATCCACGTACACACATGATATATTTGATTTAAAATTAATAATATGAAACTCATTAATTGATTTGATTTTATTTTTTAGAGTTGATTTTAATATTTTAAAAATAAACTAAATTTTAAATTAAATTTAAATTTAAACACAATAAAAATCTCACTTATATAGAGTTTCGATCACATTAGCTGTTGCTCACGTAGTTGCCAATGGTGGTTAAAACTCCACTTATATATACTTTAAATTTGAAAGTATAATTATAGAAATTTAAATTATACTTTGTACATAAAATAAACAATTGTTGAAAAATAAAAATTTTACAACATAAATATTAAAATTTAATAAGGCAAAACCTTGAAAATTTAAATTAATTCTAAAATTTAGTTCAATTTAAATAATTAAAATCAACTCTTAAAAATAAAATAAAATAAAATAAAATAAATTTGTGAGTTTCATATTATTAATTTTAAATCAAATATATCATGGTTGTGTTTACTTGTCTTGATAAATGAAATATTACATAATTAATACCGACTAATCCTATGTTTACTTGCAAAATTGAAAATGAGTATAAATCTCTCGGCCGGTTAATGATAGGATTCACAAATGATTTTTAGTATAATCCATCCAACTAAACATATTATTATTTATCCATAACCACTCTATATCCTATCAAATTATCTTAATAATCATACTTTAATCTATCCTTGTTCAATTCCATCATTTAAAGTAAACGCAGCCCATGTCTGTACGCGGATATAAAAATTAGTATAACGAAAAATAAATATTAAAACTAAAAAATATATAATAATAGATAATTTATTTTAAAATTATAATAAATAAATAAATTTTAAAAAATTTATTTACAGGGCGGTTTCTTATAACAATGTTTTGACATCGACCGAACCGTGGCGGGGCACTGACAGCATGTGCGGACCGTGCAAATTTTTTTACAGGGCGGTTGTCAATAACAACATTTTGATGTATTTTTGAAATACTCGTGAAATCAAATTAATTTTGATTTTTTTAAAAATAAATTATTATTAAAAAAAACTTAATATTTCACATGTATTTATAACTATATATATTTATGTTTACTTGAATTTCATCATGTTTTTTTTTAAAATTATTATGTTTAATAATTTGGGTAAAAATCAAAAGTGTCGTAATTTGTATTTCGAAGCAATGCATACAAAAAAAATTTAATATCTGATATATCTATAAATAAATATGTTGTCTAACTACTCATTCTAATTAATTTTCATACCAAAACATTCTTGGAATCATACCACATCATCATTTTGGACCAATCAGAAGTTGACACGTATGCAGTTGGACCAAAAAACATTGAAAATGCAAAGTTAGTGTACCAAAACCTACATCGAAAAAGTTAATGGATCAAAACCAAAACATGGATAAGTTAATGGACCAAAAAAATTATTTTTCCTAAATAATTATGTATATGAAATTCTATTTGAAAAGATGTTATTTACATCTCATAAATAATTATGAATAAAATTTTATCCGTAGATATGATCCATGCATATATTGGAAGTGATCCATGCATATATTGGAAGTTTTTAACATATTATTATTGTCGTTACTAGCGACCGCATCATTCACTATATTCAGGATGTGATGCTTTTCTTTTCAAAACTATATGCATAGATTATTAACTTTTTTTGTGGCAGATATTATAATCCAACCCCCATTTATTCAAATATTAGGAACTATCAATTTCGTGAAAGGTAATTTTGTCGTCGTCGTCCGTCGAAAAATACCATAATGAATAGTTGAATGAATTATAACACTCCATATATATATATTAATTTCTTTTGATCTTGACCAGGACAGTTTGAAATATTATCTTGCTATGTCATTCTGGCTTGGCTTAAATTTAAACACAAAAATTCATATGAGACAATCTCACGGGTTAATTTTGTTAAACGGATATCTCATTTGGGTTACCATAAAGTGTTATTTTTTTTATGAGAAAATACATTTTATTGTAAATATGAGAATGAGATACTCATCTCACGGATAAATCCGTGATACCATTTGAATAAAGACTCACTCAAATTTAATACATCCATAATATTTCACATGAGTTTAATAACTATATATTTATGTTTACTTGAATTTCATCATGTATTTTTAATTATTATGTTGTTCAATAATTTGGGTAAAGATTAAATTTTTAGAGTATGAATATGAAGTGTGTAGTATTTGATAAATAAGTTATTTTAATACTAAAATTTTACCATAAGCAATTATGCAGAAGCAAAATCAAACATCCAACAACTTTTACATTTCAATTAAATTAAGCAAAAACTAACCCAAAATTTGGGTTAAAAAATTACTGAAAACTGACTTTTTTAAGCCAAAGTCACTTCTTTTTTTTTTTTAATGATTGTGGATACTCCCTAGTCCCTAAAATATACCTTAACCAACATATATTAAATGTAACACGATTTTACCTAAAAATGTACAATAGGTTGAAATTGTTCATCACTGGAGGTATGGTAGAATTTGGCACATAGATATATACTTACAAAAATTAAAAGAGGAAAAAATATATATCCATCCAAATCGCGTAAAAACATATTTGAAACACAGTAAAAATCAAAATATTGCGTAAAAACAGAAAGAAAATATGAACTAAAACAAATCTAAAAATAGCTTAAATGATTTTCTAATGCTTTAAGTACCCCACAAGAAAGAGGTCGTAAAATTTCTATTTTCACCTTTACTAAAATAGGGGTCGTAAAGACATTGTTTCACTCCAGCTACCATATATACGAGACACTAGTAGAATTTCCGTATTTTATTTCGCATATTAACTGAAGTTGTAGATAGATAAGTATCGAAGTAGATGCACGTGAAGTAATAGGGTACTATTTTACTTCGCTTAATAACCGAAGTCTTGGCAAGGAAATTACCGAAGTCTTTGGTTGGTTCACAGAGTCAAAACCGGTTCAGGATTGGACCGGTTTCGAAGTAAAAGCATATATTTTACTTCAGCGGTTTCATTAAGTGCCGAAGTAATAGAATATATATGACTTCGACATTTATGTTGACTGATGAAGTAAATGTTCTATGTAACTTCTCAGGTTACGTATTGTGGTGAAGTAAAAGCATGTATTTAACTTCAAAAGTTTCATTAAGTAACGAAGTAATAGATCATATATGACTTTGGCATTTGCATTGATTGATGATGTAAATGTTCTATTTGAATTCACATGTTATGTATTGTAGTGAAGTAATTAATTATGTTCTACTTCACCATTTAGTTTTAATGATGAAGTAATTGTTGACTACTAACACACTGGTTTAATCAAATAGCGAAGTAAAAACATATGTTTCACTACATCAAAATTTTAAAAATTTTAATTAGATACAATAAATACCAACATCCATCAATCCACAAGTATATCAACCAATCCACAATTATTCATCCACGAATCCACGAGTATTTACACAAAACTAAAAGTGGTCTAACAAGTATATCTAATAATCCACAAAGACAAAACTAATATTTATCCCAACGTGCACAGCCAGTTTAGGAACCTTAATAGGAGTAGACGAATTCGCTCCATTCACTTCTAACTTCATCAAATTGAGCTTGGCTGTAATATTGGTTCTGATGGATTCCGCAAACTGAAATGTAAAAAGCAAAATAGAGCAGATTGAAATTCAATGACAAAAATCAAGAATCTCCGGTAAACACACACACAACCAAAACAAGATCCCATAAAATTCTGAAAATGAAAAAGTCTCAGCTATCGAATTGCACTCATTTCACATCAAATTTGTACATCAAACGTAAAGCAAGATCCCACCAAGTCAATGTACTGAAACTCCCTTTTCGATGTTAAAAACGAGAAATTTTAAGTTACATCAGATAATTTAAGGGTCAGGGTAACAGAACTGATCAAGTTAAACATGAGAAAAGTCACGAAGATGATGCATAAACAATTCCAGTGAATTAAGAAACCACCACTTATAACATATATCTTCAGCACAAATTTCATTTACTGCCAAGAAAATAACATAAATTTGTGTTTCACCCTCATAAAAAAACGAGCAGTTTTGTTTATTTTCTTATCATATATTTTTGAAATTTTAAATAAAATACATTTCACTACTATTATGCTGCTGAATTCTTGGTAATTAATCTTGGAAATATGGCACCATATGTGATCCATCAATGGAAATTAAAAGGGCCCATTAATAACATTCTATAAACAACTAAATCACACTCATATATAACAATGCATATCTATCATAAATTTTCCAAGAAATATAACAAGAAAAAGAAAAGAAAAATATATGATCATAATGAAATCTTTGTGTGTAGTGATTGTACTTTTTCTCTTCTTCTCCTTCTTCATCTCATCCTTTGTGTTCGTCAATGGCGTCTCACTACCAACAAAAATTAAAAAAGTTAGAGTGAATATTCTATTTAATGCAACTTTCTAGAATTTTATAATCCAATGGTAGTATTAGCATATCGAGTGTCCTTCCCTTCAAGAAGATCGAATAAAAATATAATTATGGCTTGAAAAGTAATTTAAACTCAGAAGAAAATCCCACTGGCATAAGAGTTGCACATAAATATCAAATATTTACCCTGTAGGAAATAAGACTATACACTATTATCTTTTTTTTAATCCGTAAATAAAATACACACTGATTTTTTTGTCGTGCGGATGGTTTAATATATATCAAATAAAACATCATCTGCCTTGATAAAATTACCCAAGTGTACATTGGTTCCTCTGCAACAGTTATCAACAAAATATTCAAACATTCTCTTATTCATGGAGTTTCTTGATCTTATGAATTCGTAAAGATAATCCACCTGAGAAAAACAAATCTACATGCTCAAGCTGCATGGTTTACAGATAATCCAACAATATTGCTTACACTACCATTTCTCTGAGTTCTGATGCAATCAATACAAGTTATAAAACATAGGATTTCAAGAAAATAATACTAAAATTTGACATAATTTCAATGGGTGGTAATGTAAAAATGGAGTGTATGCAGTAAATGCTGTTATTATAAAAAAAAATTAAGTCATTCTAATAGTAATTGTTATTGTCATCCGAGTCTGAGTCATAAAATAGACATGTCAGTTCAAATAGAATGAGCTAAGGCACATAATTTTCGAAAATAATCTAACAGAATGGAGCTTACCCTTCAAGACCAGGATTTGCTGGGAAGTACACATTCCTAAACCCCAATTTGTTAGCCGCTACTTCAGTTTTTTCCCCAATTCAAGCAACAACATTATCCCACCGTGGTGATTCTGGAAATACACTAAGCCAAGCACTGTTGGAGAACGAAAAAGCAAAAGCATTATAAATTAAATGAATGAAGTCATGAACCACAAATGAAGGGTAAAGTGCAAAGATCAAACAACCCACAATTAGAGGTATTTTCAGTGGGAAAAAACAGATACCATTAATTTCCTGGGGGAGGGGGGAAGTAATCTCAATGAATAGCGGTTCAGATCATCAAACATGTTTCTAAATGGTACAACACCTCGAGAAGTTAGATATAATATTTTTAACTAGATAGGCAAGAAGGAAAATTTAAAATGCATGGGAATAACAAGTGAAGGAGGTTTACCGCACAACAGAAGGTGATGCTACTGCAATAACATGAATGAAAAGTGCCTGTTCAAAAGCCATATGGTCCACATATTTGACATGCTCCTATGGTGCAAATAATTTAAACCATTTGCAGCTTCAGATGATGTGGTTAAATAAAATGCTCACCCATCAACAGTTAGATAACTCAACTTATACATCGATAGTCAGCAAATGTTTTTTTTATATATACATAAGTGATTTACACCAGATGAAATGACTACTGAGTACTTCCATATCATTTAACGGTAAGTGACTTCAAATTATAAACGTATTCATTTGACGCCAAATAACACAAGTAACACCTTATGATAAAGAACTAGTATGTTAATCATAACTTATCACCTTATGAGAAAACATACCATGCATGCCATTAGTGTTTCTTTTCATTTACAAGATCAACCATCTCAAAGGCATTGTTTTAAGAACTTTGAACTTCAAAACTGCATATAATAACCCTTTCAGCCACGAAACCAAGTCCTACCTATCAATCACTGAATCATACAAAATACACAATCCAGAGTCCTCTCTAACTAAAACCGATCAAAATGATAAGACCATAAAACTGACTAGCATCAATAGAAAATGGGTTAAAATTGGCACAAAACCTCACTGTACCACAATCACTAAATCAAGAATACCTCCACAAGCAACTGTTGTACTGCTACATTATTAACTCTCAGTAATTTCTCCCTCATTCCCATTCTCCATCTTCCCAGCGAAAATCATGGTGTCGGTGACAATATCCTCAAAATAACTAGCATAAGGGTGCCTTTGTGGAACCAATCTTCTTCTGTAAGCCTCGAAATTCTTCTCTTCCTCGTCGGTGTTCTGCAACAGTGTAAAAATTATTCCTTGATATAAGTAGGGCCTAAAATCCTTGGGCTCCTCCTCCACTAACTCCTGGTAAACCTTCAACGTGGTGTCATATCGCCCTTCAAGCAGCCGAATCTATTTGAGCAACATCTTAAAATTTCTCATATAACTCATTTTGTTCTCCCTTTGGCACACCTTCATTGCCTCCTCAACTCTCTCATTAATATTCTCCAAGTCCTCGCCCGACTCCTCGCGCGCTACCACGGTGACCAGCCCGTGATAATCTTCCACACAAAAAAGGGTCCTTCTTCAATACTTCTGTGAATCCATTCTTGGCCAATTCAGTCTCCCCACTTTGTGCGTTAATATGGGCTTTCAGCCTACGCCACTCCATATCCTCAGGCTCAAGTCCTATCAACTTATCGAGAATCCCAATAGCTTCTGGTATTTTCTTGCTCCTTATCATGATTTCCCGTAAATCCTCGAGCCCCTCAATGTCGGAGGGATTGTATACCAAATTTTCCTCGAGAGATTTCTCGCTTTCTTCATCTACAACCACATCATTTTCGAAGGACTCCACAGTGACCTGTGGCGAACTCGAGCAGTAGAAGCAGGTTTCAAATCAAAATAAAACTGGGACAAGAAAACATGTAAAACCCAAATCGAAAACCAAAATAGATCAGACCTTGGGCTTTCGCATTATGGCGTTGGCGAGCGGTTCCCCGTGGTGGTTGCTTTCGCATCCTAGATACTTCTGACACTCATCCCCTCTGAAAAAAAAAAAATCATTTTTGTATCATTTTCTTTGAAAAATTCCCACACTACAAGCCATGAAAATCCTTTCTTTATTGATTATCCCATTTTTTAACCTTGAATTGAAAAATCATGTAAACTTTTCACATAGGATACTATTTGAAGCAAAATCTGTAAAAAAATATGGAGACTTAGTTAATCATGCTCCGAGTCTTATAATTCTCTTTTCTACATTTCAAATTCCCGAAAAAAAAATGCTGAAAAAATGAAAAAAGAAAGAAAAAATACGGGAACTAAAAAGAAGAGAGTCAAAAGGAAAAGAGAAGAGAATGAAAAAAAAATGAAGAGTGATGAATGAGTTTATTGGATGTTAAGATTTTTATGGACTGCAGATGAATAATTGGGTGGATTGGTGTCTGTGGAAGGATTGATATGATCATTTTAATTCTATTAGCTATTTTATCCTTTTATCCCACCTTTCCCATAGCCCCGTTACAACCATCTTTATGCTCTTTGATCATGCATTTTAATTAATTTATTTGGTGGGAAAGACGTGATATATTTGCAAGATTATGGTTAAAAATCTTCTATTGTTTTTACATGAGCGTTTTCTTTGATATATATACACCAAAAATATTTTTGTTGAGTGCAATGGGTGAATCCCGTGAGGAGTTGTTGGACCTTATGCATTTTAATTTCAATACAATTGATTGAGTTGATTGTCTATGATGTTGGTGTGAGAATTTATTCTTTTGACTTGTTTTGATGCATGAGATGCATGAATATTTGTATGGGATTGGTTGAGGAAGATAAAGGAGGATGATGAGTTGGGATGATGGATTGAACTATTATATACTTGAGGACAAGCATTGTTTAGGTGTGGGAGATTTTGATAGGTTCATAATATTTATATTTTCAATATCATATTTCTCGGGTTTTTGTATTTTGCATATGTTAATTGGTGCATTTTTTGTTGTGTTTTGTAGTTGGAGGAATTTTGATGATCTTAGACAAAACTTTGGCTAAAAGAGTTGAATTCTATCACATTTGGAGCTTCCAAGAGAAATTTGGAGGAATTGAGCAAATCAGAAGAGGTTCTGGAGCAAGGCGTGGGCGCGCTGTGTTACTACATTTTTACATTGAATATTTCAGAATTTGAGAAGAAAATACCATATTTTAGGAATTATAAATATGGTATTTAATTTATGAAAGAATTTTGAAGTGAAGATTTTTAAGTAAATAAAGATAGTTGGAGATTTTCTATTTAAAAATAATATCTTTACATTATCTTTTTAGTTAGGCTTTATCTCTTTTTGAATTTTTGAGATTTTATTTTTTTTCTTTTTTCTTAGTTTTAGACGTTAGTTTTAAGGATTGAGAGAGCTCTCTACAGATTTCTGCATCTGCACGATTGAGACGGCAAAAGACAGTGAATATTTTCCTCTTCTTTTCTTCTTCATAATTTATAGGTTTAATCTTTTATTTTTTTTAGGGAATTATGAAGACAACTATGCTTGGCTAAGTTTTTATTTCTGATTCAAGGAATATTTTTTTGTATTTCAATTTATCACCGTGAGGTTTTGAGTTTAAATTGAAGTTCTTGCTTGTTTCTAGTATTTGTTAATTTATGATTTATTTCATGAAATTTGTGAGTCGATTAATCTGACAAATTAATTGATTTTACGTCTTTTGAATGCTATCCATGAATTCAGTTATCCGTAATTGTCATGAATGATTGGTACTTGAGCAGCGATATATTAGATGTGTTGTGCTATCATAGCATGTTTGATCTAAATAAATCAACGAAACTAGATTTAACAATTGCAGCTATCTCGATTGTTAGATTTTAGGATTAACTGTTTTCACAAATCGAAAAGTTATTTTTAATCAATATGGAACGCTATGGTGCCCAGTTGGTTATTGATAAGTTTTGACTGGATGCTGGGTTTGGTTAATTAATATAGGAGAACACAAAAATCTTAGTGGTTATCCCTATGATTTTAAGGTTAATTGCTAGAACTGCATGAATAAATTATTTGTTAGCCGATGACCAGTGATATAATTGCAATACAGAAATTCCTTGAATCAAAGTTTGGTAAAATATTTGAATTTCTCTTTTAATTATTTTCTCTTTTCATTTATTAAATTCTCACATTATTTTTAATTTGTTATTTTTATTCAAAACCAACTCCATCAGTATCACATCAGTGCCACCCACTTCCATTCTCCACCTGGACTCTGTCTCTATCCAAGCACAGATGCTGCATGCTGAACAGAAGATCATACAGGCCAAGGCAAACATTGTTTACTATGAAGCCTTACTGGTTCAACACAGAATTCTACTTGATGTTGGAACCTCTTCTGGACAAAAAGGGGGAGAAGAATTTGGTGAAGTTGGTTCTGAAGCAAATGGGTCTGAAGCAAATGGCTCATCTGAGAGCAATCAGTTTTAGTTATTTTTGGTTTTTAATTCTCTCGAACCCTATTATTTTTTTTTCCTCCTTTTGCTCTGATATGTTATGAGATTTATTCTAAAAATCATTTATGATGTTAGTTTATTTATATGCACTGATTTGTTATAAGTTTTCTCTGTTATGGTAATGTTGAGCTTAAGTGTTGTGAGGAAGTGTTGGCAACATCCTTGATAACACATATGCTTCAATTGAGGGGGAGAATGAGTTCTCAAATCCAGTAGGAGATTTGGGATTCAGGGGGAGTTGTAGTTTGTATTGAACTTTTTACATATGTTTAGAAAGACAAAAATGAGAAGATTGAAGGAAATATTTATTTTTTAATATTTTTTCAAAATTCTAAAAGATTTATTTTAGTCTTTTTTTTTCTTGGATTATTGCATATATTTTATATATCTTATTATATTTCATATACCATGTTTAAATTGTCTAATCTTGATAAGTGATGGTTTTAAAAAAAAAATCTTGATAAGTGATATTATTTCTTGTTTATCTATCCACTAAATTAATTATGTTTCCTTTATCTTTTCAGGAATCCATTCAAGTTTTAAAAAGGAAATAAGATCAAGAGATTTGGATAGAGGAATATCACGCTTACAAAAGAGAAGAAGAGATCGAGAAACAGAGAGCTTTAGCGACAGAATTGAGAGAACTATGAAATACATTCAAAGGAAGATGAAGCACTTTTCTACAGTCAGGTAATTCCCCTAGTTCCCTTGAAGCATCGAAGAGAAAGTAAAGATTGGTGATCAAAGATTTTTTAGCTCTCGTGAAGGCATTGTTTGGTTTGGTGTATTATTAATCTATGCATAACTTATTCTATTCAATTTCGCGTTATTCTCGTCATATTATTTAGGGAGTGTTTGCAATCACTAAAAAAAAGTGATTGTTAGCTTTTGACTTAAAAAAATCATTTTTGTGTGTTTTTTAAACCTAGATTGTGTGTTAGCTTATGCTTAACTTAATTGAAATCCAAAAGCTAGTCATGTGGTGATTATGATTCTCCAAAAGTGATTTTAATAAGAAGATCATTGTTAAAATAACTTTAATCACTTATTTATCAAACACTACCAAACTTTGATTTTTAGCTTTTCACATTTGTTTCCAAACACCATCAACTTTTGATTTTTCTTAATTTTTTTATAATCTATAAATTAATCACTTCTACAAAATCATAATCTATTGCAAACACTCCCTTATCCATCTATTGATTATTATTTTTATCTCAATTAAATCAAATAAATTATAATCTATCAATCAAATCAAACAATGTATTAACTATTATTTATTATTTATTTTTAATTTACATTATATTACTTATCCTATCACTCAAACCAAACGATGCCCTAGATTGTTAGGGAGTTGTTTTACCTATTTTGTTTTCTCACTTGTTTTAGAGAAAATTGCGTTTTAATGTCATTCGCTGGTATTAGGGTTTTGTAAAATGACTTACAATTTTCTAATAAATATTTTTGTCCTGAGGTACAGCACACGTACTTGTGCATAATTATTTTTGAACATTTTTATGTTGGTTTGTGGTTGTGCATAAATATTTCCGTAGCATGTTGTGTCGAATGTTGCCAACATCTATAAATAACATCTTAATTTGATAATTTTTTATGTACCCGAATATTCCTTACAGAATTTTTCACGGTAAACTCTATTCCTTTTAACCGTCAAAAAAGCTTTATTCCTATTATTCTTAAAATATTATTTAATAAAACTTTTTATTTTTATTTTTATTTTTAAAATTTATTTTTTTCCCCTTATTTGTTTAGGGAAACAATTTATGAGTATTTACATAAATTTAATAATAACCAACACTAAAAAATAGTCAAAATAAATTTTTTAAAATATTAGATAATATTTCTTAAATAACGTTTTTGAATTTTTACCAAAAATAAAAAGAAATTTTTAATCGATTGATACTGTACAATTTTCTAACACCAATCATGGCTTGATCAAATTATATACATTTTTTTACTTGAAATTAAATTGTACAAAGAGCGTTTTCATCAGGAAAATTTTAAAGATCATATTATATATGTTTAGAACCCAGTATACATTTAATCCATCTGTGAATATGTAAGTTATTGAATACTTGACAAATTTTAGAATAATGAAAATTAGATAATCGTCCTAAATAAAAATATTTTATATGCGTCAATTGGTTTTTTAAATAATGATTAAGAATTTATTATAGTAAATAATAACTCAAATTATAATACCTGAACTAAAAAAATAATTTTAAAACTATAGATTGATGCTTCTTGATCTCATGCTTACTCCAATTTTTAAAAGAAATTATCTATTAATTATATACTTTTCTTTTTAATATTTATTTTTTGTTATACCAATTTTTATATCCACGTACACACATGATATATTTGATTTAAAATTAATAATATGAAACTCATTAATTGATTTGATTTTATTTTTTAGAGTTGATTTTAATATTTTAAAAATAAACTAAATTTTAAATTAAATTTAAATTTAAACACAATAAAAATCTCACTTATATAGAGTTTCGATCACATTAGCTGTTGCTCACGTAGTTGCCAATGGTGGTTAAAACTCCACTTATATATACTTTAAATTTGAAAGTATAATTATAGAAATTTAAATTATACTTTGTACATAAAATAAACAATTGTTGAAAAATAAAAATTTTACAACATAAATATTAAAATTTAATAAGGCAAAACCTTGAAAATTTAAATTAATTCTAAAATTTAGTTCAATTTAAATAATTAAAATCAACTCTTAAAAATAAAATAAAATAAAATAAAATAAATTTGTGAGTTTCATATTATTAATTTTAAATCAAATATATCATGGTTGTGTTTACTTGTCTTGATAAATGAAATATTACATAATTAATACCGACTAATCCTATGTTTACTTGCAAAATTGAAAATGAGTATAAATCTCTCGGCCGGTTAATGATAGGATTCACAAATGATTTTTAGTATAATCCATCCAACTAAACATATTATTATTTATCCATAACCACTCTATATCCTATCAAATTATCTTAATAATCATACTTTAATCTATCCTTGTTCAATTCCATCATTTAAAGTAAACGCAGCCCATGTCTGTACGCGGATATAAAAATTAGTATAACGAAAAATAAATATTAAAACTAAAAAATATAATAATAGATAATTTATTTTAAAATTATAATAAATAAATAAATTTTAAAAAATTTATTTACAGGGCGGTTTCTTATAACAATGTTTTGACATCGACCGAACCGTGGCGGGGCACTGACAGCATGTGCGGACCGTGCAAATTTTTTTACAGGGCGGTTGTCAATAACAACATTTTGATGTATTTTTGAAATACTCGTGAAATCAAATTAATTTTGATTTTTTTAAAAATAAATTATTATTAAAAAAAACTTAATATTTCACATGTATTTATAACTATATATATTTATGTTTACTTGAATTTCATCATGTTTTTTTTTAAAATTATTATGTTTAATAATTTGGGTAAAAATCAAAAGTGTCGTAATTTGTATTTCGAAGCAATGCATACAAAAAAAATTTAATATCTGATATATCTATAAATAAATATGTTGTCTAACTACTCATTCTAATTAATTTTCATACCAAAACATTCTTGGAATCATACCACATCATCATTTTGGACCAATCAGAAGTTGACACGTATGCAGTTGGACCAAAAAACATTGAAAATGCAAAGTTAGTGTACCAAAACCTACATCGAAAAAGTTAATGGATCAAAACCAAAACATGGATAAGTTAATGGACCAAAAAAATTATTTTTCCTAAATAATTATGTATATGAAATTCTATTTGAAAAGATGTTATTTACATCTCATAAATAATTATGAATAAAATTTTATCCGTAGATATGATCCATGCATATATTGGAAGTGATCCATGCATATATTGGAAGTTTTTAACATATTATTATTGTCGTTACTAGCGACCGCATCATTCACTATATTCAGGATGTGATGCTTTTCTTTTCAAAACTATATGCATAGATTATTAACTTTTTTTGTGGCAGATATTATAATCCAACCCCCATTTATTCAAATATTAGGAACTATCAATTTCGTGAAAGGTAATTTTGTCGTCGTCGTCCGTCGAAAAATACCATAATGAATAGTTGAATGAATTATAACACTCCATATATATATATATTAATTTCTTTTGATCTTGACCAGGACAGTTTGAAATATTATCTTGCTATGTCATTCTGGCTTGGCTTAAATTTAAACACAAAAATTCATATGAGACAATCTCACGGGTTAATTTTGTTAAACGGATATCTCATTTGGGTTACCATAAAGTGTTATTTTTTTTATGAGAAAATACATTTTATTGTAAATATGAGAATGAGATACTCATCTCACGGATAAATCCGTGATACCATTTGAATAAAGACTCACTCAAATTTAATACATCCATAATATTTCACATGAGTTTAATAACTATATATTTATGTTTACTTGAATTTCATCATGTATTTTTAATTATTATGTTGTTCAATAATTTGGGTAAAGATTAAATTTTTAGAGTATGAATATGAAGTGTGTAGTATTTGATAAATAAGTTATTTTAATACTAAAATTTTACCATAAGCAATTATGCAGAAGCAAAATCAAACATCCAACAACTTTTACATTTCAATTAAATTAAGCAAAAACTAACCCAAAATTTGGGTTAAAAAATTACTGAAAACTGACTTTTTTAAGCCAAAGTCACTTCTTTTTTTTTTTTAATGATTGTGGATACTCCCTAGTCCCTAAATATACCTTAACCAACATATATTAAATGTAACACGATTTTACCTAAAAATGTACAATAGGTTGAAATTGTTCATCACTGGAGGTATGGTAGAATTTGGCACATAGATATATACTTACAAAAATTAAAAGAGGAAAAAATATATATCCATCCAAATCGCGTAAAAACATATTTGAAACACAGTAAAAATCAAAATATTGCGTAAAAACAGAAAGAAAATATGAACTAAAACAAATCTAAAAATAGCTTAAATGATTTTCTAATGCTTTAAGTACCCCACAAGAAAGAGGTCGTAAAATTTCTATTTTCACCTTTACTAAAATAGGGGTCGTAAAGACATTGTTTCACTCCAGCTACCATATATACGAGACACTAGTAGAATTTCCGTATTTTATTTCGCATATTAACTGAAGTTGTAGATAGATAAGTATCGAAGTAGATGCACGTGAAGTAATAGGGTACTATTTTACTTCGCTTAATAACCGAAGTCTTGGCAAGGAAATTACCGAAGTCTTTGGTTGGTTCACAGAGTCAAAACCGGTTCAGGATTGGACCGGTTTCGAAGTAAAAGCATATATTTTACTTCAGCGGTTTCATTAAGTGCCGAAGTAATAGAATATATATGACTTCGACATTTATGTTGACTGATGAAGTAAATGTTCTATGTAACTTCTCAGGTTACGTATTGTGGTGAAGTAAAAGCATGTATTTAACTTCAAAAGTTTCATTAAGTAACGAAGTAATAGATCATATATGACTTTGGCATTTGCATTGATTGATGATGTAAATGTTCTATTTGAATTCACATGTTATGTATTGTAGTGAAGTAATTAATTATGTTCTACTTCACCATTTAGTTTTAATGATGAAGTAATTGTTGACTACTAACACACTGGTTTAATCAAATAGCGAAGTAAAAACATATGTTTCACTACATCAAAATTTTAAAAATTTTAATTAGATACAATAAATACCAACATCCATCAATCCACAAGTATATCAACCAATCCACAATTATTCATCCACGAATCCACGAGTATTTACACAAAACTAAAAGTGGTCTAACAAGTATATCTAATAATCCACAAAGACAAAACTAATATTTATCCCAACGTGCACAGCCAGTTTAGGAACCTTAATAGGAGTAGACGAATTCGCTCCATTCACTTCTAACTTCATCAAATTGAGCTTGGCTGTAATATTGGTTCTGATGGATTCCGCAAACTGAAATGTAAAAAGCAAAATAGAGCAGATTGAAATTCAATGACAAAAATCAAGAATCTCCGGTAAACACACACACAACCAAAACAAGATCCCATAAAATTCTGAAAATGAAAAAGTCTCAGCTATCGAATTGCACTCATTTCACATCAAATTTGTACATCAAACGTAAAGCAAGATCCCACCAAGTCAATGTACTGAAACTCCCTTTTCGATGTTAAAAACGAGAAATTTTAAGTTACATCAGATAATTTAAGGGTCAGGGTAACAGAACTGATCAAGTTAAACATGAGAAAAGTCACGAAGATGATGCATAAACAATTCCAGTGAATTAAGAAACCACCACTTATAACATATATCTTCAGCACAAATTTCATTTACTGCCAAGAAAATAACATAAATTTGTGTTTCACCCTCATAAAAAAACGAGCAGTTTTGTTTATTTTCTTATCATATATTTTTGAAATTTTAAATAAAATACATTTCACTACTATTATGCTGCTGAATTCTTGGTAATTAATCTTGGAAATATGGCACCATATGTGATCCATCAATGGAAATTAAAAGGGCCCATTAATAACATTCTATAAACAACTAAATCACACTCATATATAACAATGCATATCTATCATAAATTTTCCAAGAAATATAACAAGAAAAAGAAAAGAAAAATATATGATCATAATGAAATCTTTGTGTGTAGTGATTGTACTTTTTCTCTTCTTCTCCTTCTTCATCTCATCCTTTGTGTTCGTCAATGGCGTCTCACTACCAACAAAAATTAAAAAAGTTAGAGTGAATATTCTATTTAATGCAACTTTCTAGAATTTTATAATCCAATGGTAGTATTAGCATATCGAGTGTCCTTCCCTTCAAGAAGATCGAATAAAAATATAATTATGGCTTGAAAAGTAATTTAAACTCAGAAGAAAATCCCACTGGCATAAGAGTTGCACATAAATATCAAATATTTACCCTGTAGGAAATAAGACTATACACTATTATCTTTTTTTTAATCCGTAAATAAAATACACACTGATTTTTTTGTCGTGCGGATGGTTTAATATATATCAAATAAAACATCATCTGCCTTGATAAAATTACCCAAGTGTACATTGGTTCCTCTGCAACAGTTATCAACAAAATATTCAAACATTCTCTTATTCATGGAGTTTCTTGATCTTATGAATTCGTAAAGATAATCCACCTGAGAAAAACAAATCTACATGCTCAAGCTGCATGGTTTACAGATAATCCAACAATATTGCTTACACTACCATTTCTCTGAGTTCTGATGCAATCAATACAAGTTATAAAACATAGGATTTCAAGAAAATAATACTAAAATTTGACATAATTTCAATGGGTGGTAATGTAAAAATGGAGTGTATGCAGTAAATGCTGTTATTATAAAAAAAAATTAAGTCATTCTAATAGTAATTGTTATTGTCATCCGAGTCTGAGTCATAAAATAGACATGTCAGTTCAAATAGAATGAGCTAAGGCACATAATTTTCGAAAATAATCTAACAGAATGGAGCTTACCCTTCAAGACCAGGATTTGCTGGGAAGTACACATTCCTAAACCCCAATTTGTTAGCCGCTACTTCAGTTTTTTCCCCAATTCAAGCAACAACATTATCCCACCGTGGTGATTCTGGAAATACACTAAGCCAAGCACTGTTGGAGAACGAAAAAGCAAAAGCATTATAAATTAAATGAATGAAGTCATGAACCACAAATGAAGGGTAAAGTGCAAAGATCAAACAACCCACAATTAGAGGTATTTTCAGTGGGAAAAAACAGATACCATTAATTTCCTGGGGGAGGGGGGAAGTAATCTCAATGAATAGCGGTTCAGATCATCAAACATGTTTCTAAATGGTACAACACCTCGAGAAGTTAGATATAATATTTTTAACTAGATAGGCAAGAAGGAAAATTTAAAATGCATGGGAATAACAAGTGAAGGAGGTTTACCGCACAACAGAAGGTGATGCTACTGCAATAACATGAATGAAAAGTGCCTGTTCAAAAGCCATATGGTCCACATATTTGACATGCTCCTATGGTGCAAATAATTTAAACCATTTGCAGCTTCAGATGATGTGGTTAAATAAAATGCTCACCCATCAACAGTTAGATAACTCAACTTATACATCGATAGTCAGCAAATGTTTTTTTTATATATACATAAGTGATTTACACCAGATGAAATGACTACTGAGTACTTCCATATCATTTAACGGTAAGTGACTTCAAATTATAAACGTATTCATTTGACGCCAAATAACACAAGTAACACCTTATGATAAAGAACTAGTATGTTAATCATAACTTATCACCTTATGAGAAAACATACCATGCATGCCATTAGTGTTTCTTTTCATTTACAAGATCAACCATCTCAAAGGCATTGTTTTAAGAACTTTGAACTTCAAAACTGCATATAATAACCCTTTCAGCCACGAAACCAAGTCCTACCTATCAATCACTGAATCATACAAAATACACAATCCAGAGTCCTCTCTAACTAAAACCGATCAAAATGATAAGACCATAAAACTGACTAGCATCAATAGAAAATGGGTTAAAATTGGCACAAAACCTCACTGTACCACAATCACTAAATCAAGAATACCTCCACAAGCAACTGTTGTACTGCTACATTATTAACTCTCAGTAATTTCTCCCTCATTCCCATTCTCCATCTTCCCAGCGAAAATCATGGTGTCGGTGACAATATCCTCAAAATAACTAGCATAAGGGTGCCTTTGTGGAACCAATCTTCTTCTGTAAGCCTCGAAATTCTTCTCTTCCTCGTCGGTGTTCTGCAACAGTGTAAAAATTATTCCTTGATATAAGTAGGGCCTAAAATCCTTGGGCTCCTCCTCCACTAACTCCTGGTAAACCTTCAACGTGGTGTCATATCGCCCTTCAAGCAGCCGAATCTATTTGAGCAACATCTTAAAATTTCTCATATAACTCATTTTGTTCTCCCTTTGGCACACCTTCATTGCCTCCTCAACTCTCTCATTAATATTCTCCAAGTCCTCGCCCGACTCCTCGCGCGCTACCACGGTGACCAGCCCGTGATAATCTTCCACACAAAAAAGGGTCCTTCTTCAATACTTCTGTGAATCCATTCTTGGCCAATTCAGTCTCCCCACTTTGTGCGTTAATATGGGCTTTCAGCCTACGCCACTCCATATCCTCAGGCTCAAGTCCTATCAACTTATCGAGAATCCCAATAGCTTCTGGTATTTTCTTGCTCCTTATCATGATTTCCCGTAAATCCTCGAGCCCCTCAATGTCGGAGGGATTGTATACCAAATTTTCCTCGAGAGATTTCTCGCTTTCTTCATCTACAACCACATCATTTTCGAAGGACTCCACAGTGACCTGTGGCGAACTCGAGCAGTAGAAGCAGGTTTCAAATCAAAATAAAACTGGGACAAGAAAACATGTAAAACCCAAATCGAAAACCAAAATAGATCAGACCTTGGGCTTTCGCATTATGGCGTTGGCGAGCGGTTCCCCGTGGTGGTTGCTTTCGCATCCTAGATACTTCTGACACTCATCCCCTCTGAAAAAAAAAAAATCATTTTTGTATCATTTTCTTTGAAAAATTCCCACACTACAAGCCATGAAAATCCTTTCTTTATTGATTATCCCATTTTTTAACCTTGAATTGAAAAATCATGTAAACTTTTCACATAGGATACTATTTGAAGCAAAATCTGTAAAAAAATATGGAGACTTAGTTAATCATGCTCCGAGTCTTATAATTCTCTTTTCTACATTTCAAATTCCCGAAAAAAAAATGCTGAAAAAATGAAAAAAGAAAGAAAAAATACGGGAACTAAAAAGAAGAGAGTCAAAAGGAAAAGAGAAGAGAATGAAAAAAAAATGAAGAGTGATGAATGAGTTTATTGGATGTTAAGATTTTTATGGACTGCAGATGAATAATTGGGTGGATTGGTGTCTGTGGAAGGATTGATATGATCATTTTAATTCTATTAGCTATTTTATCCTTTTATCCCACCTTTCCCATAGCCCCGTTACAACCATCTTTATGCTCTTTGATCATGCATTTTAATTAATTTATTTGGTGGGAAAGACGTGATATATTTGCAAGATTATGGTTAAAAATCTTCTATTGTTTTTACATGAGCGTTTTCTTTGATATATATATACACCAAAAATATTTTTGTTGAGTGCAATGGGTGAATCCCGTGAGGAGTTGTTGGACCTTATGCATTTTAATTTCAATACAATTGATTGAGTTGATTGTCTATGATGTTGGTGTGAGAATTTATTCTTTTGACTTGTTTTGATGCATGAGATGCATGAATATTTGTATGGGATTGGTTGAGGAAGATAAAGGAGGATGATGAGTTGGGATGATGGATTGAACTATTATATACTTGAGGACAAGCATTGTTTAGGTGTGGGAGATTTTGATAGGTTCATAATATTTATATTTTCAATATCATATTTCTCGGGTTTTTGTATTTTGCATATGTTAATTGGTGCATTTTTTGTTGTGTTTTGTAGTTGGAGGAATTTTGATGATCTTAGACAAAACTTTGGCTAAAAGAGTTGAATTCTATCACATTTGGAGCTTCCAAGAGAAATTTGGAGGAATTGAGCAAATCAGAAGAGGTTCTGGAGCAAGGCGTGGGCGCGCTGTGTTACTACATTTTTACATTGAATATTTCAGAATTTGAGAAGAAAATACCATATTTTAGGAATTATAAATATGGTATTTAATTTATGAAAGAATTTTGAAGTGAAGATTTTTAAGTAAATAAAGATAGTTGGAGATTTTCTATTTAAAAATAATATCTTTACATTATCTTTTTAGTTAGGCTTTATCTCTTTTTGAATTTTTGAGATTTTATTTTTTTTCTTTTTTCTTAGTTTTAGACGTTAGTTTTAAGGATTGAGAGAGCTCTCTACAGATTTCTGCATCTGCACGATTGAGACGGCAAAAGACAGTGAATATTTTCCTCTTCTTTTCTTCTTCATAATTTATAGGTTTAATCTTTTATTTTTTTTAGGGAATTATGAAGACAACTATGCTTGGCTAAGTTTTTATTTCTGATTCAAGGAATATTTTTTTGTATTTCAATTTATCACCGTGAGGTTTTGAGTTTAAATTGAAGTTCTTGCTTGTTTCTAGTATTTGTTAATTTATGATTTATTTCATGAAATTTGTGAGTCGATTAATCTGACAAATTAATTGATTTTACGTCTTTTGAATGCTATCCATGAATTCAGTTATCCGTAATTGTCATGAATGATTGGTACTTGAGCAGCGATATATTAGATGTGTTGTGCTATCATAGCATGTTTGATCTAAATAAATCAACGAAACTAGATTTAACAATTGCAGCTATCTCGATTGTTAGATTTTAGGATTAACTGTTTTCACAAATCGAAAAGTTATTTTTAATCAATATGGAACGCTATGGTGCCCAGTTGGTTATTGATAAGTTTTGACTGGATGCTGGGTTTGGTTAATTAATATAGGAGAACACAAAAATCTTAGTGGTTATCCCTATGATTTTAAGGTTAATTGCTAGAACTGCATGAATAAATTATTTGTTAGCCGATGACCAGTGATATAATTGCAATACAGAAATTCCTTGAATCAAAGTTTGGTAAAATATTTGAATTTCTCTTTTAATTATTTTCTCTTTTCATTTATTAAATTCTCACATTATTTTTAATTTGTTATTTTTATTCAAAACCAACTCCATCAGTATCACATCAGTGCCACCCACTTCCATTCTCCACCTGGACTCTGTCTCTATCCAAGCACAGATGCTGCATGCTGAACAGAAGATCATACAGGCCAAGGCAAACATTGTTTACTATGAAGCCTTACTGGTTCAACACAGAATTCTACTTGATGTTGGAACCTCTTCTGGACAAAAAGGGGGAGAAGAATTTGGTGAAGTTGGTTCTGAAGCAAATGGGTCTGAAGCAAATGGCTCATCTGAGAGCAATCAGTTTTAGTTATTTTTGGTTTTTAATTCTCTCGAACCCTATTATTTTTTTTTCCTCCTTTTGCTCTGATATGTTATGAGATTTATTCTAAAAATCATTTATGATGTTAGTTTATTTATATGCACTGATTTGTTATAAGTTTTCTCTGTTATGGTAATGTTGAGCTTAAGTGTTGTGAGGAAGTGTTGGCAACATCCTTGATAACACATATGCTTCAATTGAGGGGGAGAATGAGTTCTCAAATCCAGTAGGAGATTTGGGATTCAGGGGGAGTTGTAGTTTGTATTGAACTTTTTACATATGTTTAGAAAGACAAAAATGAGAAGATTGAAGGAAATATTTATTTTTTAATATTTTTTCAAAATTCTAAAAGATTTATTTTAGTCTTTTTTTTTCTTGGATTATTGCATATATTTTATATATCTTATTATATTTCATATACCATGTTTAAATTGTCTAATCTTGATAAGTGATGGTTTTAAAAAAAAAATCTTGATAAGTGATATTATTTCTTGTTTATCTATCCACTAAATTAATTATGTTTCCTTTATCTTTTCAGGAATCCATTCAAGTTTTAAAAAGGAAATAAGATCAAGAGATTTGGATAGAGGAATATCACGCTTACAAAAGAGAAGAAGAGATCGAGAAACAGAGAGCTTTAGCGACAGAATTGAGAGAACTATGAAATACATTCAAAGGAAGATGAAGCACTTTTCTACAGTCAGGTAATTCCCCTAGTTCCCTTGAAGCATCGAAGAGAAAGTAAAGATTGGTGATCAAAGATTTTTTAGCTCTCGTGAAGGCATTGTTTGGTTTGGTGTATTATTAATCTATGCATAACTTATTCTATTCAATTTCGCGTTATTCTCGTCATATTATTTAGGGAGTGTTTGCAATCACTAAAAAAAAGTGATTGTTAGCTTTTGACTTAAAAAAATCATTTTTGTGTGTTTTTTAAACCTAGATTGTGTGTTAGCTTATGCTTAACTTAATTGAAATCCAAAAGCTAGTCATGTGGTGATTATGATTCTCCAAAAGTGATTTTAATAAGAAGATCATTGTTAAAATAACTTTAATCACTTATTTATCAAACACTACCAAACTTTGATTTTTAGCTTTTCACATTTGTTTCCAAACACCATCAACTTTTGATTTTTCTTAATTTTTTTATAATCTATAAATTAATCACTTCTACAAAATCATAATCTATTGCAAACACTCCCTTATCCATCTATTGATTATTATTTTTATCTCAATTAAATCAAATAAATTATAATCTATCAATCAAATCAAACAATGTATTAACTATTATTTATTATTTATTTTTAATTTACATTATATTACTTATCCTATCACTCAAACCAAACGATGCCCTAGATTGTTAGGGAGTTGTTTTACCTATTTTGTTTTCTCACTTGTTTTAGAGAAAATTGCGTTTTAATGTCATTCGCTGGTATTAGGGTTTTGTAAAATGACTTACAATTTTCTAATAAATATTTTTGTCCTGAGGTACAGCACACGTACTTGTGCATAATTATTTTTGAACATTTTTATGTTGGTTTGTGGTTGTGCATAAATATTTCCGTAGCATGTTGTGTCGAATGTTGCCAACATCTATAAATAACATCTTAATTTGATAATTTTTTATGTACCCGAATATTCCTTACAGAATTTTTCACGGTAAACTCTATTCCTTTTAACCGTCAAAAAAGCTTTATTCCTATTATTCTTAAAATATTATTTAATAAAACTTTTTATTTTTATTTTTATTTTTAAAATTTATTTTTTTCCCCTTATTTGTTTAGGGAAACAATTTATGAGTATTTACATAAATTTAATAATAACCAACACTAAAAAATAGTCAAAATAAATTTTTTAAAATATTAGATAATATTTCTTAAATAACGTTTTTGAATTTTTACCAAAAATAAAAAGAAATTTTTAATCGATTGATACTGTACAATTTTCTAACACCAATCATGGCTTGATCAAATTATATACATTTTTTTACTTGAAATTAAATTGTACAAAGAGCGTTTTCATCAGGAAAATTTTAAAGATCATATTATATATGTTTAGAACCCAGTATACATTTAATCCATCTGTGAATATGTAAGTTATTGAATACTTGACAAATTTTAGAATAATGAAAATTAGATAATCGTCCTAAATAAAAATATTTTATATGCGTCAATTGGTTTTTTAAATAATGATTAAGAATTTATTATAGTAAATAATAACTCAAATTATAATACCTGAACTAAAAAAATAATTTTAAAACTATAGATTGATGCTTCTTGATCTCATGCTTACTCCAATTTTTAAAAGAAATTATCTATTAATTATATACTTTTCTTTTTAATATTTATTTTTTGTTATACCAATTTTTATATCCACGTACACACATGATATATTTGATTTAAAATTAATAATATGAAACTCATTAATTGATTTGATTTTATTTTTTAGAGTTGATTTTAATATTTTAAAAATAAACTAAATTTTAAATTAAATTTAAATTTAAACACAATAAAAATCTCACTTATATAGAGTTTCGATCACATTAGCTGTTGCTCACGTAGTTGCCAATGGTGGTTAAAACTCCACTTATATATACTTTAAATTTGAAAGTATAATTATAGAAATTTAAATTATACTTTGTACATAAAATAAACAATTGTTGAAAAATAAAAATTTTACAACATAAATATTAAAATTTAATAAGGCAAAACCTTGAAAATTTAAATTAATTCTAAAATTTAGTTCAATTTAAATAATTAAAATCAACTCTTAAAAATAAAATAAAATAAAATAAAATAAATTTGTGAGTTTCATATTATTAATTTTAAATCAAATATATCATGGTTGTGTTTACTTGTCTTGATAAATGAAATATTACATAATTAATACCGACTAATCCTATGTTTACTTGCAAAATTGAAAATGAGTATAAATCTCTCGGCCGGTTAATGATAGGATTCACAAATGATTTTTAGTATAATCCATCCAACTAAACATATTATTATTTATCCATAACCACTCTATATCCTATCAAATTATCTTAATAATCATACTTTAATCTATCCTTGTTCAATTCCATCATTTAAAGTAAACGCAGCCCATGTCTGTACGCGGATATAAAAATTAGTATAACGAAAAATAAATATTAAAACTAAAAAATATAATAATAGATAATTTATTTTAAAATTATAATAAATAAATAAATTTTAAAAAATTTATTTACAGGGCGGTTTCTTATAACAATGTTTTGACATCGACCGAACCGTGGCGGGGCACTGACAGCATGTGCGGACCGTGCAAATTTTTTTACAGGGCGGTTGTCAATAACAACATTTTGATGTATTTTTGAAATACTCGTGAAATCAAATTAATTTTGATTTTTTTAAAAATAAATTATTATTAAAAAAAACTTAATATTTCACATGTATTTATAACTATATATATTTATGTTTACTTGAATTTCATCATGTTTTTTTTTAAAATTATTATGTTTAATAATTTGGGTAAAAATCAAAAGTGTCGTAATTTGTATTTCGAAGCAATGCATACAAAAAAAATTTAATATCTGATATATCTATAAATAAATATGTTGTCTAACTACTCATTCTAATTAATTTTCATACCAAAACATTCTTGGAATCATACCACATCATCATTTTGGACCAATCAGAAGTTGACACGTATGCAGTTGGACCAAAAAACATTGAAAATGCAAAGTTAGTGTACCAAAACCTACATCGAAAAAGTTAATGGATCAAAACCAAAACATGGATAAGTTAATGGACCAAAAAAATTATTTTTCCTAAATAATTATGTATATGAAATTCTATTTGAAAAGATGTTATTTACATCTCATAAATAATTATGAATAAAATTTTATCCGTAGATATGATCCATGCATATATTGGAAGTGATCCATGCATATATTGGAAGTTTTTAACATATTATTATTGTCGTTACTAGCGACCGCATCATTCACTATATTCAGGATGTGATGCTTTTCTTTTCAAAACTATATGCATAGATTATTAACTTTTTTTGTGGCAGATATTATAATCCAACCCCCATTTATTCAAATATTAGGAACTATCAATTTCGTGAAAGGTAATTTTGTCGTCGTCGTCCGTCGAAAAATACCATAATGAATAGTTG
The DNA here is from genome assembly GCF_033568475.1 of Henckelia pumila. Lineage (NCBI taxonomy): Eukaryota > Viridiplantae > Streptophyta > Magnoliopsida > Lamiales > Gesneriaceae > Henckelia > Henckelia pumila. The sequence continues at coordinate 6,550,415 of NC_133121.1, read as the reverse complement.
AATGAATTATAACACTCCATATATATATATATTAATTTCTTTTGATCTTGACCAGGACAGTTTGAAATATTATCTTGCTATGTCATTCTGGCTTGGCTTAAATTTAAACACAAAAATTCATATGAGACAATCTCACGGGTTAATTTTGTTAAACGGATATCTCATTTGGGTTACCATAAAGTGTTATTTTTTTTATGAGAAAATACATTTTATTGTAAATATGAGAATGAGATACTCATCTCACGGATAAATCCGTGATACCATTTGAATAAAGACTCACTCAAATTTAATACATCCATAATATTTCACATGAGTTTAATAACTATATATTTATGTTTACTTGAATTTCATCATGTATTTTTAATTATTATGTTGTTCAATAATTTGGGTAAAGATTAAATTTTTAGAGTATGAATATGAAGTGTGTAGTATTTGATAAATAAGTTATTTTAATACTAAAATTTTACCATAAGCAATTATGCAGAAGCAAAATCAAACATCCAACAACTTTTACATTTCAATTAAATTAAGCAAAAACTAACCCAAAATTTGGGTTAAAAAATTACTGAAAACTGACTTTTTTAAGCCAAAGTCACTTCTTTTTTTTTTTTAATGATTGTGGATACTCCCTAGTCCCTAAATATACCTTAACCAACATATATTAAATGTAACACGATTTTACCTAAAAATGTACAATAGGTTGAAATTGTTCATCACTGGAGGTATGGTAGAATTTGGCACATAGATATATACTTACAAAAATTAAAAGAGGAAAAAATATATATCCATCCAAATCGCGTAAAAACATATTTGAAACACAGTAAAAATCAAAATATTGCGTAAAAACAGAAAGAAAATATGAACTAAAACAAATCTAAAAATAGCTTAAATGATTTTCTAATGCTTTAAGTACCCCACAAGAAAGAGGTCGTAAAATTTCTATTTTCACCTTTACTAAAATAGGGGTCGTAAAGACATTGTTTCACTCCAGCTACCATATATACGAGACACTAGTAGAATTTCCGTATTTTATTTCGCATATTAACTGAAGTTGTAGATAGATAAGTATCGAAGTAGATGCACGTGAAGTAATAGGGTACTATTTTACTTCGCTTAATAACCGAAGTCTTGGCAAGGAAATTACCGAAGTCTTTGGTTGGTTCACAGAGTCAAAACCGGTTCAGGATTGGACCGGTTTCGAAGTAAAAGCATATATTTTACTTCAGCGGTTTCATTAAGTGCCGAAGTAATAGAATATATATGACTTCGACATTTATGTTGACTGATGAAGTAAATGTTCTATGTAACTTCTCAGGTTACGTATTGTGGTGAAGTAAAAGCATGTATTTAACTTCAAAAGTTTCATTAAGTAACGAAGTAATAGATCATATATGACTTTGGCATTTGCATTGATTGATGATGTAAATGTTCTATTTGAATTCACATGTTATGTATTGTAGTGAAGTAATTAATTATGTTCTACTTCACCATTTAGTTTTAATGATGAAGTAATTGTTGACTACTAACACACTGGTTTAATCAAATAGCGAAGTAAAAACATATGTTTCACTACATCAAAATTTTAAAAATTTTAATTAGATACAATAAATACCAACATCCATCAATCCACAAGTATATCAACCAATCCACAATTATTCATCCACGAATCCACGAGTATTTACACAAAACTAAAAGTGGTCTAACAAGTATATCTAATAATCCACAAAGACAAAACTAATATTTATCCCAACGTGCACAGCCAGTTTAGGAACCTTAATAGGAGTAGACGAATTCGCTCCATTCACTTCTAACTTCATCAAATTGAGCTTGGCTGTAATATTGGTTCTGATGGATTCCGCAAACTGAAATGTAAAAAGCAAAATAGAGCAGATTGAAATTCAATGACAAAAATCAAGAATCTCCGGTAAACACACACACAACCAAAACAAGATCCCATAAAATTCTGAAAATGAAAAAGTCTCAGCTATCGAATTGCACTCATTTCACATCAAATTTGTACATCAAACGTAAAGCAAGATCCCACCAAGTCAATGTACTGAAACTCCCTTTTCGATGTTAAAAACGAGAAATTTTAAGTTACATCAGATAATTTAAGGGTCAGGGTAACAGAACTGATCAAGTTAAACATGAGAAAAGTCACGAAGATGATGCATAAACAATTCCAGTGAATTAAGAAACCACCACTTATAACATATATCTTCAACACAAATTTCATTTACTGCCAAGAAAATAACATAAATTTGTGTTTCACCCTCATAAAAAAACGAGCAGTTTTGTTTATTTTCTTATCATATATTTTTGAAATTTTAAATAAAATACATTTCACTACTATTATGCTGCTGAATTCTTGGTAATTAATCTTGGAAATATGGCACCATATGTGATCCATCAATGGAAATTAAAAGGGCCCATTAATAACATTCTATAAACAACTAAATCACACTCATATATAACAATGCATATCTATCATAAATTTTCCAAGAAATATAACAAGAAAAAGAAAAGAAAAATATATGATCATAATGAAATCTTTGTGTGTAGTGATTGTACTTTTTCTCTTCTTCTCCTTCTTCATCTCATCCTTTGTGTTCGTCAATGGCGTCTCACTACCAACAAAAATTAAAAAAGTTAGAGTGAATATTCTATTTAATGCAACTTTCTAGAATTTTATAATCCAATGGTAGTATTAGCATATCGAGTGTCCTTCCCTTCAAGAAGATCGAATAAAAATATAATTATGGCTTGAAAAGTAATTTAAACTCAGAAGAAAATCCCACTGGCATAAGAGTTGCACATAAATATCAAATATTTACCCTGTAGGAAATAAGACTATACACTATTATCTTTTTTTTAATCCGTAAATAAAATACACACTGATTTTTTTGTCGTGCGGATGGTTTAATATATATCAAATAAAACATCATCTGCCTTGATAAAATTACCCAAGTGTACATTGGTTCCTCTGCAACAGTTATCAACAAAATATTCAAACATTCTCTTATTCATGGAGTTTCTTGATCTTATGAATTCGTAAAGATAATCCACCTGAGAAAAACAAATCTACATGCTCAAGCTGCATGGTTTACAGATAATCCAACAATATTGCTTACACTACCATTTCTCTGAGTTCTGATGCAATCAATACAAGTTATAAAACATAGGATTTCAAGAAAATAATACTAAAATTTGACATAATTTCAATGGGTGGTAATGTAAAAATGGAGTGTATGCAGTAAATGCTGTTATTATAAAAAAAAATTAAGTCATTCTAATAGTAATTGTTATTGTCATCCGAGTCTGAGTCATAAAATAGACATGTCAGTTCAAATAGAATGAGCTAAGGCACATAATTTTCGAAAATAATCTAACAGAATGGAGCTTACCCTTCAAGACCAGGATTTGCTGGGAAGTACACATTCCTAAACCCCAATTTGTTAGCCGCTACTTCAGTTTTTTCCCCAATTCAAGCAACAACATTATCCCACCGTGGTGATTCTGGAAATACACTAAGCCAAGCACTGTTGGAGAACGAAAAAGCAAAAGCATTATAAATTAAATGAATGAAGTCATGAACCACAAATGAAGGGTAAAGTGCAAAGATCAAACAACCCACAATTAGAGGTATTTTCAGTGGGAAAAAACAGATACCATTAATTTCCTGGGGGAGGGGGGAAGTAATCTCAATGAATAGCGGTTCAGATCATCAAACATGTTTCTAAATGGTACAACACCTCGAGAAGTTAGATATAATATTTTTAACTAGATAGGCAAGAAGGAAAATTTAAAATGCATGGGAATAACAAGTGAAGGAGGTTTACCGCACAACAGAAGGTGATGCTACTGCAATAACATGAATGAAAAGTGCCTGTTCAAAAGCCATATGGTCCACATATTTGACATGCTCCTATGGTGCAAATAATTTAAACCATTTGCAGCTTCAGATGATGTGGTTAAATAAAATGCTCACCCATCAACAGTTAGATAACTCAACTTATACATCGATAGTCAGCAAATGTTTTTTTTATATATACATAAGTGATTTACACCAGATGAAATGACTACTGAGTACTTCCATATCATTTAACGGTAAGTGACTTCAAATTATAAACGTATTCATTTGACGCCAAATAACACAAGTAACACCTTATGATAAAGAACTAGTATGTTAATCATAACTTATCACCTTATGAGAAAACATACCATGCATGCCATTAGTGTTTCTTTTCATTTACAAGATCAACCATCTCAAAGGCATTGTTTTAAGAACTTTGAACTTCAAAACTGCATATAATAACCCTTTCAGCCACGAAACCAAGTCCTACCTATCAATCACTGAATCATACAAAATACACAATCCAGAGTCCTCTCTAACTAAAACCGATCAAAATGATAAGACCATAAAACTGACTAGCATCAATAGAAAATGGGTTAAAATTGGCACAAAACCTCACTGTACCACAATCACTAAATCAAGAATACCTCCACAAGCAACTGTTGTACTGCTACATTATTAACTCTCAGTAATTTCTCCCTCATTCCCATTCTCCATCTTCCCAGCGAAAATCATGGTGTCGGTGACAATATCCTCAAAATAACTAGCATAAGGGTGCCTTTGTGGAACCAATCTTCTTCTGTAAGCCTCGAAATTCTTCTCTTCCTCGTCGGTGTTCTGCAACAGTGTAAAAATTATTCCTTGATATAAGTAGGGCCTAAAATCCTTGGGCTCCTCCTCCACTAACTCCTGGTAAACCTTCAACGTGGTGTCATATCGCCCTTCAAGCAGCCGAATCTATTTGAGCAACATCTTAAAATTTCTCATATAACTCATTTTGTTCTCCCTTTGGCACACCTTCATTGCCTCCTCAACTCTCTCATTAATATTCTCCAAGTCCTCGCCCGACTCCTCGCGCGCTACCACGGTGACCAGCCCGTGATAATCTTCCACACAAAAAAGGGTCCTTCTTCAATACTTCTGTGAATCCATTCTTGGCCAATTCAGTCTCCCCACTTTGTGCGTTAATATGGGCTTTCAGCCTACGCCACTCCATATCCTCAGGCTCAAGTCCTATCAACTTATCGAGAATCCCAATAGCTTCTGGTATTTTCTTGCTCCTTATCATGATTTCCCGTAAATCCTCGAGCCCCTCAATGTCGGAGGGATTGTATACCAAATTTTCCTCGAGAGATTTCTCGCTTTCTTCATCTACAACCACATCATTTTCGAAGGACTCCACAGTGACCTGTGGCGAACTCGAGCAGTAGAAGCAGGTTTCAAATCAAAATAAAACTGGGACAAGAAAACATGTAAAACCCAAATCGAAAACCAAAATAGATCAGACCTTGGGCTTTCGCATTATGGCGTTGGCGAGCGGTTCCCCGTGGTGGTTGCTTTCGCATCCTAGATACTTCTGACACTCATCCCCTCTGAAAAAAAAAAAATCATTTTTGTATCATTTTCTTTGAAAAATTCCCACACTACAAGCCATGAAAATCCTTTCTTTATTGATTATCCCATTTTTTAACCTTGAATTGAAAAATCATGTAAACTTTTCACATAGGATACTATTTGAAGCAAAATCTGTAAAAAAATATGGAGACTTAGTTAATCATGCTCCGAGTCTTATAATTCTCTTTTCTACATTTCAAATTCCCGAAAAAAAAATGCTGAAAAAATGAAAAAAGAAAGAAAAAATACGGGAACTAAAAAGAAGAGAGTCAAAAGGAAAAGAGAAGAGAATGAAAAAAAAATGAAGAGTGATGAATGAGTTTATTGGATGTTAAGATTTTTATGGACTGCAGATGAATAATTGGGTGGATTGGTGTCTGTGGAAGGATTGATATGATCATTTTAATTCTATTAGCTATTTTATCCTTTTATCCCACCTTTCCCATAGCCCCGTTACAACCATCTTTATGCTCTTTGATCATGCATTTTAATTAATTTATTTGGTGGGAAAGACGTGATATATTTGCAAGATTATGGTTAAAAATCTTCTATTGTTTTTACATGAGCGTTTTCTTTGATATATATACACCAAAAATATTTTTGTTGAGTGCAATGGGTGAATCCCGTGAGGAGTTGTTGGACCTTATGCATTTTAATTTCAATACAATTGATTGAGTTGATTGTCTATGATGTTGGTGTGAGAATTTATTCTTTTGACTTGTTTTGATGCATGAGATGCATGAATATTTGTATGGGATTGGTTGAGGAAGATAAAGGAGGATGATGAGTTGGGATGATGGATTGAACTATTATATACTTGAGGACAAGCATTGTTTAGGTGTGGGAGATTTTGATAGGTTCATAATATTTATATTTTCAATATCATATTTCTCGGGTTTTTGTATTTTGCATATGTTAATTGGTGCATTTTTTGTTGTGTTTTGTAGTTGGAGGAATTTTGATGATCTTAGACAAAACTTTGGCTAAAAGAGTTGAATTCTATCACATTTGGAGCTTCCAAGAGAAATTTGGAGGAATTGAGCAAATCAGAAGAGGTTCTGGAGCAAGGCGTGGGCGCGCTGTGTTACTACATTTTTACATTGAATATTTCAGAATTTGAGAAGAAAATACCATATTTTAGGAATTATAAATATGGTATTTAATTTATGAAAGAATTTTGAAGTGAAGATTTTTAAGTAAATAAAGATAGTTGGAGATTTTCTATTTAAAAATAATATCTTTACATTATCTTTTTAGTTAGGCTTTATCTCTTTTTGAATTTTTGAGATTTTATTTTTTTTCTTTTTTCTTAGTTTTAGACGTTAGTTTTAAGGATTGAGAGAGCTCTCTACAGATTTCTGCATCTGCACGATTGAGACGGCAAAAGACAGTGAATATTTTCCTCTTCTTTTCTTCTTCATAATTTATAGGTTTAATCTTTTATTTTTTTTAGGGAATTATGAAGACAACTATGCTTGGCTAAGTTTTTATTTCTGATTCAAGGAATATTTTTTTGTATTTCAATTTATCACCGTGAGGTTTTGAGTTTAAATTGAAGTTCTTGCTTGTTTCTAGTATTTGTTAATTTATGATTTATTTCATGAAATTTGTGAGTCGATTAATCTGACAAATTAATTGATTTTACGTCTTTTGAATGCTATCCATGAATTCAGTTATCCGTAATTGTCATGAATGATTGGTACTTGAGCAGCGATATATTAGATGTGTTGTGCTATCATAGCATGTTTGATCTAAATAAATCAACGAAACTAGATTTAACAATTGCAGCTATCTCGATTGTTAGATTTTAGGATTAACTGTTTTCACAAATCGAAAAGTTATTTTTAATCAATATGGAACGCTATGGTGCCCAGTTGGTTATTGATAAGTTTTGACTGGATGCTGGGTTTGGTTAATTAATATAGGAGAACACAAAAATCTTAGTGGTTATCCCTATGATTTTAAGGTTAATTGCTAGAACTGCATGAATAAATTATTTGTTAGCCGATGACCAGTGATATAATTGCAATACAGAAATTCCTTGAATCAAAGTTTGGTAAAATATTTGAATTTCTCTTTTAATTATTTTCTCTTTTCATTTATTAAATTCTCACATTATTTTTAATTTGTTATTTTTATTCAAAACCAACCCCCCCCCCCCCCCCCCCCCCCCCCCCTTTTAGTTACATTTACTTGAAAGAAATAAATATACGTTTTCTGTGGATTCGACCCTGCTCACTATTATACTCATTTTGTTAGGGAGTAGGAATTTTTAATTTTGTTGGATGACGACAGGCCTATCACGCATCCTAACTTTCCAGATAGGGTAGTTGGATCCATCCAAGATTGGTGGATGTTGAGCAGTTCCTGAATAAGGTATATCCATTGTAATTTCCTGTCAAACACGAAAAACAGAATCACACTTAGTATCGTCAAGTGAATGTCTCTGATGCCACTTGAAAGGCTTGGACAGTCTGAAATCACAGAAATACTAGAAATAACTTTTGACTTTTGAGATTGTGTTATCTCTCAGTGTTGTCAACACTTCAAGAAAACACTATGCAACGGAATAATTAATTAAAAGTAAATAACACACAGATATTTATGCACAAGTACTAAGTACTTGTACGATGTCTCATGGCCAAATAATCACTAAAAAATCAAATCGGTTTACAAAAACCAACTAGTGATTGTTTTACGAAAAACTACTTTTCTCAACAGATTGAGAAAATAAATGGCTTCCTAAAAACTTAGTAAGAACTAGAATAAAACATCAATAGAAAGTTCTAAACCGAAAAACGAAAACCAAAGAACCACTTTCAGAGCAACACTTCACTCGTGTGTTCTTCAGTGTTTTCAACACTACTCGGCAACACAACTTAGCAGTAGTATTTTCTTCAGAAATTCTTCAATGATTGATCTTCAACTTTTCAGAATTTTTTCAGTAATTCTCTATGTATTTTGCTCTCTACGTTCCACTCTCTTAATTGTTGTACGTATCTTCTGATTTGTCCATGCACTCCTTTAAATAGATCTTCAATATATTTCCATAAATAAGATTCTGCACACCATGGAAACAAGGTATAATTAGAAATCAAATCTTTCCATGAAGTAATAATAAATATCAACAAATTTAAAAGTTGTCTAAGAAAGACAAAACTCTAAATATAGAGATTAAATTCAATAAAAAAATAATTTAAAAGACATATGCTCGACATGTTCTTTCACAAATGATCCCAACAAAGATAATAATAATCACGATGATGATAAGTTAAAGCGATCAATCGTTGAATCACTGTCATCGTCTTCAAAAGAAGCCGATAAATGTATCCATTGGTGGAGCCATTTGCTTGATGCAACGGAGGATAAATTAGAGACAGGCATCCTGTTTCTTGATCATGAAGGGAAAGAAGCGGGATTTTGGGATGGGACAGACCAATCCCGCGGAATTAATGAATGAGTTGACGACTGATCATGATTTCGACTTTTGAAGTTTGATCACTATGGGGGCTATTAGGGTTTGCATGGAAATTATTTGAATATTCGTTGGGATAATTTGATTTCAACTATCCGTATATGTGTGCATGGACATTGGTTTGCTAGCTATATTGATTATCGTATAGTCGATTCGTATAATTTTCTTCGATTTAATTTATTCCTTTGCTAATATATATTGTAAGTGCGGATAAAACTTAGCTGGGATTTTTCAAAGTTTCAACATTTTTTTATTTTTTAATTATTTTTTCTTTAAAAAAAAAGGAACTTTAATTTGAATCGAAAGAATTGATCAATCTTGACAAACAAAAATATATAGAACTGAAAATAAATGAAAGTTAAAAACATTTAATTTGATTAACATAAAATGATAAATACTCGGAAATACGGAATGCATAAATTATCTAGATTCACTAGTTGGATCCAAATAGTACAGTGTGATATTAATTTTTACTGCACAGCTTGATGAAAGACTGTGTAATTAATGTTGTAAAATTTAAAATAAAATTTGTATAGGAATTTGAGATCATCATATTCAGGAACAAATTAAACAAATTAATTTTTGAGAGAGTAGTAGCTAAACGTCATTAATGGAACACAATTTGTGACACGGCCGTAATTAATAATCTGATTGCAATAAAGGATGGAATTAGAAAATAGCTAACTATCCAGTATCCATTATTTGGATCCATTTCCTTCGTCTTCATGAGGCCGAGTGCCAATTTCTTTTTTTCTTTTTAAAAATTATGTATTAAGTTAAGCTAAATGGATTTCTAGCCCGATGTCCCAATCTAAAAATAAAAGAAAGCCCAGTGGGTAGCCCAACCACCTATGAATTGGATCCATTTCCTTCGTATTCACGAGGCCGGCCTAAAGGATGAAACCGTTCGAAATACGAAATTGTAATTGGATTGTCCAATCACCCGAAAATATGTCAATATATGATTAATTTTTTTTAAAAAAAATTAATATCATTGAGACTATGTCTATATACGTATAGATCCTTTCTAGCTGAAGCCGTTTGAGAGAGGAACTCGAACCTGACCCGTTCATATAACGAGCCGTGTTGGCACTAAGGTCGAGTCTTGGCATGTCGCGGTGTAGGGAATACCATCTGGACATGATATATCGAACTACATATAATGTACTAAGTGATACTGCATTTAGGATGTTACACGGTTTAAAATGCGACTACCTCTAGATGTGCCCTAGCTATCTAGCATTGTGGTGACGTGGGGAACCTAATTTCTTTTGGTATACGAAGCTGATCAGGTTGGATTGCTAGCCGTGGCGTAAGAGTCGCAAGAAATGGACGGCTACCTATTAGTAACACGAGCACTGGTCGGTTGGCTAGTGTAAGGCAGCTGGTTCCCTTGAAGTTTTGAATTTGAACTCTTGAAGAAAATTGGAGAGAACGGCTTTCTTTGACTATGTTTTTCGTTGTGTTTAAGTTGAAAATTTTAGGACCCGTGATTCTCGAACACAACGAAATATAAAATTTTATATAATTTTATCATAAATTAAGGATTTATCCACTCGATAAATAATAATCCTTTGGAAAGTCCTGACTAGGTGGACTCGTCAATGGAGCACCCATATATATGTATGTTTGAACATCTATATCTATGTCTTTCCTTACCAATGAAACGTGGTTGATCAATCAACCAGGAACTTGGTCAAATATATATATATGTGTATGTGTGTATGATTGTCATCATATGTAAAACTATCCTATTTATTATACTAATATATTCGAGGTATTTATATATGCAACTTGCATGAGTACACAGATAAAATAAATTTCAAAATAAAACATAAATTATATTAAAATAAAGATTGTTTATTAAACACAATTCAATTAAATCTCGATCTAACAATTAACCTACAGGACATCTACGTATTCTAACAAGAAATGGGGAGTGCGTGTTCCTCTTGCTTGGTACTGGGTTGGCAAAGATATCCATCGTTCAAATAATCAATCAATAGGTGCAATTAAATAGTTGGCACAACTAGATTCAATCAAATAATAAATTAATTAGCTACAATTGAATGAGTAGTTAAGGATTAATAACGTTTTTCGATTGGTTTAGACAAGGTAAATGTAAAATTATATTTGTGTGCCCATGAAACTACAAGTTGATTCATTTTTTTATTTTTATTTTTTCAAAAAAACAACTCCTCAAAACTTTTGAAACAATTAACAAATTATCACTGTAGCATATGATTCAAAACACTTTTACGTGTACAACGCAAGAATTCAATTTTCCGAATGAGGATTTCATATATATATATATATATATTATATATATATATATATATGTTGGGTGCAGGGCACCACATCAATTTTTCTTTTTTTTTTTTAATTTTTTTAGTGAATTGGACCAATGCTCATCTCTCGAAACCGCTTTGTCTGCACTGCTTTTTCTCTCGGGAGGGAAACTCCGCCGCCTCCGCGCCTCGAGGTCGCCGCTCCTCAGCCGGCTCGAGGAGAAGATTCCGTCGGAGGATCTCCTACTCCGCCCGTGCACCTCGCTGCTCCCTACACCCCTTTCCTCAAGAAACACACAAATTCAAGAGTTCCAACAGGGGATTTGATGCATAAAAAGGTGGTGATGGGGAGGAGGTGGTGGTGGTGATTTGTGATAGGTGATGCGTTGAGGGGTCGTCGTACCTTGGGAAGGCGTGTTAATGATTGAGTTGTGATAGGTTGCGAGCGGATATGACGAGGGGATGCGGAAACGGTTGAAAGACAGTGGCTTCGCGCCGAGGAGCCGGCGGCGCATGGTGTGGCCGATGTTGGGGGCGGTGATGGAGAGGTAGTTGTGATTTGTGATAGGTGATGAGCAGAGAAGGGGAGGAAGGGAAGAAGACGGGTGGGGAAGAAGACTGTTCAATGAATTGGACCCAAATTTGGGCTCAATTTTTTTAATTAAAAAATGAGTTGGGGTGCCAGCCCAATTTCCCCTGCACCCACGTAAGTATATATATATATATATATCTTTTATTATTATTATATTATTAAGTCTAAGCACCCTATATCAACTGATTTTGGTATCATGGTAAATTTTCACCATTTTATTCCTTTTATACCCTCATAACTCTCTCTCTCTCAACTTCCTTCCCACTTCTCACTACTTCTAACAACCTCCATCCTTCGAATTTCCTATCCACTATTTACAATATATTTTTTTGAATTTATTTTTATTTTTGTTTTATATTATTTCTGAAATAAAAATATAAATACTTTTAAATATCTAATTTTCGTCATTTTCATGTTTTACACACGCATCGCATGTGCCACGACGACTAATATATAATATGCAAGAGACTTTTAGTTGGTCTCTTGGTATGCCAAAATATTAAAAAATATTTTAAAAAAACACACACACTAAAACTGTTTTTCTCCACCATCTCTATTTTTTTTTATTATTTAATTATTTATATTTAATATATAATACAATCATTTTATTTATCTATTTTCAAATTTCAAATTATTTGAAAATAACTAATGAAATAGGAAATACCTAATAGAAGAAACGATGTTTTAACTACTTAGGGTAACCATTTTTAACAAAAAAAATTATTTTTATTGCTATAAATTTATTAGATTTTTTTAATTAAAATTAAGTATTAAAAAAAAACTTTCTTCACACACATCGTGTGTGCAAATATGCTAGTATATATAAATTTCGGGAAGTTAATTATAAATGTTAATGGATATATATTATTACATGCATGTAGCTAGCTAGCAAGGGCACATGATTAACTGACCATTTCTCCTCAAAATAAATATGCATGGAAGCAGCATGTTCTGATCTGCAAATTCATCTTATATATAAATAAATTTTTAATTTGAGAAAGATATCCGGGAAACATATATGTTATCAAGATTTTAGCAATGGTTACGATACTAATGTTTCTAATGGTATATTATGGAGTTTTAAATCTCCAATGTACGTATCTGCTAACTTATTATCCCCCTGCAACCACTGATTTTTCTTCGTACACTACTCGTTTCATATTATCATTAGTCATCATATAGTATGTATCGGAGTATTATCTAGTTTATAACTATATCTATCATATTGCGTTATGAATTAATCTTTTAAAAAAAACGTGAATCAGATGGTCGTTGATTTCTGGAAGAATCCCCGGAAGAACAGCAAATTAAATGATGTAAAGGGAAGTACAACCGATCCAGAAAACTATCACAAAGACGAACATCATCCAGCCCGGACCTCGTAACTTTTCTACCGTAATGATCCATTATCATCCCGGGGACATATTGGTCACGTTTGTTGATGATAAAGGGGAGGAAGAGGGATTATGGAAGGGATCACAAAACAATCCCACGGGCCGGGATTAATGGATGATCGGAGTCATGATCATTCTATGGCACCAAATGAATTGAACGATGACTTCGGCTTCGACGATGGTGCATGTTTGGGAACTCTTAGATACCGTTTGGTATCATAGATGGGATGTACGATAGGCACCATTTGGTACATGATATGATAGTGGGATAAGACACAAATTTTTACTCATCTCATGTTTTTCTCATTTTTTTGTTAACCCAATGATATCTCATGGCCCGGTATAACATTAGATAAGACTTGATGACAAATACCTCTTAACCCATAGTATTAGTGGAGGATTAGTGTTATATAGGTGAAACTGTGTGAAATTGACATTAGTAATTAAGAGAATAACACAATAATCCTACAAAATAAAAAACATATAAAACAAAATATTATTTATATTTATGTCTTGCTTATCCACATCTCATCATGTTTTTATTGATCTAGGTACCGTTTGGTACATGAGATGATAGTGGGATGAGATACAAATTTTTACTCATCCCATGTTTTTTTCATTTTTTTGTTAACCCAATGATATCTCATGGCCCGGTATAACATTAGATGTAGGCTTGATGACAAATACCTCTTAACTCATGGTATTAGTGGAGGATGAGTGAAATTGTGTGAAATTGACAATGATGATTAAGAGAATAAACACAATAATCCTAAAAAATATACAAAACCACATATTATTCATATCTATGTCTTGCTTATCGATATGTCATCATGTTTTAATTCATCTATCGTACATCCCATCCATTATACCAAACGGTATCCTAGGGTTTGGAAATTATGAGAATAAGCTTTAATTAGGATTGAATAATAAATCCATTTATGTAGACATTAATTATATATCGTATTCCTTTTTTAGGCAATTAGTTTAATAATTGTGTGCGTGTATAAATTAAATAAAGGTGTACGAATAAATTAAAATTAGATGTCATCCTTCAAGTTTAGTTTAATGGTCTTCCATTTCATATATGTATGCGAATAAAATTATAGTATTATATATTTTAATTTTTGTGAATACATATTTTAAGCTGATTAGCGTCATCATGCAAGTGATAACCCCAAATTTTGGGGGCGTGGACGAGTGAACCCTTATTTAGGGTAACACAATTTTCTAGTGAAATAAATGATTTCGTCTCGTTCCGAAAGCTCAATAACCAACGGCATCACAAACAACACATTATTTGAGACAAATTTAAAATAACACGTGTTAAATAGGTAGAATAATCATCATGATCATGTCTATGAAATTATTTAAATCACACAAAATTAATTTTTGTGATTTGATTTTCTCGATCTCGGGTAACATATGGTATAACCAAGGAGCCTTGCTAGTAATTTTCTAAACTGGAATTAGTTGTCACTGATTCAAACTCCGAAATTCCAAAGGGCCTTTTTATTTTTTTTTAAATTTTTTTTTTAAAATAAAGGGGGTGGGAGGGCTCGAACCCGAGTCATTTCATGGGAAATATAAGGTGAAACCATTGGGGCAAGACCCGGTTTTCAAAGGGCCTTTTTATAAATTTCAAAAATAACCATTGAATTGAAGCTGCAGAAGATCTACGGATTTGTTCTGAGCCCGAGACACTGTTGCTTCATTCTAAAGGTGGTAGTGAAGTCACGGCGGCGATTTTCGCGACGGCCCATGGTGGTCTGCTGGCGGGGACGGGCTGGAAGTGGCGGAAGGGGGATGGACTGGGCAAAACCGGGATCCGGATTATGGGTCTCCGGGTTGCAAAGCGGGTCTCGGTCCATGGGTTGAACACAAGCATCCTTAAATTGATTTTGGCCAATTTTTTCCACAAGCGGGTTCGGCCCCGTAAAAAATATGTCTATATATATATATATATATATATATATATATATATATATATATATATAAATAATATATAAATAATATAATGATATAATTATATTTTTAATACTAAATAATTAAACATTACTCATAATTTTAGTTTATAATAATTTTGGATTGAAATGATTTTATATTATTATTATATGCTCAATATGAAATTATACCATTACAGTTTCTTTGTTATAATTATTAATTAAAGTTGATAGATTTTGCTTATGTTGGAAATTAAGATAGGATATAATAATAAATTAATTTAAAAACAATTAATTAAAAGTCTCTACTATAATAATATAGTAGAATATTTCATGAATGTAAGCAACATTAATAGTAAAGTTTCGATCGTTTCCCCAGAACATGTTGCATAACAATCAAATCCACATAAATAACAAAACAATAATATTTGAATCAATATAATTAAATGATAAAATATCTTGTGAGATGGTTTAGCAACTCATGTTGATGAAACGTTTCGATCCAGATCATATTTACAGTAAAAAATGATATTTTTTTAGTATAAAAGTAAAAATTTTCAATAATCAAAATCAAATAGTAGACACATCTCACAAAATTGTTCTGTGAGACTGTTTCATAAGAGCTTTTTTAACTATATAATGTTGAAAATCAATCCGAAATTTGGTGATCGAGAATTCACCAAGCAAACGAAACACACATATAAGAACAATAATCCCAGAAAGCAAATAAAACCAACGCACACAGATCAATCAACCAACTCACGCGAGAGCGATTAAACGACGCAAGTATTTACGTGGTTCAGCAAAGATTTGCCTACGTCCACGGGAGAGCAACACACACTTTTATTAATCACCAACAGAAACAACCAAGCTCAAGAACAGAGCTTATTACAGAGATGGACTCAGACAAAATATCAATCTAGATACAGACACGATTCAAGCTATTGATACTTGAATCTTCCCGTCACAATCTACGCTTAGTTTTCTCCTCCGAAATCTCTCCTTCTCTCAATATATTCTAAAGAATTTTGATTTTCTGTTCTTCTCGTTGCGGCCAGCTTCCATCTGCTTATATAGAGAATTAGACCGACTTTCATCTTGGGCTTTCGGTCAACAGTAACTTACGATCCAATTATAAAGTCAACCTGGTCCAGCCCGATAAGTCTTCATTCATCAGTCTGATCTACCCTCGTACTTCGATCTGCATCGATCTGTCTTCAAGCGTATAGCTTCTCGACACTTCATCTGACTTCTAACCAAGTCACAATACTCGAGCAATCTATCTGCATGAACTCATCCGAAGACTCATCTGACCATCACATCGATCTGATCCCAATATTTGATCTGCATCATGAATTCATCTGATCACTGAACTCATCTGATCTGTACTATTTGATCCGATCTCTTCTCTATTCCCATTCAATCTGATAGAAGCATACTTCAAAAATCTCCACCTTGATTCTTTTCAGGTTGAATGATGCTCTCCATCCTAGCCCCCTTGGCTAATTTCCAATCACCGCATTAACTAAGTCCAAACATTTCTTGAACTTAGCATACGGCAGTGATTTCGTCATAGCATCTGCAGGGTTTTCTTCTGATGCTATCTTCACAAGGATCACATCTCCTTTTTCAATCACATCCCTCACGAAATGCATCTTCACATCTATGTATTTCGATCGTTCATGATAGACTTGGTGTTTCGTCAAGTGTATTGCACTTTGGTTGTCACAGTGTACTACAACTTGATCTTGTTTTACACCCAACTCCGCTATCATCCCTTTTAACCACAATCCTTCCTTTATGGCCTCGGTGACAGCTATGAATTCTGCCTCAGTGGTAGAAAGAGCAACCACTGACTGTAAATTTGACTTCCAGGTGATCGCTGTGCCATAAAAGGTGAACACATAACCAGTCAATGACTTTTTCGTGTCTAAGTTCCCAGCAAAATCCGAATCCACATATCCAACTACCGGATCAATTCCATCTTGCTGTTTCTCAAACTTCAATCCCAACCCAGTTGTGTTTATGAGATATCGGAGAATCCACTTAAGTGCTTCCCAATGATATGTTCCCGGATTAGCCATAAATCTTGACACTACACTGATTGCATATGCCAGATCAGGCCTACTACACACTATTCCATATATGAGACTCCCCACTCCACTAGCATATGGAATATCAGCCATCTTCATCTTGTCTTCTACACTTTCAGGTGACTGATTCGCAGATAGCTTCAAATGCTGTCCCAGAGGGGTCAAGACAGATTTTGCTTGATTCATGTTATACCTCAGAACAACCTTCTTCAAGTAGTTCTTCTGACTCAGATGAATCTCCTGTCTTTTCCTGTTTCTCACTATATCCATGCCCAGAATTCTCTTCGCTTTACCCAGATCTTTCATCTCAAACTCTGTGTTGAGCTGTTGTTTCAAGGATGATATCTCTGTCCTACTTTTACTTTCAATCAATATATCATCAACGTAAATCAGTAGGTACAAGATAACCTGTCTTTCATCCTTCTTCAGATAGACACATCTATCATATTGGCTTCTCACAAAACCAATATCAATCATGAACTCATCAAACCTTTTGTTCCACTGCCTCGGACTCTGCTTCAGCCCATACAATGATTTTCTCAGTAAGCAGACTTTGTTCTGGGTTTTTTGATGTATGAAGCCCTTTGGTTGTTCCATTTAAATGGTTTCTTCCAGGTCACCGTGTAGAAACGCAGTTTTCACATCCATCTGCTCAAGCTCCAAGTTGAGCTGGTTCACTAGTGCTAACATAATCCGGATGGAACAATGTTTGACCACTGGAGAATAGACCTCATTAAAATCTATCCCTTCTACTTGACCAAAACCCTTTGCAACCAATCTTGCTTTATACTTGATCTGATATGTACCAGGAGTTCCTTCCTTCTGTTTATAGATCCACTTGCATCCCAATGTCTTTTGATGCTTCGGTCTGTCTACTAGCTTCCAGGTTTGATTCTTCTCGAGTGAGTTCATCTCTTCTTTCACAGCTTCAATCCACTTGTTTTTATATTTACTCGCCATAGATTCATCATAATTATTTGGCTCTGAATACTCCACCTCCTCAGCTACTGTAAGTGCATACCAAGCCAGATCAGCTTCACCAAACCTCTTAGGAGCTCTGATCTCCCTTCTGGTTCTGTCCCTTGCAATATTGTAAGTGCTCAAATCCACTGTTTGATCTCTTGCTGTCACATTCTCATCTTGCATCTCTTCTGACCCTTCATCTGGCACAGAAGACTCCACCTCAATCGGTAGTTTATCACTGATCTGACTGTCCTTTCCATCTGTATTCATTTTATATCCCAGTTTGGATTCATCAAACTTCACATCCCTGGTGTTGAAGCACTTTGGAGCTCTTGATTCCAGGTTCCAAACCTTATAACCCTTCACACCATCCGGATACCCAATGAATATACATCTGACTGCCCTTGCTTCCAACTTGTCTTGTTTCAGATGAGCATATGCAAGACATCCGAATACCCTCAAGTTTGAGTAGTCTGTAGGTGTTCCACTCCACTTTTCCATTGGTGTCTTGAAACCAATCGCACTGGATGGACACCTATTGACCAAATAGCACGCAGTAGATAACGCTTCTCCCCAGAAGGACTTAGGTAGAGAAGCATTGATCAACATACATCTGACCCTTTCCAGAAGAGTTCTGTTCATTCTTTCTGCCAGGACATTTTGTTGTGGCATTCCTGCCACTGTTCTGTGTTTGGTAATGCCTTTCTCCTTACATAGCTTGACAAACTTATCTGATAAGTATTACAGCCCGTTATCTGTTCTCAGGTGTTTAACTCTTCGATAACTCTTGTTCTCAACTGCCAGCAGCCATTCTCTAAACTTGTCATATGCTTCATCCTTAGTCTTTAAGATGAATATCCATACTCTCCTTGAGTAATCATCTATCAAAGACATGAAGTATTTGCCTCCACCATGAGTTTCTGTCCGAGAAGGACCCCATAGATCTGAATGAATGTAGGCCAATGGTTGCTCAGTTGTGTGACTTCCTTGACCAAACGATACTCTTTTTGATTTCCCAAGAGCACAACTATCACACAACTCAAGTGATTCGATCTTATCTCCACCTAACAGACCCTGTTTAGACAGTTCATGTAATCCCTTCTCACTTACATGTCCAAGCCTCAGATGCCATAGCTTGGTTCTGTCTTGCTGTTCCTGAATACTTGCTGTACTTCCAATAATCGTTTCACCTTGTAGTACATACATGAGGTTCCTCTTGACAGCCTTCATCACAATCAGAGATCCTTTAGATACTGAGATATTGCCTACTCCTGATTTGAATGAATATCCCTCTGAGCATCAAGTGTTCCTAATGATATCAAGTTTTTCTTCAACTCGGGCACATACCTCACCTTGGTGAGTACTCTGTCGATCTCATCATGCATCCTTATTCTGATATTTCCAGAGCCCTTTATTCTGCATGATTGATTATTTCCCAACAACACCATGCTCTGATCTGATTCCTCCAATTTTTCAAACCAAGATCTTATAGGACACATGTGAAAGGAGCATCCTGAATCCAATATCCATTCGTGGTTCTGATCATCTTTAGAAACCACCAATACTTCTGTCGAGTCATATCCATCTGTAGCTACGGCCAGAGTACCATCATCCTTGGGTTTTTCATGTTGCTTCCCTTTCCTTTCCGAACAATCTCTTCGCAGATGTCCAACCTTCTGACAAGCATAGCACTTCATATCACCCAAATTTCTGTTCTGGTATCTTTCTTGACTCTTCGATCTGGAATTTGGCCTGTATTTTCCATTGGATGTTCTCTTATCACTTCTGCCCCTCGCCATAAGATCTTCTCCATGTGATTCAGTGTTTGTGTTTGACTTTATCTGATGTTCCTTGGATTAAATAGCAGACATAACTTCTTCCAATGTTATCGTCTGTTCTCTTCCATATAGCAAAGCATCCCTGAAATTTTCATATGCTTTAGGAAGAGCATTCAGAATTATCAAAGCCCGATCTTCATCCTCAAGCTTTACTTCAATATTCTCCAAGTCATCCAATATCTTGGTGAATTCTTCGATCTGGTCTTCAAGGTTCTTCTCATCCTTAATCACAAGGAATACAATCTCTGTTTCATGTATAGACGATTAGCCAGGGATTTTGTCATGTATAAATTTTTGAGTTTAAGCCACACCGCCGCTGCAGATTCTTCTCTGGCCACCTCCCGAAGAGGTCTATCTCCCAGACAGAGAATAATTGCACTGTGTACTTTCTCGAGCAATTCATCCTTGTTCTTTATCTCATCGGACATCTCCTCCTTCTTCTTAAGAGCCTCCACCAATCCTTGTTGTATCAGGATTGCCCGCATCTTAATTCTCCAGAGCGAGAAATCGTTCTTGCCTGTGAACTTCTCAATATCAAACTTCATTGATCCCACCATCTTTGCTTAGTTTCCCACAGACGGCGCCACTTGTTGGGAATCAATCCGAAATTTGATGATCGAGAATTCATCAAGCAAACGAAACACACAGATAAGAACAATAATCCCAGAAGAAGATAAAACCAATGTACACAGATCAATCAACCAACTCATGCGAAAGCGATTAAACGACGCAAGTATTTACGTGGTTCAACAAAGATTTGCCTACGTCCACGGGAGAGCAACACACACTTTTATTAATCACCAACAGAAACAACCAAGCTCAAGAACATATCTTATTACAGAGATGGACTCAGACAAACTATCAAGCTCGATACAGACACGATGCAAGCTATTGATACTTGAATCTTTCTGTCACAATCTACGCTTAGTTTTCTCCTCCGAAATCTCTCCTTCTTCTCTCAATATATTCTGAAGAATTTTGATTTTCTGTTCTTCTCGTTGCGGCCAGCTTTCATCTGCTTATATAGAGAATTAGACCGACTTTCATCTTGGGCTTTAGGTCAACAGTAACTTACGACCCAATTATAAAGTCAACCTGGTCCAGCCCGATAAGTCTTCATTCATCAGTCTGATCTACCCTCGTACTTCGATCTGCATCGATCTGTCTTCAAGCGTATAGCTTCTCGACACTTCATCTGACTTCTAACCAAGTCACAATACTCGAGCAATCTATCTGCATGAACTCATCCGAAGACTCATCTGACCATCACATCGATCTGATCCCAATATTTGATCTGCATCATGAATTCATCTGATCACTGAACTCATCTGATCTGCACTATTTGATCTGATTTCTTCTCTATTCTCATTCAATCTGATAGAAGCATACTTCAACATATAATGTCAATAATGTTAAATAACTAACTTATATGTAATTTATAAATGTTATATCTTATCTGTTTTTATATTTTTTAATTATTAAATATTATATTAAATTAATATAAACTTTTGAATATTTAATATTAATTCATCATTTCAGTACTGAAAAATAGCACAAAAAATAATTAGTATAAAAAATATTTTTTATTAAAAAATATACATGCATTGCGTCTAAGGGATGCTATTAAATGTATGTATATATATATATATATATATATATATATATATATATATATATATATATATATATATATATATTTCTTTGCACCATGTTGGAAATCTGAAAATTTGGATTAAATTATTAATAAAAACTAATACTCGGGAGCACGAGTTGCGTGCTTATGAAATACATTTTTTAAATAAAAACTAAAAAAATAGAGAACAATTTTGAAGTTCTTTTTTGTAAATAAATAAATAAATTTTATAAATGTGGTATTTTCGTAAATAAGTAATTATCAATGGACAAAATAAAATGATATTTTAATAATTAAATATATACACACTAAAGGATAAAATAAAGAAGAGTAGGTCATATCAATATATCAACTCCTCAACTTTAATAAAGTACTGACATAACCGTACACACGCGTTACATGTGCATAAACTAATATAATATATTTAGTATTATATGTTATATATAAATATTATATTTTTTTAATAATTTTTTAATATTTTTTTTTGTTTCTAAAATAATATGAAAGTAAATTTATAAGTTACTTATCATTTTATCATATCTATAATGGTTAGTTGAAAAAAATATGAATATTTATATAATTAAATAAAATCAAATTTACTTATTTACATTATATAAGGGCAGTTTTGAAAAAAAAAATTTGGTGTCCTTACTCTAAGTTGCTCAACTATTATATATAGTATAAATATATAGATATAGATATAGAATAAATTAATGGGTAATGCTACATGTACACTGAAGGTTACACGTTGGGTTACACAATGTACTTGAAATTACATTATTATCCCTGTGCTTTATTTGGAAAAAATATTTAAAAAATACATGTAGGATAATCATGTAATTTCAAGTGCATTGTGTAACCAAACGTGTAACCTTCAGTGTACATGTAGCATTACCCTAGATTAATTCCATGCAATTTTAGTACATAGTGTTTGGATTTTTAGGCGTGAATCGACGGTTCCGATTCCAATTAATTAAACCGGAACTGAACTACTTGGATACGGTGTAGACTCCGGTTTTCGATGGTTGCGGCTATAGTCTGAATCGATGTGAACTAAAATAAATTTGAAAACAAAACGATGACAATAACAATGCATTATATGTGACAGTGGAACTAAAGTTTTAAACATATTATACTATAAAATAGCATTAATGATTAGTTTTTGTTTGAAAGTAAATAAAAATTAACAAGGGGTTAAATCCAATTTATCAAGATCAAACAGTTTAAAGCTCGAGTTCCTTGATCTTTATAAAAATTTATCCGAACCACTTGTAATATATGTCCACAGTTTTGGTTCCAATATTTAAAAAACAATTTGGATTGGATTCGACGAATCGAACGACTACACGTAAGTATACATGTCATCCGGTCCCACGAAGCAAGGTCCCCGTCCAATTTATGGGCAGGAGTACCCTTTTGTTTATTTTATTACAATAAATGACCTTATCCGATTCTGACACTGACTGTGATACGGGCCCGAATTTATTCATTTATTTACTTTGTGGTCGGGGGTTGACACTTGACGTATAGTTTTTTGAGAGGGACACTTGACGACATATATGAAAAGGAATATTCCTCCACAAAAGGCTTTTTTTTTTCTTTTTTTTTTCTTTTTTTTTTTTTTTGAAAAAAAAATCCTCCACCAAAGATTTCAGCGTACACATAAACGGTAAACCACACATCAATATTAAAATAAATAAATAAATAAATAAAACACACATCGAACATACGTTTTTAGTATTTTTAAGATATATTTAGAATTTCAATTCTGAAGTTTAACATATCCATATTTTTATATAATTCTTCATAGAAACTTCAATGAGATCATCTCACAGCTCAACTTTGTGATTGAATTTTGACTCGACTCGTGAAAATATACGTTTGTTTTAGTAAAAATATATGTTTTATGTTAAAAGTATTATTTTTCAATTCAAATATGGATCACTCTATCCATCTCACAGATATAGTTTATGAAATCGTCTCACGAGAGACCAAACATTGATGATTCCTGGCAGTGCAACATGGGATATTGAACAACTCAATGAGTTCTTTTGCGAGCAGGATGTTGCTGCAATTACGAGCATACCACTGATTTGTAATGCTGGCCCAGATTGTTGTATTTGACACTTTACTAAAAATGATATTTATTCAGTCAAGTCAAGGTACAAAGGTGGCGATGGATTTGGAAGAGAGGGTAAATAATGATGTTTGTGTCAACTGGAAATATTTATGGCAAATTCGGATACCTTCGAAAGTCAAGAGCTTTTTATGGAGAGTTGGTCGTGATTGTTTACCGACGAGAGATAATTTGGCAAGGAGGGGTGTTCCGATTCCTATTGTTTGTGTTATTTGCGGGTTGGAAATTGAGAATACTTGACATTCTTTAGTGAATTGTACATTTGCAGAGAGTTGTTGTGTAACGCTCCGATTTATCTTAATCGGCTTTATTTGAGATAATCGAAGATTTCAGAGTTCAAGAGCCGACTTGATTTTGATCAGGGTCCTTTTTGCAAATTTTGGATTTTTCAGGGACTAAAATGCAAATACTGGAATTGTTAGATATTTAAGCTTGAGATGGACTTTTCTTCCTCATTCCCTTCTTCCTCCTCACGCCTCCCCCATTGTTGAACGCCCAAAACCCTTTCCAAGCTTTTAGATTTCTCCCCGAGCTCGATCCGTCAGTTGGAATTTATTCCGAAGGCAGATTAGCGATCACGGCTGAGAGAGCTTCGTTCTATCGTAATTATTTCTCCGATCAAATACATTCTAGTTTTGGGATGTCGTTAGAATCGATTGAGTTGCTAGTATGTTGTTCTTGGCAGAGTTCTGATCGTTTATTCTCTGTCGGTTTTGAAATAGAGCGTCGTTCGGAATTGTTATGAATTTTAGAAGGGATTTTCGAAAAAGTGAGTTTTGTGATTTGTTAGAATTGGTTGTTTTGATGGATTGTTGGTTGAATGGAGTCTATTGGATTGATATTATGCTGTCTGCATTTCCGATTTTATCAGATTATAGCCGTTATGCCGCCGGTTTGAATTTTGGGCTATAGTTTGGTTTGAATTGAATCAAACCGTTTTCAGTCGAGTTGGATTGTCGATATTGATCTCGAGCCTTTATTACTTCTTTTACAGATTCGTTTGCAGTACTTTGAGTTTCGAGATTTCAAGAGTTGTATCGCTTTGAAGATTGTAGCCGGTATAGTATCGATTTCTTATTATCGATTGAGGAAGTTTGATTGAATCTTGATTGAGGAATTGTTGTTGTTTCCAGGTTTTGGAGCATCGACGTTGTTGAAAGAGATATAAGATGACTTAGACTGGAATGGAACGTGTGACTCGAATCCGACTTGATTCGAGTGTTCCGAAAAAATCACGTACTTGCATGTTATTTGATTATTTGAGTTATTTGAGTTATGTTTTGCATTGCATTCATATTGAACTAAGAATCCTTGATTTGAGCAACGGGCAGGACGACCCTTTTATGATAGACGTTTTGGGGATTATATTGTGAGTGGCCTGGGTGTAGCCGTTTCACCTAGTGCTAGCATACTCCTTATAGTCGCACCAAAGTCTAGAGGATGGAGATACGTAGCACCACCTCATTCGGGAGAGTCGGTGAGTTGTTTACGTGATCTCGTCCTCGGGATCCCAAAAGCAAAAGCAGCAACTCTTTTGATTATCCGACTTGATAATCCCAGATTTAAAGACATGCATTGCATTTATGCATCTGAATTGAGTTTATATATGCTTTTGGAATTGCATGGTTGTTAATTGAATATCTGGAAGTTGATGCATTTCGTTTGAGATGTTTTTATGATATGCATGTTTGTCTCTTTTACTGGGAATTATATTCTTACCAGATTATCCGGCTGTTGTCTTTGTTTGTATGTGTACTTGGCAACAGGTGGGGCAGGACCGAGTCAGCGAAGGCCTGGTTAACATGAAGAGGGAGAGCTAGTAGTGAGACTCGGTTTAGAAGTCGTGTCAATATGTTTATCTAGTTATATTAGAACATGTTTAGATCTCGAACTTCGTTGTTTATGTTGTATCGATTATGCGAGTCTTATGTTGCATGTTATAGATTGGTTCGTAGTTGATCAACGCTAGCATTTCATGTAATAACTGGAGAAGTTATGTTTTTAATGCATGAATTTGAGTTTGATGCATGGAATAACTTTTAGTTTGAGCTGCCAAGATTTTTCTGCTCTGTTCTGTTTCTGCTGCAGGGGGGCGCCCGAGCTGCAGTTTTTAGCAGCCCGAGCGCACCCCAGTTCAAGTAATCCAGCAGCGCTGAACTTTAGGGCGCGCTCGAGCGACAGTTTTTGCCCGCCCGAGCGCACCCCCCTTTTTATTGTTCAGCAGTGCTGGAGTTTAGGACGCGCTCGAGCGGCAGTTTTTGCCCGCCCGAGCGCAGCCTCCTTTAAAAAAAAAAAATTTTCTTTCTTACTTTGGTCTTGGATTTTGTATGCTTAATTGTTGTTTAAGCCAAGATTAGTTGTTTAGAACCGAGGTCTCACATTAAGTGGTATCAGAGTGATAAGATTCTTGGACTGAATTTAGAAGTGAGCGGAGTAGATCGAGTCCGCATGAATTGATTCTCGCATGTGATTGAGTTATTTAAATTGATTTATTTAGATACCATGCGAGCATGCTTTATTGTTGAGAATTATTTGAGTTACATGATTTTGTGATTTGAAATATGAAGCATGAATTATTTGAGATATGAACTGTATTTCACCTGTATCCGGAATTCTGAGAGGTTTCAAGGGCACCGAATTGCAGCGATTGAGATATCTTGTGTCCTAACCTTTGATTATCAGATGGGTCCTCGACGAGTTATTAATAGAAATTCACCGCCAGTTATTCCTACAACTGAGCAAGCTAGTACTGAAACGGTTGAGATGGATGCTTCAGTGACGCCTATGGAAACCTTGCTGAAGAGGTTTCAGTCGTTCAATCCGCCGTTGTTGATGGGTTCAGAAAATCCAGTTGACTATGAGAGTTGGTTGGATGATATCGATCAGTTGTTCGATTCCATCGATTACACAGATGACCGTCGAATCAGGTTAGTCATTCATCAGCTTCATGGGGTTGCTAAGAGTTGGTGGATCATGACAAAGAAAGCAATGGAGAATAGAGGTACGAAAGTTACTTGGACTCTTTTCAAATCTGAATTTTATAAGCGGTTTTTCCCTATCTCGTACCGTAAGGATAAGGGAGCTGAGTTTGCCAATCTGAGGCAAGAGAATCTGAACATTGAAGAGTACGTAGCCAAGTTTGATAGTCTGTTGCGTTTTGCACCGCTAATTGCCGGTGATGAGGAAGCTAAAGCCGACCATTTCATTAATGGCTTGAATCCTGATATCTTCACGTTGGTAAATACTGCTAGGCCAGATAATTTTGCGGATGCCATGAATCACGCAAAAGGAGCTGAAGCAGGTTTGTGGAGACAGAGAGGAAATCAGTTTGTGCCTCAGCAGCAGCAAGGACAGTTTCAGGCACAATCTTCTCAATACCAAAACCAACCGTTCCATTACCAGAATCAATCCTTTCAGTTTCAGCACCAACCACCGAGTTCTAAGGGTGGTAGCAGTGGAGGTAACAGGAAGGATTACTATCTCCTGAAGGAGAAGCATTTTAAGAAGCACGGAACCAGTTCTTCGAGATCTAGTGGTTCGAGGCAGTATGGATCGGGATAGAGTTCGGGACAGTCAGACATGTCTTGTGCCAACTGCGGAGGTCGTCACTCGAGTGATCAGTGTAGAGGTATTTTTGGAAGCTGTCATATTTGTAACCAGGCGGGGCATTTTGCGAGAACGTGTCCTCAGCGTGTTCCTCAGCAAGCTCAGAGTGGAATTTTCCCGAGACAAACAGCTCAGCCTCAGCAGCAAGCACCTACTGTCCACTCTTTCCAACCTCAGCAACAGAATGTGTAGGAAGGTAATCAGTATGCAAGTCAGCCTCCCAGACAGCAGGCACGAGTTTTTGCTCTGTCTGAGGATCCGCAGACTCAGGCTGCACCCGATAATAACAGATCAGGTAACGTTCGATATTGAGTTTCCTATTCTTATTGGAATGTTAGATACTGGCGAATCTCTTTCCTTCCTATTGAAGAATCTGTATATGTTTAACGTGCCTCTTTTAAATTGTTGAATCGTTCGAATTGATGAATGCTCCAGTAGTGTTGTTAACTTCTGTTAACCGAATCTTTCAGAAGAATTAGTTGAGACTAGGAATTCTTATCGTTGATTTCTTATCTTTTGGAATGAGAATTGTGCCGATCTTTCAGAGTTTTTGAGAATCGTATAGCAGATATTAGTACCAAGCAGTTGTTGTTATTCTTCAATGTCGGAATTCTTTTGGATTGGAGGGTCTTCTTCGATTGTTTGAGTTAATGATGGAATTTGTGCCGATCAACGCTCTCTTCTTATCGAGATTTTGGGATGTATTCTTATTCAGAGGAATCGCGCTATAGTCTGGACATCGGGATAGCTGAAGACGCTCGAGACTCAATGTCTGAATCTAGACTTCGAGCTCACAGCGATCTTATTGATTTGGGGATCTGTTATCTTTTTTTTCTTATGAAGAGATTTCCGTGATCTTTTCTTTGATTAGGGAGTTGGAGTAATTGTTTTCACAGTTGGAGCTGATTTGGAGGCAGAAAAGAGGATTAGATTGTTTGAGATTTCTGACTGCGAATTTTTATCTGAGGAATTGTATGCAGCAACCGATGTTTAGAGCTGTTCTTATTTTATCTACTATCTGATTTGATTGACCGATTGTTGGAATCTGCTACCGTATTCCATACAGAATGACTTTCATTCAAGATTAGAGGATTGAGATCTTGTCAGAGGTCGTCAGATGTCATGTTTTGCCGAAGTCTATCAGTTTAGACAGAGATCCTTGATGCACTCATGCTTTCGGCAAGGACTTCGATGAAATTTTGTTGTCTGATTTTATCTTTTTCAGTTCGATATCCTCAAAACCATAGACAGCCAGATTAGACGAGTTGAACTTTTGACGTTATGCCATGAGTTTTAGTGCTCGACTTAGCACTAGTTGGCAGAACTCCGGATTCTTGGAGACTTCGTACAACGACAGCTTTTTGGTGAATTCTTGAATGCACTTTTCAAGATTTGTACGAGAAGAAAAGAAGATCCCCGTTGTTTGGAAGTGATTTTCTGTGTCACCTGTTTTGGAACCAGAGATGAAACGAATTGTGACTAAGCATAGGAAGATTATTCTGACGAGAATGAGTCGACTTTGGATTGACGTACTTGAAGGAGTAAGTTGAGAGACACAGTTCGTGTTGGAATCGTGTTGATTTCGAGGACGAAATCTTTTCTTAGAGGGGGAGAATTGTAACGCCCCGATTTTATCTTAATCGACTTTATTTGAGATAATCGGAGATTCCAGAGTTCAAGAGCCGACTTGATTTTGATCAGGGTCCTTTTTGCAAATTTCGGATTTTTCAGGGACTAAAATGCAAATACTGGAATTGTTAGATATTTAAGCTTGAGATTGACTTTTCTTCCTCATTCCCTTCTTCCTCCTCACGCCTCCCCCATTGTTGAACGCCCAAAACCCTTTCCAAGCTTTTAGATTTCTCCCCGAGCTCGATCCGTCCGTTGGAATTTATTTCTGAAGGCAGATTAGCGATCACGGCTGAGAGAGCTTCGTTCTATCGTAAGTATTTCTCCGATCAAATAAATTCTAGTTTTGGGATGTCGTTAGAATCGATTGAGTTGCTAGTATGTTGTTCTTGGCAGAGTTCTGATCGTTTATTCTCTGTCGATTTTGAAATAGAGCGTCGTTCGGAATTGTTATGAATTTTAGAAGGGATTTTCGAAAAAGTGAGTTTTGTGATTTGTTAGAATTGGTTGTTTTGATGGATTGTTGGTTGAATGGAGTCTATTGGATTGATATTATGCTGTCTGCGTTTCCGGTTTTATCAGATTATAGCCGTTATGCCGGCGGTTTGAATTTTGGGCTATAGTTTGGTTTGAATTGAATCAAACCGTTTTCAGTCGAGTTGTATTGTCGATATTGATCTCGAGCCTTTATTACTTCTTTTACAGATTCGTTTGCAGTCCTTTGAGTTTCGAGATTTCAAGAGTTGTATCACTTTGAAGATTGTAGCCGGTATAGTATCGATTTCTTATTATCGATTGAGGAAGTTTGATTGAATCTTGATTGAGGAATCGTTGTTGTTTCCAGGTTTTGGAGCATCGACGTTGTTGAAAGAGGTATAAGATGACTTAGACTGGAATGGAACGTGTGACTCGAATTCGACTTGATTCGAGTATTCCGGAAAAATCACGTACTTGCATGTTATTTGATTATTTGAGTTATTTGAGTTATGTTTTGCATTGCATTCATATTGAACTAAGAATCCTTGATTTGAGCAACGGGCAGGACGACCCTTTTATGATAGACGTTTTGGGGATTATATTGTGAGTGGCCTGGGTATAGCCGTTTCACCTAGTGCTAGCATACTCCTTATAGTCGCACCAAAGTCTAGAGGATGGAGATACGTAGCACCACCTCAATCGGGAGAGTCGGTGAATTGTTTACGTGATCTCGTCCTCGGGATCCCAAAAGCAAAAGCAGCAACTCTTTTGATTATCCGACTTGATAATCCCAGATTTAAAGACATGCATTGCATTTATGCATCTGAATTGAGTTTATATATGCTTTTGGAATTTCATGGTTGTTAATTGAATATCTGGAAGTTGATGCATTTCGTTTGAGATGTTTTTATGATATGCATGTTTGTCTCTTTTACTGGGAATTATATTCTCACCGGATTATCCGGCTGTTGTCTTTGTTTGTATGTGTACTTGGCAACAGGTGGGGCAGGACCGAGTCAGCGAAGGCCTGGTTAACATGAAGAGGGAGAGCTAGTAGTGAGACTCGGTTTAGAAGTCGTGTCAATATGTTTATCTAGTTATATTAGAACATGTTTAGATCTCGAACTTCGTTGTTTATGTTGTATCGATTATGCGAGTCTTATGTTGCATGTTATAGACTGGTTCGTAGTTGATCAACGCTAGCATTTCATGTAATAACTGGAGAAGTTATGTTTTTAATGCATGAATTTGAGTTTGATGTATGGAATAACTTTTAGTTTGAGCTGCCAAGCTTTTTCTGCTCTGTTCTGTTTCTGCTGCAGGGGGGCGCCCGAGCTGTAGTTTTTAGCAGCCCGAGCGCACCCCAGTTCGAGTAATCCAGCAGCGCTGAACTTTAGGGCGCGCTCGAGCGGCAGTTTTTGCCCGCCCGAGCGCACCCCCCTTTTAAAAAAAAAATTTTCTTTCTTACTTTGGTCTTGGATCTTGTATACTTAATTGTTGTTTAAGCCGAGATTAGTTGTTTAGAACCGAGGTCTCACATGTTGGCAAGTGGCAGGTTTGTATGAAATCATTTATGGTGTTGCGTCGACTTCAGATTCTGTGGTAGAATGGTTGTTTAAGATGATTGATAAGTTGAAGGAACCGCGTATGCTAAGTTTGCTATGGTTGCTTGGGCTATTTGGAAGCAAAGGAATAACAAATTTTGGAACTCGTCGTATCTCTCACCTTATAATACAGTTTATACAGCTTTTACTGCTGTTGGGATTTGGCCCAACTTATTATCCCAGCCCACTACCCATCAAATATATAATTTCCATTTCCCTAATCTGAAGAGTGAGTGCGTTCCATTTGCTTTCTGGGTGAGCAGCCGCACTCCCCACTTTGAGAAGAGAGAATGATCGTGAGATGGGAAAGTGAAACCTGTACGAGTACGGTGGCGGTGCGATCGATGATCTCCCAACAGTGGTATCAGAACTTGGTTGTCGTTGGTCGTCGCCGCCGGAGCAGTCGCCGGAGCCGCTGGACGCTGCCGCCGATGCTGCCGCCACCGCCGCCTGGACCGCCGTCTGTCCGTCGCTGCCGTCGAGAGCTGCTACAGCCGTGGCCTTCTCTTGGACAGCCGCTGATGTTGACGCCGCCGCTGGAAGCTAGGTGCTGTCCACCGTGCCGTCGTCTCTGGTTTGTTGGAATCGAAACTCTTGCGATGAGTTTCGCTCTGGTAAATTGGCTGGAACCGCTTTTATCGCTTTAGTAGCGTAACCGCTGGCCGCGGATTTATGTGTTTAGATTATGTGTTGGTAGAATCCTAGGAGTGTGCATGTGTTGCTGGTAGAAGTCTAGAATTTATGTATATGCATTTGTTGCTGGTAGAATCCTAGGTTTTGTATGCATGTGTTGCTGATAGAAGTCTAGGATTTTTTGTGTGTTTGGTTACTGTCGTGTTTCCATGTTTTTGCGTTTCTTTGTGATTCGCCCGTGTCTTTGTGACCATGTGCATGTTTTCTGTGTGAAAATGTGTTAGCTTTGTGCTTGTGTCTCTTTGTGAGACCTGTGTCTTTGTGACTATGTGCATTTTTTCTGTGTGAAATTTGCTAGTATGTTTTTTTTCTATTTTTTATGTGTGAAAAATAGTTGTCTCGATATTTTTCAGAACTTGACTGGGTTCCAATCGAGGTGGAGCATTTATTTGGTTCGAGTCTTGTTTTGAAAATGTTGAAAAGTTTAATCTTTTTTTGGAAAATTTTAAACTTTGATATGTTTGACAGATGTGTTCTGTTTTGGATGTAGTGTCGTAGCTTACTTTGTGTTTTCTACATGTTATTTTGCTAGTACTGACTTTGTGTCTTCTGTTGGGACGATGATGATGGCTATAGGTGACTATCGTAACTAGTGAACCGGTGTTGGGCCAAAAGGTGGAGATTGTTGGGCTTTGGCCCAACTTATTATCCCAGCCCACTACCCATCAAATATATAATTTTCCTTTCCCTAATCTGAAGAGTGAGTGCATTCCATTTGCTTTCTGGGTGAGCAGCCGCACTCCCCACTTTGAGAGAGAGAATGATCGTGAGATGGGAAAGTGAAACCCGTACGAGTACGGCAGCGTGCGATCGACGATCTCCCAACAACTGCTTTGTATGAATGGATCGCATTGAAGTACCAAGAGATACCGGGTGAAGTTAATCATCGTAATACTCCTAAATGTGAGATGTGGCACCCTCCACCCTTTTCATATGTTAAATGTAATACTGATGCGGCCTTTCCAGAAGATGCAGGGGTTACTGGATTTGGTATGGTACTGCGAGATGTTTAAGGTGTATTTATAGGGGGACGGTCTTCTGTTTTTCATGGTAGGTTACAGATTCCTGAAGTTGAAGCTATGAGAATCTTGGAAGCTCTCTCTTGGGTGCGCAATCTGGGGTTTCAAAAGGTAATCTTTGAATCAGACTCGAAAATTGTGGTTGATGCGTTGGGATCTTCAGTAAATGATTTATCTGAACTTGCTTCTATTGTCTCTCAATGTAAGATAATCATTAATGCATATTCTGAGTTTATAGTACGGTTTGTGCCTAGAAAAGCAAATGAAATTGCTCATGTTGTTGCTAGGAATGCATATTGTTTTCCTAGCTCTAGTTCATGGGTTGAGACACCAACATCTGTGGTAGCCCTTTCTCTCACTCGTTTGTAATCGTGTTGATCATTTTAATATAAGTATTTGATTGTGTTTGTTTCAAAAAATTTTTATTAATTTATGATATTGACAGACATAATATTTTTATGTTATAGTTTTTAATATTTTGTTTTTCGAAGTACTATATATTTATGATTTATCATGTTTAGGGTTTAGCTTTTTGTCAAGGTCTAGCTGTCGTACTATGTGGCTCTTTTTTCAATTGTGAAATAATGTTTTTTATTTTGTTGGGAAAAAATTGGAGAAAACTTCTAAAATTATTTAAATTACCTGCTGGCACATAAAAAGACATTAATCCATAGTACTTATTAAATGGGTTGGGCTACCCAAACTGATAATTCTTAGTGACAGGTACAAAAATGAATTGTCATTTATTGTTATTTGGGACATATATGCAATTTCCCGGGATCTGTCAACAGAGAACTAGAGACAATTTGAAATGCCATTTTATTTTCAAATAGATATATGACCGATCTTACACCAGGTAAAATAATAGACAAACAGGATATTATATGCACAAATTAAATGATTATAAAAATAAGATAATATATTAAAACGAAAATTCTTGTTAATTTTTATGAGACAATTATCTTATTTGGAACACCCATGACAAATTATTACTTTTTATAGTAGAAAAATATCATGTTTTATGGAAAATAGAAGATGATTCTTAGGGAGTGTTTGTAATCACTAAAAAAAGTGATTGTTAGCTTTTGGTTTAAAAAAAATCATTTTTGTGTGTTTTTAAAACATAAATTAATAAATTTTTTTTGAAATCAAACACTATCCAACTTTGATTTTTAGATTTTTACATTTGTTTCCAAACAATATCAACTTTTGATTTTTCTTAACTTTTTTATAATCTATAAATTAATCACTTCTACAAAAGCACAATCTATTGCAAACACTCCCTTAATTTATCCAGTGAATACGCTCTTTCATGTGTAATTTGTCAGTGAAATTAAGCATGTGCGATCTTGCGTGGAATTTAGTTATTGCACCAAAATATAATTACAGTGATAATTTGTGATGTAGAGGTTTGGACACCTGATCATGAATCATGATTGCGTCCATCGTCCCTTTGTAATTTATAGATGTTTGATATCTATTATATTCAACTTAAAACTAAACTTTTAAATACTCGAGTTATGTTTATATAGATTAATTTTAAATACATGGATTTAATATGTATTTTTTATATTTAGAGAAGTAGGATAATAAATTTCAAATTCACCATTTATGTGTTTATATAGTATTTCATGTTAATTATGAAATATTTCAAGTCTACCCAAATATGTTGACGCTTGAAATTCGCTCTACTTTGTATTATTAATAAGTACTGAATATGTAAGATCCTAAAAATCTTCAATTATTAATTTCGGGATTAAAATTTATACATGGTAAACATGTTAGAAAGTAAGAACATTTGTATATATTGTTTTTGTCAAGTATTGATTTATATTTGAGAGTTCTTGTATTCTAGATCACTTGCTATTAGTTTGAATGCATGTAAAGTATCTAGCATGATGTTGAGAAGTTTATATGAAGTTGGTATGAGATTTGGAATCATATTGTACAGCAAAGATACATTTTTATTTTCTGGACAGAGTGCCCGCTCGATCGGGTAAACTCCACGGATCGAGCGCGACCTGTGAATTTCCAAAACAGAGACATGAGTTTTTGGGCTCGCTCGATCGGGTGAGTTTCACCGATCGAGCGAGACCAAAAATGTTGCCGACCGAGAGCTTAGAATTTTAGCTCGCTCGATCGGCTGAGTTTGCCCGATCGAGCGAGGTGATGGTTTAAAAAAAAAAAAAAAAATTTTTTTTAGCTCTTGGTTTATTATTCATGTATTGTTTGATTAATTGTTAATTAATCGTTTATTGCCCTAAGATGAGATTGACAACCCGAGGTCCTCACAGAATAAGTAGTGTATGGATCTAAGATTAGATTTATTGATTCATTGTTAGCCATAAAACTATAATAAAAATTCATAGATTTCAAAACATCTCCCAAAATGCAACACACAAACACACACTCTAATGGATTATGGCACACGCAACATCGAGTTTATGATTGTCTAAAAAATTACATTATTAGATAGAAATCTATTTATACTTTTCAAAGTTTCGAGGCCCTTTTCCTGATTAAATGTATTTCTAGGATTGAGATTTAATCTGATCCATCAGAGTTAGACATGGTCACGGGTCGGGTCTGGGTTGGTATTTTACCAACTCTTAACCGGCCCGCCCATGGCCGGTTCTAGTCCGGGTTGGTGAACCGATGGTTTCGGTCTGGATCTAGGTCTGGGTCTGGGTCTGGTTCTGGGTCAACCCTTGTTTTTTTTTTTTAAAAAAATAACTTGTACAATTGAAATTTTAAAAACACAATCAAATATTTCATTATCTCAATAAAAAATTCTATAAATTTATTCAATAAAAAATATATACATTTAAACTTTTAACATCTTATAATATTACATTTATTCAATAAAAAATATATGACATTTCAACTTTCAATATTTTATATTAAAAACTATATTTATGCCAATAAAAAATATATTATACTTTTCACATCTTATATTAAAATCATATCTATCTCAATAAAAAAATTATTACATTTATTCAATAAAAAAATTATTATAATTCAATTTTCAACATTTTATATTAAAAACTCTATATATCTCAATAAAAAATCTATTACATTTAAACATCTTGTCTAAAAAATTTATTATATTTAATTATATTCAATCACATTCTATTAACCAATGATCTCTTGTGCTAGTGGCGAGAGTGATTGTAGTGACCCAACCTGGATCCACTACTAATCAGAGATTACAACTTAATAAAGCATGCAATACAATTAAATCAAAAATAACTGCGGAAGCTTGAATAAAAGCTGACCGGCAAAATAAAATCGGCTAAACAAATCCATAATACAATCCAATCGAATAAACCTCGATAAACAAAATTAAGCCTAACAACTAACCCTGCTGTCTCTTCCCTGCTTACTGACTCCACCGAATCTCTGGATGTACTACCTGCACCTGCATCTGTCCCGTCGAATGGGGGTGTCCAAACAACAACAAAATACTGGACGTAAGCGCTAAAGCTCAATACGCTAGTACGAGTAAACATACAAACATAATGCATGCAAATGAATATCTGGGTATCATTTTGGGAATCAAATCCTGCTCAGTCTGGGCGCCATGGTATGTAGAACGTTGAGTCGTCGCATCAGGAGGTGGCTCCCATACTATAAACCGTGGACATATCCGGGTCCCAAAACTATGGTTCTCATCCACACATGCAATGGGGCTGAGCAAATCTCCTATACTGGGTAAGCCAACAATACCGGCTAAATCAAGATGTATGCACGTGTAGCATAACAGAAACATGCAATCATTACACATAAATTGTACATATAAGCATGTATACCCACTGTCAATCTCAGTCAGTACTTACATACCTTACTAAGGCAGTGCTAAAAGCATCCATCTAGGTTCCAAGCCTACCATTCAGCACTACAATCCAAAATACTTATGCATCATCTATTATACTCTAAAAACCTTAATTAAACTATTACATATTCTATAATATTTTTAGGAGTCCAAAGTTATACCTGCGTCCGTCGTCAGCCCACTAATGGCGTCTGCCCCACAACTTGGGCACAACTTCACTACGCCTCGTAGACCGACCCTCCAACTACCGGACCAACCTAGGTGACTAGAACGTCTTAAATATACTACTAAAAGAGAGGGAAAAAATTTGGAAGAGGTACACAAATGAGACTCTCGGATTCTCGGACCCTATATTTATAGCCAGAGTTCGGATGTTCCGAGCTCCCCCTTCGGAGCGTCCAAACTCTTCATGTCCTCCACGTGTCCCTGACAGCCCTTCGAAGCGTTCGAACTGGACTTTGGATCGTTCGATCTCAATATTACATCATCCGTGAAATCACCCTTTCAGACACCTGGCTTCGCAACTGCTTGGAGAGTCCGTACCTTCACTTTGGAGTGTCTGAACTCTTATAGCTAGCCAATTGGAATTCATTTCTTATCTTATCTTATCCGATGGAGATCGGATCGTCCGAACCCTGCCCTTCCGAACTGTATCAGGGCCTCCGAACTCCACCCCTTCAGACGGTGTAGCGAGAGTAGGGATCGTTCCCACGAGAAAAGTAAAATTTATTTGTGTTCTTAAAAATACTGGAAATAAATAAAAGGGGATTTGAGAATTTAAAAACTACTAAGCAAGAATTAAAATAAGAAAGATCAAATAAATAACGAGACTTGGTATCGGTCGACTACACCCTTGAAATCATTCACTCGATCATTAATTCCTTAAAAATAATTAATTCACATCGAATATTTATCATTGGAAATTTAATTCCTGTTTCACCTTAATTTTAGTTAACTAGACACCATCGTTTTTAGTTAACCCTTACCAATAAATTAACCCGATAACAGCAATCTATATTTAAACTCACGGTAGCATTCAAATGAGTAAAACTAATGAAGCTAGACAACACAAACACCAGCGGTTGTATTTAGTCTAGTCAAT
Source organism: Henckelia pumila (assembly GCF_033568475.1). Classification (NCBI taxonomy): domain Eukaryota; kingdom Viridiplantae; phylum Streptophyta; class Magnoliopsida; order Lamiales; family Gesneriaceae; genus Henckelia; species Henckelia pumila. Next base: position 6,512,633 of record NC_133121.1, on the reverse strand, counting down.
TGTTGTTCCTACGATTTAACAAATTCAACAGCAGAAAATATTAATCATAGTTGCTTCACAAATTAGATAATTCAAACAATTACGGATTTGAATTTTAATTTAGCGGTAGATTGTACGAAAGAATTATCAGGTGATCAATCTAATAATCAAACACACACGCATGAAATAAACCAGAACAACTCTTGATACTCGATAAAAATCAAACAATGAAAATCTGAATCTTACAAGATAAATAAATTCAAGGGTTCGTCTTCCTCAACCAAGAATAAAAACAAGAAGAATTAAAATCTAAGAACAAGAAAGATAAAACCTAGCTGCCAGATGAATTCTCTGTATGTAGCCGTCTCCAATCTATGCGTTCTCCTCCAAAAGATCGTAATTTTCGAGTTATATGATGTATTTAAAGACTAGAGTCCTTCCCAAGAAAGTTTTCTAATTAAAACAGATTTCTCAAAAAATTCGGTGCGCTCGAGCGCACGAGTACGTGCGATCGAGCATGCACAAAACATCCAACTTACTGCCTCAAATTTTTCAATAGGCGCGCTAGGGCGCACGAGTTCGTGCGCTCGAGCGCGCAACTTTTTTCTCAGCAAGCAGAGATTTTCAAAAATTCATATCTGGAGATCTAGCCATCGGATTGAGCTGAAATTTGGTCAGCTGCTTCAAAACATCTTGAAATTTATTCTGGACGGTAAAGATTGGATTTGATCTTCTATAAAATTAAATATGATTTTCTGATCATTGCTGCTCCGTAATTCATTCTTGCGCAATAGCTTTTCCATCTTTTCCTCGACAAAACGCTACGTCCTATACAATAAACACGGAAGCGTGTAATGTAGACACGATGTTGAAAAACCAACAAAAACTTAATTAAAACAAATGAATGCACACACAAATGACAATAAAATGATAATAAAATATGCAACACAAACATGCCCATCAAATACCCCCACACTTAATCCTTGCTCGCCCTCGAGCAAGTTATGCAAAAACAAAATGAAACAAAACAAAACACATAAGCAAGGACAAATCACGCATATCATAGCCTCAGAGAAAACCACTTTCATCTAAAACAAGTTTATAGTTACCCTCAATCATCAATGATACACCTGCAGTCGAATGCGAACGTGTGTGTGTGTCATGTTACCCCAGTTTCATGCAACTTCAAAAGAACAAAGCTTCAATACTGTTCGCCGACCTATAACAATTCAGTGCAAGCCTCACCATCAAGAACTCTCCTCCCAACAATCCTTCAACACAACACAACTTCCTTGAGAATAATTACGCACCGTCGGATTTTGGACCCGACATTTTTTTAAAAGTCCCAATAATTACCCGCATACTTAGCTATAACTAGATAGGATTTGAATTTCAATCCCCTCGTCTATATCCCGGATGGAACTACAATCCCATGGAATCCGCAAACTTAGCTATGAAATAATGAATAGAATTTCGTTCACATTTCAAGCTCGGATGGAATTAAAATGTTATTTTTTTTTTCAAAAGATTAACCTCATTTGATCCGCAAACTTAGCCACAAACAATATGAATAGAATTTCAAACATCTTGCTCGCAACCCGGATGGAGTTAATTGGTTTCCAAAAATTGATTTTTCTTCTTAAAAACAAAATATTTTAGGTGCGCCCAAGAAAGTATATGCCACATCAAAGAAATCATCAAAATTCAAGAACTATCATGTTTCACAAACACCTATTGACGTGCAATGGTCCAACAAACATTCACGATATCTAATACATCGCTACACTTCACCGGTTAAACATGTGTGCTTAAGAATATTCAACAAACAACCTACGGTTTCTCATGTCCAATCAAGAGTATAATTTTTTTTAAAAAAATTTCAAAATATTTTCAACTTCATCTTCATAGGCTAGAAAGGCTAGAAATCATCCTTTACTTATGCACACAAAACACACATGAAACAATTTACGAACTATACGCAAATACGAAACAAAAACAAATGCAAGACAAAATACCAAATACTGAATGCACCACCCCCACACTTATCTAAAGCATTGCCCTCAAGGCTCTAGCACTAAAAACACAACACACAACACACAACACAAAGGTGTAGAGGATATCGGATGAAAAATCTGATTGTGTTAAATAATTAATGATGTACTCCATTCTTTGTGCATATTCTTCCAATCTTTTATATCCCATACCCCAAGCCAAAAGCACGTGTGTTCAGTCAGTGATGGTTGAAGAGATGCGTGTAGAAACTATACTTGTGTTGACATATCACTTGAGCCATCTGGGGCAACTGGATTGGCACGAAATACATGACATTAGGATCAATATCATACACACACACGTCCACTTCTCTCTCAAGGGTGTAATATGAGAACTTTGTAGGGATGCATTGTTTGAGTTTAAATTGAAAAGAAAGAAGAAAATGTTCGCTGTCACTCTCTGAGGCTTTTCGGAAAAAATATGTATTTATGAACTGCAAGTTTGTGTTTTGTCTTTAAATAAATACTGCAAGTTTGTGTTTTGGATTTAACCTATTTTGCTCGGGACGAGCAAAATGTTAGTATGAGGGGGTTGATAGAACCCAAAAATGCATGCTAAGTTATATTATTGTGGGTTCCATTGAGCATGTTATTTGTGATTTTTCTGTGTTTCCGTCTAAAATTCGAGTTTTTAAGCTTTATAGTATGTACTCATGCGTTTAAGATGTTTTGTAGGAAAAAGACGGAAAACGGAGCTCAAAAAGTGCTATGTTAAAAGCTTGAGGCAGAAGTTTTCACGCTATGGCGTGACATTCTTACGCCTAGGCGTGAAATGAGTTATTTCAGAAGATGGAGGAAGAGATTTTCACGCCATAGCTTGACATTTTCGGCGCCATGGCGTAAACCGAGGGTTATGAGGAAGGGAAAACAAAACTTTTCATGCTATGGCGTGATGTTTTCTGCGCCATAGCGTGAACTGGTAAAAAGTTGAGAATCGAGACAGAACTTTTCGCGCCATAGCGTGACATTTCTTAGGCCATGGTGCAGGTCGTTGAGTAAAAAAAGGAAAGTTGCAAAGCAAAGACTCTTGGAGATAAATAAGGATCGATTTTTAGATTTAGGGGGGATCTTTTGGCACACCTCTTGGTGGCTGGAATATCACGAACCAGAGAGACGAAGCCGAAGAGGGAAGAACGATCGTGAAGCAATTTTTCTTCTTCTTCCAAAATTATTTTCTTTTATTTTTGTTTTGAAGAAAACACTTTGATGTTAGTTATGAGTTCTATGTGTAGCTAAACCTCTTGTGTTGAGATTTAGGGGATCCGACCCCGGTTGTCGACTCATGAATATTGGTTTTTGACTTCCAATGAATGTTTAATTATGCTATTGATTTGTTTTGCATTGTTGGAGCGTAGCTAACTCTCTCAATATTTTTATATCGTGTTTTATTTCGAAAGAAAATTTCATGATAGGAACAAATAGCATGATTCATGGATCTACAATTTACATAGACATATGAAATTGGGTACATGTTGATAGTGATAGTCCAGTAGGTCGAAAGCTAAGGGATTCCATGAATCGTGAATGCAATCGTCTATGATAAATAATTGAAGACATTTGATTATTTCATAGCATCGAATTAGTTTAGCATAACTTTAAAGAGTATGTTAATGAATTAGGGAATCTTGTCAAAAACGTGAATTGGTTGTTGGAAGTAATTTTCAGAGTCGATTAGGGGAAGGTTAACCGAAAATCTCAACATTCTCTCCATCATTTGAATTTAATTTACTAAGATTGATTCAATCCTTGATTTTTATTTATTTTTGAGTTTATTAATTCTCTTGTCATTAAGTAGTTAACAAAAACAAATTTCACTTTTCGTAAAAGTGAAGTAAGGATTAGTATTTAGGTAGAAATTGTGCACTAGTCCCTGTGGACGATACTCACATTCCCATATTATATTATAATTTGCATCGTGCACTTGCAATTATTTCGAGCTTGCGAGATACATTTATTTTCTGAAATTCATAGTGCAAGAAAAGCTCGACCAAGTTTTTGGCGCCGTTGCCGAGGACTTTTTGATTTACAATTTTCTGCTTAGATATATTCTTTAATTTCACTTCTTATTCTCACAAATTATCCATCTTACCTTTGCAGGATTTTCTAGTGGTGCATGCTACCATCCTCGTACTCAGAACTTGTACCCTTTGATCCAAAAATTGAGAGAACCTTTCGAAAGAGACGAAGACAACAACGAGCTGAGATGGCAGAGAACTAACCACCACGCATCAATAACGGTGATGGCGAAGCTAATAATCCACCTGTGTATAGATCCATGATGGACTGTGGCATACCCACTATTGAGGATGTTCGACCGAGTATCGTTAGACCAACAGTGACAGCTAATCATTATGAGATAAAGCCGGCAATCATCCAGATGATCCAGAACACAGTCCAATTCGGTGGATCTACCATTGATGATCCCAATGCTCATATTGAAAACTTCATGGAAATCTGTGATACTTTCAAACAACAGGGAGTTTCTGATGACGCTATTCGTCTGCGTTTATTTCCTTTTTCATTAAGAGACAAAGCTAAATCGTGGTTGAATAGTTTACCTGCAGGTTCTATCATAACATGGGGAGATTTGGCTAAAGCGTTCCTTACTAAGTACTTTCCTCCCTCGAAGTCCATGAAGCTGAGAACAGACATCACTATGTTTGCTCAAGGGGAACAAGAGTCATTGTATGAGGCATGGGAGCGCTACAAAAACATGCTAAGGCGACTCCCACATCATCAGTTGCCTAACTGGCTTGTGGTACAAACTTTCTATTATGGTTTATTACCTGCAAATCGTACTATGTTAGATGCAGCTGCAGGTGGAAATCTTTTGCGGAAATCGCCGGAAGATGGTTATGAACTATTTGAGGAGATGGCCTCTAGTAGCTATCAACCTCAATCTGAGAGGAGCATGATGCAAAAATCAGCAGGAATTCATCAAGTGGACGCATTCACTTCGATGACAGCACAACTGGAGGCTATGAATAAGAAGATTGATGGATTGAGCTTAGGAAATTCTGCGATGCGCATTCAGGAGGTGTTCTGCGATAGGTGCCAAGGTGAGCATTTCACTAAAGATTGTCAAACTGGTAATCCTTTTTATGTGCAGGATGAGGCACCAGCAAATCATGTGGGAAGCCAAAATCGCCCCAGGTTTGACCCGTATTCAAATACATATAATCCGGGGTGGAAGAAACATCCGAATTTTTCTTGGGGTGGTCAAAACAATCAGTCTAGGCCATATCAGAATCAAAATCACGTGAAGCAACCTCAAGAGGAGAAGTCCAGTTTAGAGCAAATGATGCAAAATTTTATATCATCCACTGAGACTCGAATGCAGAACCAAGACGAAACTATAAGGGGTTTGGAAAATAAAATAGGGCAGCTGGCAAAGGGGATGTCAAATCGAGAGCCAGGAACTTTGCCAAGTGACACTGAGACTAATCCAAAGGATCAAGTAAAGGCCGTGGAGTTGCGAAGTGGGAAGAAACTGGAAACCAAGGCGTTAGAGCACGAAGAGAAAAAGAATGAGGGTGAGAAAGAGCCATCTACAGGTAAGTCATCTGACTCTACACAATCACCCACATCAAAATCTAATATTGTTATTCCACCTCCGTTTCCTGCAGCACTGAAGAAAGCGAAACTTGATTCGCAATTTTCAAAATTTCTTGAGGTGTTTAAGAAGTTACATATTAATATAACTTTTGCTGATGCATTGTTGCAAATGCCTAGTTATGCAAAATTTTTGAAGGAAATCTTAGCAAGCAAGAGGAAAATAGATGAGCATGCCATGGTAAACTTAACTGAAAATTGTTCTGAATTAGTGCAAAACAAAATTCCACCGAAGTTGAAAGATCCAGGGAGTTTTTCTATCCCTTACATGATTGGTGATGTGGTTTTTCATAAGGCTCTTTGTGATTTGGGTGGCAGCATTAACTTGATGCCATTTTCTGTGTTTAGGAAGCTTGGAATGTGAGAACCAAAGCCTACAAGAGTTTCTCTGCAACTGGCAGATAGATCCTTTAAGTATCCACGTGGAATAATTGAAGATGTGTTGGTTAAAGTGGACAAATTTATTTTCCCAGTAGATTTTGTGGTGCTTGACATGGAGGACCTGGATATGCCATTGATCTTGGGCAGACCTTTTCTGGCAACCGAAAAAGCCCTAATTGACGTGCAAAAAGGGAAGTTGTTATTAAGAGTAGGAGAGGAGGAAATCAATTTTGATGTTTTTAATGCACTAAAGCACACACTGCACAATCATGATTGTTTTAGGATTGATGCATTGGATTCACTTGTTCATGTTTTTGTGCAGGATGAGTTAAAAGACCCTTTAGAAGCTGCACTTATAAATGATGGATGTGAGGATGACTTTGATGAAGAGAGGAAAAATATCATTGCATATTTTACTGCTAATCCTCCATTGAAGAAGCAAGTGCGATTTAGACTCGAAGAATTGAGAGATAGGAAGGATTTGGTCCTTCAACAACCAAGCATAGATGCACCACCTACTCTAGAACTCAAACCTTTACCTTCACATCTAAAATATGTTTATTTGGGTGATGATAATAATTTATCGATTATTATTTCTTCTTGTCTGACAGGTGTGATGGAGGAAAAGTTGGTACACATCTTAAAGGAGCATAAGAGAGCCTTCGCATGGAAGGTGGCAGACATTAAGGGAATCAATCCATCGATTTGCATGCACAAAATTTTGATGGAGAATAAGTACTATTCTTTGGTTCAACCTCATCGGAGGCTGAACCCGAAGATGCAAGAGGTAGTAAAAGCTGAAACCATTAAACTCTTGGATGCAGGTATCATCTATCCTATTTCTGACAGCGCATGGGTGAGTCCTATACAGTGTGTTCCTAAGAAAGGTGGTATAACTGTGATAAAAAATGACAAAAATGAGTTGATACCCACTAGAACGGTTACGGGTTGGATTGTATGCATTGATTATAGGAAGTTGAATGACGCCACCCGTAAGGACCATTTTCCCCTCCCCTTCATTGATCAAATGCTTGAGCGATTGTCGGGTCATGAATTTTATTGTTTTCTAGATGGGTATTCGGGATATAATCAAATCATAATTGCACCAGAGGACCAAGAGAAAACAACTTTCACTTGCCCTTATGGTACCTTTGCATATAGGCGAATGCCGTTTGAATTGTGTAATGCACCCGCCACTTTTCAAAGATGTATGACTGCTATTTTTCATGACATGACAGAGAATTTCCTAGAGATATTCATGGATGACTTTTCTATTTTTGGATCTTCTTTTGATGATTGTCTGAAAAATCTGCATTTGGTGCTATTACGTTGTGAGGAAGCTAACTTGGTTTTGAATTGGGAAAAGTGTCATTTTATGGTACAGGAAGGCATCGTGCTTGGGCACAAAATTTTTGAACAGGGAATGGAGGTGGATAAAGCAAAAGTGGAAGTCATAAAAAATCTACCTCCACCAACATCTATTAAGGGAGTGAGAAGTTTCTTAGGGCACGCTGGTTTTTACCGGCGTTTTATTAAAGATTTTTCTAAAATTGCAAAGCCCCTATCCTCTTTACTAATGAAAGATGTACCATTTGACTTTAATTATAATTGTGTGCAGGCATTTGAGATCTTGAAGGAGCGACTGGTGACAGCTCCTGTGTTGGTAGCTCCTGATTGGGATCTTCCATTCGAGGTAATGTGCGATGCTAGTGACACGGCTGTAGGTGCTGTTTTGGGTCAGAGGAAAAAAAAGGTATTCCATACTATATACTATGCGAGTAAGACTTTAGATGAAGCTCAATTGAATTATGCAACAACTGAAAAAGAATTACTCGCTATAGTATTCGCGTTTGATAAGTTTCACGCCTACCTTGTTTTATCTAAAGTTGTTGTGTACACCGATCACTCGGTACTGAAATATTTACTTGCCAAAAAGGATGCTAAGCCTAGATTGATTAGGTGGATATTACTGTTGCAAGAATTTGACCTGGAAATAAAAGATAAGAAGGGGGTAGAGAACGTAGTGGCGGATCACCTTTCTAGGCTTGAGTATGTCAGTGAGGACACGAAAAAAAAAGATGGTGATATTGATGATTGGTTTTCGGATGAACAATTGTTTTCATTAAAAGATTGCCCATGGTATGCGAATTTTGCTAGTTATCTGGTGACAGGCACGCTTCCACCAAATTTGACATTTCACCAACGAAAGAAATTTTTATCTGATGTGAAATATTATTTTTGGGAGGAACCATTTTTGTTTAAGATCTGTGCAGATTCCATGATACGGCGATGTGTGCCGGAAGAAGAGATGCAACCAATCTTGAGCCACTGCCACGATCGAGAGGTAGGCGGTAACTTTGGACCGACAAAAACAGCGGCAAAGGTATTAGAATCTGGTTTTTATTGGCCTGCTGTTTTTAGGGATGCTCGTGCATATGTTATTGCATGTGATCGGTGTCAGCGCACAAGTAACATCTCTAATCTCAATGAAATGCCTTTAAACAATATTATGGAGTGAGGCATAGATTTTATGGGACCGTTTCCCACATATTTCTTGAAAAAATATATTTTGGTTGCGGTTGACTGTGTCAAAATGGGTCGAAGCAGAGGCTTGTGCGACTAATGATGCTCATGTGGTATTGAAATTTTTAAAGAAAAATATTTTTAATCGCTTTGGCACACCACGAGCAATCATTAGTGATGGTGGGACACATTTTTGCAACAAATTATTTGAAAAACTTTTGGCAAAATATGGTGTCACGCACAAGATCTCTACTCCGTACCATCCTCAGACTAGTGGGCAAGTGGAAGTTTCGAACCGTGAGATAAAAAGAATTTTGGAAAAAACAGTGAGCACGAGTAGAAAATATTGGTCTATCAGGCTAGATGACGCCCTATGGGCATATCGCACTGCTTTCAAGACAACTATAGGCACTACACCTTATAGGTTACTTTTTGGTAAATCATGTCATCTGCCTGTTGAACTGGAGCATAGAGCATATTGGGCGATTAAATCACTATATTTTGATTTTATGGCTGCAGGTGAGAAGAGACTATTAGAGTTGGCCCAGCTGGAATAATTTCGTGATAAAGCATATGATCTGGCGCTATCCTATAAAGAACGCACGAAAAGGAGTCATGACAAGCGCATCATGCAAAGGGAGTTCAAAGAGGGAGACGCGGTGCTGCTTTTTAACCCAAGGTTGAGGTTGTTTCCAGGAAAGCTAAAATCGCGATGGTCTGGACCATATGTCATTAAAAAAACCTCCCCTTCCAGAGCAATTGTGCTGACGGATTCCAAAGAGAAGAAGTTCACTGTCAATGCTCAACGCCTGAAGCACTACATGGGCGAGCACTTTGAGCCGAAAGTTGGAACAGCTGTGTTCCAGTCAGAGACCACATAAATCAAATTCCGACAAAGTCGAGCTCTAGACTATAAATTGAGAACTATTTCTTCATCCCCTGTTTGTTATTTCAGTTGAAGCTTTTATTTCCGTTTCTTGTTGTTTGAAAAAAAAAATTATTTTGAAGGGCCCGAAGCACGCCTAGGCGGGATAATTCATCCGCCAGGGCGTGAATTTCACTGGTTTGATTTTTTTACATTCACGCCATGGCGTGCCATTTCCTAGGCCATGGCGTGAAAAGTTCTGGATTCCAGTTTTTTGGAACGAAATAAGTCACGCTACGGCGTGAACATATTCACGCCGCGGCGCGACAGATCTGCGTATTAAAATACGCATATCCCTCTTTTAATTTCACTTCCCCTTCTCTTATTTCCTCCCCTTTTTGAACCCTAACCCCTAGAATCCGATAACTTACTCTCAAAGCTCTCAAATTCTCAGGTTTCGATTGGTGAGGAAGCTCCGAGCGTAAATCCCTAACGCCTCGTCTCGCTCCTAGAAGTCTCGTACGGTGCGGAACATCCAATTTCGAGACTCCAAGCTTCAATTTCTTCATGGGACCAAAAAGAGCTAGGGTTGTGGGCTCTTCATCATCTTCTTCGTCAGTTATCGCGGGTAAGTTTGTTTCCCAAGAGGCCAAGAACCGGTATGATCATTCTAAGATTAATCGTACTCTATGGCTCGAGAGGGGCTTTCATTTGTCTACAAATTCTGGGATAGGGTGTTATATTCATGATATCATAGAAGATAGAAAGTGGAACTTGTTTTGTGCTCAACCAAAAGCGGGAGTTATTCCATTGGTCCGGGAATTCTATGCCAATGCTAAAGAGGGCAAGGAACTGATTGTGTTTGTGAGAGGAAAGTGAGTGAATTATGGAGAGGAAAAGATTAACGAGTTGTTTGGATTGGCCTCAGTTGATACGACTGCTTACGACGCACTTTGCGCGGAACCGGACTATATGGCGATCATGCGGGATTTATCTCATGATGGGGTTATGTGGAGTGACCCCGTCAAATTTTTGAATTTTAAGGCCATGTATCTGAAGATTAAGCCTTCATTGTGGTATGTTTTTTTGGTTCGCCGGTTGATGCCCGTGTCCCATGTTAGTGAAGTTCATATGGACCGGGCAGTTCTGTTGTTCGCAATTATGAAGGGAATGCCAATCAATGTTGGCCGCATTATCTCAAGCCAAATTCTACAATGCGCCAACAACCCAAAATCGAAGCTATTTTTCCCGACTATCATTACAGAGTTGTGCGCTTTGGCCAGTGTTGACACGGGTGTGGATGATGAATGGATCCAACCGCTACAGGCCATCGACGAGAAGATATATGAGGGGATGAAGTACAATCAAACCAAGCTTAAAACTGGAGGGAGCTCCAGTTCCGCGCCACCTCAACCTCCGAAGAAGAAGAAGACCAATGAGAAGGCCGATGATATTTGTGCATGGATTGCGCATCAGGATTCATATCAGGCATATCGGAATGAATATGATCGGGTTAATGCCCAGTATCTGATATCCACTGAGTCTATGACGCGTGACATTGTCACACACTTTGGTTTTGATGCTTCCCGATACCCGCATCCACCACCGTACCCGCCGCCATTTGATCACCCATCTGCCTTGGGAGCACCACACACTGAGGAAGAAGGCATCCCACCACCAGAACACGAAGAAGAGGAGGAGGATTGATCCACCACCAGGGGAGTTTTGCTTTCATTTTTCTTCTGTTTTTATTTTATTGTTTTTCGTACTTGTGTTTTAGTTCGGTCGCAGTGAGGACACTGCAGAGTCTTAGTATGAGGGGGACTCGTGCGTTTGTGTTAGTTGTTTTTGTGGTTTATTTTTCTGCGCTTAGTTCATTTTGTTTAGTTGTTTCTGTTGCTTAGTTTGTTTTGTGTTTTTGTTGAAAAAGAGAAAAAAAAAGTTAAAATTTTGAAAAAAGAGAAGCCAGTGATGATGTTGGGTTGATGCGAATTTATTTTAAAAGTATTGGTAATTCACAGACTAGCATCCTTGAATTTTTGAATCATGAAACCCACGAGTAGAGAGTGCACCTCCTTTTGCACGAATTGTTGTGAATAATGAAGTGTATGGAGTGTGATGAACTGTTAAACTGGAGAAGCTCTTGTGACATTAGATACTTGCAGAAATCAAGCATGCATTCTCAGAACTTAGCTGACTGATATTGCCAAATAAATGTGTTGAATCCGTTGAAACTCCTGAGTCTTTCATGAAAAAAAAGCCATCCTTGAGTTTCTTGGTTAGCTTAATTGAAAAATAATGGAGTGTACCTTGCATAATCATTAAACTCCATTTGAAAAATGTCTTTGGCTATTTTCTCTTTTCCCGAACCAAATCTATATCCGAGGGAGTACAGTGATGGTTTCTTGCAAAAAGAAACAGAGAATGGAGAAAGTAAGGTGAGGGGCGGCCTATGAAATTAATGAATTCGGAATTGAATTCAAGGCAAAAAGGTGGGAATGTAAGGTGTAGAGGATATCGGATGAAAAATCTGATTGTGTTAAATAATTAATGATGTACTCCCTTCGTTGTGCATATTCTTCCAATCTTTTATATCCCATACCCCAAGCCAAAAGCACGTGTGTTCAGTCAGTGATGGTTGAAGAGATGCGTGTAGAAACTATACTTGTGTTGACATGTCACTTGAGCCATCTCGGGCAACTGGATTGGCACGAAATACATGACATTAGGATCAATATCACACACACACGTCCACTTCTCTCTCAAGGGTGTAATATGAGAACTTTGTAGGGATGCATTGTTTGAGTTTAAATTGAAAAGAAAGAAGAAAATGTTCGCTGTCACTCTCTGAGGCTTTTCGGAAAAAATATGTATTTATGAACTGCAAGTTTGTGTTTTGGCTTTAACCTATTTTTCTCGGGGCGAGCAAAATGTTAGTATGAGGGGGTTGATAGAACCCAAAAATGCATGCTAAGTTATATTATTTTGGGTTCCATTGAGCATGTTATTTGTGATTTTTCCGTGTTTTTGTCTAAAATTCGATTTTTTAAGCTTTATAGTATGTACTCATGCGTTTAAGATGTTTTGTAGGAAAAAAACGGAAAACGGAGCTCGGAAAGTGCTATGTTAAAATCTTGAGGCAGAAGTTTTCACGCTATGGCGTGACATTCTTACGCCTAGGCGTGAAATGAGTTATTTCAGAAGATGGAGGCAGAGATTTTCACGCCATAGCTTGACATTTTTGGCGCCATGGCGTAAACCGAGGGTTATGAGGAAGGGAAAACAGAACTTTTCACGCTATGGCGTGATGTTTCCTGCGCCATAGCGTGAATCAAGACAGAACTTTTCGCGCCATAGCGTGACATTTCTTAGGCCATGGCGCAGGTCGTTGAGTAAAAAAAGGAAAGTTGCAAAGCAAGGACTCTTGGAGATAAATAAGGATCGATTTTTAGATTTAGGGGGATCTTATGGCACACCTCTTGGCAGCTGGAATATCACGAACAGAGAGACGAAGCCGAAGAGGGAAGAACGATCATGAAGCAATTTTTCTTCTTCTTCAAAAATTCTTTTCTTTTATTTTTGTTTTGAAGAAAACACTTTGATGTTACTTATGAGTTCTATGTGTAGCTAAACCTCTTGTGTTGAGATTTAGGGGATCCGACCCCGGTTGTCGACTCACGAATATTGGTTTTTGACTTCCAATGAATGTTTAATTATGCTATTGATTTGTTTTGCATTGTTGGAGCGTAGCTAACTCTCTCAATATTTTTATATCGTGTTTTATTTCGAAAGAAAATTTCATGATAGGAACAAATAGCATGATTCATGGATCTACAATTTATATAGACATATGAAATTGGGTACATGTTGATAGTGATAGTCCAGTAGGTCGAAAGCTAAGGGATTCCACGAATCGTGAATGCAATCGTCTATGATAAATAATTGAAGACATTTGATTATTTCATAGCATCGAATTAGTTTAGCATAACTTGAAAGAGTATGTTAATGAATTAGAGAATCTTGTCAAAAATGTGAATTGGTTGTTGGAAGTAATTTTCAGAGTCGATTAGGGGAAGGTGAACCAACAATCTCAACATTCTCTCAATCATTTGAATTTAATTTACTAAGATTGATTCAATCCTTGATTTTTATTTATTTTTGAGTTTATTAATTCTCTTGTCATTAAGAAGTTAACAAAAACAAATTTCACTTTTCGTAAAAGTGAAGTAAGGATTAGTATTTAGGTAGAAATTGTGCACTAGTCCCTATGGACGATACTCATATTCACATATTATATTATAATTTGCATCGTGCACTTGCGATTATTTCGAGCTTGCGAGACACATTTATTTTCTGAAATTCATAGTGCAAGAAAAGCTCGATCAAACATCATAAATAAAACGAAAGTCAACTTAAGAAGACAAGATTTTTTTTTTAATCTGCATATCTCGCGCGCGCTGGCGCGAGGAAATGTTTTCAGCCAAATCGCTGGTTTGCCCGCGCTTGCGCGAGATGAACTCTCGCCCGCGCGCGAGGCAATGAACCAGCGATCTCTAGTTGTTTCTCGCTCGGGCAAGGAAAACTCTCGCTCGAGCGAGGTCTGCCCAGCCAGAAAATTTCGGTACTTACCTCTGATGCTTGACATTGAATTTTAATAAATCAAGACATATCAATCATGATTTTCTCATATAATCTTATCAAGCTTCTCCTATAAACATATGTATTCACGAATACACAATATATACCAATCTCAAAAGTGACGAATATCAAACATATATACAAACTATCTTGTGTTCTAACATGTTTGATAAAAGATATAATACATCAGCTGCTAAAACCGAATCACCACATGCTACTACTACTACTCTCTCTCTCTCTCTCTCTCTCTCTCTCTCTCTCTCTCTCTCTCTCTCTCTCTCTCTCTCTCTCTCTCTCGCTATTCCTGTCGCTTCTGACCAGCTCCTGCCCCATCTATTGCCATGCACACATAAAAAAGAAATCAATATCCGGATAACTCCGGTGAGAATAAAATCCCAGTATAAATAACAAAACATGCAACATAATAAACATGAATGCAATGCATGTTTCAATGGAAGACTATCAATTCTGATATAAAACAAATTGCATTCATGTTTCAATGGCAGGCTATCAATTCTAATATAAAACAAATATCGGTTCTTGGGATTCCGAGGAAATAAAATCTCAAACTAACACCAACTCACCCAATCGAGGTGAAGTCAAGTATTGTAAGGCCCAAAAATATTAAGTTTTTAATGAAGGGATTTAAGAGTTAAATTACGAATAAGAGTGAAAAGAATAATTTAAGAATTTATGGAAATTAGAGATTTCAATTTCGGGTCAAAAATATTTAATTTGAGGATTTTTCGGATTTTAAGATTTTAATATCCGGAATTCTTAAATTAAAAGATTAAAAATATTTTAATTGATATTTATGGAATTTAAGATGTAAATTCCAAGATTATAAATATCAAGGATTTAATTTGAGGATGAAATTCAAGCAAGGGCCAATTTGCAAATAGTGAGAAATTCAAGGACTAAAATGCGATAAGGTCTGAAAGTATTTTATTTTAATCCGAGAATATGTAATTTGAGAATATTTAGAGTTTAGAATTAAATTCTAATATTCTTAAATTATTTAGGATTGAAATTGAATTAAATCGCTTGTCCGGGGACTGAATTGCAATTAGGCCAAAGTTCAGGGACCAAAGTGCAATTTGCCTTGAAACTTGGCCATAAAAACGTGTAAAGAAGGGGAAAGTGATCAGAATGGGCCGAAGCAATCGAGAGAATGGGGAAATAAGGGTTCCAAGCCATTTTTGTCCCTTTAAAGCTCCGATATCGTTTGATCCGCCCGGTAAAATTTTTGATTGAGCATATATTTGCGATCACAGCTCCGAGTTCTACAATTTGACGTAAGTTTTATGAAGTTCTACCATGTTTGAATTTTATGATGTTGTTAGAATTAAGATTTGATTGTATAAACGTGTTCTAGCCTATACGACGATAGCATATCTAAGACGGATCGAGAAAAGATCGTCGTTTGGACATGTTTTGGAATTTTGAAAGAATTTTCGAAAATCTGAATTTTTGGGCCTTTGGATTTCGAAATTGATTTGAAGAATTGAAGATGATATCATATTGAGATCATAGTATTGATGATGTTCATGTGTTTAGAATTACCGGCTTTGATCCGTTACGCCGTCGGTTTGAATTCCGGTCACGTGATCAAGTTATTAGATTGTTTGATAAGAATGAAATGATATTGAAAGATCATATTGAATTAGATATCAATGCATTTCAGATTTGAATTGCAACATATCGATTTCGAGTCGACGAACTCGAGAAGTTAGCCTTTGAACCGAGAAAGACTGAAGAAGGTGTGAAGCTAGTTTGCCTTGAATGATTTGAGCAGATTTGGATAGAACTTCTTTGATGTCAGTTGTCCAGAATTGGAGCTTCTCAGATTCAGAAGGAAAGGTATGAATAGACATTAATAAGATGGGCAGAATAACTCGAGATTGTTTCTGATTATCAAGTTGCCTAAAATCACATACATGCATGCTTAATATATGTTATTGTTTACGTTTACATAAATGAGATAGATTATTTAAGATAGCTATCTTCTTGAACTCCCAGAATATTTATGTAAATGTTTACTTGTCTTCTTTGATTTATATTATTTGCTGTATTGAACATGTTTTATGTATTCTATGTGATGCTTACAGATTTGTCGGTATGCTTGAGTGATTATATGATCATATGATTATATGATTGATGTGTTCAAGATGTTGTTTTAGCTTATGCATGATTTGATGCATCCAGATTATGTTGCATTCATCTTGAACTCCAACCTGAAAAGCACAGAGGGTTGAATGGCCTAGAGCTATAAGACTCACTATAGTTGCACCAAAGTCAGGGGAATTGAGATATTTAACACCACCTCGAGTGGGAGAGTCGGTGGTTGGTTAAAGATTTTATTTTCCCGGGATCCCAGAGCTACGATTTATTAATATCAGATTTGATAGCCTATTCCTTGGCACATGCATTGACTTTATGCATTAACCTAGAGATTTCTATGGTTTAGATTATGCGTTTATAAATGCTAGCATGTTATTATATTCCATTCAAGATGTGAATGTGTTTATATGCTTGGTATGAGATTACCTTGAGTGAATAGTTATGCTTTAAGAATTTAAGGGTCGACTATGATTCTATGATTTACATGTTATTACATGATTTATAATTGAAGATTATTATGGCATATAGATTCAATATGCTTGAATGATGTATATGCATGTCGTTCATACTGAGATTTATTCTCACCGAAGTTATCCGGCTGTTGCTTTGTTTGTATGTGTGCATTGCATCAGGTTGGGGCATAAGCAAGTCAGACTTAACTTGGATTGCACGAGATTGAAAGATTAGAAGTGGAGACTCGAGTTTTAAGCAGATGACATGTATTTTATGATTTGGTAATCATGTTAGAACAACAAGCACTTTTGTATATGTTGTTGTTGAGTATTGATTCATGTATTACAGATATGTAGATTGATGTTTAAATGCATGTCAATTATGTAGAATCATGTTGGAAAGCTTATATGATAGATTATATCATTTTTCAGACTTGATAGCGTAAAAAGATTGAATTTTATGCACAGGGCACGGACCCCGTGCATGCCATGTGCATAGGTCCGGATGGACACTGTCCCAAAAATATTTTGAGAAAAGGAGGCACAGACCCCGTGTAAGCCTCCGTGTAAGGGTCCGTGTGTCCTCTGTTCCGCAACTCCTTTGAATTTCATTTTTTGCAAGGGCACGGACCCTTGTCCAGAAGAGGCACGGGCCCCGTGCCCAGGTCCGTGCAAGGGTCCGGACCTTGGGTCCGTGTATGTTAAAAAAAAAAAAATTTCAGTCTTTGATTTTATTCATTCTAGTGTGATTCTTTTATGATTAAATGTTAATTTTGCCCCTTATGATGAGATTAGCAACCGAGGTCCCCATAACAGGTGGTATCAGAGCGTAAAGTCTTGGACTAAGATAGAAGTTGAGCGGGGTAGATTGAGTCGCATGCACTTATAGTATTGCATGAGTATGCTTTACTTGCTTTACAGAATTGTATGCGAACATGATATATTGATTGAACACTGCTTGCTTCACCGATATGCGAATTACATGCTTATATGCTGATATGTATGCCTGATTTCTTGAATTCATCAGAATAAGTGAATTCGTTGTAAGCATGTATTATTTGAAAAACATGAGAATTTACAAGTATGTGTTTTATTCAGAAGCATGAGATTATATGTATGTTATACTGAAATTATATTTTATAATCTCTGCCATATATATTGCTTCTGTTATTGAATAAGACAGATTGTACAGATAGCATGAGAACCTCAGCCAGAACAGAACCGCAGACAGAACAGAACAGTGTTGAGGTACGTTTTTGAGCCGATCGATATGATGATTGCACTGAGGAGTATGTTAGTTGAACAACTCCAAAGCTATTAATCACCAACTCAGAAAGATACAGAATATGCTATATCTAAGGGGTTGATTTGAAGAGATGGATCAGTTGTTCAAGAGAAGAATATTCAGATGAACATAGAATCAGCTTGATTGATATCAACTCCAGGACTTAGCAAGAAGTTGGTGAAGTTGCCTGAAGAAGTATTGAAATGTTTGGCAGTTAAGTAAACAGAATTGTTTCTTTCCGTATATGATAACAGACTTTGCAGCATAGAAGCATAACAACTTTAATGAGTTGATTTCAAGCCAGTAATAGAATAACGAAATCACGAACCGGTAGTATGAGGCAGAGTTGAATTTTTATTCACTCCTCTGTAATTGTGAAACACTATGATCATCACCTTCACTATAACTTTCATAGCAGTATAGCTATGAAGCAAGAGATAGTGACAACTGCAGCAAAGATCAATTTAGCCTAAACTCCAGCAGATAAAGGAATATAAGCATAGCTTCCATAGCTGAAATGGCAGATAATTTCATAGGCAATAAGCCAATACAGAAAATAAGGCTCAAGTTGTATCAGATAAGAATATTACAGGTAAGTGAGTTAATTCTAGTTAACCGCTTATATATTGATTGCATAACATACATTTATAGATCAGTGATTTGTTATGCTACAATCCATATCTGATGAGCCTTTATTTATCGTATTTGCTGAGATTTTTCCTTTGCATAGATGGAACACATTTGCAAGATTAGTCATAGAAGATGAAATACGGAATTGAGGAAAATAAGATTGAATGTGCTGATATCAGGCGTGAGATATTAAGCTAGCATGCATTATAGATATTAATGCAATAACTGAGTACCAGTTAATAGCTAATTGAATCCGTGCACTGATTAAGCAATAGTTAAGATGTGAGTTTCAGAAATTAGATTTTTGTTATTCGGTACTGGTTATACCAAGAGGAAAACGTCGGAAGAATTTTAGTCAATGTACTGAATTGGTATAGAACTAACCTAGAATTGACAGATATGTTAGTGGTTAGAATATACAAAAATATTCAGAAGACATATTCCGAACTTTTCTACGAAATGAAAGGAGTTCTCTAGAAATTGATGTCTAGTATGAAAGTCTGATGACAACTCGTATAGAAGAGCATTACTTGAACTGAAGAACTCCAGAAACAGCTAAAAAAGTGAGTAGAAAAGAGTTATTTAGTACCGAAATGATGATTAATTCTATGACAATAAGTTAAGTCGAAAAGATTATATTCGATTATTGTCAGCTGAGAATTAATAAATGAACTCATGTCAATAGAGAATAAGAAAATTCAGTTACAGTTGAGCTTTATCTTCAATTTTGCTGAAGTTATTACATCATAGAAATCATGATTCTTGAATTTCTTTATATCGATTATGAGGTTGTGTTATTTGATCTCGACCGATTTTGATTGACTCTTATTCTTTTGTTAGAGTATGCTTTGCTTAACTCGCTGTCATTCAGAATATTTGATTTTGTCTGACATTTCCTTGAGCAAGTTTCTTTGATTGAAATTTGAGAATTATTGATTATTTGATGTATCTATTCAGTGTATCTTGAAGTATTTGGCTCGTAATTGACAGAAACTCAGATTCAAAGTATCCACAATATTTATGGGTTGATTGCATAATTTGCCACTAATTGCGAAATAGAAAGAAGAAATTAGCTACTTGCTTGATCGATTGAGTACAGATCTGTAATGTTTGTACTTTTTGTACTTGAGTTTCTGGACAGATACTCAGACAATCAGAATTGTTACAATCCAAGATAATATTGATTGGTTTGGAAAGATACAAGCAACATGGAAATGAGATCAAGCAATGAAATTAAGTTGTGAATGCTAGATTAAGATATGAGATAAGATAGCAGATCAGAACAGATAAACTTTTGCGGTGAATAATCGTTTGAGTATGCCAGATATTCTAGATATGGAATATCAGATTTTGAAAGAGGCATATGACAACAGATTGAATATCCATTCAGTTGTCTACATCTGTATGACTTACATGTAGTCATTACTTGGAAATCAGTATTGGTGAAAGAAATGAAAATAGATACGACAGAATTGACATTACCAATACTAAAATTCCAGTAAACGAAGTAGAAAAGAGGAACCCAAGTGGTTTCTGTAACAGATTAGTTCCATACGAGTTGAAAGAAGATCAACTTTGCAGAAGATTTTAGTTCAAATCTACTCAAATCGTCATGATTTTGCGATTTAGATTGTAGTAGATTTCGACAGATTCACAAATATGTTGTATTAGACATGATACAAACATAAAGAGATACTTGTTACAAAGTTAGCAAGATGATCAGATTACAGGAATTATTGAAATTTATTGTCAAGATAGAGACTGTAGATTTGTTTTCTAGATTGTGGCACTGATTGTCAGATGTTCTGAGTGTTTGGTTGTATGAGATTTCATTATACCATCCTCCGATTAGTGGAATATCAGATGTGATTATCCAGATTTCCGAGGATATGCTCAGAACTATAGTACTAGATTCGGTACTAGTTGATTGATTATGTGCCATTTGATTACCATAATTCCTGTGACAGCTATCTGATAGGTATAGAGACAGTCTTTTGCATTTAGATGATAAGAAAATAGAATTGTATTTATATTGAAATGATATGTCAGAAGTATCAGCTATCAGACCAGATATGAGTCAAGAAAAGATAGAGAATTTGAAGATTGATTTGAATAGAATAAGAACAGAGCAGCATAGACAGAGTTAGCAAATGAGTAATAGATGTAGATTTTAAAGCCTGAACAGAATGATTAGCAAAGAAGTTCTTTCCCAAGCATCATTAGGTTCAGAAAGAGATTTCAGAAGCTATGAGTATTTGATCTAGCTTATTGATTAATACTCAATCTCGAATTGTCAGATAGATGACTTGTTATCCATATGCATTGGCTGAAGAATATCAGCTAGAATATGTATGTGAATTCAAGTCAGATAACTGATACAGAGTTAGATCACGAGAAAGAGCAACTTAGATCTAAGTTGACTCAGTGATTATATGTTCAAGAGAATAGATATGATTGCAGAAGCGATCAGAAAGAAGAGTAAGATACTATAGAAGAGAAGATATCAAAATAGATATCTAAAGCTCACAAAATTGAAGTAAGTATTAATTCAGTTAGCTATACCGATTACGAGAATCAGCAGTAAGATCGAATGCGATTTCGGGGACGAAATCATTCCTTAGAGGAGAGGAATTGTAAGGCCCGAAAATATTAAGTTCTTAATGATGGGATTTAAGAGTTAAATTCCTAATAAGAGTGAAAAGATGAATTTAAGAATTTATGGAAATTAGAGATTTCAATTTCGGGTCAAAAATATTTAATTTGAGGATTTTTCGGATTTTAAGATTTTAATATCCGGAATTTTTAAATTAAAAAATTAAAAATATTTGAATTGATATTTATGGAATTTAAGATGTAAATTCCAAGATTATAAATATCAATGATTTAATTTGAGGATGAAATCCGAGCAAGGGCCAATTTGCAAATAGTGAGAAATTCAAGGACTAAAATGCGATAAGGTCCGAAAGTATTTAACTTTAATCTGAGAATATGTAATTTGAGAATATTTAGAGTTTAGAATTAAATTCTAATATTCTTAAATTATTTAGGATTGAAATTGAATTAAATCGCTTGTGCGGGGACTGAATTGCAATTAGGCCAAAGTTCAGGGACCAAAGTGCAATTTTCCTTGCAACTTGGCCATAAAAAACGTGTAAAGAAGGGGAAAGTGATCAGAATGGGCAGAAGCAATCGAGAGAATGGGGAAATAAGGGTTCCAAGCTATTTTTGTCCCTTTAAAGCTCCGATATCTTTTGATCCGCCCGATAGAATTTCTGATTGAGCATATATTTGCGATCACAGCTCCGAGTGCTACGTTTTGACGTAAGTTTTATGAAGTTCTAACATGTTTGAATTTTATGATGTTAGAATTAAAATTTGATTGTATAAATGTGTTCTAGCATATACGAAGATAGCATATCTAAGACGGATCGAGAAAAGATCGTCGTTTGGACATGTTTTGGAATTTTGAAAGAATTTTTGAAAATCTGAATTTTTGGGGCTTTGGATTTCGAAATTGATTTGAAGAATTGAAGATGATATCATGTTGAGATCATAGTATTGATGATGTTCATGTGTTTAGAATTTCCGGCTTTGATCCGTTACGCCGTCGGTTTGAATACCGGTCACGTGATCAAGTTATTAGATTGTTTGATAAGAATGAAATGATATTGAAAGATCATATTGAATTAGATATCAATGCATTTCAAATTTGAATTGCAACATATCGATTTCGAGTCGGCGAACTTGAGAAGTTAGCCTTTGAACCGAGAAAGACTGAAGAAAGTGTGAAACTAGTTTGCCTTGAATGATTTGAGCAGATTTGGATAGAAGTTCTTTGATGTCAGTTGTCCACAATTGGAGCTTCTCAGATTCAGAAGGAAAGGTATGAATAGACATTAATAAGATGGGCAGAATAACTCGAGATTGTTGCTGATTATCGAGTTGCCTAAAATCACATACATGCATGTTTAATATATGTTATTGTTTACGTTTACATAAATGAGATAGATTATTCAAGATAGCTATCTTCTTGAATTCCCAGAATATTTATGTAAATGTTTACTTGTCTTCTTTGATTTATATTATTTGCTGTATTGAACATGTTTTATGTATTCCATGTGATGCTTACAGATTTGTCGGTATTCTTGAGTGATTATATGATCATATGATTATATGATTGATGTGTTCAAGATGTTGTTTTAGCTTATATATGATTTGATGCATCCAAATTATGTTGCATTCATCTTGAACTCCAGCCTGAAAAGCATAGAGGGTTGAATGGCCTAGAGTGCAGATGACGTTTGGAGAACTGTAGTTGAGTGGCATGGAATATAGATTTACTTCCAGAGTCAGATGATTCATGGCACGGAATATAGATTTATTTCCAGAGCTAGAAGACTCACTATAGTTGCACCAAAGTCAGGGGAATTGAGATATTTAACACCACCTTGAGTGGGAGAGTCGGTGGTTGGTTAAAGATTTTATTTCCACGGGATCCCAGAGCTACGATTTATTGATATCAGATTTGATAGTCTATTCCTTGGCACATGCATTGCATTTATGCATTAACATAGAGATTTCTATGGTTTAGATTATGCGTTTATAAATGCTAGCATGTTATTATATTCCATTCAAGATGTGAATGTGTTTATATGCTTGGTATGAGATTACCTAGGGTGAATAGTTATGCTTTAAGAATTTAAGAGTCGACTATGATTCTATGATTTACATGTTATTACATGTTTTATAATTGAAGATTATTATGGCATATAGATTCAATATGCTTGAATGATGTATATGCATGTCGTTCATACTGAGATTTATTCTCACCGGAGTTATCCGGCTGTTGCTTTGTTTGTATGTGTGCATTGCATCAGGTTGGGGCATAAGCAAGTCAGACTTGACTTGGATTGCTCGAGATTGAAAGATTAGAAGTGGAGACTCAGGTTTTAAGCATATGACATGTATTTTATGATTTGGTAATCATGTTAGAACAACAAGCACTTTTGTATATGTTGTTGTTGAGTATTGATTCATGTATTACAGATATGTAGATTGATTTTTAAATGCATGTCAATTATGTAGAATCATGTTGGAAAGCTTATATGATAGATTATATCATTTTTTAGACTTGATAGCGTAAAAAGACTGAATTTTATGCACAGGGCACGGACCCCGTGCATGCCATGTGCATAGGTTCGGATGGACACTGTCCCAAAAATATTTTGAGAAAAGGAGGCACGGACCCCGTGTAAGCCTCCGCGTAAGGGTCCGTGTGTCCTCTGTTCCGCAACTCCTTTGAATTTCATTTTTTGCAAGGGCACGGACCCTTGTCCAGAACAGGCACGGACCCCGTGCCCAGGTCCGTGCAAGGGTCCGGACCTTGGGTCCGTGTATGTTAAAAAAAAAAAAATTCAGTCTTTGATTTTATTCGTTCTAGTGTTATTCTTTTATGATTAAATGTTAATTTTGCCCCTTAAGATGAGATTAGCACCCGAGGTTCCCACAAGTATTTTATTTCCTCTGACTTTGGTGCAACTATAGTGAGTCTTTTGGCTCTGGAAGTAACTCTACATTCCATGCCACTCAACTACAGCCTCCAAACGTCATATGCACTCTAGGCCTTTCAGCTCTCTATGTTTTTCAGGTTGGAGGTCAATATGAATGCAACATATTCTGTATGCATTGAATGCTATAAAACACCTTGAACACTTAATCAGATAAGCAAGCAAAGCAACAAAATCATCTATTCACATAAAGCACATAAACAAACAAGTATGTGATTGACAAGAGAATGCTCGAAAAACAATAGCTGTTTCGAGTGTTCTATCCCATCTGGATTAACTGTCATTTATACCTTTCACTGTCGAGTATGAAAGCACTGCAATTCTGAAAACATAAAATCAAGAACATATCTTAAAATCTGATCAACTGTCCAATTCAAACTTCAAATGCAAAAAGGCTTCAAACCTTTTTGAATTCTTTCTCGGTTCGAAGGCTAAATTCTCGGGGTCGTCAAACTTCGATATAAAACTGAAATATAGTATTGAAACAATTCATATCAGCTTATAATTCAAGAATTCTCAGCTCAAACAATAAGATCAAAATCTTGACAAGTCTTGAACCGGCGGCGTAACGGCTAAAAACCTGCAATCCAAACCATAATCAACCCAGTCCAACAATCATATAGATCATAATTCCCCAACATATCAGCATGTATATACACAACCAAACATAATCAGAACTTGGGAATTTTTGAAATAGCTTCAATAAATCATTTAAAATCCGAACGACAGTCTTTTATCGAACCGTCTGCGAATATACAATCGGTCCAGCTCATATATACATATATCTTAAAATCATGAAATTCAATCTTCAACATAAAAATAAAATCTGAGAAAATTGAATGAAACTTGAACCAAAACGTAGCTCTCGAAGCGGTGATCGCAGATATATATTTATCTCGAATTTTTTACGGCAGGATCGCAAATTAACGGAGTTTTAAAGATCAAAATGGCGTTTTGGGGAGTTAAAGTCGAGTTCTGTCCTTTTCCTTTCTTTCCTTCTGGTTGTGCACGTTGGAATGATATATATTAAAGGTAAGTTTAGATATATATTAGCGAAATTGCAGTTTAGTCCCTGAACTTTTGGCTATTTGCAATTTAGTCCCCGAAAAAGCGATTTAATTCAATTTCAATCCTTATTCATTTAAGAATATTAGAATTTAATTCTAAACTCTAAATATTCCCAAATTAAATATTATCGGATTAAAATTAAATAATCTCGGGCCTTACACCAACTCTAAAATAAGAGTACCCAAAGCCCTAAAATATAGCCACGTGGGCGAATGAAAGAAGTTTAAGTGCGCTTAGAATGAGAGCTCCTCGACCATATTCATAGGCATGGGTTCGGACCGTCCGATCCCACATTCGGATCGTCCGAACTCTGCATGTTTGACAAGTGTCCCTGCCAACACTTCGGACCGTCCGATGGGGCACTTCAGATCGTCCGATCCCGATATTACGTCATTCGTGACGTCACTCTCTCGAACACCTGGCTGGACTACTGTTTGGACCGTCCGATCCGGGACTTTGGATCGTCCCAAATCTACTCTCAGCCAATCAAATAATTTTCCTTATCTTATCTGATGGAGGTCGGATTGTCCGAACTCTACCCTTCTGAACCTCTTCAGGCCCTCCGAACTTAGACACTTCGGACCATTCGATCCAAAGTTCGGAGCCTCCGATCTTGCCTAAGACTCGGAACCTTCCCGGCTTTGAATGTTCTGGATCCATTTTTAAACTCTTTAGATCCTTTTGGAATTTTTTTAATCATGTTTTACTTAATCTAAACATGATTACTTGATTAATTACCAATTAATTGCTAATTTAGGATACGGGTTACTACACTTACTAAGGCAGTCCTAAAAGAATACATCTAGGTTCCAAGCCTACTATTCAGCACTACAATTAAAAATACCCATGCATCATCTATTATTCTCTAAAAGCCTTAATTAAACTATTACATACTCCTTAATATTTTGAGGAGTTCAAAGTTATACATTGCATCCGTTGTCAGCCGCCCCACATTTTGGGCACAACTTCACTACGCCTCATAGACCGACCCACCAAATAGCGGACCAACATAGGTGACTAGATGTTGCATGTTTTTCGCTCGCAAGCGCACGATGTCAAGTTATAATATAGAAATTAATTCCAAGTCGATCCCACGGAGAATGAATACAAAGATATTATATCAAATATTAGTAACTAATCAAATCCTAATCCTATGTAGAGCTACAAAAAATGGTTTGATTTTAAGAAAACTAAGGTTTTGCAAGAAATAAAATTAAATAACCACGAGTTCACAAGAAGAAAATTCAATAAGCGATGAATGCTAGAGGTTCGATTTCACTTGACTTTCCACCAAAATTTATTTATAATGATTGTTTAATTGTAAATTTTTCTAGTTTATTAGCCAAGAATCCCTATTATTTTCTACTACCTCTCTCGAGTGTCAAACAGAAATTCGTATTCAATAGCAAACTCAATATGTCTATCTAAGTTCAACTATTAAATCCAGTAAATGGCACGAGAATTATTTTAACGACTTCTATGGAGTTATATGCCTCTCGAACAAATTCGCAACTCAAACAAAACATGTTTTTCAAATACTCCATAAAGTTGCTCGTAATATTGCTGTCTGAATGTAGTCATCTCAATTTTCAACTGAGCAGACTTAGCAGGCGAAAAGTACTTAGACAGAAATTTAGAAGCCAAATCCTCCCATGTAGTGATGCTCCCCAACAGCAGTGACTGTAACCAACTACGAGCATTGTTCCTGAGAGAGAATGGGAACCATCGTAGTCGAATGGTGTCCTCAGTAACACCATGAATTTTCACCATGTCAGAAATTTCCAGAAGGGTTCGCAGATGCAAATTCGGATCTTCAGTAGCTGCACCCCTAAACTGATTCTGCTGCACCATATTGATCAAAGCTGGCTTCAATTCAAAATTATTCGCTGTGATATTTTGCCGAGCTATCCTAGAATAATGGTTATTGATCACCGGTCGAAAGTGATCTCTGATTGTCACCGGAGCATTTTCAATTCGTTATCTTTCTCCTCTGTTTTCTCTATTGTCAGCCATTTTGTAAGGCCCGAGATTAATTAATATTAATCCGAATTTATTTAATTTTAATCCGAGTATATTTAATTTGGGAATATTTAGAGTTTAGATTTAAATTCTAATATTCTTAAATTATTTAGGATTGAAATTGAATTAAAATAAGGGCCGAGGACCAAATTGCAAATAGTGAATAATTGAGGGGCTAAACTGCAATTATGCTTGAAAGTTATCAGATTTTTAATTGATTACTCAGCATGAGTACGTGTATGTTTATGCATATTCAGAATTTTCAGAACAGAGCAAAGCCGAGAGACCATCTTCTTCATTTTCCTTTGAAATTGTGATCTTCAAATCCTTGTATCTTTTGATTCGATCGTCCGTTTTTGATTCCGAAAAGTGTTTTGGAATCCTTGCAACGAAGGCTTCGATCTCGTGTAAGTTTTATGTTGTGTTATATGGATTTAAAAATCAGTAAATGGCAGATAACAGATTTTGAGTTCTTGATTATGTATATCGACATTTATGCGATTCTATTGCGAAACCGGATTGATGAATTTGTGTTATTTATATTCAACTTTGATTCCAGCATGTATATCAATTGTTATAGCTATTGAGATGAGGTTTGGAATGATATATCAGCTGGTTTGTTGAATTGAATACACGTATAACTGGTGTTGAAGTTAGAACTGATTTTGGGATTACGTCGGTTACAGATTTTCAATCGCTACGCCGTCGATTCGAGTTTTTGGACCGTTTTGATAGCCTATATCTGAGTTGAAGTTGTTATCTAGATGTTATGAATGCTATAGCATTTTTATTCTTCAATTTCAGTCGAGTTTGAAGGCCAACGAATCAAGACGTCAACTTGGTACCGAAGAAGTTGGATTGAGGTTTGAAATGAGTTTGATCGATGATCTTATGATGTTTTTGACTTGATTTTGATATGGTAGATTGAAATGGAGTTTGATATATGTGTTATGATTGTATCTTTTAGATTTGAAGAGTTCAGAATCGAGAATAACGAAGGTATAATGACGACATCGCGAAGTAGGGACTTTGAAACTCAAGAACGACTATTTTTGAGTTGGCCCGTAAAAACCACATACTTGTTTATGTTTTTGATTTGATTGTGATGTTTTCGATCCATCCCAGGTAGTGGATCTTTAAATTTGAGTTGATATGATGCTATATTAAATTGATTCTATGCCAAGGTTGCTGTTAACCTTATTTGCGAGTCGGTTACGAACTCGTTAAATGGATATCCATGTCAAGATCATTTATGAATCTTGATGGCCTCGAAGTTATATGAATCAGTTCTTATGCAAAGCGTTAATTTACTCTATTTGTTGAGTCGAGTTTAAATAGAGTCGATATGATTTATTTAACGCTTTCTATATGTTGGTTATACTGAGATTGATTTCTCACCGGAGTTTATCCGGCTGTTGTCTTGTTTTGTATGTGTGCATGACAACAGATGGGGCAGGAGCTGGCCAAGGACGTCGTGGGTAGCCAATGAGAGATGATTAGATGTGGACTCGGGTTGTTCGAGATGGAATGTTGTAGCTAAGTCTTTATAAACATGTTAGAGAACATCTGAGTTTTGGACTTGGAAAGCTTAGCGACTAGTTGTGTCTTTTGTTGCTTTTGATGCATTGTAAACTTCTAGTTTAAAGTATCAATACTTTATGGACATGTTTAGATGTTGTTTTATGTTAATATACATGTTTTAGACTTGAATTTGATAGCTTGGAATGGATGAAAGGATCAAGAATGGCTGCTGAAAAACAGGGTGAAATTCTGCCCAGGAAGCGCCCGAGCTGCAGTTTTTAGCAGCCCGAGCGCGAGCCTTCTGTTTTAGGAAAAATCAGGGGCGCCCGGGCGGTAGTTTTTTACCGCCCGAGCCCACCCCCTTTTGAAAAAAAAATAAAAATTTATTGATCCTTATTTTTTTCCTTATTAGATTAATGATGCTTATTCATTAATTGCCCCTTAAGATTTGAGATTAGCAACCCGAGGCCCCACAACAGGTGGTATCAAAGCATAAGTTTCTCGGACTGAGAATAGATGAGCGGGGTAGATCGAGTCTTTTATTCTGATTTAGTTCTTCTTGAAGCATGTTTATTATCTGACATGTTTTACAGCTTTAAGAATTGCATGCTATCTGTTATCTGATATCATTGGAAGCATGAATGACTAAGACTGAATCAGATTCAATCTTTTGAAAAGGCATTGTGGACTGAAACAGACTTGTTTTATCTGAGATTGAATCGTACACTAATCTATTTGATTATTAGATATGCCTCCCCGACCAGCACCGAGAGTTAGACAGACATTGGCAGTGAATGAACCAGAACAGACCAATGCTGCACAGGTCCCAGTGACAGCAACTGGAGCACAGTTTGTGCCACAGCCAGTGAGACAGCCGCAAGAGCAGCCACAGATTCCACCACCACCTCGATTTGAAGCTGGAGGAAGTAGTAGTTGAAAGAAAAATTTCTTCAAGGGCAAAGGGAAACAGTTTAAACGTCCTGGTGGTAGCTCTTCTAGTTCAAGTGGATCTCGACAGTCTCGAGCTGGACAGAGGTCCGATGTATATTGCGCCAAGTGTGGAGGTCGACATACCAGTGAACAATGCCGAGGAGTTTTTGGTACTTGTCACATTTGCAATCAGACAGGTCATTTTGCACGAGTCTGCCCACAACATAGTTCTGGAGGTGCACAGGGTGCTAGATCATCGAGACCAGTGGTTCAATCAGGATCTTCTGTTCATTCATTTCAGCCACAACCAGCAGCACAGGGTAGAACAGGAGGAGGAGGAGGTCAGTCAGTGAATCAAACTCCGAGGCAACAAGCAAGAGTGTTTGCATTGACTGAAGAGCAAGCACAAGCGGCACCAGACGATGTGATTGCAGGTAACTGTTCTCTTTATGGTTATCCTGCCTATGTCTTATTCGATACGGGTGCATCGCATACCTTCATATCTGAACACTTTGTTACGTTGTATTCATTTCCTGTTGAGTCATTAACTACTGTAGTGTCTATATCTTCACCGTTGGGAAAAAGGTATAGTGTCAGTGAAGTCTGTTAGAAACTGTGTACTACAGTACGAAGGTAATGAATTTGAGCTTGACTGTATCGTTCTTGGTTTGTCTGATTTTGACTGTATAATCGGTATCGATATGTTAACCAAGTACAGAGCAACAGTGGACTATTTTCAGAAGATCGTGAAGTTCAAACCTGATATGACTGATGAATGGAAATTCTATGGTAAGGGATCACGAGCCAGAATTCCTTTGATATCTGTTATTGCTATGACTGATTTGTTACAGAAGGGAGCAGAGGGATTTTTGATCTATGCAGTCGATGTGCTGAGGACTAGTCCGAAATTGACTGATCTACCAGTGGTGAATGAGTTTGCGGATGTATTCCCTGACGAGATTCTGGGATTGCCACCGTACAGAGAGGTAGACTTCGGTATTGAATTGATGCCAGGTACACAACCGATATCTAAAGCACCTTACCGAATGTCACCAATTGAACTGAAAGAACTGAAAGACCAACTCGAAGATTTGTTGGCCAAAGGATATATCAGACCGAGTGTATCCCCATGGGGTGCTTCGGTATTATTTGTTAGGAAGAAAGACGGATCGATGAGATTATGTATTGACTACCGGCAATTGAACAAAGCAACGGTAAAGAATCGTTATCCTTTACCTCGTATCGATGATTTATTTGATCAATTGCAGGGATCGTCGGTATATTCGAAGATTGATCTATGATCCGGTTATCATCAGTCGAGGGTTAGAGACGAGGATATTCCTAAGACTGCATTTAGAACCAGGTATGGCCATTATGAATTCATGGTCATGTCTAACGAATGCACCAGCAGGTTTTATGGGATTGATGAATAGAGTATTTCAAAGATATTTAGATGACTTTGTGATTATCTTTATCGATGATATTTTGATATACTCTAAGAATCTGTGTGAACATGCTGATCATCTCCGAATTGTACTGAGAACATTAAGAGAAGAGAAATTGTATGCCAAGTTATCCAAATGTGAATTTTGGTTGCAGAGAGTTGTTTTTCTTGGTCATATAATTTTAGGAGATGGCATTTCTGTTGATCCGAGTAAAGTTGAAGCTGTGATTAATTGGCAGAGACCGACATCTGTGCCAGAAATTCGAAGTTTTATGGGCTTAGCTGGTTATTACCGTCGATTCATTCGAGATTTTTCATCGATAGCAAAGCCTATTACACAGCTTACACAGAAGAATGCATCATTTATTTGGTCTGAAGCGTGTGAAAGGAGTTTTATCGAACTAAAGAAGAGATTGACTACAGCGCCGGTTTTGAAAATCCCTACAGGTACTGGTGATTTTGTTGTTTATTGTGATGCTTCTCACCAGGGTTTGTGATGTATTTTAATGCAGAAAGGACATGTTGTCGCTTATGCTTCTCGACAACTGAAACCACATGAAGTCAGGTATCCGATTCATGATCTTGAATTGGCTGCAATCGTCTTTGCATTAAAGATCTGGAGACATTACTTATACGGCGAGAAGTTTGAAATCTTTTCTGATCACAAAAGTCTGAAGTATTTGTTCTCACAATCTGAATTGAATATGAGACAACGACGATGGCTTGATTTGTTGAAGGATTTTGATTGTGAAATCAAATACTATCCGGGAAAATCTAATGCAGCAGCGGATGCCCTGAGTAGAAAGGTATGTGCTTTATCCTTGTCTACGGTAGGTGTATCTAATTTGATTGAAGATTGTTGTAGTTCTGGGTACGTATTTGAGACAGATAGAAGGCCGATGAGAGTGTATGCAATCAGTGCTGAGCCAGAATTGCTGATTCGTATCAAAGAAGCATAGAAAGTCGATCAGAATGTGCAGAAATCAATTGAAATGATCCGATCAGGACATCAATCTGAGTACAAGGTTAGTGATGATGATATCTTGTATGTGAATAACCGAATAGTTGTTCCCAATATTACAGACTTGAGACAGAATATTTTGAAAGAAGCCCATTGCAGTCGCTTCAGTGTTCACCCTGGAGGCATAAAGATGTACAACGACTTGAAGAGTCAGTACTGGTGGAAACAAATGAAGTTTGATGTGACTGAATTTGTATCTAAATGTTTGAATTGCCAACAGGTGAAGGCTGAAAGAAAGAAACCGGGTGGCTTATTACAGAGTTTATCGATTCCTGAATGGAAATGGGATCACATTTCCATGGACTTTGTAACGAAGTTACCACGATCATCTCGAGGATGCGATGCTGTTTGGGTGATCATCGACAGATTGACAAAATTTGCATGCTTTATTCCTTACTGAATGACTTATCGTCATGATCAAATGGCGGATCTCTATATTCGAGAAGTGGTAAGACTACACGGTGTGCCAAAGTCGATTGTATCTGACCAAGATCCAAGGTTTACTTCGCACTTTTGGCATAGTCTACAGGAAGCTCTAGGTACGCGTTTACATTTGAGTACCGCTTATCATCCTCAAACTGACGGTCAATCTAAACGAACTATTCAGACGCTTGAGGATATGCTTAGAGCTGTAGTACTTGATTTTGGTGTTACATGGCAAAATTCTATACCACTTGTGGAATTTTCTTATAACAACAGTTATCAGACGAGTATAGAGATGACACCATTTGAAACATTATATGGAAAGAAGTGTCGATCGCCTTTGTATTGGGATGATGTTTCTGAGGTACCTGAGTTAGGGCCAGATATGATCAGACAGATGACTGAGAAGGTGAAACTGATACAGCAGAGAATGAGAACAGCACAGCACAGATAGTCCAGATATGCAGATATACGACGACGGCCATTATCTTTTGATCAGGGAGATAGAGTGTTTCTGAAGATTTCACCGTTCAGGGGCACAGTTCGATTTGGCAAACGAGGAAAATTATCTCCGAGGTATATTGGGCCGTATGAGATTCTCAAGAAGATAGGCAATCTAGCTTATCGACTCGCTTTTCCTATGTCTTTATCTGGAATACATGATGTCTTTCATGTATCGATGTTGAGGAAGTATATATTTGATGCATCTCATGTAATTCGATCTGATGAAGCGGAGTTGGATGAAACTCTTTGCTACTTCGAGAGACCTATTCAGATTCTTGATAGGAAGAAAAAACAACTCCGATCGAAGACCATTCCATTGGTAAAGATTCAATGGAGTCGGCACGGAGTTGAAGAAGCGACGTGGGAAGTTGAAGATGATATGAAGCAACGATTTCCTTATCTATTCCACTGATGTGAGTTCTTATTCAGTTTTCAGTTATTCTTTATTCTTATGAGCATGCAGTCTGCATATCTATATTGTTTATGAATTCGAGGACGAACTCATGTCGTAGTGGGGGAGAAATGTAAGGCCCGAGATTAATTAATATTAATCCGAATTTATTTAATTTTAATCCAAGTATATTTAATTTGGGATAATTTAGAGTTTCGATTTAAATTCTAATATTCTTAAATTATTTAGGATTGAAATTGAATTAAAATAAGGGCCGAGGACCAAATTGCAAATAGTGAAGAATTGAGGGGCTACACTGAAATTATGCTTGAAAGTTATCAGATTGTTAATTGATTACTCAGCATGAGTACGTGTATGTTTATGCATATTCAGAATTTTCAGAACAGAGCAAATCCGAGAGACCATCTTCTTCATTTTCCTTTGAAATTGTGATCTTCAAATCCTTGTATCTTTTGATTCGATCGTCCGTTTTTGATTCCGAAAAGTGTTCTGGAATCCTTGCAACAAAGGCTTCGATCTCGTGTAAGTTTTATGTTGTGTTATATGGATTTCGAAATCAGTAAATGGCAGATAACAGATTTTGAGTTCTTGATTATGTATATCGACGTTTATGCGATTCTATTGCGAAACCGGATTGATGAATTTGTGTTATTTATATTCAACTTTGATTCCAGCATGTATATCAATTGTTATAGCTATTGAGATGAGGTTTGGAATGATATATCAGCTGGTTTGTTGAATTGAATACACGTATAACTGGTGTTGAAGTTAGAACTGATTTCGGGATTACGTCGGTTACCGATTTTCAATCTCTACACCATCGATTCGAGTTTTTGGACCGTTTTGATAGCCTATATCTGAGTTGAAGTTGTTATCTAGATGTTATGAATGTTATAGAATTTTTATTCTTCAATTTTAGTCGAGTTTGAAGGCCAACGAATCAAGACGTCAACTTGGTACCGAAGAAGTTGGATTGAAGTTTGAAATGAGTTTGATCGATGAATGATTAATGATACGTATTCATTAATTGCCCCTTAATATTTGAGATTAGCAACCCGAGGCCCCACACATTTGTTGCAACTATTCTCTTCTAGCTTTTCTCAACGCTTTAGCAGTTTTCTCGATTTTTGGATCAAAGAGCAGTGAGTTGTAACTTTGGCTTTTTCGCATAAACTGCATAGACAGAGAAAAATTTAAATTTAGGACCAATAAAATAAAATAAAATGCTTTAAATCGAAATTAAGACTAATTAGCACAATTTAATATAAATCAAATAAAATTCTTTCCCCGACAACGTCGCCAAAAACTTGTTGCGTGTTTTTTGCTTGCAAGCGCAAGATGTCAAGTTATAATATAGGAATTAAGTTCAAGTCGATCCCACGGAGAATGAATACAATGATATTATATCAAATATTTATAACTAATCAAATCCTAATCCTATGTAGAGCTACGAAAAATGGTTTGATTTTAATAAAACTAACATTTTGCAAGAAATAAAATAAATAACTACGAGTTCACGAGAAAAAAATTCAATAAGCGATGAATGCTAGAAGTTCTACTTCACTTGACTTTTCACCACAATTTATTTCTAATGATTGTTTAATTATAAATTCTTCTAGTTATTAGCCAAGAATCCCTATTATTTTCTACTACCTCTCTCGAGTGTCAAGAAAAAATTCGTATTCAATAGCAAACTCAGTATGTCTATCTAAGTTCAACTATTAAATTCGTTAAATGACACGAGAATTATTTTAACGACTTCTATGGAGTTATATGCCTCTTGAACAATATAAACACCAAAGATTTATTTTTCTATGTCGTATTCAAAATCTTCTCTCTCGAGTGATAGATTCTAAATAAAATAGCATTCAATCTATGACCAGTAAATTGAAAGCATTAAAATCAGTAAAACACAAATAAACCGTGCGAAGAATTTAAATATATAAATCAAAATATTTAATTCATAATTTCCAGTCAAGATCCGTCTACCTCTAGATTAAGAAATTACATCATAACAAATTCGCAACTCAAACAAAACATGTTTTTCAAATACTCCATAAAACTAGAAAAATAAAGTTCAAAGAGAACTAGAACAAAGTAGAATGAAGCTTCTCCGTCGCCGGCTGCCGCCATCTTCCATATTCGTACCGAGTTCTCGAGTTCTTGTGCAATCCAATATTTTTAATAGCCGAATAATTCCTTCCAATTTTCTGACTGCGTGATGGCTCCTTCAAAAATTCTTTTTATACCTTGCTTCCCAGCCCAAAGATGTCAACGAATGCTTTTCCAAAATTCTGATCTGTTTCTCGAAATATGCAGATACACAAAATCTTCCAAGTCCCGCAGATGCGCTTAAACTAGAGCATATGTGGTTCCTTCGTTTTTTTATTTCTGGACTTACACGCAGACGCGTGAGATGTAGTCGCATATGCGTTTAAACTCTTCTCAATTCCCGACTTTTGCCGCGTATGCCTTAACCTTTACCGCATATGCTTGAAATTGTATTCTAGATTTTTGCCTTTTCACGCTTCTGCAACAATTTCTCCCGCATATGCACCATCTTTGTTTCTTCAATCCCTGTCTTTCACGCATAAGCCTTAATTTCTCCCGCATGTGCGCCATTTTTCTTTATCAATTCCTTCTGGACTCTAATGCAGATGCAGAGAAATTCACGCATATGCGTCATCCTCTATCTTCAATTATCTTCTTTTCATTATAATTTCAACAATTCCTGAATCCTCCTACATACACATAAACAACAACGAAGCCGCATAAATCTGCTCGAAACAATGCAAAATTCAATTAGAATCATAACCAAATTAAATGCATAAAATGAACTTATCACTAGAACGCCTTAAATATACTACTAAAAGAGAGAGAAAGAAGTTGGAAGAGGTGCACAAATGAGACTCTCGGACCCTATATTTATACCCGGAGTTCGGATGTTTTCAAACTCCCCCTTCGGAGCGTCCAAACTCTACATGTCTTCCACGTGTGCCTGACAGCACTTTGAAGCGTTCGTACTGGACTTCGGATCGTCCGATCTCAATATTACATCATCCATGACATCACCCTCTCGGACTCCTGGCTTGGATACTGTTCGGAGAGTCCAAACCTTTACTTCGGAGCGTCCGAACTCCTCAAGCTAGCCAACCAGATTTCATTTTTTATCTTATCTTATCCGACGGAGATCGAATCATCCGATCCCTCTCCGGATCGTCCGAACCCTGCCCTTCCAAACTGGATCAGGGCCTCCGAACTCCACTCCTTCGAACGGTTCGATCCTATAGTTCGGACCTTCCGATCTCTCCGAGAGCTTGAACTCTCCCGTCCATTTTTAAATGTTCTGGATCCATTTTTCAACTCCTTAGACCCATTTGAAAATCTCTTAATCATGTTTTACTTAATTTAAACATGATCACTCGATTAATTATCACTTAATTATTAATTCTGGATACGAGCTACTACAGTGATGCCCCAATACCATTTTATCTAGGCTTAAAATCCAACAAGTGGGCATTAAATATATATGATATAATATTATTTATTATTTAAAAATAGGCCTACCCACCGGGTCGGTGGTTTTCAAAATGAAAAACCGTGACCAGACCGGCTAGATCCCGGTTTTGGGTCAAACCCATTGACCCGGCTAATCGTCCCATTGAACACGGGCCGATTCTGGGACAGGTTTGGGTTTGACTCGTCTCTTGGCCAGGTCTAATCAGAGCTGGATTTAATGGTGCCATGACCATTATATCATATCTCTTGAACAAATTCAATCTGGTGTATCTGGATTTAATGGTTCCACAACCATTAGATCATATCCCTTGAACAATTCAATCTGGGGCATCCATTTTAAATTGCACGATCTCGCGTCTCTTTAGAATTATCACATTCCATTGATGAAAATCTAGATCTATCTGATCTCAACCATCAGGCCTCGATCTAACACTCTAAATTTAATCACCTTGATCTATATCAAGATAAGTATCTAACCCATCCAACCATCATCTAATTGTCCTAAATGCACCATTCTTGAGCCCATCGGTTTGCGATTCCATGGATAGTAACCGCCGCAACTCACACATCTGAGTGGGATCTAGTCACTTATTAAATCACCCAATCCTTGCCCTATGTATGCTGACTGTACCACTATCACATCATCGAGCCATTTTTCTTTAGTTATATATGTAAGGAACAATTCCTCATGCCTTTTGCGATGATGCATCAGTGCAAAGTACGCCATCGAGTTTCCCTTTACGTCACGAATACTCAGTTGATTTGTCATGATATTGTTGGAAATATTGAATGAAAGGGTTAAAATGGAGTTGGAAAAAAGAAGAGGTCGCTTTCGAGCATGCAAAATTGGCATGCTCGAGTGCGCCTAGCCCAAGTGAAAGGGCCAAGACAGAACACCGCGTGCTTGAGCGCGCGGTTTGAGCACGCATGCCGTGCTCCACTGCACGGGTTTGCACGCTGTAGCGCAAGCCACGCTGCCTGGGATTCTAGGCAGCGGTTGTCCTCCGAATGGATGCATCTTTTCATGCCCTTTTTTAACTACATGATAGAATGACAGTTGTGGTAATGCATACCCTCAATTTAATTTGCATAAGAACAATATTGATATGCAATAAAAGCATTTTCGCACAGAAGGTTGCTTCTTTCGATGAAAGGTCGTGTTCCTTGAACACAAACCTGTGACCATCTATATTCTATATATATACAATCCCTTGACTGCATTATACACAATACAACACAAGAGCATACATATTCCTGCATTGTTTTCTCTTCTTCTCTTAACTTGAAAGTT
Source organism: Henckelia pumila (assembly GCF_033568475.1). Classification (NCBI taxonomy): domain Eukaryota; kingdom Viridiplantae; phylum Streptophyta; class Magnoliopsida; order Lamiales; family Gesneriaceae; genus Henckelia; species Henckelia pumila. The sequence continues at coordinate 6,474,377 of NC_133121.1, read as the reverse complement.
CTGCATATAAGAGTTCTGCATATGATGAGGATTTCATCCACGTACACCTCTATGTTTCTCCCCATATGCTGTTGAAAACCCTATCCATCATCCTCTGGTATGTAGACCCTGTGTTCTTCAAACCAAATGGCATAACAACATAGCAGAAAGTACCACCCAAAGTAATGAAGCTAACATTGTCTTGATCTTCCCGGGCTAAGGGAATTTGATGATATCCCTGGTAAGCATCCATGAAGCAGAGCAACTCATACACGGAGGTGGAATCCGCCAATTGGTCTACTCGGGGCAAAGGATAACAATCCTTTGGGAAAACTTTGTTCAAGTCCCAAAAATCAATGCGCATCCTCCATTTACCTGTAGCCTTGGGCACCAGCACCACATTAGATAACCAAGTAGAAAATTGTACCTCCTTGATATGTCCGGCCTGGAGCAGCTCCTGTACTTGCTACTCTATCACCTTATCCTTCTCTGCTCCGAAATGCCTCTTTTTTTGCTTGACAGGCCGGGACCCCAAGTCAATATTCAGCTTATGCTCGGCCACCTCCAATGGAACCCCGGAAAATTCCGCGGCAGACCAGGCAAAGATATCTGCATTCTTGATTAGGCAGAACTTCAACTCGGTCCTCATCCCTGGTTCTAGATCTCGGGAAATCTTTGTACCCTTCCTTGTTTGTCCATGTATCAGCTCCACCTCTTCCTGCTCATCCTTCACTTTCTTCGCTGCACACACCTCCTCTCTTTCTTTCCTTGAACTCCCGTCTTCCCACCGGGCCCGTCTGTTGTCTACCCGTATTGGCTCAACATAACATTTCCGAGAAGATGATTGATCTCCCCGGACTTTCCCCACCCTGTCTCCCACAGGGAATTTGATTTTCTGATGATATGGAGAAGCTATAGCCATCAGAGCACTCATTGCTGGTATTCCCAAAATAATATTATAAGACAAGGGAGCATCCACTATGGTGAATAGTTTCATGATTGTTTTCTTTAGATATCCCAAGCCCAAAGTTAAGGTAACAACATCTCCCCTCGAGGATGGACAGTGTGTCCCGAGAACCCATATAGCATCGTCCTCACAGACTTCAACTGGTATCCCTGTCGCTCCATTTTTTTAGAAGCTCCTCGTAAAATAACATTCATAGTGCTCCCCGAGTCCACAAAAACCCTCCGTACATTATAATTGGCTACTAGGGCTTGTATCATCAAAGCATCATTATGCCACATGGGCACCCCCTCCAGATCCTATGGTCCAAAGATGATGATCGGAAGATTCCTTTGCTCTCTTGCATCCACACTCAAAATCTCTTGGTGTCCCCAAGACTTTCGGGCTCGATTAGAATTCCCATCCGTGGATCTCCCGCAATCATGTTTATGACACCCATAGATGGCTATTCACCCGGCTGTTTATCCGTCTTCTGAGGGGTAGTATCATGAATTCTCCTCCCCCCATGATTAATAGGTTTGGAAGGTATGAGAACATTAGACCCTGAAATCCAGGGTGGACCTCGAGGCCTTTTTTCCAACTGGCTGGTATTTTTCGGGCCGGCCCTTTTTTGTTCTGTATTGAGCCTTCTACATTCGCTGGTATCATGGGTGCCTTCTCTATGAAACGTGCAAAATTTAGTTTTTGCTTTCAGAGATGCCTCCCGAGCCTCCACTTCCTCTTCACAAGCATTCACTCCCCGGTCCCGTGATACTTTTTGAAGGGCGTATGAAGATAACCTCCCCAAATGATCACCCCTGCCACTGGGGAGTCCCTTTCTCACTCCCCGATCCCCACCTTCTTCCTTCTGAGCTTCTTCCATGTTTATATACTTCTCCGCCCGAGCCAACAAATCCTCAAAATCCTGAGGAGTTTTCTTCACCAGCGATTTAAAGAACTCTCCCTCTCGGAGTCCCTAGGTAAAAGCAGTGGTCTTAATTTCTTGGGCAAAGGCAGGTACTTCCAAGGTTGCTCTATTGAACTTCTTTATATAATCTCGTAAAGAATCTACCCCAGACTGCTTCACCTCAAACAGGCTAAAAGCGGCCTTCTTGTACCTCTTACTATTGCTGAAATGTTGTAGAAAAACCTCCCAAAAATGAGTAAAAGATCGGATGCTGCCAGATTCTAGTTTTTCAAACCACCTTTGGGTAGAATCTACCATGGTGGTAAGGAAGACCTTGCACTTGATCTGATCTTCATAACAATGCAGCATTACCATATTTTTGAATCTAGCCAAATGTTCCTCTGGATCGGTGCTACCATCATAATCTCTTATTTTAGCGGACTTGTATGAGCAGGAAAGGGCTATTTTATCATCTCTGGGGAGAAAGAGCAGTTTTGAATTCTAACCTGCCGAGACTTCCGAGAACCCGTCTCCTCCAATGTTCGTATTTTCTGTCGTAGTTCTCTCAACTCATCAGCCACAGTGATGTCCATGGATTCCATGTGTGAGACCTCTTCATCTCCTTTTGACTTTTCCTTAGGGTGTGAACCACCCTGAGATTCCTCCTCCTCCTGCATCTCTTTTTCCTTCTCTTGCTCCTGCTCCTGCTGACGTTTTTGGGCTGTTAGCGCCTTCTGCACAGCAGCACTAACAAGTGCCTCATACTGCTAGGGAGTCATAGTGATGTTTTCCTGAGAACCTTCCGGAAGTGGTTCATGAATGAGAACCATACCTATGCCTTGAAGCTCAATTTTCCACAAAAGACGCCAATGATGCGAAGATCAAAAAATGAGTTCCCGGGAAAGTGAGTGGGCGATTTTCCGTGATATCCTGACGATAGTGTCTTGCTTCCAGTGCGGTTTTTACACACACGAAAACAAGGAAGTCGTCAGTGGGGCACCAGAGAACACTTCAATTCTTAAGTTAGACTAAGTATATAGAGTGGGCTTATGAAGAAAAAGTATATGTAAATTCGGGAAATTGAGTGAACATACCCCTTGCTTTGACAAGATGATATTTATATGATGGAGGAAGACACTTTCCGCAATTTCTGGGTGAGACCCATACATCCTCGCTTCCTCTTCACGCAACGCCCAAGCAGTGCCAATACCCCTTCATCATTACCCCCTGCAATTCTGGGGTGAGACACATGCCTCCTCGCTTACTCTACACGCAATGCCCGGGCAGTTCCCATATCCATTCATCATTACCCCTTAAAATTTCTTGGTAAGACCCATACCTCCTCGCTTCCTCTCACGCAATGACCGGACAATGTATATACCCCTTCATCATTGTCCCCTGCAATTCTTGGGTGAGACCCATACCTTGGAGGTATGGCGTCTCATTACCCAGGTCCCTGTACAACATCCTCCTGGGTAACTCAAATTTTCCTGGGCATTCCCTGACTAGACCCTGCTTTCTTCCTTACGAATAACTTCCCGGGTTGTTCTTCCAATATCACCTCGGGTTTGGTGATATCCCGGGGTATCATTATCCATATTTTAGGTAATTTATATTAAAATCAAAATCATTATTTCAATTTTTTTTGGTTGAGTTAAATTAAGAATTTTTTTAAAAATATAATAGTACTAATTGTTATTATTTTGTATTTTAGAAAATTCACTACGCACCCCCGGTAATTTTTCTTCTGTTTCTGGTTCTATAAGAATTTATGTGAAAAACAAAAATATAAGGTTAAAAAAAAATGGGCAAATTATTTTAAAATCCCCAAACCCAAACATTTCTTTCTCTTAACTCCCTACACTCCAATTTCTTTGTTTCAACTCCCTAGTGGTCCCCAAATTTGTCTTAATAAAGTGTTTAGCATTTAATCCTTTGTACGTGGCATTGTTTTACCTATCGAACCAGTTCAGGCTAAGCCGAACTATCGGTTATGCAAGGTTTCCAGCCGATATACTCTGGATTAGGGTCCAACATGCTTCCGTAAGATGAATTAAATTCAAAAACCTCTTTGACCATAGTGTCGTCGGGTCATACCTGCCGAGTTTTACGAAGTGCTCCTCACACTCCAACCACGCAGTCGCAACAGATGGTTTCTGCACAAGCTCCTTCAACGACACCCAGCACAGCCTTAATTCGTTTTCTACCTTAAGGCGTATGGTATATGAATTTAATTATAAAATATGAGCATGAAAGAACAAGAGACTTTAGAAAAATTATTCAGACATAATATTATTACATAAATCAACTCCTTTGAAGAGGAGAAGACAACTTGTTTAGCTACTCATAGTAGCCTTGTTCTTGAAATACATAAACGAAAACTTATATCAATAGAAAGAGAAATATTACAACAATTTATTTGTAAGAAAACTGAAGGGAATGATCGATATTTTCAGCTTCCTTGAACGCTTGTATTTATAGCTGAGGTTCCACTCGTTTCACCGAGAAACTTCAGGGAATCTTACAGCTATTTGTCTTGTCCTTTTATGACATTATTAATGGCATCTTTAGCTAGTGGATGAGTCACCCGTTATTCACCTTGTCCTGTTATGCCATTATTGATGGCATCGTTTGTTGGTGGAGGAGTCACATGTCGTCCTTTTTCTTTTGGATTTATGCTCCTCACATGTCTTCTTTATTGTTGTCAGGGCATCTTCTGCTTTTGCAGTGGTCCCCTGAAAAAACGCATCTTTGGTGGTCCCTGTCCACCTTTGCTTGTCTCGAAAAAATCTTTTCGATCCGTTCGGGGTTTGAATGTTTTTCCGAACTCTGGCTCCTTCTGATCAGGACATTCTGGGCAGATAACCTCAGACCATCTTCCTATGTGAGCCATGTTACAAAATTTTCGGCGAGTTTCTTTACTCCTCGGCAGCTTGTTGTTCCACAAAAAGTTTCTCTTCTTTTCGAAGAGTTCTTCCGCGAAAGCTGTAGTTTTTCCTATCATTGTATTTAACAGGAACGATCCATTCACAGAATTCTGGTAGAATTTGAACGGAAATTTGACTTTGTCCATCTCGGTGAGATAGACCCAAATACCCCATGCCCTTCTGGTTGAGATTTCATTTTCTCCAAAAGTGGACACCAAAGGTATTTCTTCAGCTTTAGGATCCTTGATAAATTTATGGCCCGTCATATCAGGTCTCCTTAGCTTGATGAAATGAAAGGGTTCATGTGATCCTTTCCCTGTTGGCTCTGTAGCTGCACTGAAGAAATATAGTTCTAGCACATCTCCTCTGGACAAATGATCATTATTTGTCCATGTTTCTTGGACTGCTTCCTGTATCCATTTTGGTAACTGTGATATCTCCGGGAAGATTGGTGATGTTGTATAAACTGAGGCCAAAATCCCAAATTCATACCAGAGTTTTACATCCTTAGGATTGACATTGTTTTTTAGCCAAACCCTTGGATATATTCCTGCAACATCAACCCTGCAAGTGTTTGGGTTGATTTCACTCCTTGTCTTTAATTTCTCCCACTTCTGTTGATAAACCTAGAATGGAGAAATAATAGCTGGATTAGTATCAATCTTAGATTTACCCTTGTCAGTGTTGGGCCTAAGATTGATCTCTTCCTCTTTTACCCCAGAGGCGGAGGGTTGACTTGATGAATTATTCTCATCAATTGTTGCTTCATCCAATTAATCAAAAGCTGATGATAGATTAGCACTTGTTTCTTGGGTTTTGGAATCTTCAACTTTGTTCTACAACCAGTGGCTGTGTTTTTTCTTCTTGTAAAACCAATGGTTTTAACTTTTCCTATTTATGAGAAACCAATGGTTTCTCTATAGCCTTAACAATTGGCCCTTGAATAGCAGCCCATATTTGAGTTTGAGCTTGCATACATCCAGTAATTCGATTAGATACTTTGATCCGATCAGCTTGTTGTAACCTGCCAGCCATTTCAGCATTAATGACTAACTGGTTGAACTCGGTTTGAAGCAACCCAAGGTGTTCCCTGAGATGCCTCTGCATTTTCATGATGGAATCCACGTCACTGCCTTCCATCTCTTATTAAGAAATCTGCAAGAATATTTTCATGAGATTTAATAATAACAATATCAAAAATATAATTTTGACATAATGCTTGCCATCTTAATAACCTAGCTTTCTCATGTTTAGATTCAATCTTATTTCTTAAGAAAGCTTTTACCTGGGTGTTATCAACCTTCAGCGTGAATTTTTTAGCAAGTAAAAATAATGGCCATTTTTCAAAAGCCCTTTTAACTGCATAAAATTCCTTCTCGTTGATATGCCATCCGATGGCCTCTGATTCTGAAAAAAGACCGCTACAGTATCTGCATGGTATTTCTCCATCTGGAGTGATCTTGGTAAGGACAGCTGCCCACCAATCATCACTGGCATCTGTGAATAATATCAGATCATCTTCATCTACGGGTATAGCCATTTTTGGGAGATTCTTACATATCTCCTTTAATTGGTTTACCCCTTTAGTATGGTCATCGGTCCATATAAACCTGACATCCTTTTTTAACAAAGGACTGAACACTTTTCTATACATTGCTAGATTGTTTATGAACATTCCTGCAAAATTAACTACTCCTAGAAAACTCTGGAGTTGTTTTACATCTTTGAGTTTATCTGAAAAATTCTTTACCTTTTCCACAATATGGGATTGTAGAATTATTCCAGTTTCATCAATCTCAATACCAAGGAATTCAATTTTCCTTGTTGCTATGACTGCTTTCTTTTCAGATAAAACCAGTCCTTCTTTTTTACAAATTTTAGAGAAAATCTCTAAGTGTTTAACATGTTCGTCTATGTTTTTTGATGCTATAAGAATATCATCAATATAAACAAACATAAAGTTGAAATAATCTTTAAAAAGATTATCCATCTTTCTTTGAAATATTTGGGGTGCATTGGCCAATCCCATAGGCATAACTTCCCAAATATAGTGTCCTTGTGGAGTAGAGAAGGCTGTGAATTTCTTACTGCCTTCTTCCATTCTTATCTGGTAGAATCCAGACTTACAATCAAATTTTGAGAATACTCTAGCATTTCGTACACAGCTAATTAGATGTTCTCTACTGGGTATGAAGTACCCATCAATCTCCAGGATTTTATTAATACCTTGGTAATTAATAACTAACATGGGTTTTCCTTTTTTTATTTCACCATGATTTCTGACCAGAAATCCTGGGCTGCTATATGGTGAAACTCCTTCTTTGATTAGACCAAGGTCCAAATATTCCTTGATAATCATTCTCATATCCCTTTGATCTGTTATGTTCATCGGGATAGGCTTATATCTGACGAATTCATACTCTTTGCCTTCCTTTAGAGTAAGACTGACTTTGAGTTGATTTCTATCCCACCATGCCAAAGGGTGCTCGTTGTAACTTTCTTTGAGCCTCTTTTTGACATCTTCAAGGGATACCTTATTTTTTAACTCTATATCTCTGTGATGTAGAGTTACCTTGAGAAACTCCATATCCTCTGTTTGGAGTTCTTGTTCTGTTGTTATTTTCAACATGGTTTCTCCAAACCTCCTTGGATCTTTCATTTTTGGGTGAAAAAGTTGTCTTTTATCACCACGCTGGCTGCGAAATATTATCGGCAATTGTCGATAAAAAGCAACTTTGAGTCTTTGAACGATAATTTTATGATCACAAATTGTAGTGAACATAAGTCTTCTTGACTCATTGTCTTATGTATACTTCTTAAACATTTGTAAGAAGTTATTTTCTAACAGGATATCAGCTCCTGTATCATGGAAATAGATTGGTGGTGTCTTTACCTTGTACCAAAGTGTCTGCCCTGCTCCTCCCATAAGGATCTCTGCTTGTTTTATTCCTTTGCAAAGAATTAAAATTCTTCGAAAGAAATCTCGTCCAGCAATTTTTGGCAAATCTTCTTCACATTCTTCAGGGAAGACTCCTCTTTTTGCTGTACAAATTCTTGCTCCCGAATCGATATAAGCTGCAAAGTATTCAGCTTTATATTGTTCATACAACATCCCTATCGGAATGTATATGGAGAAAGGACTTGTTGTCATTTTTTAAAGGGATTGCTAAATGGCCCTGCCATTTTTAACAGACTGTGTTGTAACTCAGTAATCCGATTAAGACTATTCACATTTAGTCTTCCTTAGGCTTCAGAAGGTAGAGTATGGTTACTCCTTTCTACCTCTTCAATGCGTTCTAGTAAATCATGTTCATGACTTACTAATTTCAACAGTTGCTTCTTCCTCTGTTTGTAAACAGATTTTTCGAATCTGATCAAGGGATTGTCCCTTATCCAATTCTCTTGGTTTTCCATTTTGTAGAATTCTTATTGAATCCTCCAAGTCTTTTCTTTTGCCATGAACTCTATTCCCTTTTCAAGGCGTTTCCATGGTTTATGATCCTCCAGAAACTCTAGGCCAAGAATGAGCTGATCCACTTCTTTTCCTGGAATTCCACATATTTGAACTTCCAATTCTCCAATATTTATCAATCCTTGGTAAGTTCCTTTTTTATGTTGTTCCAAATAGTAAATCGAGTTACAAGGGAACTGGTTCCGATGACTTGTAATATTGAATACTATTTTCACTTCTTTCCATCCTTCTGGAGATCTAAGTTTTCCTATTATAGAAAACTCTTTTTCTTCTGGTGGAATTTCTTGAATAGGAAATTTGTCCCATCTCCTACTTGTCATTCGGTTTCCTTGAAAAGATAACCTTCGAGGTTCTATTTTAAGGTCTCTTTATAGAACCGGTCTTTCTTGAATTTGAATGTCTGTTTCCTGAATTAAAGGAAACTCGATTCTTTCTGGGTATATTGCATGAGCAACTTTCCCAAAGATCTCTGGAATTTCAATGAACTCATTTCTAATAAATAATTCAGAATGATGAGTATTAGAAAGAGCATATGAAATTTGATATGTAATAGAATATGGTCTATTACCTTCCTTCATCAGTCTCTTTCCCTTGAAGTTTTGATGCAACGTCAAGGCTCGACTAAAGTCTCTGTCAGCTAAATTGTAGGCTATTCTTGGATAGATAACTCCTACAATTTTTCCTGCACAAAGATTTCCTAAGATAGTACCCAGGACAACATCTTGAATATTCCCCATTCTTTTATCGCATACTACGATATCTATGGGTGAATCTATTCCTTCTTTAAAAGTTACCTTGATAATTATTTGGATTGCTCCAATATGAATCCAAGACATCGTCCTTGCTACCTCACCTTTCAACTTTTGCAATTCCTCTCTTATTTCTTCAAAAGGAATTAACTGCATCTCTATTTGATTACTTGTTAACTCCATGGGGATTGCCATTTCCCTTCTGGATACTTTGTAAATCAAATTATGTCTTCTTTGTCTAAGCCCTAGGTTGCCTAAGACTCTTTCTACTTGTCCTGCCGAAAATCCCTGGTACTTTTGTAACGTTGGATTTTCTCTCATAATCCTTTGGACCATATTATGAGATATCGTGGTTTGGCTAAAGAATCCAGCCAAACTTTCATGTTTTTTATGCCGAAACACTTCTTCTTTATTCTGATTCTGATTCTGATCCATCCTCAGAATCTTCTTGACTAAACAATATCTCTTCTTCGTATATGCTTTCATCTGAGGGGATATCCTCAAATTGATATACTTGGACTAGATCTTGAAAGAAGACCGCATCATCCATATCTGGTGTTGCTTCAAAGAGTTTAACTCCTTTTTTCTCGTTTTCTGGACAATTTGTAGATATATATCCTCTTGCTCCACATGTCCAGCAGTTGCAATTCTTGAAACTTTCACTTGCTTTTGTATGAGTTCTTCTGAAAGTTCTTCTTGATGGTGTTCTTCCCCTGCTTTGTGATGAGCTTGTTACTGGGGATGTTCTTGTAGGTCCACTTCTTTTTCTTGACCTATAAGATCTGGCCTTTTGTTTGGACCAAATTGTTCTTGGTTTCCAAGAACTTCTCATTCTTTTATTGTAGGGATTACTTCTGAATTTCATCCTTTTAAATCCCTGTGATCTGTTTCCAATGATCGTTGGAAGATCATTATCTTTACAACATAAAGGTGTACGTTTATTTATACCCTTTATTTTCTTGTAGTTCTTCTGTAATGCTGCCATATGACACCATTCTGCCAATTTTCCTTTCAAAAAGGACGCGCGTCTTGCCAAAGTGTCAAGATGACCTGGAACGTATTCTTTAATCAACATTTCTCTTCAGGGACTTGGCATTTTTGCGAAAAATAGCTGAATAGCTACATTTTTCTCGACTCCTGAATTCCATCTGTATTTAGTGAATAACATAATGTATTCATCAACTAAACAAATATCATGTAACTCGAGGCTATACAGAGCTTGAGTATATCTTCTCTTTTTCTCTGTATCTTGATTGTTGTAATAGTCTATCCCTATGAATTGTGCTTTAAATAGGGTGGCCATTCTTTCTCCAATTTCGCTGAGGGATTCTCCTGCTAAGATTAATTCCTTCGTATCTAGCATAGTCATCTCCCAAGAAATCTTGACAGATCCCATTAGACTCGTTTCTAGAAGTTTAATGAATCCTTCTTTATTGAGATCTAATGTCCCTGCTGCAATTCTCATAGCTGACGTCCAATCATCTATAATATCTTCTCTGTTTTTGAAGTCCAAAACATCAAGGTTTAACATAACCCCGTAAGGATGTATTGGATCTAAAACAGTTTTTCCGTAAGGAGTTTGATGGAGTGAGATTTTACTCCTTCTTGATCTGGTTCCTGCTGGATGTGAATTTTCTCCAACCTGAAACTCACTATGTGGTTCTTCTGTTTTAACCACATATATTGGGGGATTCCCTATGGGTTGTTTACCCTCAGGGAAGTTTATTTTTAGATCTACTACTTTGAGATTCGCAAAAGAATCCGCGAGATCTTGTAGATCCTCGAGATTTAATCTCTCTAAAGTAGTCATCAGATAGTGTTTTTCTCTGATACTGCTTTTATATGATTAATCATCCTTTCATCATCAGTTAAAGGTTTTTGAACCATTTTGGTTTTACCTTTCTGATGTAACAACGGTTCGGTACCAAACGAGAGTGGTAACCTTCCTCCTGTATTTCCTTTTCTAGAACCTGAAGTTTGTTCTAGATTTGTGATTTTAGTTTGAAGATACTTTAGGGTTACAAGAATTTCTTCTTGTTTCTTAAGGATTCCTTCAATCTGCCGAGGTATTTCATACAGCTGATTGCTGTAATATTGTATCGTCTTTTGAATTTCTCTAAGATCTCTGGAGAGTTTAGAGGAATCTGGGGTAATTTCTAAAAATTGAGAGTTAGAAATCATCTTTCTGTCGTAAGTAATCTATTGTGAACAAATTAACTTGTTTATAGGATTTCATATAAATAAAATCATCTTGATTCAAACCTTCGTTTGAAGTCATCTTTTGTAAAAAATCTTCTCCTCAACAAAGAAAAGTATGAGTTAACGAATAATATTAAGTCTGAATATTTAACCTAAGGCTTTGATACCATTTTTGCGGATGATTCAAGTACCATAATTGAGCACAAACATTGCATAAATGGAGTACATAAATGCATAAATTGGGTACAAGAATTAAACATTGGATTTGACCAAGTTTGGTGGTCCTAGGGAGTTTTAAGAAATAATTTTTATTGTAGGGATTTTTAAAAAAGTTAGGTTTGGGTTTAGGGATTTATTCACAATTGACTCAAAAAAATCAACTTAATTATTCTTAACATTCTGGCAAGAAATAATGTTTCACGCAGATTACCAAGTCCTACCATTATGCCAAGAAATAATGTTACAAATCAAAATATCATTATTTTAGGACTTAACCGATGCCGCAAAACAATTTTAGACGCAGGAGATATCTAGGATTGGCCGGAAAAAATATCAAAATTTATGGTTAATCGAGTTTCCCATCACGAAAAATACTGAATTTATTGAAATTTTTCAATATACTGAAAATTTTTCATTATACTGAAGATTTTGGTACATATGGTATGATATACCATCATAGAGGTATGTAAGCGGTGACATTGACCTTAAATAAACATAAATCTCAAATTTAGTTATTTGATTGAACATGATCTGAAAAATGATTTAAATTGTGTTATCTATGACCCATTATCCATTATTTAATAAGGTCAATTTATTGGACGATTTTTGGTAAATATTATTCATGATTTCTAAAAATACGGAGTTTCTGCCAAAAGTAGATATGTAGTTATGTCAACTACATATACAGGAGGAATTTGGTGGATTGAATTAGTTATTATTTCCTTTCTAAGTGGGTCAGACATTGCCTTCACTGAGTTATTACTATTATATGAGCCGTCCCTCCCTCGTACAGTGCATTAAATCCTCTCTCGTACAAAGAATAAAAAAACTGTATATTTCTTTTTGAGAATCGTAAATATATATATTGATTTCACATGAATCCTTCATACGAGAAGATAACATAGGCTGGGTGTGTCTCTCTGCATGCAAATTTTATTTACATGTGTCTATGCACGTGTGCATTATAACTGATTTTTATTTTTATTTTCTCGTGTTTAAGCGTAGTACTCTTATTTAAAAAAAAAAAAATTAAAATCAGATAGATTGAAATTTTCTCATTTTTAATTTTTCTAATTTTTTTATACTTCATGCTAAAAACAACAAATAGGGGTATTTTGAGATTTATTAAAAGAAAGATCTTTACACTAATAATTTGTCTTTTATTATACTAAAAAAAATAATTTGTCTTTTATTAAACCGGACTTCGACTTATTTATGATTGTCAGTCTGTGACTGAAAGCATATAATTAGGGAATTCACAATAGAAAAACCTCAACACGACCTTTTTTGCGCTTCTTACTCCGCCACATCATTGCCACGTCAAAAACAAAAAAACCTTATCTAACCCTCCACTATAACAAAAAACTCAAACAATTTTTTTATGGACCCCATGCTCAATTCAAATATATCAACTATAAATTTATAAATTTTATATATTTATATATACAAATGATGTATTTTTATTATGTTTTACTTAATTTTCATAAAAAATATAATTTTTATTAATTAAAAACTATAAAATTTTTAAATTTTTATTATTAGATGCATTTTATCATCGATCCATTTAAAAAAAAATTAAACTGCTAGTTTAATAAAAAAAATTTAAAAAATTACAATGGCTATACACAATTTTAAAAAATAGAAACACAAAAAAATGAAAATAATAGTTATAATAAAAATGAGAACATAAAAAAAAACAAATGAAAAAGCCACGGTCAAAACACAAAAGTGTGTGTATGTATATATCATATATATATATATATAACAGTAATATATTTATATATATTTAAACAATAAAAAAATTAAAAAAGACAAAAAAAAAAAAAAAAAAAAAAAAAAAGCAAAGGGCGCTCTTGAATATTTGCCTGCTCAGAATAAACGGTGCATGCTTTTGTTTTGCACTATTATATTATATTATAGTATATTATATATATATATATATATATTGTCTCAACACATAAGGAAACAATAAAAAAATAAATGAATGAAAATGGAAAGTGGCAGTTCCTCTGGAGTTAGAAAAGGTGCATGGACTAAAGAAGAAGATGCTCTACTGAAGAATTGCGTGGAACACTATGGAGAAGGAAAGTGGCATCTCGTCCCACTTAGAACAGGTACGTACTCAAGTTTTCGCGATTGAAACCTTTTTTTTTTTACGTGACCCGCATTCGATCACTTGCATTTTACTATTTCATCAAGGTTTACTTCTATTTTCAGGATTGAACAGATGCAGGAAGAGTTGCAGGTTAAGATGGTTGAACTATCTCAGGCCGAATATCACAAGAGGCAACTTTTCGCAAGACGAGGTTGATCTCTTGATAAGGCTTCATGACCTCTTGGGCAACAGGTAAGTTTTCTACATTATCCACTCTATTTTAGATGCAACATTTTGGAGCATTAATCATGCATTATTATTACCACCTGACTATACTTGTTTACACATCTCACTTGAAGTGGTAGTACGTAACATGATCTAAAGATGCAACTTTGTAATATTTAATGATATACTTAATTACTCACATTTGTCGTGTATATAAAAGTAACTCATGATGGCTGCTAGTAAAAAATGTAATAAATTGCATGAAAATGAAGCATATCTACTTGGTGTCAGTAATATATATGTCTCTCTCATTTATTTAGTTGCATTATTTGTCTTTTGCTCTAAAAAGAAAAACAGTTGCTAATCAATTTTCTTGATTCCAAATGTGAATCAGATGGTCGCTGATTGCTGGAAGAATCCCCGGAAGAACAGCAAATGACGTAAAGAACTTTTGGCACACCCGGATTGAGAAGAGATCAAGAGGGGAAAAGGGACGACCAATCCAAAAAGCAATCACAAAGGAAAACATCCTACGGCCGCAACCTCGTGCTTTTCCCAATCTGACCATCCAGGACGGGCCGGTGACGGATCATGAGGATGAAGATGATGAAGATGATGATGATGATGATGATTATGATAACAAAAATCATGATGACGATGATAATGGCCACAATAAATCACAACAATATTCTTCAGTTGATGCATCACTGCCATCGTCTTCGCAAGATGAACGTATTCGTTGGTGGAGAAGTTTGCTTGATACAACGGAGAATGATGTCCGTTTGTTTGATGATAAAAAGGAGGAAGAGGGATTATGGGCGGGGAAGAACAATCCTACGGGATTCATGGATGGTGGGAATGAACATTCTATGCCATCATATGAATTGAATGATGATTTCAACTTCGGCGATGACATTTGGGAACTGCTAGGGTTTGGAAATGATGGGACCAGTGGGAAGACAAAATGAGACTTCAAATTTGGAATTGGGTTTGGATTTTGAATATTTGGATTTAGAATTCCTTTTCCTGTTTAGCAAGTGTTATTTAAGAATTTGATTTGTTATTTAAGAATTTGATTTGAGTGCTGTTGAAAATAATATTATTTAATTTTTAAATAAATTTTATTGTATTTTTAATCATTTTGGTTATCATTAACATTTATATAAATTCGCAATAAAAAATATATTATATTTATTAAATAAAAAATATAATACATTTCAACTTTTCACATCTTATATTAAAAATTATATCTATGTTGAATCTTACATTTTGGTGATAACAAAACAATATATCATTGTTATAGATTGTGCCACTTTTTTTCTTGTAATACTGCTAGTTTATGAAGTCACAAGAGTCGACTGCCTACCTTGAAGAACGGGAGTTTGGACTGCTTTCAAGCCACATGCATTAACATGCCTCGACCGGTCAAGCGCTAGTTACAATATCTCTCAACCGGTCACTTGCTTAGACTTCCACTCAACCGGCTCCTATAAGCTTTCCTTTACCGTTCACATATGCAAGACGTACAATATTTCTCAGCGATCACATGGAAAGACTTCCAGAACAGGACAAAACAGCATTAAAGAGCCGCCTAATGCATTTATGAGCAGACAACAAGGATTTTTGGAAAGTTCTCGAAATGATTGCTGAGACGCTCTAGCTCAGAAACTAACTGCAACCGTTACCTCTCAAATATAGAAAGAGTCACAACTCACATTTATTTAAGACTATACTTTTAATAGAGAGGTAAGCAGAAAATACCTGTTTTGGAATTGTTATATCATGCTTTGGAATTGTTATATCATGCTCGTGGTATA
Source organism: Henckelia pumila (assembly GCF_033568475.1). Classification (NCBI taxonomy): domain Eukaryota; kingdom Viridiplantae; phylum Streptophyta; class Magnoliopsida; order Lamiales; family Gesneriaceae; genus Henckelia; species Henckelia pumila. The sequence continues at coordinate 6,458,845 of NC_133121.1, read as the reverse complement.
GATTTGGCATGAAAATACTTATATAGAATTGGTTTTGACAGCAAAGAGTTTTGCTGTGTTTTTCTAGAAAACATGCTCGCTCGATCGGATGATTATCACCGATCGAGCGCGGCCCTATATTTTGCAAAACAGGGGAATCGAGTTTATGGCTCGCTCGATCGGATGAAGTTCCCCGATCGAGCGAGGCCATAAATATTCGGAACCCGAGAGCAGGGTTATGAAGCCCGCTCGATCGGGTGTTTTTCACCGATCGAGCGAGGCACTGTTTATTCTAATTTTAAAAAAAAAAAAAATTTACTTTGCTCTTGGTTTATGTAATTGATGATTAATGAATGTTAATTGTTCATTAATTGCCCTAAGATGAGATTAGAAACCCGAGGTCCTCACAACAGGTGGTATCAAAGCGTAAGATTTCTTGGATTAAGATAGAAGTTGAGCGGGGTAGATCGAGTCGCATGCATGTATTGTATTGCATAGATGAATGCATTACTTGATGTTACATGAATTGCATGCGAGCATGATTTACTTTTACAGAAATGCATGCTATTGATTTAAGAATTACATGCTTAGATGATTATGTGTTTACATGACTATGTGAATGCTTATAAGCATGTTTTATGTCTGAAAACCATGTGATTGGTAGATTCAGTATGCAATAATAGAATTGAGATTATAAGCTTTGATATTGATTGTATTTTATAATCTCTGTGATGTTTACAAGAATTTTTGTACTATTATGCTTCGGGTGAAGTAAGCACCCAGACTGAACAGAATTGTATCTTTGGGTGAGGTACGCACCCAGATTCAATAGAACAGTACATCTCAGGTGATGTAAGCACCTCACATTGAGCGGAACAGTATATCATAGAACCTTGGATACTACATTGACATTGATGGAGCTATTTCTACAGAAATTTCAGACGTATAATTCACAATTTTGAAAGGTACAGAAAATGCTATTGCATGTACCAGTTGATTCAAATAGCTTGATAAATTGTTCGAGTGTTTTTTTTTAAAATACTCAGAATGAACATAGAATTGAGCTGATTGTACATCAACTTCAAGATTAAGCAAAAGATGGTGGATTATTACAAAGAAATATGTAGAAAGCAGAGATACGTTAATTTCTTGGCAGATGTTTTGAATAGAATGGCATTAATAGTTCCTTTTCGCAACAGATAGAAAAGATAATAAAGCAGAATATGCCTAGAAAGAAGAATATGCTAATCTGAAGATGATTTTATGAGACAGAAGGAAATTTTAGATACGCCACAGTATGTGAGACAATCACAATCTTAGCCGAAATTTCCTATACCAAGTAGATCAGTGGTAAGAGATAGTGGCAGCAACAGGAAAGATTATATGAAGCTTAAGAGTAACAACTTAAGAGATATGAAAGTATTTGCTTGAGTTTGAATGTACCGAGACCCAAACGAATCTGAGTCAGAATGCAGAGTATGATTGTGGTTCTTATACTCCTTGTTGAGGGAGATGTCCTGACAATTAGTTTAGAGGAATTTCAGACAAATGGAATAGATACAAACAAGTGAGATATCTTGTGAAAATGTATCCTAACCAGAGAAGATTAAAGGGAAAATCAGACTAAAGATCAATTTCAGAGATATATAGTGGATCAGATATAAAGTGCACCTGAAAGGAAAAATTACAGGTACCAAATTTATTTTTGTTTTGTTATTGTTAACCTGTTTTTGTATTGAAAGCTGAAAGTTCTGTTATGTTATGATCTTGGTATCACAAGATAGAATCAATGAATGTAATAGAGGAATTGAGCTACAGATGTAAAGAAATCAGATTGATTATGATTTTGCTAGTACTTGGACTATTGATTTATGTTGCATGATAGATGCATATGCATTAACCAAGTACAGAATAGCAGAAATATCATAATATTGAGTGCCAGAAATGAGAAAGCTAGATTAGTATGAGCAGAAAGTGCATATGAATATGATGTTATGCTATGGAATCTCGAATTCAGATTCTTTTTATTTTGGTTTGTATTTAGATTGATTACAAAAAGAAAAGTTCCGAAATAAATATATTATATGCACTAGATATGTTACGAATTGAATCAGTATTGGTAGCTATGTCAATGGTTCGAATTCCAGATATATTCCAGATATGAGGTTATATAGATCAGATAAAGATAAGAAAATCAGTTACAGTTGAGTTTGTTTTCTTTGATTATGCTGAAACTATTACATCAGATTGGAGATATAATTCTTGAATTATTTGATATTGATTGGCTCTTAGTGCACATTCCTTTCTTCATAGAGCCTGTGTTGATTCACTCATTCTGAATTATGCGATGCAAGTGAGTTATTTTTACTTTGCAGAGTTTGTTATCCAGAACATTTGATTTTGGATGACCTTGATTGAGAGATTTTATCAATCTTGATTTATTCTTTTGATTGGAGAATTATGAATCCTTGATGAATTTTTTAGCGTATTCTAAAATGACTCGTAACTGATAGATTATCCAGAATTTTTGGGTTGATAGTATGAATTGTCAGCAATTTTGGAAACAGAAAAAAAAAAAAGAATTGAATTAGTACCTGAATGATTGACTACAAAATTCTGTGTTTGTTTTTTATTTGTATTTGTGAATAAATGCATATCTAACCAGAATTTTCAAGCAAAGATGAGCAAGATGTGCTTAAGAAGATTGCGTAAACACAAAAAGTCGATCAAAGCATTAAGAATTCAGTAGAAAATGTCATATCAGGTCATAAGGTGAAGCTTCAGATCAGAATGAATAGATTTTGTGTAAATACTTATATGATGGTGCTAGATACTTCAGAAAAGAGATATCAGATTCTGAAGAAAATGCCCAACAATAAGTTTATTATCTATTCAATAGGCTTTATGTCAGAAGAAAAGAAAGCAGATGTGACAGAAATTATGCGTTTCAGAGTCACAACGTATAAAGAGTTTCAGTTGAACAAGTTGCAAAGCATTAACTAGATTGGTTAAGTAATCGATTAGCAACTCCAGAATCGAAATAAGAATGTATTTCACAGATTATGGTTTTGAAACTATCAAGATCAGTACGAATTTGTGATACAGAATGTGGTAGTTCTTGTCAAATTGAGTAGATATGCTTTATAAGATGACCAGATAGCTGATATGCAGGTCAGACTTATTTTGCGAGTACATAGTAAGTTGAGAATTATTGTTTCAGAGTGAGACTTTAGGTTTACTATTGAGTTATGGTACAGATTTTCAGAAACTCTGAATACTCTTAGATGTGAGAGTATAGCATATTATCCTCAGATCAATGGATAGTCAGAGCAAACTAACCAAATTTTGAGGATAGAATCAGATTTGACAGATAATCAGATTGGATTATCCAGATTGCAGCATATGTTCAGAATTGTGGTGCTAGATTTAGGCACTATGTGATTATATTGATTATCAGCAGATATCAGATTGATATAGAGATAGTTGTTGCAAAATCCGTAACAAATAAAAGAGAGAGAATTGTTATGCTTTTGAGATAATATGTTTCAACGGCCTCAGATATCAGGCTAGACTTAATCAGAGAAATGACAAAGAAAAGCACCGATTGAGTCAAAGGACAATAAGATCAGGGTATGAGATGCAAATTCAGAATTTAGAGTTACGTTTCAGATCTTGAAACGGTAATCAGAATGATAGTATAGACTTGAAACATGATATTTTTAGAAAAAGAACGATTTAGCAAAGAACAGCAAGTCGTCATCAAAGTTGAATTGTATTGTATGAGATTTCAGATCGAGTTAGTGTTTTCACTCACAGATTTATATTTGTTTAGTTCGATCAGATAGATCAGCTATATTCCATGTGTCTATGTTATGAAAGTATCAGTCAGATACTTAAGATATACTTTAGTTCAATGAGACAGATTTCGATAAGAGCCTGAGCTAATTCAAGCATTTCGGATCAGATTTTGATCGGAATGAGAAGCAATTCAGAAACAGATGCAATCACAGCAGCTAAGCAAAGTACACGAAAAGAGACATATAATAGAAGAGAGAATTTAAGACTAGATCTGAAGCAGATTAAGAAGTGAAAGAAACGAATCAAAGCTGCATGACTGAAGTAAGTATTGCTTTTATATTTCAGTCAGTGTATTAGATTGATTTATCATATTGATTAGATGAGATTCTTATGAATAAGCTAAGAACATTAGCTAGATTTTTCGTTGGATCTCAATCAGATGAAGCAGAAACTGATAAGATTTTGAGCAGATCAGAATAATTGATACAGATTTTGAGTATGAGTCAAGAAGAAGAGCAGTTCAGATGCAAGTTACTTTTGTGACTACATAACAAAGAAATAGATATGATGGAAGAATAGATCAGAAAGATGAATAAGATAAGATATCAGAAAAGATATCTAGATCTCACAGAATTGAAGTAAGTATTACTTCAGTCAGCTATACAGTTTACAATATTCAGTAGTACGAGTGAATGCGATTTCGGGGACGAAATCATATCTTAGAGTGGGAGAATTGTAAGATCCTGAAAATCTTCAATTATTAATTTCGGGATTAGAGATTTATATTTCGAATGTGGAAAATATTAATTGGAAAATTTATGGAAATTAAAGATTTAATTTCCGAGTTGAAAATATTTAATTTGAGAATGTGCGGATTTTGAGATTTAAATTTCGGGATTCTTAAATTAAAAGATTGAAATATTCAATGTGAATATTTATGGAATTTAAGAAGTTTTGGGAATTTAAAGAGAATTTAATTCAGAGGTGAAATTCGCGCCGGAGCTGATTTGCAAATATTGAAATTTTAAGGCCGAGATGATTTAATTTTAATCCGAGAATATTTAATTTGAGAATTTTTAGAGTTTAGAATTAAATTTTAATATTCTTAAATTAATTATGATTGAAATTGAATTAAAATATGGGCCGAGGACTAAATTGCAATTTCTGAAGAGTTCAGGGACTAAACGACAAATATGCAATATATATCTTAAATTCCCACTTGATAGTCAGCAGAAAAAAAACGTGAAAGGCAGTAGGAAAATGGGGAAGAACAGCAGCTTTGCTTCCACGCCATTTTCAGTCTTTAATATTTCCGATTTTTCGATATCCGTCCGTCAGAATTCCGATTTGAACATATATTTGCGATCACCGCTCCGAGAGCTACCTTTTGGTACAACTTTTATTGAGTTCTTTCATGTTTGATATTTTGGGTTGAATATGGGATGCTATTATTTTTGATTATATATGTGCTTGGGTTAGTACATATTACGTATTCGCAGACGAATCGAAAAAAGACTGTTATTTGGATTTGTTGTGAATTATTGAAGATATTTCTAATATTTCCAAATTCTTATTTGTTTTGTGGACTTGTATATATTGCTGATATGTTGGGGAATTAGGTTGGAAATGAATGCTATATTCATTCGAATATCGTTTCGGTTATCGATTTTATACCGTTACGCCGTCGGTGCAAGAAATTATCAAGATTTTGATATAGTTGATTGAATAAATCCAGATTTGGATTGCAATTTGATATGTTGAGATGGTATGGATTTAATTTCAGATGTGAGTTTGAAGTATTCGAACTCAAGAATTCAGCTTCGAAGTCGGAAAAATAAAGAGCAAGATTTGGAGCAAAGTTTGAAGCCATTTGCACTTGAAGTTGCTTTGTGAAGTTGAGCAACATTTTGAGATGATTTTGTGGAGTGTATTTTCAGATTTGAAGTAGTGTCAGACTCGACATTGACAGGTATAAATGACAGCTATCCAGATGAGATAGAACCCTCGAGATAGCTATTATTCTTGAGTAAATCACATACGTTCTTGCTATTGTTTTGTTATGTGCTTCTATGTGATTTATATGAGTTTTGATGCTTTGTTTGATTATGTGATTACATGTTCAAGATGTTTTACAGTCTTTAATGCATACAGCTTATGTTGCATTTGTGACGCCCGGGGCTGATGAGGCAGGGAGTGATCGCCGGTGCCAAGAGGTTGCACGGACAATGAGCGGCTCCTGGTAGGATTCTAGGCGGAGGAAGACATGAATGAACCGATCCCGTGCCAGAATGAGAGGGATTCTGAGACTATGTAGGTATGGGACTACATAGTTGAGGAGGGCTTAAAAGATTTCATATGTACAACTTATATCAAAAAGGTGCATCTTCTTTTCGTAAGCTCATCACGTAAGAATTCTAAAGTTAAGTGTGCTTGACTTGGGAAAATTATAGGATGGGTGGCCCCTGGGAAGTTTCTCAGGGTGCGTGTGAGTGAGGACAAAAGCACGCTGAAAAGACCCGTCTTGATACAGTGGGTCGTTACAAATGGTATCAGAGCCGACCTCTCTTAGTACGGTATGGTTCGGGGACGAACCAAGCGGAAGCTGGTGGGCATGTGACGCCCGGGGCTGATGAGGCAGGGAGTGATCGCCGGTGCCAAGAGGTTGCACGGACAATGAAAGGCTCCTGGTAGGCTTCTAGGCGGAGAGAGACATGAATGAACCGATCCCGTGCCAGAATGAGAGGGATTCTGAGACTGTGTAGGTATGGGACTACATAGTTGAGGAGGGCTTAAAAGATTTCATATGTACAACTCATATCAAGAAGGTGCATCTTCTTTTCAGAAGCTCATCACATAAGAACTCTAAAGTTAAGCGTGCTTGACTTGGGGAAATTATAGGATGGGTGACCCCCTGGGAAGATTCTCAGGGTGCGTGTGAGTGAGGACAAAAGCACGCTGAAAAGACCCGTCTTGATACAGTGGGTCGTTACAGCATTACTCTTGAACTCCAGCCTGTAAAGCATAAAGGGCAGATTAGCCTAGAGTGCGAAATGACGTTTGGAGAATTATAGTTGAGTGACATGGATTGCAGCCTTCGCTTTCAGAGCCAGAAGACTCTCTATAATTGCACCAAAGTCAGAGGATTAAAATACTTGATGCCGCCTCGATTGGGAGTGTCGGCGGTTTGATAGTTATTTTATTCCTTGGGATCCCAAAGAACCAAGCTTTATTGATATCAGCTTTGATAGCCTATTATTCAAACATGCATTGCATTTATTTTATAGCATTAGATGAGAGGCTATTTTTATTGCATGTTTTGTTATTTATACTGGGATTTATTCTCACCGGAGTTTTTCGGCTATTTCTATGTTTTGTATGTGTGCATTGCAATAGGTGGGGCAGGAGCTGGTCAGACTTGACATGGATAACTCGAGATAGAGTCTTAGCACGTGGTGACTCGGGTTTTTAAGCAAGAGAACATGTATTATAGATTGTGGAACATGTTTTAGTTTGATTTACTTGGAAACATGTTGTACAACTTCATGCTTTGGACTAGTATGTGATCTTGTAGTAATTGTAAAACTAGTCTACTATGTTGGAGACTTAGTATGTATGTCTATACCTGTTTTGGAATTGTTATATCATGCTCGTGGTATATATTTGGCATGAATACTTATATAGAATTGGTTTTGACAGCAAAGAGTTTTGCTGTGTTTTTCTAGAAAACATGCTCGCTCGATCGGGTGATTATCACCGATCGAGCGCGGCCCTATATTTTGCAAAACAGGGGAATCAAGTTTATGGCTCGCTCGATCGGATGAAGTTCCCCGATCGAGCAAGGCCATAAATATTCGGAACCCGAGAGCAGGGTTATGAAGCTCGCTCGATCGAGTGTTTTTCACCGATCGAGCGAGGCACTGTTTATTCTAATTTTTTTTAAAAAAATATTTTTTACTTTGCTCTTGGTTTATGTAATTAATGATTAATGAATTTTAATTGTTCATTAATTGTCCTAAGATGAGATTAGCAACCCGAGGTCCTCACAGGTTTGATACGTCAATTGGATTTGAGCCGAATGGGATTATTAGGAGCAATGTCGGTGATGAAGTACTAGAGCGTCAGTGGCTTCAATTTGTTAAACAACCACATGAAGCAGTGGTGCCCTTGGTCAGGGAATTTTATGCGAATTTGAAAGTCAAACACATTGAGTTCAAGGTGTTAGTGAGAGGAAGAATGGTGCATTTTGACTCCGCATCGATTAATACCTTGTTTCAAATTCCACCAGTGGAAATTGATGAATATGTTGCGTATAAGTCTGGAGAGATTGATTATAATGACATTATTCAAACAATCTGTGTTGCGGGAGCCGAATGAAGGATGGGAAGTGATCACAAACCATCGAAGCTGCGGAAGATTGACTTAACTAGTGATGCCAAGAGGTGGTACAATCTTGTTTGAGCTAGACTTGATCCCACTGATCACGACCATGAGGTCACCAAAGAGAGGGCGATTCTTGTGTACTGCATTATTGAAGGAAAAGCTGTAGATATCGGTAAAATAAGCCAATACACTATTCAGAATGTTTTTACTGGTTGTTAGAGGGGGGACTTGCGTTTCCTTCTATTATTACTGATTTGTGTAAAGCTGTTGGAGTTGAATGGACCCCCACTGAAGAAATTTTGAAGCCCACGGCTCTCATACCCTGTGGGTCGTATTCTCGTCTCCATCTGAAAGTGAATTGAGAGAACGTGCGGCCAGAAGAGCATACAATGTTAGAGCAGCAGCCGTCGAGTTTCTAAACCACCACCTGTTCCACCTCATTCTTTGGATGCACGTGTTTAGATCCGTGGAGGTGGATATGCGCCAGCACCGACAGGAGTTTCAGCATTTTCAGCAGAGGAATAACATGTTTATGGACTATATGCTAAGTTTCACTGATGCTTTGAGCCACCAGTTTCCTCACGCTGCGAGCTCGGCTCATCCGTTTCCTCCTTATCTTCAGTGGCCACCTACTTTTGGTGGTTCGAACCCTGACCATGGTGTTGATGGTGATGAGGGCCGCGACCACTGACGGTTGTCATCTGAGGTACATGTCCTTATTCTTTCTTGATTAATTCATTGAGGACAATGAATGTACCTAGTTTTGGGGGGGGGGGGGGGGTCTTTTTGATAAAATAATGTTGGAAAATTGTTGCTGAGTTTTATTCTTGTTTTTTTGTGTTTTCTTTTAGTGTTTTTGTTTTTGTTTTTTTTTTTTGTCTACATTTCTGTGCTGTGTTGGTTGATTTCTTAACAAGAATAGTGTGTGAGGTTGGTAAATTGAGAATTGTTGTGTGGATGTGAGTTAAGTTCAAGAAACCATGAAAGGAATGAATAACAATTGGCCAATGATGCATATTTTTGCTTTTATTTCAAATCCATGATCTTATTTAAAAGCATTTTTGTTGGTGAACTAATTAGATGAATGAATTCCTATATATTCAATGATTGTTCTTAAGTCTGAGTTCAAACATACAAACATAGAAATGAATGATGCATTTTTGGGATCATTGGGCCTAATTTTCATTGGAACTTACCTTAGTTTCCCTTTGAGCTTTCACGAGATATACATGAGTACTTCAGGTACATGTTCTGAATTTTGTTGAAGATCATCGTTTACTGCTGATGATTACTTCTTTTCTGCACTGGTTAAAATTCATGTGATTTACTTGTGAATTGAGATTGTCTAGAACTAGTTTGGACATCCTTTGAGGCGCAATACAGGCATAACTTTGATTAGAAATGATTTAGGCAATTTTTCTGAAATCGTTTGAGTCTTTCAAGCTACCTTTTGATTCAAATATCCTTATTACCTTTTTTAATCTTTATTGAAAATCGAATGGCATGCGTGTAAACGTGTGACAAAACCCCCATTCTTCATCGTTTCAAGGTCCTACATTGACTACCTATGAATAGCTTAAACACTATTTCCTACCTTTAGGGGAGTAATTTGAATGTTAAAATGTTATATGCTCCTAGTTTATAGTTGTGAATATGGAATGGTGTGGTGGAAGATTTGAAAAGGAAAGAAAAAAATCAAGGTGGTAGTTAAAAAGAGGTGAAAAAGTTGTAAAAACAAATTGTTTGGGAAAAGAAGAATAAGAAAAATGATGAATGAAAGAGAAGAAATGATGGGAAAAAAAATTGAAGTGAAGAAGAGGTGTGAAAGTGAATGAAAAAAGGAGTGGAAATTAGAGTTGAGCATAAATTACTCTTTTTGAATTCTTATTCCTTCATTTGTAGCCATGAGCCAGGCCTTACGTTACAAGCCAATTAAGTCCTATTGACCGAGTCACAGTTGCCCAATATACTAGTGGAGAATGGTTGCGAGAATCTAGCCTATGGATGATTGATTGACACCTTTAATGAATATGAATTTTTGGCCAAAACACGCACACACTTTTCTTTGGTGAAATAACTTGATTTTGCGTTTCAACTGAATTTATCCTATTTTTTTTATCCTTTTACCTTATAAAGTTCTCATGATCTATGAATGTGTGAATTTGGATAAGAGTATTTTGAACGTGAGTTGCGGGATTTGTAAGTTTTTGATGTTCACTAACATGTGTTTGTTTGAAAATAAAAATTAATAGGTGTGATGATTTGATGAAAAAATGTTTTTCTGACTATATTGCTAAGGCCAGTGATTCATAGTAAATTTAAGTTTGGGAAAATTTGATAAGTGCATTTTGTGCACTTAATTTGTATTGATATTATTGGATAATTGTTTGGTTTCGAGCGAAATTATGTGAAATTTGTTGTTGTTTGTGTTGGATGTAGGAAATAAAGCAAATACTGAATTTATGATGGATGGAGTCAAAGGAGTCAAGGAAGAGGCAAAACGAGCGAAGACGGTCCAAGATTTTGAAGGAAAGATGAAGAAGGACCCGAGACCTATGCGCGCCCGCGCCTCCTGGAGTGTTTTTAAAGTGTTGAGGCAGAGAGTCATGCGCGCCCGTGTCAGACATTACGCGCGCACATGTTCGAGAATTTTGAAGTTGTGATCCAGAATTTTATGCGCGGCCGCGTGACTTTTGAGGCGCGCCCGCGCGTCGCGAATTTTCTGACGAAGTGTTTCTGTAATTTTGAAAACTTTGAGATATCTTTGGGTTGATTTTGGACGATTCTTGGGGAGTATATAAGGGAGTTTTACAGACCTAATGGACATCTATCAGCCGCCAATACACACAATAATCTTGAGAGTAATTTCGTGAGATTTTGGATCGAGATTTAAAGCTTGCTTGGAAAGAAGACGAAGACTTTTCGACCGGACACGGAAGAAAGACTACAGCTTTGTTATTTCTTCTTATTTGTTTTCTTTTTATTGTTGAATTATGTTTGAGATATTGAACATGATTTTGTTTGTTATGAATATGAGCATGAACTAAAATTTTCTAGTCTAGAGGTTGACGTAGCTTGGTTGAGACATATTAATGAATATTTGATTTAAATGAAGTGAATTTTTATAGATTAATTGTGTTTCTAGAATTGAATGTCTTCTTAATTTACTGGCCATAAATTGAGTTGTTATATTTATTTGGAATCCGGCACTCAGAAGCGGGGATTTTGAATAGGATCAATAGAAACTACACTATTAATTGTTTATATAGCTTGGGAGAGTATATAACTTTAATAGAACCTTTAATGAACATCGTTTTACAAATATCACTGCATCTAGATTTTTGATAGAAATATTGAAATCGAACTGTAGTTGATACACTCTATTTGTTGCTCGGGAGAGGGAAATAGAATAATCTAAGTGTTCTTGGTTATTCATTGAAAGAAATTCATGAAAGAGATCATTTAGGAATGAATATTTTCGAGACCAAGTGAAATCAAAACCTATAGACCATTTCTCTCTGATTGATAATTTCTTAAGAATTGTGTGTGCGTGAGCTTGATAATTCTTTACTATTTATTTAATTTTTCAGCAAATCTTCAAAGTTTAATTTTCTAATTAAAATTAAGACTATTTTAATTACAAGTATTGAATATTTTCATATTACTCCTCGTGGGATTGACACTTTACTCATTCTTTACTAAAACTTGATAACCGTGCGCTTGCGAGCGTAAATTTCGCAATAAAAACCGTATATTTTTTGGTTGACTCTCGGACATATAAGAGAAAAGAAAGTTCAGCGGCTAACACTGCTGAACTCTTACTGCTTCATGCAACAAGTTTTAGAACAGTAGCAGCTCACTAATTGTTCTACCTCAGCAGTAGTAGCCTCTCGATCCTGACAAATGGCATCAGAGAAGGTTCTTTTCTCGCTTCTGAACGAAGCTTCATGGCATAATAAATCATTAAGCACCTTTAACAACCACACCTTGAAATGAAGATCAATGCATGTCCTACTGTTTAGAGAATTTGATCTAGACTAAAAGAAAGTACAGATGCTAAGCAAAACAGAAGACAATAACCTTCAACTGAAGTTGTTTATGTAAGGCCCTAAAATATTAAATTATAAATTATGGGATTTGAGAATTAAATTCCATATTATGGGCTAATATTGATTTGAGAAGTTATGAAAATGATAGATTTAATTTTCGAGCCGAAAATATTTAATTTGAGAATTTACGGATTTTGAGAATTAAATTCCGAGAATTCTTAAATTAAAAGGATAAATATTCGATTTGAATATTTATGGGATTAAAGATTTAATTCCATGTTTTGGGAATTAATATGATTTATTTTGACGATAAAACCCAATCAGAGACTGATTTGAAAATATCAAAGTTTCACGGGCTGAAGTGCAAAAGGCCGGGATTATGTAATTAATCCGAATTTATTTAATTCTAATACAAGTATATTTAATTTGGGAATATTTAGAGTTTCGAATTAAATTCTAATATTCTTAAATTAATTAGGATTGAAATTGAATTAAATGATTGGTCGAGGACTAAATTGCAATTATTGAAGAGTTGAGGGGCCAATATGCAATTTCCTTGCAAGTTGCCTTAAAAACGTGTAAGTCTTATAAATATCAGAATTCTTTATCTTATCTGAAGAGAAAAACCGAGAGTGAAGGAGAAGAAAGGCTCCAAGCCATTTCCAACATTTAAAAATCCCATAACTTTTGATCCGCTCGTCCGATTTCAATTTCGAAAGATGTTCTGGAATCCTTGCGACGAGGGCTTCGATCTTGTGTAAGTATTATGATGTGTTTGATAGATTTCAAAATCAGTTATGAGCAGAGATCAGAACTTGATGTTAGTTTTGTGTTCATGCATGTTTATTCATTCCGATATTGAAATCGAATCGGCGATTTGATGTTGAATGAACTTAATAATGAATTCCAGCATGTATGTCGATTTATTTAGCATTTGATTATGCTGGTATTTAGCTGGTTTCGATAGATACATGCTGATATGAAGTTGAGTTTGAGTTCGATATTAGTCGATTACCGATTTTTAATCGCTAAGCCGTTGATTCGTGTTTTTGGACCGTTTTGATAGCGTATAACTGAGATAAGATATTCGTCTAGATGTTATTGACAATATAGCAATTTATTTCTCAGTTTCAGACTACTTTTGAAGGCTAACGACTCAAGACTCCGAATTCAAATCAAAGAAGATGAAGTGAGGTTTGAAATGAATTGTATTGAAGAGATATTGATGGTTTTGAATAGATTTTGAACTGAGTGAATAGAATTAAGATTAAAGTGAATGTTTTGATGCTATGTTTCAGATTTGAAGCGTTCAAAACAGAAGAAATATGAAGGTATAATGACGACATCGCGAGTCAGGGAGTTTGAAACTCAATATCGATTATTCTTGAGTTGTCCCACAAAAACCACATACTTGTTTATGTTTCGATTTGACTTTGATGTTGTCGATCCATCTCAGGTAGTGGATCTTTGATTTTGAGTTGATATAATTATGATACGAGATGATATTGAGTTGATTCTAATGCCAAGGTCAGATGGACCTTATTTTTGAATCCGGAATGATTTCGATAGATGAATATTCATGTCAAGATCGGATACGAATCTTGATGGCAACGATGATTTATGAATCAATTCTTAATCGAGATATGCGTTATTTACTCTATTTGTTGAGTCGAGTTAAATAGAGTCGATATGATTTATTTAACGCTTTTGATATGTTGCTTATACTGAGAATGATTTCTCACCGTAGTTTATCCGGCTGTTGTCTTGTTTTGTATGTGTGCATGATATCAGGTGGGGCAGGATCTAGTCAAAGACGACATTGATAGCTCAAGGGAGAAACTTTGCACGTGTGGACTCGGGTTTTAGCGAGTTTGATGAGTAGATCCTTGATGAATCTTGTATAATGATGTTATTACTAGAGTTTGAAGCAACTATTGGTACCTCATGTTTTCTTGTAGCTATTTTGTTGTACTTTAAGTTAGTTGTTAGAGGTATCTCATGAATAAAAACATGATGGACACTTCTTGTATTGATCAATACATGTTGTAGACTTAATAGACTATGAATTGGGAGGAGTTTAAGGATCAAGTTTTGCTATATACAAACAAAGTGTTTTCTGCCCGGACTCGCACCCTCGCCGCTGTTTATTATCGCCCGTGCGCAGCCTAACTTTATGGGTTTTGTTTCGGGTATTGAGGGGCGCGCCCGAGCGGGTGTTTTTGACCGCTCGAGCGCGACCCATTTTTAAAAAAAATATATTTGTGTTGTTTATTCTTGATCCTTTGTTAGTTAATCATATTTAATGATTAATTGTTCCATGAATTGTTTAGCAACCCGAGGCCTCACAACAGGTGGTATCAGAGCGTAAGTTTCTTGGACTGAGATAAAAGCTGAGCGGGGTAGATAGAGTCACATGCATTTATAGTATTGCATGATTATGCATTACTCGATTTGATGATTCGATGATTTGATAAATTGCATGTGAGCGTGATCTATCTTTGAAATTCAACTGCCTAATTTACTGATTTGTAAATTTTTGAATTTCTTACTGATTTTGTTATAAGATTTTCCCCGGGTGATGTAAGCACCCAGAATCGAGGAGAACAGTGTTCTTTGGGTGATGTAAGCACCCCAGACTAAACAGAATGGTATGGTCAGACTGAAAAGAACAGCATTGCTTAGCTGAAAGAAGTATTTCTGATTAAACAGAACAGAATATCAGCAAATGAATAGATGTTATTGCAGGAGAAGTTGGCCTGAAGAACTTGACCAGTTGTTCAAATACCTGAAAGATACAGATGAATGACGTACCAGATTGACTGTATACCAATTTCAAAACCTAGCAACCAGCTGATAAATTCTGATGAAGAAATTCTGACAGAACAGAGGTATATTTATTTGGTGGTAAGTGCTCAGAACAGATTTTGATTAACGTTTCTTTGCCACAGTAGATAGAAAAGATGAGAAAGAAGAATATACCAACTAGAAGTTGAATATTTTGAATACTGAAGAACATCTTACTAGATTTCAAGCCTACTACAATTCTTTTGAATTGTAGATGATGATGAAGCTCAAGATTCAGTATTTATTCATGGCTTGAATTCGAAGATTATGTCCGAGTAAATGTTGATGACTGAAACATTTTATGAAAGACCTAGCCCTGTCTAAGAAAATTGAAGGTGAATGATGAGCTAGTATGCAAGAGTATGTGAGATACTCACAACTTTATCTACAATTTTTATTCCAGAACAGATATGAAGTGAATGATATGAAAGTAAATCTTTAACTCTAGCGGACCGAGACAGAAGTGTTTGGGTCTAAATGCAAAATATGTTAGAGATTACTACACTCATTTTAGAGGGGGATATTCGAACAAGTAGTGTAAAGACATTTCAAGCTGAGGTGCTAGAATAATTTAGAAGCAAATCCGATTCAGAGAAAAGATTCGAATGAAGAACAAATTCGAGAAATATACAAAGGATCAGAATGAAATTGCACCTGAGAATGAAATTTCAGGTAACAAATTTATTTTGTTTTGACCTGTTTATTATTGGTGCAATAGATACATGATAGCTGAAAGCTTATTGTATGATCACCTCTGTATCAGAAAAGAGACTTTGTGAATTAAACTGAAGAATGGAACTATTGCTTCGATGAACTGAAACTGAACATGATTTTGTTCATATTGAAATATCTGTTATGTTGCATGATAGATGATGATGCAATAATCGAATACAGATTAGCACAAGAAATGATGATAAGAAGCGATAAAATTAGATCAGCAAGAACATAATGTGCATATAAATATGATGATATGATATAGAATCTCGAATTAAGATTCTGTGATTTCAGTTTGATATATGATGTTTGATTACAGAAATATTCCGAAATCAATATATTTGATGCACTAGATATGTTCACGATCGAAATCAGCATTGATAGGTATGCTAATGAATAGAGATTACAGATATATTCCAGTAAGATTTTTGACTTTAGTTTAAGTTGTGAACTGGAATTCAATAGAGAATTGATGAATTTATGAATTACCAATTTAATGAGATTATGAACTGAATATTGATTTTGAGGTTTAGAAGATAGATGATGATATGAAAATCAGTTACAGATGAGTCTTTTCTTTGATTATGCTGAGTCGAATACCTCAAGTGGACATATAATTCTTGAAATGTTTGATTCCGAGTGGCTCTCCTTGTTTTGTTCATAGAGCCTGAGTGATTCACTCATTCTGAGTTATGTGATGCAAGTGAGTTGTTTTCACTTTGCAGAGTTTTTTATCCAGAAGATTTGATTTTGGATGACCTTGATTGAGGGATTTTCTCAATCTTGATTTATTTCTTTTGATTTTGAGAATTATTGATCCTTTGATGATATTTCAGCATATTTTAAGATTTTTGGCTCGTAACTGATAGAAGAATTTGAATATGATCCATGATTTTTGGGTTAGATGATATGACTTGTCAGTATTTTGGAGATAGAAATGAGGAATGAAATCGGCATCCGATGAAGTGATTCCAGATTTCTGTGTATTCTGGTTTGAATATTCAGACGAATATATCACCAATCAGAATGATTTTCGATTGGAAGTAAGACAGAACTGTTCAGAAGATGAAAGAAACACAGAAAATAAACTGAAGCGATGAGAATTCAGCAAATAATGCCCGATTGAGATATGAATTGAAGCCTCAGATCAGAATGAATGAATTCTATTATAATTGATTATCTGATTGTGCTTGATATTTCCGAAAAGAAATATCAGATTTTGAAGAAAATGCACAATAATGAATTTAAGATTCATCCAATAATTGTTTTATCATAAGATAAAGCAAATAGAGGTAACAAAATTAGTACGTTTTCGAAGTTAAACGTACAGAGAGTTTCTGATGAAGTTGAAAATCATTGACTAGATTAATTCAGTTACAGTTTAGAAACTCCAGAATTGTTATGAGATCATGATTTGAAAGAGTATTTTGTGAAACTACCAAGATGAAGCAGTTTATATGATGTCAACAGGTGGTAGTTATGAACAGATTGATTGAAATTACTGTATACGATGATCTGTCTGTATAATCAAATCACTGAATTGTGATTAGATTCGTTGTAAGATGAACAGTAAGCCAAGAAATAATGTTTCATATTGAAAAATTGGGTTTATTATTAAATTATAATACAGATGATCAGAAGACTTTGAGTACTTTTTGAGGTAAAGGTACAACATATTACCCTTGAATTGGAAGAATAGTCAGGTAAGATGAACCGAATGTCGAGAATGAACTTTACCTGATATGATACCGATTATCAACAGCTCTGAATACTTTGAAATCTGTTAATACAATATATTATTTTATGATTAATGAATAGTCCGAATAGACTAATCAGATTTTGCGGAATACACTGTATGAGATGTGAATAACAGCTATCTATTCAGATCTGTGAAGAAGATAAAGATATGATGAAATTACAGGAATGATGAAAATTTATTGTCAGGATTAAGAATATAGATTTATTCGACAGAATGTGGCATTGATTGATTGACTGATGTTCTGAGAGTTGGTTATATGTGATTGCATTATACCATTCTTCGATTGATGGATTATCTGAGTTGATTTTCCAGATGTTGAGAATATTCTCAGAACTTTAATACCTGATTCGGTATTACTTGACTTGATGTGTTGCCACTTGATGATTATAATTCATGTAACAGCTATTAAGTCGATATTGAGATAATGCTATGATGATATGATGAAAAGAAATCAGATTTCTTTGTGTTGAAATGATATTATCGAAATATATGACATCAGATTAGACATGATTTGTCGATATCAGATCAGATTTTATTTGAAACACACAAAGATTTTGAAGATGAATCTGTACGAAATGAAAACAGAGAAGAAGAAACAGAATTAGTAATTGAATGATAGATATAATTTTTGAAGCTGAAACTGATTAGTTAAGCGAAAAAGTTATTCGTGAAACATCATTCAATTCAGAATAAAGAAAAAGCAGAGTTTAATTTACAGATTCAGAATATGAAATTGAATACTGATCTTGAAGCGATGAATTGAATGATAGCGTAGACTTGATATATGTTCTATACAGAACATCGAATGATATTCAGAAAGAAACAAGTCGTCAGTGAAGTTGAATTTCACTGACTGAGATGTTAGACAGAATTGATGATGTTCTTGATCAGCTAGATATGATGGATCTGATTTGTTCCACGTATATAAGTGAAGGAAGTATCAGAAGATTCTTCCTATGTACTTTAATTAGATGAGATAAATATCGAAAAGATTTTGAGTTAAGTCGATTAGTCGACAAATCTTTGATTAAAGAAAGAAACAGCTTAGAACGAATTCTTGTTAATGATTTAAAGTACAACTGAATAGATACCAAATACACGAGAATAGAAGAAGATTCGAAGAAAGAATCTGATAAGAGATAAAGAGATGAGATACGAAGTTCAGAGCTATATGATTGAAGTGAGAATAACTTCAGATAATTATTCAGTATATCAGATTGAATAGTTCGATTGAATGTGATTTCGAGGACGAAATCATTTCTTAGAGGGGAGGAATTGTAAGGCCCGAAAATATTAAATTATTAATTATGGGATTTGAGAATTAAATTCCATATTATGGGCTAATATTGATTTGAGAAGTTATGAAAATGATAGATTTAATTTCCGAGCTGAAATAATTTAATTTGAGAATTTACGGATTTTGAGAATTAAATTTCGAGAATTCTTTAATTAAAAGGATAAATATTCTATTTGAATATTTATGGGATTTAAGATTTAATTCCATGTTTCGGTAATTAATATGATTGATTTTGACGATGAAACCCGATCAGAGACTGATTTGAAAATATCAAAGTTTCACGGGCTGAAGTGCAAAAGGCCGGGATTATGTAATTAATCCGAATTTATTTAATTCTAATCAAAGTATATTTAATTTGGGAATATTTAGAGTTTCGAATTAAATTCTAATATTCTTAAATTAATTAGGATTGAAATTGAATTAAATGATTGGTCGAGGACTAAATTGCAATTATTGAAGAATTGAGGGGCCAATATGCAATTTCCTTGCAAGTTGCCTTAAAAACGTGTAAGTCTTGTAAATATCAGAATTCTTCATCTTATCTAAAGAGAAAAACCGAGAGTGAAGGAGAAGAAAGGCTCCAAGCCATTTCCAACATTTAAAAATCCCGTAACTTTTGATCCGCTCGTCCGATTTCAATTCCGAAAGATGTTCTGGAATCCTTGCAACGAGGGCTTCGATCTCGTGTAAGTATTATGATGTGTTTGGTAGATTTCGAAATCAGTTATGAGCAGAGATCAGAACTTGATGTTAGTTTTGTGTTCGTGCATGTTTATTCATTCCGATATTGAAACCGAATCGACGATTTGATGTTGAATGAACTTAATCATGAATTCCAGTATGTATGTCGATTTATTTAGCATTTGATTATGCTGGTATTTGGCTGGTTTCGATAGATACATGCTGATATGAAGTTGAGTTTGAGTTCGATATTAGTCGGTTAAAGATTTTTAATCGCTAAGCCGTTGATTCGTGTTTTTGGACCGTTTTGATAGCGTATAACTGAGATAAGATATTCATCTAGATGTTATTGACGATATAGCAATTTATTTCTCAGTTTCAGACTACTTTTGAAGGCTAACGACTCAAGACTCCGAATTCAAATCAAAGAAGATGAAGTGAGGTTTGAAATGAATTGTATTGAAGAGATATTGATGGTTTTGAATAGATTTTGAACTGAGTGAATAGAATGAAGATCAAAGTGAATGTTTGGATGCTATGTTTCAGATTTGAAGCGTTCAAAACAGAAGAAATACGAAGGTATAATGACGACATCGCGAGTCAGGGAGTGTGAAACTCAGATCGATTATTCTTGAGTTGTCCCGCAAAAACCACATACTTGTTTATGTTTTAATTTGATTTTGATGTTGTCGATCCATCTCAGGTAGTGGATCTTTGATTTTGAGTTGATATGATTATGATACGAGATGATATTGAATTGATTCTAATGCCAAGGTCAGATGGACCTTATTTTTGAATCCGGAATGATTTCGATAGATGAATATTCATGTCAAGATTGGAAACAAATCTTGATGGCAACGATGATTTATGAATCAATTCTTAATCGAGATATGCGTTATTTACTCTATTTGTTGAGTCGAGTTAAATAGAGTCGATATGATTTATTTAACGCTTTTGATATATTGCTTATACTGAGAATGATTTCTCACCGTAGTTTATCCGGTTGTTGTCTTGTTTTGTATGTGTGCATGATATCAGGTGGGGCAGGAGCTAGTCGAAGACGACATTGATAGCTCAAGGGAGAGACTTTGCATGTGTGGACTCGGGTTTTAGCGAGTTTGATGAGTAGATCCTTGATGAATCTAGTAAAATGATGTTATTACTAGAGTTTGAAGCAACTATTGGTACCTCATGTTTTCTTGTAGCTATTTTGTTGTACTTTAAGTTAGTTGTGAGAGGTATCTCATGAATAAAAACATGATGGGCACTTCTTGTATTGATCAATACATGTTGTAGACTTAATAGACCATGAATTGGGAGGAGTTTAAGGATCAAGTTTTGCTATATACAAACAGAGTGTTTTCTGCCCGGAGTCGCGCCCTCGCCGCTGTTTATTATCGCCCGCGCGCAGCCTGACTTTATGGGTTCTGTTTCGGGTATTGAGGGGCGCGCCCGAGCGGGTGTTTTTGACCGCTCGAGCTCGACCCATTTTAAAAAATATATATATATTTATGTTGTTTATTCTTGATCCTTTGTTAGTTAATCATATTTAATGATTAATTGTTCCATGAATTGTTTAGCAACCCGAGGCCTCACAGTTTACCAGCCAGTCTAGAAGCAGATTCAATATGAATATCAACGAGTGCCGTGTAAATATAATCAAGACTAGAAAACAGCTTCTCGGATCACGGCTAAGCTCTCTTACTCCTATCTTTTAATTAATTGCAGTAGAAAATAAGAACATAGCAGTAAATGTAAATAGACTTCATTCATTTTTGTACCTAGCTATACATATCTCCCTTAGGATAGACATTTTCCAAGAATCTATCCAGATACCCAGATCTCCTGATGTATTTTCTAGGATTTCTGGATAAGTGGAAATTTTACATAACATCTTGTACCGCTTGATGAGTGAGAGAAGGTGGATGCCTTTAGGACTAAAGATATCTTCAGACTCGGTCGTTCCCATTAGCCGTTTATACTTCTCCAATCTATGGTGCCTCTCATTAGGATAGATGGTTGAACAGTTCTTAGTAAACTGGATATTAGTCTTCAACATTTTGATCCATGTTGAAATTTCTCTCTTGTATATTCTTTTTTGCATCTCCATGTCTAGTTCTGATGAATGTAAATCATTATTTCTTTTATAGATAAAAATGAGAATATGAATAACTTCCTGCATACTCACATTTTCCAATTACATAGGAACAGAGCGTCAGGAACATGAAAGGACTTCTATATAAAGAATTCAAAGCGTTCAGACATGTCAAATCAACAGTAGCAGGAGATAACTTTAGCATAACAGAAGCCTATCCACAAGAAAATCAAATGCAGAAGAACAAAATTGAAGTTTTTTTTGAGCTAGTAAGCCATCTGCGAGATGACTAAACCTCAATAAATAAATAAAAACCATAGATTCAGGAGGAATAAATTGAAAAGGCAGCAGAAGCCTATCCACAGAAGCAGACAAAACTATCTCACTGAAAGGAATTACAAGTATATCTGATAAGTCATCTGTGAGATGACTGGACTTTAGAAAAATCAGTAACTAAGGGGGAATGGAAACAACAACAGTAGCTTGACGAAAGGATTTCAGAAATCTACTCTCATAACGCTTAGCTGTCACTACTGAACCAGTGAGACATCACATTAAAGCTATTGGACTTTAGCAGAAGAGCAGACCAGTAGTCTCTGACGAGTGATATTATTAGTAGCACACTAGCAGCACAGTCAGTAGTATACTAGCCTTCAAGTGAGTTTGAAGAATCGCTGAAGTATTATGAGACATCAGAACAGAACTGAAGATCATACGATTCATCGAGCACTAAAATTTCAAGATCAAACAGTTACAACATACTACTTAATTTGATGTGTCTGTCACTAAAGAATAATGACAGAACGGATCTATTACCCAAATTTTGTCAAAATACTAAAAAACAAAGAGAAATTGTTAGTTTATCAAATATCTGAGTTTTAGTGTTTGAAACAAAAAATAATTCAGACATCAACTTGATATATGAGCAATTGGAAGCGGATTAAAAAGCAGAAGCAGAGTAGAAGAGAGAGCATATCAGAAGAAGTAAGAAGTAGAGCCGAAGCAGAAGCAGAAGTAGAAGCAGAAGCAGAAGAGCATATCAGTAGATGCTCTCCATGAACCAGTTAAAGCTATTAACCAAAGGTCTCTAGTACACTGATCAGACTCAGATCTACGCAGCCAAAGTGTACCTTCTTACAGTGAACTTAAAGACAAGAAAAATGCTAGTTATCAACGGATGAATTTGAGTCAAAGACGACCGTTATCTTGCACTTATAAATAGATACCACAACCAACAAAAGAACTATCCGGCTCTCAAGAACTCACAATCACTTACAACTTATCAAAGAACTACTGAACACTTTTAGTTGTTCATATCCACAGAAGAAGATTTCATACTCTTACATAGAAGATCATACAGAAGCCGAAGAACACCAGCACACACATCGAATATATCAGATCTTTTAGGATCATATTGTGCTAAGTGTTAAGTCTTACAAATGTTGTATTTATAACAGTTGAGGTACTGCAAACCTTTGTAACCTAATTTCAGCAAAGGGCTGAAACCAGTAGAGTAACTAGGAGTCTCAGCAGTAAGAAGTAGGGTACTTAAGTCCTGGCTGAGGTGGGCCGTTTTGTCAAAGTCTTCAAGTAATGCCTTCTGAAAACAGAAGAAATGGGTCAACATAGGAGCAGTTGAGTCTCCGAACATCCAGAAACAAATTGTTGTTTTGATTACTTTTCGCTGAACACACACAAACTACAAGAAAAAAGGCTAAAGACAACATTTAAAAACTGTTGTCGTAGGGGGTTTAAAACTGTTGTTGAAGGCCTTGTTGTTAAAAGTCTAGCTCAAAGACAACAATTTTTAACTGTTGACTTTGAGAGTGACTTTTAACAACAAGGCCTTCAACAACAATTTTAAACCTCTACAACAACATTGAAAATCTTTTGTCTTTTTTAAAAAATAATAATAATTTAATACCCAAATTTTCAATATTATATATCACTCAAAATTCAAATTTCGAAAATAAAATTTAATATACAATCTTCCAATATTATAAATCATTCAAATATAAAAAAAATAATTGAATTCTAACTCAATGAACACTAATAAAAAATAATCTATGCATTAAACTTGATAAACTTGGAATCCTCCCTTCAGCACATGTTTGCATCCCAAGCTATTGTTGATTTCACTAGTACATTTCCTTGACTCAGGACTTTCATAAAAACGGGAACAATCTCTTTTCTTTTAGTATGTTTTTTCAAACTGTAAATTATTAAGAAGAAAACAAAAAACATAAACACAATCTCTAGAATTGATAACCGGTTCAATGAGTTGTAGTTCAGTGCATTGCTTCCACAGATCCCAAGCCTGAAATCATAACTACTAATTACAGGATTCACCGCAGCTAACTTGAATTCGCCATATTCATTTTTAACTCTACGTACTGATTAGTTGTAATATATACCAAACAATAACTCCAACTCTAGCATGACCGTTGATATTTAATTAGCTAAGATATCAACTATAGTTAATATACAAATCCTAAAGATAGATCAACAAAAGACCAAAAATATTAAATTAACCGAATATGATCAAATAGACAATAAACATCAATCTCAGTAAAATTTTTAGCCAACAAAATGTTCATTGGGCTAAAGCCTCGAGAATTAAACAAATTAAAGTGTGTACAACATATAAATTTTATGCATATGATCTGCACCTCAATCATCGCTATGGTGTTCAACTAAAATAGAAATATATACTCCTTCAAAAAAAAAAAAAAGAAATATATACAACTCAATCAAGAAAAAATTCAACATGCAAAGACCTAATTTCCACAAATTCCAAAGATACAATCCAAGGCGGACACAAACTACACAATAGAACTTCAAAACTGACCCAAACAAACAGAAGATTATGAAAAATGAAAATAAATCAGATAAACAGATAGATGCAAAAGTTTCGAAGTAAACATACACAATAATTAAAATCAAGTAAAACTTCTTACTGCCATTAAAAATTAAAATCAATGAAAAGACCAAGACAACATTATATATAATATATAATAATAAAAACACAAAATTGTCACCATTTCCTTTTTCATCTGGTGCCAAAACACTCAACTTCCTCAATGTATCAAGGCGTGTAGAATTTTATATATATATAATTAGTAGTCATATAAAACTCAATTTATCAAGGCATGTAGAATTATCTATATATATATATATATATAGATATATATAATTAGTAGTTATATAAAACTAAAATTGAAGGGTGAAAGAATTTAACTAATTTAATCATTACAACAGTACAACTTATGCAAAGTACCTTCGGGAATGTCTGCAGCTATGACGGTAAACTCAGCCAATAGCTATAGACAGGGATGTTCTATGCTCCACCGGATGCTCTTTACTCGGTGGATCTTGACCCTTCATTGGGCATGGAGCCCACACATACTGCACCGGGTGAAGAGCACTTGGTGTAGCATAGAACTTGTCCTATAGACAATTATCTCACCAGCGGCGGGTACTCTGATTTGTTAGCCAATAGCTATAGACAATTATCTCATTAGTGGCGGGTACTCTGATTTGTGGTTTGGTCGATGTTGTGCCCTGAATCCAGATCGGACGGCCTGGATCATCATTGCAGGTTAAATTATTTGACCTGCAAAGAGATCCGGGCCGTCCATACCCCATCCGGGCACTACCCGGATGAGATAGCATCGACC
The DNA here is from genome assembly GCF_033568475.1 of Henckelia pumila. Lineage (NCBI taxonomy): Eukaryota > Viridiplantae > Streptophyta > Magnoliopsida > Lamiales > Gesneriaceae > Henckelia > Henckelia pumila. Next base: position 6,433,572 of record NC_133121.1, on the reverse strand, counting down.
GGATCCTAATTTGCATAGCTCCGACAGGTGTTGCCCTACATATTAAATTTAAAATAAAATCAAACTCTCGAAACTTTTTTTTTCACGATCAAAAATCAATTATATATATATATAATGTTAAATTAAATATTAGTCATGACATATAGAATTAATTCCTAAAATTTGATCACTTGTGCTAACTCCAAGATTTGCAGCAAGAAATTGAATTATGAGAGCAAAGATCAATCCGATAAGGACCACCCATAGTAACTGCAAATTCATAAATAATATATAAACAATTAAGATGTGTCCAGGTATCTAATTATTTTATATATTTAGAATGTATGTGTGTGTGTGTGTTTGTACGTTTAATTGAATACCAATAATAGTACAAAATATATATTCAGAGTACAGATCCAGTTAACTCCTTACTTCATATCTATGGTTTGATTCAGCTTGTAATTAAATCAGTTTCCGCAGTCGCGACATGCAGTAAAAAAATTAGCAAGTAAATAATTAAATAAGAGAATGAATTCATTAATTTGTGGTAATGTAGCTAGCTGGCAAGACTCTTACAGTTTCTGGGATCAAGGTAAGCTAGAGAAACCAAGAAACCTAGGCCAACATATGACAAGAAGTTTCTCCATCCTGGTTTCTGCATTGTAGTTTCCGAAACATAAATATTCAAGATTCATATGTAAAATTACTATTATAATTTTTTCCTTTTTTCCCACAAATGTTAACCATCACTTTTAATTCATGATACAATTGTTTATTCTTCAGATTTCTCCTCAAGATTTCCAATAAATTTAGGATTTGGCCTCCACGTAAGTTATTCTTTCAAGGCGTAAGATTGCACAAAAAATTATTCTTGGAATTTCTTTGACGAAATTGGAGTCCAAAAACTTGTAAAATAAGTTCAACAAAGAAGCAAACAAATTACTTGTATTATTCAAACATAGAGCACATCACACAAACACAAGAAGACGAAAATCAAGGAATGGAATTGACAGAAAGTTCATGTTCTCAAACAAAATAAAAAACTCTAGTTACCCACTCTGTAGTTAACTCAACCAAAATGTGAAAATGTATTCGCTGCAAATTCAACTCATTAATTTATCTTTTAACATAGTAATTAACCAAAAGTTCTCATTACGTTTTCAAAAAAAAGTTCCCATTACCTTTGAGTGATACAAGACATTTGTCCACAAGATAAGCAGCGTGTTTATAACACGAGCAGCTGCAAGCAGCAGCAGTCCACAGCAGTACATCGGGAACGCCGATCTCCTCTGCCGCGTCCAGAGCAAAAGTCCTGATCGCATTTGTAATGGGCTGGGTGCGTACCTCTGCTTCTGGTCCATCTGGCCTTCTGCTCTGGGACCCATGCCCTTACTCATGGTCTTCTCTCCACTTGGAAAGATGAGTTTTTGCCCTCCCCCAAGATTCGAACTTGAACCACCAAACATATATCCATGTTCAACTCAATTCTAGTACCACTTGAGCTGAAGCAGAGAAACGCACCCAGCCCATTACATAAAAGGAAATAGGATATCTCTAACTCATATCATGTTCTAACTTTCAAATGACTTCATCAACTCTGATCTAAGTTACCATACTGTAATAACTAGAATCGACATGTTTTAGAATTACTTCTCTTTCCGGTACGTCATCTGTATCTGTCATCGATTATCGATCAATCTAAATAGTTCAAAGTCTCGTTCAATTCGGTCTCATCTCGCTAAAGTACAAAAGAACGAATCTTGTTCTGTGATACCCGTGACCAAATCTTCGATATAATAAATAAAAATATATTTGTAATAAAAATATCTTTGTAAATTTAGTTTATCTACTAGCGAAATAAAATTAAGATTTTTAGTTTTATTCTAAATTTCAGTTATCATCTTAACATATAGTTAGAATTTTTAAATGAATTTTACATGTAAAGAGAACTTATTATTTTATTCACTAATTCTATGTTCAACATAATGATTTATCTTAATTGTCATTTTAATGTGGAATATTTATTAGTGTTTAAAATGGCAAACGATTTTATAAATTCCTTTTAATTGTGAAATTAATTTCTCCTCTTTAGTTTCAAGTTTTTTATGTTGGTCTTGTACATGTATTCTTGAACAAAAAGAAAATAAAAATTCTGGTTTATGATAGATCCATTTTTTTAAATAAAAATTATTTAATTGGAAAGTATAATACACTAGATATTATATTTTATCCAAATTGTAGTTTTTTTTGGGTCAATCAAAAATACATGTTCTCTAACGTATTATAATTATTAATTAGGTAATTAATTGTTCTTTAATTTTAATTAATCATAATTAAATCTTTGAAATTCCTAACTCTCATCTAGGAATGAACCCACGTTCAAGGCTTTCATTCTTGTCCATTAAATTATATTCTTTTTTCAAAAGTGTAGGAAACCCATTTGCTTTTGTAGATTAACGTTTTTTTTTATATATAATGTAATTACTATTGTAACTCTTTTTCATAAATTACTATCAATATAAAGAATAAATTCCCCTAATTAATTTGCTAACCTTTTCATGTCCCTTGTCTTGTGTATAAATTTCCAATTACATTCATAACACTCCAACTAATTTTCCATTATCTACTTAGTCCAAAATTCATCCTCCCCCAAGAATTCCTAATTTGTTGTTGTCACCTTGTTTCTCTAGTTGACAACACAACATAGCTACCGCCTAATTTTATTTCCTTCCATATTGGTGTATGCTCATTCTTTTTATTAGATTAGAGTAGTGGCATAAAGATTGAAGGCGATCGAAAATAATAATCTTTCAAGTTGAGACATTGGGTATTATGTATTGGTGAATATTTAAGGATTTTTGAGGTAGATAATTCTTAAGCTATGCCATGAAGTTGAGGTAGAGGATGATTCACAATAGTCTTCCACTATATGAATATGAGATCGAGGTAAGTGGGCTTCTACCTTTATTTTGTATCATATAAGTTTCTAGACTTATATTTATTTTTGCGTGTGAGTTAAGTTTTATAACATAAATACTTATACTTTTGAAAATTCGATCGGCATGATAATATTTGTTTTTACTTTGATATATATTATTTGTTGGCTATTCGTGATATTATTTGAAGCATGTTAGAATTATTTGGAAATATTTGAGATGCACTGTTAAGCGTCGATTTAGAAATGGTTAAGGAATTTACGACGATTTGATTTGATTTGATATGATACTTATAATAACCGTTCGTAATACTTATAATAACTGTTCCTTTGGCCTCGCCACTTAGAGGATTAACATATAGGGGACTGATCAGTAGAACCACGGAAAATGAGATAATTAACAGTGCAATATTTGCTTCGTATTTGTTCGGATTCAGCATGCTTATTTTAATCAAGATTATGAATATACATGTATACATGTAAATATATATTGATGTTTATCATGCTCGATCGGCCCCCACTTGCTGAGTATTTTTCAAAACACTTACCCTTTTACTCTCCATCCCCAGATAAGAATAAAGATGAATTAGATGACGAAGAACAGAATATGTTCTGGGGTTGGTGAGGATGGATCAGTTCAAGTTGAAAAAATATTTTTACTTTAAATTTCAGTTTCGCTTTCGCATTGTCGCACTTGTGTTTTTCTCTGTAAAAACAGTTATGGTTTATGAAATAGACTAGTTTTTGACAAGATTTGTACTACGAGGCTTGTTATTTTTGAATGTTATTTGAAAATAACATCGATGTCAACTAGGCCCGGTTTCGGGGCGTGACATGTTCCCTTATTAAAGTCTGAATCAAGACTTACAACTCTGACACATTTGTCTTGCATTGCTCTGATTCTATTCGGAATCATAATCACTTTCTCTAAAATCTATTACCAAATCAGGTCAAATTTGACTCTATAACTGATGTATTTCAGAAACATCATTCTCGAAATGAAAAAGATTCGCAGTACTCAACGTATATCGCTTCGAAAAGAGTCATCTTTAAACTCTTCTGGTAATAGTTCAAATCGGAACATTCAATCAAAGTCATGAATCTGGCCAACTAGTGTCAAAATCCAGCACTACGGCTCGAAGAATATCCTCTCAAAAAATATGAACAGTCTGTTCTGACTGTCGAACAGCCTGAAATTATATATTGTACTCTAATAAGACGAGAAACATGAGTTCTAAAATATTCAATTCTAACCCAATTTCAATCATCAGATTATATCTATCTGTCAGTTGATAAGAAATCAACCAAAAATACTTCGAAAACCTCTAACGAGTCAATAATTCAATCTTCGATCAATCAATCTCAAACTAAAACCAATACACAGTTTGGAATTCAAAAGAAACTTATGTCAATCAGACAGTTCCTAATATCCCAACTCATATACCGAGTTATTCTCGAGCAAAACTACATTCATCAAATGTCTTATAAATCAAATTCAATCAATCAATCATTTCGCAAAATTCCAAAATTCTATATCGGGAAGTCCTTTCTTCGATGTCATTTTGTAAGATCACATTCATCTGCGAGTCACGATCTGTTCTCACAATCATGGAGCAATCACAAATCAAAATTCGAAAATTCTCATCAAATTCTTCCCAATATCAATCAAATAATCGATCAGCAAGGCAAGTTTAAATCTCAAAATTTCTCATTTGATCATAAATCGTAAACGACATCGTATTAATCTCATCAATTGGAAGAACAATACTCTGGGATTTATCGATCTGCTCTGGAACTTATTCAGTACTAGATACACTAATTCAAGTCCCTTTTTCTTCTTATTCGCTCTTTCTGATCACAAGTGTTAGTAATTCCCGCAATCGAGTTCGAATGCTAAAACGAGATTAAACATCTCTACTAACACTGAAATTCCAGTCTTATTTCTAATATTCAAATTTCTACTCTTAGTCCAACAATAAATTCTAATAGTGCTATCAATCCCTATCAGTTACGAGCCAACCAAAATGTATACACTGAAGATATACATCGAATAATCGAGAACTCTCAGAGTTAGAATCAATTTAATATCAAAGAAAATCGCTCAAGACATGATTATCAATATAAAGAATTCTGGACAACAAACTCTGCTTAGTGAAAACAACTCACTTGCAAAGGGTGAATACTTCAAATCAGGCTCGAAGAACAAGGAAAACGAGTCAATCAATCAATATCAAATCAAGTGATCACTCCTCAACAGGTAGGACATAATGTCCATCATCAAGACAAACCTAAATCATGGTTGTGAACGTGGCCACACTCACGAGGAATTCGCACGCACTCATCGATTAGGACTCAGTCCTAAGGCATATTCGAATGTCGCAACAAATAAATATAGATCACCAAGAAATCAGATAATCGAATTTCACCCGAATCAATATCAATGTCCATAATTAAAATTTGAAATATCAAGAATTTTCAATTTCCAAGTTCATACTCATAGAACAATCGATACCAAATGGCAAAATCATCAAATTCAATGTTATGCGAATCAAGGATGCATAACTAAAATAAAATTCAAGCATTTTCAGATTAATCGAAGGAAAGCTCAACTGTAAGTGAATTCGATATTATCTCAAAAACACTAATTTCATCCTCTTATTCTATAAGAAAAGAGTTTCTCCTCAACGTCTTCTCAAACTCAAAAGTATCCCACCATTTCAATCACAATAACTCCTCGAATCTATTCAATGCTAGAATTTCATATTTGATCTCTTAAAACCCAATCCAATCATCATTCAGGAAAGAACGGTATCAGATAACTCAATAAATTCTCGATATCATCCATTGGGCTATAATATAATTCTCAAAATATTCCATTAATCATACTTATCTCAAAAGTTTAGCATGTGAGTACTAACATTCTGAATATTCATAATTGACTTTCAAAAGTATCGCATACTTATATCAATTCCCAATAATTCAATCTATCATCAAAATCTAATCACCATAGATCCAAGAAATCTAATACAATCTGTTCATTCATTATCAACCTCATAATGCTATAAACATAACATCAACTTAAAAGACATAATCAACTTAATGTCCTTACTGAGTACACCTGAATCTCAATTTAATTCTACTCAATCCCTTGATAACAAACACAATCAAGCATATCATTTCTGATAAATCGAATCATCTACTCAGAATGGACGTTTAGAAACATCTAGCTTTGATCTCAGAGTATTATACAACACTCTCTCAAAACTTACACCACATTCTTCACATCGACAAGTCAAGATCAATAAAATTCTTATCTCGAGGATTCTTACCAATTATTTCCATCACTGATCCAATCCAATTTCATTCTAAAATTCTGAAATTCTTAAGATCGATTTGCAAACTCTGTTCTGTCTTGAGGTTCATCTTATATGAATCAATCCAATCATTGATAATAAGTAAAATATCATCTCTTACATCAATCAATTCCAACCACAATAACTTCGAGTGGTTTTAATTCAATCTCCTCAAGAACAGATGAAGTCTGTTCTCACGTCAATCCCAAATAATCTTGATTCGGCTTTCCTTAATTCATCTCAACAAAAACCTGCATTAAATCTCATGCAAACATTCAAAATATCGTGCTAATTCATAAAGCAACCCAAATAGATATCATCTGATCATAATCTAGATCATTTCATATTTCCTCAATTCTGATTCTCAATTTCTTAAACAAACAAATCCTTGTTCAACAAGGAGATATAACTAAAGACCGGCAATTACAAACAATTCATAATATCAGATTCAAATCTCACCTACAATCAATCTCTACTCAACAACTTCCATGAACCTCACTCTCTTTTCATAATTAAATTCTCATGAGCGAGCAATTTCTCCTCATAATTCAAATCTGATTTGTTTGCTTCCTTAATCAAATCGGCTTACCAATTATTATCTCAAATAATCACATAAGCACAAATCTCGGAATATCAAAATTTTCAACTCAGTTTCGATCATCCTCTAATCAACATAGTCATGTAATCGCACGAGTGTTCAAATTCTTATCTCGAATAACTTCTAATTTTATTTCATATACTACATGCTTAAAAAAATCAATTCACATAATCATGTAAACATATAATTCTGAATCAGTAAAGCATGCTCGCATGTAATTCATGTAATTCAACAATAAAATCAATCACATGCGAGAGAACATAAATCAAGCGGACTCGATCTACCCCGCTCTCTCACTTCAATTTCATTCCAAAAATCTTATCTCTCTGATACCATTTAATGTGAGGACCTCGATTCTAATCATCTAATCTAGAAAATAAAACAATCATTGATAAATAAATGAGCCAAGATAATCAAATTTTTTTTTAAAGAACAGTGCCTCGCTCAAACAGGAAAAATATTGTTTTAAACTCGGTCTTAGACATATATCAATTCTAAGAATAGTCGGAGTATAAAATACATAAAATACAATAAATTCGACAATAAGAACATGCTTCATAATATAACCGAGTTCTAAAAGTTATTCGACTCTAAATCGACGTCTCACATCTATCATTCGATCCCAAGCTAACCATGTCGACTCTGACTAGCTCCTGCCCCACATGTTGTCAAGTACACATATAAAATAAGACAACAACCGGATAATTCCGATGAGAATAAAATCCCAGTATAAACGACGTAAACTTGAAATATCAACGAATGTATCAAAATCATGATATATGAGAAATATGCTTCGATGATAATTAAAATGCAATGCATGTGTTTAAAAATCGGGATTATCAAATCGGATAATCAAAGGAGACTCGATATTTCGATTAGGATCCCGAGGACAAGATATCGTATCAAATCACCTACGCTCCCGATCGGGGTGGCGATACGTATCTCAATCCTCTAGACTTTTGCGCAACTATAATGAGTATTCGGGCTCTAGGCGTAACTCAACATCCTAGGCCACTCAAATATAGTTCCCAAAATGACTAATTCGCATTTGGGCAACTCACCCCTCTCAAAATCAAGGAATCAGGCTCAATATGAATGTATATGACACAAGTGCAATTAAATCAAATTAAAATAACAAATATCTTTATTCAGACATCAAAATATCATAGATGTCATATCATTCAATTCATATATTCAAAATCATGAATATAATATCGAAAATCATTGAAGTAATTTCAAATAATCAAACTCATGGTTTTCGAACCAATTCATATAGACAAACTCATATCTTTCAACTCATATCAAAAATCAATTAATTAGAATAATCGCCCATATAAAATCATATAAGAGCAGATATATTCAATCAATATCAAATAATCATGCGAGTATGTGATTTTTAGTGAGAACTCGAGAATCTCAAACTCTCTCGAGTATTCATCCCCTAATTGACCAAAGTCAGATTATACATTTCTTGCTTTCGGATTGCCCAATTTCTTAGAATGTTGCTTTCTGTCTAAAAATATCCTCAACTGGCTTCCAATCTGCGAAAAATCATAATATAGTCAAAAGTCAACCATAATCAACTCTGGTCAAGCTTTGACCGATAATTCGTCAACTTTATCGCATTCTCACTACTTCATTGTTCCGAATCTCGACTCGAAACTTGGATATTTGGATATATTACGTCGATACGATAAAAAATGAGTAATACGTCGGAGGTCGCCGGAAAATGGGGAAGACGACGGCGACGCGGCGGCGGCGATCCAAACGTTGTCCAAAATTTACGAAATTTGGCAGGATTGTAGAGCTCGATGAGACGATTCCAACCACCTAAGCCACGACCAGAACAGAGCTCTGACGCGGCCGAGATCTGCAAAATTCAGTCCGATTCCGGTGACCCAAAAATGCTTTGATCTGCCTATATATGCAGTAAAAAGCTACCAAAAGCTTAGGGAAATCTTTACACATCATCTAATATCATCTAGAAACTCAAAAACTAACAAAAACGATCTCGAAATCGCGAAATCATAAAGAAGAAGATGAACAGTATCCGCGCAAAACCTGACTGTTCTTTGTCGATTTCCCGGCGATCCAACCGTCGGATCTTTGATTTATTGGTACCAAAAGACTCATCTTGATGTTAGCTACAATATGACTATTCGGATTTTCTATCGGAGCTCTGGTGATTGTCCGGCAAAGGCAAAAACGAACCCTGCTACATTAAAGTCAAAAATGGGGCAAAAATTCTTTAGTCTGTGTTTGTTTTTTGATGTTCTAGCGCGTGTTTTTTTTTATAGTAACCCGATATTTTCGGGTGTTGAACTAATTTATTTGATACTTAACTGGTAAAAATTAGTCCTAAATCTGATATTTTCCGATACACGCACCCAACATCTATTAACACCAGCTTCTGAAATTATTAACATTGACTAGTCAATTGGACTCATAATTTTTTCTAAATTAATTACTAAGTCCAACTTAGACTCGGATCAGTCATTTCAGTCAATATTTTCCCAAAATCAATTATCTGGCATCAATAATTATTATAATTCCAATAATACAATAATTATCTCACAGTGTCAAAATTTACCAGATATCCAGAAATAGTCAAACTCATTGATTAATTGAAATATGTATTTTGTAAATACACTCTATAATCTCATTAGCAATAATAATTATTTCATCAACTCAATAATTATTTTAATTGCTAATTAATTCGGGAATTAATTTTTCGGGGCGTTACAGCATCAGCAATCACATAGCTCACCGGCGGTGCATGGCGGTTCAGTTTCTTGACAAGTTCAGTGAGGGGAGCCAAGCAGTTCTTTCGAGTTGAAAAATAGATTCCAAACAGATTTGTCCCAAAATTCAAATAAACAGACTGCATGAACATTGTAAGGCCCGAGATTATTTAATTTTAATCCGAAAATATTTAATTTGAGAATTTTTGGAGTTTAGATTTAAATTCTAATATTCTTAAATTATTTAAGATTGAAATTGAATTAAAAAAAAGTTTCAAGGGTCAAATTGCAACTAGTGAAGAAGTGAGGGGCCAAAGTGCAATTTTCAGATTTTGAGTGGGACACTTGGCTTTTAATTGAGCTTGTACGTGTATATACTTACACATATCAGATTTCAACAATTTTCTTCAGCCAAGAACCGAGAGCTTCCATTTTATTCTTTGAAATTTCATCTTAAATCTTCAATATCTCAAGATCCGTCCGATCGAATTAAATTCCGGGCATAGTTCCGTGATCCTTGAAAGACGAGCTTCGATTTGGTATTGGTTTTGAAGGTCATTGAACTCGGGAATTCAACGGCGAAACCGGAATAGCATAGTTCAAGGTTTGCTTTGAATATTAGCTTCCAAGACTTAGTTTGTTGAGCAGATTTTGATTGAGGTTTTGTTGTGCAGCTAGATCAGATTTGAAGAGCTTTGAAACCAAGTTTGAAAGGCATAAGACAACCTTTGAATAAGGGCTTGTACATTCAAGAGATTTTGCTTGAATGCCCTTTCCAAAACCACATACTATGTGCTTATATATCTTGTATTTGCACATTTACTTGCTTGTTTGACTTAGCTTGTTATTAGTTAGCTTTTACTCTTATGCTTCTAGGTTTTGATGCATTCATCTTGAGCCAAAAACCCTTTGAGATTTGAAATGGCAGATTCGCCAAAAGAATACGGACGTTTGGATATATATAAAGGAACCTAGGAGATAGATCAACTTCTATGGTTAGAAACTTGATATAGTATGCCAAAGTCCGGGATAAGAGCTCAACGCCACCCCGAAAGGGAGAGTAGGTGGGAGATTTGTTGTGTTCTTATTCCCCGGGATCCCAAGAACCGATATAGAACTTGATAGCAGATTTTTAAGTCATGCATTACTATAGATTGGTTTAATGCTTGTTGAGATGTTTATATGAGTATTTCCTTAAACTCTATGATATGCATGATATAGTTGTTTTATACTGGGATTCAATTCTCACCAGAGATATCCGGCTATTTCTATGTTTGTATGTGTGCATGGGAATAGATGGGGCGAGCACAGGACAAAGAAGGTTGTAAGAAGAACGAGATCAAGAGTAGCATGTGGTGAACTCGGGTTTATGTAGTAGAGTTGATGTCAACCTTTGTATTTAGATCTTGAACATGTTTTGTTATAAACACTTGCACATAAAGACTTGTATGGTTGGCAAGAATAAGAACAATGTAAGATCTTATGGGTTGTATGTCAAGTTCCATGTTTAGTTGCTTGATTAGCTCATGGATTTGCATGTTTTCTTCAAGATTTTGATGTTGAATTCATGCTTCATAAGTTAGAGGATGTTTGAGATTCAAAACAAGGGCAAAACCTTCATTTTTCTGCTATTTGGAAGCCTAATCCGAGGTCCAGGCGCGCCCGCCCAGCCCAGAGGCGCGGCCGCGCCTAACCAAGGCACCTTGGGTGCCTTGGCTCGAGCCTTAGGCGCGCCTGCGCGTCAAGGTCTACTAAAAAAAAAAAAATTAATTTGTTGATATTTTGCGACGTGTTTTTGCGTCGCCAAATGTATGGTTTTGCGTCGCCAAAGGTCCTGTATTATTTATTTGATTTTTAAGCAGATTAATATTTTGATTGAATATTTCTTGTTATTAATCGCCATTTAAGATGAGATTAGCACCCGAGGTCCCCACAACAGGTGGTATCAGAGCGTAAGTTTTGGACTGATTAGAGAGAAGCGAGCGGGGTAGATCGAGTCCTCTTGGTTGATTGATTTTTCTTGCATGATTTAATGTTTTAGATTAAATTGATCACATGAATATGTGTATTGATTTTATAAGCATGCGTTACTGCTTTATCAAGTATGTATTATTTGAGAATGCATTAGAACCGGTTTTGGATCAGAACTTGATCTCTAGAGAAGGCATGAAAATGCTAATTAGAGGGGGACTGAAACAGAATGGGTGAGTCTAATATATTGATACTTTTGTGTGCTAATCCTTTTGAATATCAGATATACCTCCTCGTCAAGCACCGGTTACTAGACAGACATTGGTCGTTCCTCCGCCAGAATAGGCAGATGTACCACAGGCCGCAGAAGCTCCTAGACCAGAACAGGGTAGTACATCCAATGATCCAATGGATGTTACAGCAACACCTATGGAGACTTTACTGAAAAGGTTTCAATCCTTCAAGCCGCCTATTTTGAAAGGAACCGAGAACTCAGTTGAATGTGAAGGCTGGTTAGAGGATATGGAAATGTTGTTTGATTCCCTAGATTATGCAGATGACATAAGAGTCAGACTGATTGGGCACCAACTACATGAGGTAGCCAAGAGTTGGTGGATAACAACCAAGAGAGCTCTTGAAAATCGAGGTACACCTATCACTTGGAAAGTATTTACAAAATAATTTTATCAATGTTTCTTTCCAGTGTCGTACAGAAAGGACAAGGGTGCAGAGTTTGCAAATCTGAAACAGGGGAATCTGAATATAGAAGAGTATGTTGCCAAGTTCTCCACATTGCTAAAGTTTGCTCCACATGTAGCTGGAAGTGAAGAGGCCAAAGCTGATCAGTTCATCAATGGACTGAATCCAGATGTCTTTACCCTTGTGAACTCTGGGAGGCCGAATAACTTTGCTGATGCACTTGATAGAGCAAAGGGAGCGGAGGCTGGTTTGATTAAACAGCGAGGAGCATCGTTTGTTGCACAGCCTCAACGACAATCACAACCCCAAGCTCAGTTTCAACAATCATTTCCTAGATTCGAGGGAGGTAGCATCAGCGGTGGTAAGAAAGATTATCTGAAAGCAAAAGGGAAGCAGTTTAAGAAGTCAGGCAGTGGTTCATCCAGCTCTAGTGGGTCAAGACAGAGCAGTGTTGGACAGGGTTCAAGCTATACAGGAATGTATTGCAACAAATGTGGAGGAAGACATCCCAGTGATCAGTGCAGAGGTGTGTCTGGAAATTGTAACATATGCCATCGGCCAGGACATTTTGCCAAGGTGTGTCCACAGCGTGGTCTTGTGAGGTCTCAAGGTGCGGGGTCATCATGATCAGTGGCTCAGCCTGAAAGGCAAGCATCTACTGTACACTCCTTCCAGCCATAGCCCCAGCAACAGAATAGAGCAGGAGGTAGTCAAGCAATGAATCAACCTCCGAGACAACAAGCTCAAGTCTTTGCCTTGACTGAAGAGCAGGCTCAGGCAACACCTGACGACGTTATAGCAGGTAACTGTACTCTCTGTGGTTATCCTGCTTATGTGCTCATAGATACAGGTGCATCCCATACGTTTATATCTGAACAATTTGCTATATTACATGCATTGCCTGTTGAGTCATTATCTGCTGTAGTATCTATATCTTCACCTTTGGGAAGCGGTATAATATCAGTGATACTACAGTTTGAAGGTAATGTGATAGAAATAGATTGTATTGTGCTTGGGTTGTCAGACTTTGATTGCATTATCGGAATCGATATGTTAACCAAGTACAGGGCTACCGTAGACTGTTTTCAGAAAGTTGTGAGATTCAGACCAGAAATGGCAGGGGAATGGAAATTCTATGGTAAAGGTTCGAGATCTCGAATACCTTTGATATCAGTTCTATCTATGACTCGTTTATTGCAGAAAGGGGCAGAGGGATTCCTTGTTTATGCAGTAGATGTGTTGAAAACTAGCCCATAATTGGCAGATCTGCCAGTGGTTAGTGAGTTTGCTGATGTCTTTCCAGATGAAATTCCAGGATTACCTCCAGCTCGGGAGATAGACTTCAGTATTGAATTGATGCCAGGTACGTTATCGATTTCTAAAGCACCTTACAGAATGGCACCAATAGAGTTGAAAGAATTAAAAGAACAACTTGAAGATCTATTAGCAAAATGGTACATTAGACCGAGTGTTTCACCCTGGGGCGCTCCGGTTCTATTTGTACGAAAGAAAGACGGTTCAATGAGACTTTGCATTGACTACCGGCAATTGAACAAGGCGACGGTAAAGAATAAATATCCATTGCCTAGAATAGATGATTTGTTTGACCAGTTGCAGGGTTCCTCAGTGTATTCCAAGATTGATTTAAGGTCCGGATATCATCAGTTGAGAGTTCGGGATGAAGATATATCGAAGACCGCATTCAGAACGAGGTATGGTCATTTTGAGTTCATTGTTATGCCATTTGGTCTGACGAATGCTCCAGCAGTATTTATGGGTCTTATGAATAGAGTATTTCAGAAATATCTCGATGACTTTGTTATTATCTTTATTGACGATATTCTGATTTATTCTAAGAATCTGTGTGATCATGCCGAGCATCTCAGAATTATTTTAAAGACTTTGAGAACAGAAAAGTTGTATGCCAAACTGTCAAAGTGTGAATTATGGTTGAAGAAAGTGGTCTTCCTTGGGCATATTATATCCGGAGATGGGATTTCTGTTGATCCTAGCAAGATTGAAGCTGTGATCAGTTGGCCTAGACCGACATCTGTACCAGAGATACGGAGTTTTATGGGCTTAGCAGGTTATTATCGCAGATTTATTAAAGATTTCTCCAGTATTGCCAAGCCTATTACTCAGTTAACTCATAAGAATGCACCGTATGTCTGGACCGAAGCATGTGAAGCCAGTTTCCTTGAGTTGAAGAAGAGATTGACAAGTGCACCAGTCTTGACTATTCCTTCAGGTATTGGTGATTTTACTGTATATTGTGATGCTTCTCACAGGGGATTAGGTTGTGTGCTTATGCAACGAGGACATGTTATTGCTTATGCCTCAAGACAGCTAAAGCCACACGAGACCAGATATCCTATTCATGACCTGGAACTTGCAGCCATCGTATTTGCATTGAAGATATGGCGACATTATCTATACAGTGAGAAATTTGAGATTTATTCTGATCATAAAAGTTTGAAATATCTATTTTCACAGTCTGAACTGAATATGAGGCAACGAAGATGGCTAGATTTACTGAAAGATTTTGACTGTGAGATTAAATATTATCCGGGAAAGTCCAATGCAGCTGCAGATGCCTTGAGTAGAAAGGTATGTGTCTTATCCTTATCTACGATAGGTATCACTAAATTGGTAGAAGATTGCTGTGTTTCTGGATTGATATTTGAAACAGATATGAAGTTTATCAGAATTTGTGCACTTCAAGCTGAGCCAGAATTGTTGGTTAGAATTAAAGAAGCATAGAGAAATGATCAGAGTATTCAGAAGTCCGTTGACATGGTCAGATCAGGGCATCAGTCTGAATACAAGGTTAGTGTAGATGGTGTTTTATATGTGAATAACAGACTTGTTGTTCCAGATATTTCAGATTTGAAACAGCAGATATTAAAAGAGTCTCATTGCAGCAGATACAGTGTTCATCCTGGTGGCAGAAAAATGTACAATGATTTGAAAATTCAGTATTGGTGGAAACAGATGAAATCTGATGTTACAGAGTTTGTATCTCGTTGTCTGAATTGCCAGCAGGTAAAGGCTGAAAGAAAGAAACCAGGTGGGTTATTGCATAGCTTACCTATTCCAAAATGGAAGTGGGATCATATTTCTATGGATTTCGTAACGAAGCTACCGCGTTCATCTAGAGGTTGTGATGCTGTTTGGGTAATTATTGACAGATTGACGAAATCAGCCTGTTTTATTCCGTACAGAATGACATACAGACACGATCAGATGGCAGAGATTTATGTCAGAGAAGTGGTAAGATTACATGGTGTGCCTAAATCTATCGTTTCAGATCGAGACCCTAGATTTACATCGCACTTTTGGCACAGCTTGCAACAAGCTCTTGGTACTCGATTGCACTTGAGTACTGCGTATCATCCTCAGACTGACGGACAGTCAGAGCGGACTATCCAGACACTCGAGGATATTCTTAGAGCTGTAGTGCTAGATTTTGGCACTAGTTGGCAAGATTCACTACCACTTGTGGAATTCTCGTACAATAACAGCTACCAGACTAGTATCGAGATGGCTCCATTTGAAGCATTGTACAGAAAGAAATGCAGATATCCTCTTTATTGGGATGATATTTCAGAGACACCTGATATTGGGCCAGATATGATCCGAGAGATGACCGAGAAAGTAAGACTGATTCAAAAAAGAATGAAGATAGCACAAGATCGACAAGCCAAATATGCAAATGTCAGACGCAGGCCTTTGTGTTTTGAACAGGGGGACAGAGTGTTCTTGAAGATCTCACCTTTCAGAGGCACTGTCAGATTCGGCAAGAGAGGAAAGTTATCTCCACGATTTATCTGTCCTTACGAAATTCTTGAGAAGATAGGCAATCTTGCCTATAGACTTGCTCTTCCTTCAGCTCTTTCTGGAATACATGATTTCTTTCATGTTTCTATGCTGCGGAAGTATCAGCCTGATATTTCTCATGTTCTCCAGTCAGATGAAGCAGAATTATATGAGACTCTGAGTTACTTTGAGAAGCCGATACAGATACTTGATCAGAAAGAGAAACAACTCAAAAACAAGAATATTCCTCTCGTGAAAGTTCAATGGAGTAGACATGGAGTTGAAGAAGCAACTTGGGAAGTCGAATCAGATATGAAACAACGCTTTCCAGACCTATTTCACTGATGTGAGTCTTCTTCAGTATTTCTGTTATTTCTTTCTCTTATATGCGTACAGATTGCATGAGATTTCGAGGACGAAATCATATCCTAGAGGGGGAGAATTGTAAGGCCCGAGATTATTTAATTTTAATCCAAAAATATTTAATTTGAGAATTTTTGGAGTTTAGATTTAAATTCTAATATTCTTAAATTATTTATGATTGAAATTGAATTAAAAAGAAGTTTCAAGGGTCAAATTGCAACTAGTGAAGAAGTGAGGGGCCAAAGTGCAATTTCAGATTTTGAGTGGTACACTTGGCTTTTAATTGAGCTTGTACGTGTATATACTTACACATATCAGATTTCAACAATTTTCTTCAGCCAAGAACCGAGAGCTTCCATTTTATTCTTTGAAATTTCATCTTAAATCTTCAATATCTCAAGATCCGTCCGATCGAATTAAATTCCGGGCATAGTTCCGTGATCCTTGAAAGACGAGCTTCGATTTGGTATTGGTTTTGAAGGTCATTGAACTCGGGAATTCAACGGCGAAACTGGAATAGCATAGTTCAAGGTTTGCTTTGAAGATTAGCTTCCAAGACTTAGTTTATTGAGCAGATTTTGATTGAGGTTTTGTTGTGCAGCTAGATCAGATTCGAAGAGCTTTGAAACCAAGTTTGAAAGGTATAAGACAACATTTGAATAAGGGCTTGTACATTCAAGAGATTTTGCTTGAATGCCCTTTCCAAAACCACATACTATGTGCTTATATATCTTGTATTTGCACATTTACTTTCTTGTTTGACTTAGCTTGTTATTAGTTAGCTTTTACTCTTATGCTTCTAGGTTTTGATGCATTCATCTTGAGCCAAAAACCCTTTGAGATTTGAAATGGCAGATTCGCCAAAAGAATACGGACGTTTGGATATATATAAAGGAACCTAGGAGATAGATCAACTCCTATGGTTAGAAACTTGATATAGTATGCCAAAGTCCGGGAAAAGAGCTCAACGCCACCCCAAAAGGGAGAGTAGGTGGGAGATTTGTTGTGTTCTTATTCCCCGGGATCCC
The DNA here is from genome assembly GCF_033568475.1 of Henckelia pumila. NCBI lineage: Eukaryota > Viridiplantae > Streptophyta > Magnoliopsida > Lamiales > Gesneriaceae > Henckelia > Henckelia pumila. The sequence goes on along the minus strand of NC_133121.1, from coordinate 6,416,089 downwards.
AAGAACTGATATAGAACTTGATAGCAGATTTTTAAGTCATGCATTACTATAGATTGGTTTAATGCTTGTTGAGATGTTTATATGAGTATTTCCTTAAACTCTATGATATGCATGATATAGTTGTTTTATACTGGGATTCAATTCTCACCAGAGATATCCGGCTATTTCTATGTTTGTATGTGTGCATGGGAATAGATGAGGCGAGCACAGGACAAAGAATGTTGTAAGAAGAACGAGATCAAGAGTAGCATGTGGTGAATTCGGGTTTATGCAGTAGAGTTGATGTCAACCTTTGTATTTAGATCTTGAACATGTTTTGTTATAAACATTTGCACATAAAGACTTGTATGGTTGGCAAGAATAAGAACAATGTAAGATCTTATGGGTTGTATGTCAAGTTCCATGTTTAGCTGCTTGATTAGCTCATGGATTTGCATGTTTTCTTCAAGATTTTGATGTTGAATTCATGCTTCATAAGTTAGAGGATGTTTGAGATTCAAAACAGGGGCAAAACCTTCATTTTTCTGCTATTTGGAAGCCTAATCCGAGGTCCAGGCGCGCCCGCCCAGCCCATAGGCGCGCCCGCGCCTAACCAAGGCACCTTGGGTGCCTTGGCTCGAGCCTTAGGCGCGCCCGCGCCACATGAGGCGCGCCCGCGCGTCAAGGTCTACTAAAAAAAAAAAAAATTGTTGATCTTTTGCGACGTGTTTTGGCGTCGCCAAATGTATGGTTTTGCGTCGCCAAAGGTCCTGTATTATTTATTTGATTTTTAAGCAGATTAATATTCTGATTGAATATTTCTTGTTATTAATCACCCTTTAAGATGAGATTAGCACTCGAGGTCTCCACAAACATGAACTTGAGTAAGATTCCAACACAGGACCAGTGTTGGAAAAACTATCATATCTTGTTTTATTCAACTCCAATTTGGGTGATTCCAAAGCCATTTTAAAGTAACGTAAATGGCTATAACTTTTATGTTAATCATATTTCCAAGTTTCTAGCTTAAAACGCCCAGAATTTCGAAAAACAATAAGCATCTTGTGAAGAAAAGGAAGGGAGTAGCGATGTAGTCGTCCAGAAGAAATTTCATCGTAAAAAGTCATTAGTATGGACAGGTGAAGCTTTGAGTGGGATGTATGATTAATTAATAAGATTCTTCACGGAAGAAGATATGTAATCATGCTATCATCGAGGTGGTCAACCCAAAATGCCATTAGCTCAAGTCTTGCAATTTTTATAGACACGTGACACAAAGAAATTAAGGAGGAGAAGCCATACGAAGGATTCTAGATCACATGCAAAGATAAGATCAAGAATGGTTCAGAAAAGAACTCAACGTACCTGTACTACCAAGGGTTCTGATGATGCCATTGAATTACTTCCATCTGTGTCATATATGTCACGAACACTTCGACTATCACAAATATATACAATCACTCTCTTATCCAACCTGATTATTGCAATAAAGAGCAACAAGAATTCACCCTTTAGCATCCATTTTAATCAATTCTGAAAGTAAAAAAAAAAAGGAAAATGAAGTTGAGAAAATCATCCTAAAAAAATGTCTTACTGATGCATAAAAGCACATATATACAAATTGGCTGAATAATCGATGTTAGAATCTGAGAAACTGTGGTCTAGGCTTAAGACTTGGCAGCATCTCTCTTAGCACCTCGACACCAGGTGCAACCCTTTAATGAAAGTGAGCACCTTAACCATAAAGCTCATGTTTTGCTATGCATCGAAGGCTCAAAGTCTCTTTTAAAAGCCATATTAATATAAAATTTCGAATTCCTCAATCTAATTTTCATTTAGACACAAATAATTCCTCAATCAACATATTATAGGGTTCGATTTCAAACACTTGCATAAAAATTAAGCTAAGAATTCTAATATGCAATTAATAAACCAATAAACAAAATGAAAAACAACAGGATCGGAAAAACCGGAGGTGATTGACGGTCGCACGGAGGAGATGCTCGGAACTCAACTGATACTTGGGGGAAAAGTCTAGGCTTGGTTCGAAATCATTCTAATGTTTAATTTTAAACACTACTCGGTCATAAAAGATATAAACCAACAAGATATCAGCTGGATTCGCAAAGAACACAACTCGCACTACTTCTCTTTGCGACCGAGGTTCGAGTTGCAAGAAATGGGGCTCACAATGTTTGATTCAGACCATGGTTGATGTCGCCTATGATTGGGCTACAAGTCACGAACGTTGCCGACCTGTTTCCGATGATGTATGGGCGAGGGCGGCGGAATTAATCGGGATGAGGTTAGGGTTTGACGACAAAATATGTGAGAATGAATAATAGGCAAAGGAACGTATGTATATTGTTGAAGTATGCTTCTATCAGATTGAATGGGAATAGAGAAGAGATCGGATCGAATTGTACAGATCAGATGAGCTCGGAGTTCAGATGAGTTCACGGTGCAGATCGAGTACTGGATTCAGATCGAATTGATGGCCAGATAAGTCTTCGGATGAGTTCATGTAGATAGATTGCTCGAGTACTGTGACTTGGATAGAAGTCAGATGAAGTGTCCGAGAAGCTATACGCTTGCAGGCAGATCGATGCAGATCGATGTACGAGGGCAGATCAGACTGATGAATGAAGGCTTATCTGGATGAACCATGTTGACTTTGTAATTGGGCCATAAGTTAATGTTGACCTAAAGCCCAAGATGAAATTCGGTTTAATTCTCTATAAATACAGATGGAAGATGGCCGCAACGAACATAACAGAAAATCAAATTCTTCAAAATATATTGAAAGAAGAAAAGAGAGATTTCGGAGGAGAGAAACAAGCGAAGATTATGACGGGAAGAATTCAAGTATCAAAAGCTTGAATTGAGTTTGTATCTAGCTTGAGAGTTTTTCGTTGTCAATCTCTGTAATAAGCTCTGTTCTTGAGCTTGGGTTGTTCTGTTGGGTGATTAATAAAAGTGTGTGTGTTGCTCTCCCGTGGACGTAGGCAAATCTTTGCCGAACCACGTAAACACTTGTGTTGTTTATTGCTTTCGCGTGAGTTGGTTGATTGATTTGTATGCGTTAGGTTCATCTGCTTTCTGGGATTATTGTTCTTATCTATGTGTGATCGTCTGCGTGGTGAATTCTTGATTATTAAATTTCGGATTGATTCCTAACAAGTGGCGCCGTCTGTGGGAAACCAAGCAAAGATGGTGGGATCAATGAAGTTTGATATTGAGAAGTTTACGGGCAGGAATGATTTCTCGCTCTGGAGGATTAAGATGCGTGCAATCCTGATACAACAAGGATTGGTGGAGGCTCTTAAGAAGAAGGAGGAGATGTCCGATGAGATAAAGAACAAGGATGAATTGCTCGAGAAAGCACACAGTGCAATTATTCTCTGTCTGGGAGATAGACCTCTTCGGGAGGTGGCCAGAGAAGAATCTGCAGCGGCGGTGTGGCTCAAACTCGAAAATTTATACATGACGAAATCTCTGGCTAATCGACTGTACATGAAACAGAGATTGTATTCCTTTGTGATTAAGGATGAGAAGAATCTTGAAGACCAGATCGAAGAATTCACCAAGATATTGGATGACTTGGAGAATATTGAAGTAAAGCTTGAGGATGAAGATCGAGCTTTGATACTTCTGAATGCTCTTCCTAAAGCATATGAAAATTTCAGGGATGCTTTGCTATATGGAAGAGAACAGACGATAACATTGGAAGAAGTTATGTCTGCTATTCAATCCAAGGAACTTCAGAGAAAATCGAACACAAACACTGAATCACATGGAGAAGGTCTTACGGCGAGGGGCAGAAGTGATAAAAGGACATCCAGTGGGAAATACAGGCCAAAGTCCAGATCGAAGAGTCAAGGAAGATACCAGAACAGAAACTTGGGTAATATGAAGTGCTATGCCTGTCAAAAGGTTGGACATCTGCGAAGAGATTGTCCTGAAAGGAAAGGGAAGCAACAGGAAAAACCCAAGGATGATGGTACTCTGGCCATAGCTACAGATGGATATGACTCAGCAGAAGTATTGGTGGTTTCTAAAGGTGATCAAAACCACGAGTGGATACTGGATTCAGGATGCTCCTTTCACATGTGTCCTATAAGATCTTGGTTTGAAAAATTGGAGGAATCAGATCAGGGCATGGTACTGTTGGGGAATAATCAATCATGCAGGATAAAGGGCTCTGGAAATATCAGAATAAGGATGCATGATGGGATCGACAGAGTACTCACCAAGGTGAGGTATGTGCCCGAGTTGAAGAGAAACTTGATATCATTGGGAACGCTTGATGCTCAGGGATATTCATTCAAATCAGGAGCAGACAGTATCTCAGTGTCAAAAGGATCTCTTGTTGTGATGAAGGTTGTCAAAAGGAACCTCCTGTATGTACTACAAGGTGATACGATTATTGAAAGTACAGAAAGTATTTAGGAACAACAAGACAGAACCAAGCTATGGCATCTGAGGCTTGGACATGTAAGTGAGAAGGGATTACATGAGCTGTCTAAACAGGGTCTGTTAGGTAGAGATAAGATCGAATCACTTGAGCTGTGTGATAGTTGTGCTCTTGGGAAATCTAAAAGAGTATCGTTTGGTCAAGGAAGTCACACAACTGAGCAACCATTGGCCTACATTCATTCAGATCTATGGGGTCCTTCTCGGATAAAAACTCATGGTGGAGGCAGATACTTCATGTCTTTGATAGATGATTACTCAAGGAGAGTATGGATATTCATCTTAAAGACTAAGGATGAAGCATATGACAAGTTCAGAGAATGGCTGCTGGCAGTTGAGAACAAGAGTGATCGAAGAGTGAAACACCTGAGAACAGATAATGGGCTGGAATACTTATCAGATAAGTTCGTGAAGTTATGTAAGGAGAAAGGCATTACCAGACACAGAACAGTGGCAGGAACACCACAGCAGAATGGCCTGGCAGAGAGAATGAATAGAACTCTTCTGGAAAGGGTCAGATGTATGTTGATCAATGCTTCTCTACCTAAGTCCTTCTGGGGAGAAGCATTATCTACTGCGTGCTATTTGGTCAATAGGTGTCCATCCAGTGCGATTGGTTTCAAGACACCAATGGAGAAGTGGAGTGGAACACCTGCAGACTAATCAAACTTGAGGGTATTCGAATGTCTTGCATATGCTCATCTGAAACAGGACAAGTTCGAAGCAAGGGCAGTCAGATGTATATTCATTGGGTATCCGGATGGTGTGAAGGGTTATAAGGTTTGGAACCTGGAGTCAAGAGGTCCAAAGTGCTTCAACACCAGGGATGTGAAGTTTGATGAATCCAAACTTGGATATAAAATGAATACAGATGGAAAGGACAGTCAGATCAGTGTGAATAATAAACTATCGATTGAGGTGGAGTCTTCTGTGCCAGATAAAGAGTCAGAAGAGATGCAAGATGAAGATGTGACAGCGATTGATCAAACAGAGGATTTGAGTACTTATAATCTTGCAAGGGACAGAACCAGAAGGGAGATTAGAGCTCCGAAGAGGTTTGGTGAAGCTGATCTGGCTTGGTATGCACTTACAGTAGCAGAGGAGGTGGAGTATTCAGAGTCAAATACTTATGATGAAGCTATGGCGAGTAAACAGAAAAACAAGTGGATTGAAGCTATGAATGAAGAGATGAACTCACTTGAGAAGAATCAAACCTGGAAGCTAGTAGACAGACCGTAGCATCAAAAGACATTAGGATGCAAGTAGATCTATAAACAGAAGGAAGGAACTCCTGGTACAGATCAGATCAAGTATAAAGAAAGATTGGTTGCAAAGGGTTTTGGTCAAGTAGAAGGGATAGATTTTAATGAGGTATATTCTCCAGTGGTCAAACATTGTTCCATCCGGATTATGTTAGCACTGGTGAACCAGCTCAACTTGGAGCTTGAGAAGATGGATGTGAAAACTGCGTTTCTACACGGTGACCTGGAAAAAACCATTTATATGGAACAACCAAAGGGCTTCATACATCAGAAAACCCAAAACAAAGTCTGCTTACTGAGAAAATCATTGTATGGGCTAAAGAAGAGTCCTAGGCAGTTGAACAAGAGGTTTGATGAGTTCATGATTGATATTGGTTTTGTGAGAAGCCAATATGACAGATGTGTCTATCTGAAGAAGGATGAAGGGCAGGTTATCTTGTACCTACTAATTTACGTTGATGATATCTTGATCGCAAGTAAAAGTAGGACAGAGATATCATCCTTGAAACAACAGCTCAACACAGAGTTTGAGATGAAAGATCTGGGTGAAGCGAAGAGAATTCTGGGCATGGACATAGTGAAAAACAGAAAAAGACAGGAGATTCATCTGAGTCAAAAGAACTATTTGAATAAGGTTGTTCTGCGGTATAATATGAATCATGCAAAATCTGTCTTGACCCCTCTGGGACAGCATTTGAAGCTATCTGCGAATCAGTCACCTGAAAGTGAGGAAGACAAGATGAAGATGGCTGGTATTCCATATGCTAGTGGAGTGGGGAGTTTCATATATGAAATGGTGTGTAGTAGGCCTGATCTGGCATACGCAATCAGTGTAGTGTCAAGATTTATGGCTAATTCGGGAACATATCATTGGGAAGCTTTGAAGTGGATTCTTTGATATCTCATAAACACAACTGGGCTGGGATTGAAATTTGAGAAACGGCAAGATGGGATTGATCCGGTAGTTGGATATGTGGATTCAGATTTTGCTGGGAACTTAGACACGAGAAAGTCGTTGACTGGTTATGTGTTCACCTTTTATGGCACAGCGATCACCTGGAAGTCCAATTTACAGTCAGTGGTTGCTCTTTCTACCACTGAGGCAGAATTTATAGCTGTGACTGAGGCCATAAAGGAAGGATTGTGGTTGAAAGGAATGATAGCGGAGTTGGGTGTAAAACAAGATCAAGTTATGGTGCACTGTGACAATCAAAGTACAATACACTTGAAGAAACACCAAGTCTATCACGAACGATTGAAACACATAGATGTGAAGATGCATTTCGTCAGAGATATAATTGAAAAAGGAGATGTGATCCTTGTGAAGATAGCATCAGAAGAAAACCCTGCAGATGCTATGAAAAAGTCACTGCCGTATGCTAAGTTCAAGAAATGTTTGGACTTAGTTAATGCGGTGATTGAAAATTAGCCAATGCGGCTAGGATGGAGAGCAGCATTCCTTCTGAAAGAATCAAGGTAGAGATTGTTGAAGTATGCTTCTATCAGATTGAATGGCAATAGAGAAGAGATCGGATCGAATTGTACAGATCAGATGAGCTCGGAGTTCAGATGAGTTCACGGTGCAGATCGAGTACTGGGATCAGATCGAATTGATGGCCAGATAAGTCTTCGGATGAGTTCATGCAGATATATTGCTCGAGTACTGTGACTTGGATAGAAGTCAGATGAAGTGTCCGAGAAGCTATACGCTTGTAGGCAGATCGATTCAGATCGATGTACGAGGGCAGATCAGACTGATGAATGAAGGCTTATCCGGATGAACCATGTTGACTTTGTAATTGGGCCGTAAGTTAATGTTGACCTAAAGCCCAAGATGAAAGTCGGTTTAATTTTCTATAAATACAGATGGAAGATGGCCGCAACGAACATAACATAAAATCAAATTCTTCAAAATATATTAAGAGAAGAAAAGAGAGATTTCGGAGGAGAGAAACAAGCGAAGATTGTGACGGGAAGAATTCAAGTATCAAAATCTTGAATTGAGTCTGTATCTAGCTTGAGAGTTTTTCGTTGTCCATCTCTGTAATAAGCTCTGTTCTTGAGCTTGGGTTGTTCTGTTGGGTGATTAATAAAAGTGTGTGTGTTGCTCTTCCGTGAACGTAGGCAAATCTTTGCCGAACCACGTAAATACTTGTGTTGTTTATTGCTTTCGCGTGAGTTGGTTGATTGATTTGTGTGCGTTAGGTTCATCTGCTTTCTGGGATTATTGTTCTTATCTGTGTGTGATCGTCTGCGTGGTGAATTCTTGATTATTAAATTTCGGATTGATTCCTAACATATATATCTTCACATTTGTTTTTTCTAAAATAAATCAAAGACAACAAATGTGTATATATATATATCTTTAGTTTAGTTTTTTTCTAAAATAAATCAAAGACAACATATTTTAAAAATTGTTGTCTTTGATCCTTTAAAAAAAGGTAATATACAACAGTTTTTGAAAAAATTGTTGTCTTTAATCGTTTTTTTAAATCAAAGACAACAATTTTTGTCTTTGATTTAAAAAAATGCTTAATGAAAACTGTTGTCAAAATGTAAAAGACAATAGTTTTGACATAAAACTGTTGTCTTTTGAGTGTTGTTGATTCATGATTTTCTTGTAGTACACAACCAGTAAAGCCAGCTGATGCAAGTTCAATCTCTCAGTTGACTTTTTCTGCATAACCGTATATTTGTTGGTTGACTCTCGGAGATATAAGAGAAACGAGAGTTCAGCGACTAACACTATTGAACTGACTAGTAGCAGTCAGTTACTGCTTCATGCAACAAGTTTTAGAACAGTAGCAGCTAGCTCACTACTTGTTCTACCTCATCAGCAATAGCCTCTTGATCCTAACAATTTCTTAAATAAAATTTTTGAATGTTTACCAAAAAGAAAAGGAAATTTTTAATCGATTGATACTGTATAAATTTCTAACACCAATCATGGCTTGATCAAATTATATACATTTTTTTTACTGGAAATTAAATTGCACAAAGAGCGTTTTCATCAGGAAATTTTTAAAGATAATATTATATATATATGTTTAGAACCCAGTGTACATTTAATCCATCTGTGCATATTTAAGTTATTGAATACTTAACAAATTTTAGATTAATGAAAATTAGATAGTCGTCCTAAATAAAAATATTTTATATGCATCAATTGATTTTTTTTAAATAATGATTAAGAATTTAATATAATAAATAATAACTCAAATTATAATACCTGAACTAAAAAATAGTTTTAAAACTATAGATTGATGATTCTTGATCTCATGCTTACTCCAATTTTTAAAATAAGTTATCTATTAATTATATTTTTTTATTTTTAATATTTATTTTTCTTTATACCAATTTTTATATCCGCGTACACACATGATATATTTTATTTAAAATTAATAATATGAAACTCAGTAATTGATTTGATTTGATTTTATTTTATTTTTAAGAGTTGATTTTAATATTTTTAAAATAAACTAAATTTTAGATTAAATTTAAATTTAAACACAATAAAAAAATCTCACATATATATAATTTAAATTTGAAAGTATAATTGTAGAAATTTAAATTATACTTAGTACATAAAATAAACATTTGTTAAAATTAAAATTTACTACATAAATATGAAAGTTTAATAGGGCGAAACCTTGCAAATTTAAATTAATTATAAAATTTAGTTCAATTTAAAAATACTAAAATCAACTCTTAAAAATAAAATAAAATAAAATAAAATAAAATAAAATAAAATAAAATCAATTGTTGGGTTTCATATTATTAATTTTAAATCAAATATATCATGTGTGTACGCGGATATAAAAATTAGTATAACGAAAAATAAATATTAAAACTAAAAATTATAATAATAGATAATTTATTTTAAAATTATAATAAATAAATAAATAAATTTTTAAAATTTATTTACAGAGTGGTTTTCAATAACAACATTTTGACATCGATCGAACCGAGGCAGGGCGCTGACAGTGCAAATTTTTACAAGGCGATTGTCAATAACAACATTTTGATGTATTTTTTCAATACTCGTGAAATCAAATTAATTTTGATTTTTTTGAAAATAAATTATTATTTAAATACCTAATATTTCAGCATGTAGCCAAAACTTACTTGTATCTGACACGTTGCTTCCGCAAAATCCGAAGTATCAACAATTTCTTGTAGGTTCTCAGTCGAGATCTTCAATGGGTTGTTCCTACATCACAAAATAATGTCAGAGGATCCGGGAGGATTTCCGCGAAGGCGCTCCGACGCTCAAGTCAGTGATTACTCAAGGAATAATAATCGAGAGTAGAACGTTATAGTGCTAAAAAAAATGTGTACCTTAATAATGAGGTGACTTGAGCTATTTATAGATAGTCGGAGAGTTTCATGGGCTTGAGCCTCTTATGAGCTTTTTAGAATTTATGGGTCTTGATAAAGTGTCCAAATAAATAACTAAATAATATGAGACCCAAATAAATTGAGTCACTGGGCTTGGGCCCAGGAGAAAGTCAAATTGGGTAATAACTCATCATAAGCCCCCCACTCTCGGACATGTCTTGTTGAGTAAAGATGGTCGAGAGTAGTAAGAGTTTTCGGAGTAGTCTGCCAGTAGACATGTAACAGGAGTCTAATTACATGAGATAATAAATGTGGGTCGTAACCCATCATAGGCCCCCCACTCTTGGGCATGTCGCGTGCTCCAGGATGATCGAGTGTAGGAGTTTTCAAAATAACTTTATGGAACAATGACAATAGGACTGTGGTCCACTCATTTTGAAGGTAGTAAAATTAAAAGTCCTGTTATAATTATAAGGAAAAACTGCAATTTTGGTTCTTTAAGTTTGTCATTTTGCGATTTCGGTCCTCTATGTTTTTCATATTTCAGTTTTAGTCTCGTATGTTTTGATTTTTGGCAATTTCAGTCCATTTTATTCGAAAATGATTACGTGGCACTATACACGTCAGCTCCACATCAGCACTGTATTGGTACCACATCAACACCAAATTAGAAAAATGACTAAAATTGCCAAAATAAATAAATAAATAAATAAAGATAGCGGACTAAAACTAAAATCTAAAAATATACAAGACCAAAATCGCAAAGTGACAAACATACATGACTAAAAAACAATTTTTCCTAATTATAATTAGAAAATTTCAGGAGAAATTTGACAATGATCATCTTGATTATAAATTCATCCGATCGGGGCGTGCAAGCCTTACCATTGAGATAAATTCATCTTTAAATAAATATGTTGTCTAAGAACTCATTCTAATTTTCATATATACCAAAACATTCTTGGAATCATACATTTTTAACAATCATGCCACATCGATCTTGCTGCACCACAACCATTGGACCCCACATGCATTTATGTGATGCCCCCTCTTGTTTTTTGGGGACTCAATTATTTTATATTCTCCCAACGTTTTGTAATATACTTTCATGATTCTCCAATATCTGCATATAAATATATATACTAGTGATTCAAGCACGTGACAATTTGCGTGTATATATTTTAACATAATTAAGTAATTTCTTAGATTTTTAACAAATAAATTATTCATCTTAGAGTTTACAAACAAGTTTTTATAATCATTTTTATTGAATAAAAGCAGATAATCGGTAGTTTTGTCAATCTATTAAAATGATCGAGTTAGTTAGTTTAAGGACTGTTGCATTATTGAATAGTATATATATGAATAGCATATGAATGCGTTACCAAAATTTCACAGTCTTCGAAATAACTTCTTAACGTGTAATAATTATTAGTTGAATAATGTGTCTGTGTATCTAAATCGTATTTGTTTACAAACTCAACTCTCTCGAATCTCAAACCGAGGGTCTTAATTTGACATCTTGCTTGAGGGAATCCCGTGAATATTTTAAATGTTTTTTGTGTTTTTTTTTCTATTTTCTAAAATTTCATTCTAGTATGTTATTTTTTATTTTTGCATTATGAACTGACTTGACTACTTATTATGTGCAATATCATATCAGTAATCTCGATTAAAAATTGACTAAGCTGATCAAGAATTATATTGAAAGATGCATGGGTGAATAGATCCAATTTTGAGAACTTGAAACATCAAAACTCTACGAAAAGATTATGTTTACATCTCATAAATAATTATGTATATGAGATTAATCTATTTGAAAAGATGTTATTTACATCTCATAAATAATTATGCATAAAATTTTATCCGTAGATCTGATCCATATATGCATATATTGGAAGGTTTTAACATATTATTATTGTCGTTACTAGCGACCGCATGCGTTCACTGTATTCAGGGTGTGATGCTTTTGTTTTCAAAATTATATGCATAAATTATTAACATTTTTATGGCAGATATTATAATCCAACCCCCATTTTTGCAAACCTTATGAACTATCAATTTCGTGAAAGGTAATTTTGTCGTCGTCGAAAAATACCATAATGAATAGTTGAATGAATTATAACACTCCAATGACTCTATATATATTAATTAATTTCTTTCGATCTCAACCGAAACAGTTTGAAATATTATCTTGCTATGTCATTCTTGCTTGGCTTAAATTTAAACACAAAAATTCATATGATATGATATGCGATCTCACGGGTTAATTTTGTTAAACGGATATCTCATTTGTGTTGCCATAAAAGTGTTTTTTTACGCGAAAAATATTATCTTTTATTGTAAATATGAAAATGGGTAACTATATATTTATCCATAATATTTCACATGAGGTTAATAACTATATATTTATTTTTACTTGAATTTCATCATGGTTTTTTTTTAATTATTATTTTGTTCAATAATTTGAGTAAAGATTAAATTTTTAGAATATGAAGGACTGAGAAAAATATGAAGTGTGTATTGTTTGATAAATAAGTGATTAATTTTAATACTAAATTTTTACCATAAGCAATTTTGCAGAAGCAAAATCAACATCCAACAGCTTTTACATTTTAATTAAATTAAGCAAAAACTAACGCAAAATTTAGGTTTAAAAATTATACAAAACTGACTTTTTTTTAAGCCAAAGTCACTTTCTCAAAAAAAAATAATAATAAATCCATGAAATGATTGCGGACACTCCCTAGTCCCTAAATATACCTTAACCAACATATATCAAATGTAACACGATTTTACCTAAAGATGTACAATAGGTTGAAATTGTTCATCATTAGAGGGTAAGGTAGAATTTGGCACATAGATATATACTTAAAAAGATTAAAACAGGAAAATATATCCATATTATTTCCAAATCGCGTAAAAACATATTTGAAACACAATAAAAATCAAAAAATCGCTTAAAAACAGAAAGAAAACATGGACCAAAACAAATCTGAAAATAGCTCAAATAAAATAGCATCAAAACACGTAGCCATTGCGAGTTCAAATAAAATAGAACCTCCTTTTGTTTTTTTTTTTTTTGTAGATCTGATTTGTAGGCATTTAATTTACGCGAAAATTGAGGGTAAATTTTACTTTTGATGACTTCGTTGAGTATTTATAGATGAGCAATTTTAGATGTCATATCAGTATTTTTTGACTGCATGCTCGCATTTCAATAAAAAATAATTAAAATTATATATTACATATATGTATGGAAATAAAACTTTTCTATGAGTCAAGTTGACTCGTACTTAGGGGTGGCAAAAATTCCCGAAATCCCGACCCTCTCCGAATCCCATCTCATTCCCGTCCCGAAAAAATCTCAACCCGAAATTTTTCCGACCCGAACTTTCGGAATTTTTCCCATCCCGATTAATATCGGGAGCGGGAATAAAACCTTATCCCGACGGGATTCCCGACCCGTCCCGAAATAATATAATAATATATTTTATTAATATAATAAGCTAAATATTATTAGGTTTCAACTCATATAACACTTAATTGTGGACTTAATTCGCATAATTTTTATTGTTTTGACCATCAAATTGTAAAATCACGAAATGCCATTTTATTTTTGTGTAATTTTTTTAAAAATTAAATTAATAATTTAATTAATTCATATTTATAATTATCTAATTTGAACAAATATGTAGAAAAAGACTCAAGAGATTAATTTGAAAATCTATTTACCAAATTTTATTTAGTAATTGTATCCGAACATTTTATTAATAATTATCCGATACATTTTTTCTCTTAACAAAATTTTGAAATATTATCCGGAATATTTTAATATTATATGTTTTAAGTTGAATATTTATTTTTATTTATAAATATAAGTTTCTAAATAGTATATTTAATAAAATTATCACATTTTTATTATTTTTTGAACGAAATCTTGAATATGGAAAAAAATTCGAGATTTTCTCTCCCTACCTGACGGGATCCCGAACATTCAGGATCCCGAATAGTCGGGTCCCGAAATGTTTCGGGTACGGGATCGGGAGAAAAAAAAGTTTTCCGATTCTTTTCGGAACGGGAGTTGGGTAGGGGATTTACGAAACGGGTCCCGACCCATTTCCACCCCTACTCGTACTTACTCTACACTCTCTACTGATATGAGAGGATTTCAGATTGGTCCAGAACCCAAGTTGTGGCCGTGGGCCAGTGCTCGCAAATATTTGCGAGTTGAGTCCAAATATTATTTATCATTAGCCAATTATTATATTCATTTGCATTAAATCAATTTGTCGCAATTATAAGTATTTTCCCCAGCATTTCGAACTCTTATATATTGAATAGGAAAGGGGCAATGCTTTAGGAGTAAGGAAAGGCGCTTGGTCTAAAGAAGAAGATCATGTTCTTCCCAAGAAATGTGTCCAACAGTTTGGAGAAGGAAGATGGCATCTTGTCCAGCTTAGAACAGGTACCTAGCTATATTGTCGAAAATTTACAACGATATCGTCGATCAAGATTAACTTCAAATATATATCATCCGGCCAGGCTGCCAAATCACTGAAACACAAGCACATATATACACTAAAATAACTATATATGATCACATTTGAGATCTTTCAATTATACAATCATCATCTCGAATGATAATGAGTTTCTAATTTGTAAAGCTAATTAGTTTTCGTAAATAAAATTTCTGCGGGGTTGAATAGATGCAGGAAGAGTTGCAGGCTGAGATGGTTGAACTATCTTAGGCCAAATATCACAAGAGGCAACTTTACAAAAGATGAGATTGATCTCTTGATAAGGCTTCATAAGCTATTAGGCAACAGGCAAGTTCTCCATGCATGCAATTAATTGTAAGACGCGTGATTGACTCAAGAATTCGGTTTTGCGAATTGGGATTTCATATATATATATATATATATATATATATATATATATAGAGTTTTGATCCCACAAATCCTAAGGTACTTGGAGTTCCACGTGCATCCGTGCCCAAAACAACTACGATTGTCTTGAAATTTTCACGTTGGGATCGTCTCGATATATATATATATATATCCTCATATAGATCTGCCCACAGACGATCCTAACGTGAAAATTTCAAGGCAATCGTAGTTGTTTTGGGAACGGGTGCACGTGGAACTCCATGCACCACCCTAGGGTGGGTGGGATCAAAACTATATGCACTTGAAAGAAACTCTATATATATATATATATATATATATATATATATATATGGGCAAAGCTATATGATGATCGGGGAAGGCCCCGAAAATTTTAAAATCTTTTAGTATTATATATATATAAATATATGAATTTTTAGGAGACACACGGTTCGAATCTCTCTGCCTTAAGTTGGATTTTTTTTTTTCAAATTTTTTTATTTATTTGTCTTGGGCTCGTGGATTAATTGACACATTTTAATTCAATCTTTTTTAATTGAGTCAATTTTAATGATTGGAGCAATTTTATTGTCTATATTAAGCCTTATTAAATTGAATTACAGTCAATTTTAATGATTGAGGCAATTTTAATGTCTATATTAAGCCTTATTAAATTGAATTACTTTTTTTTCCATGAATAAACGTTAAGGGGGTTTAGTACATGCCACCCGCAGGGTAGTGCCCTGCGGGTGACGTGTAACCACATGATTGGTCAAAAATAATGGGTCCCATGTGGGGCTCACTGATTTTGACCAATCATGAGCCGCCACATCACTCGCAGGGCACTACCCTGCGGGTAGCGTCTACTCAACCCGTTAAGGGTGAGTTTTTCTTATAAAACTAAAAAATTATTTTTAAAATTTTATTTGAACTCACTTTTTCGTATTGAAAAAGTTCTAAAAAATTAGTTTAAAAAAAACTTATGAACTTAAATTGAATTTTTAAAAAAAATTTGTATAAAAAAAATTCTCAACTTAAATTAAAATTTAAAAATAAAATATAAAATGACACAAAAAATTAAGATTTTTATTAAGTTAAAATTTGATTTCGTTAATAGTGACAGGTCTTTGTGGCTCTCGTACATAAATTTTTTTAATTTTTTTTCTTTCTACATATTCAAAAAGTTTTGAAAAATAACACATAGATCACAAATCAAAAGAGCGAAACTAATAGTCTTTTTCTGGAAATTGATAGTTTCGACAACGCCGCATATTGTCGTCACTTAATATGTGCTCTTCCAAATCTGACGTCATGGATCCGCTATATATATATATATATATTTAAGTTTAATATCTAAACAAAAAACGTGAACAGATGGTCGTTGATTGCTGGAAGAATCCCCGGAAGAACAGCAAATGATGTAAAGAACTTTTGGAACACCCGGATGGAGAAGAAATCAGGAGGAGATCAAAAGGGACAAGCTGTACCAATCCAGAAAAAAATCACAAAGACAAACATCATCCGGCCCCGACCCCGTAACTTTTCTACCCTAATGATCCATGATCATCCAGGGGACTGATAGGTCACGGATCACGACCGTCAATCAAACAACAACGATAACAACAACAATAATAATATAAAAAAATTACAGTCACTGTCGTCTTCACAAGAAGCCAACGAATTATGTATTCGTTGGTGGAGCAATTTTCTTGATACGGCGATATCCCGTTTGTTGATGCTAAAGGGGACGAAGAGGGATTATTAATGAGTACTGGCTCACAAATCAATCCCGCGGGACCAAATGAACTAAGCAATGACTTCGGCTTCGATGATGATGTTTGAGAACTATTAGGATTTGGAAATCATGAGAATAAACTTTAATTAGGATCGAATAAATCCATTTATGTAGACATTAATTATCGTATATCTTTTTAGGCAATTAGTTTAATTGTGTTCCTTTTAGTGTTTGTGTGTGCGTATAAATAAAGAGGTTCGAATAAAATTAGATGTCATCCTTCAAGTTTAGTTTAATTGTCTTCCATTTCATATGTATATATACGAATAAAATTATCGTGTTATTTTTAGTTCAATCGTCTTTCATTTAAGGAAAAATAGTTTCTTTGGTCTATATATTTGTCCATTTTTTAGTTTGGATCCATTAATAACTTTCAAAGTTTGGTTTTGGTACACTAACTTTTAATTTTTGCCTATTTTGGTCCAACCGCTATCGTAGCACCGGAAAATGCTGACGTGGCATCGGAAAGTGATGACATTTCAAGCTGACACGTCATCAATTGAACCAAAATAATCAAAAACTAAAAGTTAGTGCACCAAAATCAAACATTGAAAAGTTAATGAGCAAAACCAAAAAAATGGACAAGTTAATGAGACAAAAAAACATTTTCTCTCCACTTAAGATATATATATACACACACACACATGCGCACGCCTTTTTCTCAAGAAAATGCCCCGACCATTAATTGAAAGAAACTAATCATCAACCTTTGAGAACATAAATGTAAAATCAAATGGACGCGAAAAATAAACTATGTATTGGGGTAGAAAAAAATATCAAATTTTGGTATAATGAGGTTATCGTATTAAAAAAAATACTGAATTTATGTAGTAATCCGATTTTTTGTTTAAGATAATAAACTACCTAAACATGTTTAAATGGTCAGAGCATGATTAAAGAATCCTCGTTTGGGTTAAATAAGTAGAAAATCGGATTCAGGGTACTGAGAAATGATTAGAGAGCTCCAAGAGTCTGTGCAGTTCGGAATAGGCATGCTTAACGGGCCGGTTCGGCCCGGAACCGAACCGGACCCGACCCATAGAACCCGGAACCGGATCCGGTATGGCAGAACTGGACCCGGAACCGGGGCCAATCCATTAATTAGTGGATTGAACCGGTTCATAATTTTATGAACCGATTCATCCGGTTCCGGTTCCTAAACCGGACCTGGACAAATCCGGATCCGACCCGGATCCGGATCCGGAACCGGTAAAATTTAAAAAAAAAAAAAAGAAAAAAAGTAAAAAATGCCAGGCTACAATTGATAGCCATTGGTCAATTGTTTGGCCCCCAGTCAGGGGCAATGTGTTTTGTCATTTTTTGGCCCCCAATCAGAAAACATATTTTTTTAAAAAAAAATTAAAATTGACCACGTCTACAATTTTGTAGCCGTTTGCATTTGTGCCAATTGTAGTCGTTTGCATTTGTGCCAAGCAGTAGCCGTTGAACGTGTCTGTCTAATGTATTAAACCCTAAAATTTACTATAAATACTAGATAGTTTTCATTATTTTGACACAACAATTTTCTTACAATTCCGATCTACTTTAATTTCTCTATAATTATATCTCAAATATATATTTATTTAAATTCTACTTTCTCTACAATCAATGGCATCATCTTCAAATCGTGGTGGTGGTCGTGATGGCGAACGTGTCTTCGATCTTAGTCAAGATTTTGCTTATATACCCGAATTTGATGAAGTCGAACCTGGGCACGAGGAGGAAGAGCCAATGCAAATCCCCAATTTAGATGTCGGGACACCATCGTCCGCTCGAGAAAGCAACACGATATCAACTAGTGCGACGACAAGCCGAGCAAAATGAAGTAAAATTTGGGATCACTTTGATATCGAAAAACAAGGTACGAACAACTCTTTTGTCGTATGTAAAATTTGTAAAACCAAATATTCTTACAAAACTGGTGGTGGTTCCGGTGGTACTGATACTTTGAAAAAAAATTTAGTAAAGGTACATAAACTTGACCCGGATACTCTACAACCATTCGGTAGAGAACCAACTCAACAACAAATTAATCCTTCAAGTGGTAGAGCTTTTACGATTACTAAAGATATTTCTCGAAAAGTCATTGTTAAATTTGTTACGAAATGTTGTCAACCTTTCATACTAGCCTAACAAGAAGGTTTTGTTGAACTAGTACTATTCAACCGGGTTTTCATAATATTTCTAGACACACACTTAAAAAATATTGTTTCGATATGTATAAAGAATACAAGGAAACACTAAAATCGCATCTTTCAAATATTTTGTGTAGAGTTAGTTTGACGACTGATATTTGGACTAATATTAAATTTGAATCTTATCTTGTTGTTACATGTCATTGGATTGATGAAACTTGGTGTATGCAAAAAAGAATTTTATCACTCGATTATTTAGAATCGTCACACAATGGATACACTACAGCTAGATATGTTTGTAATGTTGCTAAGACTTATGAAATACAAAATAAAATAATGTCAATTACATTAGATAATGCGAGTGCCAATAATCTTGCAATTAGATACATAAAGGATTCATTAAAGCCGATTTTAGATGGTAAGTTGCTTCATGTTAGATGTGTTTGTCATGTTATCAACTTATGTGTTAAATGTGCATTGAATGATTGCTTGTGTACTGTAGTAGAAAAATTCAAAACATGTGGAAAATTATTACGTGGAAGAAGATATGGACGTGATTGGAAAAAATTAGTGGAATCAAATGGGATTAGATTTAAAAAATTTCCTGCACCGGTTGACACTCGAATTCTTTATATCATTTGCTTCAAACTTTATTACGTTTTAAAGATTTAGTTACTCCATACTATAATAATATTGCTGCAGAGGCTTTATTCTTGACTGACGATGATTGTAATATTTTGAGTCATTGTGTTTCTTTGTTAGAAATTTTTAAAGAAGCAACCGAAAAATTTTCCGGCATTCACTTCCCCACTTCTCCCATGTTTTTGCCTTTGATTTTCAATATGATCTTTAAATTTATGGAACATCGTGGTGATTCATTTATGCATGATTTTGTTTCTAACATGGAAGATAAATTTTTGAAATATTGAGAGAATATCCCAATTTCGTATGGTTTAGCAACACTACTTGATCCTAGTCAAAGCCAAGGTGGGTTAGATATATTTTTTGAATATTACGCTAAATTTCTTGGGAAGAATGTTGACGATCAAAAGAAGTCAATAACACATTCTCTCCAAGAATTGTTTGACTTGTATGCAAGAGAACAGGGTGAACCGAGTGCACAGTCGGATGAGAGACCGATGGAGATAGGCAAAATTGGAGCAATCAACTTCTTTCAAAGTTTGAAAAGACAAAAGTTGAAGGGAAAAGCGGCAACAACTAATTACAATGAGATCCAAATTTATCTGAGCCAATATATTGAGACTACCGAGAGTTTTGATGTTCTAGAATGGTGGAAAGTAAATTTTCAGCTTTATCCAGTGCTAGCGTCAATTGCACGAGACGTCCTAGCCGTTCAAAGTTCTAGTGTTACTTCCGAATCGACATTTTCAGTATGTGGAAGAATCATTGGTGATCAAAGAACTAATTTAAAGCCAGAAACACTTATGTTGACATGCCTCCAAGACTGGTTTGCAGCCGAAAAAAAAAAAGAATAGGACCGCTGGAGCATTCGACGAATTTCAAAGTTCAAGCTTCGACAAAGATCTGGAGTATTCGAAGTATATTTTAGTTAATCGTGATGAATTTTAGATGTAAAATTTAAAAATAAATGTTATAAGTTATTTTTTTAAATAGATTTTATATTACGATGTACTATTTTAGTTGAAAAGTAATTCAAATAAAATTTTCCATTATAATAATATAACAAACAATATGTATTTAAAAAATGGTTCCGGAACGGGTCCGATTCACTTAGAACCAGACAAGGGTTTGAATTGGTTCCAAGGTTACTTACCTTGGAACCGAAACCGGTTCCTACCGGTTCCGACCCCGGAATCGGCCGGAACCGGTCCGGTGGAACCCATAAGCATGCCTAGTTCGGAAGCTTCGAAGTGAGGAGCAGAAGTTTTGAACCGGTTCGGAAGCAATGTTGAATTTCGGATGCACCGAGCAGTTCGGAAGTTTCTGCAGTTCCGAACTGCAGATCGAAAGATCTGATCTCTTTTAGATAAGAAAGTATGAGCTTTCTTATTGTTGATTTGGCTTTCTAAAGAGTTCGAAATCTACGAACCTCTTCCAAACTCTGCAAGAGCAATAGGTTGTCCAATAAAAGGACACACGTTCAGTGGATAGAGATCGAAAGTTCCAAAGGCACGTTCGGAAGCTCCGAACCAGAGATCAGAAGGTTTGATCGTTGGCTATAAATTAAATAGGTCCGAGGCAGCCATTTTCAAGTGCCAATCCAAAGTTTTCTCTCCCATTCCTGTCTTTATATAAGGGTTTCTAGGCATCGTCTCGAAGGTCAAGCAGTAACAAAGCACTACCGGGATCGTAGCAGAGCTGTGCCTAAATTTTGTTGCTATCTTCATCAGTGGCCCGGTGATGGATGCAAGTATAAGTTTGGAATCTAATTAGATTTTGGGGGTAGAACTCATTCTAATTAGGGCTTTTAGTACGCAATGGGTGATATATGGTAATTACTTGCTTATAGGCTTTCACTTGTGAGCCAGAGTTGATAGGTAGCTTGATTAAAGGTACAGACACACTATCTAAGATATCTTGGTTGAGTATGCATATTCTATGTTTGGATGTTTATATGACATGTTTTATGTGCATATATTATGTCACGATTATTATTGTAGTGACCCAACCCGGATCCACTATCTAATCAGAGTTATAAATAAAGCGCATGCAAAATACTTTAAAGCGTATGGAGCGGATAATAAAATACAACAAATCCAATCGGCAGAATACAACCGACGACAACACAAGTGTATAAATACCATTATACAACCAAATCGAAGGTTCAGGGTAACAAATCCCTACCCTCTAACACCTCACGCTCGCGGATCCTCAACCTTGCTGAGAGCCGCCCGGACCGTACAGCCTCAAACCTGCCCCGCCACAAGGTACACCACAATACCCAAACACAGGGGCGTGAGCGACAACGCTCAATACGAAAGCAATGATATAAATACAAATATGCGCACACAAATGATTTAAAATCCCAGGTAAAACACTTGCTCATGGCGCCAGGAATATACAGTACCGGCTAGAGAGCTACTCCGCGGGGTACTCGTATATCCTACATCAGGGCTGAGCCAACCCCATCCTGACCCAAATCCAAAACAGGATACAAGTCCCATATGAAAACTGTCATGCCTCACTCGAGTCCAAAATGAGATCATTGTTCCCTATGGAGACTGTCAATGACTCACATCTCTCAGGATGCAGTCACACGTAAAATCATGTATGTGCTAAGACGGTAAAACATGCTAAAATATGATAAAGCATATAGCACATACTCATGCAACATACATGCAAATATATCATGCCGGCTATCTCGGTCAGTACTTACGTACCTCTAACACTACTGGTCAAACCTAGCTCCGCTGGTCTAGACTCCAAGCCTACTAATCCAGTCTACTGCTACTACAATGCAATTACCCATGCATCAATAATTAAGCTCTAAAAGTCTTAACTAAGCTAAAGCATACACCTAAATATTTTTAGGATGCCAAAGTTATACCTACGTCCGTCGATATCCCTTTGCTATAGATAGCCTCAAAACTAGGCCACAGTTCCGCTACGACGCCTAGACTGCTATGCCACTTCCGGATTTCCCGTAGGACGCCTAGATCTCCCTAGATCTGAGTTAGAAGGCTTAGGAATTGAGAGAGAAGAGAGGAATTGGTGCATCTCAAATGAACCCTCGGCCCTCCTATTTATAGACACAGAACATTGCTTCCGTTCGGGTTTGTTGCGTCCGTTCTGCCGGACGAATGTTGCGTCCATTCCTCTTCGTTGCTTCCGATGTCACATCAAGTGCGTAAGCAATGACGTAATATTGCTGACATCACGATGACATCAGCTGCCAGAACGTTGCTTCCGTTTAAGAACGTTGCTTCCGTTCTGAGTCACTCTCCGGACCATTCCCGATCATTCTGAATCCATTTCTGAAGTCCGTTAGTCCAACAGAAACTTCCTTAATCATGTTTTACTTAATCTAAACATGATCCTATGATTAATATACTCATTAATCATTAATTACGGATACGGGTCACTACATTCTCCCCCACTTAAGAAATTTCATCCTCTAAATTTGAGTCTTAGAGGAAAATATGAATAGTCAACGAAATGATCTTTATTACAACTGAACAAGTACAAACTTGATACAATGAAATACAAAATCTCAAAATAACTCGGGGTGCTTGGCTAACATCCTGCTCTCCAACTCCCAAGTAGCTTCCTCTTTACCTCTGCGTTGCCACTTTACCAACACTAATGGTATGCGCTTGTTACGAAGTACCTTGTCCTTCCTGTCCATAATCCGCAGGGGTTTCTCCGCATACGATAGATCCTGATCTACCTTTACCTCGGTCGGATGCAAAATATGCGACTCTTCCGCCACATACTGCCTCAACAAGGACACGTGGAACACATCGTGGATCTCCGAAAGATCAGGTGGCAAGGCCAGACGATAAGCCACATCCCCAACCTTCTCGAGAATCTCGAAAGGACCAATAAATCTCGGTGATAGATTACCCTTGCGACCAAACCTCATCACCTTTCGGAAAGGTGACACACGCAAGAATACATGCTCTCCCACCTCGAAGTGCAAGGGCCTCGGGTGAGCGTTCGCATAACTAGCCTGTCGATCCTGTGTCGCTTTAATCCTGTGTCGGATCAATTCCACATCACCAGTCATCTGCTGAATCATCTTAGGACCCTCAACCTGACGCTCACCAACCTCGTCCCAAAACAAAGGCGTACGACAACGACGTCCATAAAGAGCCTCAAATGGTGTCATGTCAATGCTGCGATGGAAACTATTGTTGTAAGCGAACTCTACCAACGGTAAATGATCATGCCACGCTGGACCAAAATCCATTACTGTCGCGCGAAGCATATCCTCTAAAGTGCGAATAGTACGCTCAGATTGTCCATCTGTCTCTGGATGATAAGTCGTACTCAAGCTCAAAGTAGTACCAAGGGCTCGCTGGAAACTACCCCAAAATCTCGAGGTGAACCTCGGATCTCTATCACTGACAATACTCAACGGGATGCCATGCAATCGGACGATCTCCCGCACATACAACTGAGCCATCCTATCAAAGGTATAATCGCGGTTATAGGGAAGAAAATGCGCTGACTTAGATAATCGATCCACGACAACCCAAATAGCGTCACAATTTCTGGAATACATAGGCAAGTGGGTGACAAAATCCATCGTCACATGCTCCCACTTCCATTCAGGAATCTCTAAGCTGTGAAGTAACCCTCCGGGTCGTCTAAACTCTGCCTTGACCTGCTGACACACAAGGCATCGCGATACAAACTGATAAACGCTGCGTTTCATCCCTTTCCACCAGAACCGTGTGCGAAGATCCTTATACATCTTCATGCTGCCTGGATGTACAGTGAATCGACTGCGGTGAGCTTGCGATAGGATCTCATCCCTCAAAGCAGAATCCTCGGGTACCACAACTCGACCAGAAAGATACAACAGACCGTCTCCCTGCAGATGAAAACCAAAAGTATTATCACCCTCAGCCAAACGGGCCAACTTCTGAGTCTTCAGATCAAAATTCTGTGCTTCTCGGATTCGTCGATACAATGCTGGCTCTACAAGCACAGAAGAAACACGAATCTCTTGCTGTTCTTTCTTATGATGGAATGTAAATCCCAAAGAACAACACTCCTCCACTGCCTTCGAAACCGAACTGGTAAGAAGGGAACTCACATAGACCTTGCGACTAAGCGCATCAGCAACGGTGTTTGAAGATCCTGGATTGTACTTGATCTCACAATCATAATCCTTCAACATATCCATCCAACTACGCTGCCGCATATTCAACTCAGCTTGAGTGAAAAGATATTTCAAACTCTTATGATCGGTGAAGATCTCAAATCGTTCTCCGTACAAATAGTGACGCCATATCTTCAGGGCAAAGACGATGGATGCTAGCTCTAGATCATGTACGGGATAGTTCTCTTCGTGAGTTTTCAACTGTCTGGATGCATACGCGATCACGTGGCCGTTCTGAGTCAACACGCACCCAAAACCCTGGAGAGAAGCATCAGTAAAGACTACAAACCCACCTGATCCAGACAGCAAAGCAAGAACTGGAGCTGTCGTCAAACGACGTCTAAACTCACAAAAACTATCTTCGCAAGCATCAGACCACACAAAAGAAGCATCTTTCTTCGTCAGCTGCGTCAAAGGCCTAGCTATCTGAGAGAAGTTCTCAACAAAACGCCGATAGTATCATGCCAAACCAAGGAAGCTACGAATCTCAGAAGCTGTATTCGGACGCGACCAATTCAGAATAGCCTCTGTCTTGCTGGGGTCAACAGATACGCCCTCCTGAGAAATGACATGACCAAGAAATACAACTCGGTCAATCCAGAAATCACACTTGCTCAACTTCGCGTACAACTGTCTCTCCCTCAAGACTTGCAGTATAGTATAGAGATGGTAGGCATGCTCATCCATGCTACGAGAATAAACCAAGATTTCATCGATGAACACCACCACGAACTTATTCAAAAAGTCACGAAACACCCTGTTCATCAGATCCATAAAAACAGCTGAAGCATTCGTCAGACCAAACGACATCACTAGAAACTCATAGTGCCCATACCGCATATGAAATGCTGTCTTAGGAACTTCCTCCTGCCGAACTCGCAACTGATGATACCCAGACCGAAGATCAATCTTCGAATAGACAGAAGTACCCTGCAACTGATCAAAGAGATCATCTATCTGTTGAAAAGGATACTTATTCTTCATTGTCGCTTGATTCAACTGACGATAATCAATACAAAACCGCATTGAACCATCCTTCTTCTTGACAAACAGCACTGGGGCTCCCCATGGCGAAACACTAGGTCGAATGTAGCCCTTATCAAGAAGATCTTGCAATTGCTTCTGCAGCTCTTTCATCTCTGTCGGTGCCAAACGGTAAGGATCTCTGGAAATCGGTGCAGTCCCTGGCAGTAACTCAATGCCAAACTCGATCTCCCTCACTGGCGGCAAACCTGGAATTTCTTCCGGAAACACATCTGAAAAATCACAAACCACTGGTATCTCCTGGATATTTGGCTCTCCCATGGATGCGTCAATGGCGTAGATAAGGTAGTCTTCCCCTCCAGAATCTAAAGCACGCCGGGTTTTCAGAGTAGAAACTACTGGCATCGGAGGTCGCGCTCCCTCACCATAGAAATACCAAGACTCGCAATCCTCTGGACGAAACTGAACAAATCTCTGATAGCAATCCAATATCGCTCTGTAGGTAGTCAGGAGATCTATCCCAATGATACAATCGAAATCCTCCATGGCTAGAATCATCAGGTTAGCACTAAGTTGATGCCCTTTGAAATCCAAAACACAACCCACAACTAGACGCTTGGCTAAAACCTCGCTACCCATAGGAGTAGAAACTACTAGCAAGACGTCTAAAGGAATAAATGACAACTTATACTTCCTAGCAAAACGTGCTGATATGAAAGAATGCGATGCACCGGTATCAATCAAAATATATGCAGGAAAACCACATAAACTACAGATACCTGCGATCATCCGATCACTGTCAGCCTCTGCCTGTTTCTGGTTAAGCGCAAAGACCTGACCCTGGGTACGTGGCCGCAAAGAATAATGACCCCGAGAAGGAGTCTGAGTAGGCTGTCGTTGAGACTGCTGCGGCTGCTTGTGCTGCTGAGAATACTGTTGCTGATAAGGTGGATGCTGGAACTGAGGTGGCTGAACAGATGCCTGAGAACCTCCTGAACCACTCGCTGCCCCAATCAGCATCGGACAATCCCTCTTCATATGACCCTCCTGGCCACACTGGAAACATGCACTGGTCGATCGACCATACTGCCCTGGCGGATGCCTGCATCTGCACTGACGACATCGGTTCGGTCTCTGAACACCAAAATTATGCACTCCACCTGATCCAGATGAAGAAAAAGTAGGCTTCTTGAAAGACTGCCCTATTGGACCCAAAGTACTAGCACTCGCTGGCCTGGAAGAAGAAGAGAAGAGTCCTCTGTTCCTCCGAACACTGTCCTCGGCCTGACGACAACGGTCCACCAGATCCTCATAGGTCCCATCACCGCCCACAGCAACCATCCGATGAATATCTGGATTCAGACCCTGAAGAAAATGGTCGTACTTCGCCATAGAACTATCAGCAACGTGAGGACAATAAGGTAGCAGATCAAAGAACTTCTGTTGGTACTCCTCGACCATCATCGTACCCTGTCGCAAACTCAGTAACTCACTGGCTTTCGCCTGTCGAAGAGCTAGAGGAAAATACAACCTCTGATAAGCAGTACGGAACTCAACCCACATAGCTACTCCTCTCGCTGCTATGAATGATGCGGAAGTCGATCTCCACCACTTCCTCGCTCGTCCCTCAAGCATGAAGGCAAGAATCTCCATCCTATCCTCGTCTATGCAACGGAACTCCTAAAAACACTGCTCCATCCTCTCAAGCCAATCCTCGGCCTGCTCAGGCGTCTCACCTCCTGACAAAGGCTTCGGGATAACATCCTTAAATCTGCGCATGATCACTCGCCTGCGCTTTTCCTGCTGACCACGAAGACGTCTACGATCATCCGGATCGCCCCAACGACCACCGCCTCCGCTATCGTGGCTCTCATCGTAATCTGCCATCTGTTACACAATAACAGATAATAACTTAATCCTCTTTACGAAATTCCCAGTGCAATGCGCTCTGATACCAAAAATGTAGTGACCCAACCCGGATCCACTATCTAATCAGAGTTATAAATAAAGCACATGCAAAATACTTTACAGCGTACGGAGCGGATAATAAAATACAATAAATCCAATTGGCAGAATACAACCGACGACAACACAAGTTTATAAATACCATTATACAACCAAATCGAAGGTTCAGGGTAACAAATTCCTACCCTCTAACACCTCACGCTCGCGGATCCTCAACCCTGCTGAGAGCCGCCCGGACCGTCCAGCCTCAAACCTGCCCCGCCACAAGTTACACCACAATACCCAAACACAGGGGCGTGAGCGACAACGCTCAATACGAAAGCAATGATGTAAATACAAATATGCGCACACAAATGATTTAAAATCCCAGTTAAAACATTTGCTCATGGCGCCAGGTATATACAGTACCGACTAGAGAGCTACTTCCCAGGGTACTCGTATATCCGACATCAGGGCTGAGCCAACCCCATCCTGACCCGAATCCAAAACAGGATACAAAGTCCCATATGAAAACTGTCATGCGTGACTCGAGTCCAAAATGAGATCATTATTTCCTATGGATACTGTCAATGACTCACATCTCTCAGGATGCAGTCACACGTAAAATCATGTATGTGCTAAGACGGTAAAACATGCTAAAACATGATAAAGCATATATCACATACTCATGCAACATACATGCAAATATATCATGCCGGCTATCTCGATCAGTACTTACGTACCTCTGGCGAAACGTCTAGGAGTCGTAGCTAGGCTATGCCCAGGCTCTGGGGCATGCGAAATCAGCGGGCTGACGACGGACAAAGGTATGGCCTTGGTTCCCTATAGTAAATAGGGAGTAGGCTATAGTTTAATTAAGGCTTTTAGAGCTTAGTAGGTGATGTTTGGCATGCTAGGTAATGCATGGTTATTTATGATGTAGTGCTGCATGGTAGGCTTGGACCTAGAGGGGGAGCTTCTAGGATCTGCCTTAGTAAGGTACGGAAGTATTATTCGAGATATCCAGATTGAGTATGCATCTATTATGTGTTTGCATGGATTATGTGATTGCATGTTTTATATGCCTTTATATACAGCATGTCATGACTGTATGTTGCATACATGAGCATATTGAGCTTTTATCTTAGAGGTATCCTATAGTAGGGCTCTCACCCTACGAGTTTGTGGATGGTTGGATACGTAAGTCTTGTGTCAGGTCACCTTTATGGTTGGATACATGTACTAGTATCAGGTCACCATTATCCACTGGGTATATGAGCCACCTCCTGATGCGACGGCGCAGCGTGCTATATACCCTGGGCCCGCGGTCTATGAGCTTGTTTCTTGACCTGAGAGTCTTGGTACCCAGTTCACTTGCATACATGCACACATAACACCGTATACTCATACTCTTGTACTGAGCATGTTAGGCTCACTTCCGGTTATTTTCTGTTGGCTGGATGCCCTATTCCATGGGGCAGATACAGGTAGTTCTCCCGGAGATAGGGAGGTTAGGTGGTGACCAAGGCTGGATAGCGGGGTTGACCACTAGGTTTTGCTTACCTG
This sequence comes from Henckelia pumila, assembly GCF_033568475.1. NCBI lineage: Eukaryota > Viridiplantae > Streptophyta > Magnoliopsida > Lamiales > Gesneriaceae > Henckelia > Henckelia pumila. The sequence goes on along the minus strand of NC_133121.1, from coordinate 6,386,918 downwards.
GTATTTGACTTACTTTAATTCCGCAGTTTCTCTGATTAAGATTATTTTATTAATTAATTGCATGCTTAAGTTCTGATTAATAGGTGATTACGGTGCGGGTCACTATATTTATGGTATCAGAGCATGCAAAAGGATTCTTTGGGACATAGTATTGATTTTGGGTTATCCTTTGTAGGATTACAAGTTGGATTCAATAACGATAGCAGTATCAGGAATTGGAATAGCAGGATGTCTAGGCTTTTCCAAGATCGTCATTACCAAGGTTGGCAGCGGAGGATCGTATTATGTGGATCCCAGCAGGATGGAGCTGGAAAAGAAGATCCAGTTTTCAACGCCAGGCACTTCTCTAGGTTGAACGGAATGTGTGACATGTAGTCATCCATTCTAAGTCGACCAAGGAAGCCACCCCGGAAGACTCTTCACTAGTAGTTGGAGAGATTGACGGGAAAATATTGTCTCATCTACCAGATAAGGAACCCAACAATTTTGGAAGGATCCGGTAGATTAGCAAGATTTTATTCTTTGAGATCTTGTGAGGTAGAAGTTCTGCTGACATGAGTAGCAGACGGGAAACTTCACGTTCAAGATCAGTAGACGGAATGAAAGACTTCCGCATGAATTTAAATACTGTATTTGGTAAACAGTATTTCAGTTGTAATCAGATGTATTAAAGATTTCAGTATTTGATGTACTCAGTTATTGTTGTATTGTACATCTTTCAGTGTAATCTTTTGATTAAGTTATGTATTACATGGGATTGTAATAAAGATTGTATTAGAACCTGTATTTGTGGTTCAAGTGTTGTAATCTTTGAGATTAACTTGGTTATTTTGAATAAAAGACTGATCATTGTTTTAAATGAGTACTTGGGAATTTTGCATGTTATCAATGAATAGTTCTAGATGTTTTACCTAGAATATTTTTTTAAGCCAAGTGTTTGCCAGGGATGATGTGACTCATCAAGACGCATGAATGTTTGTTCTAGACGTATTTTCTTAGAATAGTTGGCTGCTTTGATCCTTTTAGGTTGTTACCTAGTGATGATGGATTTTCATCAGGATGACAGATTAACTAATACCAAGAGTTGTGGATTGTGACCAGTACTAGACATGAGGGGGCGCCACCCTTAGTCGGTTATTCCTCTGGAAGTTTCTATACTTCGGAGATTGTTTGGAGGCCTTGGTGCTCCAGGGACTATATAGGGAAGGCTACTCAGTTTAGAAATTTGGCAACAGTCACAACAGGGTATGACTTTGGATAGGACAGATACCAGGTGTGGTATCAAGGTTTAGTTATCGTTTATTTGAGATAAAGATGTTCCGTTGTCAGAACAGTCTTGGAATGGATTTTTCCTTGACAAGTAATTGTTCTGAGTAGATAAGTTTTTGATCTTGATTTGTGATATCGGGATTTAATCCAGGAGATTAGTTGAATTGATATTCAACAGGATATAATTATCAGATGCTTGCAGACTCGGGATTTGAGTCGTGCCTCTACAGAGAATTTTCCTTGACCAATGATTTTGGTCCAGAAAGGAATGATTGCATAATATCAGAGACTCAGGGATGAGTTATGCCAGGGTGCTCTTGACTGTCGGGTTTCGAGATGGTAAAGTAAGTGCGAACTTATGCCGGTGTACTCTGGAAGGATTATTTTGTTCCAGTTTGGCATTATATGAAGACTTACCTCAGTCTCGTTGTTTGTATAGTCATAGCAATGGGTATAACTATCAGGAGAATATTCAGGATTTATTTGAGTCTTCTGGAGTTATACTTGGTACTGGATTAGTTCCAAGGGATTTGAGTTATCGTCTGACTTCATCAGAGATACAAACTTTCGTTTCCGTGGACAGAATAGTCTTGGAAAGGATTCCTTGACAAGTGAATATTCTGGAGGGGTAGTTCTTGCACGTGATACTGGGGGAGAACCAGGAGGTTTTACCAGTATTGTCTGATTCTATCAGAGGTATTTTAGTGATCAGGATCTTGATTACGAGATGAACAGGAAATTCTAAGTGATGAGTTTACTTAGGTAAATTTTCCTATAAGAATTGGAATTCGATCGATGGATTGTCAAGCAAAGAAGAATTTTATCAGGGCACTGTGATGACTTATACTAGGAGACGTGAACTGTGATCAACGATAGACATGGGAGAGTATATTTCCATTGATATTCTGGAAGTCTTTTGTACTTTAGGAAAGGATGGAAAATTTACTCAGTCTAGAGATCATTGCAACAATTACGTTAAAAATATAGTTTGGTGTCAGTTTGATAACCTTGAAAAGATACTCGATTCTATTGACAGATGTCATGAGCCTGCTAAGTTACAACATGGATTCATCAGTATGAGAATTCACTTGGTTAGTGAAAGCTGGGCACTTAGGTGTTCATGTATGTTTCGAAATGGTCAGTTAAATTGGTGCAAGTTTGGTGCCAATGACTATTTGAAATTATTTGTCTGAGGTAGATACAGATGTTATAACCCCGTGATGGAGGAGCTAAATATTCTTTTGCATAAAGAACGATTGGAATTATTCAATTTTTGGTAGACTGATAAGATGAGTATAGTACTCAGATATTCAGTTCTCAGGAATGATTTGAAGTAATTCTTGGACTTCAGTGACAGAAATTGATCTAGCAAGCATTTGAATTTTAATGAATACTAACAGGATAACATCAAGTGTTTAGACATGGAAAAAAAGACAGCAGCTGAGATCTAAGGTTATCAGATCCAGCGAGATTGTTGTCACTGATTTTTCAGGATGTCTAATGGATGCATTGATAAGTCTGATTCGATGAGATCGATTCAGGGGTTTTTGTTAGGTTGTATTGGTTTTAGGACTTTGCCTAAGAGGGATGAAACGGTTTTGTTCATCCAGTAGTGCAAGTCAGGATTCAACAAGAAATGATTATCCATGAGAGGATAAGCAATATTCTCATTTTCAGGTGTTATCTGAAGTTATGAGATGGGTGTCAATATAAATTGGCACTAGAGATTGCACTAATCGATTTGTTAATCAACAGAATAATTGTATTGATGTTTTTCAAGAAGAAAACCTGAGAGGTTCAAGAAATCAAGAATTGTGGACAACGACGTTGTCACAGTTGTTATGACAAGTGTTAGTCATAAAGTATGTGAATCCTTTTGGTGTAGAAAAATTTGCGTCCGAGGTTCTTTTTGGTGGAAAGGAATGAAGAAAAATGTGTATTAGTATGCTTTTATATGTTTGGTGTATCAGTAGGTCAAGGCAGAACACTGACAACTTGGAGGATTGCTTCACAGTTTATCCATTCCTGAGTGGAAATGGGAGTTGATCATGATGGACTTCGTGACCCATTTACCGGTAAGCTCGAGGAATTGTGATGCTATCTGGGTTCTGGTGGACCGACTCACCAAATCAGCACATTTTATTCCTTATAACCGAGACTTTAGTTTTGATAGGATGGCACGATTGTACATCCAGGATATTGTTCGATTGCACGGAGTGCCTATGAGCATCGTCAGCGATCGAGATCCCAGGTTTACTTCCAAGTTCTAGGGGAGTCTTCAGCGCGCTATGGGTACTACTCTTAGTTTGAGTACAGCATATCACCCAGAGACTGACGGGCAGTCAGAGCACACGATTCGTACTCTTGAAGACATGTTGCGAGCATGTTCTATGGATTTTGGTCCAGCATGGCAAGATCAGTTGCCATTGATTGAGTTCGCGTACAACAAAAGTTACCATCGCAGTATTGGGATGGCTCCGTTTGAGGCGTTGTACGGGCGACGATATCGTACTCCACTGTTCTGGGAGGAAGTGGGGGAGCGACAGGTTGAGGGACCAGAGTTAGTCCAGCAGGCTGTTGATATTGTTGGGCAGATCAAGAAGAGAATTAAGATTGCACAGGATCGACAAGCTAGTTATGCGAATGTCAAGCGCAGACCTTTACAGTTTGAGGTGGGTGAGAAAGTATTCCTGAAAGTCTCACCATTTCGCAGGATTTTTGAGATTTGGTTAAGCTATCTCCTAGGATTATTGGTCCATTTGAAATATTGGAAAGTGTTGGAGATCTTGTTTACAGGTTGGCTTTACCCCCGTATTTGTCTAAGTATCCACGACGTGTTCCATGTTTCACTGTTACGACGGTATGTGACGGATGAGTCTCATATCTTACAGCCATCTGAGGTACAGTTGGACTCGAATTTGACATATGTGGAGAGACCTTTGCGTATCATAGGTCACAAGGAAAAGGTGTTACGCAACAAGACCATTCCTCTTGTTCTAGTTCAGTGGCAGCGCCGAGGCACTAAGGAGGCCACTTGGGAACTTGAGAGTCGTATGCGTACAGATTATCCAAAGCGATTTTGAATTGTTGTATTTTAAGGTTGTAACTTGTAAAATGAATCAGTTTGAATAAAAGACGTTTATTCAATATTTTACTGCATTCAGTACTTAAGATTGTTCGAGGACGAAATATCTTAAGTAGGGGGAGAATGTAGTAGCCCGGTTCCATTTTACAAGATTAAGTGATTTTAAACATGTTAGAAAATGACATATAATTTTAAAAGTGGCAAAACATATTTAAGGAGTCCTTATTTGGTTAAAATAAGTGGAAAATCAGATCCGGAACGTCCGAAAATGGTGGGGTAGGTCCCGGGGGTTCCAAAGGACCAAAACCAGTTCGGAAGCATGAGAAACAGTTCGGAGCTACCGGGCAGATCAGAGCTTCCGATCCGAGATAGGAGCTTTCGATCCGAGAACGGAGCTTCCGATCTCAACCAGAAACAGGTGTCAAGGAGATTGAAACACGTGGCCAGATGCAGGAGATCGGAGCTTCCGATCCTGCGATTGGAGCTTCCGATCTCGGCCGGCCAAAACGTGGCAAACATGCACCGATCGGAGCTTCCGATCAGGAGATCGGAGCTTCCGATCGTGGCCTATAAATAGGGGTCCGAATCCATCATTTTTAAGTGCAATTTTCCCTCTCCTCTCCCGGTAATCGCTCTATTTAAGGGCTTCGGGACTCTTTCTTTAAGAGTTGGAGTAGGAAATAGGTTATTTTATAGCGGACAGTGTCCGCAATAGCATCCAGGCGGCGGAGCTCTGGAGAGGCGTCTAGGAGTCGTAGCTAGGCTATGCCCAGGCTTTGGGGCATGCGACATCAGCGGGCTGACGATGGACGAAGGTATGGCCTTGGTTCCCTATAGTAAATAGGGATTATGCTATAGTTTAATTAAGGCTTTTAGAGCCTAGTAGGTGATGTTTGGCATGCTAGGTAATGCACGGTTATTTATGCTGTAGTGCTGCATGGTAGGCTTGGACCTAGAGAGGGAGCTTCTAGGATCTGCCTTAGTAAGGTACGGAAGTATTATTCGAGATATCCAGATTGAGTATGCATGTATTATGTGTTTGCATGGATTATGTGATTGCATGTTTTATATGCTTTTATATACAGCATGTCATGACTGTATGTTGCATACATGAGCATATTGAGCTTTTACCTTAGAGGTATCTTGTAGTAGGGCTCTCACCCTACGAGTTTGTGGATGGTTGGATATGTAAGTCTTGTGTCAGGTCACCTTTATGGTTGGACACATGTACTAGTATCAGGTCACCATTATCCACTGGGTATATGAGCCACCTCCTGATGCGACGGTGCAGCGTGCTATATACCCTGGGCCCGGTCTATGAGCTTGTTTCTTGACCTGAGAGTCTTGGTACCCAGTTTACTTGAATACATGCACACATAACACCGTATACTCATACTCTCGTACTGAGCATGTTAGGCTCACTTTCGGTTATTTTCTGTTGGCTGGATGCCCTATTCCATGGGGCAGATGCAGGTAGTTCTCCCGGAGACAGGGAGGTTAGGTGGTGACCAAGGCTGGATAGCGGGGTTGACCACTAGGTTTTGCTTACCTGGTATTTGACTTACTTTAATTCCGCAGTTTCTCTGATTAATATTATTTTATTAATTAATTGCATGCTTAAGTTCTGATTAATAGGTGATCACGGTGCGGGTCACTACAATATTTCACTTGGGTTAATAGTGTCGATTATATTCTGTCTATTGATTTATTGTACTATTTAAGTTTTCTATGATTTCTATTGCTTAATTACTCATTAATTTAATTTCATGTTGTTAGTTGTTAAGTAGGTGATCCGAGAACGGGTCACTAAAATTTACCTGTTGGTGTGTTAGTTGTGTCATATATCATTAGGTAAATATCGTGAGAGTTTAATACATAGACAAAGACAATCCTCTCTCTCTTAATTAAGCTAGCTTTCAGGGTTGGACTTATGTCAAAGACTAATTTTTTAACATGGTATCATGAGTTCAATACATAGACAAAGATAATCATTTTCTTTGAGCTAGCTTTTGGGATTTGAGTTAAATTCAAGTCCAATTTTTTAACATGATATCAGAGCACAGACTTATCGTTATGTGTTGGACTGCTCATAGTTGAGCCACTCATCCCATAGTTGGGCCGCCATTAATATCTTCATGCTCCAGTCGTGTCGTTCCTGGCTTGATAGGAGTGTGTTGTGTGTTAGTTGTGTCTCACATCGGTTGGGTAAATATCCTGAAATTTTAATATAGACAAAGAATATCCCGCATTGAGCTAGCTTTTGCGGTTGGAGTTAGTTCCAGGATTTGAAACCACACAATCATTAAATTCTAAATTTTTTTGGTACGGTATGAAATTTAAAAATTTCGATATATACCAGAATACAGAAATACCAAAACAATATATAAAAATTTAAAAATATTATTATTTTAAAAAATAATTTATAAATTCTGAAAAATTTTAGGTTTTTTTGGGTATAGAACGAGATATATCAATATCGTATTAAAATCTCGGTACACATTAAAAAATTTCGGTATAATATCAGCCAATTTCATTCTTTTAACTAACTGTATGTGTATATTGAAAGTTTCGGTACGATATTGATATAAAATTTTGTTATATAGTAATTTTCAGTATGATTTATAGTATATGATTTTTGATATGATACATTATATACCACTCATAACTATATATAATGTATATATATGTGGGGTGACATCGATTCATTATTGATTTTTTTTTTAAGAAAAAGAAATGAATCGAAAATTTTATTGTGATTCATTGTATTTTGTTTATATACAATGTTTATTATATTTAATTTTTAATAATTCGTGTAAATGAAATTTTAAGTAATATATATGTAGCACAATAGACTTTAGAGGATTTCGCCTCATTTTCAAACACTCCCTAATTTCTAGTCATTATGACCGCATCACAGATAGAGCCGTCAATTTGGTTGGGTTCGTCAGGTCGTCCCATCCCGTCACAAAATTTAAGTGGGTTGGGTTGAACCCAACTAAAGGCGGGCTAGTCGGGCTAACCCGCGTAGATCGTGGGCCTAGGCTGTCGGGTTGGCCCGCGGGCCTGGAGAATTTTTTTCTTTATGGTAATATATGGAATTTTTTTGTAATAATTATTTTATATAAAATTTACACGTGTGAAATCAATAATTAGTGTTGAACCATAGGTTTTGATGATATAACAGAACAATAAATTATTATTGTAGATCTTGCTGCCTTTTCTATGTAAAACAGGTATTGACCGCTTGCTTTGAAGAAACAAGTATCGGCCGCTTGCAGAGAAAAGAGGTATCGACCGCTTGCAAGTAATACTAGTCATCGTCTGGCTAAAGATTCCTCGATCGATCAACTATAAGTCATATCTCTCGATCGGTCAGTAGCTCAAGATCTACTCAACTTGCTCTAACAAACTTTCCTTGACCGTTCAAATAAATATGGTCAACCCCAGAGCATACCTCATGATATTTCAGCAGGGAATATGCTCGACACGAGAATCAAACCCGCAACGCTGAAAATTTTTTTTCCACATCACCTCAGGCTTTACCAACTCGCCAATGCCCCTGCGAGCATTTTAAATTTTTTTATTTGTGCTAAATTAAGATTTTTTTTAGATATAACTATACCGATTGTTATTAATTATTTTGTATATCCATGTAAATTACTGCATTTATATTTATAATTTTGATAACTAAACTTTAGAAAATTCACTGCGCACTCCCGGTAATTTTTCTTCTGTTTCTGGTTATATAAGAATTTCTGTCAAAAATAAAAATAATGATTTTAAAATAAATTACCTAAAAATATGGATAAGAAGGTGCAATACTAGAGTTTTCAATACTTCATCCGTAATATGTTTTACAACAATCAGGTTTGCATTCATGCACACAGATACTTATATATAGCGTGTACTTTCATTGGAATTTTTTTTATTAAGTACTTCTTTTAAAAAAAAACCCCCTTAAAGATCATATTGAAATTAAAACTGTATAAAATTATATTTTAATTAAATATATAATATAAAATTTATGGTGTATCATAATAATGTTTGAATGAGAACTAAGATGAGTATTTAAATTAGTTGAATAAGAATATAAAGTTTTGTATGCTAATTATTTTACCGTAATAGATTTTTTTATAATTTAAATTAAATAAAATTATAAAACCATGGTATTTTTGGTATCAAATACAGTATGAACCATATTACCAAAATTTAGCTAGTATAAAATGCTCATATCTAATAATATATACATATATAGATTCTTAATTAAATAACTTAAAGTTAATCTCAGTAATAGTTAAACCATAAACAATTTAAAAGTTGGAAAACAAAAATAAAAGATGATTTAGTGGAGGAGAAAATAGGTTTGGAAATAATAATAATAATAATAATTGATAGTTTTGAGAGACAAGTGCAACCCCCGTTCGACTGGGAGATTCTATGCTTCTCCAGGAGGAGTACACCCTCTATGTTCAATGAATTTATAATTTTCTTTGATCTTGGTTCTTTTTATTTTATCTATCTATGACATAAACGGTTGATTTGTTTTTATTTTTTTTATCTCATCATTTAATACATAAATTATGATGATAAAAAAAGATAAAATTATCCATAAAAGCTACGTTTTTATTTCAAATTTTGAAATTTTAGGAAAAAATTCAAAATTTTTAAAAAATAGTAAATAAAGAGAAAAAAAAAAAACAAATCAACCGTTCATGTCTAAAAAATTTAAATAAAAAGAACCAAGATCAAATAAAACCATAAAAACAAAAGGAAAAAATTATCCATAAAAAGCTACGTTTTTATTTCAAATTTTGAAATTTTTTTATTAAATTAAAAATGATAATACATTTATAAAAAAAACTAATTTTCAAATTAGAGTTTGTAATGAAATTTAACTAAAATACTTATTGTATCCCTCATAACACATATTTAAGTATGGATAATGAGCACGCTATTTATATTTTATCTAAAATTAATCCTAATTTGAATAGTATGTATTAATTAGGTCATTCGTAATATTTGATATATATATATATATATATATATATATATATGTACACACACGATTTATGCACCAAACTTTTTTTCAAGTCTTATCATTTTTTAGTTTAAATTTTAGCATTTACAGTTGAATTCTTATTAGTAAATATTAATGATTATATATTGAAAGGAAAAAATTCAAATTTTAAAAAAAATTAGTAAATAAAGAGAAAAAAAATAAAAACAAATCAACCGTTCATGTCTACAAAAATTAAATAAAAAGAACCAAAATCAAATAAAACCATAAAAACAAAAGGAAAAAAACTGAACGAAAGAGGGGGGGGGGGGGGGGGGGGGAGGGGGGGGGGGGGGGGGGGGTTGTTTTGGTGAAAAGCAGTATGGATTCCAAAATAAACACATGTCATTCATTGAGGCTAGGGGGAGTACTCCTCCCGGAGGAGCATAGACTCCCCCGTTCGACTAGTCTTCCATAATAATAATAATAATAATAATAATAATAATTGGTAGTTTTGAGAGACAAGTGCAACCCCCGTTCGAGTAGTCTTCCATCTGTAGTCTGTAGATGTGACACTCGGAAAAGGACGAAAATCAAAATTTGATGCCTTAATAACCTCCATTGATTAATTAGTAATGTTGAGGAAAAGAAATATTGATTTTATTTAGCAGTCAGCATCACCTTCAATCTCCGGCCCCACACTTCACTATACCTTTCACTTATTTCAAACTGATAAAGAAATCGAATTTAGAATGTTCGAAAATGGTTAATAAGCTTATTTGGGCTCGGATGGTTCAGAAGGTTTGAAGTTTTCGGATGCAACGAAGAAGATCGGAAGCTATGGAGACGTTCGGAACGTCCGATCACTCGGTCATGCGCACTTGTGACGTGTCATTGACATTTGAACACGTAGCTGCATGCATGAGATTGGAACTTTCGAAGTTGGGATCAGAGCTTCCGATCGTGGCAGATTGGAACGTGGCATATGCATGCGAAGATCGGAACGTTCGATCTCTCCGCAACTTCCGATCGGGAGTTCGGAACGTTTGATCTCTGCCTATAAATAGTGGGTCCGAACTTCAGTATCTTGCATCAATTTGACAACTTCCATCTTGATACTTTAGTAGTTTTAGGAGTTTCCAGCCTTCCTTGGTTGGGGGCGGGTCTTGACGAGGCGTTATCGGAGTCTTAGCGGAGTTGTGCCCAAGTTCTGGGGCTATAGACATCAGCGGGCTGACGAGTGACGACGGACGCAGGTATAGCTCTAACTCCTTATAGAGACGAGGGAGCATGTAATAGCTTGGTTAAGAATTTTATAGCAAGATTATAATGCATGGTTATTCTATATTGTAGTGCTGGACTGTAGATGCATGGACATCTAGGATTGTTATTAAGGTACGTAAGTACTGATTGAGATAGTCAGTAGGTTTGCATGTTTATGTGTTGCATATTATATGTAATGAAGCATGTTACTGCTTTGAGATAATATGTTGCATGTGCATATAATATTGAGCTTGTATCTCCTTCGAGATAAGCCAGAGTTGTAGGGAGCTCAGCCCTTGTTCGGATATTTTGACACTGAGAGTCACAGTGACCTACGGGTCGAGTGTCTCTAGTGATCTAAGTGATATTTTGATCCACGTCCAGTTAGGAGTGAGTGGATGTACCCAGTAGTTTGACTCCCCGATGGTACTGCTCATATCCTAGGCATCAGTCTGAGCAGATTCTGATTTTTTTACCTCAGATATGGATACTCATTCATTACATTGCATGCATCATATTTTTATATTTACACGTACTAGCGTACTGAGCTTTAGCGCTCACGTCCAGTTGTTTTCTGTTTTGCCTGGACACCCCATTCGACGTGACAGTTACAGAAAGTTCGCCCAGAGACTTGGAGTAGTCGGTGATCAGGGTGTGTCAGTAGGTTTAACTGGCAGGATGTATTTTATAGTATTTAAGATTTATTCGATTTGGTTGTATATTTTAGATTTATTTAACCAGTTGTATTTTGCCGGTCTAGTATTTTGATTTAATTTCCGCAGTGCACTTTGATTATGTTTAAACTGCATGCTTAAGTTTTTGATTAGTACGTAGGTGATCACGAAGCGGATTACTACACATCAAATCCTCTCAGCTCACGTCCATGTTGTGTTTTCTTGAACACTCCATTCGATGGAACAGTTGCAGCTGGTTTACCTTGGACCCGTGCGTAGTTGGTGACCAAGACTGGATTGCAGATTTAACTACTAGGTTGCTGTTAGTTTACTTAAGTTGATAATTCGATTGAGTTGTATTATTCTTTTGCATTGGGTTTTATTTACCGATTGTATTCTATCGGTTTAGAATTTTGGTTTAAATTTTCGCAGTATCTATGATTAAGTTTTTGATTATTATTATTGCATGCTTAAGTCTTTGGTTAGTAGATGATTCGGGTCGGGTCACTACAGTAATAGTGTAGTAACCCTACTTTGATTCACCTACAAACAATCCGTATTAAGCATGTGTCAGCTTAATTAAAAATATAGTGATATAACCATATCTAAATATAGACAATAAAAACTAAAATGTATTATTATACAACTATATCAAATCCTGCTGTATAATATCCCTCTGATAACTCCTGTTTTCTAGTCCTGTCTCGAACCTCCTGCTCTGTCCGACCTGCGATCTGCCCCATGGAATGGGGTGTCCAAGATAATACCAAGGACGTGAGCGATTAACGCCCAGTACGTAAACATGAGTAAAGATATAAATATGATGCATGCCTATGATGATTGGATATCGAGTAATCTACCAAATCATGCTTAGACCAGGAGCCTAAATGAGTGTCGGAACCTCGCGAATCGACCTCTTCTAGCCATTTATGAAAAGAATAGTGCACATTAAATCCCAAATGCGCATTTAAATCCCAAGACTAAATTCCCAAAGATTTTTAGCATGCTCTGATACAAAAAATGTGGTGACCACCCTGCTCTGAAATCACCTACTAACTAGCAATCTTAAGCATGCAAAAGACTTAATTAAAAATACTTAATTAACAGAGTAAAACTTGCGGAAACATGTCCCATAATATACATAAATCGGCAGAACACAATCAGTACGTACTAAATGTAGTGACCCTGCATGGAATCACCTACTAACTGGCAACTAATAACATGCAATAACTTAATAAAGCAAAAAGCTTAACAGAGTAAAACGTGCGGAAACAAAATCCATAACATATCAGCTTAGTAATAAATCCAAGCTTAATATTGTAGTGATACAACCATATCGAAAAACTTAAAAGTAAACATTATACAGCTATATCGAATCCTGCTGTAATTAACTCCTCAAGGCTCCTGCTCCCTAGTCCTGCCTTGAACTACCAGCTCCGTCCATCCTGCGACCTGCCCCGTGGAATAGGGTGTCCAAGATAACAACTAGGACGTGAGCGCTAACGCCCAGTACATAAACATATGTATATGATGCATGCAATATGATGACTGGTAAATGGTCATCTGAAAAGTCATGCTCAGTACCGGCGCCACATGAGTGCTGCCACCGTACGAATAAACCTTTTGGTGCAACCACACTCATCTAGTACACCAGAGTAGTCAGACATACACATGTCCCCGCCGTCGCGGTACTCTCAGTGACAGACTATCGAGTATAGAGCTGAGCGTCTCTATAATCAGGTATAACAAGATATAGGCTCAACGTGTATATGCACATGATATATGAATATAGAAAGCGATAAATCATATATCATTCCATATAATAATGCCAAAAAACTGAAACATATAAACATGTATACTCGCTGGCAATCTCAGTCAATGCGTACATACCTCTAGGCTAGTTCAAGTATAGTAGATCCTAGGTTCCAAGCCTATATTCAAAAGTTCACCGTATCACTACACAAGTTCTATAAGCCTTAACTAAGCTAATAAGTAATCCCAAAACCTAAATAGATTCCCGGACCATACCTTCGTCCGTAGATAGCCCTTTGGAGTCGCTGGTCCCGGATGACTATAACCACACCTTGGTTATTCCAGAATCTCGATTATAACCGATAGGGCCCTTAAATGTATAACTCACACTATATATAACTGGATAAGGAAACTCGAAAATTTGTAATTCAAATTGAAATCGAAAGAGTCCTATTCATAGGAAAATTTTTGGTCGAGTTTGGGTCCTCCGAACTGGAGTTCGGATCGTCCGATCCAACTCACTGCCTGCATGCGAGACACGTCGAGTTCGGACCGTCCGATCACCACTTCGGGTCATCCGAAGTGTCCTAAATTCGACACTTGTCAAAAACCATGGCTGAGTAATCCTGCCTACTTGGCACAGGTGAAAGTTCGGGCCATCCGATCTTAATTCGGATCGTCCGAACTTGCCTTAACTCCGAAGTCACAAGCTCACCTTCGGAGCCCCCGGTGTGCTGAGTTCGGGCAGTCCGAAGTCCTCTTCGGACCGTCCAAACTGGCTCAAAAAATGAAAATCCAATTCTTGATTCTGAAGTCCGATTAAGTCCCGAAATTGGTTAATTACCAACCCTTAATCATGTTTAACATATTATTATCTTAAAATGGAATCTGGGTTACTACACTAAACCCAAAATGTTGTTATACAACCATATCGAAATATAGACAATAAAAACTAAAATGTATTATTATACAGCTATATCAAATCCTGTTGTATAATATACCCTCTGATAACTCCAGTTCTCTAGTCCAGTCTCGAATCTCCTGCTATGTCCAACCTAAAACCTAACCCGTCGAATGGGGTGTCCAAGATCATACCAAGGACGTGAGCGATTAACGTCCAATACGTAAACGTACATTAGTAAACATATAAATATGATGCATGCATATGATGATTGGATATTGGGTAATCCATCAAATCATGCTCATACCAGGCGCCTAAATGAGTGTCGGAATCTCGCGGATCGACCTGGGTACAACTACACTCGTCTAAAACATCGTAGTAGACTGACGTATCCATCCCCGCTACACTACTAGTGCTAGACCATATATGATGTACCTGTGTAGAGCTGAGCGACCCCACTATCATGGCTATGTTAAAGGAAATAGCTCAACGTGTATGTGTACATGATATATGAATATAAAAAAGTAAAAAATACATCATGCCACGTAAAAATGCAACATATAAACATTTATACTCGATGACTATCTCAATCAATATTTACGTATCTTCTACGTGCTAGTTCGAGTCTACGTCACGACCTACATGTGTACTCTTTTATTCATTCGGGATTAAAACTTGATCCAATTTGAATTATTTCAAATCATGTGTGTTATAAAAATTACATACGCATTTTAATATCGTCTATAAAACGATATTTACTAATACATATTTTTAACACACAATTTAAATATTTTTAATCTCATTCAATCTCTGATCTTATATTTAGTAACTATTAATCATAATTAACATTTAATTAACTTAAAATTGGGTAAAGGTTACTACAAATAATCGGCATCTGTTGTCGAAAGGCATCCCGGTTAATGGCTCTATTCGAGAAGACTTTTGCTATTAATTAGGCAATACTCAATCCTTTCTGAACGAATTTTTACAATATTTGCATCAAGCAAAAGTTTTTGGCTGCTTCCTTTCTGCGAGATTCTCATTTGTTGATATCGTTCGGATCCATGGTCGGTATTTGAAACCCTTCACTCGGTATTAACCTTGAGTTAACGAGTGATGAATCTTGCGTGAAGCAAGAAGGCAACTCTCACTAGGTTTTCAGAGAAACCCTAGGAGGATTATTTTGTAAAATTAATTAAGAGTTCAATAAATTGTTTTTTTTTTAAGGAAGTTCAATAAATTGTTAGAAATTAGTTAATGAAGGGTACTTGTCTACGGATTTTGTTTAAAAACTTGCGTTAATTACCGAAAGATAATTATAAAAAGATAATCAGAAAATGAAAAATCGCGTTAGTAATTACTGTAAGATAATAAAAAAAAAAAAATCAGAAAATGAAAAACCGACACCGGTCTCTCTCTCTCTTTCTCTCACTTTCATAAAAAAAAAAATACTTTTGTTTATAATACTAAAATTATTTAAAAAAGTATTATTTATTATGGTCCAACTGTCCAAGAACATAATGATTCTTGCGGAGAAAAGGAAAAGTTAAAATGGACCAACAATTAAGAACCATCTATTGCCCTATTAGCTCGAGCCCCACATAATTATGTGGGGCCCGAGTTGTTTTGGACGGTAGATGCTAGAATAAGCCCTATTTTTGTGCCAGATTTTATTGTTTTCTTCCCGCAAACATTTACATGACATATCAATTTTGTGACAGGTAATATTGTCGTCCATCGACAATTTCAATAATGAACTCGCAGTTATTTAATAAAAGTTTTTTTTCACCTCACACCCATATAAAATATTAAAAATACACGTTTTTTTTTCGATAAAAAATTATATAAGTATATATACTCTTAGACACCGTTCTGTTTACAGTATTACTAATATATATATATAACTTATCTCATCCTATCTCACGTTCTTCTCATCATATTATTTATCCATATATTAACTATTATTTTACATCAATCAAATCATTAATTATTTATCTCAAATCAATCAAATCATTGAATTTAAATTACTATATTATCCCTTATAAATAATATAATTTTTATTTTATTTATTATTAAAAGGACAAAATAATAATTTAACATTTTTATATAAAATTTAATCAATCAAATCAAATAAACTATAATCTATCAATCAAATCCAATACTATTTTAACTATCATTTTTTATTTATTTTTTATTACATTATACTACTTATCTATATATTACTTATAACATACCTCAAACCAAACGGTGCCTTAATCTTTTATAAAAATTTTCACACTTGTCCTGAAAATAAACAATTGTCAAATTAGTTGTCATTTTACTAAATTAACATTCGTTTCTCTCCTAAATTTTTAATATTGGGTTTTATGTTAGATTATTTTTTAAAAATTTAAAATATCATAAAAATATAGAAGAGGATTACCACCGACATGATAATTAATCTTTTTTTAAAATTTATTTGAAACATTTATTCATCCACTTGATAATTAATTTTTGTTAGATATTTTTTTCCTTTTTGAAATAAAAAATGATATAAAAATATATTAATAATATTATTAGCAATAAAAAATTAATTAATAAAAATAATACTGAAAATAAAAAAATTAATAATATGAAAAAATTAAAAAATAATAATAAAGTAAAAAACTTTTAATAATTATTTTATAAATGGATTTTTGTGAAGAAAAATGGTTCTATTATGATATAGGCATTGTATTTTAACAAATATATAAAAAAAAATTGAAGGTAAACAAATCTAAAAATTATTATAGTAATATAGAGGCATTTTTGTACCAAATGATTTATATTGTTAAAAAAATATATACCCAAGTGCAGGAAACACATGTGTTCACCAAATCACAATTAAAAAGATAAAACATGCAAATAACGGAAAAGTCTATGCTACCCCAAGAGCACTGCTCTAGGGGTGGCGTGACAATCCGTGATTGGTTAAATTTAGTGGGTTCAAGACTTGACAACCCCCACCCCAATATCAAAAAAAAAATGATGTCTTTGAGTTTTTTTAATAATTAAATTTTCATTAATTTTATACCCAATCTTTCTCCCCCCTTCATTTTTCTATCGGTCAACTCTCTCCTCTCAAACTCTTTCAAAATCGTGATCGTCGTCGGATCTCGCGGTGGTTCATAGCTGAATCCGAAAATTGCTCGAGGATTTTTGTAGCACACGTTTAGATCTTCGATGTGATGCCCATTTCAGAGGGTAATACTCACTTGAAAGTGTCCATGTGACAACGATGAAAAACCATTGTCTTTAGTATTTTTTTTTTCTTGTAGTGGAATTAAGTGATGCATACATGTATACAAATTTTTTAGTTAATTAATTTTCAGGTAAATTTCAAGATGATATAATTAATTAAATATTTATAAGTTTAGATAAATATAAAATTGATAAAAAAATCGTATATCATATAAAAAATAATGATATAAAAAAAAATATATCAATATCGTACTGATCATATAAAACAATCACATATCTGTCCATATTGTAAAATTTTAGATAGTCCATTATTCTTAATAAAAAAAATTAATTTAAAATAACTGAAATTATTACATTTAAATGAATATTTCGATGCGTGCAAAAAGGACCACAGGTCCACAATATATCTTATCAATCCACACGTACGATACTGCATCCGCTGAGTTATTGTGAAAATATGAGCGGTCCGTTTCATGTTGCAATGTGCAACAAAAAAACAAAGAAACAACTTAAACTTTTAAAAAAACAATAACAAATAAACAAATTAAACAAGAATAAAAAGTATTTAAATATATATTAATTTTACATAAATATTTTTTACTATACGTAATTTTTTCTGAAAAGATTCATAAAAAATTAATAAAAATAGGAAAATTTGTTTTTTTATAAGTTAGTCACTTTGCGATTTTGATCCTCTATGTTTTCATTTTCAATTTTAGTCCGCTATCTTTATTTTTTTGGCAATTTTAGTCATTTTTTTGATGTGGCACTGATGTGGCGTCATTTCAGTGCTGATGTGAAATTTATTGGAAATATATCTTTATAAATATTGTGTATATCTTTTGTATCTTTTATTTATTTATTTTCTTATCTCTATCTCGTGAGATTGTATATAAATATACATTGTATCTTTATTTCTGAATATATGAAAAATATATTCCCCAAACATTTCTGCATGGTATCAAGAGCTCCCGGCCTACGCCACTAAACCCTAGCCCTACCAAGCCGAAGCCGAAGCCGCCACCCCTCCTCTTCCAATATATATATTTTTTTCGACGACTAACATGGCTGCTGCACCCAGTCCGGCTATCACGCTTCCGATCTTCTTCAATGTTGCTGCTCATGCGCCTTTGAAGCTGACATCCACAAACTATCTTTCCTGACGTCTCCAGTTCATGACCCTCCTTACTGGTCATGATCTCCTTGGGTTTAGTGATGGATCTTACCCTTGTCCACCACGGACCATCCTTGTCGCTGCGACACCGGCCACGGCCACCGCCGCCGCCGTTCCTGCCACTTCCTCTTTGAATCCTGCGTATACCGCTTGGATCCGTCAGGACCAGTTGATTCTGAACATCATCATTGGATCCCTCTCTCCCTCCTTGATTCCATTTATTGCTACTGTCACCACTTCCGCCGATGCATGGACCACTCTTGCCAATACCTATGGCAAGTCCTCTCGTGGTCGCATCACTCAACTCAAGACACAGCTTCGGAATCCGGTCAAGGGATCCCAAACCATCACTGAATTCATGCATTTCATAAAATCAAAGGCTGATGAACTGGCCCTCATGAATGCTCCGCTCGACATCAAAGATCTTACAATCAAAGTTTTGGATGGCGTTGATGATGATTACAAGGAGCTTGCTCATGCCATTCAAGCCCGTGACACTGCCATCTCGTTTGAGGAGCTCCATGAAAAGCTTCTCAATCATGAGGCTCATCTTCTGGCTCGACGGGGCTCTCTTTCTGCCCTTCCGGCAACAGCCCACTCGACCCAGCGCTCCAACCATCAAGGCCGCCGCCCGCCACCTGCTAATGTTCTCGGCCCCTCCACTGCCCAGCCTCGTCACGGCCATGCCTGGAATCCGCGGCCTGCATTCCACCAGCCCGCCCAGGCGCAGGGCCAGCGTTTCTCGTGCCCGTATCTGGGGCGCTGTCAGCTCTGCAGTCTTCAGGGTCACTCTGCTCGGCGCTGTCCTGACTTTCAATTCACGCCAGCTCCGTCTTCTGCGCCCCATGTTGGTCAACCACGCGCTGCCCCGAGTTCGCCATTTTCCACGGCCGTCGCTTTTACTGCTGCCTCGCCTGCGTAGTCTGACTGGCTCCTAGACTCTGGCGCCACGCATCATGTCACCGCCGATCTCTCTAACCTCTCTCTCCATACTCTGTATGCTGGCTCTGATGGAGTTGTTGTTGGTGATGGCAGTGGTCTCCCCATCACTCACACAGGTTGTCTCCTACCACCCTCTAGTTCCTCTAAGCTTTTGTTTCCACACGCCCTATGCATTCCTTCCATTAACAAAAATCTGTTATCTCTGTCTCAACTTTGTAAAACTAATCATGTCATTGTTATTTTCTCTTCCTCTGATTTTCAGGTGAAGGATCCTCGCACGGGGGCTATTCTCCATCAGGGTCCACTTAAAGGCGGTGTCTACTCATGGTCTGCGTCTTCGTCTTTTCTGCCACTGGCACTCTCTGCTTCTGTCGTGTCGCTCCCTACCTGGCATAGTCGTTTAGGTCATCCGTCTGCTCGAGTTTTATGTTATTTGGTTGTGTTTAAGTCTGTGTCATGTTCGTCTTCAATTCGTCACATTCATTGTAATTCGTGTTTATGCTATAAAATCCACAAACTTCCGTTTCATGACTCTTTCCTTACTTTGTCATTCCCTGTTGATCTAATTTTTTCTGATGTCTGGACCTCTTCGATTATCTCAAATGATGGGTGATAATTGTATTTTGTATGCATTAGTTTGTGATATTTTTATGTCTATTTTATGTACATTCATATTGTTTTTATGTGTTTTTATGTGTTTTAATTCATGTGTGTGTATTTCACTCTCCCGGTTAATTTTGTAGAAAAATGGATTTTTGAAGAGTTAATTATGGAGCAGCCTTGATCGAAAAATCATATTTAATTTTAGAGAGATCCAAATCCGATTTTCACCGTTCAGAATGAAGTTCAAGATGTTTTGAAGCTGCTATCCAAATTTCAAGTCAATCCGACGGCTAGAGCTCAAGATATGAATTTTTCAAATTTGTCGCTCGGAGCAGGTTGAAAGTTGCGCTGATGGTGAGTGTTGTAGCGCGATTGCAATTGAGTTTGGCGCTAGGAAGAGTGCTAACGCGCTTAGAAGAAGGTGAAGGGCGTATGAGAAGGTGCTAACGCGCTAAAGAGGAAGCAATCGCGCAAGGATCTGTGCTGTGTTATTTTTTTGGGCAGAAACATGCTCGCTCGAGCGAGCGATACGTGAATTTAAATCTTCGGAACAGAGAGTCTCTCGCTCGAGCGAGAGGTTGTGCTCGCTCGAGCGCGACGTCCGGAATCAGAAAAAAATCAGAATTTCGGAAATTAAAAAGTCTTATTTTACGGGCTATTTTTCATGGGCTTTTTAAACTCGTATTTAAGGGACTTATTCAGATGTGAGAAGGGGTTCCGAACGCAGACAACACTAGGGAGGCGGCTTCAAAGCTTGGGAGAAGATTTATACACTTTATCTTCTTATGTTCTTCTTTATTTTTATTTATTGAATTATTGTTTTCAATTATTGAGTAGTTTATTTTCAACCAAGACGGCGTGATTGGGCCGAACAAATTCATGTAGAAAACTTGGATGTTTGTTTGGGATTTTTTCAGAGTTGATTTTATTTTATTGATTGTCAGATTTATATTTGTTTTGTGAATAGTCTGATCAAATGTTTGCTTGCATTTTAATTGATTCCAAGTCGACAGATGAGGTTTCGATTTTGATCACTTTGATAATCAACATATTGTAAAACTGACTAGAAATAGAATTCGGTTTCAGTGTGCGGTTTAGGTGAAAACTGAATTTTCACAAATATTTAATGCATTCAAATTTGATTAAAATTACGAAAGATTAATCCGTCAATATTTGAATAGGTTTGATTGTTCTAGAAATAGACCTTTGAATAAATTAGAAGAATTCCCGTAATCTAAGATTAAATCTGAGTCCTGAATCGACTACATGTTACATGATTTGTTCGGTACCTACGTGTGTCTTGGTTGTCTCGTTTTAATTAAATTTTATTTTCAACTTTTTTAATTTTTATTTCTTAAGCAGTTTTTATTATAAATTCTTATTTTATTTAAATCAAATTACTTTTTATGATTTTGTCTAGATTAAACTAAATAATTAATTCTTGAGAATTGACTGCAGTCCCTGTGGGATCGATACTTGGACTCTCTATCCACTTTACTATTACTTGACCTGGCGCGCTTGCCAGTAGATTTTTATCAAACCAATTTAGCCGGTCAATGGGTATAATTACTATGTTATATTTGTTGATCACTATAGCAAATATATCTGGTTGTATCCTTTAAAACATAAATCGGATGTCTTATCTATCTTTAAATGTTTCAAATCTTTGGTTGAGAAGCGCTTTAATCATCTCATACTCACTCTGTATACTGATAATGGTGGAGAATTTCTTGCCCTCAAAAACTTTCTTAGTGTGCATGGAATTTCTCATCTCACCACTCCCCCTCATACTCCTGAACATAATGGCTACTCTGAACGTCGTCATCGTCATATTGTGGAAACCGGGCTGGCCCTTCTCCAGCATGCGTCAGTCTCTACTCATTTTTGGCATTTTGCCTTTGCCACTGCCACCTATCTCATAAATCTCCTACCAAAACGAAACCTCTCATATAAATCCTCCTTTGAGTGTATCTTCGGCACGACACCTAACCTATCCAAACTTCAAATTTTTGGTTGTCTCTGTTATCCGTGGCTCCGTCCCTACTCTCCTCATAAGCTTACACACCGGTCATCCTCCTGTGTCTTCCTTGGTTATTCTCTTACGCAGAGTGCCTATCTCTGCTACGAGCCATCTTCTGGTCGAGTCTTTGTTTCTCGTCATGTTGTCTTTGTTGAGTCTATTTTCCCTTTTGCCAGTGATGGTTCTGACAATGGACGCTGCTCTGGTACGCCGCCTGGATCGCCTGTGGAGGACCCCTATGTCGTTGATTCTTTACTGTTGAACCTTTTGCCCCACGCCCAGCTCCACCTCTCAATCGCCCTGTGTCCCCTGCCGTATAGCCCGAACCCGGGCCAATCACCGAGCCTCTCCCCACCCACGCAATCCCGCCTGCCGACCCACCACCTACCCCTCCTGATTCCAACACTCACCCCATGGTCACCCGATCCAAAAACAATATTTTTTGACCCAATCCCGCTTCGGTCTCACTGCTATCACTGACGCCGCCCCATCTGAGCCTACATCGCATACTCTTGCTCTCAATGATCCTCGCTGGCGTGCTGCCATGTCTGAGGAGTTTGATGCACTTCTTCGTAACGGTACTTGGGATCTTGTTCCATCGGATATGGCCCAAAATGTTGTTGGTTGCAAGTGGGTCTTTCGGCTTAAGCGGAAGTCTTATGGTTCTATTGAGCGTTACAAGGCTCGTCTATTTGCCAAGGGGTTTCATCAACGTCCGGGTCTTGACTTCACTAAAACCTTTAGTCCTGTGGCCAAACCCACCACTGTTCGAATTATTTTGTCCTTGGCTATTTCCAGTGGTTGGTCTCTTCGTCAAATGGATGTGAACAATGCTTTCCTTCAGGGTCGTCTGGACGAATGTGTTTATATGGCTCAGCCACCTGGCTTTGTTAACTCTGATTTTCCGGCGCATGTATGCAAGTTAAACAAAACAATTTATGGTCTTAAACAGGCACCAAAGGCCTGGTACACAGCCCTGCATCGGTTTCTAATCAGTATTGGTTTTGTTGCCTCACTGCTGATACCTCCTTATTTATTTTTCGTTCTGGTAATGTCATCATGAATCTCCTTGTCTATGTCGATGATTTAATTCTTACAGGAAATGATGTTGCTGCTATTCAGAATTTCATTGATCAGTTGGGTGCTCGGTTCTCCATAAAAGATCTGGGTTCTCTCTCTTATTTTTTGGGTGTTGAAGTTATTACCACTTCAGGGGGCCTTTGCCTATCTCAGCGAAAGTATCTCCTTGATATTCTCACTAAGACAAAAATGGCTGATTCGAAGCCCGTCTCCACGCCTCTTGTCAAAACTGCTCCTCTGCACCTCTTGGATGGCACGCCTCCTGCTGATGCTATCCTATATCGTCAGATCATTGGTAGTTTGCAGTATATCTCCTTTAATCGTCCGGATATTTCCTTTGCAGTTAATAAGCTATCATAATTCATGCATGCTCCCTCTTCTCTACATTGGGGGGGCGGCCAAACGTCTTCTCCGCTATCTTAATGGCATTCGCTCATACTATCTAATGCTTCGCTGCCACAACTCGCCATCTCTTCATGCATTTTGTGATGCTGACTGGGCGGGTGATGTTGATGATCGCACCTCTACTGGTGCGTATATTGTTTTTCTGGGTCCCAATCCTGTCTCATGGTGCTCACGTAAGCAGGGTTCTGTTGCTCGTTCTTCTACCGAGGCTGAATATCGTGCAATTGCTTACACTGCTGCGGAACTACAATGGGTTCGTTCGCTGCTTGATGAACTTGGACTTACTACAGTCTCTTCTCCAGCCTCAATATATTGTGACAATGTTGAGGTTACTTATCTCTGTGCTAATACAATTTTTCACTCTCGCATGAAGCATATTGCTCTGGACTATCATTTTGTTGAGCTGGTTCAACATGGTAAAGTTCGTGTTTCTCATGTATCCTCCTCTGACCAGCTTGCTGATGCCCTGACCAAGCCTCTTGCTAGTTCACGTCTTCGCCTTCTTTGTTCCAAGATAGGTGTCTCTCCGCATCCACCATCTTGTGGGGGCCTATTGAAAATATATCTTTATAAATATTGTGTATATCTTTTGTATCTTTTATTTATTTATTTCCTTATCTCTATCTCGTGAGATTGTATATAAATATAAATTGTATCTTTATTTTTGAATATATGAAAAATATATTCCCCAAACGTTTCTACAAAATTGACGTGTATAGTACCACGTAAGCATTTTTGAAGAAAAAAAACTGAAATTGCCAAAAATCAAAACATACATGACTAAAACTGAAATATGAAAACATAGAGGACTGAAATCGCTTAGTGACAAACATACATGACCAAAATTGCAGTTTCCCATAAAAATACGGTTAAAACCGAACTGGCCGAACTTTAATACTAAAACTGAAGAAACTGAGCCGAAAATAAGTTATTTGTCGGTATTCGAATTAATCAAGCTTTTTTCAATGTTTTCTTATTTTTTTCAAATTCAAATTTCAATTAAAAATTTAATATAAAATTTGAATTAAACAAATTTAAATTTAAACATCATAACTCGTACTATATAACTAATTTAAAAAATAAGTTATCACATGGAAAATAATGGAAATGTCAAAAAGAAAAATTAGCTTAAATAGTTGATGACGAACATAATAAATAACCTCATTCAAAAAATAAAAATAAAATAATAAACCAAAATTGTCAAAACCAAAACCGAAATCGATCGGAAAACCGTCTAAATGGAACCATAAAAGTCAAAATTTAAGGGCCGCTTGGTTTTTTATATTTAAAAATGAATATGTTTCTACTCTCTTGTGAGATGGTACTGTTGGGAAAAATTTCCCATAAACTTAAACCCAGAATAATCATGCTAAATCATTAAGATTAAATACTGTAAACTGAAGCGGAAGCGTACCTTAATTCTTAACAATTGATACCGATGTAGATCTGCATGTTTGGCCTTCCAGATCAACACGATTTGTCTTGAGAGTTCCTTCAGTTCTCTCACGCTCTCTAACTATCGATGAGAATAGAATAAAATGACTGTGTCGATGTAGACGTCGTGTGATCTGGGGACCATAATACTATATTTATATTTTGGGATTCTATTTAAGCCCATCAATCAAATAGAAAAACCCACTAGTATCTACACATTAAAGGCCACACCCTTTTAGATACATTAAAGCCCAAATAAACCGAAACCTTAATTAGATCATTTTTTATGGGCTAATTTTATTTGACAGTCCACAATACATAATTATTTACATATAAGCCCAACGTTGGATTTATGATCCAACAATCTCCCACTGGGCTATATGTGAAACTTTATAATTATGTTTTGCAAAATAACCAAATGAGCTCAACTTCGCTGTCATTACTGAAATGTATCTACTGCTAATCCGGTCTATCAATCATACTAACATAGGATCAAAGAGGTCTTTGTCACATTCATCGTAACTCGACCCATCAATGGTCACATATGCCAGATAACTGAACGTCATGGATTATGATGTGGATGTGCAGCATGGAAATTTCATGTAACATGATCTTAACATGCCTATTTCCAACTGGTCCACCCTTAACTTTAGTGAGATCAACCAAAACAGAGTCAGAGTGTGAATAAACCAAAACCTTTATTTCTGCAGAAATAACCTTCCCTTATGTATCCATAAACCAAAAAACCAAATCACCGAAATATGTCTATAAAAGCATTTAAAATTACAAACTCCCACTAAAACTGAATATCCTTAAATGACAAAACACCCATACAAATAATGTGCACATAAAACCTTTTGGGTGATAGTCCCTTAGCAAATGAATCCACAATCATGGACTTTGTACCAATGTGCTTTATAGACATTATTCACTCTGAACTCTTACTTCAATAATCAGAAACTTGATTGGATGTCATATAAAATCTACTGTCATGACAAAAGAAACTATAACAAGTGACTTTTTAGTACTCTTTTGTGAGATGACACCTTTTGGCAGTAGATTTAAATAGTCCAACATAGTTTTCACACTATCTAGGCATCCCTTAAATCAGAGTCAGTATACCAAATGATCTCAAACCGACTCGACTTCTGATTTGTGAGCATATAATTCCTTCTATTTTCTGAAAATTCCATAATACATAATTGACTATTTTTTCAATAGTCTACTCCTGAATTATTTAAATATTTTTGTCCAACATCCCACTCACGTATATAAAAGCTTTACGTGTATAAACCTCAATAATGCATTAGATTTCCTATTGCTAAGTCATAGAAAATCTTTTGCATTTCTTTTTTTTTTTTTAAATCATTGTTAGGGCACTGGTTGAGACTAAATTGTCTCCTTTAATTTAGGGTATCAACTGGTTTACAATCTTACATCCCATATCGCTTTAAAATTTTCTCGATATAGCTTTTCTGTGATAATCCAAGAATACATCGAGAGCGATCCCAATGTATCTGGATACCCAGTACAAAAGATGCATCATCAAGATATTTCATCTCAAAATTCTTAACTAGAAATCTCTTGGTGTCATGCAACATATCTATATCGTTTTTAGCGAGTAGGCTATCATCACATAGAAAAACAAAAAAATATTTACTCCCACAGAACTTATGATATATACAATCATCGACCAAATTCATCTCAAAACCAAACGAGATGATCACATGATGAAATGTAAACATATCATTTATTAATTGAAATTCAGTACTATGTCAATATATTCATGAAGAGTCTTTCAAAGAAAACAAAGAGAAAGACTCTTTACAATTGATGTCCTTAGTGTAAAATCTCATTAATGACAAGACGAGCCTTATATATTCCCACACTACCCTTTGAGTACTCATGGTTTAAAATATCCATTTAGAACCAATGAACTTCACACTTTAGGCAATGAGATTAGATATCAAATGTCATTGTCTTTCATAGATTTTATCTTTTTATATTGACATCAATACATTTCGAGAGTTAGAATTTTTATGACTTGATAGAAATTTATAAAATCATTTTCTATCATGTCAATGTTGACCTTATTCTCTTGGAAAAATACAATCAAATTACCTAAGACTGTATTTCTTCTCTCTCGAGTGGAACTCCATAATGACAAGGTTATTGAGATGTAATAGTTTGTTCTTTTAGAATATTTCTTGAATGAGAGATTTACCTCAATTGTCTTATCGTATTATGTTTTTGAACAAAGTCAAAAATATAATTTTGATCAACGTCAATAACACCTGTGAGAATATTAAAATATTCTTCCTTAAAGACAATTTTCAAAACTTTATCTCCCCCCACACAACTCGACATCCTCAAAAACCAAGAATTTTCCTAACTGAGAATCAAATTAATTGTGGGACCATAAAACTTTTACCCCTTAGATATTTAAGAATCACTTTAATAAAACTTTGTTAAGGATATATGCTGCAGTCATTAGTGTTTTTTCATAAATGAGATATAAAAGTCATATTTAAAATAATCATCCATGAACAATATAAATTATTGTTGATCATTCAAAAAAAAACATATGGAAGACCCACTAATATCCATATTTATAAGTTCATAGACATCCAAATTCTTGTTGACTTCAAATCTCCTTTAATTTGTTTGTTTTTCCTTTATACATTTAACACAAATATCAAAATATGTTAAATTTAAAGGATTGAGAATTTCGTCATACATAAGTTTCTTTATTCTCCATCCGGAGATATAACATAATATCTCATGTCACGACGTAACTGAATTCTCATTTACTGGAATTTTATCTTTGAGACTTTTAAATTTAATTGCAGGGACTCATTAAATGAAACAATTGTATCAACCGAAGAAAGATTATTGTAACGAGATGAAGAGCCAGAGCCAACCAATTTTGAATCATGAAACAACCTAAATTTCCATTTCCAAATGAGCAAGAGAAACCGAATTTGCCCAAAATAGAAATAAAAATTATTCCGCCTTAAAGTTGGTACAATAAATGTTTCATTTACATTCAAATAAAACTTGGGCCTTAACAATAATCTAAAATTTTCAATTATTTCAACTTTAACTGGTTTGCCATTGTACACTGATGAATCTTTCATCATCATTTGAACTTTAGCAATAATAATAATAACCCCGCATAGACACACTGATGATAGCACCAAAATCTATCCATCATATGTGACATCAAAGATAAATTATTCTTAAAACAAACCAAATTAAGAAACTTTCTTTTCACGAGCCTTTTAGCTCCACAGAAGAAACAACTATTATTTTTCGATTAACTCGGTTTTTTTTGTTGTATCTTTTGAAGTGCTATATCTGCAGCTTACTTTATCCTTAATCATTTATCTTTATACCACATTGAAAGTGAAGTTGTCAAGAACGTACAAAATTCACCATTTCATTCTTGACAAACCTCA
Organism: Henckelia pumila; assembly: GCF_033568475.1. Taxonomy (NCBI): domain Eukaryota; kingdom Viridiplantae; phylum Streptophyta; class Magnoliopsida; order Lamiales; family Gesneriaceae; genus Henckelia; species Henckelia pumila. The sequence goes on along the minus strand of NC_133121.1, from coordinate 6,358,643 downwards.
TTTTCAATATTTTTAAGGTGATTCTTAACTGTATTTATATCTTTTCGACATATTTCCCTAATGATTCCTAAATGACTACCTTAATGATCATCAAACATGCAATTTAATTTCTCATACCTTTCTGATGCGATCATGGATAGCTCATATGTGGATCAAGTGGCAAGGGGAGTTCGAGATCCATTGGAGTTGCCACGCGGACCAATCACGAGGAGTCGAGCTAATAAAATCAAGAAGGCACTTCAAATGTTGATGTAAAATTATCAAGATGAAGTTGGAGCACTTGAAGATCAATTTGAAAGTTGCCTATGTGTTCTTGAAGTGTTGGGAGTAAAAAACAGTGAAGAAAATAGCATTGAGGTAGAAGACGTCTCGCTCGAGCGCAACCAAGTCTCGCTCGAGCGAGCGCATTGAAAGTTTTCGGGCAGAGTGTCTCTCGCTCGAGCGAGCATCCACATCCACATCCGCTCAAGCGAGCGCAGAGGCAAGTGCGGGGCAGAGACTTCCTTGCTCGAGCGAGCATGCATCTCCGCTCGAGCGAGTGTGTGTTTTCGGAAATTTACACACACTTTGGCATGTTGTGTGTGTGTCGGGATTTTGATCTTTTTGATGTTATTTTACTATTTTTGAGAGTTTTAATTATACTAGGAAACTTTCTAGATGATATCTTTGATATCTTTAGGCTATATTTTGCATTATCTTTTATTTTTGATTGTAAACTATAAATACTTTTGTTTGTTTCATTAATAAAAATTCAGATTCAGTTTATACACAAATTATTGAAATTCTCTCTATAATTTTATACAAAGCTTTTCTTTGACTTTTCAAATCAAACTTTCTCAGTTTAATTACTTGGAAGCGTTTGTCGATTGTTTCTCACTGAAGATTGTCAGATACAAGTTATCTGAAGGTTTTCTTTGGTTTCAATTGTCGTGATTTCTGTTGTTAATCGTTCCGTCGATTAAAGGTGGAAATCCAAAATCCTATCAATTTTACTTGTTTCAAAGATTGGGCAAAAATTTGGATCTTTTGTTTATTGATTAGAGGGTGCGATTCAAATTGTAATCGTGTTTGCTAATCTTACACGTCAAGATTCATATCATTTGGTATTAGAGCTTAAGGTTCCATTGATTCAAGTAAGTCGTATCTTTCAATTTGTTCTTCTTATCTATTCTTTGTTCTTTTTATCCATTCTTCATGTTCGTCTTTCTTCGTTCGTTGTTCTTCGTTCGTCGTTCTTCGTTTCTGTCTATCTTGTTGTCCAAGTTTCTTGTATCTTGTGCTACAAGTTATTTTGAAAAAAAACAAATTTTTTTTTGAAAATTCAGAAAAAAGGAGGAATTTCGAAATTGGTTAGGAAAAAAACGGAGAGAGAGTGAATCGAAAATTTCTTGCAGGTAAAGGACAAGATTTGAGGACAAATCTTTTTGAAGAAGATGAGGTATTTGTCACATTCATCGTAACTCGACCCCTCAATGGTCACATATGCCAGATAACTGAATGGCATGGATTATGATGTGGATAAGCAGCATGAAAATTTCATGTAACATGATCTTAACATGCCTATTTCCAACTGGTCCACCCTTAACTTTAGTGAGATCAACCAAAACAGAGACAGAGTGTGAATAAACCAAAACCTTTATTTCTGCAGAAATAACCTTCCCTTATGTATCCATAAACCAAAAAACCAAATCACCGAAACATGTCTATAAAAGCATTTAAAATTACAAAATCCCACTAAAACTGAATATCCTTAAATGAAAAAACACCCATACAAATAATGTGCACATAAAACCTTTTGGGTGATAGTCCCTTAGCAAATGGATCCACAATCATGGACTTTGTACCGATGTGCTTTATAGACATTATTCACTCTGAACTCTTACTTCAATAATCAGAAACTTGATTGGATGTCCTATAAAATCTACTGTCATGACAAAAGAAACTATAACAAGTGACTTTTTAGTACTCTTTTGTGAGATGACACCTTTTGGCAGTAGATTTAAATAGTCCAACATAGTTTTCACACTATCTAGGCATCCCTTAAATCAGAGTCAGTATACCAAATGATCTCAAACCAATCTGTCCTCTGATTTGTGAGCATATAATTCCTTCTATTTTCTGAAAATTCCATAATACATAATTGACTATTTTTTCAATAGTCTACTCCTGAATTATTTAAATATTTTTGTCCAACATCCCACTCACGTATATAAAAGCTTTACGTGTATAAACCTTAATAATGCATTAGATTCCCTATTGCTAAGTCATAGAAAATCTTTTGCATTTCTTTTTTTTTAAAATCATTGTTAGGGCACTGGTTGAGACTAAATTGTCTCCCTTAACTTAGGGTATCAACTGGTTTACAATCTTGCATCCCATATCGCTTTAGAATTTTCTCTATATAGCTTTTCTGTGATAATCCAAGAATACATCGAGAGCGATCCCAATGTATCTGGATACCCAGTACAAAAGATGCATCATCAAGATATTTCATCTCAAAATTCTTAACTAGAAATCTCTTGGTGTCATGCAACATATCTATATCGTTTTTAGCAAGTAGGCTATCATCACATAGAAAAACAGAAAAATATTTACTCCCACAGACCTTATGATATATACAATCATCGACCAAATTCATCTCAAAACCAAACGAGATGATCACATGATGAAATGTAAACATATCATTTATTAATTGACATTCAGTACTATGTCAATATATTCCTGAAGAGTCTTTCAAAGAAAACAAAGAGAAAGACGCTTTACAATTGATGTCCTTACTGTGTAAAATCTCATTAATGACAACACGAGCCTTATATATTCCCACACTACCCTTTGAGTACTCATGGTTTAAAATATCCATTTAGAACCAATGAACTTCACACTTTAGGCAATGGGATTAGATATCAAATGTCATTGTCTTTCATAGATTTTATCTTTTTATATTGACATCAATACATTTCGAGAGTTAGAATTTTTATGACTTGATAGAAATTTATAAAATCATTTTCTATCATGTCAATGTTGACCTTATTCTCTTGGAAAAATACAATCAAATTACCTAAGACTGTATTTCTTCTCTCTCGAGTGGAACTTCATAATGACAAAGTTATTGAGATGTAATAGTTTGTTCTTTTAGAATATTTCTTGAATGAGAGATTTACCTAAATTGTCTTATCGTATTATGTTTTTGAACAAAGTCAAAAATATAATTTTGATCAATGTCAATAACACCTGTGAGAATATTAAAATATTCTTCCTTAAAAAGAATTTTCAAAACTATATCTCTCCCCACAAACTCGACATCCTCAAAAACCAAGAATTTTCCTAACTGAGAATCAAATTAATTGTGGGACCATAAAACTTTTACCCATTAGATCTTTAAGAATCACTTTAATCAAACTTTGTTAAGGATATATGCTGCAGTCATTAGTGTTTTTCCATAAATGAGATATAAAAGTCATATCTAAAATAATCATCTATGAACAATATAAATTATTGTTGATCATTCAAAAAAAACATATGAAAGACCCACTAATATCCATATTTATAAGTTCATAGACATCCAAATTCTTGTTGACTTCAAATCTCCTTTAATTTGTTTGTTTTTCCTTAAAACATTTAACACAAATATCAAAATATGTTAAATTTAAAGGATTGAGAATTTCGTCATACATAAGTTTCTTTATTCTCCATCCGGAGATATAACATAATATTTCATGTCACGACGTAACTGAATTCTCATTTACTGGAATTTTATCTTTGAAACTTTTAAATATAATTGCAGGGACTCATTAAATGAAACAATTGTATCAACCGAAGAAAGATTATTGTAACGAGATGAAGAGCCAGAGCCAACCAATTTTGAATCATGAAACAACCTAAATTTCCATTTCCAAATGAGCAAGAGAAACCGAATTTGCCAAAAATAGAAATAAAAATTATTCCGTCTTAAAGTTGGTACAATAAATGTTTCATTTAGATTCAAATAAAACTTGGGCCTTAACAATAATCTAAAATTTTCAATTATTTCAACTTTAACTGGTTTGCCATTGTACACTGATGAATCTTTCATCATCATTTGAACTTTAGCAATAATAATAATAACCCCGCATAGACACACTGATGATAGCACCAAAATCTATCCATCATATGTGACATCAAAGATAAATTATTCTTAAACAAACCAAATTAAGAAACTTTCTTTTCATGAGCCTTTTAGCTCCACAGAAGAAACAACTATTATTTTTCGAATAACTCGGTTTTTTTGTTGTATCTTTTGAAGTGCTATATCTGCAGCTTACTTTATCCTTAATCATTTATCTTTATACCACATTGAAAGTGAAGTTTTCAAGAACGTACAAAATTCACCCTTTCATTCTTGACAAACCTCATTTTCAATATTCTTAAGGTGATTCTTAACTGTAGTTATATCTTTTCGACATATTGCCCTAATGATTCCTAAATGACTACCTTAATGATCATCAAACATGCAATTTAATTTTTCATACCTTTCTGATGCGATCATGGATAGCTCACATGTGGATCAAGTGGCAAGGGGAGTTTGAGATCCATTGGAGTTTCCACGCGGACCAATCACGAGGAGTCGAGCTAATAAAATCAAGAAGGCACTTCAAATGATGATGTAAAATTATCAAGATGAAGTTGGAGCACTTGAAGATCAATTTGAAAGTTGCCTATGTGTTCTTGAAGTGTTGGGAGTAAAAAACAGTGAAGAAAATAACATTGAGGTAGAAGAAGTCTCGCTCGAGCGCAACCAAGTCTCGCTCGAGCGAGCGCATTGAAAGTTTTCGGGCAGAGTGTCTCTCGCTCGAGCGAGCATCCACATCCGCTCAAGCGAGCGCAGAGGCAAGTGCGGGGCAGAGACTTCCTTGCTCGAGCGAGCATGCATCTCCGCTCGAGCGAGCGTGTGTTTTCGGAAATTTACACACACTTTGGCATGTTGTGTGTGTGTCGGGATTTTGATCTTTTTGATGTTATTTTACTATTTTTGAGAGTTTTAATTATACTAGGAAACTTTCTAGATGATATCTTTGATATCTTTAGGCTATATTTTGCATTATCTTTTATTTTTGATTGTAAACTATAAATACTTTTGTTTGTTTCATTAATAAAAATTCAGATTCAGTTTATACACAAATTATTGAAATTCTCTCTATAATTTTATACAAAGCTTTGCTTTGACTTTTCAAATCAAACTTTCTTAGTTTAATTACTTGGAAGCGTTTGTCGATTGTTTCTCACTGAAGATTGTCAGATACAAGTTATCTGAAGGTTTTCTTTGGTTTCAATTGTCGTGATTTCTGTTGTTAATCGTTCCGTCGATTAAAGGTGGAAATCCAAAATCCTATCAATTTTACTTCTTTCAAAGATTGGGCAAAAATTTGGATCTCTTGTTTATTGATTAGAGGGTGCGATTCAAATTGTAATCGTGTTTGCTAATCTTACACATCAAGATTCATATCATTTGGTATTAGAGCTTAAGGTTCCATTGATTCAAGTAAGTCGTATCTTTCAATTTGTTCTTCTTATCTATTCTTTGTTCTTTTTATCCATTCTTCGTGTTCGTCGTTCTTCGTTCGTTGTTCTTCGTTCGTCGTTCTTCGTTTCTGTCTATCTTGTTGTCCAAGTTTCTTGTATCTTGTGCTACAAGTTATTTTGAAAAAAAACAAATTTTTTTTTTGAAAATTTAGAAAAAAGGAGGAATTTCGAAATTGGTTAGGAAAAAAACGGAGAGAGAGTGAATCGAAAATTTCTTGCAGGTAAAGGACAATATTTGAGGACAAATCTTTTTGAAGAAGATGAGGTATTTGTCACATTCATCGTAACTCGACCCCTCAATGGTCACATATGCCAGATAACTGAATGGCATGGATTATGATGTGGATGTGCAGCATGAAAATTTCATGTAACATGATCTTAACATGCCTATTTCCAACTGGTCCACCCTTAACTTTAGTGAGATCAACCAAAACAGAGTCAGAGTGTGAATAAACCAAAACCTTTATTTCTGCAGAAATAACCTTCCCTTATGTATCCATAAACCAAAAAACCAAATCACCGAAACATGTCTATAAAAGCATTTAAAATTACAAAATCCCACTAAAACTGAATATCCTTAAATGACAAAACACCCATACAAATAATGTGCACATAAAACCTTTTGGGTGATAGTCCCTTAGCAAATGGATCCACAATCATGGACTTTGTACCGATGTGCTTTATAGACATTATTCACTCTGAACTCTTACTTCAATAATCAGAAACTTGATTGGATGTCCTATAAAATCTACTGTCATGACAAAAGAAACTATAACAAGTGACTTTTTAGTACTCTTTTGTGAGATGACACCTTTTGGCAGTAGATTTAAATAGTCCAACATAGTTTTCACACTATCTAGGCATCCCTTAAATCAGAGTCAGTATACCAAATGATCTCAAACCAATCTGTCCTCTGATTTGTGAGCATATAATTCCTTCTATTTTCTGAAAATTCCATAATACATAATTGACTATTTTTTCAATAGTCTACTCCTGAATTATTTAAATATTTTTGTCCAACATCCCACTCACGTATATAAAAGCTTTACGTGTATAAACCTTAATAATGCATTAGATTCCCTATTGCTAAGTCATAGAAAATCTTTTGCATTTCTTTTTTTTTTAAATCATTGTTAGGGCACTGGTTGAGACTAAATTGTCTCCCTTAACTTAGGGTATCAACTGGTTTACAATCTTGCATCCCATATCGCTTTAGAATTTTCTCGATATAGCTTTTCTGTGATAATCCAAGAATACATCGAGAGCGATCTCAATGTATCTGGATACCCAGTACAAAAGATGCATCATCAAGATATTTCATCTCAAAATTCTTAACTAGAAATCTCTTGGTGTCATGCAACATATCTATATCGTTTTTAGCAAGTAGGCTATTATCACATAGAAAAACAGAAAAATATTTACTCCCACAGACCTTATGATATATACAATCATCGACCAAATTCATCTCAAAACCAAACGAGATGATCACATGATGAAATGTAAACATATCATTTATTAATTGACATTCAGTACTATGTCAATATATTCCTGAAGAGTCTTTCAAAGAAAACAAAGAGAAAGACGCTTTACAATTGATGTCCTTACTGTGTAAAATCTCATTAATGACAACACGAGCCTTATATATTCCCACACTACCCTTTGAGTACTCATGGTTTAAAATATCCATTTAGAACCAATGAACTTCACACTTTAGGCAATGGGATTAGATATCAAATGTCATTGTCTTTCATAGATTTTATCTTTTTATATTGACATCAATACATTTCGAGAGTTAGAATTTTTATGACTTGATAGAAATTTATAAAATCATTTTCTATCATGTCAATGTTGACCTTATTCTCTTGGAAAAATACAATCAAATTACCTAAGACTGTATTTCTTCTCTCTCGAGTGGAACTCCATAATGACAAAGTTATTGAGATGTAAGAGTTTGTTCTTTTAGAATATTTCTTGAATGAGAGATTTACCTAAATTGTCTTATCGTATTATGTTTTTGAACAAAGTCAAAAATATAATTTTGATCAATGTCAATAACACCTGTGAGAATATTAAAATATTCTTCCTTAAAAAGAATTTTCAAAACTTTATCTCTCCCCACAAACTCGACATCCTCAAAAACCAAGAATTTTCCTAACTGAGAATCAAATTAATTGTGGACCATAAAACTTTTACCCATTAGATCTTTAAGAATCACTTTAATCAAACTTTGTTAAGGATATATGCTGCAGTCATTAGTGTTTTTCCATAAATGAGATATAAAAGTCATATCTAAAATAATCATCTATGAACAATATAAATTATTGTTGATCATTCAAAAAAAACATATCAAAGACCCACTAATATACATATTTATAAGTTCATAGACATCCAAATTCTTGTTGACTTCAAATCTCCTTTAATTTGTTTGTTTTTTCTTTATACATTTAACACAAATATCAAAATATGTTAAATTTAAAGGATTGAGAATTTCGTCATACATAAGTTTCTTTATTCTCCATCCGGAGATATAACATAATATTTCATGTCACGACGTAACTGAATTCTCATTTACTGGAATTTTATCTTTGAAACTTTTAAATATAATTGCAGGGACTCATTAAATGAAACAATTGTATCAACCGAAGAAAGATTATTGTAACAAGATGAAGAGCCAGAGCCAACCAATTTTGAATCATGAAACAACCTAAATTTCCATTTCCAAATGAGCAAGAGAAACCGAATTTGCCCAAAATAGAAATAAAAATTATTCCGCCATAAAGTTGGTACAAAAAATGTTTCATTTAGATTCAAATAAAACTTGGGCCTTAACAATAATCTAAAATTTTCAATTATTTCAACTTTAACTGTTTTGCCATTGTACACTGATGAATCTTTCATCATCATTTGAACTTTAGCAATAATAATAATAACCCCGTATAGACACACTGATGATAGCACCAAAATCTATCCATCATATGTGACATCAAAGATAAATTATTCTTAAAACAAACCAAATTAAGAAACTTTCTTTTCATGAGCCTTTTAGCTCCACAGAAGAAACAACTATTATTTTTCAATTAACTCGGTTTTTGTTGTTGTATCTTTTGAAGTGCTATATCTGCAGCTTACTTTATCCTTAATCATTTATCTTTATACCACATTGAAAGTGAAGTTTTCAAGAACGTACAAAATTCACCCTTTCATTCTTGACAAACCTCATTTTCAATATTCTTAAGGTGATTCTTAACTGTAGTTATATCTTTTCGACATATTGCTCTAATGATTCCTAAATGATTACCTTAATGATCATCAAACATGCAATTTAATTTCTCATACCTTTCTGATGCGATCATGGATAGCTCACATGTGGATCAAGTGGCAAGGGGAGTTCGAGATCCATTGGAGTTGCCACGCGGACCAATCACGAGGAGTCGAGCTAATAAAATCAAGAAGGCACTTCAAATGTTGATGTTAAATTATCAAGATGAAGTTGGAGCACTTGATGATCAATTTGGAAGTTGCCTATGTGTTCTTGAAGTGTTGGGAGTAAAAAACAGTGAAGAAAATAGCATTGAGGCAGAAGACGTCTCGCTCGAGCGCAACCAAGTCTCGCTCGAGCGAGCGCATTGAAAGTTTTCAGGAAGAGTGTCTCTCGCTCGAGCAAGCATCCACATCCGCTCAAGCGAGCGCAGAGGAAAGTGCAGGGCAGAGAGTTCCTTGCTCGAGCGAGCGTGTGTTTCTGGAAATTTACACACACTTTGGCATGTTGTGTGTGTGTCATGATTTTCATCTTTTTGATGTTATTTTACTATTTTTGAGAGTTTTAATTATACTAGGAAACTTTCTAGATGATATCTTTGATATCTTTAGGCTATATTTTGCATTATCTTTTATTTTTGATTGTAAACTATAAATACTTTTGTTTGTTTCATTAATAAAAATTCAGATTTAGTTTATACACAAATTATTGAAATTCTCTCTATAATTTTATACAAAGCTTTGCTTTGGCTTTTCAAATAAAACTTTCTCAGTTTAATTACTTGGAAGCGTTTGTCGATTGTTTCTCACTGAAGATTGTCAGATACAAGTTATCTGAAGGTTTTCTTTGGTTTCAATTGTCGTGATTTTTGTTGTTAATCGTTCCGTCGATTAAAGGTGGAAATCCAAAATCCTATCAATTTTACTTGTTTCAAAGATTGGGCAAAAATTTGGATCTTTTGTTTATTGATTAGAGGGTGCGATTCAAATTGTAATCGTATTTGCTAATCTTACACATCAAGATTTATATCATTTGGTATTAGAGCTTAAGGTTCCATTGATTCAAGTAAGTCGTATCTTTCAATTTGTTCTTCTTATCTATTCTTTGTTTTTTTTATCCATTCTTCGTGTTCGTCGTTCTTCGTTCGTTGTTCTTCGTTCGTCGTTCTTCGTTTCTGTCTATCTTGTTGTCAATTTTCTTGTATCTTGTGCTACAAGTTATTTTGAAAAAAAACAAATTTTTTTTTGAAAATTCAGAAAAAAAAGAGGAATTTTGAAATTGGTTAGGAAAAAAAAGGAGAGAGAGTGAATCGAAAATTTCTTGCAGGTAAAGGGCAAGATTTGAGGACAAATATTTTTGAAGAAGATGAGTGTGATATGAATCTAAAAGCTATCAAAGATTCATATTTTTTCAAGATTTTTCTCATAATTTGCCATCGAGATTAGAAGGAATTGGGATCCATGACAATCATAGTGTGCATTCTACTACAAATTATTCGCCTTTTGAAATTGTTTATGGTTTTAACCCATTGACTCCGTTGGATTTGATGTCGTTACCTATGAGTAAAAAAGTTAATATGGATGGCAAGAAGAAAACTTAGTTTGTGAAGATTTTGCATGAGAAAGTACGTGCGAATATAGAGAAAAAGAATTTGCAGTATACCAAGAAACCGAATAAGGGAAGGAAGAAGGTTGTATTTGAACCCGGTGATTGGGTTTGGTTGCATCTGAGAAAAGAGCGTTTTTCGGAGAAGAGACGTTCAAAGTTGTTATCTCGAGGGGATGGTCCTTTTCAAGTCGTGGAGCGAATCAATAACAATGCCTACAAACTAGATTTGCCACGTGAGTATAATGTGAATACTACATTTAATGTTCTGACTTATCTTTGTTTGATGTAGGAGATGAACGAGATTTGAGGACAAATCACTTTCAAGAAGGGGAGGATGATGCGATCATGGATAGCTCACATGTAGATCAAGTGGAAAGGGGAGTTCGAGATCCATTGGAGTTGCCACGCGGACCAATCACGAGGATTCGAGCTAATAAATTCAAGAAGATACTTCAAATGTTGATGTTGAATTATCAAGATAAAGTTGGAGCACTTGAAGATCAATTTGGAAGTTGCCTATGTGTTCTTGAAGTGTTGGGAGTCAAAAACAGTGAAGAAAATAGCATTGAGGCAGAAGACGTCTCGCTCGAGCGAGTGCATTGAAAGTTTTTGGCAGACTGTCTCTCGCTCGAGCGAGCATCCACATCCGCTTGAGCGAGCGTAGAGGCAAGTGCGGGGCAGAGACTTCCTCGCTCGAGCAAGCATGCATCTCCGCTCGAGTGAGCGTGTGTTTCCGGAAATTTACCCACACTTTGGCATGTTGTGTGTGTGATCGGGATTTTGATCTTTTTGATGTTATTTTACTATTTTTGTCAGTTTTAATTATACTAGGAAACTTTTTAGATGATATCTTTGATATCTTTAGGCTATATTTGCATTATCTTTTATTTTTGATTGTAAACTATAAATACTTTTGTTTGTTTCATTAATAAAAATTCAGATTCAGTTTATACACAAATTATTGAAATTCTCTCTAGAATTTTATACAAAGCTTTGCTTTGGCTTTTCAAATCAAACTTTCTCAGTTTAATTACTTGGAAGCGTTTGTCGATTGTTTCTCACTGAAGATTTTCAGATACAAGTTATCTGAAGGTTTTCTTTGGTTTTAATTGTCGTGATTTCTGTTGTTAATCGTTCCGTCGATTAAAGGTGAAAATCCAAAATCCTATCAATTTTACTTGTTTCAAAGATTGGGCAAAACTTTGGATCTTTTGTTTATTGATTAGAGGGTGCGATTCAAATTGTAATCGTGTTTGCTAATCTTACACATAAAGATTCATATCATTTGGTATCAGAGCTTAAGGTTCCATTGATTCAAGTAAGTCGTATCTTTCTATTTGTTCTTCTTATCTATTCTTTGTTCTTCTTATCCGTTCTTCGTGTTCGTCGTTCTTCGTTCGTTGTTCTTCGTTCGTCGTTCTTCGTTTCTGTCTATCTTGTTGTCCAAGTTTCTTGTATCTTGTGCTACAAGTTATTTTGAAAAAAAACAAATTTTTTTTTAAAAATTCAGAAAAAAAGAGGAATTTTTAGAAATTGGTTAAGAAAAAAAAGGAGAGAGAGTGAATCGAAAATTTCTTGCAGGTAAAGGGCAAGATTTGAGGACAAATCTTTTTGAAGAAGAGGAGTGTGATATGAATCTAAAAGCTATCAAAGATTCATATTTTTTCAAGATTTTTTTCTCATAATTTGCCATCGAGATTAGAAGTAATTGGGATCCATGACAATCGTAGTGTGCATTTTACTACAAATTATTTGTCTTTTGAAATTGTTTATGGTTTTAACCCATTGACTCTATTGGATTTGATGTCGTTACCTATGAGTAAAAGGGTTAATATGGATGACAAGAAGAAAGCTGAGTTTGTGAAGATTTTGCATGAGAAAGTACGTGCGAATATAGAGAAAAAGAATTTGCAGTATACCAAGAAAGCGAATAAGGGAAGGAATAAGGTTGTATTTGAACCCGGTGATTGGGTTTGGTTGCATCTGAGAAAAGAGCGTTTTTCGGAGAAGAGACTTTCAAAGTTGTTACCTCGAGGGGATGGTCCTTTTCAAGTCGTGGAGCGAATCAATGACAATGCCTATAAACTAGATTTGTCAGGTGAGTATAATGTGAGTACTACATTTAATGTTCTAACTTATCTTTGTTTGATGTAGGAGATGAACGAGATTTGAGGACAAATCACTTTCAAGAAGGGGAGGATGATGCGATCATGGATAGCTCACATGTGGATCAAGTGGAAAGGGGAGTTCGAGATCCATTGGATTTGCCACGCGGATCAATCACGAGGAGTCGAGCTAATAAATTCAAGAAAGAACTTCAAATGTTGATTTTAAATTATTAAGATGAAGTTGGAGCACTTGAAGATCAATTTGGAAGTTGCCTATGTGTTCTTGAAGTGTTAGAAGTCAAAAACAGTGAAGAAAATAGCATTGAGGCAGAAGAGGTCTTGCTCGAGCGCAACCAAGTCTCGCTCGAAGCGAGCGCATTGAAAGTTTTTGGGCAGAGTGTCTCTCGCTCGAGCAAGCATCCTCATCCGCTCAAGCGAGCACAGAGGCAAGTGCGGGGCAGAGACTTTCTCGCTCAAGCGAGCATGCATCTCCGCTCGAGCGAGCGTGTGTTTTCGGAAATTTACACACACTTCGGCATGTTGTGTGTGTGATCGGGATTTTGATCTTTTTGATGTTATTTTACTATTTTTGAGAGTTTTAATTATACTAGAAAACTTTCTAGATGATATATTTGATATCTTTATTCTTTAGGCTATATTTTGCATTATATTTTATTTTTGATTGTAAACTATAAATACTTTTGTTTGTTTCATTAATAAAAATTCAGATTCAGTTTATACACAAATTATTGAAATTCTCTCTATAATTTCATTCAATGCTTTGCTTTGGCTTTTCAAATCAAACATTCTCAATTTAATTACATGGAAGCGTTTGTCGATTGTTTCTCACTGAAGATTGTCAGATACAAGTTATCTGAAGGTTTTCTTTGGTTTCAATTGTCGTGATCATTCCGTCGATTAAAGGTGGAAATCCAAAATCCTATCAATTTTACTTGTTTCAAAGATTGGGCAAAACTTTGGATCTTTTGTTTATTGATTAGAGGGTGCAATTCAAATTGTAATCGTGTTTGCTAATCTTACACCTCAAGATTCATATCATTTGGTATCAGAGCTTAAGGTTCCATTGATTCAAGTAATTCATATCTTTCTATTTGTTCTTCTTATCTATTCTTTGTTCTTCTTATCCGTTCTTTGTGTTCGTCATTCTTCGTTCGTTGTTCTTCGTTTCTGTCTATCCTGTTGTCCAAATTTCTTGTATCTTGTGCTACAAGTTATTTTGAAAAAAAAACAAAAAAAAATTTGAAAATTCAAAAAAAGAGGAATTTCGAAATTGGTTAGGAAAAAAAAGTAGAGAGAGTGAATCGAAAATTTTTTGCAGGTAAAGGGCAAGATTTGAGGACAAATTTTTTTGAAGAAGAGGAGTGTGATACGAATCTAAAAGCTATCAAAGATTCATATTGTTTCAAGATTTTTCTCATAATTTGCCATCGAGATTAGATGGAATTGGGATCAATGACAATCGTAGTGTGCATTCTACTACGAATTATTCGCCTTTTGAAATTGTTTATGGTTTTAACCCATTGACTCTGTTGGATTTGATGTCGTCACCTATGAGTGAAAGGGTTAATATGGATGGCAAAAAGAAAGCTGAGTTTGTGAAGATTTTGCATGAGAAAATACGTGCGAATATAGAGAAAAAGAATTTGTAGTATACCAAGCAAGCGAATAAGGGAAGGAAGAAGGTTGTATTTGAACCCGGTGATTGGGTTTAGTTGCATATGAGAAAAGAGCGTTTTCCGGAGAAGAGACGTTCAAAGTTGTTACCTCGAGGGGATGGTCCTTTTCAAGTCGTGGAGCGAATCAATGACAATGCCTACAAACTAGATTTGTCAGGTGAGTATAATGTGAGTACTACATTTAATGTTTCTGACTTATCTTTGTTTGATGTAGGAGATGAACGAGATTTGAGGACAAAACACTTTCGAGAAGGGGAGGATGTTGCGATCATGGATAGCTCACATGTGGATCACGTGGCAAGGGTAGTTCGAGATCCATTGGAGTTGCCACGCGGACCAATCATGAGGAGTCGAGCTAATAAATTCAAGAAGAAACTTCAAATGTTGATGTTAAATTATCAAGATAAAGTTGGAGCACTTGAAGATCAATTTGGAAGTTGCATATGTGTTCTTGAAGTGTTGGGAGTCAAAAACAGTGAAGAACATAGCATTGAGGCAGAAGAGGTCTCGCTCGAGCGCAACCAAGTCTCGCTCAAGCGAGCGCATTGAAAGTTTTTGGGCAGAGTGTCTCTCGCTCGAGCGAGCATCCACATCCGCTCGAGCAAGCGCAGAGGCAAGTGCGGGGTAGAGACTTCCTCGCTCGAGCGAGCACGCATCTCCGCTCGAGCGAGCATGTGTTTTTGGAAATTTACACACACTTCGGCGTGTTTGTGTGTGATCGGGATTTTGATATTTTTGATGTTATTTTACTATTTTTGAGAGTTTAATTATAATTGGAAACTTTCTAGATGATATCTTTGATATCTTTAGGCTATATTTTGCATTATCTTTTATTTTTTATTGTAAACTATAAATACTTTTGTTTGTTTCATTAATAAAAATTCAGATTCATTTTATACACAAATTATTAAAATTCTCTCTAGAATTTTATACAAAGCTTTTCTTTGGCTTTTCAAATCAAACTTTCTCAGTTTAATTACTTGGAAGCGTTTGTCGATTGTTTCTCACTGAAGATTTGTCAGATACAAGTTATCTGAAGGTTTTCTTTGGTTTTAATTGTCGTGATTTCTGTTGTTAATCGTTCCGTCGATTAAATGTGGAAATCCAAAATCCTATCAATTTTACTTGTTTCAAAGATTGGGCAAAACTTTGGATCTTTTGTTTATTGATTAGAGGGTGCGATTCAAATTGTAATCGTGTTTGCTAATCTTACACATCAAGATTCATATCACTTTCCATCTCCCTCCTTTCAAAAGAGATACTCTAGTTCATAAAGGTATACTTGAATCAATCTTTATTGCAATATCTTTGATCATTATTCCAAGAACTATCAAGATGTTTACTTTTCCATAACTTGAAGTAACGAGCATCTTTGAAAGTAAGAATAATTTTGATGCGGACAGTAAAACTAGCAAAAATATTCAAATAATAACTGAACAAAAAATTATCAATAAATTAAATATGCTCACAAAAATTCCCAAATAAGTAATATTAAATTCAAATAATTAAAATTCCCATCTCAAGATACCAGACACTTCATTAATATTTCATCTTTGGACAAAATATTAACTTGTAAATGATATCTTGGTGTAGTAATCAAATACTGTTGAATCCAACATTTTGGTGATAACAAACAACAACTCATTGTATAGGAATGTGCTACCAATCTTTTGTACTTCAGGAATCTACTACAACTCCTACCGCAACCGTCTAAACCCTTCAAGTTATCTACCGGAAGCTTGTCAACCGCCTTTGTCTCTCGACCGGTTGCAGTCACAAGCCTATCGACTGGTTATTCAAACCAGCAGAGGATAAATCTCTCTACCGGAAGAAAGTCAACTGTTTATCAAGATATCTCAAGACAAATACTTGAGACAAGACGTTCTTTGCAACATCTTTTATCAAAAGTAGAACCGGCGTATCAGAAGATCTGTTGACTCTTGCATCGAGACAACAGGTTGCACTAAAATGGCAAAAACGCAGAATGGCTACAGATAAAGCATTCGACCGTTTATACCAGTTTTGGACCCTGGAAGTTGTCTGCATTTAAAGAAGAGTACGATCTTCATGCAGAATCATCAATGCATTTATGAAGCATTAAATGTGCATTCAATGCAGCATCAGAACGTTCAAAATAAAGACGTTGATGATTGACCTATATAAAGGGAAGATTGCTCAAGACAAAACAAGAAGACAAGCAACACGAAAAATCTCAATCAACTCAATCACTTGAATACTATCAGAAGTCCTCATCTGATATACTGAAGCAATACTTGAGCACACTTACAAGATCATTCACTTGCTGCTCAAATAAACCCTCGCCTACAGTTTACATATCTGATCTTCAAGGATCATCCTAGGGTTTCCAAGCCTCTCGACCGCTCTGCAGTTTGAGAAGCTCAACTGGACTGTATTCATTATTGAAGAGACTTGAAGCTACTCTGAAAGCTTCCACCAGTCTGATAAGAACTGAGAATCTTATCTGTGTAAATCTAGGAGTTTCGGATTAGGCATTGGATAAGTACTAAGTCTGAAGTGGGTGTATTGCAAGACGTTGTAATAACCAAAGTCTTCTAGTGAATTCCTTCCTAAGTGGAAGAAGGGGAGACGTAGAAGGATTAAGCCTTCGAACTTCCATAAATCGTGCCTCAGTCTTTACTGCATATTTATCTTACATATTGCTCATACATCGTGTTGTAACTTGCCTTTGCATCACTAAAACCTCTGAACTATTTCCGCACTATTTAAGTTGTTCAAACCATTTTAGAAGTTGAGAAAACAGATTAAGTGAACTAAACTTCACTTGATCATTTTGAAAAGAAAGAAAATAAGTTTCAGAGTGTATTCACCCCCCCTCTACCCTCTGAACCGATCCCAACAAGTGGTATCAGAGCGGGTTCCTTTCTCAACTGCTGATCTAAAGTTTTAAAATCATGACTTCTTTCAACAAAATTCCTATGTTTTCTAAAGAAGATTATGATGACTGGAAAATTCGCATGCAGGCACATCTTGCAGCACAGGACGATGACATGCTATATGTCATAACAGACGGTCCTATCAAAATCATGAAGGTCAACCCAGCTCTAACCGATGGTGCAGGACAAATGATTGAGAAACCAAGAGCTGAGTGGACTACTGAGGACAAAAAGAAGGCCAATCTTGACAATGTGGCCCGGGACATCCTATACAAAACTCTGGATAAGAACATGTTCAGCAAAATCAAGTCATGCTCCACAGCAAAGGAGATTTGGGAGAAGCTCACTCAGCTGTGTGAAGGAAATGACCAAACCAAGGAAAACAAGCTCACTATGGCCATTCAAAAATATGACAATGCCAAAATGAAGCCAGGGGAAACCATGGCTGAATTTGATGAACGGTTTAGTAGTATCATTTGTGACCTTATTGCTTTAGGAAAAACTTATACTAACCGTGAAATTGCTGTGAAGGTTATGAGAGCTTTGCCCAAAGAATGAGAGATCAAGACAGTGGCCATGAGGGAGTCAAAAGACTTAAGCAAGGTTGAACTGCATGATCTCTTTGCAGATCTCAAAGCCTACGAGTTCGAGCTCAACATGAGGACAGAAGATGAACCATCTACCTCTCAACCAACCAAGGCCTTAACCTCAACGGTGATGCGTCCACCGGTCGAGGAAGCTCTAAAGAGATCAGCTGAGCAAATCAGCAACGAAGCCATGACACTCTTTGTCAAGAAATTTGGTAGATTTATGCGTAAAAACAATTCTAAATTTAAAAATTATCATAAATCGGACCATACAGACGATGGTACTACTTGTTTTAACTGTGGCAAGCCAGGCCACTTCATTGCAGATTGCACCAAGCCTAAGAGCAATGATCAGAAGCAAGTTTTCGAAAGAAGAAAGGGCAAGGAGGACAAGAGGATGTTTAGAAAAGGAAGAAACCAAAGGGTTCTAGTAGCAGACGAAAGCAAAAGCAAGTGGGCTGAGTCTGACTCTGACAACCCCAATACCGGAAGCTCTTCAGATGACAGCGATGATGAAAAGGTTGAATGTCTTATGGCTGACATCGAAGAAGAAGCTGAGGAGGTATTTGACTTTGGTTCACCTGAATTTACTCACAGTGATCTAGTTACTGCTTTACACGAAATGGCTAATGAATACAAAACATTATCCAAGGAATTCGAGGAGGTAAAGGCAGAAAGAGCTGACCTAAAAGATAAGTCAAGCGAGTCAAGCTGCATGCAGCGAAAAGAGCTTGATGGTCTTAATGTCAAGCTAAGTCTGCTGGCTACTGAGAATGACACCTTGAAAAGAGTGTTCCAAGCAACCTTGACTGAGAACAAAAAACTACTTGAAACAATTAAGGCTTGGAATAAATCTTCTGTAACCATTGACAAGATTCAAGAAATCCAAAGACCGGCACATGACAAAACCGGTCTAGGGTTTGGAACAAATGAACAGTCTATGGAATCTTGTATTCAGTCAAGCCTGGACAAAGGCAATCTTAACAAAATAAGATTTGTCAGGTCCAGCACGATATATGAACATGATGAGTGCAGCTTTGACAAAAATCAGAAAGTATCTAACGAACGAAACTCTAAGCATAGAGGGCTGGGATATGTGGATCCCCAGATCTCTAATCAAAGAGGAACTTGGATTAAACCAAAACCTAATGAAAGAAGAAAGGGAAACCAATCTAATTTCAAAAGGCCATGGAATGAGTCTAACTACTCTAAGAGAAGATGGTCAAAGGAGAAGCCTTACCAGTACTTTAATTGCAGGCCAGTTCAAAAGAGGTACAGGCTAACTGATAAAGATCAAAAAGGCAAGCAGCACATAGCAACCTCACAAGCACACACATTTACTGCTTATCGACCGCACAGATTTCTGGACACACACACGGGCAAACCTGTAAGGGTGTTCCAGGTGTGGGTCCCGAAAGGGCTAATCCGACCTGGACCCGACTAGATATGGGTACCAAAAGTTCCTCACTTTTTGCAGGTACTAAAAGTCCAAACGGGCGAGAAGACCACTTCTATCAAGGACACTACCTGGTACTTAGATAGTGGTTGCTCACGGCACATGACAGGGAATCCAGAACTTCTGACAGAAGTCGTGCTGTGCAAAGGACCAAAGATCAGCTTTGGAGACAACTCCAAAGGTAAAACCATGGGTAAGGGTAAGATTATCCATGGTAACATCATTATTAAAGATGTGTTGCTTGTTGACAAACTGTGCTATAATTTGATAAGTATTAGTCAACTATGTGACAATGATCATTCGGTCGAGTTTCACAAACACACTTGCATTATCAAAAATGACAAAGGTGAGACTCTTATGACCGGTGTAAGAGACCTAAACACCTACAAGGTAAACTGGTCTTGCTCACATACTTATTCACCTACTTGTCTTACTGCTCATCATGATAAACATTGGTTGTGGCATAAGCGTTTAAATCATCTAAATTTTAAGTCCATCTCTAACTTGAGGAAGCATGATTTGGTTTCTGGTCTGCCTGAAGGAGATTTTATAAAAGACAAAGTTTGTCCTGCTTGTCAACTAGGAAAGCAGGTGAGAGCAACATTTAAAAATAAAGGGTGTATGTCTTCCTCCAAATGCTTAGATTTACTTCACATGGACCTATTTGGTCCTATACCAGTAAGAAGCATAGGGGGAATGAGATATGCTCTTGTTGTTATAGATGACTTTTCTCGATTTACTTGGGTCATCTTTCTCTCTTCAAAAGATCAAACTGCACCTCACCTGATTAAGCTTTTTAAACGTTTGCAAAATGAACAATCCACTGTGTAGATAGAATCAGGAGTGATAGAGGGACTGAGTTTTTAAACACTGCTCTTATGACTTATCTAGATGATCAGGGAATCAGCATGAGTTGTCAGCTGCTAGATCCCCACAGCAAAATGGGGTGGCTGAAAGAAGGAACCGTACTTTAAAAGAAGCAGCCAGAACTATGATTGCTGATTCAAATGTTTCTCAAAGGCTTTGGGCAGAAGCAGTTAACACAGCTTGCTATACTCAAAACAGATCTATGATTAATAAACGATTTAACAAAACTCCATATGAGATCTGGAATGGCACAAAACCTGATATTTCATACTTCAAAATTTTTGGGTGCAAATGCTTTATCCACAACAATGGCAAAAATCATTTGACAGCCTTCGATGCCAAAGCAGACGAAGGAACTTTTATTGGTTACTCAGCCGTTAGCAAAGCCTATCGAGTGTTCAATCAAAGATCACTAACGGTAGAGGAAACCATTCATGTTGTTTTTGATGAGTCTACTCTTTGTACAGAACAAAATCAAGGGAGCATAAATGATCTGAGTCATAGACTGGAAAACACAAATCTACAGGAAGAAAGTGACAGTGATCCATATCCTCAAAAGAAGGATGATCCAGTTCCCTCTATCGTGTGTGATCAAACAAGGCCAGAAGAGGATCCACCGGTTGATAACGATCCCCCTGCCAATAATGATCCAATAAACGAGGACGTTCGTCAACCAATTGATGACAACCCTTTAGGGAATTATTTTAGGTAGAACAAAGATCATCCACCTGAGTTGGTCATAGGTGACCCTTCTGCTCCTCGAAAAACACGTGGTCAAATGATTAATGAATTCTTGCATGCAGCTTTCATATCTCAGGTAGAGCCCAAAAAGATAGATGAAGCTCTATCAGATGCCAGCTGGATTGAAGCTATGCAAGAAGAGTTGAATCAATTCACCCGCAACAATGTTTGGCATCTAGTTCCTCGACCGGAAAATCAAAATGTGATTGGAACTAGATGGGTGTTTCGTAACAAGCTCGATGAACATGGCACTGTTGTGCGTAACAAAGCTCGACTTGTTGCCCAAGGATTCAGACAAGAAGAAGGCATAGACTTTGAGGAATCATTCGCACCAGTTGCAAGACTAGAAGCAATCCGCATCTTTCTTGCCTATGCAGCTTTCAAGGACTTTAAAGTTTATCAAATGGATGTCAAGTCTGCATTCCTCAATGGTCTACTTTAAGAAGAGGTGTACGTTGAACAACCACCAGGTTTTGTCAATCCTACTCATCCTCAATATATCTATAAACTTGACAAAGCCCTCTATGGATTAAAACAAGCACCGCGTGCATGGTACGATACATTACTAAAATTTTTACTAGAACATGAT
Organism: Henckelia pumila; assembly: GCF_033568475.1. Taxonomy (NCBI): domain Eukaryota; kingdom Viridiplantae; phylum Streptophyta; class Magnoliopsida; order Lamiales; family Gesneriaceae; genus Henckelia; species Henckelia pumila. The sequence goes on along the minus strand of NC_133121.1, from coordinate 6,337,257 downwards.
TTCCAAATTGGAACGGTCGATAAGACCTTGTTTAAATTTGTAAAAGGTGATCATGTGTTATTAGTACAAATCTATGTTGATGACATTATATTTGGGTCAACTAACCCCAAGTTATGCTCAAAGTTCTCTAAGATGATGCAGGAGAAATTTGAAATGAGCATGATGGGCGAGCTAAATTTCTTTCTTGGATTGCAAGTAAAGCAACTTGAAACTGGAATATTTATCAATCAATCCAAGTATGCCAAGGAATTGGTAAAGAAGTTTGGAATGGAACAGTGCTCAACTGTATCTACCCCCATGAGTACATCAATCAAGCTTGATAAAGATGAAGGGGGAATCCCGGTCGAGGTAACAATGTATCGAGGCCTTATTGGCTCATTGCTTTATTTGACTGCCAGTCGACCGGATATCATGTATTCAGTTTGTTTATGTGCTAGATTTCAAGCAGCACCTAAGCAATCTCATTTCATTGCCGCCAAACGAATAATTAAATATATTAAAGGAACTACTAATGTGGGCCTTTGGTATCCCAAAGATTCAAATCTTAATCTTATTGGCTATTCAGATGCAGATTATGCAGGTTGTAGAATTGATCGCAAAAGTACAAGTGGCACATGTCAATTCCTTGGAGATAGACTAATTTCGTGGTCAAGTAAGAAGCAGACATCAATTGCTACCTCGACCGCCGAAGCAGAATACCTCGCTGCTGGCAGTTGTTGTGCTCAAATACTCTGGATTCAACAGCAGCTTAATGATTATGGAATCCGGTCGAGTGAAGCTCCAATCTACTGTGACAATACAAGTGCCATAGCCATCACTCACAATCCAGTGATGCACTCTAGGACAAAGCACATTGGTGTCAGGCATCACTTTATCCGAGATCATGTCTTAAAGAAGGAAATCAGGCTGGAATACATCTCTACCGATCAGCAAGCAGCAGACATATTCACCAAGCCTTTACCGGACGCTAAGTTTTCATATTTTCGAAATATTCTTGGTTTAGTAGATCTAAGTTAGTATGCATGTTTTTAGGGGGAATGATTGCCAGTATGACGTTAATAGCTTAGCTGTTACATTTCCATAAATGTTGGCATATCATCCGCCTTTAGCTAGTCTCTGACAGGCTCCGTACTAGCAGCTTTGTGCTTTGAACCAAATGACATTAATTGGGCGCGGTGATTATACTCTTCAAAACTTTTTGAATTTCAAAAATACTTTTCATGACGTCACCCTATGGCCCATAGGTTCCTATATATACTTCTTTACACTCGTATATCAACCTTTCACCGTTGCTAAAGCTTTCATATTGCATTAAAAGTTCTATCGTATTACTATCAAGCTTTTGCTTACTCTCTGCTCGAGTTCTTATCTACAGCTATCATGTCGATCCAAAAGACTTGCCTTGCAATCAATTTTGATTCCGTTATTGAGGCAAACAATGCAGGAATCACTGAGGTCTTCACCATGCTTGAAGCCTCTGGACTAAAGAAGTTTCTGGGAAGCAGCGCCATCTGCGATCTGCCTGTATTGAAGGAGTTCTTTGCAACCGCTCAAATCGAGCATGGGACTGTCAAATGCTTGATCCGGACAGAGTCCTACTCCTTCAATCAAAAGTTCTTCGCCAGCACATTTGATCTGCCCTCCAGGGGTTTGACAAAATGCGCGGATCTTCCCGATGGTAACTGCTCATACTGGTTAAAGGAGTTCTCAACCACTGATGCTCCGATCAAACTGCCGGCTCAGAAGACATCTCTTAAAGCTCCATTCAGGCTATTGACCAACATCGTGGCCAAGAATCTTCTTGCCAAGGCTGGATCATACGACAAGGTGACGATGGAGAAATTCCAGTACATGGCTTGTATCGCCTCCAAAATCAACATCAACTGGTCAGACATATTGTTCACTACCTTATGTGAAATGATCAGGGGAAAAGGGCAATCCGAGGGATTTGCTCTGCAAATTTGCCACATCTTGAGCGTCCTTGGAGTAGACTTCTCCAAGACTGAGCCTCTGCATCCCACCAAATGGCTCAACAAGTCTACAATCTTCAAGTTTCTGAACAAGAAAGAGGTTGCGGTCGACACTCTGCCTTCAACCGCAAGTGTTATTGCTGTCACTCAACCGCTTTCAACAGTTCCGGTAGTGGCCAAACCAGCCCATACCAAGAAATCTGCCAAGCGTCAACTTATCATAGAGTCTGACTCTGAAGACGAATCACGTGAGAACGTTCCACTGATTCAAGCCTTCAGCAAGTCATCTCCTTCTGTCTCCAAAGCAGCTGTGTCATCCACGCCTGCAGGCGAGAAGAAGAGGCAGCACAAGAAGTTAAAGTCTCTTTCTGGACTTGCTCCTACCGTTCCAACACCAATTCTGCCAACGGTTGAGACTACTACCACTGCTGCTACTACTGCTCCACGTCCTACCAAGGGTGTGATAATCAGGGAAGGTGCCTCATCAACTCCAAAGGTCACTCTCGCTGATCCCAAGGACAAAGGGAAAGATGTGATGATCTAATCACCTAAGGCTCAACCAGCAGCTACTGTAGAGCTCAACTTGATCATCTCTCACGTTCTCCGCACTGTCAAGCGTCACCTACAACGCTTTGACAGATGGCATCATTCCCGTACTCACCTGACGCTTGCTCAAATATTTCCTAAGTGGAAAGCTCTGAATGTTATTGAGCAAAAGATGCTTCTTTTTGCTGACACTAAAGACATCGTGGAGGCTCTGGGAAGAAGACAGCTCATCGACTTGAAGCTTCGAGGAAGCCTGTTATCTCTGTTGATTAATGAGCGTGTCAAGAACTTCAAATCCAAGAGTCCTACCGCCGCCGATGACTTTGTGATTCTGACTGGACTACAGAATAGTCTACGTCAAATTACTCAACTACTTCAGCACTTCCAAGCTCTTAACAACGTAAAAACGGCAGCTTCAGCAGCTTGTTTACAGGCTTATGGACTGGAAGCACAGGTGATGATGAAAACTTTTCTTACCCAAGATCAGGGTGAAGAAGATGTCTCTGCTCTTACTCTTTCAGATGGGATTCTGACCGGTCTCATCACTGCTGACCTGTTTCAGTCATCCGCTCTAGGATCGATTGTGGGAGCATCTTCATCGGTCGACCCCGCCTCAACCGCAGTCCAAGCAGTAATTCAACCGGAAGCAGCTGTGCCTGCTCACTCATCTCCAGCGACGACCGCTCACACCTCTCCCAGTCGTCCACAAGATTCTTTCGAAGTGATTGAAAAAGAGATTCTTGTCACCTCTGTGACAGAAGCTCCTTGCAGCAGTGAAGCAGTAGTGCCCCCAACAGAGATACCAAGCACTATTGTATCACTTGCACCTCCAGAACAGCCAATGACTGATGCTGACCCAGCACTTCAACCGTCTCCATCTACTGAAAAGTTTGTGGAAGATCTCCTAATGGATGAACCGAGTGCTGATCCTGCTACTCCACCAACCATCTTGGCTGCAGTCGAGACTCTTACATCTCCAACTGTACCACTATTGGAAGGTCCATCAGCTAGCTCACCAGCCAGATCACCAACACCACATCATCTTGAGTCTGGCCCGGTTTCACCAAGGAATGACACACAGAGTCAAATGCTTCCGACTGATGACTCATTAATTGAAGCCATGGCCGCAGCTCTGGATCACACTTTGATAAATAGGCTTCATGAGCTCATGCAAACAGTTCGATCCTTCTCACAAGACATCACAAACTCATCCTTATCGGTTGACAATTCACGCCAGACGATGATTCGGCATTTTGAGACTGTGTCTCGAGACCTTGCTCACCTGTCCAAAGAGATCACTGCCCATCATCGCACTCAAATCAATACGCTCTCTACCGTCTCCGAACAAGTTGTCAGATCCGAAAACCGCCTTCATAGGCAGTTGAATGATCGGATGGACACTATGCAAGCTACTCTACTTGCTCAACTAGATGCAAAAATTGATACTATGCAAGCCTGCCTTGGCACTCAACTCACTGAGATCATCCTTCGACTCAACCAAGGTGATGCCAAAAAGGGGGAAGAAGAGCAACGAAGAGCAGCAGAGGCAAGAAGACGTGAGGAAGAAGCCGACAGAAGAAGAAGAGAAGGCGATAGGTCAGGAGGATCCAGTTGGTTCAAAAGATGAACAACTTGTCTCTTCTTTACTTATCGCAGCTGCATCTCTTTTTTGTTTTTCTTCAATAGGTGTAATAATAATGCTTATTGTAATTAATGAAATTCATTCTCTCAATGAAGTTCATTTTAATGCTTTCATATTGTTCTTGGAGCACTTAAGTTTTGTCATCACCAAAAAGGGGAAAATTGTTGAATCCGACATTTTGGTGATAACAAACAACAACTCATTGTATAGGAATGTGCTACCAATCTTTTGTACTTCAGGAATCTACTACAACTCCTACCGCAACCGTCTAAACCCTTCAAGTTATCTACCGGAAGCTTGTCAACCGCCTTTGTCTCTCGACCGGTTGCAGTCACAAGCCTATCGACTGGTTATTCAAACCAGCAGAGGATAAATCTCTCTACCGGAAGAAAGTCAACTGTTTATCAAGATATCTCAAGACAAATACTTGAGACAAGACGTTCTTTGCAAGATCTTTTATCAAAAGCAGAACCGGCGTATCAGAAGATCTGTTGACTCTTGCATCGAGACAACAGGTTGCACTAAAATGGCAAAAACGCAGAATGGCTACAGATAAAGCATTCGACCGTTTATACCAGTTTTGGACCCTGGAAGTTGTCTGCATTTAAAGAAGAGTACGATCTTCATGCAGAATCATCAATGCATTTATGAAGCATTAAATGTGCATTCAATGCAGCATCAGAACGTTCAAAATAAAGACGTTGATGATTGACCTATATAAAGGGAAGATTGCTCAAGACAAAACAAGAAGACAAGCAACACGAAAAATCTCAATCAACTCAATCACTTGAATACTATCAGAAGTCCTCATCTGATATACTGAAGCAATACTTGAGCACACTTACAAGATCATTCACTTGCTGCTCAAATAAACCCTCGCCTACAGTTTACATATCTGATCTTCAAGGATCATCCTAGGGTTTCCAAGCCTCTCGACCGCTCTGCAGTTTGAGAAGCTCAACCGGACTGTATTCATTATTGAAGAGACTTGAAGCTACTCTGAAAGCTTCCACCAGTCTGATAAGAACTGAGAATCTTATCTGTGTAAATCTAGGAGTTTCGGATTAGGCATTGGATAAGTCCTAAGTCTGAAGTGGGTGTATTGCAAGATGTTGTAATAACCAAAGTCTTCTAGTGAATTCCTTCCTAAGTGGAAGAAGGGGAGACGTAGAAGGATTAAGCCTTCGAACTTCCATAAATCGTGCCTCAGTCTTTACTGCATATTTATCTCACATATTGCTCATACATCGTGTTGTAACTTGCCTTTGCATCACTAAAACCTCTGAACTATTTCCGCACTATTTAAGTTGTTCAAACCGTTTTAGAAGTTGAGAAAACAGATTAAGTGAACTAAACTTTACTTGATCATTTTGAAAAGAAAGAAAATAAGTTTCAGAGTGTATTCACCCCCCCTCTACCCTCTGAACCGATCCCAACAAATACTGATCATAATAACATATCAAATAATAAATCTTCCTTTGGACCGATTTATTATTCATATGTAAAACCAAATAATAATCACATATTTATTACTACAACTGCACATGTAATTCTGTTCAATAATAAACTTCCTTTGAGCCGATTAATTATTCACATAAGTTACATGTACAAAACTTTTTATATTTCAAGACAAATTAATTTCCACAATAGAAGTCACTTTGGCGACATGCTTCTTCAATCAATTTATTCCAAAATATATACACCTTAACTATTCCTTTATTCAAATTTAATATCAAAGAAAATTGACCCTTTTCTTAAAAATTAAATTTTAAGTATTTTGGTTAAATTTAATTATTTAATCATTGACTGTTCGATCAATGATGTTTGGTGGGCAAATCAGGCAATTATCTGGTCATGGATGATCTTTTCGGGTTGGATTCCCGTATATTCAAAAATTAATTGACCCATGTATATTGACCCGATAAACTTAATCCATAGAAAATAATCAATTAATTCAAATAATGCAAACCTCATAAGGATACCAAAAATTGATGGTAAATAACATGTCAAATAATAATCTTCCTTTGGGCCGATTATTATTCACATGAAAAGCGAATAACTATCACAATTTCACCCTTATAGAAACACATATGTAATCATATTAAATATTAATCTTTCTTTGGGCCGATTAATACTCATAAAAATTACATATACAAGCTTTTTATATTTCAAAATAAATTGATTTTAATCAACTCATTTTAAAAAATATATAAAAATAACCTTATCATTATTTGAATAATTGCAAATTTATACTTAATCCAAATTATCCTTAAAACCCAAAATAAAATGGGTTCATAACCGATTTAAACTTTATATAAAAAAATATATGATGGGTTAGAAAAATTTACAAAAAATCTAAAATATTTACGTTTCCTTGGTTAAAATTTTTTTTTTAAAATTTTCGAAAATTCGAAAATTGCCCCAAAAAAAGACAAACCCTAGCCCATCATCTTCCTCAACTAGATGCCGCCGCCGTCGTCCCTTCCTCTGGCCAATCACCACCGACCGATGACAGTCCACAGCGAGGAGACCAAAAATTCACCATCACCGGTCCCGATGATCCCTTGATCGGCCGAAAATCGCCAGTTTTCTTCGAAGCTCGCACACAGATTTCAGGCGAGACTTTGGCTTCAAAATTCGGCAACTCGGAGACGGAAACCGGCCAATAAAATATACTGTGTGAGGCGTCTTGACATGGGCAACAAAACGCCTCATCATCCGCCGCCGGATAACTGCCGTAGGTCGGCTGATTTGACCAAAATTCAGCGGCCCTGAAACCCTAGATCGAAAATTCGAATTTCCCTTCTTTTTTAAAAAAAAAAATCCGAAAAAAAATAATAATCTGGACTGAAAAATTCGAATTCGATTTTATGTTTTCGATTAGACCAAATCGAATATAAACTGTATCTCAATGATTTAAACATGAGTGACTCTGATATCACTTGTTGGGAAAAATTCCCCATAAACTTAAACCCAGAATAATCATGATAATCATTAAGATTAAATACTGTAAACTGAAGCGAAAGCGTACCTTAATTCTTAAAAATTGATACCAATGTAGATCTGCATGTTTGGCCTTCCAGATCAACACGATTTTCCTTGAGAGTTCCTTCAGTTCTCTCACGTTTTCTAACTATCGATGGGAATAGAATAAAATGGTTGTGTCGATGTAGACATCGTGTGATCTGGGGACCATAATACTATATTTATATTTTGGGATTCCATTTAAGCCCATCAATCAAATAGAAAATCCCACTAGTTTCTACACATTAAAGGTCACACCCTATTAGATACATTAAATCCAAAATAAACCAAAATCTTAATTAGATCACTTTTTATGGGCTAACTTTATTTGACAGTCCACAACACATAATTATTTACATATAATCCCAACGTTGGATTTATGATCCAACAGGTACAATATCCATGAAACGTGTCAATCATGTTCATATTTATAGTAAAAAATATTTGGCATAAACAATAATATTTTTTTCATGAAATGGGTTGGATATAGGAGATATGTCTCACAAAAATTGACCTATGAGCTATACTGCGTCTATAAAGTTTTTGTGGCGCTATTAATATTTCTGACCTGACGATGTATGTTGGGTTAAACATACATGAGTAAGAGTAGTACTGAGAAGAGTGACCTCTTGGAAAGCTCTAGTGTGTCAAGCTGCTGACTTTATGTTGTTTGATCTGGTTGTCTAGGTGGACTATAAAAGAGGTACACCAGATCTTAACACGTAAAACTGCGTTCCACTGCTAGGGAGAGGTCAAGTACCAGAGAAAAGATAATACTGATCATCTTGAAGAGATGTGAAACAACACGAGCAGTAAGACACGTCTCTTTTTGGACTCATGAGGTTAACATGAACCCGATCTAGCTATATGTCCTATCACAGTCCACAAGTATAAGGAAATAAAGTTGCATCTTGGTTAGCAACTGCAGCTTTTAGCCTGTGGTATGCGCTTAATTCTAACAACTGGTATCAGAGCGAGGTCATGAGTTCGAGTCTCCCAAAAAACATATTTCTATACTTCTTGGGAGAAATGTTGGGTTAAACGTGCATGAGTGAGAGTAATACAGGGATGAGTGACATCCTGGGAAGATCAAGTATGTCAAGTTGCTAACGTTGTGTTGTTTGATCTCTACTGGAGATGGACTCGTTGCACTATTTTATATGGTTGACTAGATGTGCTTCAAAATAAAAACACCAGATCTTAACTTATAATATTGTCTCTGTCGGGGATATGTTCGGCAGTAAAGACACACTTGATCCTAAGATTCCTAACAATGTGTAATTCACATCTTATGTGTTTGAATGTACGAAAGTGTACAATAAATGTTATTATAGTTTTTTTTAAGGATAAATTTTATTATAGTTGAAACGTAATAGTTTTGAAATATGACACTATAAAATAATCAAAAAAAAATAAAAGTAAAATATAACAACTTGACTGAAAAAATAAAAGAGGAAAAAATAATGTGATTTATATTCATCTCTACTTACTATCTTTTGAATTATATATATGTAAAAAAATACGAGGAAAAATTATTTTGTATGTAACAGAAAAGCTTATAATCGTATGTTCTTTTTTTTTAACAAAAATGTTCATAGAGCCCATGATAGGAAAAAGAAAATCATAAATCACCCGATATTAAATGCGCACAAAGTGTTAGCGAAACCAATAATTATCGAACACATCTCCATTTTCTACAGATAATCATCTATGATTGTCAATATTGGATTTGGACGTAAACAACGGAATCTTATTTCAATTATAATTTTATTCCTTTTTCTAATTATTAATTAGATTTATTTACACCAGATGACTGAATGGGTGACGCTGAATGAGACTCGAAAATGCCCCAACGAAAAACTGTGATCACAAAATTTAAACCAAACATGGAAACATTGCTCGACTGGAAAAACCTCAATAGCGCATGTTTCTTAAGCTTCGAAATATTGCTGATCATGGTGAAGTCGAACTTCAATGGCCTGGGGCGGATCCAGGATACTATATGTGGAGGGGCCGTGTCAGTATACACAATGAAAAAAATAATTATTATATGTTTATATATAACTTTTAATAACAAAAATACAATAAATAAAAAAAAAATATTGTGACGTTTCGTATATTTGATTGATGCTTATGAAAATATGAAATGCAGAATAATTTTTTGATTTTTCTAAAGGATGCGTTATGTTCGTAGGTATAAAACACCACATAAAATTAAGTTCAATCAACGAGTCAAAAATGATCATATGACTCAAAACTTGTTTAATCTCGTTGAACAAAATGATACTAATGTATATAGGAGCGCCTGAATTTCTTCTTACATGCAACTCGAAATTATAAAATATACAATCTCAAAACAATAACGTATTTAAAACATGATTCGATCTTAAAAATAACATGCTAAGACATATTAATTCAAGGGCAATTTGCTCCAAAATCCCCAAATACAAACATGTTTTGCTTTGGGGTCCCTAGTTATAAAATGTGGTACAAAACAATACAAGATGTAGTACAAAATCATACAAGATGTGGTACAAATTAACAAAAATTGTGGTACAAAAAAGTGGCTAGGGAGTGCAGAGCAAAACATGTTTGCATTGGAGATTTTTTAGCAATTTGCACTTAATTCAAATAAGCATGCATAAAGTATTATAAGACATAAATTTTATAATATATATTATTTTGGAGACACTAGTGAATTTGAGTTTGTTTTTGGTCCAAATCGATGAGTAAATTTTCATTTAGAAAAGAACATTGCAACTTGCAAGCAAAACAAGATCATCAATCAAGACACCAAAAATAAAATTAATCATAATATAAAACAAAAAAGAACGAAAGATTAACAGAAGTCACGTGACTAAATGAAAAATTATCCATCACGTAATTAACCAATTTTAAAGTTAATAAAACCAAAAATTTATTAATCTTGGTTTAAAAAAATAATGAAATTATTGAATACCAAAAGCTCCAAAATCTCATTAAACTTCAAATATATTAAAAATAGACCAAAGTAATGTATATTGAAAACAAGTAAAAAAATATCTTTAAAAAAATTAAAAAATTCACGTGTTTTTTAAAATAAAATATTTTAATTTTTCAAATAATCAAAAAAATAAAAGATTGTAATAGAGTTTTAAATAAAGTATTAATTTTACAAATAAAAAGTGATCAAATAATTTTAAATAATTGTATAAAAAAAAGAATTTTAAATAAAACGGGTAAAAACGAGCAATAAAAATAATAAAACAAATTTCAAGTAGTGTCACGGAAACGAACTTGAATCTGTCTGTCTAGATGGAAAAGTCCCAACCACTAGACCAACACACGAATGCTGATTTATGGGGGCCAAACAATATATATATTTTAAACAGAAAACGTATAGTATATATATAGTACTAAATTTTTCAAAAATTTTCGGGGGGGCCGTGGCTTTCCTTTGCCCTACACTAGATCCGTCCCTGTCAATGGCAGTGGATCGATCTCCCGAAATACCGAGGTGTTCATATCTCGTACAGTAACATATTAGGAATAACACAAAAACTCCTATTAGATCGTCTCATGGATTAATTTTACGAGACAAATCTACTATATATTCGACCCTATTTATAAAAAATTATTATCTTTTATGCGAAAAATATTATTTTTCGATATATATATAAACTTGTTTTAACTATGTTATAACTATCTAATCAGATGACTAAATTATATATATCTATACCAATACCAATAGTACCTTAATTAAAAAAATGTGAAATCAAAGTTTTTATTGTGTATTTTCAACTTTGTATTGGTTTGTACACATTTGATAAATCCCTTAAAGATATTTTTGTAAAATCAATTATTATGATAAGACCAAAATTAACAAAGTGTGCATAATAGATAAGAATTCAGTTTCCAAAAAGATTGAAATACCAAAATACTTTTAGTTTTTATTTTTTTGTACATAAACTGAACAGATTTTTCCACAAATATTTTTTAAAAAATCAATAAAAATCTTAATAAAATAATATCCAATTTTTTAATAGATTGAAACACCAAAATATTTTGATTTTTATTTGTTTGTAGACTAAATGAACATATTTTTTTCAAAAAAATCTTATGTATTCTAATTTGTGTAAGAACCTATATATCGAGCTAAATAATTATATCATGAATTCATAAATATATAAAAATATCAGACTTGTAAATCTTATTAATATATATATGAATTAAATTATACACCGGTGTTGAAATAAATCAATTCAAGTGGAGTCAAGTTTTAATCCAAATTAATAAATAAAAAGCACATAAACACATACATATCATATTTGTAAAAGTTGAAATTATAAAAAAATTAACCATTTTTACTCCTCATAAAAGCTACAAACCATAAAAAAAAAAAAATTATAGGATGATCTTGCAATTAACGAATGAACATTTTTACAAGAGATTGAGATGGAAAATCGGTATGACATTTTGTAACATAAAAATATATGTTTGAAAGTTAATTTTAATTAAATTTTTAACATTTATTGAACATGAGATATGAAATTATAAAATCAAGATTTAATTTGATTTAACGTATATTACTTATTAACAAATATATAACAAATTATATTGCTTCAAAACATACGTACATGAGATTAAAAAAAAGGCAAATCCATAATACGAAGAATGTAGTAATTTCTCAAAATCAATCAGCAAAAAAATAAAAAACCTGAGTTGCATTAACTGGATAAATTTTGATATTAATATTATGTCAACGTAAAACTAAATTTAAACATTATATTTATTATAAGCTCACATGACTTATTGATAGGGGTGACATACCGTACCATACCGAAAATTACGATATAATAAAATGTTATACCGATATCGTACCGAAACTCCGGTATATCGAAATTTTCGGTACATATAAATAGCATACCGATCATACTGAAATTTTACGATATACAGAAATTTCATATCGTTTTATACCGGAAAAAACCTTATATTTTTAAAAATTTATTTTTTTATAAATATTATATATATTTAAATTTTTTATATTATTTCGGTATTTCGATATACCAGTATATACCGAAATTTTAAAATTTCATATTGTTACTATACCGAAAAATTCGATATCGTTACCGTACCGTATCAAAATTTTTGGTATACCAAAAATTCGTTTTTTTTCTGTACGATAACCTCGGTATACCGAAAATTCGGTATTTCTTCCACCCCTATTTATTGAAATATCTTATCTTAAACTGTTAATGTAAATATAGAAAAATGATGATCATAAATGATGATAATGAAACTGCAACAGTTACAATATTCGAAAAATATTGGAAATGTTTTTATTAGTTGCAGTGTTGAATAATATATCGATTCGATCTATCATCAAGGTATATAAATAATTTTTTTAACAAATACTATATATTGATTGGTAATTATTAATTAAATTTGCATTACGTATAGGAAGACAAATCGGCAACATTGAATATACTACGAATATTTAGATACACCAAATAAAGAAGATCATATGCATTTACTCTCAAAATAGACAAAACAGTTGAAATAAAAGATGAAATGTTAAATTTGGTAATTAAAGACATTTAAAATTCAATCAAAAATTTCAGCAACGAAAACATTGTAAACAAAAGGAGATCGTTATATTTTGAAAAACAAGAAATTAAAAAAAAAGATGTCCAATAAATATATTGATCGTTAACAATATTGACATATAAGTAATATAAGACGATAACATACTAGAATGTAGTTGAAAATGATGATATTATTGTTGTTCTTGCAAGTAAAGATTTTTAGTAATAAAAAGAGTCAGTCCAACATTAAAATAAAATAATAACGATAGAAAATGTAAATGATTGATGGAGACATCATCACAAATTTTTTTATTAAAGATGATGAGAACATTGATTCTTTCATAGAAAATAAAAAACGGATGGTAAATGAAAAAAAAATAGTGAAAGAGAGAAAAATCCAAAATATAAAAAAAAAATATTTGTGCAATAATTTAAATTAAGGTTTAGAATGAATTATCTATGTTACATTTTTTTCCTTAAATCAATAGTCACAAAATAAATAATCAACATATAAGATAAGAAATTACAAAATAAATATTTAATTTTATTTGATTAACTTATCTCACTTATTAACAAACACAGAATAAGTTATGTTGCTTCAAAACATACATAAATGAGATATAAAATAAGACGAATTCATGGTACGAATTAAGACATAATTTCTCAAGATTAATAAAAAAATAGAAAACACGAGCTGTACTAATTGCATAAATTTCAATATCAATATTATATCAATGTAAAACTACATTAAACACTATATTTATAATCTTACATAAGTTATTAATAACGTCTTATTCTAAATTATTAATGTAAATATAGAATAATTATGACCATAAATGATAAAAACATTAAAATTGCTAGGATTACATTGTTAAAAATATTGCAAATGTTTTTATTAGTTGCAATGTTAAAGATTATATTGATTCTATCACTAATACATGTAATAATTTTTCATTTCAAATAGCATATATTATTACCGACTATGGGCCAGGTCTAAACCCAGCCACGCAATAAACCCGCCCCCCCAAGGCGAGTTTAGACTCGCCCAAACAGTCCACAAACAGGTCCGGGTGGGTCTTTGGGTTTGGCCAAACCTATTGATATTAAAAATGATGAGAATATTGAGTATTTCATAACGCATGCTAATGCCAAAAAAAAAAAAATCATGAAAGAGAGAAAAATCCAACAAATAATGGAAAACAAACATTTACTAATAATGTAAATTAAGGTTTAGAATGCATTATCTATGTTATTATTATTTTTTTACATAAATCAATACTCTTAAAATAAGTAATCAACACATGAGATAAGACATTACATAATTAATATTTTTTATTTAATTCTATTAACGAATAACACTTATTAACAAATACATAATAAATTATATCGATTCAGAGCATACATACATGAGAAAAAAATAAGACAAATTCATGATACAAAGCATGTCATAATTGCTCAATATTAATCACAAAATAATGGAAAACACGAGTTGTAATAATTGCATAAGCTTCAATATCAATATTGTGCCAATGTAAAACTATATTAAAATTATATCTATATGCTAACATGAGTTATTGATAATATATTATTTAAACTGTTAATATAGCTATAGAATAACGATGGCATAAGTGATAAAAATTGAAATTGTATAGGTTACATTGTTCGAAAATGTTGCAAATTTTTTATTAGTCAAAACGTTGAAAATTATATTGATTTTTATCACTAAGACATGTAAATAGTTTTTTTATTCAAAGAGTGTATATTATTACCAGTTATTAATAAAATCTACTTTATCTATAGGACAACTGATAGGATCGGGTTTGGGGAAAAATACACAAGTTTAAAAATATTTTGAGCTACAATAGCTCGGTTCTTGAAATATTAAGCACCGATGAATTAAATCGAGTTTGGTTTTCAAATCAAGCGGAAGAAACTTAAAATAATCCTTCGTAGAAATAGATTAAACATTTTATAAATTATTTTAAAAGGATGCAAGTTGATAGATAAAAATAGTTTAGTTGAAGCATTTTTATCAAACACTTTGAATACAATATTTAGGTATTTTATCAAACACATAAAATGTTTCAATAATGTAATCCAAAACAGTAGCAATAAATAAATGCAAGAAATAAAGAGACATGAATTTGTTTATGGATGGAGATTTAAACAACTCCTACGTCACTCATTCTTCCTCTTCGGAAGGATAACACTAAAAAAAGACTTTGATTTATACAACCCATTTGTACAAACCCACTCCAAGACTAGGACTACTTATTCACTGCCTATCTTAGAACTCCTAGTCACACTCGATTGTAGATCGCAGCCTCACAATCCGCATAATGTTTAATGTCTTTATGCTACGAATACAAACACAATCTTTAACGTCACTGTCTTAAGACTTTTACTCAACAAATCTATGAAATACATCTCTTTTGTATATGTGAGCGAGGGGGGTGTGAAGAACTTGACTGAAAAAACTCAAGAAATCTGTTGATGTGTTCTTCACACCTTGGGCTTGCTCTCAACTAGCTGATAAATCTTGTTTAGACCCCTATGCTTTGAATCCTCCTTGCAAAGCTTGTATTTGATCTTCAAGATGTTGTATTTATAGGCTTCAAGATTGATATAGCCGTTAGACACAGAAATAGAGTCGTTAAAAGACTCTGTACTGTTTCTGGAGTACTAAACTGAATTACACTAAATTGATATTGATTAGAAATATGTCTCTCAAGATAACCAAACTGCTTAGCCAATTGTGAACTGGATTAGTGGAGATAAAGCACTAAGTTTAAGTGATAAGGAGTCAACTAAGATCAAAGTTAGTTGATCAGATTTGAGGCTAAGCACGGCTGTTTGAGAAAGGGTCGGTGGAAGGAAACAAAGAGAAGAAGTTTCTTCATCAGTAAAGACCAAGCAAAAGAGATACAAGGAAATCCAATAGAAGAAGGAATTAGAGTCCCTATAAGTGTTTTATTTAGTCTAAAAGTCCTTTTCTTTATATAGCTTGTATTGAGACTTTCTTGGGGGCATCTCGGATCAATAAAAAGACTTTTGCTGTTCTCCGTGGATGTAGGTTATTAAAGGCCGAACCACGTAATCTTGAGTTTGTTTTTTATTTTATTGATTATCTTGATTGCATACCATTCAACCGAGATCTTGTTTATATCGACTGTTCATTAGCATACACTAATATTGTATTGATCTTGATTGATTGGCTCTACTTTTCTAACAACTGGAGTCGTTCGTGGGAAACAAGTCCACGATCAACAATCAAGTGGGTACAATGAAATTCGATATCGAGAAGTTCACAAGTAACAATGATTTCGGGCTATGGAGAATTAAGATGCAAACAATTCTTGTTCAGCAAGGATTGGTAGAAGAGGTGCAAGGAGAAGTGGCAAAGGCACTGAGTGCGATTGTCTTATGCTTAAGAGATAAGCCACTTCATGAGGTTTCTAAGGAAAACATACTAACAGCCATGTGGACCAAACTGGAGAACTTGTAAATGACTAAATCTCTGGATAATAGATTGTATATAACGCAGAGATTATACTCATACACGATCAGTGATGACAAGAGCATCTCAGATCAAATAGATGATTTGACTAAGATCTTGGATAATTTAGAAAACATTGAAGTTAAGATGGAAGGGGAAGACAAAGCACTAATTCTGTTGAACTCCCTTCCAAGATCTTATGAGAATTTTTGAGATGCGCTGTTATATGGTAGGGAAAAAACTATTACTCTTCAGGAAGTAAAGTCAGCCTTAAAAGCCAAGGAACTACAGAAGAAGATGAATCCACAGGGCCAAGTTCAAGGAGAAAGTCTCAATACAAGAGGCCGATCAGAGAGAAGACATCAAAGAGGATTTAGAAGCAAATCAAAATCAAAGGGACACACAAAATATAAGTGTTTCTTATGCCATAAGAAAGGACACTTTAAACGTGACTGTCCTGAAAGAAAAAAGCTGTCTAGGGTAAAGATAAGAATGATGGTGAGGCATCTGTGGCATCAAATGGTTATGATTCAGCCAAAGTATTGAATGTATCTGATCTTGGAATACAGAATGGGTGGATTCTAGATTCTGGATGCACATTCCATATGTGTCCTACCAAGTCATGGTTTGAAACTTTGCAAGAATCTGATTTGGGGCTTGTTGTGTTAGGAAACAATAGGTCCTGCAGAGTCAAAGGCATAGGATCCATCAGAATTAGAATACATGATGGAGGTGACAGAATACTGCAACAAGTCATATATGTTCGAGAACTCAAAAGAAATCTTATTTCCTTGGGAACACTTGAATCAAATGGTCACTCATTCAAGTCAGAAAATTACAACATGAGAGTATTAAGAGGATCACTAGTTATCATGAAAGCCGTAAGAAAGAACTCTTTATATATACTTCAAGGAAGTACTGTGGTAGGTGGATCACACAATATTGAAAACAGAGGGAATGTGGAAAATCTTTGGCACCTTAGACTAGGAAATGTTAGTGTAAAGGGACTACAAGAACTGTCAAAACAGGGACTTCTTTGCAAGGATCAAATACAAGGTATGGAAACTTTTGAATCTTGCATTTTAGGCAAAGAAAAAAGGGTCAAATTTGAAACTGGAAAACACATCACCTCATGAAGGCCCTTACAATATGTACATTTGGATCTTTGGGGTCCTTCTAGAACAACAACTCATGGAGGAGGAAGATATTTTATGACTATTGTGGACGACTACAGAAGGAGACTTTGGGTATATGTGCTTAAATCAAAGGATGAAGTTTTCTCTAAGTTTATAGAATGGTTAATTCAATCTGAAAATCAACTGGGCAAGAGATGGAAGCATCTTAGAACAGACAATGGCCTTGAATATTTCTCTCAGCAATTCAATGAGCTATGCAAATCAAAGGGATAATCAGGAAAAAGACTATACCAGGAACTCTACAATACAATGGGTTGGCAGAACACATGAATCGTACTTTGCTAGAAATAGTGAGATCAATGATCTTGAGTGCTGATCTTCCTAAAATTTTTTGGGTGAGGCTGAGACCACAACTTGTTATTTGATCAACAGATGCCCATCAAGTGCAATAAATTTTAAGACTCCAATGGAAATGTGGAATGGAAGACCAGTTGATTATTCGAAACTTAAGTGTTTGGATGCTTAGTGATATGATTCTTATTGTACGAAAAACAAACACATTATAAACGAATCACAACCTCAATTCGATAGCAAAAAAATCAAAGAAATTTCTCAATCTTTGAAACAAGTAACCTTTTTGAATATCCACCTCCAGTTTACAATGAAACTAGCAACAGAGCATCACGATAAAAAAATTGATAAATCAATTGAACCTTCAAAGGAACCTGTCTTTGACAATCCAAATGATAATCAGTCGACAAACGTCACAAAGTTAATAAACTTTGATAAGTTTGATTTAGTAAACAAAGTGAAGCTTTGAGTAAAATTATAGAGAGAATTCTATTGATAAAATCCGAATTCAATAATCTGAATAATAATATATGTAGATTTTTTATATATATTACAACTCAAAAAGATAAAAGATCTTGCAAAAATATTGCAAATATTGCAATAATATAGTTTCCAAGAGTTCAAAAAATCTTAAACATAATCATCAGAAATAACCAAACCACCGACACACACACAAATATGTCAAACTATGTGTTTTCCGAGTGCGCTGGAGCGCGTAGGAGTTTTGTTTCTGAGTATTCAAAATTCACCAGGTGCGCTAGTGTGCAAATTCTGACCGCTGGAGCGCATCTTTTGGCTACTGTAGCCCGATAGTTAGCTGCCCGATAAGTTTGAAATTGCACAGGGCGTGCCGGGGCGCAATTTCTTGCGCTCGAGCGCGAAGATCTTTTGTCCAAACTTCAAAATCTCCCTTCCCTTGCTCTTTTAACACTTCAATGACATTTAAATAACCTCCAAATCGATCTCCATGCACTCCCATTCTTTCTCGATAATTTATCATCAAAGATTGAAAACCTTCTTTGAACTTCTTGCTACGCCCTCTCGTAATTGGTCCTCGTGACATCTTTAGTAGATCTTTAGCTTCCCTAAAAACTTGACCAACATGCGAGTCATCCATGATCGCATCATCCTCCCTTTTTGAAAATGATTTACCCTCAAATCTTGATCACCACCTACATTAAACAAAGAAAGATAAAAAATATTAAAAGTAGTACTGACATTTTATTCAAATCCTAAGAACATAGAATCTAAAGTAGAAAGAAGTATCGAGCGGGTTAATTCATATTTGTTTGGTATGTTTGTGATATGCAAAGATTGGAAGTCAATTACCGAGATGAGCCGGATGAAGAAATTACGAAGCCGCAAGTTTACAAAAATTTTATCAGAGATGCTAGATAGATCCAAATCCAATCTCCACCGTTCATAATTTAATATAGGATGTTATGAATCTTCTGTCTAAATTTCAGCCTGATCCAACAGCTAGAACTCGAGATATGATTTTTTCAAGAATTGTGCGCGCTGGACGAGCTGTAGCAACACACTCGCGCCCAGAAAGTAGCGCACCCGAGCTGGTTGATGCTTCGAACATGAATGAGAGTCATAAAGAGCAGCTCACATGTGTCTCTTACCTAGCGCACCTACGCTGCTGCGATGAGAAAAAATTCAGAAAATTAAATATGGAAACTTTTGTGCGTTTTTTAGTTTTATTCGGTGGGCTTCAAGCACATATAAAAGGGACTTCATGGGCAAAATAGAGAGGAGGCAGCCACTAATTGAGAAACACAATACATGCACATGAGAGAAAGGATTGAGAGATACAAGGGCTGAACCCATTTGAAGAATTGGAAGCACGGATCAAGCACGAAGACGAAGACGACGCAATCTGGGGACAGGGACGCTAATTTGGATTCGTTCTTCTTTCCCTTTTCTTCTTAAATTATGGAATTTAATGTCTAAATTTCTAAACATGATTTGTTTAGATTGCGTCATGAACTAAACTTTTAAGTCTAGAGGATGATGTAGCTTAGTGGAGATGACTTCAATGACTTTTTGATTTATTGGATTGAATTCCCTTAATTTAATTGTGTTTTTTAGAATCACTACAAAAAAATGTCCTTTTAAGAGTGGGTTTTTAGGGGTGGTTTAAAAAATCGCTCCTTACGTTGAAGCAACAAAACCGGTTTGGAGAAAACCGTTTCTATTGCCATGACTTGTACAAGCGGTTTTAAAACCGCTTTTATTGAATGTTTATAGGAATGGTTGGTATAAACCGTTGCTATTAACCGCTTCTATTTCTTCAGTTTTTAGGAACGGTTTAAAAACCGCTCACATTGACTAGTTTTAGCTATGGTTCGCAACAACCAATGTTATTAATCACTTTTATTGTTTTTAACTTTTAGTAGCGGTTTATAAACCGATCATATTAAATTTTTTTAGCCATGGTTTATTTAAACCGTTGCTATAAACCACTTCTATTGCTTTAAATTTTTTGAGTGATTTTTAAACCACTCATATTTCAAATGTTTAGTAATGGTTTATGTTACTCGATTCTATAAATTGGTTCTATTGCTTTTAATTTTAGTAATGGAATAAAAAACGATATTATTGAATTACATTGAGCAATTTTTATCTTATAAAAAGAATAACCTTAAGAGTAGGTACATACAAATGCTATTAAGTATTGAAAACACGGTTTTTTTTTTAATTATTGTTGGTTTTTAAAGTGTTTGTTGTTGTTGTAAATACATTATTTAATTCCGTCAAAAAAAAAATACATTATTTAATTTAGTATCACGTATGATTTTTTTATTATCATTATAAAAATATATAATAATACGAAAAATGTAAACATTTTTAAACTTCATTTTCTTACTTTTGCTCTTTTTTAATACATTTTTTATAATAAGACCATAAGCCAGGAATGTTACAAAACGAAATTGATCCAAATTCTGATAATTCTGATTAGATTAAACAGATTCTATTTTTGAATTTATGGAAAAAATAAAATTGGCGTTTAAATGAAAAAGCATTGACCCTTATAAGAAAATTGAGTTGTATTTTTATCATTAACTATAACTTTTGATAAAACGACAAATACTCAATCCTATATTTAATATAAGAGCTAAGATCACGTGTTTGATATCCATGGATTATAATAGTGCAATTATTGGAGGATGATCAAAATTTGACGTTTGGGTTTATGGTTGTTTTAAAAGAGATGAATCATACTGTTAATAGAGCTAACAAAACGGATCAGCGGGACGGGGCGGGGTAGGACTAGACAGGATGACTCACTATGTAGACGGGTTAAGAAATTATCAACTCAACACATCTATTTGGCGGTGCAGGGCGGGCCGAGTCGCCAATTTTTAGTTATATTTGTGGGTTGGGGCAGGTTGGACCGCAACCCACCACTTGACGGGACGATTCGGCGCACCATTTAGACGAGTTTAAAATTTGTCAACTCAACCCACTTATATAGTGGGGTGAGATGGACCAACCCAGCGGGTTCAACCCACTTTGAAAACTCTAAATGTTACTACTAATTATAACTTTTGAAAAAAAAAATAAATGTTCGATCTTAAAAATAATGATTTATCAATAATAATAATGATAATAAATATAATAATATACTATATATAAAGTTTGAAGCACTTATACTAACATATTTGGTTTGATAATTTGACATCAATGTCAAATTACATTTTAACCTATAAAAATATTAAAATTCTCATTCATTTATATTGTTGAAGGGTAACAAGTTCATAATCATGACCGTGAGGTAGGTGGCCATGCTGGACCCATAAAGACGGCAGCTAAGGTACTTGAATGTGGGTTTTATTGGCCCAATCTTTTTAAAGATGCGCATGCTTATGTCATTGAATTTTGATAGATGTCAGCGGACAGGTAATATCTCAAACCGTCATGAAATGCCTTTGAATAATATTATTGAGTGTGAGATATTTGATGTGTGGGAAATCGACTTTATGGGACCATTTCCAAACTCTTTTACAAAAAAAATACATTTTGGTCGCCGTCGATTATGTTTCTAAATGAGTAGAGGCTGAAGCTTTGGCAACTAATGATGCACAGGTGGTTTTAAAATTTTTGAAGAAACACATTTTTAACCGGTTTGGTATACCCCATGCAATTATTAGTGATGGTGGCACCCACTTTTGTAACACAATCTTTGAAAAACTTTTGAAGAAATATGGTATCAAGCACAAAGTTTCTGCTCCTTATCATCCCCAAACAAGTGGCCAAGTAGAAGTGTCCAATCGAGAAATTAAGCAAATCTTTGAAAAAAGTGTGAGTACAAATAGAAATGATTGGGCACTTTGACTTGACGATGCATTATGGGCCTATAGGACTGCTTTTAAAACGCCTATAGGCACCTCCCCTTATAGACTGTTATTTGGAAAGGCATGTCATTTGCCAGTTGAGTTAGAGCATAAAGCATATTGGGCTATCAAAGCATTAAATTTTGAATTTGCTGCTGCAGGTGAGAAGGGATTGCTTGAGCTAAACCAATTGGAGGAATTCTTAAATAAAGCATACGATATGGCGGTATCGTACAAAGAAAGGACCAAGAAAATACATGACCGACGCATTCGTCATAGAGAATTTAAGGAAGGGGAAGCAGTTCTTCTGTTTAACTCCAGGTTGCTGCTCTTTCCTGAAAAGTTGAAGTCTAGGTGGTCTGGTCCTTACAAAATCACTAAGGTGTATCCATCGAGGGCTATCGAAATAAAGGATGCAAGAAACGAGTCTTTCACGGTCAATGCTCAGAGGCTGAAATTTCCCGTTCGTTTGAGTTTTTAAAAATTTCTATTTTCGTTTACTTTTGAAAAAAAAATTCAAAAAGGGGTGCACTCGGTCTACTAAATTTAGCGGACCGAGCGCCCATTTTTTTCCATCTTTCTGTTTTTCTAAAACAGGGGTGCGCTCGGTCTGCTTATTTTAGCAGACCAAGCACCCAAAACTCCCCCAACTTTCTATTTTCTTAAATCGGGTATGCGCTCAGTCTGCAAAAAAGAGCAGACCGAGCGCATCGCGCAGAATCTGCAATTAAAACGCTCAATCCCCTTTCCCCTTTCATTTGATTTCTTTACTTCTTTCACTCCAACCCTATGCCGCCTTCTCTCCCTCCTATTTCTCACTTTTCCCATCCAATTCGCAGGTACCTCTCTCTGATTTATCTGATTTCATTCAAGATGGGTCCTAAGAGAGCCAATATTGCCACCTCTCGTGCCTCTCCTTCTTCCTCCACCATTATTGATGGCAAGTTTATCTCCGTGGAGGCGAAAGCACGATATGAAGCCGCCAAGATCAACCGGACTCCGATTCCCAAGAGAGGCATCGATCTATCTGAGAACCTCACTCACACCCTAGGCATCACTGAGCGTGGAAGGAACGAGTTCTGTCGCCAACCTCAAGAGGCCATAATACCATTGGTACGGTAATTCTATGTCAATGCCCCTGAACGTATAGATAACAAAGCTTTTGTGTGGGGTAAGTTCGTCTCTTTCGACCCTGACACTATTAATGCTTTATTGCAAACTCCAGCAGTCGAAGATAGCCAATTCCAAGCGTTTAAGGCTAACCCGGATTATAATCTCATATCTGCTGAACTGTGTTATGATGGTAATGTTTGGAAGGACTCGGTCAAGTTTGTTTCGTTTAAGGAAAAGTTTTTGAAAATTGAGCCGGCTTTGTGGTATGCATTTCTCACCCATAGGATGATGCCGATAACCCACACGCATATCGTGGTGATGAGTAGAGCGTTGTTGTTGTTCGCTCTACATAAAAAAAATGGCCAATCAATGTCGGAACACTCATCAACAAGGAGTTGTACACGTCCATCCGTTCACCGAATATTGGCATTTTCTTTCCGTCTATTGTTTCCGCACTGTGTGTGCGAGCTGGAGTTGTCGTGCGAGACGACGAGGAATGACAACATCCAATGCAGGATATGGACAATTCACTGGTGAAGACAAAGTAAAATTTCAGATTACGAGAGTTCACATCGCAGGGGCAGCCAAGTTTCGGGGCTGGTACCTCTTCGAGCCGTGTACCAAAACCAATGCCAAGTCTTCGCCCTGCAACCGAGACGACCAATGAACTGTATGCTTGGGATCAATACCAGAATGAGTACCAGAAAGTCAATGCTGCCCACTTGGAGTCCAAAGCAGCTATGCTTTGGGCGTTAATCTTTAATGCCGGGATAGATCCTGCTGCCTACCCTACTCCGCCACCATATCCCCCGCCGTTCCATTTCCAATACACTGCTCTCCGAGAGGATTTAGATTACGAGGTCGCTGACGACGACGAGGACCCATAATCAGGGAGTTTTTATTTTCTTTGTTTTTTATGTTTTATGTGTTTTGCATTATCGATTTGTTTGTGTTGTTTTGTTTGTCTAGCATTGGGGACACTGCTACATGTTAGTTTGGGGAGGGTGTCTGTTGTGTATTCATGCATTTTTGTCTGCATTCTGTCTGTGTTTTTGTTTGAGTGAGACGATGAATGGGGGCTGATGATGATATTAAGTTTTGAACTTTGGGCAAAAAAAATGTAGCGACCCTACCCGAATCCACTACCTAATCAGAGTGATTGGCGCAAGCAACAATAATTAAAGCGTTTAAATAACGGATAATTTCAAAGTACAACAAATCCAATCGGCAGAATACAACCGACGATAGAAACAGTGTATAATTCTTTATACAACCAAATCAAAATTAGGGTATCAGAATCCCTAACAAACTACCTCTGCACGGTAGCAACCTCAACCCTGCTGGGAACCACCGGGACCGTCCAGCCTCAGACATGCCCCGCCACAAGGTACACAATACCCAAACATAGGGGCGTGAGCTAGAACGCTCAATACGGTATATAAATACAAATATGAGCATGCACATGACTTTAAAAATCAGGGTTAAATCACTTTACTCATGGCGCCTGGAATACACAGTACCGGGCTAGAGAGCGACTCCACGTGGTACTCGTATATTCCCAAGACACGAATCCTCATGAAGTATCGCCTCGACTGATGGAAACTGTCATGACTCACATCATCCCGATGCAGTCTCCGTAAAAACATATGCATGTGCTAAAAACAGTAAAACATAGCCAATACAGCACATACATCATGCATCACACACATATGTATAAATATCATGCCAGCTATCTCGGTCAGTACTTACGTACCTCTAACACTGCAGGTCAACTCCTAGCACACCCATCTAGGTCCAAATCCTACAAGTCTGCTCTACTGCGTCTACACATGCAAAAGTCCATGCATCACTATAAACGCTCTAAAAGCCTTAACTAAGCTATTTCATACTCCTAAATATTTTTAGGAAGCCAAATTATACCTTCGTCCGTCGTCAGCCCGCTGGTGTAGAATCGCCTCAAAACTTAGGCACGCCTCCGCTACGACGCCGGGATCGCTAGGAAACTTCCGGATTCCCAATAGGATGCCTAAAACTCCGTAGATCTAAGTAAGAAGGTTCGAAAACCAGAGGAGAGGAGGGGAAATCGGTGCACAAAATGAGGGCTCGGACCCCTTATTTATAGATGGCGATCGGAACCTCCGAACCCGGTTCGGACCGTCCGAACTCGATCGAAACCTCCGATCGCACCTTCGGAGCGTCCGATCGCTCAATATTACGTCAGCCATGATGTCACCTTGCTGATGTAAATGATGATGTGTGCCCTGGTCCAGATCGGAGCTTCCGATCTTGCCGACGGAGCTTCCGATCTCGATCGGAGCCTCCGATCTTGGCACGAAGCTTCCGATCCACTTCGAACCGTCCGATTTATCTTGGACTATTTAGGCATAATTTAGTAATTAATTACCTTGATTAATTTCGGGTTACTACAAAAAAAATTAGGATGCTCTTGATTTGACATAAGAAACTGTAGGTTGAACCGTGAATAGATTAAGCACTTGTGTTAAACTAGTGGATTGTAACGAAAGATTCGATGAATTTTTTGTCTATTTGACCATTGAACAGCAATAGGTGGTTTGTGGATCTTAATTGTGTTCTATGAACTTTGACGAGCTGCTACCATGACACCTATGATTTTGGGCGCACCTAGAAAACAATTTTTTTTTTACAACTCCATCCGGGCTTGGACAATGATTGAAATCCTAATCATTGTTCCATAGGTAATTATGCGGGAAAAATGGGGTTGATGCTCCATCCGGGCTATAGACGAGGGGATTTAAAAAAAATTATATCCTCGCTAGTTATAGCTAAGTCAGCGAGTAATTATTGGGGCTAAAGCAATACCGGGTGTAAAATCCGGAGGTGTGTAATCCTTTATCTCAAAGGAGGTGGTTGTGTCTAGAGTCATTAGAAGGAATGGATACTTGAGAGTGAAACTTGCACTGATTTGTTATTGGGTCGCTAAGAAGATTTGAATTGGATTCTGTCTGAGTTGTATGAAACTGGAATGACATTTCACACACACACGTTCACGTTAAACTGAAGGTATATTATGAAAAGTTAAGAGAGGTGCTAAATTTGTGTTGTGTTGTGAAGGGACTTCTCGGAGGCCATGATTCTCACGAATCGTCTTACTTGTTTTAATGTTTGCATTCTTTTGTGTCATCTAATTTTCTTGAGGGCAAGCAAAAGGTTAGCTTGGGGAGGTTGATAGGAGTCATTTTTCCTTGTCTTATTGTTTGTTTTATTGGCATTTTGCTTTCGTTCTTTGTCATCTTGTTAGTGTTTTTCAATTTTTGTTTGCATTTAATGTAATGTTGTGTGTTTTGTTTACTCCTATTGATTTGTGGTTAATTTGGCAGGAAAACGGAAGAAAAAAAATATTTTCGGGCTTCACAGGGGGTGCACTCGGTCTGCAGAAAAGAGCAGACCGAGCGCTGGCATAATTGGAGGAGGCAGAGAGTTGAACAAAATGGAGCGCTCGGTCGGTAGAATTCAGCAGACCGATCGCCCTTGCGTGATTTTTGGAAAACTTTATTTCGTGAGTTTTATATGGAAAGGACTCTGAGGGTACTATATATAGAATATTTTCAAACGTTTTGAGGGTTGGAAAAAAACACAGCGAATCAAGGCTGAGGCGGCTCTGAAGATTGAAGTTTTTTCTTCTCGTTGGGAGTTCTTCTTCTTCACGATTTCTGAACTTTTATGTTAAAAACTTTGCTAGAGTAAATTTTATTATGAGTTGTAGTAGCTAAACTTTATTTTGTTGGAATTTAGGGGATCCTAACCCCGAAACATGTTTTTGTGATTGAATCTTTGGTCAAATTAATTTAAGTTTTATACAAGTATTTGATTTTTTCATGGTTTATTATTCTATGTTGAGGAGTAGCTAACTTTAATATAGATTCGTAGATTGTGAATTGCTGTCGAGAGATAGATTCATGATTAGGACGAGTGATAAAATCCATGGACTTAAAATATGCATAGAGATATGATATTTAGTACATGTTGATAACCATAGACCACCAGGTTGAAAGTTGTAGGAATTCAATGAACACAAAGCAATCAATAATGATAAATAATCAAAGAGATTTGATTGTTTCATTAACTTGAATTAGATTGGCATAAACTCGAGAGAGAGTGTCGATATTTCAGGAGTTCTTGTCAAATTTATGAGTGTAAAAGTAATTTCAATCGTCCAAATTCAATTAAGGGAAGGTGAACCGAGATTCCAACAAAATTTCCTCATATTATATTTTTCTGTGCTAAGCATTGCTGTGGTTTATTTTATTTTCATTCAAGTAATTTTTAAATTGAATTCTTTATTTTATAATTTTAGAATAATCAATGATCAAATTTTCGTTACTTTGGGTAGAGAAATTAAATAATTGAATTATTGTGACGTAGTTCCTGAGGACGATACTCGTACTCAGTACACTTTTCTATAACTTGAGTCGTGCACTTGCGATAATATTGAGCATAAAAGAGAGATAATTATATTGAATTGAAGTGTTAGTATTTTCTCGATCATTTTCTTAGTTTGATGATTCTTACAATGCTTATGTTATAAATATTTTTTAGTTTTAGTGTTTTTTTTTTAAAAAAAATTCAATTCAATTATTTATGTCATTATTTTTAGTTGCAAGAATTTGAAATTTTGATTTTCCCATAAAATAAGTGTATTGATTCTTTTTTTTTGAAAATTTTGACAGTAAATAAAATCAGTGATGAATCTTTTATTAACATCTAAAATACATTTTATATTGTGTTTATATTATATCTCATATCATCGATCCATATTTGTTATTATTTATATATTTATTTTTTTGTATTTGTTTTGTTAGATTTGCTTGTGAATCATGACGAGAAAAATAACTTTAGAATCTGAAAGTTCGACGAGAAAAAAATGCAATAGATTTATTAAATTATACATTGGTGATCGTTAAGTTCATTTTAATTATTACCATTTCATATGTAATATTTTTATTTTTAATAAAAAAAATTATATATATCTTAAATTAGTCTAGGGCCTCCAATTTTCTGGAGACGGCCTTGCTTCGTCCGCCGTTAGCCCGCTGATATCGAAAACCTAGTTTCTACTCTCAACTGGATGCTATTAGTCCAGTACCTCACTTATACTATCGGGCCCTCAATATACTACTGATCAAAGAAGGGAAACTCGGAATTGGTACTTCAAATAACCATCCGAAGACCCCTATTTATAGCCCAAAGATATCGGAAGCTCCGATCAGGATATCGGAAGTTCCGATCTCTGCATGCTTGACACATCACCGGACGCCGGAGATCGGAAGCTCCAATCAGGGGATCGGTCGTTCCGATCTCTGAATGGCATACATATGTCAAACTTCATGGTTTAGTCATCGGTACACATCATTGGAAGCTCCAATCCTGTCTTCGAACCTTCCAAACATGATCGGACGTTCTGATCCTGTGATCGGACGTTCCGATATGCCTTGCTTTTGAAGCCTTCTTTGCTTACGAATTGTGTGTAGTTCGGATCTTTTGAACTTACTTCGGACCGTCCTAACTCATACAGATTTTCAAAGTACACAATTCATATTTTAATCCCATTTATCCCTTGATCACATGCTTTGTAACGCCCCGAATTTATCTTAATTGATTTTATTTGAGATAATCAGAGATTACAGAGTTCAAGAGCTGACTTGATTTTGATCAGGGTCTATTTTGAAATTTTAGGATTTTTCAGGGACTAAAATGCAAATAAGGGATTTTATATAATATCCTAGCATGTTTTTGACTTGTCTTCATCATCTCCACCTCCCTCCCTTAGCCGATTCCTCCATTAGAGATGCCCATAGCATTTCCAAGCTTTCAGATTTCACTCCCAGCTCGATCCGTCCGTTGGAATTTAATTCTGAAGGCAGTTTAGCGATCACGGCATTGTAAGCTTCGTTCTATCGTAAGTTTTTCTTCAATCGAACACTTTCTATTTTTCAGATGTAGTTGGAACTCGATTCTTTTTGGATATGACATTCTTGCGATTGTTCTTATCGTTTATTCTCAGACGGAATTGAAATAGAGCGTCGTTCGGAATTTGTTATGATTTTTCTTGTGATATTCGAAAATTTGAGTTTTAAGATTTGATGGGTTTGTCTCTTTATTGATGATTTGGTATTGTGTTGAGTTGGTATCGATATTATACTGTTGTCTGAGTTTTCGGTTTGATCATAATACAACCGTTATGCCGTCGGTTTGACTTTTGGATTGTCAATCGGTTTGAATTGTTTGAGCCGAGTCTTCGATTGAGTTGTATGTTAATCTCGAGCCTTTATTACTTCTCTTACAGATTTGTTTGAAGGCCGTTGAGTTGCGAGGTTTCAAAAGTTAGATCGTTCTGAAGATTAGAGCCGGTATAGTATCGATTTTTCTTATTATCGATTGAGGAAGTTTGAATGAGTTATGAAATGGAATATTTGTTGTTTTACAGAGTTGAAGCTTGTGAAGCATCGAGAAGAGGCATAAGACGACTTAGACTTGAATGGAACGATTAACTCGAATACGACTTGATTTGAGTGTTCCGGAGAAATCACATACTTGCATGTTATTTAATTACTTGTATTATTGAATGAGTTATGCTTTGCACTTGCATTCATATTGAGCCATTTGAATTCATTCATTTT
Organism: Henckelia pumila; assembly: GCF_033568475.1. NCBI lineage: Eukaryota > Viridiplantae > Streptophyta > Magnoliopsida > Lamiales > Gesneriaceae > Henckelia > Henckelia pumila. The sequence continues at coordinate 6,307,416 of NC_133121.1, read as the reverse complement.
GATTTAGACGATCTGAGAATTATAGTAGGGGGCATTGGCAGGATATTAACTGCAATGATCGACTTAACCCTCTATAGTTGCTTTAGAGTCTAGATGATTGAATTATATACTATCCACCCTGAGTGGAGAGTCGGTGCGATTTGTGTGATAGTTCATCCTCGGGATCCCAATAGAGGAAGAGAAGAGCTGATTACCTTTTGATTATCCAGACTTGATAATCTCATATTTTAAAGTCATGCATTTCATTTTAGATTCCTTCTTGAAGTACATGACTGAGATTTGTGTATCATGCTTGAGATTATATATCATTAGTTGATATATTGAATGATATTGCATGTTTTTTGCTTATACTGGGAATGTTATTTTCATCGGAGTTATTCGGCTGTTGTCTTTTTTTGTATTGTAACTTGGCAACAGGTAGGGCAGGATCGAGCCAGAGGCAGCGTGGCTAGATTGGGATTGTGAGAGATAGAAGTGAGGGCTTGGTTTAGAGTCGATTATGTATTCGAACTCGATTTGTACTTTGTGATGTATTTTGAATTATAACTATTAGAACCGATGCATGTTCTACTTTTCGAATACCTGAACAACCCTAGAACTTCATGTATTGTATTTTGACAGCTTGGTGTATCAATGCATGTTTATATTTAGTTGGTATATGGTTTTTGCACTTTCCCAAGCTTTAGTTTTGCTTTTTGGGAGTGTTTTTCAGTGCAGGTTGAAGGGGCAGCGCGCCCGCGGGACTTGAGGAGCGCCCGCGCCTCCCCTGGGCATGGAATTTCGCATTTTGCGAAATTACGGCGTGCCCGTGCCTGAGGTTCGAAATTTTTTTTTTTAAAAAAATTTGTTGTTTCGTGACGTGATTTTGCGTCGCCAAATGTCCGATTTTGCGTCGCCAATTGTGCTGGATTAATTTTATGTTTTCTTTGGTGAGATTAGATGATTAGAATCAAGGTCCTCACATGCTTAGTAACCCATTAATCATATTTATCATTTTATTAACTTACAACAGGGTATGGGTTACTACATTCTCCCCAACTTAAGAAATTTTGTCCTCGAAATTTAATTCTAGGTAACAATCAAGGAATAACTAACCACATTTATTCATTCAAAGATATTGTACATGTCATATATATACTCAAAACATACTATACATGTCAAACGTATCAACATGATACATAGCAAACAACTTAGGATGTTATGTCCGCATTTGGCTCTCAAGTTTTCAAGTTGCTTTTTCAACACCTCTACGTTGCCATTGTACCATTACCAATGGTATGCGTTTATTTTTGAGGACGTTCTCTTTCATGTCAAGAATCTTAAGTGGTCGTTCCACGTATGACAAATCAGGTTCAATCTGAGCATCAGTCGGAAGTAGCACATGCGACTCGTCAATTATGTATTGTCGAAACAATGATACGGGGAAGACATCATGGATACTAGATAGATATGGCGGTAAAGCCAGTAGATAAGCCACATCTCCTACCTTTTCCAGTATCTCAAATGGTCCAATGTAACGTGGTGACAACTTGTCTTTCACGTCAAAATGCATTACCTTTCAAAAAGGGGATACCCGAAGAAAAACATGTTCTCCAAACTCAAAATGCAATGGACTTTGATGGATGTTGGAATAAATTGCTTTCCTGTCTTAGCAGCTCCAATACGTTGTTTGATCAAATCTATCTTGTCCACAACTTGTTGTACCAATTCTGTTCCAGTCTTAAGCATGCAATTAGCTTAATATAACAAAAATAATTCAAACTTAAACAGAGTTTATTGCGCGGAAACTAAAATCCCATAATTACAAGCCTTAACTAAGCTAACACATGCTCATATAAATTAAATAGGATTCTCAGATCATACCTTCGTTCGCCGTTAGCCCGCTGATATCGAAAATCTAGTTTCTACTCTCAACTGGATGTTATTAGTCCAGTACCTCACTTATACCATTGCGCCCTCAATATAATACTGATCAATGAAGGGAAACTCGGAATTGGTACTTCAAATAACTGTCTGAAGACCTCTATTTATAGTCCAAACCTCTGCTGAGATCGGAAGTTCCGATCTCTGCATGACTGACACGTCATCGGACGACGGAGATCGGAAGCTCGGAGCAGGGGATCGGTCTTTCTGATCTTTGCATGGAAAACTTCATGGATTAGTCACCGGTACACATCATCGGAAGCTCCGATCCTGTCTTTGGACTTTCGAACACGATCGGACGTTCCGTTCCTGTGATCGAACATTCTGATCTACCTTGATTTCGAAGCCTTCGTTGCTTCCGAACTGTGTGTAGTTAGGATCTTCCAACTTACTTTGGACCGTCTGAACTCATACAACTTTTTGAAGTCCAGAATTCATATTTTTATCCCATTTATCCCTTGATCACATGCTTAATTAGTAATCCCTTAATCATATTTATCATTTTATTAACTCAAAACAGGATATGGGTTACTACATAATCACAACACACGCACATGAGAGAAAGGATCGAGAGATACAAGGGCTGAACACAGTTGATGAATTGGAAGCACAAATCAAGCATGAAGACGAAGACGGCGCAATCTGGGGACATGCAAGGATGCTACTTTGGATTCGTTCTTCTTTCCCTTTTCTTCTTAAATTCTGGAATTTAATGTCTAAATTTCTAAACATGATTTGTGTTTGTTTAGATTGCGTAGATTGCATCATGAACTAAACTTTTAAGTCTAGAGGATGATGTAGCTTAGTGGAGACGACTTTTATGACTTTTTGATTTATTGGATTGAATTTCCTTAATTTAATTGTATTTTCTAGAATTGATTGTTTTTCAATTACCTGATCAATAATTGAGTTGTCATATTTATTTGAAATTGGTACTCGGAAGAGGGGATTTTGAATAGGACCAATACAAAATACACTGTTAATGTTTATATAGTTCGGGAAGGAGTATAAATTTAACAGAGCTTGTATAAGAACATCGTTTTATCACATATCATTATGCTTAGATTTTTAATTGGAATATTGGAATCAAAGTTTATTTGATACATTCTATTTGTTGATCGGGATAGAGAAATAGAAATACTTAAGCGTTCTTGGTTATTGAATGAATGGAATTCATGAGCATAAATTAATTAGAAGAAGTCGTTGTCGAAGCTAAGTGAAATCAAATCCTCTAGATATTTTTTCTCAGTGATTTTTATCTCAAGTGTGTGATTTTCTTATCAGTTTATCTTAATTATTTAAGTTTGAACAACAAAGTCCTCTTATTTAATTTTCTAGATAAAATTTAGCCTATTTTAGTTACAAGCACTAATATAATTTTCAAGCATACTCCTCGTGAAAACGATACTCTATTCACTCTATATTACAATTTGACAACCGTGCGCTTGCAAGCAAGAAATTACGCAACTAAAAGTTTCCACAAACGCTACCCACTTGGCATGTCTCTTGTTAACTTTTTGTTGTCCCTGAAGATGCTTCAAAGATTCATGATCCATGTGAATCACATACTCTTTTGACCTCAAGTAGTGTTGTCATGTCTCAAGCACTCTCACCAATGCATAAAACTCTTTATCACAGGTAGGATAATTCAATGTTGCTCCACTCAACTTTTCGCTAAAATATGTTACTGATCTTCCTCCTTGCATCAAGACACCTCCAATTCCTACACCTAATGCATCGCATTCAATTTCAAAAGTGTTAGTAAAATCAGGCAAAACAAGTAAAAAAACATTAATATAATTAATTTTTGCTTAATAGTATTAAAAGACTTCTCTTGCTCCTCGCACCAATGGAATGGAACGTTCATTTTGATCACCGCGGTCATAGATGCCGCCAAAGTGCTGAAATCTTCCACAAATCTCCTATAGAAACTTGCAAGCCCATGAAAATTTCAAACTTGATCAATAGAAGTAGGCGTTGGCCAATCTGAAATATAACTAAACTTTTCTTCATCAACTCTAACCCTTTGAGCACTCACAACAAAGCCAAAAAACACAAGCTCTTGTGTACAAAATACACTTTTTCAAATTAGCATATAAATGTTCAGGTCTTAATGTGATTAGTACAATTCTCAAGTGTTCAACATGTTCAATCAAATTCTTGCTATACTCTAAAATATCATCAAAGTAAACCACAACAAATTTCCCAATATGTGCACACAAGGCATGATTTATTAAGCTCATAAAAGTACTCGGTGCATTACTTAATCCAAAAATCATGACCTACCAATCATATAATCCATACTTAGTTTTAAAAGCAGTTTTCCATTCATCACCTTCTCTCATTCTAATTTGATGGTAACCACTTTTAAGATCAATTTTACTAAAAAATACTAGAATCATGCAACTCATCTAACATAACATCAAGTGTAGGCATGTTGTAAACTAGAGGTGGATATCCAAAACTTACTTGTGTCAAAAATATTGGGACAACAATTCGAGTCTTTTTGTTATTAAATTGAGGGTACGATTCGTATATCATCGTGTTTGCTTGCCATGCATATAAGATTCATATGCACTTAGCATATGCACATGTTAGACAAGAAAAATTAGAGCCAAAAGTTTTAAAATGCATCTTCATTGGCTATCATTCAGGGACAAAGGGATATAAAGTCTGGAACTTGGAGCAGAATGGACCTAGTTTTTTTAACACTAGGATGTTACTTTTGATGAAATTAAAATGGCCTATTTTCTGTCAAAACCAAATATACAAGTGACAGAAAAAGTTATCCCTGTTTCACAAGTTGGGGTGGAGAGTCTAAGTCAGGAAAAAAAAGACTCAACTCACACAAATGAATCTACACAAAGACAAGAAGAAACTCAAATAGAAACTGGTACTGAAGAGGACATCAGTCAATACATGTTAGCAAGGGATATGAGAAGAAGACAGATCACACCACCTCAAAGGAATGCAGAGGCTGATATGATATCTTTTGCCCTTAACATATCAGAATAGGTGGAGTGTGAAGAACCATCATTCTATAAGGAATCCATGAACTGTAAGAGCAGAGACAATTGGTTGGAAGCAATGAATGAAGAGATTGATTCATTACATAAGAACAATACTTGGGATCTGGTGAAAATACCTACAGGACAAAGGGTTGTAGTGTGTAAATGCATCTTCAAGGTTAAGGAAGGTGGATCAGAGCATTCAAAGTTAAATTTAAAGCAAGGTTGGTGGAAAAGAGTTTTTTACAGCAGGAGGGAGTCGATTTTAATGAAATATATTCTCCAGTTGTAAAACATGCATCTATAAGAATCATGCTAGCCTTGGTCACTCAACGAACTTACAATTAGAACAACTCGATGTTAAAACAATCTTTCTTCATGGAGAGCTTAAAGAAACCATCTACATGGAGCAACCTCAAGGATATACAATTGTTGAAAACTCAAATAAGGTATGCTTGTTGAAGAAATCTCTTTATGGTCTTAAAAAAAGTCCAAGGAAATGGTACAAGAGATTTGATGAATTCATGACACACATTAAATTCAATAGAAGTAGTTATGATAGTTGTATATACATGAAAGAAGAAGAAAATAAATCTAAAACTTTCTTACTTCTGTATGTCGATGATATGCTAATTGTCAGGAAACATAAGACAGAACTACAAACTATTAAAGGACTGTTGAAATCTAAGTTTGATATGAAAGAATTGGGAGAAGACAGAAAAATTCTAAGAATGGAAATAAACAGAAACAGGAAAGATAGACCAAGTCAAAACACATATATCAGAAAGATACTTCATTGGTTTAGGACGCATGAATCTAAGGTGGTTACCACTCCATTAGGACAACACTTTAAACTCTCAAGTGAGCAGTCACCAACAGATAAAATAGAGAGGGATCTTATGAAAGACACAACTTATGCTAGTGGAGTGGTGGTGTGATGTATGGGATGGTCTGTAATAAACCATATTTATCATATACAATGAGTTTTGTATCAAGATTCATGGCTAATCTAGAAAGTTGGACTGGGAGGCCCTGAAGTGGGTGATTAGATACTTGAAAGGAACAACAGATGTAGGACTCTTGTTCAAGCAACAAAGTAAATTGACAAATCCTTTGGCTGGATTTGTTGACTCAGATTTTGTTGGAAATCTAGATACCATGAAGTCTCTAACCGGTTTTGTGATACTTTATATGGCACAACCATAAGTTGGAAAGTCTCTCTTCAGTCAGTGGTTGCTCTGTCAACAACAGAAGCAAAATATATAGCACTAACCGAAGGCATCAAAGAAGCAATGTGGCTTAAAGGTATCTTGACAGAATTTGGTATTGAACAGGAGATTTTATCAGTGTATTGTGATAGTCAGAGTGCAATACATCTCACAAAACATCAGATATTCCATTAAAGGTGCAAACACATTGACATAAAACTGCATTTTGTGAGAGATGTGACAGCAGGAGGCAAGATCAAGGTGGAAAAGATTTCAACACTTGACAATCCAGCTGACATGATGACAAAAGTGTTACCAAAAATGAATTTCAAGTAGTGCTTGAACTTACTAAATACAGTACCAAAGAAATAACAAGAAAGGGGATGAGGACAACAGATTATCTTAGAGACAAGGTGGAGAATTAATGAGGAATGTGTCTCTCAGGATAACCAAATTGCTTAGCCAATTGTGGACTGGATTAATGGAGATAAATCACTAAGTTTAAGTCATACGGACACTAAGTTTAAGTCATACGGAGTCAAATAAGATCAAAGTTAGTTGATCAAATTTGAGGCTAAGCATGGCTTTTTGAGAAGGTTTGGTGGAATGAAACTAGGTTTGCTTAATGGTCTGGTTCGGATCGGAACCGAACCAGACCCAACCCAATAAACCCGGAACCAGATCCGATAAGTAGGAACCGGACTCGGAACCGGGACCAATCTATTACTTAATGGATTGAACTGGTTCATATAAATATGAACCGGTTCGTTCGGTTCCGGTTCCTGAACCGAATCCGGATAAAACCGGATCCGACCCGGAACCGGTCAGAAATAAAAAAAAATAAAAAAAAGAAAATTGCCAACGGCTACAAATTATAGCCGTTGGCAATTGTACCATCAGTAGCCGTGGCTACTGATGGTTTAATTCAATTGCACTTTGGCCCCCAAATTAGGGGGCCAATTAAAAAAAAATTTATTTTTTAAACCCTAAAATTAACTATAAATAGTAGATAGTTTTTATCATTTTGACACAACAATTTGCTCTCAATTCTCTACTCTACTTGCTCCATAATTATATCTCAAATATATACTTATTTAAATTATAATTTCTTTATAATTATATCTCAAATATATATTTATTTAAATTCTACTTTCTCTACAATCAATGACATCATCTTCACAAACAAGAGAGACGAAGCTGAAAGCGGGGGAGACGATTTAGAAACAAATATATAGTTTTTTTAAAAAAATACAAACCGGCCGGAACCGGACCGGAACCAGCCTGGAACCCATAAAAATGGGTTCCGGTTCGAATTGGTTCCAAGCTTTTAGCTTGGAACCGGAACCGGGCTGGTTCATGACCGGTTCCGACCGGAAGGACCGAAATCGGCCGGAACCGGACCGCCGGGACCGTTAAGCATGCCTAAATGAAACAAAGAGAAGGAGTTTCTTCATCTGTAAAGACCAAGCAAAGGAGATACAAGGAAATCCAATAGGAGAAGGAATTAGAGTCCCTATGTAACAAGGAAACATCTAATTGTTTTCTTTAGTCTAAAAGTCCTTTTCTATATAAAGCTTGTATTGAGACTTTCTTAGGGGCATCTCGGATCAATAAAAAGATTTCTGATGTTCTCCGTGGATGTAGGCTATTAAAGGCCGAACCACGTAATCTTGAGTGTGTTCTTTATTTTCTTGATTATCTTGATTGCATATCATTCAACCGAGATCTTGTTTATATCAATTGTTCATTAGCAAACACTGATATTGTATTGATCTTGATTGGTTGGTTCTACTATTCTAACAGATCTTGCTAAACTTAGAGCTCAACTGATCGAGTCTCAACTTGGAGCTCATATAAGTTGTTTGAAAAAATAATTGTCAAACAAATTTAAAGAACTTATAAGCTCTAAAACATCTTAATTATAAGCTATTTTCAAGAGTTTATAACCTCTGTCAAACATACTCATAATATACAAAAGTAAATTCCCTAATCTCGAACGTATTTCATTGGGTAATATGCAAATTAAGTAGAGGGGTTTGGATATATATATATATATATATATATATATATATATATATATATATATATATGATCCCCTGCACTCTAAGGTGCAGGAAATTTATGTGCGACCACTAAAACCCGGTACCAGATTTTAGTGTTTTTTATTTGTATCACTAAAACCCTAGAGTGAAGGGGATCAAAATTATATATATATATATATATATATATATAAGTGGAGATATACAAAAAATAATAAGAATTTCGGGATCGTTCAAAATATTTTATAGTTGAATTTTTTTAAAAAAATATGATTAGGATATGTTGTCAGTGATTTATTGTATTTTGATTATATATAAATATAACATTTAACATGTTTAATTTTTAATAATTCATGCAAACGAAACTTGTTTTTTTGAGGAAAATATAAGATGACTTGGAGTGTAGGATTTCATCCCGAGTTTTGGACATAAATTTGGATATAACAGTAAATTGATGTCCGGTCCGGTCCGGTCCGGTCCGGTCTTTAAACTCAAATGTGTTATTAATATTAATATTTACTTAGTACAAAAAAAATCATATATTTGTATCAGATCTAACACATTTGGTACTCAAATATCATATATTAGTACCGTATTTCCAATGTTTTGTACCGATTTACATCCAAAGAAGACAAATGTGTCAATATCAATATTTTCTTACATGTGTGAGTACTCAAAAATCATACATTAATACCTGATTTGAAACATTTGATACTCAAGTATCATGTATTAGTACCATACTTTCAATGTTTTATACCGACTTTAATCCGAAAAAATCATGTGGGCCCAGAGAGTGCAAACAACTATTTTTTTTTGACAAGGACTGATTATATTAATGCATGTGAGTTTGGGTATAGAGAATAAACACCAATTTACGCATAAATTAATTATTTGTGAGACATTCATGAGAGTGGCTTGGACATTTATTTATATCAAGAAAGTTTACATGCATGCACCTTTAAAAAAAAGAAAGTTTACGTGCAATAAAAGCAGCAGAGTCCCCAATAATCGATATATTTATATTTTCACGTAACCGACACTAAATCAGTAGCCATTTTTTCTTGAAACAATATATTTGTTAATTAAATCTCTAAGTTTTGGTGATAAGAAATAATAAATTATTATTGTAGATCTTTATGCCTTTTTTGTGTAAAGTAGGTTGTCGACCGCTTGTTTTGAAGATCTCTCGTCCGATCGTGAGAATTCATTCACTTGATTGCATGCAATAGTCAGCACTCGTCTGCAGGGGCGGTTCTAAGAAAAACGAGGCCCTGAGCAAAGTTTAAACTATGGGCCCTTTGGTATTAACTTGAAAATTTATATATATATCGAATAACATAATTAAAATAAACCAAAATACATAAATCAATAAAGTACACAAATGAAAGAAGGTTTAAATAATTTTTCAAAATATTTTAATCAATAAAAATATTATTTAAAATTGGTTCTTCTTATGTTTTTTGAAACAAAATCATCAATTATGTCGTCATAACATATATCTTCCAATATGTTTTTTTTATGCAGAGGATCGTCAAATAATTTGGTTTTTCTTGACACATTGTGGTTCTCAAATAAAATTTCAATAATTTTAACTTGAAAAAACTTTTCTCAACTGATAATACAATCACAGGAATAGTCAATAAAATTTGATACGCAACCACGATCATAGGAAAAATATTCATTTTCAGACCTGCAATCATCGAATTTTCAGAATCTATGTGAAATTACAAAAAAATATTAACATCTTACCTTAAACCAAAATAATGTGAACAAAAATATTAAATCAAAATAAGATTAAACAATATATCAAAATTCAAAAATAAAATAAATTTGAACAAGAGTCTTCTAATTCATACCTTGGTTCGTTTTGTTGAATGTGTTTGTGTATTTTTGTAAATTTTGTATTTCTCTATTTTCTGAATTCTTAAACTATTGATAATCAATTCACATAATCGCACGCAACTACAAACTAACAAAAGGGCAAAGTATTATCCAAACTCTCAAAATTAAAAACTCAAACCTTTATTTTATGTGGATGAATTTTGTGTGAGAACATAATTTATAAATTTATATATAAATAAATATATATAATAATTTTTTTAAAAAAATTTGGGGCCCCACCTGGGCGCGGGCCCTAGCTGACCAGGGCCAGGGCCGCCCCTGCTCGTCTGGTTTTAAGAAGTATTTTTGAGGAACATATAAGATGACTTGGAGCATAGGATTTCATCAGGAGTTTTGGATATAAATTTGGATAAATTAATTAGGTTCCGTTTGACGTGTATTTTAAAAACGCTTTTAATGTTTTATAAGTGTAAAAAACTTAAGATATGTGTTTGGACAAGATTTTTATAAAATGTTTTTGAAAAATATTTTTTAAAAAGTGTTCTCCAAGTATAATTTTTAAAGAACAATTGAAATGTGTTTTTAGATGTTTTTAGAATTGAACAATGGAAGGCAAGGAAGACAACATTATTTTTGAAATGTTAAAATATTTTTATAGAATATTTGCTCAAACATATATTTATTCTTAAAAAAACTTTTAAAACATTTTATAAATAATTTTTGAGAAACATTTTTATAAAAATATTTTAAAAGTACTTGTCCAAATGTAACCTGAAAGAGTGGGTGCCCAGTGAGCCAACTTGTGGCTATGGGCTTTGATGACTCTTTGTACAAACGATCTTTTGTTTAATGTAATTTACATTTTTATTAATGGCAATGACTTTATCTTTCTTCATATTGTTATATTGTGATATACTATTGTTGTTTTGATAAAGACCTTGAATATACTATAGTGTATGTAAGATGTGGTAGAACATGGGGATGTCTATCATGAAATACATCTTATAGTCACTGTATATTCTAAACTGTTCCTAGTCGATTGAGCCGTCCGATAATAAGGATAAGGATCGCTCGAGTTTGAGACTAGCATTTGCGATGCGGAGTACCACGTTTCATTGGTAGGGAACATGGAGATGTTCGAAGCATGCAAATGGATATTCATAGGATGAATAATCGAACTACCCTATCCGGACTTTCCAAGTGGTTATCACTTATCGAGTGGATAAAGTCCGCGGTTTTGGTTGTACACCATTAGTCCTTACTACTTGAAACATCATGGAGACTCTATATGCTAGTACTGTGCTTTGACTCGTTTACCGACTCTATGGGGGTCATCAGGTGTCGGGATTGGGTACAGTTACAACACATATAGGAGTCGATGCATTGTTGTCAAGGATTCACCACATACTTGCGAGTGTGGATATCCTATGCGATCTGAGGAGATATTAGTGTGACGAATCTCTGGCCAGAGTACTTGATGTGATTTAAGAAATGGTTTCTTAGTAGCACATGCGATGTCACTAATTTGATCTTCAAGATGTATTGCATAGTTATCGAATCTTGAGCGACTCTCGATATACCAATGGTTGTTGATTCGATCGGGATATATGGATGAAGGGACCGTACTGTACGCTAACCAAAATCTACTGGTTCTTGTAGGCACTATCAGTGATACCTAGGGAATCATGGGGCGATGTTGCTAGGCGCTTTACCATGATTCGATGGGCAAGTCGGAAATCGTTGTTCCGAGTCACAAGGAGTTGTGAGCCCACGGCTAGCTGTATCCCTGAACCATTGAGGGTCACACAGTGTAATGGAGTTTTAATCCCCGTTGAGATAGTTAAATTTAAAGAGTTAAATTTAATGAATAAAGAAGTTGGACTTCTTAAATAAGAGTAAGGGAGTAGGATTTCCTAAAATGACATAGGGATGTACATTTTTGGAAACCACTGAATTCGGATTCAAGAAAATTTATCTTGACTTTAAAATGTGCAGAAATGGTTTCTGTGCACATTGGTAAAATCGGTTTATCAATCGGAGTCACGATGAATTTTATATTAATTTCTGAACATGCGGGCTTTGCTTGTCGGGCCTCAACTTATGACTAATGGGCCCTAAGGTGTTAGTGGCCTGCATTATAAATAAGTTATTGCAGTACAGAAATTACACACAACTGGTCATAATTTTGAGAGCAAAATTTCGAAAACCCTAGCCTCCTCTCTCTCAAATATTTCGGCCGCCCCCCTCCCTTCTCTGCGTGAGAAATTCCGGTCTGTGATTTTGAATTGCAGTCTGGAATAGCGAATCAAATTCGTTTATTCTCTTCGTAGAAAACTTCTGATAGATTTTCTAGTGCAATCTATCAGAGGGATTAAACCTCCATTCGTGGACCTGATTGAAGGACAGAATATTCATCAGTTCCAGGGAGATACAAGAAGCGCAGAGAAATCTGTGTGGTGTCCAATAATCTCGCTTCGAGATTGAAGGTAAAAATTACATAACAGTTATTTAATTTTTACACACACTTATAATTTAATCGTTAAACGGTTGATACCCACACTATGGAATTGTTCCATAATAAAATTTTTGAACTTCCGCTGCACCGGGTATCAATCGTGATTGATCTGAACGCCAGTTTTCCAACAGTGGTATCAGAGCCAGGTTGCTCAGATCAAACGATTAAATTAATCGATTGTACAAAATTTTTGAGTCTCGGTTTTTGAAACAAAATAAATATTTTTAAATAAAAATTTTTTTTTTTTTCGGGGCAAAACCCGGGCAGCGATTGGATCGCTGCCCGGTGGGGCAGCAATTGTTGCTGCCCCGGGCGGCGCACGGCGCCGCCCAGGGGCGGCACCAGGCGCCGCCAGGGCAGCGAGAGTCGCTGCCCTAAGGGGGCAGCCGGGCTGCCCCCGGCCCGCGCCCGCGCCCACGGGTGCGGGCCGGCCCGGGAGTGTCCCGGGCGGCCCGCGGGAAAAATTAAATTTTTTATTTAAAATTAATTTTAATGTGTTAAAATTTTATTTTTTGTCCGGTCAAAAATTGTTTTTGATTGGTTCACGAGATTTCGGATCGAATTGTTCGAGTCCGTAAATTTTAAAATTGATTTTTGGGTAAATTTGAATTTTTGGAAAATTTTAATATTTTATCCTTAAATTGAATTTTGAAATCAATTATTTTGGTACAATTGATGATAAGATTTGATCTTATGATATATTAAGTAAAATATGATTTTATCTATAAAATTGGATTTTGTAGATAAAATATGATTTTATTTGATAAAGAGATAAAATATGATTTTATATGTGAAATAAGATTTTATATATAAAATATGATTTTATCCTGTTTAATTTTGAATTGTCATATGCATGATATCCAATAAATTAATTTTGAATTAAATGTTATTGGATAAGGATGATCGATTGCCATGACCAATTTTGTAGGTGTATGTTAGGAATTTACATTTGTTTTTATTGTTGTTGGTTTTATTAATGGGCCTGGTTTATGGCCCAGTATGAATGTCATATGTAATAAAAGTGGGCTTGGTTTATGGCCCGTTCCCACCCCTAAAAATGTATCCCCTACTTGTCATTGTTATTTATTGTAAATACATTAGATTTAGTGGGAGATCAAGATTTGAAGATGGTGGGCCCAGCAGACAATAAAGACAGAAGAAATGTAAATTGGAAGCACATGTAATAGGATTGCATTGCATACTGCATATTACCTAGGATTGGACTAAGACTCGTGATTGGCAACCACGGGTCAATTAGAAATGGAATCGATCATCCTATATAATATGATATTATGATTGTATGCATGTTTTAGACATAATTGCGTGAATCCGGCAAGCATGCAATAATTTGAAATTGATGAGACAAATTTTTATAATTAAAAATCCCTCATTTTAAATATGATTTAAAATTGATATCAAGATAAATAAAGGAAATTTAAATTTGTTTAAATGTTCCTACCTTCCATCAACGATCAATGTATGTGATGCTACCCGCGGATACGGTCCGGCTCATATTATTGGGGGGGCCCGTCCGTCGGAAAGCTGTACATTGGATCGACAAATGTTGTAAGTTGGGTGGAACTCCCATGGGATCGGCTCATATTATTGGGGGATCCACATGGCGACCGTCCATCACAACTTAATATTGATGGGTCATCTTGACATGTCACTTTAAACGGCGTCATATTATTGGGCCCTTATTGGACATGAGGTAAATACATGGGGGTTGCTTTGGAAGCAATTGGGCTCTACCTTTTGAGAATTATGGTTGGCTGATATTATTCGGGACCATAAGTTTGTCAATTGGACTCCATGTTCTCACTAAGGAAAAGTTTCCCGTTTTCACTAGAGGGTGGTGAAATCGTTAAAATAGTGGGAGTGAGATTCATAAAATTAAATTCACCTATTTTATGTCTTAGTAAATTATTTAAACAATCATTGATATATGTCTGTTTTTCTTTTCAGTATTTCATACAATGAATTCGCGTAATCCATTATTCTCGATCCTCGAACAAAACAAGTTAACTGGCGCAAACTATACGGAATGGTTCCGGAAGTTGAAGATTGTCTTGACTTCGGAGAAGATGCTCTACGTGTTAGAGAAATCACCTCCGAAGGAAGCACCAGCTGACGTAAGTCCGGAGGAATTGGCCAAACTTGATGCATGGTGGGACCATGACATCAAGACCAAATGCTATATGCAAGCCTCGATGTCTGATGAACTCCAGAGGCGATTTGAGGACACCGTGAATGCTGCTGACATTCACGCTCAACTCAAGGAACTTTTTGGGGCTCAATCGAGGGCTGAAAGGTTCGCTACTGTTAAGGAGCTAATGACGTGTCGCATGCGTGAAGGGACTTCGGTCCGTGATCATGGGGTACGAGTGATTTGGCTCATACAAAAGTTAGCGACCCTTGATTTGGTGTTGGAGCATGAACTCAACGTGGATTTACTGCTTCTGTCTCTTCCTTCTTCGTTTGACGGATTTGTGGTAAATTTTAATATGAACAAGATAGAGGCCACCCTTGAAGAGATGGTCAATATGCTTGTGACATATGAATCCACACTAAAGAAGGATAAACCAGCTTTCTTGGTGGGCTCCTCATCTTCTACTAAGAAGGGGCCAAGTACGAAGGGCAAGAAACGTTCTGCCCCACCCAAGAAAGTCGAGCCCGAGAAGAAGCACAAGACAAAGGCTTCAAACAATGGAAAATCCAAGGATGTTTGCCATTACTGCAAGAAGCCCGGTCATTGGAAGCGCAACTGCAAGGAATATCTAGAGCAGTTGGGAACTGCAAAGGGTATGTTCTATATTGAAATAAACATTTCACTTAATACTACTTCTTGGGTATTGGATACCGGATGTGGATCTCACATTTGCAATGATTTGCAGGTGATGACAAGAAGTCGCAGGCTTAGAATGGGTGAGACCCAGCTGAGGCTCGGGAATGGTTCCAGAGTTGAAGCTACAACCATTGGAGATGTTTGTTTAATTTTGCAGAATGGTTTTAAGTTATTTTTAAGAGATGTTTTATTTGTTTCGGATTTAATTAAAAACATTATTTCTGTTTCTATGCTAGATAGAGATGGTTATTCTTGCAATTTTGTGAATGGGATTTGCAATATTTACAAGAATGAATGTTTGATTGGAAATGGACAACTTGAAAACGATCTATACAACTTAAAACTAAAAGACGTTCCAATAAATTATATTGATAAACCGGCAATATTTTGTAAATTATATTGCTTGTCGGGCCTCAACTTATGACTAATGGGCCCTAAGGTGTTAGTGGCCTGCATTATAAATAAGTTATTGCAGTACAGAAATTACACACAACTGGTCATAATTTTGAGAGCAAAATTTCGAAAACCCTAGCCTCCTCTCTCTCAAATATTTCGGCCGCCCCCCTCCCTTCTCTGCGTGAGAAATTCCGGTCTGTGATTTTGAATTGCAGTCTGGAATAGCGAATCAAATTCGTTTATTCTCTTCGTAGAAAACTTCTGATAGATTTTCTAGTGCAATCTATCAGAGGGATTAAACCTCCATTCGTGGACCTGATTGAAGGACAGAATATTCATCAGTTCCAGGGAGATACAAGAAGAGCAGAGAAATCTGTGTGGTGTCCAATAATCTCGCTTCGAGATTGAAGGTAAAAATTACATAACAGTTATTTAATTTTTACACACACTTATAATTTAATCGTTAAACGGTTGATACCCACACTATGGAATTATTCCATAATAAAATTTTTGAACTTCCGCTGCACCGGGTATCAATCGTGATTGATCTGAACGCCAGTTTTCCAACATAACCTTAGTTGTGAGACATTCATGAGCGTGGCGTGGACATTTATTTGATATTTATTATTTATATCAAGAAAGTTTACATGCAATAAATGTAGCAGATTCCCAATAATAGATATATTTATATTTTCATGTAACCGACACTAAATCAATAGCCATTTTTTTTAAAAAAAATATATTTGTTTAATCCTTAAGTTTTGGTGATAACAAAATAATCAATTATTATTGTAGATCTTTGTGTCTTTTGTGTAAAGCAGAATGTCGACCGCTTGCTTTGAAGATCACTCGCCCGGTCGTGAGAATTCATTCGCTTGGTTGCATGCAATAGTCAGCACTCGTTTGATCTTAAGAAGTAAATCACTCGATAGACTACCATAACAAGATCTACTCGTATATTTACCATCTCAATGTGTTACCACCATAACGTTTGGTCATTCACAAGCCAAATTGTTCCAGTGAGCCAAACTGAGTTACCAGGACTGGACAATGCAAGACTGATCTACCCAAACTGAACATGTAAACTGATGATATCAACTGGACATGTCAAACTGAAGATATCAGTCTACCTCTAATTGGATAGAGTTCCCCTTACATAGCTAACACCGCAAAGCTACAGAGCCACAGAGTACCTTCATGTCAGAGAAGTACGAGGTAACAGACAAAACAAGATAACAACCACAATTTGAATTGAGAGAGCCGTTACAATCCCCTTATAAATAAAGATCAAAGGAAGTTTGAAGAAGTTGTCGGCTTTAAGAAGAACTCACAAAGAACATTCAAGATATCAAGAGGTAAACTGAACTCTTTTAGTTTACTCATAGACATTCAGTTGAGAAGTTCAAGCTTACATCGAAGATTATATCAAGAACCGAAGAACACAAGTACACGCATCAAGCATATCAGATCAGTTAATGAAAGGAATTTTATTCCTTGATATTTTCGGTCCTTAATTTATTTATAATTATAAGATTTTGCTTTCTAGACAAGATCAAATATTTGGTAAATATATTGTGTATATCTCGAATATGTTATGTTATATATTTGCCAAGCTTAAATCGGATCTTGATAAGGTGATTATTTGATATAATATAATTCGATATTATCAAGATTTGATTTGCAAGATTTGATAGAGTTTATTTCCTACTAAAACATGTTTCCTTATTTATGTAGGACTCTATCTAAGGAAACCTTCAAGACTTGGATACTATTCTATAAAAGGGGTTTTCACGCACAAGAAAAAAAAAAATAAAAAAGGCTTCAGACGTACAAACCGCGGCGTAACCATTGAATAATTCTGTTGAAGAATTGAAGATTCTGAAGCAAGGTTTTTGCAACCCTCGTTGTTGCTTGTCCCCGTGTTGCCGTTCGTGTTGAAGACATCAGAGACAACACTGTGGGAACTGTGTTGTTGAAGATATTTTCTTGTTTCTTCAATTTAGGCTACAGGAGTTGCATCTATTGCTTTTATACTTTGATGTATTTTAGGATGCAAGTTTGATTTCTCAACTTTTTGAAAAATTTAGGATTTACTGACTTTTCGTAAAATCACTAGGATTACTTTGTAAGACTGATCTTACGTTTACTAGTGATATTTAGCCCTAAGGCACCCGCACGAGTTTTTATACTCGTGCAAAATTAATTACTTGTGTTTTATTTAGGCTTTAAATTTCCGCTGCACTGTGTTGTCTTTGGTGTTACAACATGAAGTACAACGCTGCCTATTTTACATAACAAACCACGTACACCATTTCTTTCACGTGGCATCAGATCCACCACTTGAATTTACTAAGTGATTTCCTGGTTTGTGTTACAGGTTAGTTATGGACACTCCGTACACAAGTGCAATTCGTCCACCTATTTTGGATGAGACAAATTATGGTCCTTGGAAATTAAAGATGAGCATGTACATTCAATCCATTGAGTCTAGAGCTTGGCAACGTGTTCTTGATGGTTGGACACCTCCTATGAGAGATGATGATATACCAGGACCAAAGCCAAGATCACAATGGACAGCCGATGAAAATACTGCGGTTATTTATAATGCAAAAGCTCTTAATGCTATGTTCACTTCAGTTGATATGAATATGTTTAATCTAATTGGTACTTGTACTTGTGCTAGGGATGCTTGGGAGAAACTTCAAACCCATTGTGAAGGCTCGGCAAGTGTCAAGAAGACAAGGATGCATCTCATAACTTCAAAATTTGAGAAAATGAGAATGGAGGAATCAGAGACCATCATGAAATATAATGGAAGATTGAAGAGCCTTGCAAATGAAGCATCTATTCTTGGTGATCCTATTTCAAACGAGAGACTTGTATCCAAAGTGCTTTGTTCTGTCCCCAAAAGATTTCATACCAAGGTTTGTGCTATAGATGAATCCAAAGATACATCTATATGGGTTTGTATGAGTTAATTAGTTCTCTTCGCACATATGAGATGGAGTTGGAAGCCGAAGATGACTCCAAAGGTAAATCTATTGCCTTTCAAGTATCTAATGATGTTTACAATGATTTTTTTGAAGTTCAACAGGAAGTAAAAGAATCTGATCTTGAAGAGAATTCTATTGCTTTGATCTCGAAGAAGTTCACTGATTATCTCAAGGTAATGAAAGAAAAGAAGGATGTGAAAGGTGCACAATCTTCAAAATTTCCTAGACTACCTACTTCAGAGAAGCCTCAAAAATCTGCTGCTACTCGAGGACCTCGTCAAAAGTATGAAGGTAAGTTTCAGTCCTCAAGTAAAAATTTTGATAATGTTCAATGCAGGGAATGTAAGGGATATTGCCACTATGCTTATGAATGCGCAAATTGCCTTCGGAAAGGTATGAATGTTTTTCTGAGTGATGATGATTCTGAAGAAGAACAAGAAAAGGTTGAGCAGGCAGATCTCATATCCTTTACTGCTTTGCTGGAAAGTAAGAAAAATTTTCAGATCAATCCTCTCGGTGTTGGCTCCGGTGTTGCAACACCTGAACGCAACACAATTCAAAAATCTGTTTGTTTTGTTGCTTCTAACCTTGATAATTCCAGTGATCATGAAGAACAGGTAGCTGATGCTTATACTCTGGAAGGTATTCAAAAACTCTATGATGAGTTGTACTGTGATTGGATCAAGAGAAATCAGTTGAACACAACTCTCACCAAAGAGAATACTGAATTAAAAGCTGTTGTGGCTAGGCTGGAAGTCATCATGAGCAAGAAAGATATGAAATTAGGGTTGTTGAATTCAGAACTTGAAAAAGAAAAAAAACAACTCTTGCTGGATTTAATTCTAGTTCGAACAAACTTGATACTCTTTTATCTATGGGTAAGAATGATAAGTTTGGACTTGGTTTTAAAGATAGTGTTTTTGAAACTGGTGAATCTTCCAAAACACCAGTGTTTTTGAAGGAAGGATATGATTCCTTGAACCATCCTTTAGCTGCTTTTAAAGGTAAGAAACCTATTGTTGAGCAGAATGTTTCTGATCCAAAGCCAAAACAATGGAAGAGTCCTTTTGTATGTCATTATTGTCTCAAACCTGGTCATATCAGGACTTTTTTTTTAAAGCTGAAGAATGACTATGTTTTGTGGGAATCTAAGCAGGTGTTGCCCCCCGTGTTGCCCAACACCAAGCGCAACACTGGCAGAAAAAATCCCACTTTGAAGAAAGTTTGGGTACAAAAGCCTGATGTTAGATGTTTTGTTATTTATACTTCCTTGAAAGCTAACACTGCATGTAATTGGTACTTTGATAGTGGAAGCTCTCGGCACATGACAGGTTTGAAAGATCAACTCACGGACTACATTCAACAAAATGGTGGTAGAGTGACCTATGGAGGTGGTGCAAAAGGAAGAATTGTTGGCAAAGGAACACTCAATGTGGAAGGGTTTCCAAAGCTTCATAACGTCTTACACGTTAAAGGACTTAATGCGAATTTAATTTCAATTAGTCAATTGTGTGATGATGACTTGCATGTGAAGTTTGATAAGAACAATTGTGAAGTTTTTGATAATGCTAATCGTTGTGTTATGACAGGTACAAGATCAGTTGATAATTGCTACCAACTTGGTGAGGAATTGGCATGTAGACACTCAAAGGTTGATGAGTTTAGTCTATGGCACCAAAAGCTTGGACATGTGAATTTCAAGACTTTAAAAAATTTGTGTAATTATGAAGCTGTCAGAGGCCTTCCAAATCTAAAGTCTGGAGTTTCATATGTTTGTGGTGCATGCCAAAAAGGTAAGCAAACCCGTGTTTTGCACCCCGTGTTACAACACTGTGGGACAACACGGTGTCTTGAACTTTTGCATATGGATTTGATGGGTCCTATGGAAGTTAAAAGTTATGGAGGTAAAAAATACTCTTTAGTATGTGTTGATGATTTTTCTCGTTTTACATGGGTGAGATTTCTCAGAGAAAAATCAGACATTTTTTGATGTTTTAAGAAGTTGTTTACCAAGATTACTAACCTACATACTTTGATAGTAGCAAGGATCAGAACTGATCATGGAAAGGAATTTGAGAACTCATCTTTTTCTTCCTTGTATAATAATAAGGGCATCTCACAAGAGTTCTCCGCTCCAAAAACTCCTCAACAGAATGGAATTGCCGAAAGGAAGAATAGGACGTTGCAGGAGATGGCTAGGGTGATGATGAGCTCAAAAAATATCTCCAAGAGATTTTGGGCAGAAGCATTAAACAGAGCATGTCATATTTCCAATCGTGTTTATTTGAGAAGTGGTTCTTCGATGACTTCCTATGAAATCCCCATGGGAAAGAGGCCAAATATCAATTATTTACATATTTTTGGCTGTGTATGCTATGTTTTAAATGATAGAAATCACCTAGCAAAATTTGATTCCAAAAGTGATAATTATTTGTTCCTTGGTTATTAGGATGTATAACCTTAGGACCAGAACAATTATGGAATCTATTAATGTTGTTTTTGATGATGGTGCATATCTCAAAGGAAAAACTGCTGAAGATGATATTGAAGGCTTGCTGGAAATTCCTCCCGAAGAACACAGTGTTGGCACTGATGCTACAACACCAAACACAACACTGGTTCCTCCAGAAACTGTTCATGAGGAAAATTCTCAAAATAATGAGGAATCTGAGATGATTACTGAAAAGGACATTCCAAGAAAGATACAGAAGAATAATTCATCATCACAGATTATTGAAGATGTTCATGGAACAAGGAAAACCCAAACTAAGGATAAAGTTGATTACCGCAAGATGGTTGGGTTAGTATGCATGAGTTCTGTGTACTCACAGGTAATGCATTCCTGTTTTGTTTCCAATATTGAACCCAAGAATGCCAATGATGCTTTGAATGATGAATTTTGGGTAAATGTCATGCATGAAGAACTTGAGCAATTTGTCCGAAATGATGTGTGGTTTTTGGTCCCACCTCTTGATCATGGTAATGTCATCGGTACAAAATGGATTTTCAAAAATAAAACCGATGAATCAGGAAACATCATTCGGAACAAAGCAAGGTTGGTCGCTCAAGGGTATACGCAGGTTGAGGGGGTTGATTTTGATGAGACCTTCGCTCCTATTGCCCGCATTGAGTCAGTTCGACTATTGCTAGCTATTGCATGTCATATGGGTATAAAAATTTATCAGATGGATGTGAAGAGTGCGTTTTTGAATGGTATTTTAAATGAGGAAGTGTATGTGAAGCAACCCAAAGGCTTTGAGGATCCACACCACTTGGATCATGTTTACAAGTTGAAGAAGACACTCTATGGCTTGAAGCAAGCACCACGAGCATGGTATGGTAGGTTGACCGAGTATTTGTTCGAAATTGGCTTCAAACGAGGTGAGGTTGACAAAACTCTTTTTATTCAAAAGGCCAAAGGTGAAATTCTTATCTGTCAAGTTTTTGTGGATGACATTATATTTGGTGCTTCTTCTCAAAAGCATGTTGATAGTTTTGTTGAATGCATGTCTTCTACTTTTGAAATGAGCATGGTACGAGAATTAACTTTTTTCCTTGGATTGCAAGTTAAGCAAACAAATGATGGGATTTTTCTTTGTCAAAGTAAGTATGCAAAGAATTTGGTGAATAAGTTTTGCAAAGAGAATGTTAAGAACATGAAAACTCCTATGGGCTTGTGTGAAAAATTGGGAGAAGACAGTGTTGCGGCTGGTGTTGACAACACCTTGTAACGCAACATGATAGGAAGTCTTTTGTATTTGACTGCTAGTCGTTCTGATATCATGTTCAGTGTGTGTTTATGTGCTAGGTACCAATCTGATCCAAAGGTAACCCATTTAAAAGCTGTTATGAGAATTTTGAAATACATTTCGGGTACATTGGACTTAGGATTGTGGTATACGATGGAAACCAACACTAACCTTGTAGGTTTTAGTGATGCTGATTGGGCTGGAGATGTTAATGATAGAAAGAGCACTATGGGTGGGTGTTTTTATCTTGGCAATAATTTGGTTTCATGGTATAGTCGTAAGCAAAATTGTGTGTCACTTTTGACTGCTGAATCAGAATATGTGGCAGCTGGAAGTTGTTGTTCACAACTGCTTTGGATGAACCAAATGATTGAAGATTATTGTTTTAAGAGTGAACCTCTCATTGTTTATTGTGATAATTCGAGTGTTATTGATATATCAAAGAATCTAGTTCAACACTCTTGCACAAAACACATTGACATTAGTCATCACTTTATTCGAGATTTGATAGAGAAATGTATGATTCGAATGGAGTTTGTTGGAACCAATAACCAATTGACATATATTTTTACTAAAGCATTAGATTATGAGAGATTCTCAACCCTTCGAAGATCTCTCAGCATGTGTGAATTATAATCCTTTGCATATGTTGTCTTCGGTGTTACAACACCACCGACAACACTGTACATTCTTCACTCACTCTGTTTTGTGTAGTGTTTAAATCTCTGTTGCAGTGATTCAATTGATGCCAAGTTTTCTGCAAAATGTTTTGGCACACTGACCCTTTTTACTTTTGAACTATGACTAAACCACCGAGTAGTTGAGGAATGTATGTGTATTCCATGTTTTTGTTCCATGTGAAAGGTAGTTTCGCAAATTCAGTGTTCAACTTTTTATCAAGTTTGTTGACCAATGTCATAAATACAAACTTTATCAAAAATCGGAATAAAATGATAAAGCTACCTAATTGAGTCCAATGAAGACTGTTCGATTAGTGTGCATGCTACCACTTCTGGAATTTTTCTCTTAATCAAGGGTAATCATGTGTGCAAATCTTTATTTTTTTAAAAAAACTTTGGTGTTGTTGTTGATGTTGTCAACAAGAGAGGCAACACTACACTTGTAAACATATCTCTTGCATGTGATTGCATTTTTATTTTATGTTACATTCTGTTTAGGCATAATATAGGTCATGCATATGCATTTTTGCTAATAGGGTTCTGTTTTTGGGTAAGGTTCCAAATAGACAAATTTTGATGAATTACCCTATTTACTGAAAATTGAATTTTTGAATGACTTTTGTTTCAGTGGAGTTAAGCCGAAGTGGAGTTAATTTTGGAAGATTTGGGCTGAAATATATATCTTGGATTATTGCCTTATTTATGGGATTTTATCTCTTAAATCTCGGTCTTTTAATTTTTGGACGTTAGAAAAAGTTACCGTTTGTAACTTGGGGAGATAAGGGATCAGAGTAATTATGAGTTTGTTAGAGGGAAAATGTTACCGTTTGAGATAGGATTCCTATATATTTGTTTTCCTTTTTATCGGGCTTTATTATCTTCTTGATTATTCAATTCATCCGATTATTTTCTCTACAAACCCTATCTCCCTCTCACTCTCCAATTCTCAATTTTAATGGCAGGTTTTGATCCTCAAGACATCCGAAGCGAGATGGGCCACAAAGAACCCGATGTTGCCGCCAGTGTTGCAACACCGGAGAACCCATCTTCCACCTCTTCTCTGCCGATTGTTCCAGTACCCATGGAACATGTTCCTCTTGCCGTTCTCATGCCTGGTGAACCTGGGAACGCCATTGATTTGGAAAATCCACCCGATTTCTCCGTTTTGAATAGAGTTCATCCTCCTCCACCGATGGCTCGGTGATCGAAAAGGCAGGCAGGATACAACCCTGATTTCACCCAGTCTAAGAGTTTTTACAAGGGTCCTCGCATCTCCATGGCCGAAGAAGATCGAAGCTCTGGTGATGACTCAGAGGATGCCAATTATGAATTTGTGGCGAGGAAGAAACCCTCACCCTCTGCAACTGCCTCTGCCTCCACTCCTATTGTTGAATCTTCTTCTGAGAGCGATGATTCAAGCACCTCTGGTGATGTTCCGCCTAAGGATGCTCCTGAAGAAGTTGTACTTCCTGAACCTGCTGTTTCTGATGAAGATGCCACTTTGGCTCAAATTTTGGAAAGCCTTAAGCAAGGCAAGGCTACTTTGTCTGTTCCTTTCTCTGCTCATCTCTCCGATGATGATCCTGATACTGAGATGATGGAGGAATTTGCTGCGGACAAAGCACATCAAGACACTGCTTCTTCCTCTTCTTCCTCCTCCGACGATTCTGATGATGACTCTTCTGACAAGAGTGCTGATATTGGAGATGAAGAAGACTCTGAAGATGTTTTCAGCATGGATGCTGATGAAGAACCTCTAGAGACAGAGGATGTTTCTACTACTAATGCCAGTGTTTCCGTTGATGTTATCAACACCACAGACAACACTGTTGATGAGGATTATGACCTTGATGCTGCTCACTCCCTCATGTTTTACTCTGGCAATGCTGCTGCTATTTGGCCTCTCTTCACTCATAGAGGTCTACTGGATGAGAGGAACATTGATGTACGCTCCTACGATAGGTACAATCTTGTTGATTTTCTAAAGCTTAGGAAGCTTTATTCTACTGTTGTGGCCGTGATACCCTATTGTAAGCGGGTTATTTTTTAATTTTATGCCAACTTGACTTCGAGCATTGAAGATCCAGAATCTGTAAAGTTCGGGGAAGGCTGTTCGAGTTTACTCCGGTCGTGATCAATTCTCTTTATTCAACCCCGGAAGTTTATGAAGGCAATCCTCCAGATATAAATGAAGTCATCTCTGTTCTTACTGGTGGTATGGTCAACAAGTTCTCTGACCATTTTTCAACAGCTAAGCTCACGTCATTTTATTCTGTGCTGCACAAGATAGCTATGAGGAATTGGACACCTTCATCCAACTCTACAGTAATCACAAGACCACATGCGGTCATTTTTTATGCCATAGGGACTGGGAGTCCCTTTAATTTTGGTAAGCTGGTATTCAAGACAGTTCTCCAGTTTGCTGATGGAGGTCTAAAGTCTACCAAGCTACCATTCCCATCCTTGATTTATGGCATTTTGGAATCTCAGGCGTTCATCCGAAATATCACAGAATATCTCACTGATCAACCTGAGATATTGAAGCTTGCAGCTGGACTTCTTAAGGGAAATCGAGTTCTGGATTTGCCCTGGACTTCCACTCCTACTCCTGCTGCTGAATTTGCTGGTGTTGCACCCGGTGTTGCCAACACGGGTGACAACACTGAAGAAATAGTGCCTACTCCTACCCCTCTGTAATTTACCACTTCCACTATTCAGTTGATGATGACTCGTGCTGAGGAAAATATTGATCAAGCACGGGAAGATATTGTCTTCTATAGCACGGTCTTGGCTGATTATCGGAGACAACTTAGCATTTCTGGCCAAACAGGGGGAGATAGTGCACAAGCTGATGAAGCTGCTGGTCCATCTGGGACTAAAGATGATGAAGATGAAGCTAATGCTCAAGAAGGATCTGATAGTGATCAATTTTAGATCCTGCTTCTTTTCTCATCTTTGCTTTACTTGTTTCGTTTTTGATTTTAATATAACTATTTTTTTTAATCTAGTTATGTGCCTCAAGTGTTCTTAAATGCTTTAACTAGACTAACAACTTCTACCCCATTTATGCTCTATATTTGAATTACAGAATCCCACGTGTTAATGTCCATGTTATCCACCGTGTTATGACATGAGGGACAACACTTTAGGGGGAGACTTTAAATTCAGGGGGAAAAGAATTTTTAATCTCAGGGGGAGTTTATAATTATGTTTGCTTGTGCGATGTTTTGTCCAGAAAGCAAAAAAGGGGAGATTGAAAGGAATTTTATTCCTTGATATTTTCGGTCCTTAATTTATTTGGAATTATAAGATTTTGCTTTCTAGACAAGATCAAATATTTGGTAAATATATTGTGTATATCTCGAATATGTTATGTTATATATTTGTCAAGCTTAAATCGGATCTTGATAAAGTGATTATTTGATATAATATAATTCGATATTATCAAGATTTGATTTGCAAGATTTGATAGAGTTTATTTCCTACTAAAACATGTTTCCTTATTTATGTAGGACTCTATCTAAGGAAACCTTCAAGACTTGAATGTTATTCTATAAAAGGGGTTTTCACGCACAAGAAAAAAAATAAAAAGGGCTTCAGACGTACAAACCGCGGCGTAACCATTGAAGAATTCTGTTGAAGAATTGAAGATTCTGAAGCAAGGTTTTTGCAACCCTCGTTGTTGCTTGTCCCCGTGTGCCGTTCGTGTTGAAGACATCAGAGACAACACTGTGGGAACTGTGTTGTTGAAGATCTTTTCGTGTTTCTTCAATTTAGGCTACGGGAGTTGCATCTATTGCTTTTATACTCTGATGTATTTTAGGATACAAGTTTGATTTCTCAACTTGTTGAGAAATTTAGGATTTATTGACTTTTCGTAAAATCACTAGGATTACTTTGTAAGGCTGATCTTACGTTTACTAGTGATATTTAGTCCTAAGACACCCACGCGAGTTTTTATACTCGTGCAAAATTAATTACTTGTGTTTTATTTACGCTTTAAATTTTCGCTGCATTGTGTTGTCTTTGGTGTTACAACACGAAGTACAACACTGCCTATTTTACATAACAAACCACGTACACCGTTTCTTTCAGTTAAGATCATATTGTGTGAAGTGTTGAGTTATAATACAAGTGTAGTAAATTCAGTTGAAGACTGACCAGTCAAGTTGTACCAGCTTATCAGTTGAGGTGCTGCAAACCTCGTTGTAACAAGAATCAGTCGAAGGCTGAGTTCTTGAGTCTAGGAGTTCTAAGATAGTCGATTGTGTATAAGTTCTAGTCTTGGAGTGGGCTGTTGCAAAGTGATTGTAATAGTCAAAATCTTCTAGAGTGAATCCTTCCGAAAAGAAAAAATGGGTGACATAGGAGTTTTGAAATCTCCGAACATTTAGAAACAAATTGTCGTGTTGATTAATTTATGTTAAACACACACACACACACACAACCATTCGAGTAATCTTGAATAAGTTCAATCTGTTAGTCGACCTAATTTCGCACTTATCTAAGTTAGTTGATTAACATAGACACACAAAAAAGAAAGCAATTCAGTTGACCAACCTCAACTGAACCCAATTTAGCATTTTTGGTGGTCGACTGCTACAGTGTATTCAGTTTGAAAAATTCACGCCCTAGCCCAAACTGATCCGTTCAAGAATTTTCAGAGAACTTGCAACCCAACCGATCCCCCAACAAGTGGAATCAAAGAAGGTCACACTCCATTAACTGATCCTATCAATTTTATTTTATTTTTGTTTTGAAGAATGTTTCTTATATAAATATATTAACAATTCAAATTTCCATAAGATATTCTGATTAAATTAAAATTTTAATTTTAAAATTACAATAAAAATTAACATAAAGTATGAAATAAATTATGAAAAACATAAGAATGAAATATTATTGTTTTTGAAAATTAGAAATATAAAATAATAATGAACGATTGTTTTAATCAACAATTTTTTAAAAAAATTCTTTCATTTTATATTTAAAAATATTGAAATATATATAATTATTATATATTGAGTTGTTAAAGTTTACAAAGCTTATTTTAAGAATTAATGAGACCATTAAAGAATTTACTTATAAAATTGATTAAATGGTAATATAGCTAACTTGTAGTAAAAAAAATAATAAATGGAGTATGGTTAACAAAAAATGAAGTGTAAATAGCGGAATATTTCATGCTATCTATAAAAATACTACCCTCGTGATAGATCTAAAGATGATCATTCGTCAATACAAATAACACTTTCCATCAGCTTTATGTTAGTGTCACACAAAAAATAATAAAGGAAAAATTGCATATATTACCCTTGTGAAATTTCGGGTTTGCTGATAACCAACCCCTTATGAAAGTTTTTTAAGCTAATAACCCCCTGTGATTTTAGATATGTATCATGCACACCCTTTTCAGCTAAAAATAACTAAAAAATGACGAAAATACCCCTACTTAAAAAATAAAAATATTAATATAAAATTATTATATATAAGTTTCATTATTTAACTAAAATTTGATTATTTTATTCAATTAAATATAAAATTATAAAAAAAATAACTTAATCATTTTTTAACTAGGAGTATTTTCGTCATTTTTTAGCTGTAAAGGTTTGCTTGCTACATATCTAAAATCACAGGGGGTTATTAGCTTAAAAAACTTTTATAGAAGGTTATCAGCAAACTCGAGATTTCATAAGGATAATATATGCAATTTTCCAAGAATAAATTTGCTAATCCAACCAATTACCAATTATGGTGCTAATCAACGGGTCACTTCTTCCTCGATGTTTTCCTAAAATCTATGGTATGATTTACACTTGAGACGTATAAATTTGGAGAAAAACAAAACAAAAAAAATTGACCGGACCCATTTAACTAAATGAGAGCCCCCGGGACCGGAATAGGATAGGTCAATTGGCCGACACGATGACCTGGCATGAAGCAGATAGTTCCAGTGTGGGCCCCATTTCAATGGATGGTCACAGATCCACCGATGAAATGCAACTTGTGGAAATTCTCAAGTAAACAAAATAAGAGGTAAAACTAATTATTGTGTTTTGGGACCATATAATATCCTGCGATCTATCGACAGCGAACTTGCGACAATTTGAAATATGATCTTATTTTACGATTATTTGGATCTATGATCTTACACGAGGCCAACATATTTAAATGGGTAAGATTAAATGTCTGGAGAATTCTTGAAAATTAATATTATATCTTTCAAAATTTTTCATGATACCCTATATCGGAATGTGAGACTTAAAATTTTTTGTTATGTACCAGTTATTTTTTGACTTGAGACAACACACTGAAAAGACTTATATATGTTGGTTTTCAAAGACAATCATCGAATATATAACGTTACATATTTTCATATGAAAATTTTCTTCTTGTGTTTCGTCAGTAAAACGTATATTATTTCATGTCATAATTGAATGCGCAACTCAATTACTGTACTCAACAATTTTAGCCACGATTTGTCTAGTTGATAGTAGTTTCTCTATATCAATTCAATTTCGAATCAAATTTTGGGTCCCCGATTGTGTCCTCCATCCCTTTCGTAGTTTATATATAGATTTTTTGTCTGTATATGTATATATTTATTATTATGGCAGTGTTTGGTAGAATTTTTAAGAAGCACTTCTTAATTTTTGCTTTCCAAAATTTCAAAATTTTGGAAAGAAAAAAACTGAAAAGTGCTTCCTAAAAGCTTTCTCTAACACTACCTATATATATTTCATCGATAAACACTGCCCTAAATTTTGGGAAGCAAAAATTGAGAAGTGCTTCCTAAAAGCTTTCTCAAACACTACCTATATATATTTCATCTATAAACACTGCCCTACCAATATAAACATACTAGGTCATTTCTATTATGATATATGTCGATTGATGAACATCATGGCTGGAGGAGTACAATAGATCCAGTAAAAGAACGAAAATTTGTACTGTTAGTTATTTATTATTTAATTTTTTTATGATTTAAGTTATCTATGTAATCAAATTTTAGTCTTAGTTTTGTATTTTTCGATTTTTTTGCCAATATAAGTTATTTTCATTAAAGGTGCTGATATAATACTATACATGTCAGCGTCGTGTTGATGTCAGTTAACATGTCAAAAATAACTAAAATGACAAAAAAAAAAATCTAACAAAACTAACAAACAAAGATATTTGGACTAAGATTAATATTTAATAATATAAAGAAACAAAATCATAAAGAGACTAATTAACATGTAAGGCCAACAATGTAATTTTTTTTTTCTAAAATTTAAGTTGCTTCTTGTTATTTATTTTTTTTAAAAAAAAGAAAAAAAGAAAGGGTAGATAGCTATTTCCTTGGAGATCATCTCTGCCCCTTGTTTCTACGAATTGGAATGCCTCTTTTATTCTCAAATTTTACCAAAATTTAATCTTTTTGTAATTGGCTGCGATTAGTTGTGACACACTCAGATTAATCCAACTCAAATGAAATATTAAATAAATTTGTAGTAGTGTGATTAAAGTATCGTTTCCA
Source organism: Henckelia pumila (assembly GCF_033568475.1). NCBI lineage: Eukaryota > Viridiplantae > Streptophyta > Magnoliopsida > Lamiales > Gesneriaceae > Henckelia > Henckelia pumila. The sequence goes on along the minus strand of NC_133121.1, from coordinate 6,276,699 downwards.
AGAGGAGTTATGAATTTATGTCCTAAAAGTTTAAGAAACAATTAATATAAAATGATTTTCTTAAATTAAATCCTAAGAAATGAAAATCTAAACTGTAACATGCAATGAAATTAACTTGACTAAATAAACGCATAATAGAAGAGTAACTTTGATTTTGGTCGACTCCACTATTGGAATTTTTTAACTTAATCATCGATGCAATAATATCAATTTATATTCTAATATTCATCATTAGAAATTTAATTACTATCTTGCCATAATATTAGCCAAATAGGAAACGTCGAGCCGCATCATCATTTTTAGCACCACATTAATTATCATTTTTAAGTGTTGTTTCAAGCAAGTGAAAAATGACTAAAATGAACATTAAGAAATAAGTGATGGAGACCGAAAATTGATCGACAGTGAGATCAAAAATTAAAAACATGGAAGTTACGTGATAAAAATAATATCACCTTCCAATATCGGATAACCATGGGTATATATATATATATATATATGAAATGAAAATAAGACACTTCATGACCTTCACAATACATTTCCTCCACACTTTATTTTATTTTTCATACAAATCTTCAATTCAATTTTTCACTTTTTCAAAAAAACAAGAAATTTATTATATAATATTCTAAACCAATAATTGATAGTGCCATATATTATATAAAAATATCGCACACAAAATTCAAAAAGTGTATAATAACCTCGTACATGTAATATGTAGAGTAAAAGAATGTTATTTATTATATTACCAAAATTTATAGCTGATAGTTGGTTCGATCTTTTTATTAACAGTGACAATTATTGTACGTCAACAATCTCATTCTCAATAACTGCACACCTTGCAATCAATAAAATCGCACTCATGATCTTGACTCTGATACCAATTGTAGGATTGAGCATTTGTCGTTTTATCAAAATTTATAATTGGTCGTAATGGTGCAACTCAAATATTTTAAACCGTACAACAGCCAAGCGTCATAGTTCAATCGTTTTACCAGTAGGGACAATTATATTGCAACTCCAGACTATTTCTTATAGTCAATCCATTTTAATTAGGAAAAATGGTTTTTTGGTTCACTAACTAGTCCATTTTTTTGTTTTGATCCAATAACTTTTCAAAGTTTGGTTTTTGTACACTAATTTTTAGTTTTCGGCTATTTTGGTAAAATTGTTGATGTGACACCGAAAAATGTTGGCATGTCAATCTTTCACATTAACAATTAGATTAAAATAGCTGAAAATAAAGTTAGTAGACCAAAATCAAACTTTGATAAGTTAATGAACAAAAAAAGACAAGTTGATGGACAAAAAAAATTATTTTCTCTTTAATTAACTTTGATATAATAGTGAAACCTTTTTATAATTCTCAAAACACTCTTAGCATTCAACTATATATACCACATTTTTCTTTACATTTGCTTTTTTCATACAATTTCAATGTAAAAAACTAACTACTTTCATTTTAAAATTTAAAAATAGGTGCTTCATCCTCTAATTATTTTTTTGAGGATCAATACAAACATTGTGTATTCCACGATCCACTAGTAATATATTAATCATGAAGCATAGGAGAATTAGGTAGTGTTTGGAAGAGCTTTTAGGAAGTATTTTCAGTTTTTCTTTAACAAAATTTTCAAAAATTTTAAAATTTTATTCTAAAAAAGTTGAGAAGTGTTTCCTATAAGCTGTCTCAAACACAATCTTAATTATGCAGGGGACTAGGTAGCTACAAATGCCCTATATGCAAGCATTAAACCTCAAATGAATACTTGCTAAATCTACCCAAGGCAACAAATTTAAATGTACATAGTTTATATCTTTATGATTATATTATTCAAATGAAAAAATAATTTTAATGCTTCACCGAAATTTATCTAAATTGTTTTGTTAGTTGATCTCATTTTTATTGTTATCCTTTAAATAGTCAAATTTTGAAACCTGTTGTAGCTTCGGACTTTCCTTCTGTTTAATGGAATACTTTTACTTTCTTAAAAAAAAGTTTAACTTGTTGGATAAAAATTTATTTTACTCTATAATTTTAGTTGGTTAGGTTCAGTACACTAGTAGGGTAAGATACTGCTCCCGCCAAGTTATTGTGCATACAGTTCAGTCTATGCTACCGATATGTTGTATTTGGCATAATATTATATAAGAACATCAACTTTTTTTTGTGCAAAAATTATATCAAATATTATACACTCGATGTAGTATAGACAAACTCTCGTTGTTGTACGAGCCCTCCTTCCATTTGACAGTGCATTAATCACCAAAGTGAGGGCCAATTCCCATAACGGTATAACCAATTTACTCCATCTAACAAATGCAATGTTGTCGTGATTTAAATTTTGGTCCACAGATATACATACGAAATAACTAAATACATATTTATTTTACATAAATATTTTACGATGCCAAAAAAAAAAAATTGGATGTATACGTACATATATATGATCCAAGAGCACTGATGTGGGTGAGACTATGCTCCACCAGATGTGCTATACCTGGTGAAGTAAGCTCTTGGATCATAGGAGGACCCACATGAAAACATGAAATTGAAAAAAAAAAGGGAGAACATCAGTTTCACAATACTACTAGTAAAACTGATAATAAGGCCGAAGAGTTCATCGCGATTCAATACTAAGCTTTTTACTCTTAAAACTCTTAAATTTAAGCATTAATTAGATTTATTAATTTATTTTTCTTCGTGACTGCTGATACGTTTATGATATGTCAGTTTCGATCACATGTAAGAATATTGCATGAATTGAAGTGAAGGGAACAACACAATAAATAGAAATAGATTTTATTTCTAGATGATATTGTACAATCGACTGCTTGCCCAGTTCACCGGCAGACGTTTCCTGGAACTCCGCGGTAGCAGTGATCTTGTTCAGAGTCTGAAGCTCTTTCATGAGCATCAGGAGGAAGAAACCTTCAGAGTTGAAGACATCTTCAGACTTGAAAGTACCAAGTCATTGTTTTTACTTTTCAAGCCGCTTTGTCCTCTTCTTGCGGAAGAGGAACAACAACTGACTGAAATGACTTCACCTTAGCTCTTATAGATTCCGTCTTCACAGAGACATATTCTTCATACCTCTTCTTTTGTGCCTCCATTTTTGCTGACATCGTAGTTGAACTAAAGGATTTTAATCTCTCTATTATAGATGTTTTTGAGCTTACGAATAGTCGCACACATGCTCACGCTTTCTCATGAACATTTCAGATACTCTCGAGAATACGAAGGGATAACACATTTCCCAACACAACTTGTACAATGAATCATTATTTGAGGGGGAACGAAGACGTGTTGCAGAAGTTAAATGTTAAAGATAGTCTTGAAAACCTTGAATGAAACTAAAGACACTCTCTTAGTAAGAATAACTGAAGAGAGTTGAGTGCTGCACTAGAATAATTTTTATGCTCGAAAATAAAAGATACATGGCCAGAGTTTCAACAACATCATAAAGGGAAAAATTGTTGGAGCACAATTAGTTTTGATATTGACGAAACTGCACGAGCAAAACTACATAAGTAAAGTGAACTTGTTCATGAGCAAAACTGAAGAAGTAGACTGAACAAGTTATCGAGCAAAACTGCATGAAGTAAACAAAGTTGACTTTTTCCAGAGCCAAACTGAAATCGTCAAGCAGTCGAGTCAAAATGAGTTTACTTGGTAAACTACGTTCAGTTTAAAGAGCTAAACTGAATCAGTCTCTCTCAGGCCAAACTGTTCAGAAAACCAAACCGAATTACCCAAACTGAACAATTGAGCCATTGAACTATCCAAGAAACTGCGTGAACAAGATTGAATCAATCTAACTCTCGTGGATAGATTTTTTCGTACACAGCTGGCGCCGCAAAATCAGAGCATAACAGTGTACTATCATGTCAGAGAATGTAAGAGAAAAAGACAAGCTAACGCCTTCAATTTAAATTTGAAAGAGCCGTTTCCCGCCAAGTATAAATACATGATAAGAGGTGCTTGAAAAAATCATCCGGCTCCTTAGAAAAGAACTCGCACATATATTCAAGATATCAGAGATAAACTGAACACTTTTAGATTACCCACATATATTCAGTTGAGGAACTTGAAGCTTACATTTAAAGAATACATCAAGAAGCCAAAGAACAAAAGCAAACATATCATTGCATCAGATCAGTTGGATCACATTATGCTTAAGTGTTGAGTTGTAATTCAAGTATTGTATTTGTGTTTATCAGTTGAGGTGCTGCAAACCTCGTTGTAACAAGAATTAGTCGAGGGTTGAGTTTTTGAGTCTAAGAGTTCTAAGATAGGCAGTAGAGTGTAAGTCCTAGTATTAGAGTACGTTGTTGCAAAGTTTTGTAATATTCAAAGTCTTTTAGAGTCGATCCTTCCGAGGTGGAAGAAGCGTGACGTAGGAATTTAGCTCCGAACATCCAGAAACAAACACTTGTGCATTTTTTTTTCTTGTCTTACTTTCAGTCGAGCACTCTCACTCATTCACTGCTCATATCATACATTTGATCATAAGTTCTAATCTGTTAGTTGACATCATTCCGCACATAATACTTGTTTACCAATTCACATCGACACGCGTGAAAAAAACTATTCAGTTGACCAACCTCAACTGAACTCAATTTAAAAGATTCGGGAGTCAACTACTACAGAGCCATTCAGTTTGGGAAATTAGCATTCACACCCAAACCAATCCTATCGAGAAAATAGTTTACGACACCCAAACTGATCTTGACAAGTGGTATCCGAGCGAGGCTCCTTCTCGTTTTTGAAATTATATCGAATGGGCGCATTCAGAGAAATCTCTAAGAGGTTCTGGTACACAACTATTGACAGCTGCACGGCCAAGATTGCTGAGGCATGTTCTACGGCTAAGAATCTTTGGCAATAGTTGATCGATTAGGATATGAGGATATAAAGACTGAAGAAAGCAGTAGTCATTTAATCGAGCTCATTGAAGAACCCTGCTGCTCAGTTAAAGCCACGAACATAAATAAGAAAGATGTTTCATGGCTCATGATGATCAATCAACCGCCAGTAACCAAGCACCCAAGAAACATTCCACGAGTGGACATATATTTGATTTCAACTCCAATAATTTTACAAGAGAGGACTTAGCAGAAGAACTACATGAAATGGCTAATGGGTACCAAAAACTATGCTTAGAATTTGAGAAAGTCAAATCAAAGCAAAATGACTTTCCAGAATGCTCAACTGAACTCTACTGGGAGATGTCAGTTGAAAAGATCAGTTCAAAGACAGAGCTTGATAAGCTCAAGGCTGAGAATGATAAGCTACAGAGTCATCAGTTAAAATTAGAGAATCTGAGGATGACTGAGCTGATTCAAACTTGGAATAAGTCCTCAGCTTTTTTGACATAATTGCAAAAGTCACAAAAGCCTATTGGAGACAAAACTAGTCTCGAGTTTAGTAACAAGAACTGCAGACCAACTGAGACAAGTACTAAAACAAAACTGAATACGTGCAAGGGAAGTACATTCACTTTGTCAAACCGAGTTTGGTACATGAACAGTGTAGTCTTGCTCAACAGAATGATGAAACTGTTGAAACATGAAACAATATCCAAAAGTTTGGAATTTTATATGCGCCACAGAGCTCTTGTGCAAGTCAAGACTGGAAATCCACTCAAATCGAACACAACTTGATGACTGGACAACGCAACCATAGACCCTACAAAAGTTTTGATCCAAAAGGATACATAAAGATTCATGATGTGGGAAAAATAAAATCACACACTACATCTCAAGCATATTCACGAACATATCACCCACAACACAATGTTCATCATACATATCACTCACAGTTCAATACGCATTATTTACCTCACAAGAACACAAGACACAAAGCACAAACCTTATGAGATACAGTCAATTATAGACCAATCCGATTAATCAAAGCTTGGAATCCTAAAGGACTAATTAATCGAGGATCCACGTAGACTTGGGTACCATAGTCCAGTTTTATTATGTGCTTGATGGTAACAAGAACCGAAGAAGTCAAAAAATCAATTTGGCATTAGCACCCAAACTGATATAATACCCCAAACTGTAATAGTAAGAAACTGAAAGAAAAACAGTTTTGGGAGGGAATTTAATTCAGGAGGAACATCAGTCTTACAATACTCTAAGAAAAATTGATAATAAGGCTTAAGAGTTTATCACGACTCAAAACTAAGCTTTCTTATTCTTAAAACTCTTAAATTTAAGAATTAATTAGCTTTATTAATTTAATTTGCTTTGCGATTGCTGATAAGTTTATGATATGTCAGTTTCGATCACATGTAAGAATATAGCATGAATTGAAGTGAAGGGAACATCACAGTAAACAGAAATTGATATTATTTATAGATGATATTGTACAATGACTATTTTCCACATCACTACCATTATCCAAAAGCTCATCTATGTGCCCAGTTCACCAATGGACATTTCCTGGAACTCCGCAGTAGCAATGATCTTGTTCAGAGTCTGAAGCTCTTTCATGAGCATCAGGAGGAAGACACCTTCAGAGCTGAAGACATCTTCAGACTTGAAAGTACCAAATAGTTGTTTGTAATTTTCAAGCTGCTTGTCCTCTTCTTGCGGAATAGAGCAACAACTGGATGCAATGACTTCACCTTAGCTCTTATAGATTCCGTCTTCACAGAGACATATTCTTCATACTTCTTCTTTTTTGCCTTCATTTTTTCTGACATCGTAGTTGAACTAAAGAATTTTAATCTCTCTTTTATAGAAGTTTTTGAGCTTACGAAAAAGTCGCACACATGCTCACGCTTTCTTATAAACATTTCAGATACTCTCGAGAATAAGAAGAGACAACACATTTACCAACACAACTCGTACAATAAAATCATTATTTGAGGGGGAATGAAGACGTGATGCAGACGCTAACTGTTAAAGACAACCTTGAATAAAACTAAAGACACTCTCTCAGTAAGAAGAACTGAAGAGAGTTGAGTGTTGCATTAGAATAATTTTTATGCTCGAAAATAAAAGATACATGACAATAGTTTCAACAATATCAAAAAAGGAGAAATTGTTGGAGCACAAGTAGTTTTGATATTGACAAAACTGCACGGGCAAAACTATATAAGTAAACTACACTTGTTCATGAACAAAACTGAAGAAGTAAACTGAACAAGCTATCGAGCAAAACTGCATGAAGTAAACTAAGTTGACTTTGACCAGAGTCAAACTAAAATCGTCAAACAGTCAATTCAAACTGACTTTACTTGGTATTCTGCATTCAGTTTAAGGGAGCTAAAATGAATCAGTCTCTCTTAGGCCAAACCATTCAGAAAGCCAAACTGCTTCAACAAAGCCAAACCAAATTACCCAGACTGAACAATTGATCCACTGAACTATCCAAGAAACTGTGTGATCAAGACCAAATCAATCTAACTCTTGTGGATAGATTTTTCCGTACACAACAGACGCCACAAAAGAGCATAACAGTGTACTACATGTCAGAGAATGTAAGAGAAAAGACAAGCTAACGGCTTCAATTTGAATTGAAAGAGCCATTGCCCACCAATTATAAATACATGACAAGAGGTGCTTGAAAAAAGCATTCGGCTCCTTAGAAAAGAACTCGCACATATATTCAAGCTATCAGAGATAAATTGAACACTTTCAGTTTACCCACATATATTCAGTCGAGGAACTTCAAGCTTACATTTAAAGAATGAGTTATTTGCATCAAATACCACTGTGAAATATTGAAAATGCACACTTTTCCTCTGTAAAATTTTAATAAGCATCTTCAATCCTTACCTTTTTATAAAATTAGCACACTCGCCCCTTCAGATGAGTGATTGTTGCGCATGTGCTCCTCATGCGACTGGACAAACATTTTGATATTTTTTTTGCACCAAATACCCCTATGAATTATTAAAAATGCATATTTGACACCATGAGAGTATAATTTTAAATCTATTCAACCCATAATACACAATTTTTATTAAATTCAATTATAAAATATTTAGCAAACACTTTTCGTTTTATAAATTTTTATTTTTATTTTAAATTTAAATTTATTATGATTAATTAATTGTTTTCTAAAAATTATTATTACTTTATCTTGCTATCATTATTTTATTAAACTCACTTCGTGTTTCTAACTTCTCCATTAAACATACATTCATAAACGAGATTTAAATACCTAAAATTACCAAAATATTAAACCAAAATAATAATTTATTGCATATTACTTTTCGATTTAGGACTATATATTTTTGAAGCAAAATCTAAATTTTTTAAAATGCATTGCAGAATTTGCATTAAATAATAATACACAATATTTATTAAGATCCAATTCTAAAATATTTTTCAAACATTTTTAATTTTATTAATTTTTTATTTTTTATTTTAAATTTATAATTCTTAATAATTTTTTTTAAAAAAATATTATTACTTTATTTTGTTATCATTATTTTATCAAATCACTTCGTGTTTTCAATTTTTCGATTAAAAATAATTTATAAATAATGATATAAATATCTAAAAGTACCAAAATATTGAACCAAAATGAGAAATTCATGAATATTATTTTTTCTATTAAGAATTATATAACCATGTTATTTTTTTATTATTTATTACAAATTATGCAATGAATCTTCTCGAAAAATTTAAATTTTGGTTTAATAATGTATATTCATAAATCAGAAAAGTAATATGTTTGAACTTATCCGTTTAGTTCAATATTTTGGTACTTGAAATTATTAAATCTTTATTTATGAATGCATGTTTAATAGAAAAGTTAAAAATATTAAGTGAGTTTAATAAAATAATGATAGCAAGATAAATTAATAATATTTTTTTAGAAAATAATTAATTTATGATAATACATTTAAAATAAAAAAATAAAAAATAATAAACAAAAATGTTTGCTAAATATTTATAATTGGATATTAATAAAAATTATGTATTATGGGTTGAATAGATTTAAAAATTATATTCTAAAGGGGTCAAATATGTATTTTTAATATTTTACAAGGGTATTTGATGCAAAAAAATTTCAAAATATTTGTCCAATCGCATGAGGGGCGTGTGAGCAACAATCACTCATCTGAAAGGGCGAGTGTGCTAATTTTATAAAAGGTCAGGGTTGAAGATGCCTATTAAAATTTCAAAGGGAAGAAGTGTGCATTTTCAATATTTCACAGGGGTGTTTGGTGCAAATAACTCTTTAAAGAATACATCAAGAAGACGAAGAGCACAAGCAAGCATATCATTGCATAAGATTAGTTGGATCACATTATGCATAAATGTTGAGTTGTAATAAAATTATTGTATTTGTGTTTATCAGTTGAGGTGCTTTAAACCTCGTTGTAACAAGAGTCAGTCGAGAGTTGAGTTCTTGAGCTAGGAGTTTTAATATAGGCAGTAGAGTGTAAGTCTTAGTCTTGGAGTAGGCTGTTGCAAAGTGTTGTGATAGTCAAAGTCTTCTAGGGTGAATATTTCTGATCGAGCAAATACTACCACAGAAAATCAACCTAAATATATATATATCAATTAAGCTCGAATAAATCGCAAGTGCACGAGTCAAATAATAATATAGTGTACAAAGTACGAGTATCGTCCCACAGAGATTGATTTGTGACAAAATTACTCGTGTATTATTCTTTAGTTAATAAAGATGAGATGAGAATAAATTAATTAACTAACATAAAATATGAAATAAAAGCAAAATAATAAAATTAAATTCAAAAAATAAATAAACGATTATTAGGATCTCGGTTCACCTACCCCTTTTCCTTCTCTAATGATTGAAATTCAGTTCTCTAGTCATGCTTTTGACGGAATTCCCTAATCTATCAATATACTCTGTCGAGCTATATTAATCTAATTAACAAATTGCAATAACCAAGTGTCCTTGTGTTATTTAACAATTGCAATTGCATTAACGATTTGTGAAATCCTTTAGCTTTCGACGTATTGGACTATGACTATCAACATGTATCCAACCTCATATGTCTATGCAAGTTGTAGATCCATGGATTATATTATCCTATCATGTCATAAAATCTCTTTTCGGTATCAATTATAACACATAAAATCAATTTGAAGTTGATCAATCTCCAAAATTACAATAAACACAATAATATAATCAAGAATGCATAAAAACCAAATTCAATCTTCAAAAAGAAATCAAAACAAAGTTTTGGGGGTAGGATACCCTAAATCCCAACAAAAATAAGAGAAAGAAGAGAAAACTAGTGTTGCGGTTCTTGAGTTCTTCAAGTTTCCTCCCTCTTCACGTTCTTCTCCTTAGATGGCCGCCTCCTCCCTTGCGTTTTTGATGTGTGGAACTTCGGAACCCCTTTCTCACGTCTGATATGTCCCCTCTTATATGTGGTTGAAAGCTCATCTAATAAAGCCCCAAAAAATTGCAACTTTTAATGTTAGAAAATTAATATTTTTTCAGTCCGCGTCGCGCCATGGCGCAGAAAAGTCATGCCATAGCGTGAAAAGTTCTGTTTTCACTTTTACAAAATCCTCGGTTCACGCCACGGTGCAAGAAAAATCACGCCATGGCTTGAAAAGTTCTGCCTCCAGTTTTCAGCGCGCAGTTATCTTGCAAAAATCATAACGTGAGTTCTAACCATCGGATTGAGCTGAAATTTTGACAACATCTTTTTTTACATCTGGAAATTTAATTTGAACGGTGAAGATTTGATTTGGAGCTCCCAAAAATTAAATTTGAATTTTTGATCAAGGCTGCTCCGTAATTCATTTTTCAAAAACCCATTTTCCTACAAAATTAACCCGGAGAGTGAAATTTACAAATAAGCAATAAATCACACAAAAACAATACATAAAACAATATGAGACCAAACATATGCATGCAAAATAGACATAAAATAATGCATACAAAATGCACTTATCAACACCCCCATACTTAAATCTTGCTCGCTCTCGAGCAAGACATGCAAAACAATATGCAAACAACTACAAAAGTAAGAATGAATCATGAACGTGCACAGCCTCCGAAAAGTTCCCACATTCAAAAATTTAAAACCACAAACTTTTGATTGTTCACAATACACTATCAGTTTAACGTAAACGTGTGTGTGTGTGCCATGTTATTCTAGTTTTGTGCAACTTCAAAAGAATCCATCCTAAGAATGTTTAGCGACCTATGACAATTCAATCAAGTATCACAATCCAGCACTCCTTCATCCTAACAATCCCAAACAAAACATGCATTCTGTTGAGAATAATTACGTACCTCCAGATTTTGCACCCGGTTTTTTTTATAAGCCCCAATAATTACCCGCAAACTTAGCTATAACTAAGATAGGATTCGAATTTCAATCCCCTCGTCTATAGCCCGGATGGAACTACAATCCCATTTATCCCGCAAACTTAGCTATTGAAAATTGATTAGGATTTCAACCATTTTCCAAGCCCGGATGGAATTGTTATTTTAAAATTTGTTTAAAAATTTTGTATTAACCCCATGGACTCCGCATACTTAGTAAAAATCAAGGGATTAGGATTTCAATCCCTCACTTGTAACCCGGATGGAGTTAACTTAATTTTCAACAAAAGTTTTTTTTTTCAAAAAATTTATAGGTACGCCCAAGATCACACATGCAATGTCTAACAATCATCAAGAATCCAAAGACACTATCATGATCAACAAGCATCTATTGTCGTGCAATGGTTAAACAAACACGAACTTCGTAAATTACTTCGCTACACTACACCAATCTAACATGTGTGCTTAATATGATTCACGATTCAACCAACAGTTTCTCATGTTCAATCAAAAGAAACATTTTTTCAAAAACAATTTTTTTCAACTCTATCATCATCGGCTAACAGTCATCATTTTACTTATTCACAAAACACAAACACAAAATATAATGATATGCATGAATACGAACTATATGCAATAATCTAAACCATATGAATGAAAAACATAATGACGAACGAAACAAAACTAAATAACACCCCCCCATACTTATCCAAAGCATTGCCCTCAATGCTCTAGAACAATGAACAGAATGAGAAACGAACAAATGCAAAACAAAAATAAACACAATGAAAACAAAATAACACTCCCCGGTCAATCATCGTGGTGTATATCCATCTGCCGCTGCTGCACCACATTTCTTAGGCCATCAATATTCCAAAATATTCACCTTGCAAATCAAAAATTTTGAGGGATTAAACATGATCAACTCAACACGAAACAACACTAGATAAAAAAAACTGAAATTAAATAAAAAAAAAACAAAAAGAATTAGAATTCTTGGGTTGCCTCCCAAGTAGCGCCTGATTTTCAATTCTTGGCTCGACCCTCAGAAGCACTCATCAAAGAGCGGCTGACGCCCATAGTAAGTGTCAAATGACACCACAAATGGGTTTTTGTTCCATGTGCCCTCAAGCTTGGCCAGATAAATGTGGTTTAAACTCGTCACCTCAACAACACCCAATAACAGCTGGTAAACCTGGGAAGAGAAAATCTCTGTTGGCTCTCGGTTTTGCTGGATAAAACTTGTGAATACTTTTCGATGAGACATCTCAAAGTATTACACCAGATGAATTTCTTCAAAAAATAAAATAGAAAAAGGTAGCTCACGCAGGAATAAAGTAGAATAAACAAAAGAATTAACCAAAGAAAATAACAAAAAGTAAAATTTGTCAATTTCAATCCCCGGCAACGGCGCAAAAAACTTGATCGAGCAAATACTACCACAGAAAATCAACCTAACTATATATATATATATATATATATCAATTAAGCTCGAATAAATCGCAAGTGCACGAGTCAAGTAATAATATAGTGTACAAAGTACGAGTATCGTCCCACAGAGATTGATTTGTGACAAAATTACTCGTATATTATTCTTTAGTTAATAAAGATGAGATGAGAATAAATTAATTAACTAACATAAAAGATGAAATAAAAGCAAAATAATAAAATTTAATTTAAAAAATAAATAAACGATTGTTAGGATCTCGGTTCACCTACCCATTTTCCTTCTCTAATGATTGAAATTCAGTTCTCTAGTCATGCTTTTGACGGAATTTCCTAATCTATCAATATACTCTGTCGAGCTAAATTAATCTAATTAAAAAATTGCAATAACCAAGTGTCCTTGTGTTATTTAACAATTGCAATTGCATTAACGATTTGTGAAATCCTCTAGCTTTCGATCTATTGGACTATGACTATCAACATGTATCCAACCTCATATGTCTATGCAAGTTGTAGATCTATGGATTATATTACCCTATCATGTCATAAAATCTCCTTTCGGTATCAATTATAACACATAAAATCAATTTGAAGTTGATCAATATCCAAAATTGCAATAAACACAATAATATAATCAAGAATGCATAAAAACCAAATTCAATCTTCAAGAAGAAATCAAAACAAAGTTTTGGGAGTAGGATCCCCTAAATCCCAACAAAAATAAGAGAAAGAAGAGAAAACTATTGTTGCGGTTATTGAGTTCTTCAAGTTTCCTCCCTCTTCACGTTCTTCTCCTTGGATGGCCACCTCCTCCCTTGCGTTTCTGATGTGTGGAACTTCGGTACCCCTTTCTCACGTCTGATATGTCCCCTCTTATATGTGGTTGAAAGCCCATCCAATAAAGCCCCAAAAAATCGCAACTTTTAATATTAGAAAATTAATATTTTTTCAGTCCGCGTCGCGCCATGGCGCAGAAAAGTCACGCCATAGCGTGAAAAGTTCTGTTTTCACTTCTTCAAAATCCTCGGTTCACGCCACGGCGCAGGAAAAATCACACCATGGCTTGAAAAGTTCTGCCTCCAGTTTTCAGCGCGCAGTTATCTTGCAAAAATCATAACGTGAGTTCTAACCGTTGGATTGAGCTCCAATTTTGACAACAACTTTTAAACATCTGGAAATTAAATTTGGACGGTGAAGATTTGATTTAGAGCTCCCAAAAATTAAATTTGAATTTTAGATCAAGGTTGCTCCGTAATTCATTTTTCAAAAACCCATTTTCCTACAAAATTAACTCGGAGAGTGAAATTCACAAATAAGCAATAAATCACACAAAAATAGAACATAAAACAATATGAGACCAAACATATGCATGCAAAATAGACATAAAATAATGCACACAAAATGCACTTATCAATTTCCGAGGTGGAAGAAGGGATGACGTAGGAGATTTAGCTCCGAACATCCAGAAACAAACACTTGTGCATTTTCTTTCTTATCTTAATTTTAGTCGAGTACTCTTACTCATTCACTGCTCATACCCGCACATAATATTTGTTGCCAATTAACATCGACATGCATGAAGGATACTGTTCAGTTGACCAACCTCAACTGAACTTAATTTGAAAGATTCAGGAGTCAATTGCTACAGAACCATTCAGTTAATTTGGAAAATTAGCATTCACACCCAAACCGATCCTATCGCGAAAGCAGTTTACGACACCCCTACCGATCCTGACATGTTCTCCTTCACATCTTTCCAGTTTTGAAATCAATACAAACATAATAGTACATTTTAATTGAAAATAAACTAATTTTATATAACTATAGGAAATTCAAGCCATCTCAAACCGCAAACACTATTTTGGTGCAAGTTTTATTGTAAAATATTGTAATTTTTGCACTAAATCCAACATCCATCTCCTACTCATTTACTTCTAATCTTACACCAAAAAGAATATACTCAAAATATTCCTTTTATTTTAATTATTTGAAATTATATTACATAATTATATTATTTATAAATCATCCCTTAATTATTTAATATTAATATAAATAAATAAATATTAAATAAAATTAATAATTAATTTTTATTGAAAAAATTAAATGAAGAATAATAATTAATTTTTTTATTTTATTATTTAATTATTAATAAAACAATAAAATAAATATTAAATTTTTATTTATACATTATTTATTTAAAACCCTGCGCCAAATTTGGTGCAAAAAAAGGGGGCTATTTTGGCGCAGGACTTACATTTCTAGACTAGTTTGAAGATATTCATCATAAGATAGCCTCATATAGCCACCTCTTTTCTTTGCCTAGATTGTTTATTTCTACAGTAGAATTTCACTATAAATTTGATGGTGTGTTTTTCTTATGACAATCTAAGGAATATGTGAAGACCCGAAACTTGGCTTCCAAGCCTACACCAATATGAAATATTTCTCTACTTGGAAGCTGCAAACTTTCTCTTATTACTATACCAAGATGAAGGCTGATTCGTGGGATACAAATCAATTTTGACAGCATACAAATCAAGGCTTTTGGATTGCAGATTTTTTCCTTCCTATTTCATGAAATCAGGGCTAAAATTCAGCCTCTTATTGAGCACATGAATTGTAGCGACCCGTGCCGTGATCACCTACTAATCAGAAGCTTAAGCATGCATTTAACTTAAATAATAAATCATCAGAATTAACAGCGAAAAAAGCATTAATAAACTCCCCAAATAATGATACAACCATATCGAATAAATCCAATGTATTAACCCAAAATACAACTGAAACAAAAGCCTAGACAATAATCCTGCTGATCCTCCATCGCCTAAGCTCTCCTGGAACCACCCGCCTCATCCAGCCGCAGACCTGCCTCATGGAATAGGGTGTCCAGATACAACAAAGTACGGGACGTGAGCATGATAAGCTCAGTACGAGAGTATGAGTATATGGTATTATATGTGCATGTATGCAAGTGAACTGTGTACCAAGACACGAGGTCAAGAATATCTGATCAAGAACAAACTTGGGTCCTGGTATGTGCCACGCTGAGCCGTTGCTACAGGAGGTGACCAACATACTCAGAAGCACTGATGGTGACCTAACACAAGTACATGTGTCCAACCAAATATCAGTGACCTAACACAAGATCCGTGTCCAACTGATTTTGGTGACCTAACACATGTCTCTGTGTCCAACCATCTACTGACAGGATAAATATCCCAATACCGGATATCGCAAGGATACATGCTCAATATGCTCATGTATGCAACATACAGTCATGACATGCTCTATGTAAAGGCATATAAAACATGCAATCACATAATCCATGCAAACACATAATACATGCATACTCAATTTGGATATCTCGAATAATACTTCTGTACCTCATAAACTAGGCAAGCAAGACCAGCACTATGTCCAAGCCTATAATCCGCACTACAATGCAAAGTACTTGTGCATTATAATCTTATTCTAAAAGTCTTAACTACGCTATAGCATACTCCCTATTTACTATAAGGAGCCAGAGCTATACCTGCGTCCGTCGTCAGCCCGCTGATGACGACTGTCCCTAGAATTTGGGCACCGCTCCGCCGCAACACCGGAGCACCTGGCCAACCTCCGGACCAAGCCTAGGAAGGCTGGAAACACCCCAAAACCCCTAGAAAGCACTTAAGGCAGAGAGAGAATACTGAATTGGTGTGAAAAATGAGGCTCTTGGATGACCTATTTATAGGCAAAGTTCGGACGATCCGAACTGGGTTTGGACGGTCCGAACTGCCACTTGTCCGAGCCTTTAAGACATCTGTCTCTACTGAGTTCGGACGGTCCGATCTCGGGTTCGGAGGGCCCGAACTGTTCCAGATGCTCCGAATTGTTTTGGTCCTTCTGAACTCATTTTTGGACCCCCGGGACCTACCCTACCATTTTCGGACATTCCGGATCTGATTTTCTACTTATTTTTACCAAATAACGACTTCTTAAACATGTTTTGACACTTTTAAAATTATATGTCATCTTCTAACATGTTTAAAATCACTTAATCTTGTAAAATGGAACCGGGCTACTACATTCTCCCCCACTTAAGATAATTTCGTCCTCGAAATACATCTTAAGTACCGATATGGACTTGAATAAGAACAACAAGTTCTTTATTCTCTCATATCATTTTACAAGACCTCACTGAATCCAAATAATCACTAGAAACATCATGGTCTCCAGACTGGTGTAACTTTCCAATAACCTGTCTGAAGTACAAAAGACTTCCAGAGCAATAATGGAAACCACCCAAATCAATCTTACAATCATTTAATAAGAAACCCAAATCATCATGCTGATCATGTCCCTGATCTCTATCTGCAACTCTGATAAGGCCAGACAATACTGATCGAATTTCATGGTTCTCCCCCAGTACCACCAGCGAAAACTATCAATCCAGAATGTACACTTGTCAAGGAATTCTTTCCAAGACTATTCTGTTAACGAAAACTAAAATCTGTATCTCTGATAAAGTCAGACGATAGTGTTCAAATCTCTTGGCACTAATCCAGTACCAATATCAAATTCATAAAAAAACATTCCTTTTGATAATTATACCCCTTGCTATAACTGTGCAAAATATCAAGACTCAGGTAGCCTCCCCCAATAGCCTATCTGAAATAAACTTCCCAGAAAACACCGGCGTAGGTCGCGCTTCCTATCTTGTCTTGAACAACCCTGCACAGTCCTCAGCACCTGATATAATCTATCACTGAATCTATGATGAAAATCCATCATCAATAACCAATGACCCTAACACTGAGTCATCTCAGACACTATGTCAAACCACTTACTTTCTAAATCATTACAGGAGAAAGCCTAGAACTGATCACCAGCACAACTCTAACCCCTGGTTATGCAAATATCTAACATACTAAAATGCCTACGATCATCATGGCAATGGTGATGACAACCCGACGATGCTCTAGATCATCCTGATCACCCCAGCATCCACCCACGCTACAATGGCTACTTTCGTCCCATCTATACGATGATCAAAATGTTAAACCCAATTCCAACAATCTAGATCCCAAGATTACTATGCATGCTCTGATACCATAAATGTAGCGACCCGCGCCGTGATCACCTATTAATCAGAAGCTTAAGCATGCATTTAACTTAAATAATAAATCATCAGAATTAACAGCGGAAAAAGCATTAATAAACTCCCCAAATAATGATACAACCATATCGAATAAATCCAATGTATTAACCCAAAATACAACTGAAACAAAAGCCTAGACAATAATCCTGCTGATCCTCCATCGCCTAAGCTCTTCTTGAACCAACCGCCTCATCCAGCCGCAGACCTGCCCCATGGAATAGGGTGTCCAAATACAACAAAGTACGGGACGTGAGCATGATATGCTCAGTACGAGAGTATGAGTATACAGTATTATATGTGCATGTATGCAAGTGAACTGTGTACCAAGACACGAGGTCAAGAATATCTGATCAAGAACAAACTTGGGTCCTGGTATGTGCCACGTTGAGCCGTCGCTACAGGAGGTGACCAACATACTCAGAAGCCCAGATGGTGACCTAACACAAGTACACATGTCCAACCAAATATCATTGACCTAACACAAGATCTGTGTCCAACTGATTTTGGTGACCTAACACGTGTCTCTGTGTCCAACCATCTACTGACAGGATAAATATCCCAATACCGGATATCGCAAGGATACAGGCTCAATATGCTCATGTATGCAACATACAGTCATGACATGTTGTATATAAAGGCATATAAAACATGTAATCACATAATCCATGCAAACACATAATACATGCATACTCAATCTGGATATCTCGAATAATACTTTCGTACCTCATAAACTAGGCAAGCTAGACCAGCACTATGTCCAAGCCTATAATCCGCAATACAATGCAAAGTACTCGTGCATTATAATCTTATTCTAAAAGCCTTAACTACGCTATAGCATACTCCCTATTTACTATAAGGATCCAGAGCTATACCTGGGTCCGTCGTCAGCCCGCTGATGATGACTACCCCCAGAATTTGGGCACCGCTCCGCGGCAACCCCGGAGCACCTGGCCAACCTCCGGACCAAGCCTAGGAAGGCTGGAAACACCCCAAAACCCCTATAAATCACTAAAGGCCGAGAGAGAATACTGAATTGGTGTGAAAAATGAGGCTCTCGGATGGCCTATTTATAGGCGAAGTTCGGACGATCCGAACTGGGTTCGGACTGTCCGATCTGCCACTTGTCCGAGCCTTTAAGACATCTGTCTCTGCTGAGTTCGGACGGTCTGAACTCGGGTTCGGAGGGCCCGAACTGTTCCGGGTGCTCCGAACTATTTTGGTCCTTCTGAACTCATTTTTGGACCCCCGGGACCTATCCTACCATTTTCGGACGTTCTGGATCTGATTTTCCACTTATTTTTACAAAATAAGGACTCCTAAAACATGTTTTGACACTTTTAAAATTATATGTCATCTTCTAACATGTTTAAAATCACTTAATCTTGTAAAATGGAACCGGGCTACTACATGAATCTGCCCCTTCAGCCTATTTCTCACATCTATTTCATCAGCAAGGCACTCTCCAAAATACTCTCACACAATCTCTCAAGTTTTCGAACTCAAGTCTGCTGAATTTTTGAAGCTCTCTAGGCGTCGTGCTGCTGGTATTGTTGCTCGTTTGAGTCACTTTGAGTCAGTACGTTTGCCTACTTCCCTTGCCTATTTCCTTAAGAATTTAGTTATCCGATAGGCTCATTATTCTGCAAATGTTTATCCATAATTAGAAGGTTAGGGTCAAAGATTTGAGGGTCAAGGCTATCTATATTTCGAAAATTTAGTAGGCTGAATTTTGAGTTTTGCTTCCCAAGTTTCTGCCCAAGGTTTGACTGTTAGTTTTTATTCAAGAACAACTCAGTAAGTGGGCTTTTTTTAAACTATTACATATGCTTTAAAGTTTCGATCGTCATAATATGTTTAAACTCTTGCTATGAATTCTGATTCACATTATGAGTGGAAAGGGAATTTTCAAACAATGTATGTCATGGACCTGATGCGGTGGGTAACAATAATCGTTCTATGACCTCACCCCTTAGAGGGATTACATATAGGGGACTGATCAGTTAGCCACAAGTAATGAGAGTATTTGCAGTGTTTTTGAATGATAATTATGTTATGAACGATTACATGCTACATTATGAGATGATCTGAATCTGTTTAAATCATTTTATGAATATATATGTACATGATCGATCGGCCCCCACTTGCTGAGTGTTTTTTAAAACACTCATCCCCCTTATTTTTCCCCCCATATGTCGAAGAAGATTTAGATGATAAAGAGCAGGACATGATTTGGGATTGGTAAAAATAATACAACGATTTCTGATTTCGTTCGATTATTCTGGATTTGTTGGATTTCAGTACTTTGAGTTATTTGTGTAATGGACGCTTCAGCGAGTTTTTTTGTGTTTACTTTATGCATTTTGGCTAAGTTGGGATGTAAGACAAGTTATTGGGGCTTTTCTTTATGAATAAAAGACTGGTTTGGCATATACTGTACCTACGAGGCTTGTTGCTTTATAATTTGTATAAATTTGAAACAACTCCTGTGGCACGTCTCGAACACGGGGCGTGACATTGAAGTGGTATCAGAGAAGCCAGGTTCATAATCCGGTTGGGAATTCCTTGGAACAATTTTTACATTTTCTCATAGTGGGCCAAAATGCCAATGTAGTCCCCTCCGAAACGTTCTCACAAGTAATAATCATGAGGAAACTCTTATTTCGGCCGAACTCAATCGTTTAGGCCTCCGAAATCGCGTTTTTGCCGTTTTAGGAAAGTTTTCGGACGCTTATAACTTCACTTAGAAAATTCAAAATCCGATTCCGCAAAATGTCCCACGACACCCTCGACTTGAACTTTCTGCCCATATAAAAATCTCTAAAATTTTCGTTTTTGGAAAAAATTTCTCGAAAATACCGTTCGATGTATTACTGCACTGAATTGATAATATAATTGTTATATTGATCTGAGTTGCAGTTGTTAATTGTATTCTGAAATTTATCCCTTCGATTGGTTCTAGGAAATGGCTCCCCGATCTCAAGCTGATATTCCTCTTCGCATGTCGCGACTAGCTTCGGAACGCCAGAAAGCGGTGATCCGACACCTTAGGATGAAGCTGGAAGAAGAGAAGTTGATGAAAATTGCGATGCAGAAAGGAAGGGAGTATCTGGAGAACAAAATGAAACTTCAAGCTCAAGAGAAGGAGAAAGTTGAGGAGCACTATTCAGAGCTACTCGAAGATATCAGCACCAGCCGAATCAAGGAGCTGGATTTGCGTGAAGATATCAAGCGCTATATTTCTTATCTCACTCGGGCAGACATGTAAGATGAGGAGAATAAGTAGAAGGTAGAGCTGCTCAGCTTACCATCTCACAGCTTTCCGAGGTCAGCTTCAACCTCACAAAGCAAGCTGAAAAGTTGGAGGAACAAAAAAAACAAGTTGTGAATGAATTTGCACAGTACCGTCAGCAGACTAATGCTCGCATAAAACAACTAGAAGACAACAATATTGCTTTGTACGAGTATAATGTTTCCTTAATTCAAGAGATTCAAGAGTTGCAGCAAGAAGAATAACCTGAAGAAGAAGACCCTGTTGAGATTGGAATTGATGAGGGGCAAGGAGTAGGAGAAGTCGTAGACTAGACAGGAGTAGCCAAGTATTTTGGACCTTATTCGTTTCACATTCTGCTATTTACTTTCATTGTGTCATTTTGGGAACTTAATGTCATCTGCTCAGTGTCTGTTTTCTTTACTTGTCGAGTCAGCTGTCTGTCTGAACTTTTTATATTCGAGATTCTATTATCAATAAAACAATGTTTCTCTTACTCGTCGAATTTGACTTCCATTATTTAACAATTATCTCTCACTGTTATCTTTTCGCATCTATCAATCCATTCTTAGAAAACTCTCGTGCGTTTGTAGTAAATGGAAATAGGAGCAAGACGAGGTCGCAACCCCCTTTACAATCGCAACCGTAATGACAACAACAACAACAACAACAACAACAACAACAACAACAACAATGGGAATCCACCTCCACCTCTACCACCGAGAGTCAATCTCAGCCCAGCAGATATGATGGCTATAGCTACGATAGTGGCTACCACCCTCCAAGGTTTGGGCGGGACTCAGCCGCCACCGCCGCCGCCTCCGGCTCAACATGGGACTAAGTATCACTATGAGTCCCTTATGAAGAACAAGGCGCCGACCTTTGATGGAAGATCTGATCCGGAAATAGTTTAGAACTGTCTCAAAAACATGGAAACTCAGCTCCGGTTACTTGAAATTCCGGAAGGAGTTAAGGTCGATGTAGTGACACCATTCTTGGAAGATAAAGCAAGAAAGTGGTGGGAGGCAATTTCACCAGCAATCAGTAGGGCCGATTACGTGGCAGTGATTCCGGGATGCTTTCTTGAAGCAGTATTTCCCGGCAGAAATCAAATTGCAAAAGTTTAACGAGTTTGAGAACTTTGTCCAAACCCCAGAGATGTCGGTAATGGAGTACACATCCAAGTTCAACTCCCTTGGAACCTATGTACCGACCGTCATGGCTAATGACACTCTGAAAATGCACCGATAGAATAAGGGACTTAACAGTCAGATCCAGTCAGCTTTGGTAGTTTATCAAGCCACGACTTTTGTTGATCTAATGGGAGCAGCCATTAGAGCCGAGACTGATATCAAAAGGCGTGAGGACGAGAACAAAAATAAAAGACCCCTCTCGGTCTCAACCAACCAAAGTGGACAGAAATTCAAGAGGCCAAATCAATCTAGTGACCCAA
The DNA here is from genome assembly GCF_033568475.1 of Henckelia pumila. Lineage (NCBI taxonomy): Eukaryota > Viridiplantae > Streptophyta > Magnoliopsida > Lamiales > Gesneriaceae > Henckelia > Henckelia pumila. The sequence continues at coordinate 6,254,111 of NC_133121.1, read as the reverse complement.
CCAAGGGTTTCATTCCGACTGACGCATCAATTAAGTTATGCCCCATTTGCAACTTTCGCCACCCCGGTGAATGTCGTAGAACCTCCGGTGCATGTTTTAATTGTGGAAAGATGGGACACCGCATTGCAGATTTCCCCAAGCCTAAGAAGGTAGGAATGGGATCAAGCGTTGGCGCCACCCCAGGCAAGCCGAAAGAGAACAAACCCAATTCTCGGGTGTTTGCCATTACTCAAGAGGAAGCTGATGACGCAAGAGATGTCATGGAAGGTACCATTATGATCAATCAATTTCCTTCTTATGTATTGTTTGATTGCGGTGCCACACATTCTTTTATATCCAAGAGATTCTCTAAGAAGTTAAGGATTGAACCTGAAATGCTTGTCGAACCTTATATAGTAGCAACTCCTACTAGCAAAACTATTGAGACTCATAAGGTTCACCGAAACTGCAATATATGTATCAATAGGTATACTTTTGAAGCCAGCTTGATTCAACTCAATATGGTTGAATTCGATGAAATTTTGGGTATGGATTGGTTAGCCAAGAACCATGCATTGGTCGATTGTAAAGAGAAGAACATGAAGCTTCGGGTGCCGAACAAAAATGATGTCGTCTTTCAAGGAAAAGACAAGGGACCCAAATCCCTCTTATCTACTTCCCAAGCATGGAAGTTCATGAAGAACGGTGAGGAAATTTACCTAGCTATGATTAGTGAAGTAAAAGAAAAAGGTGAACTTAAACTGGAAGATATTTCGGTGGTGCAAGAATTCCCAAACGTCTTTCCTGGGGAATTACCTGGAACTGTTCTAGATAGGGAAGTAGAATTCGAAACCAATTTGGTACCAGATGATGTAACAATCTCTAAAGCACCATATTGAATGGCACCAGCTGAACTTAAGGAGTTAAAGGATCAACTCCAAGAATTTTTGGATAAGAAACAAATCAGACCAAGTGCTTCTCCGTGGGGAGCTCCTGTCTTGTTTGTAAAGAAGAAAGACGGAATTATGAGATTGTGTATTGACTACAAAGAGTTGAACAAGATCACAATCAAGAACAAATACCCCCTTCCAAGAATCGATGATCTTTTCGATCAACTCAAAGGAGCTACAGTTTTCTCCAAACTCGACCTTCGTTCAGGGTACCACCAACTGAAGGTCAAAGCTGAAGACGTCTCAAAGACAGCATTCAGAACAAGGTATGGACACTATGAGTTCACAGTAATGCCCTTCGGATTGACAAATGCTCCAGCGGCATTTATGGACCTCATTAATAGAGTGTTCAAAACCTTTCTCGATAAATTTGTGGTGGTGTTTATCGACGACATTCTTGTGTATTCACCAAGTGAGGAAGACCACAAGGAACATCTCCGTCTCACCATACAGACACTTAGAGAAAGAGAGCTGTAAGAAAAATTCAAGAAATGTGAATTCTGGCTCAAAAGTGTCACGTTCTTGGGCCATATCATCTCAGAGACCGGCGTGTCTGTGGATCCCAAGAAAGTGGAAGCAATCTCTGATTGGCCCAGACGAAAGACAATGATCGAGGTTTGGAGTTTTTTAGGTTTAGCAGGTTATTATCGAAAGTTCGTTGAGGGATTCTCTTCTATAGCTATACCTCTCATCAAACTCACACAAAAGAATTCTAAGTTTAACTGGAATGATGATTGTGAGAAAAGCTTTGAGACTTTGAAAAAGAGACTTGCGTCTACCCCAGTGTTGATACTACCGAAAGAAGGCAAAGACTTCGCCATATATAGTGACACATCAAAAGGAGGTTTAGGGTGTGTTCTCATGCAATATGGAAGAGCAATTGCTTATGCTTCTAGGCAATTAAAACCATATGAGCAGAACTACCCAACTCATGACCTCGAATTGGCTGCCGTAGTGTTCGCACTAAAAATTTGGAGACACTACCTCTATGGTTCTAAGTGCGAGATTTTCACTGACCATCAAAGCCTCAAGTATTTTTTCACTCAGAAATAGTTAAACATGAGGCAGAAAAGATGGATAGAACTGTTTAAGGATTACGACTTGGCCATTAGCTACCATCCGGGTAAGACAAATAAAGTGGCTGACGCTTTAAGTCGAAAGGATATGAGTAAAATGATCTTGGCTTCAGTCTCAATCAAACCAAGTCTTCGAGAGACAGTCAAATTAAACCAAGATCGAGATCCCTTATTGACAAAACTCAAAGAACAAGTCAAGGAAGGGAAGTCAAATGATCTTCAGTCAGATGAGAAATGAGTCTTGTGGATGAAAGGACGATTGTATATACCAGACATTGATAATATACGTCAAGAAGTGATGTCTGAAGAACATAAATCAAAATTTTTGATCCACCCTGGTAGTACAAAGATGTATAGAGATTTGAAGAAGAACTTTTGGTGGAACGGAATGAAAAGAGATGTGGCCGAATTCGTCTCTAGATGTCAAGTATGCCAAAAGGTCAAAGAAGAACACCAAAGACCTGGAGGATTACTTCAACCCTTAGAAATTCCCGAATGGAAATGAGAGCACATTTCCATGGACTTTGTAGTAGGGCTGCCAAAATCATGGAAAAGCCATGACGGAATTTGGGTAATTGTCGATAGACTCACAAAGTCTGCTCACTTCCTACCAGTCCGTATGAATTACAACTTGGATAAGTTGGCTATGCTATACATGGACAATATAGTCAGACTTCATGGGGTTCCAGCAAGTATCTTATCAGACAGAGACCCGAGGTTTGTTTCTCGTTTTTGGAAAAGATTCCAGGAGGCTATGGGAACCAAAGTCACCTTCAGTACGGCCTACCATCCTCAAACTGACGGACAAACCGAGAGAACAATTCAAACTCTTGAGGATATGTTGAGGGCATGTGTTCTAGACTTCAGCAGTAATTGGAGCGAACACTTACCCTTAATTGTGTTTGCCTACAATAACAACTATCACAGCAGTATTGCAATGACACCATAGGAGGAACTATATGGGAGAAGATGTCGATCACCACTATATTGGGATGAAGTGGGAGAGAAGTCTATTACGGGACCAGATTTTCTCCAAAAAACAGTGGAGAAAGTTGCAGTTATCAAGGAAAGACTCAAGGCAGCACAAGATCGACAGAAGAGTTGGGTTGACATGAAAGGAGACCTATGGAATTCAAGATTGGTGAGAAGGCTTATGTAAAAGTATCACCAATGAAAGGAGTCGTCCGATTCAGCAAAGCTGGAAAACTGAACCCTCGATACGTCGGACCTTTCGAAATATTGGAGAAGGTGGGTACACTTGCTTATAGACAAGCACTGCTACCAAGTATGTCAAGAATTCATGATGTGTTCCATTTCTCGCTACTTAGAAAGTATATCTCATATTCGAATCATTTCCTTGAAGTTGAACCACTCTTGATTGATGGGAATCTGACTGAGAAACTAAAGTATGAGGAAGTCCCTATACGAATAGTGGATACCATGGATCAAGTCCTTAGGCGAAGGAACATTCCTTATGTCAAAGTGCAATGGTAAAATCACACTGAAAGAGAAGCTACATGGGAATTGAAAGAGAAGATACATAATAAGTATCCCTATCTCTTTGAAGATCAAGTTAACTCAAGTTTCGAGGACAAAACTTCTTATAAGGAGGGAAGAATGTGAAGACCCAAAACTTGGCTTCCAAGCCTACACCAATATGGAAATATTTCTCTACTGGGAAGCTGCAAACTTTCTCTTATTACTATACCAAGATGAAGGCTGATTCATGGGATACAAATCAATTTTGACAGCATACAAATCAAGGCTTTTGGATTGCAGATTCTTTCCTTCCTATTGCATGAAATCAAGACTGAAGTTCAGCCCCTTATTGAGCACTATGAATCCACCCCTTCAGCCTATTTCTCACATCCATTTCATCAGCAAGGCACTCTCCAGAAAACTCTCACACAATCTCTCAAGTTTTTGAACTCAAGGCTGCTGAATTTTTGAAGAACTCTAGGCGTCGTGCTGCTGGTATTGTTGCTCGTCTGAGTCACTTTGAGTCAGTAAGTTTGCCTACTTCCCTTGCCTATTTCCTTAAGAATTTAGTTATCTGATAGGCTCATTATTTTGCCAATGTTTCCCCGTAATTCGAAGGTTAGGGTCAAAGATTTGAGGGTCAAGGCTATCTCTATTTCAAAAATTCAGTAGGCTGAATTTTTGAGTTTTGCTTCCCAAGTTTGTGCCCAAGCTTCGACTGTTAGTTTTGATTCAAGAACAACTCAGTAAGTGGGCTTGTTTTAAACTATTACGTACACTTTAAAGTTTCGATCGTCATAATATGTTTAAACCCTTGATATGAATTCTAATTTACATGTATGAAACTAAAACTGTTTTGAGACACTGCTAAGATTCACATTATAAGTAGAAATGGAATTTCCGAACAATGTATGTTATGGACTTGATGCGGTGGGTAACAATAACTGTTCTATGACCTCACCCCTTAGAGGGATTACATATAGGGGACTGATCAGTTAGCCACAAGTAATGAGAGGATTTGCAGTGTTTTTGAATGATAATTATGTTATGAACGATTACATGCTACGTTATGAGATGATCTGATCTGTTTAAATCATTTTATGAATATATATGTACATGATTGATCGGCCCCCACTTGCTGAGTGTTTCCTAAAACACTCATTCCCCTTACTTTTCCTCCCCAAATGTCGAAGATGATTTATATGATAAAGAGCAGGACATGTTTTGGGGTTGGTAAAAAGAATACAGCGATTTTTGATTCCGTTCGATTATTCTGGATTTGTTGGATTTCAGTACTTTGAATTATTTTGTGTAATGGACGCTTCCGCGAATTTTTTTGTGTTTACTTTCTGCATTTTGGCTAAGTTATGTTGAGATGTAAGACAAGTTATTTTGGCTTTCTTTATGAATAAAAGACTGGTTTGGCATATACTGTACCTACGAGGCTTGTTGTTTTATAATTTTTATAAATTTGAAACAACGTCGGTGGCACGTCTCGGACACGGGGCGTGGCAGAATACATATAGGTGAAGGATACGCAACTTACCTATCACCATAAATTTGAGCATAATGACCATAAACTCAAATTTTAATTCTGTGTTTGTTACTATCAAATCTAGAATTTATGGCATTTTTATGATTGTCATTATTTCTTTACATTCTTATTGTAAATTGGAAGCCTTTTGCATTCTTATGACATCTTGGAAAATTAGGGGTCTCACACTGAGAATTAATATCAGTAGCCATGAGGAAATTAGAGGATTTTTTGAGCTAATATGTTTCTGTTGATATCTGAAAGATTTGAAAGAAAGATATGTTTTAGTTTCTGTCAAGTTCTGCTTCGAAACGTGTACGTGTGTATGTTATGTTTGATTGTCCCCCGCTTGCTGAATATTTCTCCGAAATACTCATCTCCTACTTCCATCCCTAGATAAATGAAAAGAAGAGCTCGAGGATGATGAGTAGAACCAACCATGTATGAGACTTGTGAAAGAAGAGATATCAAGCTGCTAATATGTTATTTAATTAGCTACTGCTTTATGAATTTTTTTTTAAGTATTCCATTTATTCAAGAGTTCAATTAAACATATTTGTTTACTGTTTTAAATTTCTACGACGTAAAGACAGATTTCTTATGAATTATATATAAATATATATATATAGAATAATGCTAGAGGTATAACCAATATATCGTACAATGATATTTACAACAATTATTTCGTGATATTTTGTTATTATCTCGTGAGATTTTAATATGATATCGTGAGATTTTGCATTCAATGTATAGTGAGATTTGGTAAATTAAAATTTTGTATTGAATTTTTTGTGGTGTAAAAATTGTTGTACAAATATATATACGAGTTTAAGATTTTGTACTGCGCACGAATCTTATTGTTTTCTAATTTTTATTTGTAAACAATGTCTATCTCAACTAATTATTGAAAATAAAAAAATACTAATTATCCTTCCGTTAGTTGGTTTAAATTGAATTATGTTCATGTTATTATAAATATATATATATATATATATATATATATATATATATACACACACATTTATATATATCTTTATGCAATAACTAGACTTATTTTGCTCTTTTAACTCTTTTTCATCATAATATTACTTATATAAACATCATACATTTCAGCAATTTTGGACTTCATATATTAGCATTCCCGTGAAAAAGAATAATTTTTTGGGTATTCAACCAAAGTCTCATACTAAAAGTTTAAGAATTAATATATATGAAATGATACTTCATTGATACGAGAAAAGTCATGGATTTGCTTTTGGTCTTCACCCAAAAGGTTTCATATATACTAATAAAGATAGCATTCCATATATGAACACATGATTTTTTTATTAATCTTTCAATGTGAGATTTTGGTTAAATTCTAAACATAATTAAAAAACAAAAAATAAAACTAATTTTGGCATTATAGATTACTAAATTTTAATTTAGACTTAATCAATGTACCAATTTGCTTACCGAATTTGGGTAAGACATACGTACGTATGACCTGTCATCTATCAACTTTTAGAGGGAGGGAATTTGTTTTATTGGCCAAAAACCGAAGTCGTGGACCAGTGCTCGCAAATTATTCACGCCGAGCATATATATGCTTTATGAAAAATATTATACCTATTGGACATTGATTTATACATTACATTAATTTAAAATTATAAAACTTTCTCAAATATATATATATTTTTTAAAAATCAAATAAAATACATGAATAAATTTTTTTTAATTTTGAAGCTAACGTGTAAATCAATGTGTAATTCTCATCATACATGTACACGTGGCATAATTCATGTTTTTTTTCACGTTGCTACATGCATAATTATATATATATATCATGTAATCACTCGCCAATTCATTCGCCTGGTTAAACATGTTTGAATAAGTTTTGTGTTTTTGTGTCTCGACACAAAAGAAGAAAACATTAAAAAAATCATCGATTGAAAGAATAATATTATATTATATTGAAATGGAAAGGATCAAGGCTTTAGGAGTTAGAAAAGGCGCTTGGTCTAAAGAAGAAGACGTTCTTCTGAAGAACTGTGTCCACCAGTTTGGAGAAGGAAAGTGGCATCTAGTCCCACTTAGAACAGGTACGTACATAATTCACTAATTAACCATATGATGTTAATTAATTCCAAAGTACTATATATTTTCTCAAAAATCGACTTTTAATATTCATTATCCAGTGTTTTGCATGTGAAGATCATGTTGGAGATCTTTCGATTATATATGCAAGTAATTTGATGGGTCTCGAATCATGAGACGTTTCTTCGTAAAACTAATTAGTTTTCGTAAATAAAATTTCTGAGATGCAGGGTTGAATAGATGCAGGAAGAGTTGCAGGCTGAGATGGTTGAACTATCTTAGGCCAAATATCACAAGAGGCAACTTTACAAAAGATGAGATTGATCTCTTGATAAGGCTTCATAAGCTATTAGGCAACAGGCAAGTTCTCCATCGCACTCATATTATATATATATATATATATATATATATATATATATATATATATATATATATCATCTTTAATTAATTTAGTCATGAATTATCATCAATTGGAATCATATATCATGCATGTTGAAGAATCAGACTGCCAGAAACACACAATCACACCAAGACTCCCAAGAACAATTAATGGCAGAGAACCGAACAAAGAACACAGAAAAAAAACCGGTATTTCATACATATATATTGGAGACCGAAAGTTTTATTTCAGCTTTTTCAAAAAAATAAAGTTATAGTTCAAGAGATCATGCATGCATAATAATATTTCATTCCAAAGTTCGCATATTGATGTCGTTTAACAATTAGATATTGTAGTCAACAAGTCTAATTCATAATCAAAAAATAACTGTCTTTGCCCACAGGTGCATAGGCGAGTTGGTTAGGCCTGAGGTGACGTAGGAAAAAATTCCCTAGCGTTGCGGGTTCGATCCTCGTGTGGAGCATATTCTCTGTTGAAATATTGTGGGGTATGTTCTGGGGGTTGGTCATGCATGTTGCTCCCTCCCTCCCTCAGGTCTCTGTCGCTCGTGCACATCCATCGATTTAATCCTTGCATGAGTTAATAGGTTTTTGACTTATGTGGGATAGGGTTCCCTTCGGGGTCAATCTTTTTTTAAAAAATAATTGTCTTTACAAAATAATAATAATTATAATAAAATACTGTGGAAGCGTACAATTATTTATTTAAATTTTTTTTTGAGTGGAGCGTACAACTTAGTTTATAAGAATAGTACAGAATTGAAAGCGTAGTAGTGACTAAAAAAATTTTCTTCTACCTTTTTTGGGAAAACTGTAAATTTGGTCCTTTATGTTTGTCACTTTGCGATTTTGGTCCTCTATGTTTTCATATTTCAGTTTTAGTCTTGCATGTTCCGATTTTTGAAAATTTCGTTTCTTTTTATTCGAAAATGCTTACGTGGCACTGTACACGTCAGCTCCACATCAGCACTGAATTGGTGCCACGTCAGTGTCACGTCGGAAAAAGACTAAAATTACCAAAAAAATAAAATATGGACTAAAACTGAAATCTGAAAAGATAAAGGACTGAAATCGCAAAGTGCCAAACATATAGGACCAAAAAAACAATTTTCCCACCTTTTTATATGTGGAAAGAGTAAAGGGAGAAGTGTTCGAGTTACAAGGTGGTCCAATGTGCCATTATTTTTGGTGATTTGAATTTGGAATATATATGAGACTAATTTGAGGGAATGATGTGCTGCAAATGTTCTACTTTAAGTGAGGCTTAGGTCTAATTCCGTGAAATAAGATTTTCAGAGTTTAATATGAATCAATCATTCATGAATTGCATTATTATTATAAAAAAAAAATGATCGTGGATCGATTTTCTGGATTCATTTGGATGTTCAGATGGTCGTTGATTGCTGGAAGAATCCCCGGAAGAACAGCAAATGATGTAAAGAACTTTTGGAACACCCGGATGGAGAAGAAATCAGGAGGAGATCAAAAGGGACAAGCTGTACCAATCCAGAAAAAAATCACAAAGACAAACATCATCCGGCCCCGACCCCGTAACTTTTCTAATCTGGCGATCAAGGATGGTCCGGTGACTGGATTAATGTCAATAAACCACGACCAGGAATCAAGAAATCTCAATAGTATTAATAATTATAGCCATAATAGATTACAGCCAATATCTTCTTCGGTTAATATTGCATCGCAGGCTTCACAAGAACCTGATGATCAATGTATTCGTTGGTGGAGGAATTTGCTTGATATGGCGGCGGAGGATGAACTCGAGAAAGATCATATCCACTGTGTTGATGATAAGAGGGAGGAAGAGGGATTAACGGATTATGGGAATCATCATTCTATGCCACCAAATGTATCGACTGATGATTTCGCCCTCGACGACCATATTTGGGAACTGTTAGGGTCTGGAAATGAATTATGACATTTAATTTGATCATTTGTTTGTCGTAAACATTCAAAAATGTAATTTCACAACTTTTATTTTATTGTTTAACATCTCAAAAACCCTCAACTTTTATATAATATATGCATTGTTTCCAAGCATAGAAGAAAAAAACTGTTTTCAAAAATAAAAAGGGAATTAAACAAAAATATTTTTAGTAAAGTTTCAAGAATAAATTTTAATTACTAGGAGAAAATCAATAAAAAGTTACCAAACTTCGATAAATTTAGCTTTTAGTATTGAATATAATGGAGCTTTTAGAGGAAGATTAATCTTTTTTGGGCAGTTAGTTTAATCGTTTAATTTCCATTTAGGCCCCGTTTGGTATGAAAAGTCAGGCCAAAAAACTTTTTTTTTAAAAAAAAAAAAAGTGCTTTTTCAGCTGATAAGGTGTTTGGATGACCAAATAAGTGCTTAAAAAACACTTTTTTTAAGTAAAAAAAAGGCTTTTTCAGAAGCCAAAATTTATAGTTTAAAAAAGCACTTATTTTAAAAAATCACTACAGAATCCAAACGGGCTCTTAATATATACAAGTCATTCGTGAGGTACACATGTTACTTAAGTAATGTAATGCAAATACATGAGACAAATATTATAAATTGTAATTGTACTCTCAAATACTCAAGTCTCGTCGGTTATGCGGACAGTTTCAATTGGATCTATAAATTATACTTGTACTCTCAAAAAAGAAAACATATTATGTATAATGAACGTAATATTTGCAAAAATATATCATAGGAAATACATGTCACGTGAAGAAATGAATATTTTTTTAAGTTCAAGTTAATGAATACTCTATTTAATCTAATATTATATTTGATCAATATTAATTTTGGGGGTCAAAACGCCTCTTGAATTCCATTTTATAAAGTGATCTGACCTTGATTTATATGATCTTTTAAAGAAAATGAACTTTTTTTAAAAGATAAAAGAAAATAATATTTTGGAGCCAGGTTGTAAAAAAAAAATTATGTAAGTTTTAGTTTTTTTTATTACGTGAGTTGAAAGGGTTTTCACGTTATCATGCCACTCAACATAAATCTCTCTTATATTCGGAGAAAATTTTGTCACAACACCACAAATGGCGTGACACAAAACTATGATCTTGAACGATAAAAATAAATACAAAGTCCGATGCCGTTTTCAAATAACCATTGACATGTTCGCACATCCCAGAAAGTATAATGTTTAATTCATGAGACAAAAAAAATTCAAAAGTGTGTCGTAATGATCTGCATTTCGAAGAAATACATATAAAAACAAAAAAAAAACAAAAACATACATACATATATATACATACATATATATATATATATATATATATATATATAAAATAAAAATTCTGTCTAAAAACTCGTTGTAATTAATTTTCACACCAAAACATACTTGGAACCATTACATAATAATCATTAATCCATCAAGTTACCTTGTTTGGTTATGGAATTTTCGTTTCATGAAAATATAAAGTTATTACCCTAATATTATATTAAATCCAGAGGTCCAAAATTATTTTGAATATGCGGGATCCATAATAATATATAGGTTCCACATAACCAATCAAAAAAATTGAACTCTTCGGTGTAGCATGACCGCATGAGGACACGAAATGAAATGAATAAGTGATTTGTCTTGTAATTAAGATACAAATTTCTTGATATTATTTTCTTTTTTGATAAGATATTATTTATGTGTTTTGTCTTTCTTAGCTAGATTTGTTATTATATTTAATTAGAAAATATGATTTCTTTAATTTAAAAGTGTTTATTTTCTAATGGACTTCGTTTTTTTTATTGTGTAGAAAACTAATTAAGAAATCGTATCAAGACTTGAAAATGTCTCTATATATAGGATTGTTGCACGCAGAATATACACGACTTCAGAATCAGAGAGATCGCTACATATTGTTAGATCAATCAAATGTTTATTTTTTTTGAAGAATTTCTTGCAGTTGATCGCTGCTATTTTAGTTGTGCAGCAAATTGTTGTTTGAAGATGTGCTTTTTGCTCCAAATTTAGGCACACGGGATTTGCATATTTTGATTTTTCTATTCTGAGTTTTAAGATACAATTTGTTTTCTTAACTTGTTGAGAAAAATCATTTTTTCATAGAAAATCACTAGTATTAGTTTCGTAAACTGATATTACTTTTTCTAATGATTATAATTTGGTTCGCATAAGTATTTATACTTATGCATAATTATCTCTGTCTTTTATTTGTTTGTGTTTTTATAATTCCGTTGATGTTGTCGTAGGTGTGACAACATCATACACAACACTGACTCTTACACAAATTTAAAAGATAGACATGCCAACGCAATATTCTCTTTCATTTAGAATATTACACATCGGTTGGATAGATCTTGAGAATTTCATATATAGGCTAGGACATTAACCCTCCCTCTTGAGCTATCTTTTGGGGTTGATTTAGATTTAAGTTCATAAACTTTAATATTGTATCAGAGCTCAAACCCACCGTTATGTGTTGGAATGCAAATGATTGACCTGCCCATAGTTGAGTCATCCGTTAATATCTTCATGCTTCAGTCTCACATCCGTTGGATAGAGTTCATGAGAGTTGCATATATGAACTTGGGCAATCCTCCCCACCTGAATCTAGCTTTTGGGTTGAGTTAGGTTTAAGTCCACCTTCTTAACATGATATCAGAGTCAAGTTTCATCGTTATATTTTGGACCATCCATAATTGGGCTGCCATATTTCTATAGTTGGACAGTCCACTCGTTAATATCTTCACGCTCCAGTCGTTTCATTCATGTGAGTGTATTGTCCCACATTGGTTGGATAAAAATTCGCGTGGATGTGTTAGTTGTACCACATCAATTGGATAAAAATCCTGAAAGTTGATACATGAAGTTAACAATCCTCTTTCTTGAGCTAATTTTTGAAATTGGGTTAGTAACATCGATCTTTATGCTAACGTCTAATCAATCGAAATTTTCATTCGATATCAATCCTGCCGCTCCACAACCATCCGACCCTACCTGTGCATTAATGTGATGTCTCCCCTCTTGTTTTTTGGGATTCAATTATTGATGCTCCATGGCCATCAGCGTACCCGAAAGCCAACTTTCCAACATACGCGACGGAACACTTTTGGAATATACTTTTATGATTCCCCTTATATTGTATAAAATAATTCTTTTTGGAGTGCAGAAAAATACTAACGTCCTTAAAAAGAAAAATACTAACGTAAGCTAGTTAATGATATATATATATATATATATATATATACAATTTTGCTATCCTGCCCACTCATCGTGCCCACCTATTGTGCCCACCATGAGGTGACACTCAATTATTGGATGTGATGAATTGTGCGTCCAATAGTTGAGCGCCACCTCATGGTGGGCACATTAAGTGGGCACGGTGGGTGGGCAGGATAGCAAAACTCTATATATATATATATAATTAACTAGCTTACGTATATATTGTCAAGTCACAATCTGGTTGTAACATCTAAAAACTAACTAAAGATGGTGTATTCAAATGTATTTTGTATGTTTTGTTTTATGATTTTAATGTTCAGTATTGTCAAATTTCAATCAAATACGCTATCTTTAACTTTTGCAATATGAAATTGACTTGACATCGACATGATATTCATTAGAGCCGGTCCTTGTTTTTCAAAGGTCTGGGGCGAAACTATAAATTTTGCCCCAATTTTATCTTTTCATCAATAATTTGTCTTCTACGAGCACCACTTTTTCCAAATAAAAAAAAAACTTTTACATCATCCATGATAGCATATATACTCATTTTTTGAAAGTTCATAAAATACACAAAATTATTTAATCAAACCATGAAAAAATAATCACTCAAATTTATGTCTAAGAAATTAATTAAATAACAAAATATATTTGAAAAATGATTAATACAAAACGCACTAAATAACAATAATAAAAAATTAACAAACCTGAGCCAATAAGAAGAAAGAGTTTCTCATGAGATTGTAAAATATAAACCTAAGTGTTGCAAGACGGCAGGGGCCAATAGTTTTTCTCTTCACCCGTTCACGGAGCGATATTTTTTTCTATTTTATAGGTATAGAGTATAAAGTGAGATTTTGATCGACAAAAAAGATTGTAAAGATATACATTTTGGGTATAATTAACTTATTTTTAGAATTATTTTATTTGAGATATATATATATATATATTCTTATAAATTTGTGTTCCTAATTTTTTTCAAAATTTTTGGGCCCTGAGCAGGAGCCCTGGTAGCCCTGCCCCAAGGCCGGCTCTAATACTCATATATGCAGTGTCATATAAGTAATTTCAAAAAAAAAATCTAAACTTGCTGAGAATCAAAAGATGCATGATTAAGCCCAAGTTTGAAGACATAAAAAATAAAAATTACCTAAAAGACAAATTTGCAGGACAAAAATGACAATTTTTCCTTCATTTAATTATGAATAAAATTAGGGATGTCAATTTGGGTGGGTTCGGGTCAGGTTGATGCAAGATACAACCAAAAAATTTCTCATCCCAAATTCGAATCAACCCGAAAATGGCCAACCTAAACGCGGCTAACCCGAATAACTTGATCAATCCGAACAAACCCGTTTTTTTATTTTTTAACAAAACAAATAAACAAAAATTCAAAACACACAATATTAATATTAATTTAAACACATAATTACATAATCTAAACTTATATATAATTAAAATTTGAAAGTCTAGTTGTAGGAAATTGAAAAAACTGTAAATTTGGTCCTGTATGTTTGTCACTTTGCGATTTTGGTCCTTTATGTTTTCATATTTCAGTTTTAGTCCTACATGTTCCGATTTTTGGAAATTTTGGACCTTTTTATTCGAAAATTCTTACGTGGTACTGTACACGTCAGCTCCACATCAGCACTGAATTGGTGCCGACGTGTACAATACCACATCAGCACAAAAAATCGGAACATGTAGGACTACAACTGAAATATGAAAACATAGAGGGCCACAATTGCAAAGTCACAAACATATATGACCAAATTTACAGTTTTCCCATATATTTATTCAATTAAATACGAGTTGACCTAAAAATGTACAGTAGGTTGAAAGTGTGCATGAACCATGACTCGAGGCATGGGGAGAATTTGGCACATAACTATACATAAAAATATTTAAACACAATAATATGCTCTTATTATATCCACAATCGCTATCGTTCCATATATCCTGAGTAAATCATCGAACTAACACAATAGCCTATAAAGTAGGCTAGTCAAGTAAATCATACTGAGAAATCTCGTTGCGACAACTCGTTTGAGAAAGTGTTGGTAGAAGGAATTGAATTCACCTTGTAGGTATATAATTAATCTACTTATTTACACATTAGTTATATAAAGTTGAATAAACTTCAAATGATATCATCATTTGGTAAACTAGAATATTCAAAAATTTAGGAGTGATAGTTATCTAATCTGAAAGTTTAAAAATATAAATAAGATTTGATTGAATTTAACATTATAAATAGAGATAGCATGGAGATTCAAACAGAAATGATGATATTAGGAGTGACAAATTATCTAACCTAAAAATTTAAAAATATAGATATTTATGATCAAATTTAAAAATGTAGATAAAGATATATAGTACTGAATATTAAAAAAGAAATGATATAGTAAAATAGAAAAATAAGCTTCACATTATCGTTAAGAAGACGAAATTAAAGATAGGTGTGAATTGTTTTAGGTAAAAAAAAGACAAAATATTGAGCATTAGTGTAAATTCATTTTAAGTTCACCAAAGAAAGTTAGTTAGTACAGGGTGCAAATATTTAATTAAATAATAAGATTTTACTAAATTCGTTGAAATTAAATAATTAGTTAAAAAGTAGTTTTAAAACTAAATAGTAATATTGTAAGTCCTCGCTGTTGTGATCGCTAATCCACCTTCAAAAATAAATTCCAACGGACGGATCGACCGAAAACTGAAATCTGAAAGCTCGAAGAAGCTTGGGGCGTTAATAATGGAGGGAGGCGTGCAAAGGAAAAAAGATGGTGTGAAGAAGACTAGTCAACTAGAGTA
This sequence comes from Henckelia pumila, assembly GCF_033568475.1. NCBI lineage: Eukaryota > Viridiplantae > Streptophyta > Magnoliopsida > Lamiales > Gesneriaceae > Henckelia > Henckelia pumila. The sequence continues at coordinate 6,238,627 of NC_133121.1, read as the reverse complement.
GATAATATATAAAATCCAATAATTGCGTTTTAGTCCCTGAAAAATTCAAAAATTGCAAAATAGACCCCGATCAATAAAAAATCGGCTGTCGAATTCTGAAATCACTGATTATCTCAAATAAAGTCAATTAAAATAAAATCGGGACGTTACAAATATATATATATATATATATATATATATATATATATATATATATATATATATATATATATATAAATGCTTAGCTGCCCAACCATGTTTTTCCACTTGGTCCACGATCACTAAAGCCCGGTTGTGGATTTTAGTGGTTTTTGTTTTTTTTTTTTTGCATCACTAAAACCCACTAGGTTTTAGTGGTCGCAGACCAAGTAGAGAAACATGGTTGGGCAGCTGAAAATTCCTATATGTATATATATATATATACACACCTATATACACATTTTGCACGTTTTTATAAAAATCCATGTTTACGAATTTTGTATAAAAAAATTTGTCTTAGTTACGATAAGATAATTAAAAAAAGGTCAGAAACAAAACCCAAAGGAACGGTTTCTATGATCTCTCTTACTTTATAAAATAGAAAAATATAGTTTAATTATCATTTTGAAATTGCATTCACTATTCTTTTAAAAAAAAAAAGTTGACTCCAAAGGGGACCATATTTCACATGAGTCTCATTGGCTCATGCGAAGGTTAAATCGAGGGATGTGCACGAGCCGCAGGGGCTTGAAGGAAGAAGTAACATGACCAACTCCTAGAGCATATCCCCACAATATTTCAACAGGAAATATGCTTTACACGAGAATCAAATCCACAACACTGGAAAATCTTTTTCCACATTATTTTAAGTCTTATCAACTCGCCTGTGTCCATATGAACTGCATTTACTATTCATCAATCATCATGTGATGGATCGGATGCTTTTTTTTCCCCTTATCATAAGTGATGGGTACGTGTTTAAAAGTTACTAAAATGCATGTAAAATTTCCTGAAACATAATGATTTCTTGTTCAGGAAAGGAGAAAGGGAATGATATAAAAAAAATATTAAAAAAACGTGAGAGAGAAGAAAAATATATATATATATTGACCAATCATGTTTGTCTTTATGAACTTTCCATTTTTGTGTCAGATATATGAGATATTATTTTCCTGGCAGCTTTCATAATCAAGCGCATTTATGGAACGGTTAATTAGGAATCAGTACCTAAATTCAAAGTTTACTTTGGAATCAGTTCCCATATCTCTATTTTTTAATCTGCACTCCCTTACTGCATATGCTACTTTGTTTTAACTCCTTTTTGCGTAAATAGACAAAACTACCCCTATCTTCAATAGTTATTCACCATTTTTCAATATTTGTATGTGTTCTTTTATTCTATTATTTATGCAGTCTTTATCATTTTTGCTAAAATTTGAAATTATAAATACCTATTTTCATTATCAAGTAATAAATACTACCTCTAATTAATGCACAAGACTTGAAAAAGTTATTTTTTCTAATTTTTATGCATTTATTAGAAAAAAATTTCAAAATAATAGCACGTTGTTCTCCGAAGATTATATGCTTGATTCCATGTGTTTTGTACCTTATTAACTACTATTTATACCCAACTCATATTATTTTGTACCTGAAATAAGCAATTTAGTGCCAGTAATTAAGGTGATAATATTTTTTTTTGAAGATATAAATAATGATAAGAATTTAATTTTTATAAGTCTTGTGCATTAATTAGAGAAAAGAGCTCAAAAGAAGAGCACATTGTTCTCCAAATATTATATGCTCGATTTTATGTGTTTTGTACCTAATTAAGTATTATTTATACCGAATTTATATTATGTTGTACCTAAAATAATCAATTTTGTGCCAGTAATTAATGTGATAATATTTTTGTTTTTTAAAGATACAAATAATTAGAAGTAGTTATTTTTATAAGTCTTATGCATTAATTAGATAAAAAAAAGTTCAAAATAAAAGCATATTTATTGTAGACTAAATCAGTATACTTAATTTGTAAGATATTATGTTTGAATTATCATATATTTATTTTTAATATATATTTGATATGGTTATGTTTAGTGGACTGAAATTAGGGGTGTTTATTAGGGCTGTAAACGAGCCGAGCCGGCTCGCGAACATTTCGAGCCGGCTCGAAAAAATATTCGATTCGGATTCGGTTTTAATTTTTCTAATTTTGGTTTGGTTTTCCGGTTTTCGGTCTATAAAAAACGTAATATGAAGTCAAACCATTCTAATTCGGTTCGGTTCAGTTTTTGTACTATAATGGATCGGTTTATACGGTTCGATTTGGTCGGTTTGATCATTAATAACACATAACACAATAAATAAAACATAAATTTCATCCAACATATAATTTAAATATCCCAACACACAAATTAAAGTTATAGTCATATATTGAAGAAACAAAAATAACAAACAATACAAGGACAAACATTCAACCACACTCTTATAATATTTTTCAAAAAACAAAACAAATTTTGATTCGATTATTCCGATTTTGATACAATTATTAAAATTAATAATATAAATACATTTTAAAATATTATATATATTTTTACATGATTTCTTAGTAAAAATTTTAAAAATAAACAATTACATAAACAACAATCAACTAATCAACTATAAATTACATAAACAACAACAATGAATTAAATAAACTATAATCAACTAAAAATTATTTAAAATAATTATTCATTCACTAAAAATCATCTCATAACATATATAATATAAATAAAAGAATATAATTAAAATTATTAATTTAATTCAATATTTTTGGTTTTTTCGGTCGGTTCGGTTTTGACATATATAATCCAAAACCGAACCAAATAAACTGCGGTTTTAATATTTATATCCGAATTAAAAAATACGATTTTTGGTTCGGTATGGTCTTTGATTTTTTCGGTTTGAATTTTCGATTTTATCCAAAATATAAACACACCTAATTAAAATCATGTTCATAATCTTATTTCTCAAGTCTTACTCATTATATATATATATATATATATATATATATATTTACGAGTTAGAATGTAATAATACAGAAAACGTTTCAATAATTATCGATGATTTTATTTTTTTGTACTGATCAACTTAAAATCTATAACATTTTATCAATTTTGACCATTATAGCAAAACAATAGTTTTTGGTATCTAAATTATCATATTTTGTGTCATCGATCAAACTTTTCGAGGCAAACTTGATAAACACGTATACTATTAATAATTTGTTTTCATACTTCTTTACTAATTAAATATATATGTGAGACATCACCTCAATGCCCCTAATTTTGTACTTAATTTCCCTAAATTTCACACAATTCATGACATATAGTTTTTGAAGTTTAACATTTTATATTATAATTTGCACATTTTTGCCAAGAATTCCATGGTGACGTAAAAGTGCTTCTTCTTTTTATTTATTTTTTTAATAATCACAACATAGATTGTCAATGAAAAATAATGTATCAATAATTTCATCTCTACGCACCAATTTAAAAAATAAAAATAATTAATGAACATTGTACAATTCACAAAGTAATTGATGAATGAAAAAATATTTTCTTGATAAATTATTATTATTTTGATTCCATAGACTCTTAAAATAAGTTATTTAAACAAAATAATGATCGTATATTTATTACTTGATAATGAAATAAATATTTTCTAATTTCAAATTTTAGCAAAAAATATAAAAACCACACCATAAATAATAGAGTAAAAGAATATATACAATTATTGGCAAATGATGAAAAAATATTGAAGATAGTGGGTAGTTTTGTCAATTTATGCAAGAAGGGAGTTAAAACAAAAGAATTTATGCACAAGGGAGTGCATATAAAAAAATATAGATATGGGGACTGAATCCAAAGTTAACTTTGAATTTAGGTACTGAATCCTAATTAGCCCTTTATGGAAACATGAGTTATCAATTTTGCGACATGTACTATTGTCATCGATCGGGCAATTTCAATAAAGAACACTTCCTGCAGTTCAATATAATATAATACTGATAATAATATTATGAACTCTTCAAAAAGCAATATGTTGGAAAATTAATTTTCGGTTATATAAAAAAAATTGGTCTTAGGTTCGATTTCCGCTGATGGCGGGTAGGTTTCCTAATTTATTTAGGTAGATTTAAGTAATTTCATCGTTCGAGATAAGCAAGTCTCGAATTCATGCTCAAGCCCCGTCGGTTGTGCGAGCAGTTTCATTACATTGTTGTATCGTATAGTTGTAATATTGATGAAATATTGTACTTGTACTTAAAAAACAAAAGGAAAAAATATAACTTATCCGATTTACAAGACTACTGAATAAGTCAGAATACATAAAATGTCTGAGTACTCAAATCAGTAATCTATACCTCAAATATTCGGTGGACTATGATGAAATGATAATTAAGTATAAAAATCGGCAAGATACTTTAAAATTTTGATTTCAGCAAAGCTCATTCCCCAAGCCTGATCTATTAGACTATTATCAGAGTATATCAGTTTTTCGGATAATTTTTTTTGGGTAAAAAGCAAATAAGTTAGAGAAGTTAAATATTAGAAGCTCCCACACTCAAATCTCAATGTTAGTATTATTTCGGGATAATTATCAGAGAAATTTGGTATCGGGACCGGTTCATACTCCCCTTCGGGTGGCTATCCGAAAGGTAATTGAATGGATCAGATCTTTTTGCAAATCAATTGATTTGATGTGCAAATGTGAACTGATCCATTGATGTCAGCACCGACATATCCCTGATATCGATAATTATTTTAGCAACAACACTTGTACGGTCCTATAAGAGTCTTTCAAATTTAAATTAACATTGGTTCATCGGTTCATCCTATAAATAGGATCAATATTTGAACTCTTAGACCAGAGTCGCCGGACATTCACTCACTACAACTGTCGAACTATATTACAACTGTCGGAACTATATATCAAGCTTTAAGGAGCTCACCCAAAAAGAACTCGAGCGAGTTACAATTTAGTAGCATAAATCTTTTTTGTATAATAATTTTTTACATTACATTATATCAATAATTTTAAATTATTATTTTAATATTATATTTACTAATTCTAATAATTAATTATATACAATAACAATCGATGACCTATAACTCATTTGTCAACAAGATCCCAATTATGAGACAATGCCTCAAGTTCGAGAACCAATTGGTAATATCCCCTACCAAACTCAAAAATAAAAATTACATAAAATAACGCTATATGTATTATATGAATAAGATAATATTAGATGAACTACACGTTATCGAAATTATAAAATAATTTGATCCACAAATTGCTGAGACTTTTACTGTTCTTCACGGCTGTTTGGGCAACGAGTAGATTTAAATACTCTAATTATTGGATTTTTTTTAAAAGAGTTTTATTAGATTTTGTTGATGTACCTCCGTTGTTTATCAGTACTTTTCTTGTAAAAGAAATAATAATGTATTGGCTATTGATTAATACTTGATGTTGGTAATATTTATATGATTTTAAAAAAAAGGAAATATTTGTATAAATATTCCTTAAAAAAAGAATATTACAGGAGATCATACACATAAAATATTAGAAAGTAACGTTGCTGTTTCAAATTTTGAAAAAACAAAAACAAAATAATATCTTTGTGTCGAAATAGGCTTTTAAAGAAACGGTATCTTTTTGTTGTTCTTTTTTTTTTTTTATGATAAATGTAAATTTAACAAAAGTCATGACCCACAATAATTGTAATGATAATTTGTCTGAAGTTGTTCTCTTTGTCATTCCAGGTTGGATTTTTGGGTCCTTGTCCCATTTCGTCTGTTATCGATCTTTTAAATTTTTTATTTTCAATTTAACCTAAATTTTCGAAAACCTAGAAGTCATTTTATTTATAAATTTAAATGAACTTAAATTAAACATCTCTCAACACTTGACCAACATAGAGATGAACACTAAAAGTCATTAAATCGTCGATAGTACTAAGTAGAGTGAAGTGCCAAGAGGGCATTTTAATAGAATTTTGAAAAAGATTAAGACAGTGTTTGCAAGCTTTAAAAATAAGTGATTATGAATTTTTTTTAACAAATTTGTGAAGAAAAAATCTATAATCACTTATTTTTAGAGGTTGCAAACACTACCTAAGTCTATTGTGAGACAATTTTACATATCTTTATTCATTACGGGTCAATCATGCACATATTTACAATAAAAATAATATTTTTCACATAAAAAATAATATTTTTTTCATGAGTGACCAAAATAGGAGATTTTTCTCACAAAATTGATCGTGAGCGTCTTACGCGAGTTTTTATGTTTGAAAAATGATATTAAATAAAAATTAAAATAATGAAACACGATAAATTTTTCAAACCAAATTATCCCAATTTTTATGGTTTACCAAATCTCGCATCGTTTAAATCGAGTTAGTCTATGTTATATCGGGATTGTCCCTCTCTTTATTTCAATATCACTAAATCATGTGGGCCCCTCACATTTTTATAAAAATTGACATATATGTTTGATAATCCGATGGCTAATATTTCACCATATCATAAAGAGAAAATACTCCATGTATAGCATAATATAATCCGTTTAATTAATATCTCTTAGCTTTTAAGATAATGAAGTTATAATTTATAGTTTTTGGTAAAACGACAAGCATTCTGTCCTACAATGCATATTATGATATGTTAATACTGGAAAAAGTTGGGTAGACATGGCATCCCAGTTAGATCTTCCCCTCCACCGTGGCTTCGTAACTGAGCCGGTCTCTTGCACAATAAACAGCTCGTGAATGGGCACCAGAAGAGTTTTTTGGCATGTTCACTCCGATGCTTAAGTCAATATAGTGCTTATAAGAGAAGAAACTCTAAGAAATTTGTTGAATCCTAATTTTTAGTGATAACAAAACAATATATAATTGTTATAAGGATGCCACCATCTAGATGTACTAACAGAACCCATCCACTGATAAGAAGACATCTACCGATTTGAGCACATCTACTGATATGAAAACATCTACTGATCTGAGCACATCCACTGATATGAGGATATCTACCGATCTATGAATGTCAACCGATCGCAGGAACGCCAACTGGCTTTATGAAAAGATATCAATCGACCAGAGTCATAAGTAGCAAGTACTGATGTCAACCGAGTAAAAGTCTCAAGAAATACACTAATCCCACAAGCCACAAGCAGTGACTAACGGACCCTTGACATAACAACATTAAATGCAAAAGGACAAGCTGTGGGGACCTCGGGTGCTAATCTCATCTTAAGGGGCAATTAATGAATAAGCATCAATTAGACAATAATAATTCAATCTGAATAAAATTAACCAGAATATTTGGCGACGCAAAACTATACATTTGGCGACGCAAAATCACGTCGCAAAAAGAACCAAAATATTTTTTTTTTCAGAACCCCATGAGCGCCCGCACCCCTCTTCAGACGCGTCCGCGCATGGGTTTCGGACAGAATCTGGAAAAATGATAAACATAACAGTTGTAGATCTTTGTCTTAGATTTCCAATGCCACCAACCGCACCCTAATCGGAATTTGCAATAAAAGGTTATACTCATTCTACAAAGATCAAAGTTGCTAGGGCTATTTCAAATCTGAAAAATTGCATACATAATCTCAACATGTCCCAAGCATAAACATATGCATATCTAGACATAACAATAATCGCATACATGTTTCTAAGGTGAAATACAATAAACTCAATTCTAAGTTTTCAAAGCTCAAACTAAACCAACACCTTCTAACATGCATTTGACAGCAATCTAGTCTTAGCCTGAAGTCACCACATGCTAATCTTTCTCAATCTCGAGCTATCCAAGCCACAACTTACTCGCTCATGCCCCAAACCTGATGCAATGCACACATACAAACAAAGCAACAGCCGGATAACTCCGGTGAGAATAAATCCAAGTATGAAAGACATGCATATACACCATATAAGCATATTGAATCTATAAGCTATAAGAATTCTAAATCATCAAAACATGTAACAACATGTAATCATAGAAATATACTCCATTCTTAAATCCTTAAAGAATAGCTATTCATCTAAAGCAATATCAATTCAAGCATATCAATACATTCATATCTAGAATGGCATATCACAACATTCAAGCATTTATAACTGCATATTCTAAACCATAGAAATATATAGGTTAATGCATAAATGCAATGCATGTTTCAAGGAATAGGCTATCAAATCTGATACCAATAAATCTTAGTTCTTGGGATCCCGGGGAAATAAATCTGAAACATCTACTACTAATAAATGCGGAATTATTTTTTTTTTTTAAAATTATAATTAGTAAAATAGATGTACATACATGCCCATACATATATGCACAAAATAAATAGATTTAAAAATAACATAAATAAAATGCAACATTCTTACTTAAATAACTGATTCAAACTTAAATAGAATACTGTCAAACCACCCACTTAAAAGTTTGCATGTAATAAAAATTATTTAATAAAAATAATTCTAAAATTCACCACTGGAAAGACATAAAAGAAATAAATAAGAAAAAGAGTTTAAAAATTCTTTAAAATGTTCTCAAGACTCAGCCGGCGGTCACGGGAGATCACTGTATGTCCGCTCATACGTCCTCACCACCGGTAGGAACTACATCTTCCTCTACGTACTCACCTGCACCATATAAGTGTAGTGAGCCTAGAGGCCCAACATGCTAACATAACAAGGGTTTAAAATAATTTAAATCACTGGAATACTAATAAATAACATATACATGAATGAGCATGCTTAAAAAAAATTATGAATTATAACTTAAAATCTTACTTGAACTTGAACTTAAATATAATCATATATTACATACATAAACATTGTTGAGCATAACATTTTTTTCTAACATCGCATGGTCATATCCGTAGTGTAACCTTAAACTTAAAAGTTCGACTGATCAGTCTCTTAGAACCAATGTACGCGGCGGTGACGAATCACCTCTTACTGGTAGTAAAATACCCTTAAATTGACAGTAAACTGCCCTTAACATGTGGGGACTGGTCCCCCTTAAATTGTCACACTACTTCAACTTTCAATATAAAATTATTTTCTAGCTCAACCTTAAACATTAAATCATGCCATAAAATTATTTCATGAATGCATGTACTTAAATAAAATGTGTGTCCTTCCTATATATTTAATTTAATTTTTTATACTAACATATAAATACTAAAATAACATTCATGCATAAAATAATTAAATATATATTTAGGACACATGCAATTTCTCATGGTTTGTGCTGTACTGCTAGCCCTAACACTCAAACCCATTTTCTTAAATTCTGGCCCATTAACACTGAGACTGACCCATTAACATTCTTAAGCTCATTAACACATTTCTAAGCCCAATAAATCAATTAAAGCCCATTAGCACATAATTGGCCCAATAACAACTTAATCTGGCCCAATGGGCCCGAAAGCCCAAAGACTGGCTCAATAACTTCCATGGGCCCCCAAGCCCATAAAAATTATTGGACTAACTTAATTAAATTTATTTAAGCCCAATAATAATTAAATTTAACCCAAATAATTAAATGGAACCCAATTAAATTTTTGGATTTAATTAGGCCCATTTAACACTTAATTAAACTTAAAACTTAAAAATAAAAATACCCGAGCCCGACTCACTTAACCCAAACTCGGACCCAACTAACTTGACCCATGACCCGACAGACCCGACCCGACCCGGCCCGGCCCGCCAGAAAACCCATATCTGTAACCCTAACCGTGAATTCTATCTTCCTTCTTCTCTAAACCTGCGCCCAGCTGAGCGGCTTCACCAAAACCGTTCGTGCTGCCTACTCCGACCACCTATGGCCTTGAAACCACCTCCCAAACTTAGACAACATCAAGACGGTTCTAACCCAACAAATTTGACCTCAAACCAATTCTTGTAGTAGGAGAACGAACCAGAAACTACAGGCCTTGTTTCTGCTCGCGCGCAGAATGCAAGCACGGACTTCCGGCCGATCGGCCGGCAATCTCCGGCCACCAATGGCCGGAGAACTACCTGGAATACCTTTTCCAATGTCTTGAGGTTCTAACCCAACTGGAATCACCTTAAAACACGCTCTGTGGACCGAGAACGAGCCAATCTCCCAACCCCGCTCAATCTGCGCAATCTGCTGCGCATCAGAAGGATTGGCTTCGGTTCCATCCCTTTCCAACCTTAAACACCGAGCCAACCCAAGTCTAAGAACCCTAACACACCCCTCTGAACCTCGGACCAGCAGCCAGCCCGTCTCCCATGGCAAAAACGTGAGCTTTAGCATGAAAAACAAGCAAAACATGAATAAAAACATGACTAAACATGCATGCTTCGAATTTCCAAATTTTCTAACGTAAAAATCGTGGTGATTCTGATGAAAAGAGATTTAATAGCTTATATAGTGTAGAAGAAAAGGAATCAAACATGCCTTTATAATTGTTTGAAGTAGGTTGATGCGTATAAGGGCTCCGGGACGACGAACGGACCAAAAACTCGATAAATCTTCAAAGAACGAGTTGATCGGCTATGGAGGACTATTTTTTCTGAGATGGAGGTGTGAAGAGGGTTTGGAAGAAGGTGGGAGTCGGCTGATTAGGGTTGAGAGATAGGGTAGGTTTGTTTTAAATTTGATAAATAGAATTAAAATAGGATATTAACTAATTTAGAAATAAAATCATACCTAATTAAATATTTAAAACTCCATAATAACTTAATAATTCTGATAACACAACCCAAATCCCGAAATATTAATTTTAGGGATTTTTAAAATTTAATAAAAGTCATTAAAATGACTTATTTTGGCTAAAAATAAATCCTTAAATAAATATATAACTAAATACTAAATTTTTCTTGACAAAATACCTTAAAATATTATTTTAAGGCTCATAAAACTCATAAAATATTTTTGGCTAAATATTTTTGTATCTCGTCCGTCCACGGTCCCGTCTACGCGATCAAAACAATTAATTTCCATAAATCATGAAAAATCACTAATTATGGGTTAAATGCTTAAAAATAACTTAAAACATGCACACATAATTTCACATAATTATTTAACCCATTATCTAAAATTCTACATAAATAAAATCTCTAATTATGCATGCGAATTTACGTACTAAAAATACTGGGTGTTACAATTCTCCCCCCCCCCTTTAATTTGAATTTCGTCCTCGAAATTAAAGTACTTACCCGAACAACTCCGGGTAGCGAGTCCTCATGTCTGCCTCGGTCTCCCAAGTAGCTTCCTCTTCCGAGTGATTCAGCCACAGGACTCTGACCATCGGTATGACCCGCGTCCTCAAACTGCGCTCCTCCCTAGCCAAGATCCGTATAGGCCTCTCCTCAAATGCTAACTCCGGTGTCAACTGAAGAGGCTCAAAATCCAACACATGTGACGAGTTCGAGATGTATCTCCGAAGCATGGATACATGGAATACATTGTGCACTGCCGCTAGCCCTGGTGGTAGAGCTAAACGGTAGGCCAACGTGCCAACTCTCTCCAAGATCTCGAATGGCCCTATATATCTAGGGTTAAGCTTGCCTCTCCGGCCAAATCGCACTACTCCCTTCATAGGTGACACCTTCAGGAATACGTGATCACCTACAGCAAACTCCAAATCTCGTCGTCGAGTATCTGCATAACTTTTCTGACGACTCTGAGCAGTCCTCATGCGATCCCGAATCTGGGTCACAATATCAGCAGTCTGCTGCACTATCTCAGGACCCAATAGGATTCTCTCTCCAACCTCATCCCAATGAAGAGGAGATCTGCATCTCCTCCCATACAAAGCTGCATAAGGAGCCATACCTATAGACGCCTGAAAGCTATTGTTATAGGTAAACTCCACTAACGGCAATCTCGTCTCCCATGAGCCCTGAAAATCGATGACACAGGCTCTCAGTAAATCCTCAAGAACCTGTATAACCCTCTCAGACTGACCATCTGTCTGGGGATGAAAAGCTGTGCTGAACAGTAATCTGGTCCCCAATGCTGTATGCAGACTCTTCCAAAACACGGATGTGAATCTCGGATCTCTATCGGATACGATAGACACTGGTATGCCATGCAGTCTAACAATCTCCTTGATGTAAAGCTCTGCATACTGTGTCAAAGAGTAGGTAGTCCTCACTGGCAAGAAATGTGCTGACTTGGTGAGTCTATCCACGATCACCCAAATAGCCATGCAACCTCTGACACTCCTCGGTAAACCAACTACAAAGTCCATTGTAATGTTCTCCCATTTCCATTCCGGAATAGGAAGAGGTGTAAGAAGTCCTGCTGGACGCTGATGCTCAGCCTTGACCTGCTGACAAGTCAAGCACTCTAACACAACTCTCCCGATGTCTCTCTTCATCCCGGGCCACCAATACAATAGCTGCAAATCTCGGTACATCTTCGTACTTCCGGGGTGAATGGAGTACGGAGATGTGTGAGCCTCTGCTAGAATCTCAGCTCTCAACTGATCGACGTTTGGTACCCACATCCTACCACGATACTGAACAATGCCATCCACAACTGTATATAGAAGACCACCCTTGGCCTCATCTCTCTGCCTCAAACGCTGCAACTCCTCATCCGTAGACTGTCCATCTCTGATCCGATCTCGTAGAATCGGCTGCACCGTCAACACTGACAAGCTCGGTGCATGACCACTCGAGTAAAACTCCAAATCAAACCTCTGAATCTCGCTCTGCAGTGGTAACTGCACTGTCAAACACGATACCACTGACGACTTCCGACTCAAAGCATCGGCCACTACATTAGCTTTACCTGGATGGTAGCTAATGTCACAGTCATAATCCTTAACCAACTCCAACCATCTCCGTTGCCTCATGTTTAACTCCTTCTGAGTGAAGAAGTACTTGAGGCTCTTATGATCAGTGAAAATCTTGCACTTCTCGCCATACAGATAGTGCCTCCAGATTTTCAAAGAGAAGACCACTGCTGCTAACTCCAAGTCATGTGTCGGGTAGTTCTGCTCGTGAATCTTGAACTGCCTCGACGCATAAGCAATAACCTTACCACCCTGCATAAGTACTGCGCCTAAACCTAGCTTAGACGCGTCGGTATACACCACTAACTCCTCGTGTGGTACTGCCATCGCCAAAACCGGTGCGGTAGTGAGTGCTTCCTTCAGCTGATCGAAACTCCTCTTACAATATGGACTCCAAACAAACTTCGCCTTCTTCTTGGTTAAGGAAGTCAAGGGTACTGCAATAGAGGAAAAACCCTTGATGAACCTCCTATAGTATCCTGCCAAACCCAAGAAACTGCGAATCTCCGAAGCATTCTTCGGAATACCCCATTTCTGCACTGCCTCAACCTTCGACTGATCCACTGCGATCCCATCTCTCGAAATAATGTTTCACAGCACCCCAATGGTTTTTAGAGGGGGAGTGCATGAATTGAGACAACCTGTTGACAGCAAATGCAATATCAGGACGAGTGAGAAGTAAATATTGAAGGCTGCCAACCACTTGGCGATATATGGTGGCATCAGATGGAGGTGCCCCATCATGAGAAGAGAGCGTGGAACCAGTGGCAAGTGGTGTATGCACCGGCTTAGCATTCTGCATGTTGAAACGGGCCAGAAGATCAATGGCATACCGCCTTTGGGAAAGAACAAGACCAGACGAGCGGGAGAGAACTTCAACCCCAAGAAAATAAGAGAGAGAACCTAAGTCTTTGACAGAGAAGCGAGGCGCCAACTTACAAATAATCTCATCAACGAGAGCCCCATTGTCGCCTGTAATAATCAAGTCATCAACATATACCAGAAAATAAACAGTAGATTCTGGAGATTTAAGAATGAAAAGTGAGGCATCGGAACGAGAATTCAAGAATCCAAGTGTGAGAAGATAGCGGCTCAGTTCGTGATACCACGCACGAGGTGCTTGTTTGAGACCATAGATAGCCTTATTGAGCTTGCAAACATAAATTATAAAATTGCCATTAATAAAGCCAGGCGGCTGAGCCATAAAAACCTCATCCTCAAGAAAGCCTTGGAGAAAGGCATTATTGACATCAAGTTGTCGGAGACACCAGCCATGTTGAACCGCAAGACTAATAATGACACGAATGGTAGTGGGCTTAACCACCGGACTAAATGTGTCATGATAGTCAATGCCAGGACGTTGATGAAAACCTTTGGCAACAAGTCGAGCTTTGAACCTATCAACCAGACCTTCAGGAGTACGCTTAATACGAAACACCAATTTGCACCCAACAAGATTTTGAGTGTGATGAGGAGGAACAAGATCCCAAGTCCCATTGCTCAAGAGAGCATCAAATTCATCTGACATGGCAGACCTCCAGCAAGAATCACGGAGAGCAGAGGTGACACAAGTAGGTTCCTGATCAAGAGAAGTATGGGAGGTGTGAAGGGAGTATTTGGGGTTTGGTTTGGTAATATTGTTTCTGGAGCGAGTAGTCATGGAATGTGTGGGGGCAGGGGGGACGGGTGGTGGGGTAATATAAGCGGGAGGTGGTGAAGTATCTGCTAGCGGGGTGATCTGCATGGCCGAGGATGGAAGAACCACGGAGAGCGTCGAAGCCACATCTGGAGAGAGCTGGGACACGGACGGCACAGACAAGGATAAGGAGGGGTCGGTAAGCAATTTGAGAGAGAGAGTAGCCCAGAAAGACACAGGGAGAGGACTTTGGCGCTAGTTTGTGGGGCGCATAGGGACGCAACCAAGGGTAACACAGACAACCAAAGACACGTAATTTAAAGAGGTTGGGAGGCCGATGAAAAAGTTTTTCGAAGGAGGAGAGCATAGAGAGATTGTTTTTGGGCATGCGATTGATTAAGTATGTGGCGGTGGCAAAAGCAAATGGCCAGAAGGTGGAGGGAAGAGAGGCTTGGTGAAGGAGTGTGAGGCCAGTTTCCACAATGTGACGATGACGTCGCTTCGAGTAACCATTATGTTCAGGCGTGTGGGGTGGGGTAGTGAGGTGGGAAATACCATGGTGAGATAGAAGAGATTTGAGTGAGATAAATTCACCACCATTGTCGGTGTAGAGGGTGATAATTTTGTGATTAAAGTAGGATTCAACGAGAGATTTGTAATATGTAATGTAGTGATCCGCACCGTGATCACCTACTAATCAGAAGCTTAAGCATGCATTTAACTTAATCAAATAAAATATCAGAAATAACAGCGGAAACTTAAACAATAATAAAAATATTGTTTACAACCATATCGAATAAAACCAGTGTATTAACCCAAATACAACTGAAACAAAAGCTTAGACAATAACCCTGCTGGTCCTCCATCGCCTAAGCTCTCCTGGAACCACCCGCATCGTCCAGCCGCAGACCTGCCCCATGGAATAGGGTGTCCAGATACAACAAAGTACGGGACGTGAGCATGATAAGCTCAGTACGAGAGTATGAGTATACGGTGTTATGTGTGCATGTATGCAAGTGAACTGGGTACCAAGACTCTCAGGTCAAGAAACAAGCTCATAGACCGGGCCCAGGGTTTATAGCTCGCTGCTTCGTCGCATCAGGAGGTGGCTCATATACCCAGTGGATAATGGTGACCTGATACTAGTACATGTGTCCAACCATAAAGGTGACCTGACACAAGACTTACGTATCCAACCATCCACAAACTCGTAGGGTAAGCGCCCTACTACAGGATACCTCTAAGGTAAAAGCTCAATATGCTCATGTATGCAACATACAGTCATGACATGCTGTATATAAAGGCATATAAAACATGAAATCACATAATCCATGCAAACACATAATACATGCATACTCAATCTGGATATCTCGAATAATTCTTCCGTACCTCATACACTAAGCAAGCTAGACCAGCACTATGTCCAAGCCTACAGTCCGCACTACAATGCAAAGTACTCTTGCATTACCACTTTATTCTAAAAGCCTTAACTATGCTATAGCATACTCCCTTTTTACTATAAGGAGCCAGAGCTATACCTGCGTCCGTCGCCAGCCCACTGATGACGATTGCCCCAGAACTTGGGCACCACTCCACCGTAACCCTGTAGCGCCTCGCCAACCTCCGGAACAAGCCTAGGAAGGCCGGAAACACCCCAAAAAGATCCTAGAATTCTCTAAAATCGAGAGAGAAAGAATATGATTTGGTGTGAAAAATGAGGCTCTCGGATGGCCTATTTATATGCCACGATCGGAAGCTCCGATCGTAGGATCGAAAGCTCCGATCAGTGCATGTTTGCCACGTTTTGGACGGCCGAGATCGGAAGCTCCGATCGCAGGATCGGAAGCTCCGATCTCCTGCATCTGGCCACGTGTTTAAATCTCCTTGACACCTGTTTCTGGTTGAGATCGGAAGCTCCGATCTGCCCGGAAGCTCCGAATTGTTTCTCATGTTTCCGAATTGGTTTTGGGCCCCCAAGACCCCCGGGACCTACCCCACCATTTTTGGACGTTCCGGATCTGATTTTCCACTTATTTTTACCAAATAAAGACTCCTTAAACATTCTTTGACACTTTTAAAATTATATGTCATTTTCTAACATGTTTAAAATCACTTAATCTTATAAAATGGAATCGGGATACTACATGTAAAGACTTGAAGAACGTCAGATTTGCGGCAAAGAGGATATAACAAGATTTATTTAGTGTAGTGGTCCACAAAAATAACGTAATATTTTTAGCCATCCATAGAGAGCACGAGGGATGTCCAAACATCCGAGAGAATGAGTTCTAAAGGGTTAGAGGAAGTAAGAGATGAACGCAAAAACGGAAGTTTATGACTTTTATTAATATTGCAGGAGTTACAAGGAAAATTGAAACTAGAACTGATAGGGGTGGGGAGAATTTTAGAGGACACTTAATGACGCACAATCTGAGAGGAGGGATGACCAAGATGAGCATGCCACAATGCATCAGACACAGAAGAAGCATGAAAGGCAGACAGCGAGGGAGGAGGAGAAGTAGAAAGTGGCCAAACTTAGACTCCATGGTTACTTCGTCCCGTGAAAAGTAAATTCCCCGTGCTGAGATCCTTCACCTGAAAACCCGTAGGAAGAAAGGTGATAGAGATATTGTTAGTGCGACATAGTTGGGATACAGATAATAAATTTTTTGTCATAGAAGAGACACATAAAACATGAGTGAGGGAAAGGGGCATAGATAATGTTGGTAAGACAACAGAACCAATATGGGAGATGGACAAACCAGATCCATTGCCCACTACGATGGAGTCAGAGCCATCATAGGGGGAATGGAGTGAAAGATTGGCAAGATCGTTAGTAACATGGTGTGAGGCACCCGAGTCCAAGAGCCATTAAGGTGGGGTGGGTATGGCCGTGAGGTATGAGGCCGTGAGAGCTTGAGGACCAGCATAGGCCGGACTTGAGGCACCGATGGGTGACTGGGGAGAGAAAGGAACATACTGAAAATCCGGGCATCGTTTGGCAGAGTGACCAGGTGTACCATACAGTTGGCAACGACCCAAGTATGGTTTGGGAGCTGAGGACGATGGTGGAGGTGCTGGACGAGGGGTCCATGAACCAAAGGGGCGGATGCCACGAGAATGAGGTTGAACAGTAGGACGATGGTGACTTGGGGCTGCAGCCTTGTTGAAGCGGGAGGCGGAGAACACTGTAGATGGACAAGAGGGAACTGGTTTGGCCGTGAGGAGAAGTTGGGCTTCAAAATTGAGCAATTTTTCATGAAGCTCATCAAATGTGATATAGGTATCACGGGCTTGAATAGCAAGTGAAAGTTCTTTGTAGTTCTCATCAAGTTCATTAAGGATTTTGAGAGTGAGATCTTCGCATCCACCGACACATTCATGAGAGCAAGCGCATCAACGTTGGCTTTGATGCCTTGAAGAAATTATGTGATAGTCTTCATGCCCTTAAATGGAATAGAGAGATGGGCTTTGAGTTTCATAATGCGACCCCGAGTTGGAGCGGCATATGTTTTGGCAAGATTAGCCCAGGCCTCGGCAGACGTACGGGATGTGGCGATGAAAGGAATGATGGTAGGCGACAGAGCACCGATGATTGCATTGAGCAAGAGTTGATCTTGCCTAATCCATAGGTTGTAGTCAGGATTGGGAGTCTGGACGTCGTTGGTGGTGATGGTGGAAGGCGGGAAGAGCTTCGAGCCATCAACAAAACCGATTAAATTGTATCCAATAAGGAGCGATTGAAACTGGAGGCGCCAAACAGAGTAGTTGGTAGATGTAAGTTTAAGAGGGGCTTGAGCAGCAATGTTGAAAGATAAGAGAGGGGAGGCGATTGTGGTGGGAGATTTTACAGCAGGGGTAGTAACGATGGAGGCCATGGAAATAAAAGAAGATAGAAGGTGGCGTGGACCTAGTGGTCTTCTGATACCATGTAAGTGTTTTGAGAATGAAAGGTTATATTTTATTCATCATATGTGCTGGAATATATATACAATTCAACGGAGGATTGAGTAAGTTAAGCTAATGATATGCACAATAATCTCCTAATATATACAGGTAAATACAAGGCAAGGAATCATGAAGTAAATCATGGAGAATCATTTAAGAGATTCCTAAGATCTGCTAACAACACTTTTTAGTTTAAAAGTTGTGATGAAGGATCAAATATATTATTGTTCGGATGGGTCTGGTTTTCATATATGAAAACAGATTTCAAAATATGTTTTTGGGGATAGTTATTGACTTATTTCTTCCTCGCCAATTTTTGAAATATGTTCATCATAAATAGACAAAGTAACACTTATATTTGGTGCTTACCTTGGCTAACTAGGGATGACAACAGGATGGGTTCGGGGTGAGTTTGGTCGAACCCAATATCCGGACCCACCCGCCTCAATTTCAAACTCGTCTCGCATCAAAATCCAGTGGGTCCAACCCGGGTTAGATCTGTTAACCTGTTTTATATTTAATTAAACATTTTAATATATTATTAATAATACTTATAAATATAAATATATATTATATGAAACATATATTTATACATAATATATTTTGTGTGTATATATATACGATATATATTTAAGAAAAAACTGCAATTTTGGTCATTTATGTTTGTCACTTTGCGATTTCGATTCTTTATGTTTTCTTATTGCAGTTTTAGTCCTGCATGTTTCAATTTTTGGCAATTTCAGTACTTTTCATTCGAAAATGCTTATGTGGCACGATACACGTCAGCTCCACATCAGCACTGCATTGGTGCCACATTAGAAAAATGACTAAAAATAAAGATAGCGGACTAAAACTGAAATCTGAAAATATAAAGTATCAAAATCGCAAAGTGGCAAACATACAGGACTAACAAAGCAATTTTCCCTATATTTAATAATATATCATATGTGTATGCACGTATTATGTATGTACATATACAATTTACGTATATCATATTATATATATACAGGGGAGGATGCATTATATGGGCAAAACCGGGCAATTGCCCGACAGATTTTGCCCAAAATTTCTAATATCCACTGGCCATTAGTTTAGGCACCTTCTGTCATTGAATTTGTTCTAATTTTTTGTATTAGTTGAGTTGACCGTGCAATTAGTTAGAAGAAAATTTTTCATTTTTTTTATTAAATTTAATAACACAAAAATAAATGCAAATAGAAATTAGAATTAATTAAGTTGCAACATTCGTGACATTTGAATTCGGTTGGGAAATAAATCGAGACAAAAGTTAAAAATTAATAATATATTGATAATACCAGATTATCAGTTACAACATATATTTTTTATGATTTCAAAAAAAACATACATTTTTTGTTTTATGTTTTTTAGAGGACATAATTGCTAAACGTAAAGACAAATGAGTTTCAATAAATAATCAGTTTCGAATTAAATTATAGTTTCCTTCGTCCACTGATTTTGTATTGGTATGAATAATTTATGATAATATAAATTTCATGTGTGATAAGATAGTTATTTTTGAGTTTTTGTCAAATAAGTTCTTTTCGGAGTTTTTAATATGAAAATTTTTTAATTGTATGACATGTTGTTTTATATTTTATCAAAATCTCAATCTAATAATTTTTTCATCAACATCCTTGATAATTAATCTTTATATATATATATATATATATATATATATATATATAATATACATATATATACGGGGCGGGTCCACCCAAACCCAAGACCCGTCCTGAACCTTGACTTAGACCCGCCCCGCAACCCGCTTGACCGGGTTAGAAACCGCCCCGTTCACGAGGCCGGGTGACATCTCTAAGTTCTTGGCTCCATAAAGGTTTTTCATGTGAGCCTGGTAAAAAGTTCATAATATTATTAATTTAGTGGGTGTTGGCTGAGCTTATAAGCTCCAAAACAGCTTATACACAAATTTGTTTGGTAAAGAATTTTAAAAACAACTTATAAGCTGTCAAAATAAGCTGTTTGACAGCTTATAAGCTGTTTTTAAAAATAATAACACTCCTGTGAGACAGATCAACTATACCCGTATTTATAATAATAAGTAATATTTGTGGCATAAAATGTAATACTTTTTAATGAATAACCCATATAAGAGACCCGTTTAAAAAAAAAATGACTCTTGAGATCGTCTAATAGGAGTTTTTGTCTTTTAAAAAAGTAACGGAGAAGGAACTTTTTTCAAAAAAATCTTATTTTAATAATTATCTTCTCCAAATTATCCCTTTAAGTTTTCATTAATTTTTTTCATTAAGTTAATTACTTTCTTATCCTCCACAGATTTTACAAACCTAGCTAACCAATCTCTCTCTCTACACCATGACTTCCTTTCCTAACAAGATTTTTGTTCTAAATTTTTTTATCTTTTTTTTCTTAAGATTTTCTTAAAAAGTGTCTGGCGTTTTATTGAGTAGTATTTAACTACAATTTTTATTTGAAATATTAATGATACATTAAATTTTTAATTTATTTTTTCCATTTTTCTAAATTTTAATATAAAATGTATTTAATTATATATATATATATAAGTTTAACGTTTATTTAAATTAGTGTAAAACTACTTCGTTTGTTTATATATATATATATAACTATTTCATTAAATTAATAATATTATACCATTTTTGGTAATTTTGTTAATAAAAAGATATTAAAATACCAAACATATCAATATTTTTAAGTTGTTTAAAATAAGTTTATCCAAAACACTTTAACAATTTATTTTTAATATAAGACCTAGCAGCTTATAAGCTCTTAAAACAGCTTATAATTTCTAGGAACTTATAAGCTGTTTTTAATAAGTTTAGCCAAATACCGTTTTATAATGTCGATTATTGGATGAGGAAAGTACATTATTTGAATCAAAAGCTCTGATTGGTGTTTGTTCAAAATTACAATTTTGATGAACTTGTTCTGTTATACCTTATATAAAGAACTAGACTAGTTATTGACCCTGTGGGAAACTTGCAAGCATGGATGCTCTTTATTTCCTCATATAGCACCTGACATATCATCCCATGTATTTAGTCGCACAACCAATGGTTTTGCCAGTGTATTTGAGTACAGTTAGAGGTTATGATTTGTTTTCTTGTTTTACCTAAGGAATTAAAATATTAGAGCCTGTTGAGATTATTCTGCAGATACTGAACTCATCATATGAATCAACTCTCTTATTGCAGAATTTACTGTTAAAGTTATTGTTTGTAGTGCACATTGGTTGAGTAATTTTTCTTAGTGAGAAACATGCTCTTCCGTATGGTTTGAACCGGTATCAATCACAAAGTCCAAAAGAGTTGCTCCCATTGTGAAATATGTGAGTGCTAAAATTCTTGTTTGTTATCGAGAATTGGTATCTGTTTTATTGGTAAAAATCTAATTGCGGTTTCAATTCAACATCCTTTACCGTTTTATTCTTAGCACCCCTCTCATCTTTATATTTTTAGTTTCCCATTTTTTGAGCATTAAGGATGGACTTAATTTTCCAATTCATTGTTTTTCCCTCCACCACCCTTTTAGGTTTCACTGTGTAAGGCAGTGTTTCAGAGAGCTTCTAAGAAGCACTTCTCAGCTTTTTCTTAACAAAATTTTGATAAATTGTTAAGAAAAGATAAGAAGTGAGAAGCTATCTCAAACACTACCTAAGTGTGACATTCTGCTAATTGTAAGGTTTTCAACAGATAACCTTTACCTCACCCAATGAAGACGAGCTTGTAGCTATGACATATGCCCTTTCTAGTTGAAATAAATTTTCACCAATAGAAAGAGATATTTTGAATAGCAGTTGCTCTACGGAATCATTGTTTCAAATGCTAAAACCTCCAACTGCTCTTCACTCACTATAATTTTATATGTTTATGCTTAAAATTTGTGTAACATTGTATCAGAATTCTAGAGAAAAATCTGATTGTCAAGTGACCGCTTATTTCAGTATTACAAATAATTACTGGCAAGCGTACCAGGTCAAGTTATAGTAAATGGACAATGAGTCCAAGTATCGATCCCACAGAGATTGTAGTCAATTCTCAAGAATTAATTATTTTACTTAATCTAGACAAATTAATAAAACTAGTGCTAAGAATTAAATAAAAGTTTAATTACTAAAATAAAATAAGAATTAAAATAAAAAAAAAAAGAATAATTCAATTAAATAGAGACAACCAAGACACACGAAGGTACCAAACAAATCATGCAAACAAGTGGCAAATCCAGGATCCAGATTTAATCTTAAATCACGGCGAATTATCCTATCATGTTTAACAGTTTTTATACACTTAATTTATATATGATTTTAATTGTTAAATATTTGTTTCGAGCAGATTTATGTGGTGTTTTGTTGTTTTTGTGCTTACAGAGAATTATTGAATTTATTTGGGAAGAAAAGAAAAATAAGAATTTAGAAGAGAAAAGAAGAGAAAATTAAAGAAAAAGAAAATAAAGAGAAAAGAGAGAAAAGAACGTTCAGAGAAAAGAAAAGAAACAGTGATGGGCTTCCTTTAATGGGCCTAAGGATAGCACTTAACTTAGCGCTAAAGTGAGAGATTGAAGAGCTATCGCGCATCTTTTCGGAAGATTTGAAGACTAAAGGCAGAAAGTCATACGCGCCCGCCTGGCTACGTGAAGCGCCCGCGCGTCGCAGATTTCAGCTATTTTATTATTTCGGGCAATAATTTACTTGGGCTTTTTGATGGGCTTTTGTGCACGATATAAAAGGAATTCTCTTATCAAACAAGAAGAAGAGCCACCACAGATTTTTACACGCATATCAGAGAAATATTTGAGAAGTGATCGTGAGATTTCTGGGAAGAATCTGGAGTTTAACTTGAAGAAAGAAGACAGAGTTCGATAGTCCGGATACGGCATCGCAACGACGAATTTGTTTCTTTTATCTTTTATTTATTTAATTCTGAATATGTTGAATTTTCTGAACATGTTTTGTTTTATTCAGAATTTTATTATGAACTAATTTTTATAGTCTAGAGGTCGGATGGAACCTGGTGTAGACGCTTTCATGAATTTTTGATTTTATTGAATTGAGTTTCTTCTAGATTAATTATTTTTTCTAGAATTGATTGTCTTTTCAATTATCTGATCAATAATTGATTTGTTATATTTATTTGAAATCTGGCACTCGGGAGAGGAGATTTTGAATAGGACCATTGGAAAATACACTGTTAATTATTTATATAGCTCGGGAGAGTGTATAATTTTAACAGAGCTTTTAAAAAGAACATTGTTTTGTGATAGATCACTGCGATAAATTCTTAATAGGATATTGGAATTTAATTGTAGTTGATAAACATTATTTGTTGCTCGGGAGAGGGAAATAATAAACTTAAGTGTTCTTGGCTATTAATAGAATGGAATTCATGAAACTAAATTGATTAGGATTGATCGTTGTTGAAACCAGGTGAAATCTATACCTCTAGATCAATTTTCTCTGATTGAGTTTTCTGAAAGTTGTGTGCGTGCTTATAAAAACTTCATTGTTATTTTATTTTTCTGCAAATCTCTCAAAGTTTGATTTTCTAGATAAAGTTTGGAATATTTTAATTACAAGCACTGATTATTTTCAATTTACACCCTGTGGGATCGATATCTGATTTTATCACTATATTAAAATTTGACACTCGTACGCTTGCGAGTATTTTTCACAACAAGTTTTTGGCACCATTGCCGGGGAGTAAATTTTGATTATTTTTTAGTCTTGTTACCAATTAGTCTAGATTTTAATTTAGAGTTTTTTTTTATTTTATTTTTAAGTTATTAATTATTTTTTTCTTATTTTTAATTGCAGTCTATGCGACGATCTCAAAGTGTGTATGGCCCGGGATTAATTAGAACTTAATCCGAATTTAATTTAATTTTAATTCGAGTATATTTAATTTTGGAATATTTAGAGTTTTGATTTAAATTCTAATATTCTTAAATTATTTAGGATTGAAATTGAATTAAAATAAGGGCTGAGGACTAAATTGCAAATATTAAAGACTTAAGGGGCTAAATTTCAATAATAGTTGAAATTTATCAGATTATATTGCTTCATCAGCATGTGCACGTGTATTCTCGTTAATTCATTCAGAAAATAAGAACATAGGAGCCGAGCTTCTTCTTTTCCTTTGCAATTGTGATTTTCAAATCCTTATAACTTTTGCTCTGGTTATCCGATTTCGATTCCGTAAATTGTTCTGGAATCCTTACGACAAGGGCTTCGATCTCGTGTAAGTTTTGTATTGTTTTATATGGGTTTCGGAAGTTATTGAGCAGAGATCAGATTTCATGTTTTTGTTATATTCTTAACATCCTATCGATTGTATATGTGCTACCGGATCGAAGTTGGATGATTGAATGTTTTGAAATTCTAGCATGTTTATCGATGAGTATAGCTGCTGATATGATATTGTGTTACTGGGTTTTATAAGGTATATGCTGATATATGAAGTTGAGTTGTAAGTTCGAAGTCGATATTACGTCGGTTACCGATTTTCAATCGCTACGCCATCGATTCGAGTTTTTGGACCGTTTTGATAGCCTATATCTGATTTGAAGTTGTTATCTAGATGTTATGAATGTTATAGCATTTTTATTCTTCAATTTCAGTCGAGTTTGGAAGGCCAACGAATCGAGACGTCAACTTGGTACCGAAGAAGTTGGATTGAGGTTTGAAATGCGTTTGATCGATGATCTTATGATGTTTTTGACTTGATTTTGAGATGATAGATTGAAATGAAGTTTGATATATGTGTTATGATTGTATCTTTCAGATTTGAAGAGTTCAGAATCGAGAAAAAAGAAGGATAATGACGACATCGCGAAGTAGGGACTTTGAAACTTAAGAACGATTATTCTTGTGTTGGCCCGCAAAAACCACATACTTGTTTATGTTTTTGATTTGATTGTAATGTTGTCGATCCATCTTAGGTAGTGGATCTTTAAATTTGAGTGGATATGATGCTATATTGAATTGATTCTATGCCAAGGTTGCTGTTAACCTTATTTGCGAGTCGGTTACGAACTCGTTAGATGGATATCCATGTCAAGATCAGTTATAAATCTTGATGGCCTCGAAGTTATGTGAATCAATTCGTATTTGAAGCGTTAATTTACTCTATTTGTTGAGTCGAGTTTAAATAGATTCGATATGATGTATTTAACGCTTTCTATATGCTGGTTATACTGAGAATCGTTTCTCACCGGAGTTTATCCGGTTGTTGTCTTGTTTTGTATGTGTGCATGACAACAGATGGGGCAGGAGCTAGTCATCGACGTCATTGACAGCTGGGAGAGAGTCTAGCACGTGAGGACTCGGGTTGTAGATGAAGTCTTGTGAACTAGAAGTGTCAAGAACTTTAGAACTTGTTGGTTTTGAAGTGTTTATGGAACTTGAGTTAGTTATGCTTTCTATTAATCTTCGAACGAATCGTATGTTGTATATATCTGCTTGACTTGTTGTTTGAGATCTTGTATATATGTAGATGCAAGTTTTGGAGCTTTTAAACCATGCCTTGTATTGATTTTGATGACAAGAAGTGATAGTGCTTGGTTTTGACAGCAAAGTTTGTAGGCAGAGTTTTCTGGAATTGGAGGCCGCTCGATCGGCAAGAATTGACCGATCGAGTGAGGCCTATATTTTTACAAACAGAAAATATGATTTTTCTTGGCTGCTCGATCGGCAGATGTTGACCGATCGAGCGAGGCCAAAGTATGCTCAGACTCGAGGAAATGAGATTTTTATCTCGCTCGATCGGTAGGATTTCACCGATCAAGCGAGGTCCAAGTTTTTAAAAATTTTTTTTTTTTTTGGTTTGAGTATTCTTTAAATATATGATTAATTGTTATTAATCGTTAATTGCCCTAAGTTAAGATTAGCAACCCGAGGTCCTCACAACAGGTGGTGTCAGAGCTTAAGTTTCTCGGACTGAGAATAGATGAGCGGGGTAGATCGAGTCTTCTATTCTATTTTATTTATTGCTTTCATAATTGTATGGTATATGATTTATTGATTACAGATGTTAAATTGTCACATGATGTTGTGATAAATTTGCGAAGAATATGCCATCCAGTGTTTGAATTACATGCTATCTGGTTATTTGATTGAAGTAATAGCATGTATTGAAGGAGTATGAATCAGAACTCGATCTTTTGAGAAGGCATTGTGGACTGCAATAGACTTGTTCTAATTGAGATTGAACTGTACACTAATCTGTTTGATTATCAGATATGCCTCCCCGACCAGCACCGAGAGTTAGACAGACATTGGCTATGAATGAACCAGAACAGACAAATGCTGCACAGGTCCCAGTGACAGCCACTGAACATGGACAGGGTAGTACTTCTACTGATGAGTTTAGTGATGCTAATCCGATGGAGAAACTTCTGAAATGATTCCAGTCATTCAAACCACCGAAGTTTCAAGGAACTGAGAATGCTGTGGAGTGTGAAAACTGGCTGGAAGATATTGAGCAGTTATTCGAGTCTATTGATTATACAGATGATCGTCGTGTGAGACTGGTAATTCATCAACTGCATGGCCTTGCCAAGAGTTGGTGGATAGCGACGAAGAGAGCGTTGGAAAACCAAGGTACTGTAATTACTTGGTCTGTATTTCGAACTGCTTTCTATCAGCGTTTCTTTCCTATGTCTTATCGCAAGGACAAAGGAGCAGAGTTTGCAAGTTTGCAACAGGGACAGTTAAATATCGAGGAATATGTTGCAAAATTCACTAGCCTGTTGAATTTTGCTCCACATATTGCTGTTAGTGATGAAGCTCAAGCCGATCAATTCATCAATGGCTTGAATCCTGATGTGTTTATACTTGTGAATTCGGGAAGACCGAATACCTTTGCCGATGCTCTGAATCGAGCAAAGGGTGCAGAAGCAGGGATATTGAAACAACGAGGAGCACAGTTTGTGCCACAGCCAGTGAGACAGCCCCATAAGCAGCCACAAATTCCACCACCACCTCGATTTGAAGCTAATGGTAGTAGCAGTGGAAATAAAAGTTTCTTCAAAGGCAAGAGTAAACAATTCAAGAGATCTGGTGGTAGTAGCTCTTCTAGTTCAGGTAGTTCCCGACAGTCTAGAGCTGGACAGAAGTCTGATGTGTATTGCACCAAGTGTGGTGGACACCATACCAATGAACAATGCCGAGGTGTATTTGGAAGCTGCCACATTTGCAACAAGATGGGACACTTTGCAAGAGTGTGTCCACAACGAGGATATGAGGGTGCACAGGGTACTGGATCGTCGAGACCGGTGGGTCAATCTACATCTTCTGTTCACTCTTTTCAACCACAGCCTGCAGCACCGAGTAGAGGAGGAGGTCAGATGGTGAATCAACCTCCGAGGAAACAAGCACGAGTGTTTGCATTGACAGAAGAGCAAGCACAAGCAGCACCGGATGATGTGATTGCATGTAACTGTTCTCTTTATGGTTATCCTGCCTATGTCTTATTTGATACTGGTGCGTCGCATACCTTTATATCTGAACAATTTGTTACGTTGTATTCATTGCCTGTTGAGTTATTAGCTACTGTAGTGTCTATATCTTCACCGTTGGGAAAATGTATAGTATCAGTGAAGTCTGTTAGAAACTGTGTATTACAGTACGAAGATAATGAAGTTGAGCTTGACTGTATCGTTCTTGGTTTATCTGATTTTGACTGTATAATCGGTATTGATATGCTAACCAAGTACAGAGCAACAGTTGATTGTTTTCAAAAGATTATGAAGTTCAAACCTGATATGACTGATGAATGGAAATTCTATGGTAAGGGATCACGAGCCAGAATTCCTTTGATATCTGTTATTGCTATGACTGATTTGTTACAGAAGGGAGCAGAGGGATTTTTTATCTATGCAGTTGACATACTGAGGTCTAGTACAAAATTGACTGATATACCGGTGGTGAGTGAGTTTGCAGATGTATTCCCTGATGAGATTCCAGGATTGCCATCGTATAGAGAGGTAGATTTCGGTATTGAATTGATGCCAGGTACACAGCCGATATCGAAAGCACCTTACCGTATGGCACCAATTGAACTGAAAGAACTGAAAGACCAACTTGAAGATTTGTTGGCCAAAGGATATATCAGACCGAGTGTATCCCCATGGGGTGCTCCGGTATTATTTGTTAGAAAGAAAGACGGATCGATGAAATTATGTATTGACTACCGGCAATTGAACAAAGCAACGGTAAAGAATCGCTATCCTTTACCTCGTATCGATGATTTATTTGATCAATTGCAGGCTTCGTCGGTATATTCGAAGATTGATCTACGATCCAGATATCATCAACTGAGGGTTAGAGACGAATACATTCCTAAGACAGTATTTAGAACCAGGTATGGCCATTATGAATTCATAGTCATGCCTTTTGGTTTAACGAATGCACCAGTAGTTTTTATGGGATTGATGAATGGAGTATTTCAAAGATATTTAGATGACTTTGTGATTATCTTTATCGATGATATTTTGATATACTCTAAGAATCTATGTAAACATGCTGATCATCTCCGAACTGTATTGAGAATACTAAGAGAAGAGAAATTGTATGCCAAGTTGTCCAAATGTGAGTTTTGGTTGCAGCGAGTTGTTTTTCTTGGTCATATAATTTCAGGAGATGGC
The DNA here is from genome assembly GCF_033568475.1 of Henckelia pumila. Lineage (NCBI taxonomy): Eukaryota > Viridiplantae > Streptophyta > Magnoliopsida > Lamiales > Gesneriaceae > Henckelia > Henckelia pumila. Next base: position 6,209,598 of record NC_133121.1, on the reverse strand, counting down.
ATTTCAGTGGATCCGAGTAAGGTTGAAGCTGTAATCAGTTGGCAGAGACCGACATCTGTGCCAGAAATTCGAAGTTTTATGGGCTTAGCTGGTTATTACCGTTGATTCATTCGAGATTTTTCATCGATAGCGAAGCCTATTACACAGCTTACACAGAATAATGCACCATTTATTTGGTCTTAGGCGTGTGAAAGAAGTTTTATCGAACTAAAGAAGAGATTGACTACAACGCCGATTTTAAAAATCCCTACAGGTACTGGTGATTTTTTTGTTTATTGTGATGCTTCTCACCAGGGTTTGGGATGTAGAAAGGACATGTTTTCGCTTATGCTTCTCGACAACTGAAACCACATGAAGTTAGGTATCCGATTCATGATCTTGAATTGGCTGCAATCGTCTTTGCATTGAAGATTTGGAGACATTACTTATATGGCGAGAAGTTTGAAATCTTTTCTGATCACAAAAGTCTGAAGTATCTGTTCTCACAATCTGAATTGAATATGAGACAACGACGATGGCTTGATTTGTTGAAGGATTTTGATTGTGAAATCAAATACTATCCGCAAAAATCTAATGCAGCAGTGGATGCCCTGAGTAGAAAGGTAAGTGCTTTATCCTTGTCTACGGTAGGTGTATCTAATTTGATTGAAGATTGTTGTAGTTCTGGGTATTTATTTGAGACAGATAAAAGACCGATGAAAGTGCATGCAATCAGTGCTGAGCCAAAATTATTGATTCGTATCAAAGAAGCACAAAAAGTCGATCAAAATGTGCAGAAATCGATTGAAATGATCCGATCAGGACATCAGTTTGAGTACAAGGTTAGTGACGATGATATCTTGTATGTGAATGACCGAATAGTTGTTCCCAATATTGCAAACTTGAGACAGAATATTTTGAAAGAAGCCCATGGCAGTCGTTATAGTGTTCACCCTGGAGGCAGAAAGATGTACAACGACTTGAAGAGTCAGTACTGGTGGAAACAAATGAAATCTGATGTGACTGAATTTGTATCTAAATGTTTGAATTGCCAACAGGTGAAGGCTGAAAGAAAGAAACCGGGTGGCTTATTACAGAGTTTATCGATTCCTGAATGAAAATTGGACCACATTTTCATGGACTTTGTAACGAAGTTGCCACGATCATCTCGAGGATGCGATGCTGTTTGGGTGATCATCGACAGATTGACGAAATCTGTGTGCTTTATTCCTTACCGAATGACTTATCGTCATGATCAAATGGCGTATCTCTATATTCGAGAAGTGGTAAGACTACACGGTATGCCAAAATCGATTGTATCTGACCGAGATTCGAGGTTTACTTCGCACTTTTGGCATAGCCTACAGGAAGCTCTAGGTACGCGTTTACATTTGAGTACCGCTTATCATCATCAAACTGACGGTCAATCTGAACGAACTATTCAGACGCTTGAGGATATGCTCAGAGCAGTAGTACTTGATTTTGGCGTTACATGGCAAAATTCTATACCACTCGTGAAATTTTTTTATAACAACATTTATCAGACGAGTATAGAGATGACACCATTTGAAGCATTATATGGAAAGAAGTGCCGATCGCCTTTGTATTGGGATGATGTTTCTGAGGTACCTGAGTTAGGGCCAGATATGATCAGACAGATGACTGAGAAGGTGAAACTGATATAGCAGAGAATGAGAACAGCACAACACAGACAGTCCAGATATGCAGATATACGATGATGGCCATTATCATTTGATCAGGGAGATAGAGTGTTTCTGAAGATTTCACCATTCAGGGGCACAGTTCGATTTGGCAAACGAGGAAAATTATCTCCGAGGTATATTGGGCCGTATGAGATTCTCGAGAAGATAGACAATCTTACTTATCGACTCGCTCTTCCTATGTCTTTATCTAGAATACATGATGTCTTTCATGTATCGATGTTGAGGAAGTATATATCTGATGCGTCTTATGTGATTCGTTCTGATGAAGCTGAGTTGGATGATACTCTTAGTTATTTCGAGCAACCTACTCAGATTCTCAATAGGAAGACAAAGCAACTCCGAACGAAGATCATTCCATTGGTAAAGATTCAATGGAGTAGGCACGAAGTTGAAGAAGCAACGTGGGAAGTCGAAGAAGATATGAAGCAACGATTTCCTTATCTATTCCACTGATGTGAGTTTTTATTCAGTTTTCAGTTATTCTTTATTCTTATGAGCATGCAGTTGCATATCTATACTGTTTATGAATTCGAGGGCGAACTCATGTCTTAGTGGGGGAGAAATGTAAGGCCCGGGATTAATTAGAACTTAATCCGAATTTAATTTAATTTTAATCCGAGTATATTTAATTTGGAAATATTTAGAGTTTTGATTTAAATTCTTATATTCTTAAATTATTTAGGATTGAAATTGAATTAAAATAAGGGCTGAGGACTAAATTACAAATATTGAAGACTTGAGGGGCTAAATTGCAATAATAGTTGAAATTTATCAGATTATATTGCTTCATCAGCATGTGCACGTGTATTCTCGTTAATTCATTCAGAAAATAAGAATAGAGGAGCCGAGCTTCTTCTTTTCCTTTGCAATTGTGATTTTCAAATCCTTATAACTTTTGCTCCGGTTATCCGATTTCGATTCCGTAAATTGTTCTGGAATCCTTACGACGAGGGCTTAGATCTCCTGTAAGTTTTGTATTGTTTTATATGGGTTTCGGAATCAGTTATTGAGCAGAGATCAGATTTCATGTTTTTGTTATATTCTTAACATCCTATCGATTGTATATGCGCTACCGGATCGAAGTTGGATGATTGAATATTTTGGTTATGATTTCTAGCATGTTTATCGATGAGTATAGCTGCTGATATGATGTTGTGTTATTGGGTTTTATAAGGTATATGCTTATATATGAAGTTGAGTTGTAAGTTCGAAGTCGATATTACGTCGGTTACCGATTTTCAATCGCTACGCCATCGATTCGAGTTTTTGGACCGTTTTGATAGCCTATATCTGAGTTGAAGTTGTTATCTAGATGTTATGAATGTTATAGCATTTTTATTCTTCAATTTTAGTCGATTTTTGAAGGCCAATGAATCGAGACGTCAACTTGGTACCGAAGAAGTTGGATTGAGGTTTGAAATGCGTTTGATCGATGATCTTATGATGTTTTCGACTTGATTTTGAGATGATAGATTGAAATGAAGTTTGATATATGTGTTATGATTGTATCTTTCATATTTGAAAAGTTCAGAATCGAGAAAAACAAAAGTATAATGACGACATCGCGAAGTAGGGATTTTGAAACTCAAGAACGATTATTCTTGTGTTGGCCCGCAAAAACCACATACTTGTTTATGTTTTTGATTTGATTGTGATGTTGTCGATCCATCTTAGGTAGTGGATCTTTAAATTTGAGTGGATATGATGCTATATTGAATTGATTCTATGCCAAGGTTGCTGTTAACCATATTTGCGAGTTGGTTACGAACTCGTTAGATGGATATCCATGTCAAGATCAGTTATGAATCTTGATGGCCTTGAAGTTATGTGAATCAATTCATATTTGAAGCGTTAATTTACTCTATTTGTTGAGTCGAGTTTAAATAGAGTCGATATGATGTATTTAACGCTTTCTATATGTTGGTTATACTGAGAATCGTTTCTCACCGGAGTTTATCCGGCTGTTGTCTTGTTTTGTATGTGTGTATTACAATAGATGGGACAGGAGCTAGTCATTGACGTCATTGACAGCTGGGAGAGAGTCTAGCACGTGAGGACTCGGGTTGTAGATGAAGTCTTGTGAACTATAAGTGTCAAGAACTTTAGAACTTGTTGGTTTTGAAGTGTTGTATGAAACTTGAGTTAGTTATGCTTTCTATTAATCTTCGAAAGAATCGTATGTTGTATATATCTGCTTGACTTGTTGTTTGAGATCTTGTATATATGTAGATGCAAGTTTTGGAGCTTTTAAACCATGCCTTGTATTGATTTTGATGACAAGAAGTGATAGTGCTTGGTTTTGACAACAAAGTTTGTAGGCAGAGTTTTCTGGAGTTGGAGGCCGCTCGATCGGCAAGAATTGACCGATCGAGCGAGGCCTATATTTTTACAAACAAAAAATATGATTTTTCTTGGCCGCTCGATCGGCAGATGTTGACCGATCGAGCGAGGCCAAAGTATGCTCAGACCCGAGGAAATGAAATTTTTATCTCTCTCGATCGGTAGGATTTCACCGATCGAGCGAGGTCCAAGTTTTTTAAATTTTTTTTTTTTTTTTGGTTTGAGTATTCTTTAAATATATGATTAATTGTTATTAATCGTTAATTTCCCTAAGTTGAGATTAGCAACCCGAGGTCCCCACAAAGTGCAAATTCTCTACTTTTTGATCCGGAGATCGAACGAACTGCACGTGCTTTAAGAAGAGCTAAAAGAGAAGAAATTGAAAGAATGGCTGAACAAGAAGCACAACAAGCTCCCCTGGTGCCAATTAGAGATCACTTCAGGCCAGTTATCCAGGCTCACTACTCTGGAATAGCTCGTGGAACTATCAACGCAAACAATTTTGAGCTGAAGCCGGCCTTGATCAATATGGTTCAACAGAACCAATTTAATGGGAGCACCACTGCTGATCCTCACCTACACCTACGCACTTTCTTGGAGATAACCGATACGGTAAAAATTAATGGTGTATCTGAGGATATTATTCGTTTACGCTTGTTTTCTTTTTCTCTCAGAGATCAAGCAAGGAGTTGGTTGCAATCTCTGCCGTTTGGAAGCATCACTACTTGGGAGGGGATGGCAGAAAAATTTCGTGCTAAATATTTTCCACCTGCCAAGTCCACCCAGTTGAAGATAGAGATCAGCACTTTCCGACAGATGGACACTGAACAACTATACGAGGCCTGGGAAAGGTACAAAGAATTACTTAGACGTTGTCCTAACCACAATTTTGCGGATTGAAAACAGATCGAGTGGTTTTACAACGGACTGAATGCGCCTACGAGGATGAATGTGGATTCTGTGGCTGGAGGTACCATTTTTGCTAAGGACCATGTACAGGCCTATGATATGCTGGAGCAGATGACGGTCAATAGTTTTCAATGGCCATCTAAGCGTATGGGAGTAAAGAAGCCAGCTGGAGTGTATGCAGTGGATCCTCTCACATCCATCACTGCTCAATTATCTGCACTGACTACACAGGTAGCTGCATTGAATAAAGTGAGTGTTACAGAACCAGCAGGTGTTTCGGGTGCAGTGGATGAATCTCACTATCATGAACAAGCCCAATACATAAATCAGAGAGGTTATGAAGGATATCGAGGTAACCCTGTCCCAAATACTTATCATCCTAGCTTGCGTAATCATGAAAATTTTTCGTATGCTAACAATAAAAATGTGTTGAATCCTCCGGGTTCAATGGAAACAAGGATGAGGGTAAGCAGTCTTTGGAGGACGTTGTTAGTACTTTTGTACAGGAATCAGGTAAGAGGATGGCGAGAACTGAGTCTCGCCTTGCCAGCTTGGAGACGCACATGGCCAATATGGGTGTTGTATTGCAATCCATGGAGACTAGCATTGGGCAGTTGGCGAACGCACTAAAAGACAACAACCGCGGCCAATTCCCAAGCAATACTGAGGTGAATCCCATAGAACAGTGTAAGGCCATCGAGTTGAGGAGTGACAAAGAAGTTGGAGTCCAAATCCCTACTGTTGCGGAGAATAAATTTGAGGAAAAAGTCGAGGAGAAAGAGAAGGAGCCTGAACCTGACTCGAAACCGATGTACAAGCCTCCACTCCCCTACCCACAAAGGTTCAAGAAGAAGGCGTTGGATGAGCAGTTCTCCAAATTCTTGGAGATTTTCAAGAAGATTCATATCAACATCCCCTTTGCTGATACTTTGGAGCAAATGCCGAATTATGTGAAGTTCATCAAGGAGATGATGTCCAAAAAGAGGAGGCTGATAGAGAACGATGTGGTGAATTTAATGGAAGAGTGCAGTGTTGTGCTACAAAAGAAGATGCCACAAAAGCTTAAGGATCCAGGGAGTTTTACTATTCCTTGCACAATTGGTTCTTCTTATTTTAATAATGCACTTTGCGATTTAGGAGCTAGCATTAATCTAATGCCTTTGTCTGTGTTCAGGAGCTTAGGACTTGGTGAGGTGAAGCCCACAATGATCGCGTTGCAGTTGGCTGATAGATCTATCACATATCCGCTTGGAATCATTGAAGATGTTCTGGTAAAAGTAGATAAATTTATTTTTCCTGCGGATTTTGTTGTGTTAGATATGGAGGAGGATGCAAATATGCCCCTGATATTGGGGACACCTTTCTTGGCCACTGCCGATGCCAAGATAGAGGTGAAGAAAGGTGCGTTGTCGATGGGTGTGGAAGACGAGAGAGTGATTTTCAACTTATTCATGAAGACATCTAATCCATCCATCGAGAAATTATGCTTAATTGAACCGATCGTGAAGTTTCAGAACTGTCAAAGAGCTGATTTAGCGGTTGATTCATTGAAGGAGAAAGCGTCAAAATTACCAAAGAATAAGTTCACGAAAAATAGAGCGAAATTTAAAAGGCAATTCATGGAATTTATTTGGCGCGTAAAGGAGAAAGAGAAAACTTAACACCGGTGAAAGTCGGGCTGACGACTATAAACCAAGCGCTTTTTGGGAGGCAACCCAAAATTTTTGTTTTTTTTATTTTTTTATTTTTTTATTTTTTATTTTTATTTTTTTTATTTTATTTTGTTAATCAGTTAATTTTTGTTTTTTAAATGCATTGGTGGAAATTTTGGAGGACTAATATTTTAAAATTTTTGAATTTTTTTCAGGATTTTGGTAGTCTGGCAGCGGCTTATGCGCGCTCGCCCAAGATTTGAGGGCGCCCGCTCAAGATTGGGAGTTGATATCAGAGGCTCATGCGCGCCTGCGCACACTCTACGCACTGAAGTCATACCAACCGCGCTTCACTAAGCGCTATCGCACTTACAACCAGCGCTACCTAAAGCGCCATCGCGCTAGGAAAACCATGCACCAACTCGCTCACCATTAGCGCAACTTCAAGAGCTAACGCGCCACCCAACCGCGCTTATGCCCAATAGCCCATGCCCATGCCCTAGCGCTAACGCGCTACTACATGCACACACAATCATCACTAGTTGTTCCTTACATGCGCTAGTGCACTTCCAGTGGCTTGCTATGATTTGGCTTGCGATCTTGCTTGCTTTGATTTTTCTTTTGTGTGTTATGGTGTGCATGTATTATTTCTCAGGATAATTTGGATGTTCATGTGGTGCTTCTCAACTATTTTACCCTTGGCATTGCGGCTGCAAAATTATTTTACATGGAGATGAAGTTGATAACACCAAGTCCTGATGCTCGGTATCGAAGGTATGAGTCCCTTGTTCTTTTTATTGATTTTTAATCATTGGGGGCAATGATTACATTAAGTTTGGGTGGGTGAATTAGTTTTTGATTTTGTTGATAAGGTTGAAAGTTGTTTAGTTGATTGATGTGTGCTTTATAGATAAATTTTTTTTGAGTTTATTTTTTGGTTGAAGTTTTGAGTTTAAAAGAAGTCGAGAAAGAAATGGATGTTTGGCTGATGAAAAAATATTTTTGTGCTATAACTGAAGTCCATGATTGTCTACCTATCTAACAAATATTTTTGAAAAAATGGAACCAGTTGAATGAACAATCTCTTATATACTCTGATTAATACTTGAATCTGAATTTTGAAACATACAAACATAGATATGATTGAGGCATTGTTTGAAATTTTTGGGCCTGATTTTCATTGAATTAATTTATCCTTAGTTGCCTATTTGAGCCTACACATATATGAGTACATTGAGGTATAGAAAATCTGAATTTTGTTGTGAAAATCATCGTTTACAGTTGATGATTTGCACTGATTGAAGTTTGTATGATTTAATTGTGGATCGAGACTTGTCTAGAACTAGTTCGAACACTTTTCGAGGCGAAATACGGGCATAACTGTGATTAGGTATGATTTAGGCAATTTTTTTGAATTCATTTGAGCCTTTCAAGCTACCCTATTAATATGTTATCCCTAGTACCTTATTTGAGCTTTATTGAAAATCGAATGGCATGCATGTAAACGTGTGATAAACCCTCATTCGTCATTATTTCAAGGTCCTACATTGACTACCTGAATAGCCTAAACACTATTTCCTACCTTTAAGGGAGTAATTTGAATGCTAAAATGTTATATGCTCCTAGTTTTTAATTGTGAAAAATGGAATGGTGTGGTGTATGAATTGAAAATATGAAAAGAGGTAGTAGAAAAAAGATTTGTAAAAGTTCTGAAAAGAAAAAAATTATGAAAGAAGTTGAAAAAAATCAATGAAATGAAGAAAAAAAAAAAAGAAAGGGTGAAAGTGAATGAAAGAAGTTGAAATTAGAGCATAAATATGAATTACTCCTTATTTTGAATTCTTGTCCTTCATTTGTAGCCATAAGCCAGGCCTTACATTATAAGATAATTAAGTCCTATTGACCGAGTCTCAGTTGCCCAATATACTAGTGGAGAAGAGTTGCAAGAATTTAGCCTATGAATTGTTGATTGATACTTTTAATGATTATGAATTTTGATCGAAACACGCACACACTATTATTCGTTGCATTTAACTATTTGTGAGTGCTTTTGATTAATATCCTAAATTTGATCCTTGCTTCATTGAAAAGTCCTCATGATCTATGAATGTGTGAATTGAACTTGGATAAGGGTGTTTTGAAACGTGAGTTGCGGAGATTGTGAGTTTATGCGGTTATTTTGGTTATGATTAAAACTTTCAAGTGTTAGTAGGTTGGATGGGATTGGATTTGAAAAATCTTTGAAATTATTGCTGAGGCCATTGCTCCATAATATTTCTTGGCTATTCTTATGAGTTTGATAGAATGAGTTTTTTAGAATTTAGTGGTTCTTATTTGTTTTGCTCGGGACTAGCAAAAGTCTAAGTTTGGGGGTATTTGATAAGTGTATTTTATACACTTAATTTATATATGATTTTAATTGTTAAATATTTGTTTCGAGCAGATTTATGTGGTGTTTTGTTTTTTTTGTGCTTACAGAGAATTATTGAATTTATTTGGGAAGAAAAAAAAATAAGAATTTATAAGAGAAAAGAAGAGAAAATTAAAGGAAAAGAAAATAAAGAGAAAAGAGAGAAAAGAACGTTCAGAGAAAAGAAAAGGAACAGTGATGGGCTTCCTTTAATGGGTCTAAGGATAGCGCTTAACTTAGCGCTAAAGTGAGGGATTGAAGAGCTATCGTGCATCTTTTCGAAAGATTTGAAGACTGAAGGCAGAAAGTCATACGCGCCCGCCTGGCTACGTGAAGCGCCCGCGCGTCGCAGATTTCAGCGTTTTTTTATTATTTCGGGCAATAATTTACTTGGGCTTTTTGATGGGCTTTTGTGCACGATATAAAAGGAATTCTCTTATCAGACAAGAAGGAGAGCCGCCACAGATTTTTACACGCATATCAGAGAAATATTTGAGAAGTGATCGTGAGATTTCTGGGAAGAATCTGGAGTTTAACTTGAAGAACGAAGACGGAGTTCGATAGTCCGGACACGGCATCGCAACGACGAATTTGTTTCTTTTATCTTTTATTTATTTAATTCTGAATATGTTGAATTTTCTGAACATGTTTTGTTTTATTTAGAATTTTATTATGAACTAATTTTTATAGTCTAGAGGTCGGATGGAACCTGGTGTAGACGCTTTCATGAATTTTTGATTTTATTGAATTGAGTTTCTTCTAGATTAATTGTTTTTTCTAGAATTGATTGTCTTTTCAATTATCTGATCAATAATTGATTTGTTATATTTATTTGAAATCTGGCACTCGGGAGAGGATATTTTGAATAGGACCATTGGAAAATATACTGTTAATTATTTATATAGCTCGGGAGAGTGTATAATTTTAACAGAGTTTTTAAAAAAAACATTGTTTTGTGATAGATCACCGCGATAAATTTTTAATAGGGATATTGGAATTTAATTGTAGTTGATAAACATTATTTGTTGGTCGGGAGAGGGAAATAATAAACTTAAGTGTTCTTGGCTATTAATTGAATGTAATTCATGAAACTAAATTGATTAGGATTGATCGTTGTTGAAACCAGGTAAAATCTATACCTCTAGACCAATTTTCTCTGATTGAGTTTTCTGAAAGTTGTGTGCGTGCTTATAAAAACTTCATTGTTATTTTATTTTTCTGCAAATCTCTCAAATTTTGATTTTCTAGATAAAGTTTGGACTATTTTAATTACAAGCACTGATTATTGTCAATTTACTCCCTGTGGGATCGATATCTGATTTTATCACTATATTAAAACTTGACACTCGTACGTTTGAGAGTATTTTTCACAACAACAGTATATTTCTAGAACATGTTAAACCTATTCAAGTTATGACGGATTAATTTTCATATTCTAATCAAACATGAATGCATTCAATATTTGTGATAATTCAGTTCTCATCTAAAACCGCATACTGAAACCGAATACTATTTCTAGTCGGTTTAACCATATGTCAATTATTGAAGTGATCGAAATGAATTCCTCCTCTATCGACTTGGAATCAATTAACAATCAAGTAAATAGTTTATCAGGTTATTCACAAAACATAATTTAAATCCAATAATCAATAATTTGAAGAAAGATCTAAAAATCCCAAATCAAAATCCACAGTTTAACAAAAATCTGGTCGTCCCAATCTCGCCGTCTTGGTTGAAGAAAAACTAATCAATAAACGAAAATATAGTTCAAACAAAAGTTTAATAATCAAAAGAAAAAGGGAAACAAAGCCCCGAAAGTTAAGAATTTTAATTTCCGAAAATCTTATTTTTTTGATTCTGCGACATGCACGGACCCTGGATAAGGGTCCGTGTCCACCTCCGGGTGCCCTTTGCCTCAAATTATTTTTTTCCTCGCGACATGTTCGTATCCCGTGCCACCTCCGTGCATGGGTCCGTGCATACATATGTGCCAACGCACAGTTTTCTTGAAAAAATCATATCTTGGGTTCTAGCTGTCGGATCGAGCTGAAATTTGGACAGCAGCTTTAAAACATCTTGAAATTGATTTTAAACGGTGGAGATCGGATTTAGATCTTCTATCATTAAAAATAAATTTTTAACCATAGCTGCTCCGTAATTCATGCTTGTGTCTTTTCTCTTGCTTCAAAATCATGATTTCTTCAATATTTCTACAAAAATCAACCAAGAGAGTGAAATGCACACACATACAATAAATAATGAATAAAAATTATAAAACAATATGAATGCATAGAAAATAAACATAAAAATAACACAAAATAATGCACACAAAATGCACTTATTATCAAGCTCTCATTTATTGTCCTTAATTGCCACAGTCTCGAGTTAATGCGTCAGTTACAACTTTGAATCAGGTGGTCTTTTGAAATTTCAGTCTAGCTACTTATCAGTATCGCGGAACTGAATTGATCTAGCTGAACTGAATTGGTCAACTGGAACTGAATTGCCAAACTGAACTGAGCTTGCTTACCAAACTGAACTTGCAAAACCGAACTGATGTTAGTCTAACTAAACCGAATTACGCTTAAAATTTTGGGTTCTTACATGCCATGTGTACGCAGACTGTAAATAGTGCCACATCATAAACCGCCACGTCATTGATCCCATTTCCGAGTTGCATAATTAAAGACTTGTTTCTCCTCGCGATGATCGATGCATACGTGCACCATCAATGCACCATTTGCATTCGTACATGGGCTCGATCGGTGCATTGCATCTCTCTCATCCTCGGTTGATCAAACTCTTGATTAATTCAGTAAAATGAGTAACAACTCCACCATTTCGCAATCTGAAAATAGATGCGAGGATATATTTCACACGGAAAAAAACCCCACGGCATCAAAATTAATATTTTCAACCTCCAAAGTCCAAAATAGAAAGATAGTCCAAAATGGCATAGTTTCAGTACCCTATTTTCAATCAATCATATGTCATTTCATCTTTCCAAGGAATCATTGATTATTCGGGGCCAAGCTATAAATTGCGGAAAGTATCGAATCCTCCTCATCTAATTTTTCTTAATATTTTCTTATCTATATATTTTGCGGATGAGAACTCGATACGTGTTCATATTAGGGCAATAGACGATTATCAGTGGTTGCATAATTATTTTTAAATTCCCATAAAACAGTTTCATATTTCAATTTAATTAATTTATGAGACGTATATTTCTTTGACTCATCCATGAACATGTATTAATTTTAATGGAAAAGATATAACTTTTTATTGTAGATATAGATTAGTTCGACTCGTCTCATCGATATAAATTCGTGAAACCATATAACAAAATAAGTTTTTTTTTTTTTTGGACAGGAGTTGATGCCTCTTGATCATTATCCAAATTACAAGTTAATAAGTCACCTTGGGTGACCACTTATTCTGAAGAAATCACCAAACACAATGATGGAGAAATATAAAGTTTTTTACAAAAATAAAAGTGGTCTGCACCCAAATTACAAAGCCATGCATCTTATATATCTCAACAACTGATAATTTAGATAAAGATATAATTGAGTCGAGTTGAATTTTTGAATGTTTGAGTTTGACTCATTTATAATTGAGTCGAGCTCAAACTTTATTTAACAAATATATTCATGGCTCACGAGCTTATTTGAGCTTTTATCGAGCCTAAACAAACTTAATTAATATAAATTACGAATTTAAATTTTCATTGAATTCAATAAAAAGTTATAAATTTAATTTTAGAGAAAAATATAATCTTTTTTTAACATTTGTAAAATTTTTATTTTAATAAATAAATTCAATCGATTATTATATATTTGTCATGAGTAAAAGAATAAAATATTATAGAGCTTGATCTCAATTGGTTCGTTATCTTAAAATGCCTTATTAAATCAGCTCAAACAAAATTTTAATCGAGCATCAAATAGCTCACAAACGTCTTGGTTCATTTACCTCCATAAATTTAGAGTCGCAAATTTAATTATGATATTATCAAAAGCAGTACTTTTCGCCAATGGTGACCGATATTAAATGGTAAGTCGAGATTTTAAATGCATCATTTTCATGTTAATTATATTTAGCGACGAAAGTCCTCAGCGGCGACATGACTCTATCGCTGAAAAGTTGTCTAATTTTTGTAGTAATACATTTAACTGGAGGTGAGGTATACCGAGATGATTTTTATACACATGAAGAGATACTTATTTTTAAAATTTTAAATTAATTTATTCGTGTTATCGTTTCGAGTTCATGTCCCCCTTAAAATTTCTGGTTTGACTTTATTTTTATTTATATTTTTGGTCTTATTTTTTTAAATGATTATTTATATCAACTATATAATCAAATTTCAGTTTTAATCTTTTGCATATATCAATTTTTGGAAATCAAAACATTTGTCAAACAAGAGTGCATATAAAATGTTGATGTGACACTAAACACGTCAGCGTTGTAAAAAAATAAAAAAAAATTGCCAAAAATTAAAATAATAAAAACAAAATCGATAGACTTAGACTGAATTTTAATTAACAATATAGATGATCAACATCGCAAAGACATAAATATAATTGACCAAAAATATGAGACTTTTTGCCAAACCCGGTTCAATTTTGAACAAAATGATCCCAAAACAAGAGGGTGTTTGACATAAATTATAAGCTCTTTTAAGCAATCTATAAATTTTTTTAGAGCTAATAAACTTTGAAACTTTGTTTGGTAATTTTTTTTAAAAATAAACTTATAAGTTATCAAAATAAATTGTTTGATTGATTAATTAATTAATAACAAAGCTCTTGTTAAAAAAAATAAAAAGAAAAAAATTGGATGCCCAGAACTTAATTTTCATGATCTTGTTTGAATGCGTCTGAAAATTCAAATTATCTTTATTACAATAGGTATTGATAATAATTATATTATAATTAATAACAATAAATTAATTGTCATTATTACATTATCATGATACTATTGTTATTGGTAGTAGCAACTATGCACACAGTTTAAAATGTACGAAGGAAAATTATGAGATTAGGAAAAAATTCTCCAAATGATAGTTTATTAGGATATATATCTTGTTTTGGTGGTGGTCGTTAATTATTTAATTATAATTAAATTAATAGTAGTAATATTTTATTAATTACCAAAAAAATATAATTATAGTTGTTAGGATTCATTACTAGCTAGGCCAAAAGTTATAGCTCTTAACCAAGACGCGTGCAACTTTATTTCATTATACTTGTGGTAGCGCATATGGGTCGGGGTTGTTACCCATGAGTATAAGGACGGCCGTGCAAAAAATTTTCAATCTTTCAGTTCGCTTACCGACCGGTGTTACTGCTAATACTATCTCATATCTCTTCGAGATCAGTCTTATATTTTTGTTATCGTCTGACATGTCTCTCACAAAGATAGTATTACTCATTAAGATCTGATGTTCATCATTTACAGCCTACCTAGCAATCAGATCAAACAGTGCAACGTCAGCGGCTTGACGCAATAGAGCTTCCCAAGAAATCATCCATCCTAATACTACCATCATCCATGCACGCTTAACCTAAAAATATTAATAATAATTAATATTTATTCCTCTTACTATAATTACGTGAATAATAATTGATATAGTTATGATTTTTAGTAATTATTAGTGTTTCTATGAATGCGATACATAGATAAATACTAATTTTTTGTTTTAAATAATTTTTGTGTAAAAAATTATAGATTATATTAAGATTAAATACTTTAAAATTATTTTTTGGTAATAATTTTTTATTTTATGGTGATATATATGATTATTTAAAAAGTGTAAATAAAGATAAAAATATAACTTATTATTATACGATAGTTTTAAATAAGATACATATTTACCACAATGATTATTTTATTAAAAAAAATATTATGTTTTCATAATTTGAGAATGAATATTTTTTTTTCTATTAAAAAATACACCAAAACACTAAATGTAGTGACTGGAAGCCCCTCAACTATAGTACATATTATTACAAAAAGATTTAATTATAATATTAAATTCATCAACAACTTTAAGTTTCATTATCTTATTCTACAGTTGGTGCTAATTGTCAAGCTCCGGACCCAGGCCCGCGCCTGCATAATTGAACAATGGGCCCCTATAATAACTATTTTGTATTCCTCGCTTTATGAACATGATTAACCCAAGTTGCTATAGAAGTTCATTTTATCGCTCGCTGCAGAATAACACATGAGAAGCTAAGGCGCGCCCTCCCGATTTATAGGCGCGCCCGCGCCGTCCCTGGACGTGAAAAGAAGTGAAAATACAAAGCTAAGGCGCGCCCTCCCAATTTGTAGGCGCGCCCGCACTGCTCTGTGCGAGAAATTGGCCGATTTTTGTAACTTTAAAACACTCGATTTGTCGGACTTTTTTTGACGGGCTTCGAGGACATATAAAAGAGATTTAAAAGACACAATAGAAGAGATCAGAGGGAACGACGCAGACTTGGACGGCCGAAGATAGAGAGAAATCTTCTGGCGGCTTGGTTCTTTCTTCCTTGTTCTTAGATTTTAATCTTTTAGTTTTTGTTCTTGGTTGAAGGAAGACGAAACCCTTGATTTTATTTAATTTGTGAGATTCAGTTTGTATTTGTTTAATTCAAATTGCGTATCAAGAGTTATTCTGAATTGATTGACATGCTTGTGTGTGAGATTATAGGCCTGTGATTTCTATACAATCTACTGCTAAATTGGAATTCAAATCCGTAATTGTTTGAAACCTCTGATTTGTGAAGCAACTACAATTAATAATCGTCCACTTGTGAGATTAGGAATTGTAGGGATAATAATTGACTAGGCTAAATTCATCCGCTTGTGTATGGGTTGTCTACATTTATCAGTTTTACTAGTTTGAATGTTGCCGTGGGTTTAAATCTGATCGCTTGTATTGAGTTAATTCATTGGTAAGGGTTAATTTAGAACGCTTGTGTCTAGTTAACTAAAATTAAGGTGAAATAAGAATTAAATTTTCAATGGTGAATATTCAATGAGAATTAATTATTTTTAGAGAATCGATGATCAAATGAATAATTTCAAGGGTGGAGTCGACTGATACCAAGACTTGTTTTTGAGTATTTTATTTTGTTTTAAATTGTTAGTAGTTATTTTTTTTAAAATCCAAATCTTTTTTTTTTATTTAATTTCAGTAATTTTAAGATCACGGATAAATTTCACTTTCCTCGTGGGAACGATTCCTACTCTCGCTACTACATGTTTAATTGTATAATCTGAGTTGGGTTAATTTGGGCGTGACACGACTAAGCGCTACCATTGTGTCCTGACTCAGAATGGGCATGTGATTGCATACGCTTCTAGACAGCTGAAGCTTCACGAGGACAACTATCCAGTCCATGATTTGGAATTGGCATCCATTGTATTCGCTTTGAAAATCTGGCGTCATTATCTGTATGGCGAGAAATTTGAGATCTTCACCGACCACAAGAGTCTCAAGTATTTGTTCACTCAGGCAGAGTTGAACATGAGGCAGAGACGTTGGATGGATTTTCTTAAAGACTATGATTGCGAGATTAAGTACCATCCGGGAGCTGCTAATCTCACCGCTGATGCTTTGAGTCGCAAGGTGCGACTATCCGCACTGCAGACTTGTTCGATGTCTAGTGCGATTAGTGACTGTTGTACTACGGGTGTATACCTTCAAGCATAAGAAAGGTATGCAGAGTATCCAGATGTTTGCGATACTATCTGAGCCAGCTTTGTATTCGAGGATTCGGGATGCTCAGATATCTGATTCGAAGACCCAGCGTTTAGCTCGCCTGGCTAACGAGGGTAGCTCGTCTGGATTTCACTATCAGTCAGATGATTTTCTGTGTTTGTCTGGTAGACTCGTGATTCCACAGGATGAAGAGTTGCGAGAGGAGATCTTGTCTCAGGCACATCGCACCAAGTTGAGTATTCATCCGGAAAGTAACAAGATGTACAAAGATCTACGTACTTGGTTTTGGTGGAAGGAGATGAAACGTAGCGTGTATCAGTATGTCTCGAGATGTTTGGTGTGTCAGCAGGTCAAGGCAGAACACCAACGACCTGGAGGTTTGCTTCACAGTCTGCCTATTCCTGAATGGAAATGAGAGTTTATCACGATGGATTTTGTGACCCATTTGCCGATGTCCTCGAGGAATTGTGATGTTATCTGGGTTGTGGTGCACCGACTCACCAAGTCAGCGCATTTCATCGCCTATAGTCGAGAGTACTTTGTGGATCGCATGGCACGTCTGTATGTTCAGGAGATCTTTCGACTTCATGGAGTGCCTGTGAGCATTGTCAGCGATCGAGACCCTATGTTCACTTCTAGGTTCTGGGGGAGTGTTTAGCGTGCGATGGGTACTACTCTCAGTTTGAGTACTGCCTATCATCCGGAGACAGACGGTCAGTCAGAGCGCACTATCCGTACTTTGGAGGATATGCTTCGAGCTTGCACTATGGATTTTGGTTCAGTCTGGCAGGATCATTTGCCATTGATCGAGTTCGCGTACAACAACAGCTATCATACTAGCATTGGGATGGCATCTTTTGAGGCATTGTACGGGCGACGTTGTCTTACTCCACTCTTATGGGAAGAAGTGGGGGAGAGACAGGCTGAGGGACCGGAGTTTATCTAGCAGGCAGTAGATATTGTTGATCAGATCAAGAAACGGATTAAGACTGCACAGGATCGTCAGGCCAGCTATGCTAACACTAAGCGTAGGCCTTTGCAGTTTGATGTCGGGGAGAAAGTGTTTCTGAGAGTGTCACCTTTCTGCAAGATTCTCAGATTTGGCCTTAAGTGCAAGTTGTCTCCCAGGTTTATCGGTCCGTTTGAGATCTTGGAGAGCACTGGTGATTTGGCTTATCGTTTTACTTTGCCACCGTATCTGTCCAGTATTCATAACGTGTCCACGTATCTCTGTTACGACGGTATGTGGCAGATCCGTCTCATATTCTGCAGCGGTCTGAAGTTCAAGTGGATAAGGATTTGACCTATGTTGAAAGACTTATTCGTATCCTGGATCATAAGGATAAGGTCTTGCGGAATAAGGTCATTCATTTGGTTTTAGTACAGTGGCAGCGCCGAGGCGCTGAGAAAGCTACTTGGGAGCTCGAAAGCAGGATGCGTAAAGAACATCCTGAGTTTTTTTGATTTCATTTTGAGTTGTAATCAGTTGTGTACTCCGTAATCGTTTAGTTGAATAAAGAACGTTTTGGATTGTTGTTTTACATTCGGTACTTAAGATCGGATTTCGAGGACGAAATATCTTAAGTGGGGGAGAATGTAGTAACCCATATCCAGAATTAACGATTTTCAAGTAATTAATAATCCGATCATGTTTAGATGTAATAAAACATGATTAAGGGAGTCCCAAATGGATTAACAGAGTTCGGAAATGGATTCAGAACGCTCGATAATGGTTAGAGGGTCATCGGGTTCGGAGGCTCCATTGGTGAGTTCGGACGGTCCGAAGTCAGGGTTCGGACGATCCGAAGAGTTGTTCGGACGCTCCGAACGTGCTGCCGACAGTCGTCATGGATGACGTCATTATGCTGATATAAGCAGTGACGTAATATTGGGTTTGGACGATCCGAACGTGTTCGGAGGCTCCGAAGTCCAGTTCGGACGATCCGAACTCCGTCTAGAAATAGGGGGTGCCGAGCTCATTTTTGAGTGCACCAATTCCTCTCTTCTCTCTCGATTCCTTAGCCTTCCAGCTCAAATCTAGGGAATTTTAGGCGTCCCGTTGGGAATCCGGAAGTGGCATAGCAGTCCAGAAATTGTAGCGAAGCTGTGGCCTAGTTTTGAGGCATTCGACAGCAAAGGGCTAACGACGGACGAAGGTATAGCTTTTGCTTCCTAAAAATATTTAGAAGTATGCTTTAGCTTAGTTAAGGCTTTTAGAGCGCTATAATGATAGTATTATCATTTGGCAGTGTAGCGCGGATTATAGGCATAGACCTAGGGCTGATAGCACTTGCCTAGTATTGAGATACGAAAGTACTGTTCGAGATATCCTGACTGAGTATACATGTATTATGTGACTGCATGATTTATATGTCATTGATTTATGCTGCATTCATTTGCATATTGAGCTATCTCGTTCGAGATGTCTGTTAGTAGGGTTTTTCCCTATCCTGTTAGTGGTTGGACTTCCATAGATTTGGGTCTGGCATATCCACTGGTATTTTGGTATGAGAGCCACCTCCTGCAGCGACGGCACATCGTGCTACATACCAGGGTCCGGTCTGTCTCTGTTATCTGATCCTTGACCTCGAGTTTATAGGGAGTTCACTTTGCATGCATGTATACTCATACTCTTGTGCTGAGCGTTTTATGCTCACGTCTCGTACTTTGTGTTTCTGGACACCTTATTCCATGGGGCAGGTTTGCGATTGGACGAGGCGGGTGGATCCAGGAGGGGCTAGGCAGTGGTTGATCAGCTGGAGCTTCGTTTAGGTTTTTATTCTGTTTTGGGTTTATACAACTATTCGATTTGGTTGTATATTTTTGGATATTTACAGATTCCTTTTCTTGGGATTGTATAAATGTTTATGGTTTCCGCAGTTGAATTCTGATTTTTGTTTAATTAAGATTAATTACATGCTTAAGTTCTGTTTAGTAGGTGATCCGGGTAAGGGTCACTACAGAAAATGTCAAGTTTTTATTGTTTTTCATACCCTGCCAATTTTTGTATTTGTATCTATTTGGGTCAACTTTGATTACAATAAGTCAATTTTCACGCACAAACTTTACCTTGTTGACTCGTATCTCAGCCGAGTTAAGATAAAGTGATTGTGTTTTGTTAACCCAAGTCAATCAAACCTAAAATTTTATTAGGTGTTCATTCACCTCCCTCTAAATATCAAGTCGATCCTAACCGATGATGATGATAGATAGATAGATAGATAGATATGGACAAACAAAATAAAAACCCTATGGAGAAACATAGTCAAAGTCGTCAATTAATTTCTCAAAATTTTCCAATCATCTCTATTTTTAATATTCTCGAATTTTCAGATACTCAAATATTTATTAAAAAATATTGATACAAACATACTATTTTTTCGATTGCAATAATTAGTGATAAATATTTAATAGGTTCATTATTATTAATATTTTTATAATTTTGAGAGTATTAAAAGATTCATTTTCGCCACCATAGTACTGATCGTCCATCGTACGTGGGTGAGCTTAATTAAAAGACATTTTTAACTATATATGACCAAACGCTATATAAAAATACTGTAATATTCACTTTACCTCTTCCTATATTTTTCCTCAATTTTTTTGTCGATGTCAAACCAATCTCCACTTAAGTTTTGAGGTCGAGTATACATAGTGATATGTCGATATTTTCCTATGTTTACTTGGATTAAATTGTGATGATTAGGTACATTTTGATTGGCTAAATTCATGTTATAATTCTTAATCATTGTATGTGATTTGATATAGGAAAAGAGAAGAAATGGAACCAAAGATGGAAGAAAAAGCCGAGATAAGAGAAGAATTACGAAGCAACAATGATCATAAAATCATATTTATTTTAGAGAAGTCCAAATCCGATCTATACCGTTCAAAATAAAGTTCAAGATGTTTTGAAGCAGCTGTCCAAATTTCAGCTCAATCCGACGGCTAGATCTCCAAATATGAATATTTAAAAATCATTGCTCGCTGAAAAAAGTCGTGCTCGATCCTACCAACTCGCAGGATCGAGCGCGAGAAAGAATTTGCAAACAGTAAGTTGAATATTTTTTCGCGCTCGATCATACCAACTCGTGCGATCGAGCGCGCCCATGAGAGACGCAGGCAGTAGGTTCACCATTTTCTTGGCGCTCGATCCTACCAACTCACCGGATCGAGCGCACCGACTTTTCCGAGAAATCCTTTTAAGTTAGGAAACTTATTTCTTTAGGACTCTAGTCATATTTAAGGGTTTTGATCTTGTTTTTTGAGAGGATTATCAATCTTCTGGACGGCTGAACATGCAAGAAAACATCTGGCGGCTAGGTTCTATCTTCTCTGTTCTTAGATTTTAATCTTTCTAGTTTTTGTACTTAGTTGAGGAAGACAAACCCTTGATTTTATTCAATTTGTGAGATTTTGATTTTCAGTGTTTGATTTTAATTGCATATCAAAAGTTGTTTTGAATTATTTTATGCTTGTATGTGAGATTATGGGCCTATGATTTCGCTATATAATCTTCTGCTAAATTAGAACTCAAATCCGTAATTGTTTGAATCATCTAATTTGTGAAGCAACTGCGTTTAATATTTTCTGCTGTTGAATTTGTTAAATCGTAGGAACAATAATTGACTAGGCTAAATACATCCGCTGGTGCATGTGTTGTCTAGATTCATCAGTTTCACTCATTTGAATGCTACATTATATTTAAATCTAGATCGCTGGAATTTGAGTTGATTTATTGGTAAAGGTTAATCTAGAACGCTGGTGTCTAATTAACTAAGATTAAAGTGGAACAAAAATTAAATTTTCAATGGTGAATATTCAATATAAATTAATTATTTTTAAAGAATCGATGACCGAATGAATAATTTCAAGGGTGTAGTCGACCGATATCAAGGCTTGTTTTTAATTATTTTAATTTGCTTTTAATTTATTAGTAGTTTATTTAAATTCCAAAAACCCTTTTTATTTTATTCTAGTATTTTTAAGACAAACAAATAAATTTCACTTTTCTAGTGGGAACGATCTCTACTCTCGCTACTACATGTTTAATTGTTTAATCTGAGTTGGGTTAATTTGGGCGCGACACGACTAAGAGTTACCAAATTTTGGCGCCGTTGTCGGGGTAAGGCGTTTAATTTATTTGTGTTTTTTTATTATTCCTCCTAGTGCCACTCTGGTTTGTTCGTGCGTGCCGGTGAATCTTCGGAAGAAGAAGAATTTCCATACGACCCAGAGATAGAAAGAATTTTGCATAGGCGAAGAGGGATTCTTGAGGTGTAATACTTCGAGATGTTAAATCGACAAGTATTCACAAGTTTTACTCAGCAACACGGAGAGTCATTCTACGCAGCATGTAAGAGATTCAAAGAGTTGGAAACCATCTTCCGGTATCATGAGTTTTCTAACTATTCTCTCCTTACAATTTTTTTTGATGGTTTGGATGCAGTGACAAGAAGATGGGTAGTTGATGGAGCTTTCACAACCGGTATTTCAATATTTTGCCGAGATGAGGATACCATGAGACACCTGTTTGATGATATGACAGAGTTTGACTATTACTGGTATTCGCAATCTCAATACCCGGATTTTACAGACCAAACATTTGAGCTTCAAAAGGAGGAGGGAAGTTGTTTGCAATTGATCTTACATCCGCTGAAGGATATAATGAGCAAGTTTGTGGCATCGACTGAGGAAACTATAGAAGATCTAAAAAACTCTAGATGTCACCTTGTGGAGCACATGGAGAATATCAAGAGATCAATCGTCCATGAATATCGAGAACATGAAGTGAAGCAAGATACTCAAGCAGTGACCAACCCAATTTGGTTTGATGATGATGACTCAAAAAACCAGGATTGGGAGTGCGAATCAATTCATACTGAAGATTTAGAGTTGATTGAGTCTTCTCTTCTTATTGGACCTCAGTCGGAAGATGTTCTGGAAGAAATTTCGTATGATGGAAATATGTTACCACTTGAGTTTGAGGATGACGGAGTTCAAGAGTCTATCGATATGAGCTCATCGATAGTATTATCATACACACATCCTCAAGAACCTGGCCTTCCATCAATACCAGTTTCAAAAGATGTTGGTGTCCTAGAGCCAACGGAGATGTTCTCTTCCCATGTTTACCAGCTACTTTGGAGTGTTGTTGAGGTGACGAGCTTGAACTGTATACATCTAGCCAAGCTTGATGGCACATGGAACAAAGACCCATTTGTGGTGTCTTATGACACTTATTTTGGGCGTCAGCCGCTCGTTGAGGGTCAAGCTAAAGACTGAAAATCAACCGCTGCTTGGGAGGAAACCCAAGGGGAGTATTTTCTTCTATATATTTTATTTGTTTTTCTTAAGTTTTTGTTTTTATTTTGCATTTTTACTTACATTGGGGACAATGTAAGATTCTAAGTATGGGGGAGAGGACTTTGCCAGTCAATTAGAGCTTTAGCCCTATTTTTGAAAACTTTTAGAGCTCATAGTTAGCAATGAATATCACTGATGAAATTCACTAGCCAATGATGATAAAGTTTTGTAAAATTATTTTTGCTGAAAATTTTTACTCTTGATTGGATATGAGAAACTTGAGGTTGAGTAGTGAATAATTTTAAACACACATGTTTGATCAGTGAACTGTAGCGATGTATTAGATGATGTTTATGTCTGTTGGACCATTGCACGACTAGGTGTTTGTGGAGCCTGATAGTGTTTTGTTGAACCCTGATGATCTTTTTGACTTGACATAAACGATATTGGGCGCACCTAAAATTTTTTTTTTTTTACAACTCCATCTGGGCCTAGAAAGGATTGAAATCCTAATCCTAAAAGATTAAATTCAAGGCTAAGTATGCGGATTAAATGGGGTTGATGCTCCATCTGGGCTATAGACGAGGGGATTGAAATTCTAATCCTGTCTTAGTTATAGCTAAGTTAGCGGGTAATTATTGGGGCTAAAGCAATACCGGGTGCAAAATCTGGAGGTGCATAATTTTATCTCAAGAGAGTTGTGTTTTTGTTTGAAAATTGTTGGGAGGAAAGGGCTCTTGATGGGGATACTCGCACTGATTTGTCATAGGTCGGCGAACAGTCTTAAAGCTGACTCTTTTGAAGTTCCATGTAGCTGGAATAACATGACACACACACACGTTCACGCTTGACTGATGGTGTATTATGAAAAATCAAGAGTATATTTTGTTTTGTATGTGAAAACTTCTCTGAGGCTTTGATTTCAGTATTCATTTGTGTTTATGTTTTGTGTTGCTCGAGGGCAAGCAAGGATTAAGTAGGGGGAGTTTGATATGTCGATATTTTCCTATGTTTACTTGGATTAAATTGTGATGATTAGGTACATTTTGATTGGATAAATTCATGTTATAGTTCCTAATCATTGTATGTGATTTTAGATAGAAAAAGAGAAGAAATGGAACTAAAGATGGAAGAAAGAGCCGAGATAAGAGAAGAATTACGAAGCAGCAATGATCAGAAAATCATATTTAATTTTAAAGAAGTTCAAATCCGATCTCTATGTTCAGAATAAAGTTCTGGATGTTTTGAAGCAGCTGTCCAAATTTCAGCTCAATCCGACGTCTAGATCTCTGGATATGAATATTTAAAAATCGTTGCTCTCTGGATAAAAGTCGTGCTCGATATTACCAACTCACAGGATCGAGCGCGAGAAAAAATTTGCAAACAGTAAGTTGGATATTTTTGCGCGCTCGATCCTACCAACTCGTGCGATCGAGTGCGCCCATGAGAGACTCAGGCAGTAGGTTCACCATTTTCTTGGCGCTCGATCCTACCAACTCACCGGATCGAGCGCACCGACTTTTCCGAGAAATCCTTTTAAGTTAGGAAACTTATTTCTTTAGGACTCTAGTCATATTTAAGGGTTTTGATCTCGTTTTTTGAAAGGATTAACAATCTTCTGGACGGCTGAACACGCAAGAAAACATCTGGCGGCTAGGTTCTATCTTCTCTGTTCTTAGATTTTAATCTTTCTAGTTTTTGTACTTGGTTGAGGAAGACAAACCCTTGATTTTATTAAATTTGTGAGATTTTGATTTTCAGTGTTTGATTTTAATTGCGTATCAAAAGTTTTTCTGGATTATTTTATGCTTTTATGTGATATTATAGGCCTGTGATTTTGCTATACAATCTACTGCTAAATTAGAACTCAAATCTGTAATTGTTTGAATCATCTAATTTGTGAAGCAACTGCGTTTAATATTTTCTGTTGTTGAATTTGTTAAATCGTAGGAACAACAATTGACTAGGCTAATTACATCCGCTGGTGCATGTGTTGTCTAGATTCATCAGTTTCACTCATTTGAATGCTATATACATTAGATTTAAATCTAGATCGCTGGAATTTGGGTTGATTTATTGGTAAGGGTTAATCTAGAACGCTGATGTCTAATTAACTAAGATTAAGGTGGAACAGAAACTAAATTTTCAATGGGGAATATTCAATATAAATTAAATATTTTTAGAGAATTGATGACCAAATGAATAATTTCAAGGGTGTAGTCGACCGATACCAAGGCTTATTTTTAATTATTTTAATTTGCTTTTAATTTATTAGTAGTTTATTTAAATTTCAAAAACCCTTTTTATTTTATTCTAGTATTTTTAAGAACACAAATAAATTTCACTTTCCTCGTGGGAACGATCTCTACTCTCGCTACTACATGTTTAATTGTTTAATCTGAGTTGGGTTAATTTGGGCGCAACACGACTAAGCGCTACCACACAGCATATCAACATATACATTTTCCCCAATTTTCTCCATTTACTGTCTTGGTATTTCGTTAGATCGGCTCAAGTATCGACACGATAAAATGATAGAAGGATGAATATAACATTTCAAAAACTTTTCTCATGATTTAAACTATTTAAAACTTGTTTTTGTATGTACTACCAGATTAACAAAATAAATAGAGCTGCAATACATATGTTCTTGAACTATCTACTGAAAGGAATATTGATTCCCTGTAAAGAATTTCCATAAATCGAAAAGACTTATTATTTGATTTGTTTCTTCCTAGACAAGATATGATATGTTAGGCTTAAATATTCGAGAATCAATGGAATATATATTTGTCTAGATTGAATGATATCTTGATAATGAATTTAGAGTATTACAGTTATCATATATTATCAAGATATAATTGATTATGCTTAGAAGAGTCATGTTTCTAATAAACTTTTATTTTTTTATTTATGTAAGACTCTATATAAGGAATTCTTTTCAAGTTTAGACTCCTATCTATAAAAGAATTCCTGCGCACAAACCATTAGAGACTTGAGACGAGAATTTAGAGAGCATTTAGAAGAAAATCACGTTGAAGAATTCGAAGGTTTCTCAAGAAAGTTTTGTAATCGATCGTTGTTGTTGTCCCCGTGTTGCCGTCAGTATTGAAAACATCGGAGACAACACTTAGTACATAGTGTTGATCGACGATATTTTTGATTCTTCAAAGTTTTGGCATACGGTAGTTGCATCTGATTTATTTATTATCCTAGTTTAGGATGCAATTTGATTTATCAACTTGCTAAGAAATTTAGGATCTACTATTTTTCGTAAAATCACTAGTATTGATTTGTAAGATGATATACTATTTTCTAGTAATTATTTGGCCCTAAGACACCCGCACAAGTACTAGTTACTTGTGCATAATTATATCTGGTCTTATTTATTTTACTTATTATTATTATTATTATTTTTCACTTCATGTTGTCTCTGGAGTTGTAACACCATATGTGGACAACACAAACTCTACACGACAATCTGCAATCACACCTTACATCTGCGATTGAACCAAAGATATATCCAAATATCATGATAAGTTTTGTTCTGAAACGAAATACGGAAGACACTCAAAATAAAACTTTAAAACTTAAATGTATATTTTATAAGTCTTTTGAAAATGTTCCAGTTAAATATATTTAAACAATTTGATTGAAACATTTTATCCAACAATTGATATGCAACATTGAGTTTGTTTATCAAATATATAAAATGTTTCGACAATGTATTCAAAGTTCAAACAGTAATGATAAGTGCAAAAATCATAAAAACAAAAAATAAATATAAAATTGCAAGATATATATTCGAATATGATATGATCCTCCTACTCCTCTTTTGCTCCAAAAAAACTGGAATCCATTAGAAAACATTTGTTTACACTACCGCATACATGATACATCTTGTCTACACCAAACCATTACATAGTTGCATATTATTTTATGTTTATACGCCAAGATTATCACTCAACTATTTTAAAAAATTCATTTAAATTCATTTCTCTTTTGTATAAGTGATTTTTCTTAAAATGATGTTTTCATCTATCCTTTAACATTGAAGATTATTCTTAAAAAAAGATTTTGGTACTTTGCATGGATGAGTTATCTTGCAACGATCCTCTCTCTTATTCCTCACGCTCTCTTCTGTTTGGGGTTTGTTCTCATTCTCGTTGATATTAGTGATGACTTCTCATTCTTTCAATCATCTTCAAAATCTCTTGATTTGATCTTCAATTTGGTGTATTTATGTCTCTAAAAAATTATACAGGTGTATGTTATATCCAAGAATACAACCGTTGGAATCATGCTTTAATTTGACAATATATATATGTATGGGACATTCAGATTATCATATTTGCTTTGTTCGCCATTGTTCATAACTAAGCTATTTTCGGTGACGTGGGAACCCGCAGTCGTTATCTTTCGATGTATATTGGATAAATCCTCAGACTGACGCAATAGTCAGCAAACTAAGCAAGCATTCACCTATTCCATCAACTTGAGCACCTCCTTGCTGGTCAAACCAACTCGATTTTTTTGGTCAGTCAAATTTGTTTCTAGTTTATTAAAGTAGGATTTTATGATTTATTATTAAATAAAATATAATATTTTTATAATTTGAGAAGAGGGTATTCCTGATTTATATAAAACACGCCAAGGCAATAAAGTTAGTTACTCTAACAGTATGTTTGGACGTCTAAAAAATAAAAGTTGGAATCAGATTTGTATTTGGAATTGGATTTCAAATTCATGGAATTGTAATTCCATTTTGGTGTTTGGTAAGAATTTAAAATATAACAACGTGAATTGATAATATAAATTTTTTAATAAATGGTATTTTGTAAAATTTGCAAAGAATACTTGAAATCTACGAGTAAGTAATATAATATAATTTTTTGGGAAAAAATATTATTTTTTAAACTCAAATCCTATGAAATTCCACGAAATCCGACCACTTTTATAAGAATTTCATTCAGTAAAATGAAATCCCATGAAATCCCATCAAATACCAATCCCGTTTTGAAATTCCATTTTACCAAACACCAAAAAAGTATTTATAATTCTAAATCCCACCAAATCCCATGGAAATACTTGACTCCAAACACAGTAAGCGTTCCAACTTTAGAAATATAGTATAGATTAAATTTGATTCTCTGGACAGGATATATATGAGTTAAAGTGCGAAGCCCAAAGAAAAATGCATGGATTTATGCATGTAAGTTGCCACAATTTCGAAATTGATGCATCAGATTTGTTTAAAATTTTAAAGGGAATTGAAAGGCCAACATCAATGCAGAATTTGACCAACATTGAGGCTGAATTGTAACATCCCACTCATGCTTCAATTTTGAATTGTAACAGCCATTCATGGGAAATTATGGCATTGAAAGAGGGCTGTTACAGCCTTAAAAACGTGGCTATTCAGATGCTTCTCAAGCTGCCTAAAAATACTGATAGAGGTTGAAGAGGAAGAGCACACCAAACACTACACAAATTTGAGTAGGCTAAAATCAGCAAGGGCTGAGTATTTCAAGTTCCAACTGCTGAGTAGTAGTGTTATTCTAGCTAGTAGCCGATCAGCAGGAAGCTACCGAAGAATTGCTCAAATTTGAGCAAGGTTCTGCCAAGACATCACTGTTCCAGTCCCCTGTTTCGTTTGATTCCAAGTAAGTGGGCCTATATATATGTGTGTTAAAATGATCATATTCTTGTTTTCAAAAGATCAATCGTACATATTCTGGTTCATGTTCCTCGACTTTGTACACGCTGTATTCTGCACGATCCCTTGTTATGCATTGTTAGAATCCGAGTTAAAAAATGGTAAGAAAATTCCGAAAACATGATATGATATAAGACCCTGATACGATGGGTTATAAAAATCGTTTAAGGCCTCGTCCTCTTAGAGAAATAAAAATTAGGGACCGATCAGTAGCCATGATTAACGAGATGAATAACAGTGCTATGTCTAAATTATATTTCGATTATGATACATCTTGCTGTTTTGTTTCAAACTGTTGGTATTCTGTTATGACATGCATTGGAACATGTCTTCTTTTGAATTTGTATCATATTTGTATATTCGATATTCGTGTGTACGATTGGCCCCCCATTTGCTGAGTGTTTTCCAAAATAATCACCCCCTTATTTCCCTCTTCAGATACCGAAGAACAGTTGGAGGATGATGAGCAACATGCATTTTGGGGTTGGTGATCAAGTCCAAGTTGTGGAGATGCTAGTAGTTGATTTTAGTTTATTTATTGTTATATTTCTGCTTTTGCTATTGTCATTTTCTGTTATTGTAAATACATGTATGGATATGTAAAAGAATGGTTGAAGGTTATTTTCTATACTACATGGCTTGTTGTTTTATATTACGAAGTATTAAACAACGTCGATGACGCGTCTTGGTTTCGAGAAGTGACATAGAGGGTGTTTGACTAACCTTATTAAAAATATTTTATAAAGTTTATAAGCTGTTTTGAGATCTTATTAAAGTTTTCAGGTCTGATTTAATTAGAAATAAATTGTTAAAGTATTACATTGAACTTACTTTAAACAACTAAAAAATGTTGTGTTTGGTACCAAAAATGGTATGATAATATGAAAATTATGTAATTATGTATGTATAGATATAAATATATACGAAACAACGAAAATAGTTTTAGAATTTTATCTTAAATGTTATGATTATATTAAAAATAAAATTATTTATATTTTAATTTAGAAAAAATTGATAAATTATGTATAAAAAAATAGGTAGAAGACATGGTCGACATTTAAGAAAATATACAAGGGTAATATAAAGAAGCAAAATATTAAAATAAGATATTTTTGAAAAAAGTATGAGTAACCTAACTTTTTACAACAACTTATAAGCTGTGAAACTGCTAATTTTGGCAGCTTATAACTTATTTAGAAAAAAAAAATTTGATCAAATGTAAATAAATTATAAACTCTGAAACAATTTATAAGATGTTTTCTAAAGTTTAAAAATTCTGTCAAACACCGTCTTAATTAATAGTCCAATTAACTAACTTCATCTTTGGATATAACAATTCATAAATACCAGTGATTTTACAACTATCTTTAAAATGACCAAAACACCCTCGAAAATTAAAAGAATTACAACCCATTTTCTAGAACACGCTTATTTCAAGTGATTTCTTTTCCTTTTTACTGCATTATAATATTTTTACTTCAAATTAAAACCAAAATAAAATTATTGCCAATTTTTTTCAAATGTATTTTTTTCATGTTCAGAATAACACGCACTATGAACAAATCGAAACTAGCCATCAAAATTAACTTCTCTCTCAAAAAACTCAATGCAAAAACTCTATTTGCTAAAACAAAAATGCATATGTTTCAACCACCCAAAAATTAAACAAAAAGCGTACAAAATGTAAAAACTGCCATATGTTTCATCCTCCAAAAAATGGATTAACAAATACCAACTAATAAAATATAAATAAAAAAGTTTCAATAGATTGTTCTTCAAAACCTTCCAAAATCTCCACAATCTCTATGGAAAAAAAATCGTTCATGCTCTCAATACTGCTATAATTTGTTGAACCAATGGTTGTATCATTCTCTGGTTGGCCAAAAAATGCAGGTGTGGTAAATGTTATATGATTCAACCGAAAACTTGAAACATAACCGACTCCATATTCGAATGCTTGCGTGGCAGGGATAAAATTATTAACATCCCGTTTGTTGACGACATATGTACCCGTGTCATTCTTCGACTTACTATGTACCTAATCAAATAAAGAATATTACTATTAATAATTTTTGCGAATATTGATATATAAAAAAGAGTTATTAAATAATACGTCCTTTTTTCAAACCTTGCGAGGGGCTCCCTTTATCTTGATACACTTCAGCAGGGCGGTCCTAAAAAAAACGAGGCCCTGGACAAAGTTTAAACTATGGGCCCTTTGGTATTAACTTTAAAATTTATATATATATATATATATATAAATAAATTCGAATAACATAATTCGAATAACATAATTAAAATTAACCAAAATACATAAATCAATAAAGTACACAAATGAAAGAAGATTTAAATAATTTTTCAAAATATTTTAATCAACAAAAAATATTATTTAAAATTGGTTCTTTTTATGTTTTTTGAAAAAAAATATTTAATTATGTCGTCATAAGATATATCTTCCAATATGTTATTTTTATGCAGAGGATCGTCAAATCATTCGGTTTTTCTTGACTAATCGTGGTTCTCAAATAAAATTTCAATAATTTTAACTTGGAAAAACTTTTCTCAACTGATAATACAGTCACATGAATAGTCAATAAAATTTGATACGCAACCACGATCATAGGAAAAATATTCATTTTCAGACCTGCAATCCTCGAATTTTCAGAATCTATGTTAAATTACAAAAACTATTAACATCTTACCTTAAACCAAAATAATGTGAACATAAAAATTAAATCAAAATAAGATTAAACAATATATTAAAATTCGAAAATAAAATAAATTTGAACAAGAGTCTTCTAATTCATACCTTGGATCGTTTTGTTAAATGCGTTTGTGTATTTTCATAAATTTTGTATTTCTCTATTTTCTGAATTCTTAAACTATTGATAGTCAATTTCAATTCACGTAATCATACGCAACCACAAACTAACAAAAAGGCAAAACATTATCGAAACTCTCAAAATTAAAAACTCAAACCGTTTTTTTTATGTGGATGAATTTTGTGTGGGAGTATAATATATAAATTTATATATAAAAAAAAATTTTAAAAAAAATTTTGGGGCCCACACAAGGGTGGGGCCCTGGCTACCCAGGGACAGGGCCGCCCCTGCACTTCGGGTCCAAAGTTTGAGTAGCAAAGTTAGTTTCAACTTCTCTGACACTACCAAATCTCGCTGGATTATGTGTTCGAACTAAATCTTCACCGTTGTGATCACCTAATATCGTTCTCGAAGTGAACTCAACCTTCTTTTTAAGCAATCCAGCTTTTCACCTCGTGGAATTTTGCCTCATCATCAGCAACCAAACCAGCTAGTCCTGAAATTTTTTGATGCAATTCATCATATTTTTCTTGTCCAAGAGCAGTAATCCAATCATCGTAATTGACTTTCACCTGTGTGTACAAACGATTCGCATCACGCTTCCATCTCCTAAGGATATAATTTTGTGGTACTTGTAAGGTTTGGACAGTCTAAAATCACAGAAATACCAGAATTAACTTTTCAAGTATATGTTATCTTTCAGTGTTGTCAACACTTCACGATAACACTATGCAGCAGAATAATTAGCTAACAGCAAAAGTAAATAGCACACAGATATTTATGCACAAATACTAAGTACTTGTACGATGCCTTATGGCGAAATAATCACTAAAAAATCAAATCATTTTACAAAAAACCAACTAGCGATTGTTTTATGAAAAACTATTTTTCTCAACAATTTGAGAAAATAAATGACTTCCTAAAAACTAGTAAGAACTAGAATAATAAACCAATAGGAAGTTCTAAACCGAAAAATAAAAAACCAAAGAAACACTTTCTGAACAACACTTCACTTGTGTGTTCTTCAGTGTTTCCAGCACTACTCGGCAACACAACGTAGCAGTAGTATCTCTTCAGAAATTATTCAATGATCGATCTTCAATACTCTAGAATTTCTGCATTATTTTCTCTATGTATTTTGCTCTCTACGTTTTAATTTCTTGATCTCTCTATCTCGTTGTCGTACTATCTGATCGGTCCAAGCACTCCTATAAATAGATCTTCAATATGTTTCCATAAATAAGAACCTACAAAGCATGGAAACAATATATCATCAGAATCAAATATTTCGATTCAAGATATAACTGATATTACCAATTTTGAAAATTGTTCTAAGAAAGGCAAAAGTATAAATATGGAAATTAAATGCAATAAGAAAATAATTTAAAAGACATGTGCACAACATGTTCTTTCAAACTCCCATTTTTTGCCTTTCTGGACAAAACACACACACAAGTGCAAATAACTCCCCCTATCTTATGCAACTAAAGCTCCCCCTGAATTTAATCATCTCAGAACACAGTGTTGTGCGGTCGTGTAGGCAACACCAACTCTCAACACTTACTAGATCAGAGTAACAAATAGTTTAATATCATATCAAAGAGTAATAAGGAGCAAAATAACAACAATAAATAATAAAAGATAAAAGATAAGGATAAGAAAAAAAATCCTAAAACCAATTACGATCAACCACAACTAATCATCTTCCACATCTTCAGCTTGATCAGCACTTGATCCTACTCCCCCTTTTTGTCCAAAGGGCCCTGGTAGTCCAAGTTTAGTCCTGTACTCAGCCATTAAGGCTTCATAGTACTCGAGATCAGCTTTGGCTTGTGGAATTTTCAGTTCAGCATGAGCCATTTGAGCACGAATTGCAGTAGAATTCAACATAATCACAACAGTGTTATGAATGGTCATGGGTTGAACAGACTCAGTGTTGGCAACACTGGGTACAGTAGCAGTCCATGGTAGATCAATCTTCCTATGTCCTTTCAGCAAACCAGGTGCGATCTTGATAAGCTCATCTCCTCCAATCAATTCTTCATCATCCTCTTTCGTGAAGCCTTGAGATTCTAGCATACCATAGATCAATGAGGGAAACGAAAACTTAGTTGCTTTCCAACCACCTTCTCGAAAGGTCATAATATTTTCAAACACCAAATTTCCAAAGTCCAAAGGAGCTTGAGTTCCAATGGCAAACAACGCAAGGGCTTGTGGCTTAGTTACCACTGTTGTATTGGTAGATGACGTCCAATTCCTGATCTCAATTTTGTGAAGCACAGAAAAGAAAGAAGTAAGCTTTGCAGCTGACAACGTGTCTGGGTGCAGTGGAAATTTTTGAACCATTCCTCCAGTGATCACTTTAGTTACTTGATCAATATCCTCAGTAACTGCATCGTCATCGATATCAGGAGTATTGTAGTGCTCATTGATCAAAACAGGAGTAAAATCATTCACCTTTCCCCGGATGTACACTCTTCCAAACTTAAATGATTCTTCATCTCGAGTCTTTATGTTCAGATTGCAGTAAAATTCTAACACAACTCTTCTTGAAAATGGTCCGGCAGTGGTGATAGTAGAATATAAATTCCGTTGTTTCAAAAAAGTCACCAAGTTCTGCTTTTCGAAGGACACTTCATCAATATTTCTTTCTTCCCAACAGTCTTTTCCAGACAGATCTTCCCATTCATCAGAAGATTCCTTTGAATAAAACTGAAAATTGTATGCCTTTGCATGATCAATATCAGAGTCAGATTCAGCAGCAGTGTTGTCATCAGTGTTGGCAACACTGTCATCAGCAGCTTGTTTCTCAGAACTTCCAGAACCATCAGAAGCAGCATCCTCATAGTATTCTTCCTCAGAACTCGAAGAAGATGAACTATCAAACTTCTGGGGCCGGTTACTCTCAAACTCTTGCATCATTTTAGAATATGGTTCATCACCATCAGATGAAACTTGTGAAGATGCAATTGGTTTAGCTTTGGTCTTCCGAATATTCGCCATGAAAGTGGCCAGTGAAATTTCCTCATCGGTAGACACTGGAGCCTCTGTGGTTGTCTTTGCGGTATCATCAACAACAGCAGCACTAGATGGCTCTTTCTCAGTAGAAGCCACATCAGTAGAATCTTCATCAGAAGAATCATCACCACTAGATGAATCTCCTTTCTTTGATTTGGCCTTTTTAGCAACAGAGGTATTTGTCCTAGCAACCACCTCAAAATTCTGATTCGCAGAATCATCTCCAGCTGAGAAATCTGGATCATCCAAAATAGGACGTGAAGTCTCCCCCTTACGACAAAATCTCTTATTGGTAGTAAAATCGGGGTTGAAGCACGCTTGGCGCTTTGACCTTCTTGCTATTGGCTGTGTTGGGAACACACGATTTAACACTGAGAAATCAGGAGGATTCATAAGGTCGATTCCGTTCCCGGGTTTTCCTGGAGCAATTTCTGTCAACGGTGTAGGTTGAATGGCCGTAGGTACAATCGTGAGAATAGGACCAGAAGATACCTCCGAAGGCTTGTCTTCGTCTTGATAATCCATCTTCGATCGTATATCATGCGAATTGAAAGCTTTGCCTGCCATTATAAACAATTTAAAAAGTAATGATTTCAGAGAATTTTTGCAGAGAGAGTTAGAAAAGTTGAAGACGATAAGATCAATTTCTACAGTGCTTAGAAATATATAGGGATAAGGGGTTCAAACGGTAAAAAAAAAAAAATCAAAATCCCCTATCTATCATATCAGACTAAGAATCTCCCTCTAACGATAACAATTCTTTAACGGGTAAAAAATCTCTCTAATTAAGGAAATTAAATTTGGTTAATTAAGGATACCCTTAAAACTTTCACTTAAGAATATATCAATATTCCACAAAAATAAATAACTTCACATCGAGTTTAACTCCACTCAACCATGATCAATCACAAACAATTCAATTTTCAGCAAGTTGGGCAATCTTTCCAATTTTTGTTCGTCTTTGAACTTTTAACCCTGAGCACGATATGATTACAATAAATGCAAAATGCATGACCTAATTTATGTCTAAAATAGAATGTAATGAGATTAGATCAAAAATGCATGCACAGTGTGTGCAGTACGTGTTAAGCACCAGTATTGGCAACACTTCCCAACAACACTGTAGTCTTCAAAACAATTTTGAATTTGTCACACTTCTAGAGCCATGTTTTTCTTTTCTTTTTTTTTTTTGAATCAGAAGTGGTAGCCTGCACACTAAAAGAACGGTCTTCATTGGACTCTCTT
The DNA here is from genome assembly GCF_033568475.1 of Henckelia pumila. NCBI lineage: Eukaryota > Viridiplantae > Streptophyta > Magnoliopsida > Lamiales > Gesneriaceae > Henckelia > Henckelia pumila. Next base: position 6,173,763 of record NC_133121.1, on the reverse strand, counting down.
AGGTAGCTTTTTCCAATTTTCTTCCGATTTTAATTTGATTTTCAAGACATTGGTCACTGAAATTTTATCAAACCATGCTTTTTAATTTTTAAAACCAATTTTCACATGGGACAAGATCATGGAATACACGAACATCCCTCAACTACTTCGTGGTTTAAAGCATACTTTCATGGCAAGTGTGATCTGAAAATAACTTTGACAGAAGAACTACAAAGTGTCAGTCTGTATTATCAAATAGTGCAAAACATAGAACATTATGAATATGCAGTATGCCTAAAGTCCTAAAAATGCACATGCATGTTTGGTGTTGTCCGTCAGTGTTGGCAACACTTAAGGACAGCAACCGTGAGTGCTTATAAAGAATACATGTTGAGAGATTTCCTAAGACTGGAGAATCTCTCGAAGTCTAATGCTTTTGTAAAAATATCGGTCAGTTGGTTATTGGTCCCGACAAACTCCATATGGATCATGTCATTCTCAACTAAATCTCGAATGAAGTGATGTCTTATGTCAATGTTTTTAGTTCGAGAGTGTTGTACTGGGTTTTTTGATATATCTATAGCACTTGAGTTATCACAGTACACAATAGGTGTTTTAATTTTAAGATCATAGTCTTGTAGCATTTGATTCATCCAAATTAATTGAGAACAACAACTTCCCGTTGCCACATTTTCGGATTCAGCAGTGGAAAGTGACACACAGTTCTGCTTCCTACTGTACCATGAAACCAAGTTGTTACCCAAATAAAAACAACCACCCGTGGTGCTTTTCCTTTCATCAACATCTCCAGCCCAATCAGCATCACTATAGCCTACCAAATTAGTATTGGTTTCTTTAGTGTACCATAACCCCAAGTCTAAAGTGCCTGCAACATACTTCAAAATTCGTTTTACATCTTTAATATGTGTGACTTTAGGATCAGATTGATATTGGGCACACAAACACACACTGAACATAATATCAGGTTGACTTGCACTCAAATACAACAGACTTCCAATTATGCTTCTGTACAAAGTGTTGTCAACACTGTCAGCAACACTGTCTTTGCACAGTTTTTCATTAGTTCCCATTGGTGTTTTCATATGTCTAACATGATCAGTACAAAACCTTTTCACCAAATTCTTAGCATATTTACATTGACAAAAAAATATTTCGTCACTCATTTGTTTCACTTATAATCCTAGAAAGTAATTCAACTCACCTACCATGCTCATTTCAAAGGTAGCAGTCATGCTTTCAACAAAATCATTCACAAGTTTTTGAGATGAATCACAGAAAATTATGTCATCAACATAGATTTGACAGATAAGAATGTTACCTTGTACTTTTTGAACAAAAAGTGTTTTATCTACCTCACCTCTTTTGAATCCAATGTCAAGTAAATACTCCGTGAGTCTTCCATACCAAGCACGAGGTGCTTGTTTCAATTCATATAAGGTCTTCTTCAACTTATAAACATGATCAAAATGATGTGGATCTTCAAATCCCTTAGGTTTCCTTACATACAGTTCTTCATTCAAAATTCCATTCAAAAATGCACTTTTGACATCCATTTGAAAAAGTTTCATTTTTATATGACATGCAATAGCCAACAATAATCTCACAGATTCTATTCGGGCTACCGGTGCGAAGGTTTCATCAAAGTCCACTCCCTCAACTTGTGTATACCCTTGAGCTACCAACCTAGCCTTGTTCCTTACAATATTTCCTGATTCATCAGTTTTATTCTTAAAAATCCATTTTTTTCCAATGATATTACTATGATCAGGTGGAGGAAATAAGATCCACACATCATTCCTAACAAATTGTTCAAGTTCATCATGCATAGCATTGACCCAAAACTCATCTTTTAAAGCTTCAACAACATTTTTTGGTTCAATACTAGACACAAAGCAATAATATCTTACCTGAGAGTATGCGGAAGTCATGCACACTAACCCACTCATCTTTCGATAATCAACTTTTTTCTTTCTTCGGGTTTGCATTCTTCCTTGTGCATCTCCTATGATTTGTGAAGTAGGATGGTTTTTCTGAATTCTTCTTGGTACATCATGTCCAACATCTTGTATTTCATCTTCAAAATCATCATGATCTTCTATACTCTGTTCATCCATATTCAATGTTGGACATAGTGTTGTGCTGGGTGATTTTTCAGGTGGGACAACACTAGTGAAAACACTGGAATAAGTCTGGGAAGAAACAGTATCTAGCAGATCATCAATATTGTCTTCAATTGTTTTCCCCTTCAGATCTGCATAATCATCAAATACCACATTAATAGATTCAATGATAGTTCTCAAGTTAAACACACGATAAACTCGACTATTTAAAGCATATCCGCTTTTTGAATCAAACTTAGCTAGCTGCTTCCTGTCATTCAAAACATAACATATGCATCCAAAAATATGAAAATATTTAAGGTTAGGCCTCTTTCCCATGAGAATTTCATAGGATGTCATATTAGAACATTTTCTTAAATATACCCTATTGGATATGTGACATGCAGTATTTAAAGCCTCAGCCCAAAATCTTTTTGCAATATTTTTGGAGCTTAACATGACCCTTGCCATCTCTTGGAGGGTTCTGTTTTTTCTTTCGGCAATGTCATTCTGCTAAGGTGTCTTAGGTGCTGAATATTCATGTGATATACCTTCATTTTCACAGAATTGATCAAACAATGACTTTTCAAATTTCTTACCATGGTCAGTTCGAATCCTGATAACCTTCAAAGAATACAAGTTAGTAATCTGTTTTATTAACTTTTTGAAAGCTTCGAATGTCTCAGACTTTTCTCTTAGAAAACTTACCCATGAATACCTTGAAAAGTCATCAACATACACAAATTAATATCTCTTACCTCCACAGCTTTCAACCTCCATAGGTCCCATTAAGTCCATGTGTAGGAGTTCAAGACATCGTGTTGTCCCACAGTGTTGTAACACTGGATGTGACACACGAGTTTGCTTACCTTTTTTACAGTCTCCACACACATATGGAACTCCAGAAGTTAGATTTGGCATTCACCGTACAGCATCATACTGGCTCAATTTCTTCAGTGCTTTGAAGTTGGCATGTCCCAACTTTTGATGCCATAAATTTAAATCATCAACCTTGGTGAATTTGCAAGCAAGTTCCTCTCCAAGTTGATAACAGTTGTCCGATGATCTAGACCCTGTCAAAACACACGAATTACTTTTATCAAAAACTTGACACAAATTATTATCAAATTTAACATAAAGATCATCATCACAGAGTTGGCTAATGCTAATAAGATTAGCATTTAATCCTTCAACATGTAGAACATTGTGAAGCTTCGGCAGTCTCTCTACATTCAAGGTTCCTTTTCCAACAATCTTTCCATTGGCTCCTCCTCCATATGTCACTTTTCCTTTATCCTGTTTAACATAGTCAGAAAGATACTTCTTCAATCCCGTCATGTGGCGTGAACTGCCACTGTCGAAGTACCAATGACCTGCAACATTAGTTTTTAAGGAAATATAAACAACATTACAACTGGATTTAGCTTTTGGTACCCAAATATTTTTTTCAGTATTTTTCTTCCTGACAGTGTTCTGGTTCAGTGTTGGCAACATTGATGGCAACACTTGCCTGAAGTTCCAGAACATATAGTCATACCTGAGTTTAAAACAATAAAGTTTGATGTGACATTGCTTGTTACAGTAATGACAAACAAACATACGCTTCCTTTGCTTTTTCCTTAGAACAGGAGCTTGTGTCTTCAATAGAATTGGTTTTTCCTTTAGAATTGCAATTGGAACACTAGCAGAGTTACTGTTCTCTTTGACAAAAACAGTTTGTGGCGACTCCCCAACTTCAAACTTGCTATTATGAAATCCTAGACCAGCTCTATCATCTTTTCCCATCATCAGAATTGAATCCAACTTGGTCTTGCTTGAATTAAACTTTGCGATAGTTGCATTGGCTCTTCCAAGCTCTTCTTTGACCTTGCCTAGTTCTAAATCCTTCTTGCTCAGAACAACTTCTAGTCTAGCCACTGAAGCTTTCAGTTCATTGTTCTCCTTTGTTAAAGCAGAATTTGACTTGTTTCTTAATATCCAGTCATTATACAATTCTTCATACATCTTCTGAGCATTATCCCAAGAAAGTTCTACTTCACCAGCTTCCTGATTTGAGTCTCCAGAAACATATGCATTCAAACACAGTACATTTTGGTCAGTGTTGTGTTCAAGTGTTGTGACACCTATGACAACACTGTGTTTCTGCTGTACCAGAACTGACAGTGCATTGTGAGTCTCTTCTTCTCCTTGTTCTGTACCTTCCTCATCTTCATCAACACTTAGGAAAGCATACATTCCTTTGCGAAGTCTGGTTGGGCACTCATTAGCAAAGTGACCAAAACCTATGCACTCATGACACTTCAAAGACTCAAACTTCTTTGAGATAGTTAGTGTTTTTCCTTCTTTTTGAAAGTGATTTTGACTCTTTGAAGGGATGGTATTCTGTTCTGGTCCGCAAATCCTCAATGGTTTTCCAACAGCAGGAGTATTCAAAATTTTAGGCTTCTGGCCAGGTTTCTTATAATCTCTCATTCTCTTTAAATAGTTACCAAATTGTTTGGTAAGTAAGGCAGTGGAATCATCTCCTAAGTCAGACTCGTTGACTCCATGTGTCAGATCAACAAAATCATTGTATGAGTCATTAGAAACTTGAAGTGCAATAGACTTACCTTTGTCCTTTTTCCAAGATTCATCTCCAACTCATAAGTTCGAAGAGAACTCATTAATTCATCCAATCCCAGAATTGATGTGTCTTTTGATTAATCAATAGCACAAATTTTTATTTGAAATCTTTCCAGCAGTGATCTCAACACTTTGCTCACAAGGCGTTCATTCGAAATAGCATCACCAAGATCAATTGCCTCATTCTCAATATTCCTCAAGCGGTGTTCATAATCATCGATTGTCTCACTCTCTTCCATTCTCAGATTTTCAAATTGAGTAGTGAGAATCCTTCTTTTGGTTTGACGCACACTTTCGGATCCTTCACAGTGCATTTGAAGTTTTTTCCAAGCCTGTTTAGCACATACACAATTAGTTACAAATGAAAACATATTAGAATCAAGAGAAGTAAATATAGCATTAAGGGCTTTGTTGTTCATATTTGAAGTAGCAGTTTCATCGGCATTCCAGTCTGTTTCTGGTTTGAGGAGAAAATGTCCTTCTCCATCAGTTCTCCTTGGTGGATTCTATCCTTGTAGCACACGCTGCCATGCCTTTTCATCAATCGATTTGATGTAGACATGCATCTTGACTTTCCAGATAGCATAGTTGAATCCATCTAAGATTGGAGGACGTTGAGCAGTTCTTGAATAAGGTATCTCCATTGTGATGTTCATGTCAAACACAAAAACAGAATCACACTTAGTATCGTCAAGTGAATGTCTCTAACGCCAATTGTAAGGTTTGGACAGTCTGAAATCACAGAAATACCAGAATTAACTTTTTGAGTATATGTTATCTTTCAGTGTTGTCGACACTTCACGATAACACTATGCAGCAGAATAATTAGCTAACAGCAAAAGTAAATAGCACACAGATATTTATGCACAAATACTAAGTACTTGTACGATGCCTCATGGCGAAATAATCACTAGAAAATCAAATCAGTTTACAAAAAACCAACTAGTGATTGTTTTATGAAAAACTTCTTTTCTCAATAGTTTGAGAAAATAAATGACTTCCTAAAAACTAGTAAGAACTAGAATAATAAATCAATAGGAAGTTCTAAACCAAAATAAAAAACCAAAGAAATACTTTCTGAACAACACTTCACTCGTGTGTTCTTCAGTGTTTCCAACACTACTTGGCAACACAACGTAGCAGTAGTATCTCTTCAGAAATTCTTCAATGATCGATCTTCAATACTCTAGAATTTCTGCAGTATTTTCTCTATGTATTTTGCTCTCTGCGTTTCACTTTCTTGATCTCTTTATCTCGTTGTCGTACTATCTGATCGGTCCAAGCACTCCTATAAATAGATCTTCAATATGTTTCCATAAATAAGAACCTACAAAGCATGGAAATAATATATCATCAGAATCAAATATTTCGATTCAAGATATAACTGATATTACCAATTTTGAAACTTGTTCTAAGAAAGGCAAAACTATAAATATGAAAATTAAATGCAATAAGGAAATAATTTAAAAGACATGTGCACAACATGTTCTTTCAGTACTGATCTCACATCATTACATAACAAAAAATCGACAAAGCATGTCTGCAAAGTATTCCTCTAAACTCAAATGAATGGCAACTGCAGAGTATCTCACATTTTCCTATTTCAAATTGGACATCCACTATTCTCTGTTTCATTATTTTTCCTTTGTACTCAACATCCTCGCGCCCCTTAAATTGAGTTCTCTTAGGCTTGTCCCACCCAGACACACATATCACCTTACAGTACATTAGACGGGTGATCTCTTGTTGGAATTCTATGAACTTGCCCATAGTATATGAGGCTTGAAATTGCTTCTCTATATCATTTGCACTCACACAAAGGAAGCATATGGGAATATGTACAAAAATCTGCTTGAAATTCTTTCTCTACTTTGCTACGCAAAGCCTACTCATATCGTTCTACAAATTGTTTCAAACTGGTTTTAGAATGCACGTACCCATCGAAGAAAGAATTCATACTCTCACTACACTGTGTTGAAGACATTTCAACACAGAAAGTTGTGTTGAAAAATCACGGAACCCACCGTGATCTTTCTTTAAAAGCCCGGACAAACAATCATTTTCGTGCAAAGTGTACTTGTCCACCATTGCATCCCACGACTGAACAAATTCCTCAGAATTTAATGATTCATATATAGAATTGTGTATATCCTTAAAAATAAAATCATTTTCTTTGTGATACCCAAACTTTTGAGTCAATTTTCTAAGTATATGCCATAAACATCATCTGTGATTTGTGTTGGGAAATACAATCTCTATAGCATTTTGCATGGCCCTGTCCTGATCTGTGAGAATTCCTTTGGGAGCCTGATTCTCCATGCAATCAAGCCATGTCTTAAATAACCATACAAAAGTGTCAGTATCCTCACCCGTAATCAAACCACATCCAATCAGACTCGATTGTCCATGATCATTAACATTGACAAAATGAGCAAATAACATATCATACTTGTTCGTTAGGTAAGTTGTGTCGAATGTGACAGCATCACTGAATTCCTTGTACGCAAGTCTGCATTTTTTCCAGCTCAAAATACAGTTTTAAGAAAATCATCCTCATCATAATCAATAGAAAAGTAAAAACCAGAACTCTGATTAGTCTTTTTTGCAAAGTACACAAGAATAGCAGTTGCATCTCATTTACCCAACTTTAGTCTCCTAACCTTATTAATGTAGTTCCAACAATCCTTTTCAATGAAAGTCGAATTTTCATATCCCCCCAGATTCAACAACAACTGAGTTGTAACTTTTATGAAGTGGAATTCCAGCGATATCATTAAATTTTAGTTTCTTTTTAACATATGTAGGCAGTTTTTGATTACATCGATACATATCTTATACTTTGAGGGGTTATTTCATGATTATGTTGTCGCTTATGGTTGTTATTCGCCAAACACCGAAAGCATCTGCTGTTACAGTCAACCTAGCTTTGCACCCTGTTTGACTTGTGGCACTAGGCCTAAGAGAAGCAGTTGTACCTCTTGATCGATCTCCTTCTCGGCCACAAGTGAATGTCACATTTTGAATAAACTCATTTGCTCCTTTTCTAGTGTTGGTGTATTAATTGTATCCCACATCGGTTGAGTAAATATCCTGGGAGCTCTTAATAAATACAAGGGCAATCCTCACCTCTTGAATTATCTTTTGAGCTGAGTTAGATCCAAGTCAATTTCTAACATATCGGAGCTCGGGTTCCATCATTATGTGTTGGACAACCTATAGTTGGCCTCACCCGTCCCATAGATGGCCACCCGTTAATATATCCATGCTCCAGTCATTTCATTCCTGAGCGTGAGAGACGTGTATTGGTGTATTAATTGTGTCTCACATCGGTTGGATAAATATCCTGGGAGACCTTAATATAGACAAGGGAAATCCTCACCTCTTGAGCTAGCTTTTGAGGTGAGTTAGGTCCAACTCAATTTCTAACATCTAAAAGTCCTCTTTCTGATTGAAAAACCCATGCGATACATATATCTTTTTTATGTTTCGTATATTTCATCAACACTCATAAAATTCATCCCAACTTCAGGAACTATGTCAATATCTTCTTCGGACACTCCATCATTCATTGTAGCATAGTCTTTAAATCCTATTTCCCGTCGTATGTTCATATTCACCGACTACATTATATGATTTTGACACTTCTACATTGCTGTCTTGACTTGGGCTTTCTAAGAAAAAACAAAAACGAATTCAGGCATACAAGAAATCCCAGTTTCATCCGGGAAGAAGAAAAGAACATGAATTTATACAACAATGTCAAAAAATATTATTAACCATTGCTGTAAATAAACTTTTCTAATGTTTTTATAAAGTTTCATCAATTACCCATACAAAATTATATGCAAACTCTCTACGAATAATTAATTTCATTTTCAAAAAATGCATAATCTCTAATCAAACACACAAGCCATTCGTAGAAATTGGAATTTAATAACAAACAAAAAAAACTTCTAGATGCAAAAAATAACTTTGTTTCACTTTGTTTACCTAATGAACCAAACAAAATCGCAAAAAAAAATACAAATCGAACATAAATATTCCAGAGAACAATTTCAATTGAGCAAATCATACCTAGGTTAATCATTTTTGGGTCAATATTTAAAGCGAAATGTCACGAACTAGATGTCTCCTAAAAGTCGTGTTGTCGTCAAAATGGTGAGTGGTGTTCAGAATGGTGAAGATATGATGAGTTGAAATACGATTGATCTCCCATAAGAAAAATAGGGTGAATGTTTGCGTTGTTTAGCGCCAGAGTGGGAGTGAAATGAAAAATTAAAGTGAAGTTATACTTTAATCAAAATCTCACTAAATCTCATGATATATCCACGCGATATATTAGTTGTAAATATCGTTGTAACGAGATGGTTGTACTTCTATCATTTTCCTAATAAAATATAATTGAATTTTAAAATATAGATAAAGACAAAACTGAATATTTAAAAATAAATACTATTTTAAGATAATAAAAGTGAAATTATTTATAAGCATCAAAATTTTTGTGTATGTGTAAAAATAAAATAATGAGTATTACTATAACTATATTTAGGGGTATCAAAACTCAACTCAATCCGTCAACCTGAAACGAGTCAACCCGAAAAATATCAGGCTAGGGTTGGGGGCTTTGGGTTTGGGTCGAATCGGGTTTACCCGAAAGCTAACCCGAAAAAATTAATCGGGTTCGGGTTGGGTTCGGATCAACCCGGGTTGACCCAAAATGATCCGAAACTTTTAATTATTATTATTTTTATAAAAAATTAAGATATATTTACTACATTTTTATACGTTGTATATTTAAAAAAAATTTATTATATATTGATATAATAGATTTTCGTCATTTAATGTTTATTTTGTACAATTTTTATTTTTTAAAATATTTTTTTATTTTTTGTAAAAAGTATACTTTAAATTTTTTACAACTAAAATTTCAAATTTAAATTAAATATAAGCTTAGATTTTTCTATTATGTGATTAAATTAAATATTATTATTATTATTATTATTATTGTGTGTTTTGAATTTTTATTTAATTATTTTGTCAAAAAATAAAAAAAATAATCGGGTTGGTTCGGGTTGATCGGGTTAGTCGGGTTAGCCGAGTTCGGGTTCGGGTTCAAGTTTGGCATTTTCAGATTGATTCGGGTTCGGGTTCGGGTTCGGGTTCGGGTTCGGGTTGGGTTCGGGTTGAGGAATTTTTTAGAGTTATTTTCGTCAACCCAACCCAAATCCACCCGACCCACCGAACTGACACCCTAATTACATTTTAGACTTCACCAAATTTAATGGGGTTATGATTATTTTAAAATTAAAAATATAGATAAAAATAAAAATATAAGTTATTAAGATATAATAGTTTTAGATAATATACATATTTAATACAAGGTTTTTATGATTTTTTATTAAATAAAATAGAACACTTTTATAATTTGAGAAGATTGCATTTTTGGTTTATCAAAAAACACATCATGAAACCAAAATTTAGTTACTTTGAGCTAGGGGTGCAAACGAACCAAATTGAGCAGAATAATGATAAAAATTTAAGGCTCGAATTCCGCTCGAATTAAGTATATTCGAGTTCGAGCTCAATTCAAAGCTCGAAAAAATTTCTAATATTTTGGCTCGAGTTCGGCTCAAAATATTCGAACCTATTCGTGAACTATTCGAACTATTTCTTGGATATTATGGTTCGAAAAACTCGAAAAGTCCAAAAAAGTTCGAAATGTATATATATCAATTATATAATTATATTATATTAATAAAATATTAAAGATCGCTAACTATTCGCGAACTATCAAACAAAATAATTTTGGTTCGAGCTCGACTCAAAAAATGGTTCGAACATGTTTGGATTCGGTTCGAGTTCGATAAGTTCGAATACGAATCAAATATTTATCGAGTCAGATCAAAAGCTCGCGAACCGGGTTTTAGTGGTCGCACACAAATTTTTTGCACCTTAGGGTGCAGGTCATCATTTTTATATTTATATATATACACGTAATTTTTTTAACAATATGAGGGATAATTCTTAAATATATTATTATAGTTTCATTATCGTCCCAAATATATCCTTTTTGTTTCTCGCATCCTAAAAATATCTCTTATTAATTAAAAAAATATCTCGAATATGTCCTCGAAACTAAATAATACATATTCTGCCCTTTATTTCCCAATTTATTTCTATAAAGCTTAATCTCATCATGCTTCCGTAATTAAATTAAAATAAATTACCTCTTTGACCAAAATGTTTTCGGATTATGTCCACCGGGTTTTACAGGTTGTTCCTCACAACCGAACCACGCGATCGCAACCAATGGTTCCTGACGCAGACTTCTTCAGTAGAACCTAACACAGCCTTATTTTGTTTCCTATCTTAAGGCGTATATTAGAATTTTTAATTTTTGAATGAAAACAACATGACAGAAAATAACTTCGAAAATTTATTCAGACAACATATTATTACATATATCAACCTCCTTTGAAGAGGAGAAGATACCTTGTTTAGCTACTCATCGTAGCCTTGTACTTGAAATACATAAAATTACAGAAACTTAATACAAACGTAGAAATAGAAATATTACAATATTTTTATTTTTAAGAAAATTAAAGAGAATGATCGATGTCTTCAGCTTCCTCAAATGCCTGTATTTATAGCTGTAGTTCCACTTGTTTCACCAAGAAACTTTAGGGAATCTTACAGTTGTATTGTATTTTTTATGCCATTATTGATGGCATCTTTTACTAGTGTAGGAGTCACATGTCTACCTCTTCTTTTTGGTTTTATTCTCCTCACATGTCTTCTTTATTGTTGTCGGGGCATCTTTTGCTTTTGAAGTGGGCCCCTGTGAAAACGCGACTTTAGTGATCCCTGTCCAACTTTGCTTGTCTCGAAAAAATCCTTCCGATCCGTTCGAGGTCTAAAGATTTTTCCAAATTCTGGCTCCTTCTGATTTTGACATTCTGAGCAGATATTTTTTAACAATCGTCCGATATGAGCTATGTTACAAAATTTCCGGCGAGTTTCTTTACTTTTCGGCAGTTTGTTGTTCCACAAAAGATTCCTCTTCTTTTTGAAGAGTTCTCAACGAAAGTCGTAGTTTTTCCTATCATTGTGTTTAACAGAAACGATCCATTCATAGAGTTCTGATAAAATGTGAACGAAAACTTGACTTTGTCCATCTCGGTAAGATAGTCCCAAATAGTCAAATACCCCATGCCTTTCTGGTTGAGATTTCATTTTCTTCGAAATTGGACACCAAGGGTATTTCTTCAGTTTTAGGATCCTTGATAAATTTATGAATATTTATATCAGGTCTCCTCAGCTTGATGAAATGAAAGGGTTCGTGTGATCCTTTCCCTATTGGTTCTGAAGCTGCACTGAAAAATATAACTCTAGCACATCTCCTCTGGACAAATGATCATTATTTGCCTATGTTTATTGGACTGCTTCCTGGAAACATTTTGTAACTGTGATATCTCCAGAAAGCTGGTGACGTTAAATAAACTGAGGTCAAAGCCCCAAATTCATACGAGAGATTTACATCCTTAGGATTTCCATTGTTTTTTAGCCAAACCCTTAGATATATTCCTGCAATATCAACCCTGCAATTGTTCGGGTTGATTTGACTCCTTGTATTCAATTTCTCCCACCTTTGTTGATAAACCTGAAATTGAGAAATAATAGCTGGATTAGTATCAATCTTAGATTTTTCCTTGTCAGTGTTGGGCCTAAGATTGATCTCTTTCTCTTTTACCCCATAGGTGGAGGGTTGACTTGATGAGTTTTGCTCATCAATTGTTGTTTCATCCAATTCATCAAATTCTGATGATAGATTAGCATTTGTTTCTTGGGTTTTAGAGTCCTCAACATCTTGTTCAACAACCAGTGGCTGTATTTTTTTCTTGTAAAACCAATGGTTTTATCATTTCCTGTTTATGAGAAACCAATGGCTTCTCTATAGCCTTCACAATGGGCCCTTGAATAGCAACCCATAGTTGAGTTTGAGCTTGCAAACATCCTGTAATTTGATTAGATTTTTCTGATCAGCTTGTTGTAACCTGCCAGCCATTTCAACATTAATGACTAACTGGTTGAACTCGGTTTGAAGCAACCCAGGTGTTTCCTGAGATGCCTCTCCATTTTCATGATGAAATCCATGTCACTTCCTTCCATATCTTGTTAAAAAATCTGCAAGAATATTTTCATGAGATTTAATAATAACAATATAATAAATATAATTTTGACATAAAGATTTCCATCTTAATAATCTGGCTTTCTATTGTTTATATTCGATCTTATTCCTTAAGAAAGCTTTTAGTTGGGTATTATCAACTTTTAAGGTAATTTTTTTAGCAAGTAAAAATAAAGACCATTTTTCAAAAGCCTTTTTAACTGTGTAAATTTTTTTTTCGTTGATATGTCATCTGATACCCTCAAATTCTGTAAAAAGGCCGCTATAGTATCTGCATGGTACTTCCCCATCTGGAGTGAGCTTAGTAAGGACTATCACCCGCCAATCATGGCATCTGTAAATAACACCAAATCATCCTCATCTACGGGTATAGCCATTTTCGAGAATTTCTTACATATCTCCTTTAGTTGGTTTACCCATTTAGTATGTTCATAAGTCCATATAAACCTTTAATCCTATTTTAACAAAGAACTGAACACCTTCATGTACATTGCTAAGTTGTTTATGAACATCCCTGCAAAATTAACCACTCCGAGAAAACTTTGGAGTTGTTTTACGTCTTTGAGTTTATCTGGAAAATTCTGTACCTTTTCCACAATATGGGGCTGTAGAACTATTCCAGATTCATCAATCTCAATGCCAAGGAATTTGATTTTCCTTGTTGTTATGACTGCTTTCTTTTCAAATAAAACCAGTCCTTCTTGTTAACATATTTTGGAGAAAATCTCTAAATGTTTAATATGTTCGTCTATAGTTTTGGATGCTATAAGAATATCGTCAATATAAACAAACATGAAGTTAAAATAATCTTTAAAAAGATTATCCATATTTATTTGAAATATTTAGGGTGCATTAGTCAATCCCATAGGCATACATTATTCCATCCTAATTTGATAAAACCCAGATTTATCAAATTTTGAGAACACTCTAAAATTTCGGACACAACTGATTAAGTATTCTCTACGGGGTATGAATTACCTATCGAACTCCAGGTTAGGGGATTATCGCTTACCCAATTTTCTTGGTTTGCCATCTCGTAGAATTCTTATTGAATTCTTCAAGTTTTTTCTTTTGTCATAAACTCTATTCCTCTTTCAAGGCGTTTCCATGGTTTATGGTCCTCAAGGAATTCTAAAACAAGAATTAGCTGATCTACTTCTTTTCGTAGAATTCCCCAAATCTGAACTTTCAATTCACCAATATTTATCAATATCAATCCTTGGTAAGTTCTCTTTTCCTTCTATTCTAAATAGTAAATTGAGTTACAAGGGAATTGATTCATATAACTTATAATTTCGAATTCTATTTTGATTTCTTTTCATCTTTTTGGAGATCTAAGTTTCCCATTATGAAAAACTCTTTTTCTTCTGATGGAATTTCTTGTATAGGAAACTTTTCCCATCTTCGACTCGTCATTCGGTCAAGTTGGAAGGATAACCTTCGGGATTTTATTTTAAGATCTATGTATAGAACCAGTTTATCTTGAATCTGAATGTATGTTTCCGGAATTAAGGAAAACTTGATTCTTTCTGGGTAGATTGCTTGAGCAACTTGTTGAAGTGTGCTTCTATCAGATTGAATGAGAATAGAGAAGAGATCAGATCAAAGAGTACATATCAGATGAGTTCAGTGATTAGATTAGTTCATGGTCAGATCGAATACTGGGATCAGATCGAATGTGATGGTCAGATGAGTCTTCGGATGAGTTCAAGCAGATCGATTGCTCGAGTACTGGGACTTGGTTAGAAGTCAAATGAATTGTCCGTAAATCTGTAAGCTTGAAGGCAGATCAAAGTACAAGAGCAGATGAGACGGAAGTGAGAAGACTTATCGGGTTGGACCATGTTGACTTTATAATTGGGCCGTAAGTTGTTGTTGACCTAAAGCCCAAGATGAAAGTCGGTGTAATTATAAGCAAATGGAAGCTGGCCGCAACGAACATAACAGAAAATCAAATTCTTCAAACTCCAGAATATGTTTGAGAGAGAAGAAAATAGAGATTTCAGAGAGAACTAGGGCGCAGATTGTGACGGGAAGAATTCAAGGATAATAAGCTTGAATTGTGTCTATATCTAGCGTTAGAGTTTTTTTCGGGTCTGTCTCTGTAATAAAATTTGGTGTTAGATCTTGGATTTCTTCTGTTGGTGATTAATAAAGTGGTTGTGTTGCTCTCCCGTAGACGTAGGCAAATTCCTTGCCGAACCACGTAAATACTTGCATCGTTTATTTGATTTCGCGTGAGTGTTGTGTTTGATCTGTGTGCATTGGGTTTTATCTGTTTCTGATATTGTGTTCTTGTTGCTATGTTTGCGTGGTGAATTCTCGGAATATCGAATTCTTATGGATTGATTCTTAACAAGTGGCGCCGTCTGTGGAAAACCAAGCAAAGATGGTGGGATCAATGAAATTTGATATTGAGAGGTTTACTGGCAAGAATGATTTCTCACTCTGGAGAATTAAGATGGGGGAATCCTGATACAGAAAGGATTGGTGGAAGCTCTTAAGAATAAGGAGGAGATGTCTGATGAGATAAAAAAACAAGGATGAATTACTTGAGAAAGAACACAATGCAATTATTCTATGTCTGGGTGATAGACCTCTTTGGGAGGTGGCCAGAGAAGAATCTGCAGCGGCTGTGTGGCTTAAACTTGAGAATTTATATATGAAAAAATCTCTGGCTAACCGTCTGTACATGAAACAGATGTTGTATTCCTCTGTGATCAAGGATGATAAGAACCTTGAAGACCAGATCGAAGAATTCACCAAGATATTGGATGACTTGGAGAATATTGAAGTAAAGCTTGATGATGAAGATCGGGCTTTGATACTTCTGAATGCACTTCCTAAAGCATATGAAAATTTCAGGGATGTCTTGCTATATGGAAGAGAACAGACGATAACTTTGGAAGAAGTTATGTCGACTATTCAATCAAAGGAACTTTAGATAAAGTCAAACACAAACACTGAATCACATAGAGAAGGTCTTACGGCGAGGGGCAGAAGTGATAAGAGGATATCTAATGGGAAAAACAGGACAAAGTCCATATCGAAGAGTCAATGAAGATACCAGAACAGAAATTTGGATAATATGAAGTTCTACGCATGTCAGAATATTGGGCATCTAAGAAGAGATTGTCTAGAAAAAAGGGAAGAAACAAGAAAAACCCAAGGAAGATGGTACTATGGTCGTAGCTTCAAATGGATATGACTCAGAAGAAGTATTAGTTGTTTGTAAAAGTGATCAAAACCACGAATGGATACTGGATTCATGATGCTCCTTTCATATGTGTCTTATAAGATCTTGGTTTGAAAAGTTGGAGGAATCGGATCAAGGCATGGTATTGTTGGGGAATAATCAGTCATGCAGGATAAAGGGCTCTAGAAACATCAGAATAAGGATGCATGATGGGATTGACCGAGTACTCACTAAGGTGAGGTATGTGCCCAAGTTGAAGAGAAACTTGATATCATTGGGAACACTTGATGGTCGGGGATATTCATTCAAATTAGGAGCAGGAAGTCTCTCAGTGTCAAAATGATCTCTAGTTGTTATGAAGGCTATCAAAAAGAACCTCCTATATGTACTACAAGGTGAAACAATTATTGGAAGTACAACAAGTATTCAGGAATAGCAGGACAAAACCAAGCTATGACATCTGAGGCTTGTACATATAAGTGAGAAAGGATTACATGAGCTGGTCTGTTAGGTCGAGATAAGATCGAATCACTGGAGTTGTGTGATAGTTGTGCTCTTGGGAAATCAAAAAGAGTATCGTTTAGTCAAGGAAGTCACACAACTGAGCAACCATTGGCCTACATTCATTTAGATCTATGGGGTCTTTCTCGGATAGAAACTCATGGTGGAGGCAAATATTTCATGTCTTTGATAGATTATTACTCAAGAAGAGTATGGATATTCATCTTAAAGACTAAGGATGAAGCCTATGACAAGTTCAGAGAATGGCTGCTGGCAGTTGAGAACAAGAGTGATCGAAAAGTTAAACACTTGAGAACAGATAATGGGCTAGAATACTTATCAGATAAGTTTGTGAAGTTATGTAAGAAGAAAGGCATTACCAGACATAGAACAGTGGTAAGAACACCACAGCAGAATGGCCTAGCAGAGAGAATGAACAGAACTCTTCTGGAAAGGGTCAGATGTATGTTGATCAATGTTTCTCTTCCTAAGTCCTTCTGGGTACAAGCATTATCTACTGCATGCTATTTGTACAATAGGTGTCCATCAAGTGCAATTGGTTTCAAGACACCAATGGAAAAGTGGAGTGGAACACCTGCAGACTATTCAAACTTGAGGGTATTCGGATGTCTTGCATATGCTCATCTGAAACAGGACAAGTTGGAAGCAAGGGCAGTCAGATGTATATTCATTGGGTATCCGGATGGTGTGAAGGGTTATAAGGTTTGAAACCTGGAGTCAAGAGGTACAAAGTGCTTCAACACCAGGGATGTAAAGTTTGATTAATTCAAACTGGGATATAAAATAAATATAGATGAAAAGGACAATCAGATCAGTGTGAATGATAAACTACCGATTGAGGTGGAGTCTTCTGTGCCAGATAAAGAGTCGGAAGAGATGCAAGATGAGAATGTGACAAATAGTGATCCAAAAGAGGATTTGAGTACTTATAATCTTTTGCAAGGGATAGAACCAGAAGGGAGATCAGAGCTCCTAAGAGGTTTGGTGAAGCTGATTTGGATTGGTATGCACTTACAGTAGCTGAGGAGGTGGAGTATTCAGAGCCGAATAATTATGATGAAGCTATGGCGAGTAAACATAAAAAAAAAAAGTGGATTGAATCTATGAATGAAGAGATAAACTCACTTGAGGAGAATCGAACTTGGACGCTAGTAGATAGACCGAAGCATCAAAAGACATTGGGATGCAAGTAGTTCTATAAACAGAAGGAAAGAACTCCTGTTACAGATCATGTAACGTCCCGATTTTATCTTATTTGAGCTTATTTGAGATAATCAGAGTTTCCAGAATTCGAGATCCAACTTTTTATTGATCAGGGACTATTTTGTAATTTTTGGAAATTTCAGGGACTAAAACGCAAAAAGGGACTTTGCTATATATTCTAGAAGTTGACTAAGTCTTTCATTCTTGCCCTCATCTCCTTCATCACGTTCCTCACCATTGTTGGACGCCCAAAGCTTGCTCCAAGCTTTGTGATTTCATTTTCTGATCGATCCGTCCGATAGAATTTAATTCTGAGGTGATATTTGCAGTCACGGCATCGAGAGCTTCATTCTATCGTAAGTTTCTCTCCGATCAGATATGTTTTATTTTTCGGATGTAGTTGGAATTTGATTCTTTTCGGGTATGATGTTCTTGAGATAGCTGTGATGGTTTATCTAAGACGGTTCGGAGAAATAGCGACAATTGGATTTGTTATGATTTTTCTTATGATTTTCGAAATGGTGGATTTTGGGATGTGTTGGATTTGAGTTTGAATGTTTGAATAATGATTGATAGGAGTTGTTTGGACTGATATTATGTTTTCTGCATTTCCGGTTTATCAGAATATAGCCGTTATGTCGTCAGTTTGAAGTTTGGATATCTTTCGCTGTTTTGATTGAATGATGTTTGATTTAGGAATTGAATGTTGATATTGATCTTTATGGATTCTTTTGATAGATTTATTTGAAGTCAGTGGAGTTGCGAGATTGCAGCTTTGGATAGTGTTGAAGATCAAAGCCGGTATAGTATCGATTTTCTTATTTCGATCGAAGAACTTGAATAGATATTGAATGGAGTATTGTTGTTTTACAGATTGAAGATTGTGAAACGACGAGAAGGTATAAGACGACTTTGGAATGAAATGGGACAACTAACTCGAATGGGGATTGATTCGAGTGTCCTGGAAGAAAATCACATACTTGCATGTTTAAATGCTTAATTGAATTTATACTTGAATGCGTGAGATTACATATGCATTCATATTGAGACGATTGATTATTCATTTTGAATTAGACGATCTGGAGATTATAGCTGAGTGTCCTTGGTAGGCGAATTACTACAAGTGTCGATTAACTCACTATAATGCTCTGAAGTCTAGAGGATTAAAATATACCTCGTCCGCCTCTAAAGAAGAGTTCGGTGTGATTGTTGGATATTTTAACCCCGGGATCCCAAAACAGAAGAAAAGAAGAGAAGAATTGCATCGATTATCTGAGTTTGATAATCCAGAGATTTTAAAGTCATGCATATCATTTTAATTCCGCACTTGAATGGATTATTTAATATGTATATATATATATATATATATATATATATATATATCTGCATTGGATATTTTACATGGAAATTGATGCATATCATGTTTTGATATGTTTATGTGATATTGCATGTTAGTCGCTTTTACTGGGAATATTATTCTCATCGGAATATCCGGCTGTTGTCTTTGTTTGTATGTGTACTTGGCAATAGGTGGGACAAGACCGAGTCAGAGGCAGCATGGCTAGATGGTTTAGGAAATAGAGTGAGGCTTGGATGTTAGGAGTCGTTATGTATTCGAACTCCTTTTGTATTTTGAATAAGTCCGAACTAGATGGATTTTTGCATGATATATTTTGAGGATTGTATAACTCTAGAACTTATCCTTTTGTATCATGTTGAATGGTATTCATTATGTTATTGTTGAATGGTTTGAGTTGAGATTGATTTGTAGGAAGAAAACCAAAAATTTTTGGTACAGAGCATCTCGCTCGATCCGTTGAATGTTACCGATCGAGCTAGTACCCCTGTACCGAGGCAGAGAGTTGGACATTTTGGTCCGCTTGATCGATAAGATTTTACCGATCGAACGGGGGCCCTAAATTTTCTGGGCAGAGACTTTGCGAATTCTCAGCCGCTCGATCGGTTGAATCTTACCGATCGAGCGAGCACTGTTTAAAAAAAATTCTTTAATCCTTATTGTTTATTTGCCTTGGTTGATTGCTTAATCCTAAGATTAGATGATTAGAATCGACGCCTCACAGATCAGATCAATTATAAAGGCAGATTGGTTGCAAAGGGTTTTGGTCAGGTAGAAGGAATATATTTTAATGAATTCTATTCTTCAGTGGTCAAAAATTGTTCCATCCGGATTATGTTAGCACTGGTGAACCAGCTCGAGTTGGATCTTGAGCAGATGGATGTGAAAACTGTGTTTCTACACGATGACCTGGAAGAAACTATATATATGGAACAACCTAAGGGATTCATACATCAAAAAACATAGAACAAGGTCTGATTAATGAGAAAATCATTTTATGGGCTCAAGCAAAGTCCGAGGTAGTGGAATAGGAGGTTTGATGAGTTCATGATTGGTATTGGTTTTGTGAGAAGCCAATATGACAGATGTGTCTATTTGAAGAAGGATGAAAAGCAGTTTATCTTATACCTACTGATTTACGTTGATGATATTTTGATTGCAAGTAAAAGTAGAACATAGAATATATCATACTTGAAGCAACAGTTCAACTCAGAGTTTGAGATGAAAGATCTGGGAGAAGCGAAGAGAATATTGGGCATGGACATAGTGAGAAACAGGAAAAGACATGAGATTCATTTGAATCAGAAGAACTACTTGAAGAAGGTTGTTCTGAGGTATAACATGAATCAAGCAAAATCTGTCTAGACCCCTCTGGGACAGCATTTGAAGCTATCTTCGAGTCAGTCACCTGAATGTGAGGAAGACAAGATTAAGATGGCTGGTATTCCATATGCTAGTTGAGTGGAAAGTCTCATATATGGAATGGTGTGTAGTAGGCCTGATCTGGCATATGCAATCAGTGTTGTGTCGAGATTTATGGCTAATACAAGTACATATCATTGGGAATCTCTGAAATGGATTCTCGATATCTCATAAGCACTACTGGGCTGGGGTTGAAGTTTGAAAAACAGCAAGATGGAATTGATCCGAGGGTTGGATATGTGGATTAAAATTTTTCTGGGAACTTAGACACAAGAAAGTCATTGACTGGATATGTTTTCACCTTTTATGGCACAGCGATCACTTGGAAGTCTAATTTACAGTCAGTTATTGCCCTTTCTACCACTGAGGCAGAATTCATAGTTGTTACTGTAATGCCCCGATTTTATCATAATTGAGTTTAATTGAGATAATCAGAGTTTTTAGTATTGGAGGGCCGTTTTGATATTCGCAGGGGGGCCACTTTGCAAACTTTGAAGAATTGAGGGACTTAAATGCAAAAGTTGGATTATATATATATTATCTCATGCAAGTTGCCTTCCCCATCACTCCATCACATCACTTCACTCTCCTCCTTCCCTCTCCATTCGTACGTACTGAATCCGGAAGCCATGTAGATCGATTCTTCAAGCTTTTTCTTCCTCCGATTCGCACGATCCGACCGTTAGATTTATTTTCCGAGTTGAGTTTCACGATCACCGCAACGAGGGCTTCTTTTTTACGTAAGTTTTGCTATGATCCTCGAAATTTGATTTTTGTCGGGTCGTTAGAATTTAATAATCTTGGAGTATGTTGTTCTTGAGCTAGCATAGATCGTGTATTCAAAGTTGGTTTGGAAAAAAAAACGAAGTTTGGATTTTATATGAATTTTGAGGTATATTTCGGAAATGGGGTGTTGGATTTTGGTTGGATTTTGATTGATTTGTTGGTTGAGAAGTTGATATGGATTGTATAGAATGGTTTGATGATGTTGATGATTTTTGGTTTGAACGATTATAGTCGTTATGCCGTCGAAATCGAGTTTTGGTTTATCGGTTGTTTGTTTAGTTCAATTCCGGGTTTGTTTGAGTTGTTGGATTGACACCGAATCCGTATAATCTTCATTTTCAGATTTGGATTGGAGTTTCGGGTTTGGATCGAACTTGGGAGTTGATCGAATTGAGATTAGAAGACGGTATATTGATTGAGTTTTCCTTGTTTCGATTTGTTGTGATTTGATTGAGTATTTATTTGAGTTTGTTATTATTTTCAGATTTGAATCCTCGACGGACTTGAAAGGTAAAAGATGACATCGAATATGAGTGGGGTAGAATACTCGAGTTCGATTGATTCTCGATCCCCGAAAATCACATACTGCATGTTAATTGCTTGGGTGAACTTGTTTGATTATTTCGTTTACACTTGCATTCATATTGAGCTGATTACTCGATTCGTTTTGAAATTAGACGATTTAGGGAGCTATATTTAAGTGGCTTTGGATTTTGAGTTTTTTCAAGTGCCAGAATACTTCTTATAGTTGCTCTGAAGTCTAGGGGTTGAGTTGAGCGACATCCACCCCGAATGGGTGTGTCGGTGAGTTGTTGTGAAGACTTGGCCCCGGGATCCCAACCAAATACCGATTGATATTCCGATTATCTGATTTGATAGTCCCGAGTTTTGAAGTCATGCACACATTCATTCTCATTTTGATTTGTTATTGATTATTGCATTTCAATCTGAGGTGTTTATCTGTTATTGCATGCCTGTCTCTTTTACTTAAAAATTATACTTCTAACCGGTTTATCCGGTTGTTGTCTTTGTTGTATGTGTACTTGGCAACAGGAGGATCAGGAGCTGAACCGAGTCGTCTTGGTTAGCTTGGGGTGAGATTGATATAAGTGAGACTTCGCATCGTAGGGTCGAGTCCGTTAAACTTGTATTAGTTTTGTTGAGTCTTTTGAACTCTATTCTAGAACTCGACTTTTGGTTGTATTTTGGGCAGAACTTAGATTATGGAATGTTCTACTTATTGATTTGTATTGTGCTTGAGTTTGGATTGATTGGAGTTGCCTTTGAATTATTTTTCCCAGGTTTCTCTCCCTCTCTGTCCGTTTTTCCTGCGCGCGGGCAAGGCATCACCTCGCGCGGGCGCGAGGAGCCTTGAGTGGCTCGGGAAATTTTTGCCCGCGCGCGCACGAGCTCTCTCCTCGCGCGGGCGCGAGCATTTCCACGAGCCTCTGCTCGCGTAACCTGCGCGCGTGCGAGGTGATGACCTCGCGCGGGCGCGAGGCTCTTTTGAAAAAAAAAAAATTGATTCGCTTTTCCGCGGCTGTTCGTGTTCGATTATGATTAATTATTCGAGTTTAGAAGATTAGAAATGGGTCTCACAGTTACCGAGGCCATAAAAGAAGTATTGTGGTTAAAAGGGATGATAGTGGAGCTTGGTGTGAAACAAGATCAATTTGTAGTACACTGTGATAATCAAAGTGCAATACACTTGACAAAACACCAAGTTTATCATGAACGATCGAAACACATAGATGTGAAGATGCATTTTGTCATAGATGTAATTGAAAAAGGAGATGTGATCCTTGTGAAGATAGCAACAGAAGAAAATCCTGCGGATGTTATGACGAATTCACTGCCATATGCTAAGTTCAAAAAATGTTTAGACTTAGTTAATGCGGTGATTGGAAATTATCCAAGGAGGCTAGGATGGAGAGCAACATTCAACCTGAAAGAATCAAGGTGGAGATTTTTGAAGTGTGCTTCTATCAGATGAATGGGAATAGAGAAGAGATCAGATCAAAGAGTGCAGATCAGATGAGTTCAGTGATCAAATGAGTTCATGGTCAGATCTAATACTGGGATCAGATCGAATGTGATGGTCAGATGAGTCTTTGGATGAGTTCAGGCAGATCGATTGCTTGAGTACTGGGACTTGGTTAGAAGTCATATGAATTGTCCGTAAAGCTGTAAGCTTGAAGGCAGATCAAAGTACAAGAGCAGATCAGACGGAATTGAGAAGACTTATTGGGTTGGACCATGTTGACTTTATAATTGGACCGTAAGTTGCTGTTGACCTAAAGCCCAAGATAAAAGTCGGTGTAATTCTCTATATAAGAAGATAGATGCTGGCCGCAACGAACATAACAGAAAATCAAAATTTTCAAACTCCATAATATATTTGAGAGAAAAGAAAAAAGAGATTTCAGAGGTGAGAACTGGGGCGCAGATTGTGACGAAAGAATTCAAGGATAATAAGCTTGAATTGTGTCTGTATCTAGCGTTAGAGTTTCTTTCGGGTCTGTCTCTGTAACAAGCTCTGGTGTTAGAGCTTGTATTTCTTCTGTTGGTGATTAATAAAGTGGTTGTGTTGCTCTCTCGTGGGCATAGGAAAATTCCTTGCCAAACCACGTAAATAATTGCGTCGTTTATTTGCTTTCGAGTGAGTGTTATGTTTGATCTGTGTGCGTTGGGTTTTATTTGTTTCTGGAATTGTGTTCTTGTTGTTGTGTTTGCGTGGTGAATGCTCGGAATATCGAATTTTTTTGGATTTATTCCTAACACAACTTTTCCAAAAATCTCTCGGAATTCAATTAACTCATTTCTAATAAAAATTTTGAATGGTTGGTATTAGAAAAAAGCATATGAAATTTGATATGTAATAGAATATGATCTATTACCTTTCTTCATTAATCGTTTTTCCTTGAAATTTTAATGTAACGTCAAGGCACGACTAAAGTTTTTGTCAGCTAAATTGTAGGTCATTCTTGGATAAATAACTACTACAATTTTTTCTGCACATAAATTTTATGAGATAGTTCTTAGAACAACGTCTTGTATATTTTTCATTCTTTTATCACATACTACGATGTCTATGGGTGAATCTATTCATTCTTTGAAAGTAGCTTTGATCATTATTTGGATTGCTCCAATATGAATCCAAGACATCGTCCTTGCTACTTCACCTTTTAGCTTTTGCAATTCTTCTCTTATTTCTTCAAAATGAATTGATTGCATCTCAATCTGATTACTAGTTAATTCCATGGGGATCGCCATTTCCCTTGTGGATACCTTGTAAATCAGATTGTGTCTTCTTTGTCTAAGCCCCAGGTTTCCTAAGACTCTTTCCATTTTTCCTGTCGAAAATCCTTAATACTTTTGTAGAATAAGTTTCTCTCTCATAATTATTCGGATCATATTATGAGATATAGTAGTTTGACTAAAAGGCACAGCCAAACTTTCATGTGTTTCATGTCGAAACACTTTTTCTTTAGTCTGATTTTGATTCTGATTTGATTCTGATCCATCATCATATTATTCTTGACTACATAGTATTTCTTCCTCATATATGCTTTCGAATCTGGGTATATCCAGAAATTGATATACTTAGACAAGATCTTGAAAGAAGACCGCAACATCCATGTCTGGTGTTACTTCAAAGAGTTTGACCCTTTGCTTCTCATTTTCTGGACAATTTGTTGAAATATGTCCCCTTGCTCCACATGTCCAGCACTGACAGTCTTTAAAACCTTCACTTGCTCTCGTATGAGTTCTCCTGAAAGTTCTTCTGAAAGGTATTCTTCCCCTGCTTTGAGATGAGCTTGTTGCTGAGGATGTTCTTATTGGTCCACTTATTTTTCCTGATCTATAAGATCTGGCCTTTTGTTTGATCTCATTATTTTATTATAGGGATTATAAACTCTTATTGAATTCTTCAAGTTTTTTCTTTTGCCATAAGCTCTATTCCTCTTTCAAGGCATGTCCATGGTTTACGGTCTTTAAAAAATTATAAGCCAAGAATTAACTGATCTACTTATTTTCCTGGAATTCCCCAAATCTGAACTTCCAATTCACCAATATTTATCAATCTTTGGTAAGTTTCTTTTACCTTCTGTTCTAAATAGTAAATCGAGTTACAAGGGAATTGGTTCCTATAACTTGTAATTTCGAACACTATTTTGATTTCTTTCCATCTTTCTAGAGATCTAAATTTTTTCATTATGGAAAACTCTTTTTCTTCTGGTGAAATTTCTCGTATAGGAAACTTTTTCCATCTTCGACTCATCATTCGGTCACCTTGGAAGGATAACCTTTGGGGTTCTATTTTAAGATCTTTGTATAGAACCGGTTTGTCTTGAATCTGAATGTCTGTTTCCTGAATTAAGGGAAACTCGATATTTTATGGGTAGATTGCTTGAGAAACTTTTTCGAAAATCTCTAGGATTTCAATAAGCTCATTTCTAACAAATAATTCTGAATGGTGAGTATTAGAAAGAGCATATGAAATTTTATATGTAATAGAATATGGTCTATTACCTTCCTTCAATAATCGTTTTTCCTTGAAATTTTGATGTAACACCAAGGCACGACTAAAGTATCTGTCAGCTAAATAGTAAGATATTCTCGGATAATTAACTCCTACAATTTTTTCTGCACATAAATTTCCTGAGATAGTTCCCAGAACAGTGTCTTGTATATTTCTCATTCTTTTATCGTATACTACGATGTCTATGGATGAATCTATTCTTTCTTTGAAAGTAGCTTTGATCATTATTTGGATTGCTCCAATATGAATCTAGGACATCGTCCTTGCTACTTAACCTTTTAGCTTTTGCAATTCTTCTCTTATTTTTTCAAAAGAAATTAATTGAATCTCAATTTTATTACCAGTTAATTCCATAGGGATCTCTATTTTCCTTTTGAATACTTTGTAAATCAGATTGTGTCTTCTTTGTCTAAGACCCAAGTTTTCTAAGACTCTTTTCACTTATGTAGAATAGGATTTTCTCTCATAATTATTTGGATCATATTATGAGATATAGTAGTTTGACTAAAAAACCCAGCCAAACTTTTATGTGTTTCATGTCGAAACACTTCTTCTTTAGTCTGATTTTGATTCTGATTCTGATTCTGATTCTGATTCTGATTCTGATTCTGATTCATCATCAGATTCTTCTTGACTACATAGTATTTCTTCCTCGTATATGCTTTCGTCTGAGGGTATATCGTCCAACTGATATACTTAGACAAGATCTTGAAAGAAAACCGCATCATCCATGTCTGGTGTTGCTTCAAAGAGTTTGACTCCTTTCTTCTCATTTTTTGGACAATTTGTTGAAATGTGTCCTCTTGTTCCGCATCTCCAGCAGTTACAGTCTTTAAAACTTTAACTTGCTCTCGTATTAGTTCTCCTAAAAGTTCTTCTGGATGGTATTTTTCCCATGTTTTGAGATAAGCTTGTTGCTAGGGATGTTCTTGTAGGTCCCCTGTTTCTCCCTGATCTCATTCTTTTATTATAAGGATTATTTCTGAATTTCTTTTTTTTAAATCCTTATGATCTATTCCAATGATTGGTGGGAGTTCATTTTGTCTGCAACATAAAGGATTACGTTTATCTATACCCGTTATATTTTTGTAGTTCTTTTGTAGCGCTGTTATGTGGCACCATTCTGCATATTTTTCTTTTAGAAAAAAGGCGCGTCTTGCCAATGTATTTGGATTACCTGGAATGTATTCTTTTATCAGCATTTCTCTCCAAAGGCTTGACATTTTTTTGCAAAAAATAGCTGAATAGCTACATTTTACTCGACTCCCAATGTGACGCCTAAAATTCCAATCTACTAAATCGCATGCATTAATTAAATAAATATTAGGATTATTATTTTTAAGTTTAATTGATTAAATCCTTTATGCGATTTATGTGTTAATAAAATATTTTATTATTTATTGAAATAATTTTTATTGTACTAACTATTTAATTAATGTTTTTAATTGTTTAAGGTTATTTGTCAAAATGATTTTTATTATGCAATTTAATTGTTTTAATATTTTAAAGGTTTAGGCTTGCTTATTTAAATGATTTTAATTGGTAGTTTATTCTTTTAAATGATTTTTAACCGTTCATCTTATTTGTTTAAATATTTTTGAGTGTCCATTATTTTAAATTATTTTAAATCATTTTAAATGTTTAGCTTATTTATTTAAAACCTTTTTATTTGTGCAAATTATTTTAAAGGTTTTATTTCCGCTCGTGTATCTATTTAAATTGATTTTAAACTTTAGTTTAGTCTGTTTAAATTATTTTAATCGTTTTGCTTGTTAATTAAATATTTTACTCGTTGCCGTGACATCAGGATATTTAAAGTGTTATATTTTAATTTCTAAATTTTTAGCTTGTGTCTTATTTAGTGCAATTTAATTCATGGCCTTAAGTCTCTATTTTTTAGAGAAGCACTTTTATTTATTTTGTAGCACTTTTCACCTAGGTTTGGATTTAACCCTAGCTTTTAAATCACACACACACTAACACCTAAACACATGCACACCACCTCGCACAACACACACACGCGCCGAGAGAGAAGAACGATTCCCTGTTCTTCAAGGGAGCTCGAGATTTTCGATTCTTCACCAATACTCATTTAACTTCGATTTTGTCTTAAGAAAATCAATCCATGGCGAGCTAGGATGAAAGATTGAGCTCGGTTCCTGCATTTTCTCCCATTCCCTCTCGCCTCACTCGCGACGCAGCACCAGTCCATCTTCGAGATTTTTGATTCTTGCTTGTTCTAGTTTAGGCAAGATTGTGGTCCATTCTCGCACCTTATATATATGATTATTGTGTATAGCATTCGGTTTTATATGTTGCAACTCTCCATTTTCGATTTCCTTGTTGAATGTGTGCCCTGTTCTTCCTTTTTCCCCACGGCTTGCTTTTTTTTTGGGCTTTTGATTGTTAGATGATCTATTATTGTTCATATGTGAAGATTGAATTATCCTAAAGCTTTGAAATTCAATTGTAATAATGCTAGCACCATTTCGATTTTTCTGAGTTTTCTGGCTTACATATTTCGAAAAATTCTGTGTGTATTTTGATTGATGGTGAATTGGTTTGGTGATCTAGGAGATACCGGTTGATACGTAGTTCACGTGGTAGCATTAGAACGAGCAAGTTTGAATTGAGATTGAAGAGAGCAAGTTCGAAAGAGACAATGGGTTAGGGGTTGTCTCGGTTTGCTTGAAGTTGGACAGGAGCTAGGGGATTTTAGTGGCGGTTAAGGAGTTGCTGGATGTGCCTAGAGGATTGACATTGATACTAGGATAATGGTTCGAGGATCGTGGGACAATTCGATACATTTCTGGATTGAGTTAGGATGTTGACATTGGGCAGATTTTTGGGAGCGTCCTTGCTGCCCGGAAACGTGAGATTTCAGCAGGGTAAGGTGCTGTATTCGGCGAAGGGCTCGGGGCTTGTGGATACCTTATAGCGCTAGGGAGTTGACGTTTTGAACGGAATTTCAACTTGGTTGAGTTTTCCCTAAACTTTAGGCCTTCAGTCTTTGGAAGGGCAGAATTTTAGGCAAATAGCTTTCTGTTCGGGTTGAGCCTTTAAGTCAAGGATAAAAATCAGATTTGGGATATGGGTACGGGAATGGAATCAACTTAAGAGGTTAGAAAAGTGTTGTTTCAAGCAGTATCTCTTTTGGGCAAGTATTGAGTGAGTTATAAGATTTTAGGGCGTACCGCTCCATCTACCTAGGTGCTTAAATCATGGTTTAGAATCTCACCCCGGGTACTTCCCTAAATCATCATTCCAGTCATTCACCATCGAGTCCTTTGCATGTTCATTGAGTCATTATCTTCATAAACTTTACATCAACATGTGCATGCTAAGTCTTAAATTCAATAAAGGAAAGAAATATTTTTAAACGAAGTGAGATGGTTGTGACTACATATTCATGTGTTCGTGTGGGGCTGAAAGACGTTTTGGCCTCCCTTACCAATTCATTATGGGTTTCCTTAACTTAGCATGTGTTTGTGTGAGTCCGGATCTATTCTGGTCTCCCTTACCAATAGGGCAAGTACGGGTTGGGTTCATCTCGACCTCCTTGCGGCATTGTGCACTATAGCCATGATCATGATCGCAATCACAGAGTCACAATTCATGGATCGGAGTTCATTCAAAATTCATATGACCATGTTCAGTACATTTTATGTTATTCATTGAGTTATTTG
This sequence comes from Henckelia pumila, assembly GCF_033568475.1. Lineage (NCBI taxonomy): Eukaryota > Viridiplantae > Streptophyta > Magnoliopsida > Lamiales > Gesneriaceae > Henckelia > Henckelia pumila. The sequence continues at coordinate 6,144,139 of NC_133121.1, read as the reverse complement.
ACTTAGTCTTACACATGTCACATTCATGCATTTATTCTTTATACATGTTCATTACTTTTAAGTTCAAGGGTACTAACGATTATTTTGTTACGTACTATTTTAAATTATGTGTGTGCTTTTACCTATGTAGTACTCGTTATCCACCCCCATATTATTGCTGAGTCTTTTAGACTCACTACACTTATTGTTTTCAGGTGAGGCGTATTTCATTGAGATCGAGGGGCAAGACTATCGAGTGGACTGCGATGCGGGCATGGTACATCCCTCCGAACTTTGCTCGTCTTCCGCATAGTTAATAGAATTTTATATGTTATGAAGCATTTATTTTGTTTATTTGTCAATTGTCTATGAGATGTTTAGTTAGTATTGTTTTGGGCTTGTAAACACTAGATTTCTTAAACCTTTTGGATATGTGTTATGTCGAACCTCTTTCTTGGGTCTCGTTCTTGTCTCGGCCTAGTTACTTGTGTCGTCAGTCGTCTATTTTTTTTATTTTATTTTGGTTGTTGTCTGAGACAGGTTGGTTGTAATATAAACAGAGAGGTCATGCCGAAATTTTTTATAATTTTTTTTTAATATTTTGATTCTTTTTGAAAAATCCGTAATTTATTTAGTTTAATTTAAAACTTGAGTCAGGGACCGTTTCACCCAAACTTCATTTGTATTTAGTGAATAACATAATTCATTCATCAACTAAACAGATATCATGAAACTCGAGACTATACAGAGCTTGAGTATATCTTCTTTTTTATCTGTATCTTAATTATTGAAACAGTCCACCCCTATAAATTGTGCTTTAAATAGGGTGGTCATTCTTCCTCCAATCTCTCTTAGGGATTCTCCTGCTAAGACTGATTCTTTAGTCTCTGGCATAGTCCTTTCCCAAGCTAGCTAACTTAACAGATCCTATTAGACTCATTTTTAGAAGTTTAATGAATCCTTCTTTATTGAGATCTAATGTTCCTGCTGCAATTCTCATAGCTTACGTCTAATCATCTATGAGATCTTCTCTGTTTTTAAAGTCCAGAACATCAAGGTTTAACATAACCCCATAAGGATGTATCGGATCTAAAATATTATTTCCGTAAGGAGTTTGATGGAGTTAGATTTTACTCCTTGTTCTTGTTCCTGCTAGATGTGAATTTTCTCCAACCTGAAATTCACTATGTGGTTCTTCTGTTTTAACCATATATCTCGAAGGATTCCCAGTAGGTTGGTCACCTTTAGGAGAATTCATCTTTAAATTTACAACCTTAAGATTCTCAAATGAATCCGCAAGATCTTGTAGATCCACAAGATTTAATCTTTCTAAAGTAGTCATCAGATAGTACTTTTCTCTTATACTGGTTTTATAAGATTAATCATCATTTCTTCATCAGTTAAAATTTTTGTACCATTTTGGTTTTATTTTTCTTGTGTAACAAAGGTTCGGTACCAAACGAGAGTGGTAATCTTCTTCCTTTTCTAGAACTCGATGTTTGTTCTAAATTTGGATTTTCATTTGAAGATTATTTAGATTACAAGAATTTTTTCTTGTTTCTTAAAGATTTCTTCAATTTTTCGAGGTATTTCAAAAATCTGATTGCTGTAATATTGTACTGTCTTCTAGATTTCTTTAAGATCTCCGGAGAGTTTAGAGAAATCTGGTGTACTTTGTAGAAATTGAGAATTAGAAATCATATCTCTTACTCTATTTAGAGTGTATAAAAAACCCGAGCTTTTTTAAGTTATGTTGTAAAAAAATCTATTTTAAATAGATTCACTTGTTTATGAGATTTCATATAAGTGAAATCTTTCTAGTTCAAACTTTCGTTTGAATCCATGGTTTGTTGAAAATCTTTTCCTCAACAAAAGAAAGTATGATTTAATGAATACTATAAAGTCTGAATAAAATTGCCTATGCTCTGATACTATTTTGTGAGTCATAAGGAATATTAATACAAATTTTTAATATAAAGATAGTATAGAAAATTTTTAGTTTGGATGACATATTAGGGAAACATTTTTTTAAAAGACAGACGTAATTGGGAACAAATAAAGTGTTAATATATGTTTTAGAAAGTTAAGAAACTATAAAAACGTATTCTTTAATTATCCCACAATATAATCTTATCATATTTTAAAATAAATCTAATCAAATGATCTTGTTCAATTCAACTATTCAATATAAACCAAAACCAATATAAAAGTTAAGGGGGAGTCTATGCTCCTCAGGAGCTCTACTCCCCCATGTTATTTGATTGACACGTGTTTATTGTGTTTTTTTTTTATAATTTCTCTCTTTTTTAAAAAAAAAAACCTTTTGTTTTTTACTTTAAATTGTCTAACCTTATTTTTCACTAGACAGGTTCTTCTCTCTTTCTTTTCTCTTATTTTCTTACTTTTTTTTTTGGCATTTTTTTCATTTATCGTTCTTTCATAATTATTTTTTTATTTTTGAAAATATTTATTTTTTTTACTTTCTTAGTATTTGTTTATTATTAAAAAAATTTCCTTAACCACTACTATTCTATAAAATTGTATAATTGAATTTTCTGTGATTCAATTTAAAATTTAAGACTTTATATGATAAATTTTAAAATTATAAGGGATTTATATTTTGTTCAACATGAAATTTCTCTTAATATTTACACATTAGTATCTATCGTGTTCTAATAAAGATGACTCAATGATGTTAAATGTCATGGCTCAACAATATTATAGTCAAAAGAACCAATTTTTTTAAAAAATAATTATTCATATTTTTATATTTTTTAAATATGAGTATATAACAATCTGAAAAAACAAAAGTCAAATTGACATAATCTTCTATTTTTCATATTCCTAGATACAAAAAATCAAGATATTCTAAAAATTATTCCTTAATCTTTCAATATTGTGTTATATGAATCTCAATTTTTTTATGTTTCATTATATTAATATTGTGTTCATCTATATAAATGAAGATATTAATATAGAAAGGAAAATAAAATATGTCTCCGAAATAATGAAACAAAAGACATTTTAAAAATACTAAAAAAAATTCTTCCATTAAAAATTTAATGCTGCAAAATTTTGAAAAAAATGCGCTCCACAAAAAATTTAAAAGAAGCTCATTCCATATGATTTATATGGCACTATCCCATGGTGAAAGTAACAAGAAAAAATTAAAAAAAAAAAAAAAAAACACAGAAAAGAGGAAAAAAAAAAGGAAAAAGAAAAGAAAAGAAAAGAAAAAAGGTAAAACCGGGACAGATATCAATCAAAGGAGATGGGGAGCCCCTCATTAGGAGTAGGGGTGGGTTTTCGATTTATCATATCAAAAATATTGATATAAAAAAAATTCATACTTATACCGATATCAAAATTCTGAAATTTTGGTATGAAAAAAAATTCATACTAATGCCGTATAAATATCGAAAAATATATATATATACAAAAAAATATCTATATATCGAAAAAATTTTGGTACGGTATCCCAAAAAGTCGATATTTTGGTTCGGTGTCTCAGCCCTACTCAGAAGTAGCATAGAAAAACGATTGATGGGTTATTATCCAATTTGACTTTCTTCCGGGCACAAGCCCAATGGCTCAATCCCTCTGGCTCTCATATTACTCCAATATTTATTTAGGCACTTTATCAAGGCCCATAAATTCCTAATAGTTCATAAGAGGCTCAAGCCCATGAAACTCTCCGACTATCTATAAATAGTTCAAGTTTTCTCATTCTTAAGGTTCTATATAGTCACATGCTCTAGTTTTTTAAAATTTTTATTGGGCAAATACTGACTTGAGCGTCGGAGTGTCTTCGTCATGCAACCCCCGGCGCCACTCACTTTTCTTTGTGATGCAGGTAACAACTCACGAAGTTCGGTCTTTGGAACAGTTCGAGTACTAGTCCGATTATCCAGATCTTCACAAGTTACTCAGATTATCTCCAATCGAGTAATATCAATTTTTTGCTATATCAACGTTAAAGTTCAAACTAATTTATGAACATTATCCTAATAATAAATGTAATGTAACGAAAGTCAGTGAAATGTGCTCAACGAAAATGAGTAATAATAACAATAAAAGTGAAAGTTGTAGGGTACGACGAACTAATTACAAAAAGTACAGTGAAGATGGTGACTGCAGCTAAATAATCATAGTCATTTCTTAAATATATAAATGGCTCATTAAACTTTACTTTTGTCACATCAAGCGCGTCTAGTTGATTTGTGGCATGTCTAATCACAAACTTAAAATAAATATAATAGTCAAACAAATTAAAGACAATTCTGTAAAACATTTTTCTTTTTGAAATTGGAATTTTATTAGTTAAATAAGCTGCTTCTTAAGCTAAGATTTAATTAATTTTAATATATATAGATATAAAACATTTCCAAATTTTCATACTTATCTATTAATTAAGAGTAAGGTTTTCTATTAGATGATATCATGGATCTAGATCCGTGAAACGGTTCGTATCGACGCATATTTACAATAAAAAATAATAATTTTGACATAAAAAACAATAATGTTTATGTGTGGAGTCGAATAAAAGATATGTAATAAAATTGATTAATGAGATTGCTTTATGGGACTTTTTGTATTTTTATTTCATTGTATGTGACATAACTCGATGGTATATATTAGTTTGCGAGGATTGTGTCATTGGTTTAAATTCTAATCAATTATATTAAAATGCACAATTAATTGAAATGTTTCTTTTGGTTGAGAGTATTAGCAAAATATAAAAAATAAATAAAATATTTTTTTGTGTGTGTGAAAAGAGAAGAGAGTTTGTACAGAATAATTCTATCATTTTCATATAGAAATTTTTCCTCTCGAAATATTATTTCTTGGATATTGTTGTATTATATCAATAATTTACAAAATTTCAAATATCAAGTTTGACAATTCAAGGTATTTTTAAGTGCGCGTGCTGGGGTTCAATTGTTAACGTGACATTCGACAAGTCATCAATTATATTAATAAATATATTTTGAAACGGTGTTATGGATCTTTATCCATGATACGGGTCAACCATGTCAATATTTACAATAAAAAATAATTTTATGTGATCTAAATAAGATATTCATCTCATAAAATTGACCTGTAAGACCATCTCACAGAAGTTTTTTTGTGTATTCAAGTCTTGTGTTTTCAAGTCTGTCATATTTTTTGATTAAACATCATAATTAGACTAAAGTAGCAAAAATTAAAATTTATACCAAAACAAAACTTTGAAAACTTAGTGAGCCAAAACCAAAATCAAACAAGTTCAATACCAAGAAATATTTTTTCCTAGAAAATAATAACATTATTGGAAGTACATTGTATCCTGTAGAAATATTTTTTTAGTCCAAATACATCGTCATTCTTAGAGCAAATAATTTCTTACAAAAACAACGGTGCACGTAACGCGCCTTGGATTTGGTTTCTGAAATATTCGCAGAGTTCGTGATAACATCATTAATGAAGTCATTCTAGTAGGAATGGCACTGGGTCGGTTTGGGACGGGTTTGGGCAAATCCGAGACCCGCCCGCCTTCTCTTGGACCCGACACGACCCGCCCCGTGAACTCGGCGGGTTCAATTTGGGTTAGACCTGTTGGATCCGCCAAATTTTAGATAATTTAAATTTTATTAAATAAAAAATTTAAATAAGTTAAAAAATTAATAAAAAAATCATTAAATTTATTTTTCAAATTTTTATTAATAATATTTAGGACAAAAAATATTCTCACAAGTTAAAATGTATTATTTTTTATTTAATTAATAATTAAAAACTTAAAAAATTTTATAATAATATATTTTTATATTAAAAATATCATGATATATTAAAATTATTTCAACCCAAAAATATTATAAACTCAAATCATGAATAAAATATTGATTATATAATATAAAAATATTATTATATATTATTTATATATATACATATATATTTTATATTTATATATTAATATATAATTTTTGGCGGGACGGGTCCAGCCAAACCCGAGACCCGGTCCGAACCCGCATATGGACCCGCTTGGCCGGGTCTGGACCCGCCCCGCCGGGCTGGGTTTGATGCGGGCCGAGTTTAGACCCGACCCATTGTCATCCCTGCATTCTATCAACCTTTATAAGATGGTTCTTAGAAAAATTTTTAGGAATCAATTATCAGTTTTTAATTCATAAAATTTCCTAATACTAAATATATGGTACGAGATCACGGATTCTAACAGAAAGGATCATATTTTTTAAAATTCATTTTTTATATTTTTTAAAAAATAATTCTGAAAGTGCCGTCTAGGACCATGGACTCACATATTAAGGATATTAAATTTTTTTACACACATTTTTTTTAAAAAAATATGATATATATTATATTTAATTCACCCTTGAATATAATCCCATTTCTTTTATTGTTTTATTATATATTACCTTGAAAAGGAAAAATGTCATCTTGAGTGTAACTTACGTCTAATTTACCTCTATTTATCGTAGAAGAATTGAAAACTCTTGTATTTATACCTTGGTTGCTCATATTTTTAGGTAATTTATTTTAGAATCACAGTTATGATTTTTTTTCTTATTTTACGTAGTGTTAAATTAAGAATTTTTTATGCACAAATATAATAATCGTTATTATTTGTGTATCCATATTATTTACGATATTTATATTAATATATTTTTAATAATGGATTTTTTTTTCAAAAAAAACCAAAGTAATTTTCTGTTTTCTGTGGTTAAATGTTAATTTTGTATTCAATGAATTTGATATTAGTTCGAGTGATTAAATTCAAAATATTAAAAGATTTCAAAATTTAAAATTTTAACTCGAGTAAGTTTTTAATCTTGACTCCGCTATTTATTTTTTGCCACAAACTAGGTGTAAACCACAGTGATCTGAGTGGTAGTCACCCCAAATCTCTCTCAGAATTTTTTAATACCATTTTGTATAAATTTTGTGATTTTAAGTAGTTCTGTCCTAAAAGTCGGTCGGATATTGCCTTCACTTAAGTATCGTATGTGTGGTCAGTAATTCGATGTGCCAATAGTTATACGTCCAACTATTATATATACATAATTAATCATTTGAATTTGTCTTTTCTCTCTTAGTCTCTTTCCTTTCTCTCTCACTCTTCTATTTTATTTATTTTTTTGCTTTTTTTTTTTTTTGTGTGTGTGTGTGTCTCAATATATAATGAAACATTGAAAAAGATAAATCAAGATGGAAAGTGCCAATTCATCTGGTGTTAGAAAAGGTGCATGGTCTAAAGAAGAAGACGCTCAGCTGAAGAATTGTATCGAACAGTTTGGAGCAGAAAAGTGGCATCTTGTCCCACTTAGAGCAGGTGATTTATTTTTATTATTACATTTTTCCTTGGAATAATTTCAGATCGATCTCGAATGTGTTTGTCAAAAGAGCTTCTTAATTTAATTTTCAGGGTTGAACAGATGCAGGAAGAGTTGCAGGTTGAGATGGATAAACTATCTCAGGCCAAATATCACAAGAGGCCACTTTTCGCAAGACGAGATCGATCTCTTGATGAGGCTTCATAAGCTCCTGGGCAACAGGCAAGTTTTTCTACGTACGTTATCTGATCTATTGTTTAGTTCAATTTTAGCTAGCAGATCAAGAATTTGAACCATATACATGCACTTGTTCATAAGAACTTGGAATCATGAATTTGATAAATTTCATGCGTATAAAGCATGCACATGGATCTAATATTTGATTCGTGTCTCATTTTTTTTTATCTGATCCAACTTTTAGAAGGTGTTTGGGATTGCTGAAAAAAAAACTTTTGAGCTTTTTTAAATCTTAAGAGTAGCTCGTTTAATTTGGTCGGAAAAGTTAAAAGGATAAAAACAATTTTTTTTAAAAAAAATGTACTTTTCTTAAAAATTGTTGCTTTTGGTTAGAAAATGTTATGAAATGGACTTGGACATAACTCAACCTTAAAAGCTATCTCAATGGGAGAAGGTTATCCAAGACCAGCTCAAGGAGGAGGGTTTTTCAAAACCATATATTGAACTCCCAAGAACTTTATAAACTCACATGAGACATATCTTAACACAAAAGCTATGCAGAACAAGAATTTGAAACATATACATGCAATATTGTTCATAAGAACTTGGAATTCATGAATTTGATAAATAGCATTCATATAAAGGATGCACATGGATCTGATATCTGATTCGTGTGTCATTTTTGTTATCTGATCCAACTTTTAGAAGGTGTTTGGATTGCTGAAAAAACAGTTTTGAGCTTTTTTAAATCTTAAGAATAGCTCGTTTGGTCGGAAAAGTTTAAAAGGATAAAAACATTTTTTTTAAAAAAAAAAAATTACATGCACTACTTTTCTTAAAAATTGGTTTTTGGTTACAAAATGTTAAGAAACGGACTCGGACAAACTCAACCCTAAAAGCTAGCTCATTAATTAGGGAGGATTATCCAAGACCAGTGCAAGGGGGAGAAGGTTCTACAAAACCATATGTTGAACTCCCACGAACTTTATAAAACTAACGTGGAACATATCTTAACACAAATGCTATTTTGGGGGAAAAAACACTTAAAAAATGGTTCTTTAAAAGTTAAAATTTCAAACTTTTTGGGTTTTTTCTTCTAACTATATTTAAAATTTTAAATAAAAATATTTTTCAAATTTTATCCAAACACCAAAATCACATTTGGTATTTAAATAGAAGTATTAAAAAAAACTGAACTTATTTAAATGTTTTTTTAAGACACAGCTCTGTATCCAAACTGGCTCTAAATTTTTTTTTTTAAAGAAATCCAAAAAAAATGTTCAAAAACTGTTGTTTTAAGAAAATAATCTCAAACTATGACAAATGTCATAGGACGGTACATGGTCCGCAATATGGGTGGTTAATACCTAAAAAAATGAAAACCCCACTAATGAATGGGTGACGGTGGCATGAATGTGTTGTATTAATTTGTGTCCCACATCGGTTGGTTAAATAACATATGAGCCCTTTATATAGACAAGAGCAACTCTCACCTCTTGCGCTAGCTTTTGAGGTGAGTTAGGTCCAAGTCTAATTAGTAACATGGTATCAGAGCCCGGGTTCCACCGTTATGTGTTGGACGACCCATAGTTGACCTCATAGTTGGTCACCCGTTAATATCTCCACGCTCCAGTCGTTTCATTCTTGGGCGTGAGAGGGGTGTGTTGGTGTATTAATTTGTGTCCCACATCGGTTGGTTAAATAACATGTGAGCCCTTTATATAGACAATGACAACTCTCATCTCTTGAGCTAGCTTTTGAGGTGAGTTAGGTCCAAACATACGAAAATAGTTTTAGAATAAACCTATATTAAAAAATAAAATTGTTTTAATTTTTTATTTTTAGAAAAATTTATGTGATTTGTAATTTTTTTTAAAATAATATTTAATATTTAATAAGTGGAGGATAAGATAGAGATTTATTAAAATATTCAAGGATATTTTAGAGATATGGAATATTAAAATAAGATCTTTTTTAAAAAAGTACCTCCCCCCTTACTTTTTTAAAAACAGCTTATAAGCTGTCAAACAGCTTATTTTGACAGCTTATAAGATGTTTTTAAAAAAAATTTACCAAACACATTTTCAGAGCTTAAAAACTCTAAAATAGCTTATAAGCTGTTTGAAAGAGCTTTTAAGCTCTGCCAAACACCCTCCAAGTCTAATTTTTAACAAAATGAACCGATCTCATACCGAAATGGGAGATACAAAAGATTTGATATGTACTACTCATATCACGAAGATGCATCTTCTTTTCGTGAGCTTATCACATAAGAACTCCAAAGTTAAGCGTGCTTGACTTAGGACCATAATAGGATGGGTGATCCTCTAGGAAGTTTTTCAGGATGCCTGTGAGTGAGGACATAAGCACGCTGGAAAGACTCGTCTTGATACAGTGAATACAGTCATCGAATCTGGGCGTTGGACAAACAGTACTTTAGTCAGAAAACATATTTTTCGATATGTATCATGCCCGCTAGAAATGTACATCCGCATAATACATTATTTCAATCGACTCAATCTGATACGCCATCCATTGATGGTCGACTTCAGACATGACATTGAATATGTGAACAATGTTGCGTACAATGTCATCATTTTACATCTCATATCAGTACTCTGATGAACAAGAGAAAAATTGGAAAATAAGGCAAGTTAGTTTATTTAAAGTTTAAACCATGGAAAAAAATCATATTTTTTGTCATATAACTTACATATTTTTTTCTCTATTTTTGGTCGTAGTGAATATTTTTTTATTCCTATATCTTGTATATATATATATATATATATATATATATATATATTTTAAATTTTTCCCTATAATTTTTATTGTTTTTCATTTTTTAATGACAACTTGATGACTCGGGTCAAAATAGGATCAAAATTGAAACAAAATAAAATTTATATAAGTAAAAGTGAAAAACCGTACAAGTTACATGACCAAAAACCTAATTTTATCCTAACATACTATATTATTAAAGCAAAGACCCATGTAAAAACGAATATAATCACGTATCATATATATGATATGCATTGAAGTATGTGGTTTAAAAATGGATCTCTCGTTCAACTACATCTAAATGTCTCCTAAAAACTGGTGGCTGATCAATTTTCTTGACTTCAAATGATCTGAATCAGATGGTCGTTGATTGCCGGAAGAATCCCCGGAAGAACAGCCAACGACGTAAAGAACTTTTGGAACACATGGATTGAGAAAAGAATAGGAGGAAATGGACAACCAATCCAGAAAGGGATCACAAAGGCAAACATCCTACGGCCGCGACCTCGTTCGTTTTCTTATAATCCAACGATCCAGAACAGGCCGATAACAAATCACAGCCAAAAAAATAATAAATTACAGCCATCTTCTTTCGTTAATGCATCATCGTCGTCACCTACGCTAGAAGCCGATGAATGTATTCGTTGGTGGAGCAATTTGCTTGATACAAGTGAGGATGAGTTAGGGAAAGATATCCCGTTTTTGGATGATAAAGGGGAGGAAGAGGGATTATGGAGTGGACAAATCAATCCTGCGGGATTAATGGACAATGGGAATGATCATTCTATTCCACCAAATGAATTGGCAGATGATTTCGAATTCGACGAAGAGGTTTGGTAACTATTAGGGTTTGGAAATGGTGAGAATATGCTTTAACATTACGTTTGGTGCCATGAAAAAAATGGATTTGAAACTATAGAAATATGATTTTTAAGTATTTGTAATTGTTTTTAATATCAACTTTGTATATCAACCTCATCCATTTTTTATATTCATTTTTTCAAGCTTAATAAAATATGATATCCTTGAAATTATTTATGGTAAATTCACACATTTTATTATGTACTAGCTATCAATGCACGCGCGATGAATATGCAACATAATGAAAAAAACAACGTAAATAAAAAATTAAAGAATATTAGAAATAAAAAGATACATCGAGAGTAAATAAATTGATAAGCGGTTCCTTGATTTAAATTTTAAATTGGTCCGTCTAGTTAAAACTCCAAATTCCCAATCTCATTTTCTATTTAATCAAACATAGTGCATGTAAGGATTGAACAAATCCATTTATGTAGAGATCCTATATATTCTCTTTTAGGCAATCGTTTTAATTGTCTTCCCTTTAACATAAACCAGTAACCAACGTGTACATGCAGTGGGTGTGAGGAATAATTATCACACAAAAAATCCTATAAAATAGTTTCATTAATCACGACTTAACAAATGAAAAAAAAAATATTTTTCATCATATATAGATATGAATCAGGTTGACCCGTCTCAAGGGTATAGTTCTACAAGACCGTCTTACAAAAAAAAATCTACTAATTTACAATGTTACACAAAAGCTACGTACTATGAGACGGTTCCACGGATCGATTTTATACGATGGATCTCCTATTTGATCCGACTCATGAAAAAATGTATTTTTATCATAAAATTATTACTCTTCATAGTATATTATTATACATATGAGTTGAATTGACGCATCTTGCGAGGAAAAATTACTTTTTTGGTTCTCTATGTTTGTCACTTTGTGATTTCAGTCCTTTATATTTTCAGATTTCAGTTTTAGTCCGTTATCTTTATTTTTTGGCAATTTTAGTACTTTTTTCGATGTGGCGCTGATGTGGCATCAATTCAGTGCTGATGTGAAGCTGACGTGTACAAGCCAACGTAAGCATTTTTTAATAAAAAGGACCGAAATTGCAAAAAATCAGAACATGCAGGACTAAAACTGAAATGTAAAAACATAAAAAACCAAAATCGCAAAGTGACAAACATACATGACTAAATTTGCAATTTTCCCCATCTTGCAAATATAAATTTGTCGGGCAGTAGTACAGAGCACTCGTTCATTTACTAATAATTACCTTGGTTGGTAGAAAACTAAATTTTGGGAATTTCGCTAGGATAGTTAATTTTGAACGAAGGCATCCAATTTTCTAAATCTAATTGGTATATCGGAAGATGTACATATTTTGTATCTAAATATTTCATCCAATATTTTTTTATATATAAAAAAAAAATCATTGATTATGCCACCATCAGATCATCGGGTCGGATTTGTCAGGTGGATTACTCCCTGGCCCGAAACATTAATTCTAGGTACCAAAAATTTTCATTTTTGTCGCTAAAGTCTGAAAACAACTTCAGTTAAAATAATCATATCCCTTTTGAAATGCAAAAATGTTCCGGTAATATTTGCCGATTTATCTTTTGTATTCCTTATATTTGTTTTGAGTAATATTTCTTTAGTTTTTTTTTTTTGTGCAATAGTTGAAGTTCAAATCAGCCCAATCAAAATTTTGAGCCAAAATAGGCTGGAGTGGATTTGGGTTGTGGATTTTAAGTCCAAACATAGCAAGATCCGTCCGCCCAAAGGGGTCTGAAGTCTGAACTCCGCTGCAACATTCATTATTACAATCGTCCAACTTCTCAATTTCTTTTTTTGCATATTGAATCATTATTCAAAAATACAAGGATAAATTTATATATTCACCGATCCCGATCGAATTTATCTTCTTTTTTTTTTTTGGAAAAAAAAATAATTAGGACAAATTTATATATTTTGATACGTAAATAGCAGCTTTATATCTCAAAACGAACCTCCACAATTTTCGAAACACTTGCACGAGTTTTGGACATAAATTTGGATAATTTTTGAAGCAACACTTTTCACTATAGAGTTTTCTACATTATATATATGCAATTATTGTAGTGAGTCAATGTGCGTGGCCAGGACATTTATGTCGTAGTTATTAAATATTGGCAGATTCTGTGATTATCAAAAAAGTTTAATAAATGCAGCAGAGTCCCCAGTCGTCGATATATATATATATTGATGTCCATTTATCGGACAATAAATCTGTGGCAATTAATGTCTGATTTCAATTTTCACTAATGGTGAAAAATGTTTTGAATAGGGCCGTTGTTATTTGGAGACATAACAGTCCTTCGAATCGGCCCCATTTTATTTGGGAGCTCATAATTTTGAAAAAAAAAAACATTATTATATAAAATTGCAAATTGATCCAATATAAATTTATTATTCTTGGTTTTTTTTTATTCATATCACAAAAAGCTATTTTTCCTTTGTCAACTGCCTAGTATAAACTTTTTTATTATTTTTGGGCCTATTGATAAATTTATTTATCTTAGGTCTCTTTATAATTTTTTCCCAATATAAATTATTTTTCATGTGCCCAATATAAACAAAAAACATTTCCTATTCCCTAAATTTATTATATAGTACTAGTGTAATTGAACCAATATAAAAACATATTATTGACTCATAGGGGTTCTGATATTAATGAGGACGATGAATAAAAATATATTTTCGTAGTTGACATTCTTGAAGTTCTCATTACTAAGAGAAACAAAATCGACGATTGATGTAGTGAATTACTTGAAGATTAATATTTTTCAAATGCTCACATTGCTTATAAAATTTTGTTGACTACTATACTTGTTACAGTAGTAAGTGCAAAACAAAGTTTCTCAAATTTAAAGTTCATCAAAACATTTCCTCAATAAACCATGTCATAAGAAAAGATTGAATGAATTGGTTATGTTATTAATTGAGAAAAAATTTACTGAACAATTTGATTAATATGTTAGCTCCAAAATATCAGACGAGTTGTTTTATAGTGATCATTTTGTACATGCTTGATCTTATTATTCAATTATAATAGAAATATTTTGACTATTGCGCATTGTTTAAATCGAAAAATTTGTTATTAGTTTAAAAGAATATGAACGCACATTATGATTTAGGGGTCTCTTTTTAAAGTTAAACTCAGGCCCAAAAATTATTAGGATCGACCCTGGTTTTGAATAATAAGTCTTGAGGATGGATATATATACTTCACAAGAGGACCGTCAGACGTGTTGCGGGCCGGGACAAGACATTTTGTGAGATCCCCACACTCATTTGATTGTTATAACCCAAGACGAAGTCAGGAAATTCAATTAAGATATGCGAAAATAACTTTTGAAATGATTAGTTATAAAAAAACAATACAATTATAGTATTTGATGTATATTTATAAAAGAGTTATCATTATTATATTTGTATTATGTGCATATCACTTTTTTTTTGTTTTACATTAATATAAGAATTTTTATTGAACTGTATCGGAGGTTAAGATGATGGGAGGAGACGGTGTGGACAAATCATTTTTTTTAAAAAAAACTATTATTAAATATTTGAATGATAGCATAATCGAGATGGAGCAAAGCTGAAGGGACGGGGAGCAACAACCATTGGCGGATCCACTAAAGGGCCAGAAAATTTAAGCTAAGCTCCATTATTTAAAATTTTAAAAAAAAATTGAGGTCCAAGCACTATATTTTTCAAACCTAAAAACAGTCAGGTTTTAATTTTTTAAACAAGAAGAGATACGACTTATTCATTAGCTTATAAGCTTCTGACATTGGTTTTGATTTTATCGGTGGCAGTCATTGTAATTTTTAGAATATTTTCTGCTATGAAAATTATTAAAAATCATTTTCGAATGAGAAAAAATATAGTTAAATGAAATATATTTTAATTTTTTATATTGAAAAGGATATATTTCTTAACTTATCGAATGGAGTTATTATTAGAATAACAAATTTCTAAAAATATTATTAAAATAAATTCAGAAAATATTAAGTCTTAGGGGTCAATTAGTTAAATTTGAAATTTTAAAATATTATTTAAATTTCATTATTATATTTTGAATTTTTTATATGAATATATATATATATATATATATATATATATATATATATATATATATTTGTGATATTTGGTTTAGTATCCGACTGTTCTCCCTTAATAAAAAGTGTCAAATGAGCTTGGCCCGTCGGGTTGACTCATTCCACCATACAAAATAGGTGCCTAGGGGGTTGGATTGGTAATTTCACAACTCACCTAGTGAGCCGCCCCATCTAATGGTGGGTTGTGGTGGATTAGTAATGGATCACAAAAATTTTGCACATCAATGTGCACGCAATCAAATCCATGTACTTTTTTTTTTTTTTTTTCACTCTTTTGCCTCACCGACCCATCTTGCTTTGACTTTAGTTGACTAACTTGTCAGACACGTCTATTGGTGCGCTAATATTTAATTCTCGATCTTTTGGTCTGTTTTAATTTCAATCTATCATTGGTGCACCTTTTCATGGAATCATTCTATATATAAAATGATATTGAAACACATTCATACATATATAATAAACATAGAAAAGGTAAGTAGAGGATACGTAAATCGACTAGTCATGACGACATATATCAACTTTGGGTTTTTGATATTTTTATTTAAATATTTTGGGTTAGGATGTTCGTGGGTATACTAATCGAGACGTGTTTGTGTTAGAACAATATATGTCAGTTGGCGAAGAGACCAGCACGTGGCTCCATAATTATTCATTTATTTGAATGCCTGCAGTTGTTGTCCCTTGATTTCAAAATACCAATGTTCTGCCATCAAAAAAAAAAAAAAAAACCCAATGTTCTAATGTATTATTTATGTTATAAAAGGCTTCAAATCATTAAATAATCATAATAAAAATATATGTGTACGTGTGGGAAAGTGTGGACGTATAAAAATCAATAATAATAACAAAAAAAATTATACAATATGTTAAGAGATAAATTGGGGTTTATGTTTTCATGATATTAAATAACCTTTTGGTTATACATTGAAAGAAATTTTAATTTTTTGAGATTCTCAGCCTTAATTATATTGAATATTGTGTGATTTTGCTTTTCAGACAAGTTAGTAGAATGGTAAATATTTTATAATTAATAATTTGAAATCTATAGGATAGATATTTATCGTGTTCAAATATATCTTGATAAGGAATATTATAGATATATATGCTTGTATGATATTATCAAGATATGATTTGATATGGAAATCAGCTTTTCTTGGACTCAAGTCTATAAAAGTGGATTTTCACGCACAATAAAGATAGAGCTTTAGACGTCGACTTCCAGAGCATCAATCGAAGAATTTTAGACACGAAGGTGAAGGTTTCTGAAGACGTTTTGCAATAATCGTTATTGTTTGTACCCGTGTTGCCGTTGGTGTTGAAGACATCTGAGACAACACTGTGGAAATAGTGTTGTTCGAAGATCTTTACCGTCTCTTCAAATTTAGGCTACGAGAGTTGCATTTATTTGTTTTACTTTGATTTATTTAGGATGAAAATTTGATTTCTCAACTTGTTCAAAAATTTAGGATTTATTGACTTTTCGTAAAATCATTAGTATTGCTTTGTAAGACTGATCTTATTTTTTTTAGTGATATTTAGCTCTAAGGCACCCGCACGAGTTTTTATACTCGTGCAAAATTATTTACTTGTGTTATTTATTTACGCTTTAATTTTCGCTGCACTGTGTTGTCTCTGGTGTTGTAACACCAAGTACAACACTGACTGTTTTACATAACAAACTGCGTACATCGCGTTTTTTTACGTGGCATCAGAGCCACCACTTGACTTTACTAAGTGAGTTCCTGATTATTGTTACAGGTTTGTTATGGATACTCCGTACTCCAATGTTGCAATTCGTCCACTAATTTTGGATGGGACAAATTACGGCCCATGGAAACTGAAGATGAGCATATACATACAATCTATTGATTCCAGGACTTAGCAACGTGTTCTTAATGGTTGGTCACCACCAATGAGAGATGAAGAAGGTGGTGGACCCAAACCAAGAGCACAATGGACGACTGATGAAATCTCATACGCTAATTTTAATTCTAAAGCTATTAATTAATACTATTTTTACCTCTATTGATATGAACGTGTTTAATCTGATTTGTACTTGTGTCTCTGCTCAGGATGCTTGGGACAAACTTCAGACTCATTGTGAGGGCTCGACAAGTGTTAAGAAGACAAGGATGCATCTACTAACTTCGAAGTTTGAGAAATTGAGAATGAAGAAAAATGAGACCATCATGAAATACAATACTAGATTGAAGAACCTTACTAATGAAGAATATGTTCTCGGTGATCCTATCTCCAACGAACGACTTGTGTGAAAAGTACTTCGTTCTGTCCCAAAAAAGTTTCACACTAAGATCTGTGCTATAGAAGAATCTAAGGATACGTCTATAATGGGTTTGGATGAGTTAATAAGTTCTCTTCGCACATATGAGATGAAGATGGAAGTAGAAGATGATTATAAAGGTAAGTCTATTGTTTTTCAAGTTTCTAATGATACTTACAATGATTTTTCTGAGATGAAGCAGGAAGTGAAGGAATCTGATTTGGGAGATGATTCAATTACCTTAATCACAAAAAAATTTGGTAATTACCTTAGGTGATGAGAGAAAATAAGAAAAGTGATAAAAGTGCACAACCTTCAAAATTTCCTAGTCTACCTACATCTGAGAAGCCTAAAAAACCAGCTACTACTCGAGGACCACGACCGAAGTATGAGAGTAAGAATCAGTCCTCCAATAAGATTTTTGATAATGTTTAATGCAGGAAATGTAAGGGATATGAGAATTATGCAAATGAATGTGCCAATCGTCTTCGAAAAGGTATGAACACCTCCCTGAGTGATAAGGATTCTGAGGAAGAACGGGAAAAGAGTGAGCAGGTAGACCTTATATCTTTTACTGCTTTGCTGGAAGGTAAGAAAACTCTATGAGGAGTTGTACAGTGATTGGATCAAGAGGAACAGTTAAACACAACTGTCTCTAAAGAGAATGCTGAATTGAAAGATGTTGTGGCTAGACTGAAAGTTCTCATGAGCAAGAAAGACCTGGAATTAGGATTGTTGAATACTAAACTTGAAAAATAAAAAACATTTCTTCCCAGATTTAATTTGAGTTCGAACAAACTTGATTCTCTTTTGACTATGGGCAAAGATGATAAGTTTGGACTTGGTTTTAAAGAAAGTGTTTTTCAGATTGGTGAATTTTCTAAATCACCAGTGTTTGTGAAGGAAGGTAGCAACCCTTTGAACCATCCTTCAGTCGCTTCTCAAGGTAAGAAACCTATTTCTGCGAAAACTATTCCTGTCCCAAAACCAAAATAATGGAAGTGTCCTTTTGTTTGTCATTACTGTCTCAAACCTGGATATATAAGGACATTGTGTTGTAAGCTCAAATGACTATCTTTTGTGGGAGTCTAAGCAAGTGTTGCCTCCCGTGTTACACAACACCAAGCACAACACGGACAAAAAAGGACCCACAGTAAAGAAAATTTGGGTACCAAAGTCTGATGTTAAGTGTTTTGTTATTTATACTTTCTTAAAAGCTAATACTGCAGAAAACTGGTACTTTGATAGTGAAAGCTCCCGGCACATGACAGGTTTGAAAGATCACCTCACGGACTACATTGAATAAGAAGGCGGTAGAGTGACCTATGGAGGTGGTTCAAAAATACACAAATAAATTGTTTAGAACAAATAATAGTAGGCAAAATAATATTCAAAACATGAAAATCAAATCAAGATCCGTCAATCTCTAGAAACAACCAATAATTTTATAATGAAATAATTAAACACATAGACATATTCCAAAATCTCATAATAAATCAAGGCAGATAATAAAAATCACAGATTAGAGTTGATTCTCTGTCCCCAGATGAATGTCCTTTGTCTTGTGATTTGATTATCCCTTGTCGTTCGCTCCCACGTCTTAAATCTGTGTCTCATGCCTACTTGAATGCGTAGTTGTGTGGTTCTATTGTTTGGGTGCCGCTTCTTATTCCCTAGATTCTTGTCAAATTCTGTGTGGCTCTTGTGCGGCGTCAGTGTTATGTTTCTAATCGTGCGGCTCTTTCCACTTTTATTGCTCCTCGAAGCCCGTCAAATAAAAGCCCGACGATCGAGTCTTTTAAATTTCCAAAATTCTGCACTTTCTATCTCGCAGCAGCACCGCTGAAGCGCCAGTTTCGGGCATTGTGGCGCTGATCGTTCATATTATTTTTTTTCCTCTCGAACAGACTAAGAGCCTAGGCGCTTCAGAATGGCGCCTAGGCGCTACCTGTAGCTTCCATTTCACCATCTGCGTAGCCTTCTTGAAAAATTCATAACTTGAGTTCTAGATGTTCGATTGAGCTGAAATTTTGACAGCGGCTTGAAAACATCCTATACTCTAATTTAAACGGTGGAGATCGGATTTAAATGTCTCAAACATTCCCAATAATTTTCTGAAGTTGCTGCTTTGTATTTCATCTTTTTGATTTTTCTTACTACTTTTCTTCCAATCCTTGCATCTCACAAAACAACAATAAATACGCATAATATCCACTCGATACATCATAAAAGTCAAGTTAAATCATATATATATTAAGTGAATAAAATGCACTTATCAGTTTTGCTCTAGTTATGTGTCTTAATTGCCCTAATATGTTTTAACTAAACTAACCTCCTCTACCTCACTTGTGCTCTATGAATTATAGAATCTCAAAGTGTTAAGGTTCATGTTATCCTTGGTGTTGCCAATATGAGGGACAACACCTTCAGGGGAAGACTTACAATTCAGGGGGAGAAGTATTTTAAACTCAAAGGAGTTTGTGTTTATTCTTACTTGTGCTAAGTTTTGTCCAAAAAGCAAAAAGAGGGAGATTGAAAGAAATTTTAATTTCTTGAGATTCTCGGTCTTAACTATATTAAATATTATGTGATTTTTTTTCTAGACAAGTTAGTATATTGGTAAATATTCTATGATTAATTCAAAATCTATAGGATAGATATTTACCGTGTTCAAATATATCTTGATAAGGAATATTATAGATATATATTTTTGTATGATATTATCAAGATATGATTTGATATGATAGAGTTTTATTCCTATTATAATTGTTTCATTATTCTTGTATGACTCTATTTATGAAAATCATTTTTTCTTGGACTAAAGTCTATAAAAGAGGATTTTCACGCACAAGAAATATAGAGCTTTAGACGTCGACTTCCAGAGCATCAATCGAAGAATTGCAGACACAAAGTTGAAGGTTTCTAAAGACGTTTTGCACTCATCGTTGTTGCTTCTCCCCGTGTTGTTGTTGGTATTGAAGACATCTGAGATAACACTGTGGGAATAGTTTTGTTCGCATATCTTTACTGTCTCTTCAAATTTAGGCTATGAGAGTTGCATCTATTTGTTTTACTCTAATTTATTTAGGATGCAAATTTGATTGAGAAATTTAGGATTTATTGACTTTTTGTAAATCACTAGTATTGCTTTATAAGACCGATCTTACTTTTTCTAGTGATATTTAGCCCTAAGACACCACACGAGTTTTTATACTCGTGCAAAATTATTTACTTGTGTTATTTATTTATGCTTTAATTTTTGTTGCATTGTGTTGTCTCTGGTGTTGTAACACCAAGTACAACATTGACTGCTTTACATAACAAAATGTTTACATCACGTTTTTTTATACATATTTCTTCATCCGGCCAACTCTAGGGTAACAGGACATAGGTTATCTGATATAATATAGGATATAATATAGGATGATTGATAGTCGTGTTTTGTTTGCATATTTTGATGTTATTTTGTTAGTAGTTTGCATGCATTTATTTGTGTTTGTTCATGTTTTATCTTAGTTTTGTCTTTTGCATGCATTTATTTTCATAACATACTCCCGGGTTTAATGTGTAGGAGATTTTAAGTTGAAAAGCAAGAGGACAGTTTTGGTCATGTTTTCCATGCGCTCGAGCAGAGGAGTTGGTGAGATCGAGCGCCGAAGTTGAATTATGAAGGCAGAGAGTTGGCGTAACATAGCGCGCTCGATCGGACGAACTCATGCGATCGAGCGCGCGCAAGGAATTTTGGGCAGTGAATCGTGTAAAATAGTGCGCTCGATCGTGCGTACTTATGCGATCGAGCGCGCTCGTCTGTCGGGAAAAAAATAGTAATTTTGGAAACTTTGTTATTTTATTCTCTAGCCTTTATTAGACTCTTAATTCCGATTTTGGAGGATTATTATAAGACTTTTGGGTGATTTCTTTGGAGGCTAGGTTTTATTCTTGAATTTCTATCTCTAGTTTTCTTCTTTTCTTTGAATTTTTATGAATTTGGTGATGAATCGTTGTAGCTAAACCTTTTAATACTTGGTTGAGGGAGACGAAACCTTGATATATTTTATTCATGAGATTTGATTCGTAGTGTTTAATCTTTATTAAGTATCAATTTTTTATCTATATTATTTCATGTTTGTATGCGAGATTTTAGGATTGACCATCTTAGGATTTTGTTTTGCAAGCGATAGCTAAATTAGAATTCAAATCCGTAATTGTTTAAACAATCTAATTTGCGAAGCAACTACGTTTGATATTTTCTGCTGTTGAATTTATTAAATTGTAGGATCAATTATTGACTAGGCTAAATACAACTGCTGGTGTTTGTGTTGTCTAGGTTCGTCAGTTTTACTAGTTTAAATGCTACCGTGGATTTAAATCTAGATTGTTGTTATCGGGTTAATTCATTGGTAAGGGTTAATTTAGAATGCTGTTTTCTAATTAACTAAAATTACGGTGAAACGGAAATTGAATTTTCAATGACGAATATTTAATAAGATCAATTATTTTTAGAGAGTCGATGATTGAATGAATGAATATCAAGGGTGTAGTCGACCGATACCAAGTCTTGTCTCTTATTGATTTCTCCAAGTTTATTATTCAATCTTGCATGTTAGTGAATTTTAATTGTTTAAAATTTTCAGTAGTTAATCTCAACCTCAAAACCCCCCATTTTATTTATTTAGAACGCATTAAATTTATCTTTTCTCGTGGGAACGATCCCTACTCACACTACTGCATTATTTGTTTATCTGAGTGAGTCGGGTAATTTGGGCGTGACACGATTAAGCGCTACCAAATTTTGGCGCCGTTGCCGGGGATCGGTGTTAATTTATTGTGTTCTTAGTTTATTTTATTTTATTTTATTATTCCTCTTAATGCTACTCTGGTTTGTTCATGCTTTCAGGTGAATATTCTGAAGAAGAAGAATTTTTATACGACCCAGAGATAGAAAGAACCTTGCTTAAGCGACGGAGAGAAGCTCGTAGGAGGCAAGAAGAGGACGAAATTAAGACTGAAATTTCTGAGGAAGATATGGCGGCGAATGCGAACTTGAGTTTGAGACAACTTGGCACTCCTGATCTCACTCAGCATCCTTTATGCATTACTTTTCCTACTCTAGAAAATAATGCTAATTTTGAATTAAAATCTGGACTGATACATCTATTTCCTGCTTTTCATGGTCTTGCAGGTGAGGATCCGCACAAGCACTTGATGGAATTCCATGTCGTATGCACCAGCATGAAACCACATGGAGTGACAGAGGAGCATATCTAACTCAAAGCCTTTCCTTTCTCTTTGAAGAGCGCTGCAAAGGATTGGATATACTACCTACCTTCTGGATCCATCACCACTTGGACGGCACAGAAGAGAATTTTCTTAGAGAAATATTTTCCAGCTTCAAGAGCGGCAAACATCAGAAAGGAAATTTATGGCATCAAGCAGCAGATGGGAGAGTCACTGCATGAGTATTGGGAGCGTTTCAAGAAACTATGCGCCAGCTGCCCGCAGCACCAGATAAGTGAACATTTATTAATTCAATACTGCTATGAAGGGTTGTTGTCTTATGACAGGAGCATGGTGGATGCGGCCAGTGGTGGAGTTTTCGTCGATAAAACTCCAGTACAAGCAAGGAATCTAATCGAGAGTATGTCTGCCAATTCTCAGCAATTTGGCACCAACAGAAGTGATCCTGCGCCAAGAAAGAATAATGAGGTAAATGTTTCTTCCCTTGAACAGCAACTGATTGATCTGACATCTCTTGTGTGTCAAATGGCTGTAGGGAATGGACAAAATATGAAGGTTTGTGGAATTTGCACTGCAAGGGGACATGCGACTGACATGTGTCCCACACTTCAAGAGGGATCGGCTGAGCAAGTCAATGCAGCAGGAGGATTTACCGGACCGCCACAATGGAAGTATGATCCATACTCCAACACATACAATCGTGGTTGGAAGGATCATCCAAACTTGAGATATGGGAACCCGCAAGCAACTCAAGCACCACCGCACAATCAAGCATATAGGCCAACTAATACTGCCGCTTTTCAATAGGAAACTCGAGCAAGTATCCAACAGTTGAACACTCAAATGGGGTAGTTGGCAACCATAGTGAACAGGTTGGAGGCACTGAGTGCGATTACCTTGAGGGGTGGAAAGGAGTTGAAGGTTAATGAAAAAGTGGTGAAAGAACCAGTACAGAACAAAGATGAGTAGGAATCCAAGGTAGAGGAGGACGACACAATTCAGGAAGCACCTAGAGGTAAGTTCCCTCCTTTTTCTGAGTATAAACCTGTAGCCTTTTTTCCCTTAGCATTGAAAGAGTTTAGAAAAGATGATGGAATTAAGGGGTTGTATGAAGTGTTTCGTATATGTGAGGTAAATATTCCTTTGTTAGATGCTATCAAACAAGTACCTCACTATGCTAAATTTTTAAAAGAGTTGTGTACTGTGAAGAGAAAACAAAAGTTGAAGGGTTGTAAGAGAGTTGAATTGGGAGAACAGGTCTCTGCCGTCATTCAAAGAAAGGTACCTACAAAATGCAAGGACCCAGGTATGTTCTCGATTCCATGTAAAATAGGAGATAGTTAGCTTGATACGGCCATGCTAGATTTAGGAGCATCTATTAATGTCATGTCATACTCTGTTTATGCTTCCTTAAATCTTGGGCCTTTGACTGAAACTGCAATTGTTGTTCAAATGGCTGATAAATCTACTATTTATCCTAGGGGTTTGTTAGAAGATGTTCTTGTGCAAGTTGGTAATTTGGTTTTTCCTGCTGATTTCTATGTGCTTGATATGAAAAATAATGATTTGAATAGTCCAATTTTGCTAGGAAGACCATTTTTGAAAACGTCAAAGTCTGTTATAGATGTGAATAATGGTACTTTCATTATGGAGTTTGATAGGGAGATTGTTAAGTTTCATATTTTTGATACCCTGCAAATTTCTGATTGTGAAAGTGTTGTTAA
Organism: Henckelia pumila; assembly: GCF_033568475.1. Lineage (NCBI taxonomy): Eukaryota > Viridiplantae > Streptophyta > Magnoliopsida > Lamiales > Gesneriaceae > Henckelia > Henckelia pumila. Next base: position 6,119,651 of record NC_133121.1, on the reverse strand, counting down.
TAATCTTGATGTCATGAATCACTTGTTGCAAGAACACAAGAAGTTTGTCATTGAGGATAAAGTTAAGGAGATTTTTGTACGACCTGCTGAGAATTCTAATGCTAAAAATTTTCCTTCTGATTTGCAGGCATCTAAAGTTGAACCGAAACTGCCTCCGGATCGATCAAAAGTAATCTCCCAGAAATCAAAGCAGAGGAAGCAAAGAACAGACATTACTGAAAAACTGCGCAAGTGGGTGAAGTGGTTAAGAAAACTAGATTTGAACCACCATGAAGAAAAGAAGTATGCAGTCGAGCTATAGACTGACTGTAAATTTAGCGCTGACTGGGAGGCAACCCAGTGTTCTTTTCTTTTCGTTAGTTTTTCTCTTTCATTTTGTTTTTGGCTTTTTATTTTTGTTGTTTTTAGTTTCCCGAATGCCCCACCTCCGCAGACAAAGTTCCAATATGATTCTTCCGTGATGCTGTCAGACGTTGAAGAGGACAGTGCCAACACTTAAACCAGGGGAGTTTCGTTTTACATTTTTTGCATTGCATTGTGTTGAGTTGTTTGTTTGTGTTTTGTGTTTTGACGCATTGAGGGCAATGCTTCATTTAAGTGTGGGAGGATGTATTCATATTGTTGCATTTGTTTTGTTTTGTTATTGTATTGAGTTTGGCGATTTGTTGTGTCGTTATTCGTTTGTGTCGTATGCATAAGTAGGATGATGATTTTTAGCCTATGATGAGATAGTTGAAAAAAAAAATGAAATTTTTGAAAATTTTTAACTCTTGATTGGATTTGAGAAACCGTAGGTTGTTTGTTGAATATTCCAAACACGCATGTTGAACCAGTAAAGTGTAGCGATGTATTAGATATTGTGGAGGTCTGTTGGACCATTGCACGACAATAAGTGTTTGTGGAACATGATAGTTCTTGAATTTTGACGATTTCTTTGATGTGGAATATACTTTCTTGGGCGCACCTAAAATTTTTGGTTTTTAAGAAGAAAATTAATTTTTGGAAACCAATTAATTCCATCCGGGTTGCGAGCGAGATGTTTGAAATTCTATTCATCTTGTTTGTGGCTAAGTATGCGGATTACATGGGGTTAATCTTTTGAGAAAAAAATATATAATATTTTGATTCCATCCGGGCTTGGAATGTGAATGAAATTCTATTAATTATTTCATAGCTAAGTTTTCGGACCTAATGGGATTGTAGTTCCATCCGGGCTATAGACGAGGGGATTGAAATACGAATCCTATCTAGTTATAGCTAAGTATGCGGGTAATTATTGGGAATTTTAAAATGTTGGGTGCAAAATCCAACGGTGCGTAATTATTCTTAAGGAAGTTGTGTTGTGTTGGAGGATTGTTGAGAGGAGAGTTCTGGATTGTGAGGCTTACACTGAATTGTTATAGGTCGGCGAACAGTCTTGAAGCTTTGTCTTTTGAAGTTGCATGTAACTGCGGAAACATGACACACACACACGTTCGCATTCGACTGAAGGTGTATCATTGATGATTGAGAGTTACTTTGAACTTGTTTTTAGTGAAGTGGTTTTCTCTGAGGCTAGTTTAAGCATGATCGTCCTTGCTTATGTGTTTGTTGTTGTTTGCATATTTTTTTTTGCATAACTTGCTCGAGGGCGAGCAAAGGTTTAGTGTGGGGGTATTTGATAGTCGTGTTTTGTTTGCATATTTTGATGTTATTTTGTTAGTAGTTTGCATGCATTTATTTCTGTTTGTTCATGTTTTATCTTAGTTTTGTCTTTTGCATGCATTTATTTTCATAACATACTTCCGAATTTAATGTGTAGGAGATTTTAAGTTGAAAAGCAAGAGGACAGTTTTGGCCATGTTTTCCATGCGCTCGAGCGGAGGAGTTGGTGAGATCGAGCGCCGAAGTTGAATTATGAAGGCAGAGAGTTGGCGTAACATAGCGCGCTCATCGGACGAACTCACGCGATCGAGCGCGCGCAAGAAATTTTGGGCAGTGAATCGTGTAAAATAGTGCGCTCGATCGTGCGTACTTATGCGATCGAGCGCGCTCGTCTGTCGGGAAAAAAATAGTAATTTTGAAAACTTTTTTATTTTATTCTCTAGCCTTTATTAGACTCTTAATTCCGATTTTGGAGGATTATTATCAGACTTTTGGGAGATTTCTTTGGAGGCTAGTTTTTATTCTTGAATTTCTATCTCTAGTTTTTTTCTTTTCTTTGAATTTTTATGAATTTGGTGATGAATCATTGTAGCTAAACCTTTTAATACTTGGTTGAGGAAGACGAAACCTTGATATATTTTATTCATGGGATTTGACTCGTAGTGTTTAATCTTTATTAAGTATCAATTTTTTATCTATATTATTTCATGTTTGTATGCGAGATTTTAGGATTGGCCATCTTAGGATTTTGTTTTGCAAGCGATAGCTAAATTAGAATTCAAATCCGTAATTGTTTGAACAATCTAATTTGCGAAGCAACTATGCTTGATATTTTCTGCTGTTGAATTTATTAAATTGTAGGATCAATTATTGACTAGACTAAATACAACCGCTGGTGTTTGTGTTGTCTAGGTTCGTCAGTTTTACTAGTTTAAATGCTACCGTGGATTTAAATCTAGATTGCTGTTATCGGGTTAATTCATTGGTAAGAGTTAATTTAGAATGCTGTTTTTTAATTAACTAAAATTACGGTGAAACAGGAATTGAATTTTCAATGACGAATATTTAATAAGATCAATTATTTTTAGAGAGTCGATGATTGAATGAATGAATATCAAGGGTGTAGTCGACCGATACCAAGTCTTGTCTCTTATTGATTTCTCCAAGTTTATTATTCAATCTTGCATGTTAGTGAATTTTAATTGTTTAAAATTTTCAGTAGTTAATCTCAACCTCAAAACCCCCATTTTATTTATTTAGAACGCATTAAATTTACCTTTCCTCGTGGGAACGATCCCTACTCACACTACTGCATTATTTGTTTATCTGAGTGAGTCGGGTAATTTGGGCGTGACACGATTAAGCGCTACCAATGATATAGGGAAATTAAGGGAAAATTATTTTTTTGGTCTTGTATGTTTGCCACATTGCAATTTCAGTCATTTATAATTTCAGATTTCAGTTTTAGTCCGCTATCTTTAATTTTTTGACAATTTTAGTCCTTTTTTTCGACGTGGCGCTGACGTGACATCAATTCAGTGCTGATGTAGAACTGACGTGTGCAGTGCCACGTAAGCATTTTCGAATAAAAAGGACCAAAATTGCCAAAAATCAGAACATGCAGGACTAAAACTGAAATATAAAAACATAGATGACCAAAATCGCAAAGTGACAAACATACATGACCAAATTTGCAGTTTTCCCGAAAATTAATTATTCTAACCTATTTCAAAGTAATATTTTTAAAAATGGACTTCTTTACTAAATATTTTGTATTATGTTTTATATAATTTAAAAATTATATAGTACCTTTTTCTATGTGTTTCACAAACCCATTTAACCTTGGTTTGATTTTATTTAATTTATATTACGTCAATTTTTTAAATAATACTTGTTTATATCAGTAAACATATTTAATAAAATTTTGTGAAAATATTATACTCTAATTCATAAATCGAATCTTTATCTGTATGAATTATTTTATTCCAAAACACATAAATGCTATAATCTTGATAACATAAAAATAAAAAAAAAATCACTCATATATAGTCTTACACATCCAATAAGTCGCACAAAAGTCCACCTATTTCCACATTAAAAAAATTCATAATTAAAAAATATTATAAATAATGGGAGGAATCATAAAAATAATTAAGTCAAATATAAAATATTAAAAAAAATCTAAATCAAAGCAATTATTTCGGAGTCGGAGACAATGCATTCAACGATGTGACATGGGAACAAATTATTAAATTAATGTATTTACAATAATATAAACATAAATTAATTATTATTTGTGAAAAAAATTTAAGTTGAAAAAATATAATGAAATTCATATTGATTCGAAGAAATATGATCGGCGTGTCCAAAAATCATTTCATACGAAATTAATTGAGAAAATGTTGAAATGGAGAAATTGATGGTGAATAGAGAAAAAAACATGTATAAAGGATATCTTTGTAACTTGAAATAATAAAAATATTGTTTTGATAAACTAACTTATTGGAGGCTAAAATATAGTAATTTGGTAGAGGCTATTTAAGAAAATCCCCAGATATAATATATTGAGATATTATCCAACCGAATATGTATTACGTTCAGCTGGACAGATTCTGTATCTTCAATTTTTAACATTCATATTAGACAACTAGATGCGGATATTTTTTGTTTCCTACTAATTAATAGACACATGACACTCTCTGCAAAATTATTGGTTATATCCGATCCATTACAGGTTGTGTGTCGTTGAAGAAAATGTTAGCATTGAAACGAACATCTATAAAACAATCAAAGCTTAATTGCACCAAATATATCCCTCTCTTTCTCGATCTTGATCTTTTGCACACTCAAAATTCGTTCAAGATATTGAAGTTTTTCACGATAAATAATTTTCAAACTGTTTGAACACGTTGAATGGCTATTTATCATATTATTGAGGATTAAATTTGAAAGGAATATTTTATTCCTTAAAATTCTCAAGTTTTTGAAAAGATTTTATTTAATATCTTTCGTCTTTCTTGGATATGAAATAATAAGTTATTTATTTTCTTAAATAAGTTGATTTGAGATATTGATAAACTTAATAGAATATATATCATATCATGACTAATATATATATTTTTTTAATTGTATAGATTTGATATGATCAAATCAAAAGAATCCTACACCTACAAGGAAACAATTTGAAGAAGGATCTTGTGCTACTTAAGGAGATGGATGTGCAACAAAGGAAGAGACCGAGAACAGAGAAAGAGACCGTGTGAGTTTATTCTAAGAGCTTCACGTACGTACTTGAGAGAATTCTGAAGATCTTTCTGAAGCTTGTATCGGTCATCATAGCTTGATGCTTTGAAGAACTCTTGGAGATCAAAGATCAAAGAGTATTTCGTCTCTACAAGTTTTGACATCAAGATTTTTCTCCTTACTTCGTTTTCTTTATTCTATTTCATATAAAATTTTTAGGAGAACTTTTACTCTTTATTTTCTCATATGGTTTGAGAAATTGATTTTTACAATGATCACTAGTTTTAGGGTTTGCAAAACTTTTTGAATTATTTTCTAGTGAAGTTTTGCCCTGAGGCGCTATAAGTGAAAAAAAAAACTTAAAGTATGTGTTAAAATTTTTGCAAAATATTTTTTAAAAAGTGTTCTCCAAGTATAGTTTCTAAAAAAAAATACCTAAGAGGTGTTTTTAGATGTTTTTGAGAATTGAACTATGGTAGACAAAGATGAACAACATTACTTTTCAAATATTAAAATATTTTTTATAAAATAGTTGTCCAAACATATACTTATTCTTAAAAAACCTTTTATAACATTTATAAAAAAAAATTAAATTTTTTTAAAAAAACGTTTTATAAGTATACTTTTATAAAAAAACGTTTTATCTCCCCTACGAACACATATATGATTTTTAGGGTCGGATCGGGTAGGGACCCGTCCCATAACTCTCCTATCTAAATAGATACTCGTGTTGTGATACAATGAACTTTTGATTACAGGCTTGGAACCTAAGTCCTACTAGACTCGAACTAGCTTAGAGGTGCGTAAATATTAAATGAGATTGTCGACGAGTATACATGATTATATGCTGCATTTATTTGACATTATTATGTGTCATGATGTATGTTTTATTGCTTTCCATACACATACACGTTGAGTCTATATCTTGTTATACCCTGATTATAGAGCCGCTCAGCTCTATACTTGTATATAGTCTAGCATTGGGAGTACCGCGACGGCGGGGACAGATATGTCTGATTACTCCGATGATTTAGATGAGTGTGGTTGTACCCAGAGGTTTGACCCGAGCGGTTACAATACTCATTGGTGCCAGTACTGAGCATGAATTATCAGATGACCCGTTACCAGTCATCACAATTGCATGCATCATATTTATATTTCTACTCATGTTTATGTAACACCTAGTTATTATCTTGGATGCCTCATTCCATGGGGCAGGTCGCAGGATGAACGGAGCATGGAGTTCGAGACAGGACTAGGGAGCAGGAGTTAGCGGTGGAATTTTGATACAACAGGATTCGATATAGCTGTATAATTTTATATGACAGTTTAATTCAGTTATTTCGATATGGTTGTATCACTACTAAGTTAAAGCTTTGAATAGTTGTACTAAGTTGTTATGTAAATTATGGGTTATATTTTCGCACGTTTTACTCTGTTAAGTGATTTAATGCAGGGTCACTATTCTCGCTCCGGTAAGAATTAGGAAGCTATTTTTCTCCCGATCTCGTACCCGAAATTTTTCGAGACTCGATTATTCGAGATCTAGAATGTTCGCGATCCAATTCGAGTAGGGAGGAATATCCCGATAATTTTTTTCATGTTCAAAATTTTGTCCAAAATTTTTTTTATTGTTTTTTAAATACTATTTAGAATTTTATTTGCGTGAAGAAAAAATAAATATTCAATTATAAACATATACTATTAAAATATTAAAAATAACAGTTCATGATTTTTTCAAAAATCAAAAAAAAATTGTTGCTATTTAAAAAAAAAACTATTTAGAAACTTTATTTTTATAAGAAAAATAATTTCAACTAGAAACATATAAGTGCATGATCATTGGATATGTCTGATGATTATAAATTAAAATAAAAGTGCTGTACGTAATAACTAAAATTAGGAATTTTTTTCACAGAATGTGTTCATGCACAATCCAATTTCACATCAAAATTTGTAATTAACATATGAAAATCATTTATTTTCACTTCATTTTCGAAAAAGAATATCAACTGTGCACTAGATAACTATTATTGATAAACTGTTTTGGATACTAAATACATTCAAATTACGGGTTAACATATAATTTTGGTTAAACATAGATGAAGGACAAATTGCATATGTTATTTTGCATATTTTTATAATAAAAGAATTATAAATATAAATTAATCAAATTATTAATAATTTTAAAAAAATATATATATATGAAAAAATAAAATTAATTTCGTGATTCTATTATTCAATCATTTCAACAATACATAATTATGTAAAACAAGTCCACAATTAATTTTTGTATAGGATGAAACCCAATAAACATATAGCCCAATACAAGGGCGGAGCCAGGATTGAAAAATACCTGGGGCTGGCTCCGCCCCGTGTTATACAATATTTATATGTATGAAAAGTAAGTTAAAATCGAACCGCACTTTTTAAAATTGAATTAATTTTCTTTCAATAAAACGAATCAATTGAACTTTACTATGAACACAAAAAAAAAATATTATTTCGATCAGTAATAAAATTCAACGATCTCAATTTTTTAGAATTTTTTTAAAAAAAATCAAGTTCTACTTCTAAAATTATGGTTAAAAATTGAATTATATAAATTTAAATTATTTATTAAAAAATATATTTTCAAATCTAGTTCTATTGTCCAATAAAATTTTATTAGAAAATTTAACAATAATATTTTTTATAAATATTAGGTTTGTTCAGTAAACAAAACTATTACGTTAAAAGCCGAAACCAAAGCGACCTAACCAATATTTTTAAAATCTAAAACCGAAATTCGGAATAAACTGAACTGAACTGATTTTTCATATGAATTTAACTCGGTAGGTTATTTTGATTGAAATTAATATTTTCTGTTCATCTAGACTGTAATTGATGTCTGCCCCAGATATGTCGATATATGCTCTTTCGATTTAAAAATAACTTTTAAAATTTTATTTTTTTATTTTTTGAAATATCTAGCTAGAAAATTTCAATCATAACAAAAATTTACAACAAACAGTCTTTTTCAAATCTCATAATTATTGAATTTTCAGTTTTTCTAATTAAAAAAATCGTAATGCAAGCTCAATAATAATTGCAAACTCAATAAGAGCTCAAATATTTCAATTTTCAATCAATTGATTATTTTTTCTAAATTTAGAAACAATAGTTTTTAGGGTAAAAATTCAAACTTGAAAATTTATATGTATCATAAATCAATATTATCGCAACTAAATATTCGACAAAATTTTAGAATTTTCGAATTTATCTCAAATCACATAATTTTAAAAACTACTACAATAAATCAACCACAAAAATATAATTGATTATTCTATTTTTAATTTTTTTAAATGGGGCTGAATTTTTTTTTAAAAAAAAATCTAGAACTACTAAAACAATATATTTTTTATTTATTTGGATTAATTTTATAAAACTGAGAAACATAATATATGTAATGTCGATCTCAATTTTTTCGTGCAATATTTGATATTTAATTTTTTCTTCTCTTCTTTTCATCTTGTTTAAAGGCTACAAAATAAAAGGTGTTCTTTTATTTTATTTTTTTTACTCTCTTGAAAGATATTAAATTTTTGTGAGACATTTTTTTAAAAAAAATCCATTGTCATTAATGTTTTATTACGAGTTTTTTAAAATAACTTTCTTTGTTTCATTTATTTCTAACATGTACTCGAGACGATTCTTAGTATTTTGAAATATATTGATTTTTTTATTTTTTAAATGTGTAATTATATTATAAATATAGTCATAATTATGCTTCATAATATAATGAAAGGTGAAATTATTAATGATTGTTTGCTGGTGTATATTGAGAATCAAATTTTCGAAAAGTTAATATAGTTCACTTGTAGTTGTAGACGATATTCGTGATTTGCAAAGAGAATATTTAAATTCTAATAGATTCGAGAAATAATGATATATTTATATTTTTTTATGATGAATGTTGATGTAATATTTGATATTAATATAATATATTTAAAATTTTATTGTTATATATAATAAATATTTTATTTTTCTCGAGTTTGATATTGGCCCTGGGGCTGTAAACGAGCCGAACCGAGCCGAACTATAACAAAATTTCAGTATTCGAGTTCGACCTCGAGTTCGAATTGAGATATTCGAAGTTCGGTTCGAAGCTCGAATTTTTTTTAATTTTCGGCTCGAGTTTGATTCGATAGAGAGTTCGAGTTCGATTCGAAAATAATGAGCCAGCTCGCGAACTTTCGATAAATTTATTATATTTTATATAATATAATATATAAATATAAATATATATATATATTAAATAAAGGCTCGCGAGCTTTCGGACAATATATTTTCTGCTCAAGTTCGGCTCGACTAATAGTTCGAACATGTTCGAGTTCGGCTCGAGTTTGAAAAATTCGAATCCGAATCGAATATTTTTTCGAGCCGGATCGAAAAGTTCGCGTGCCGGCTTGGTTCGTTTACAGCCCTAATTGGCCCCCCATAGTATCTACTTCTGGCTCCGCCCCTGCTATTAATAAAATTATTGAAAATATTACTTCGGATTGGGTCGGATCGGAAATCCCGTCGGGAAGATAATTTATTCTCGATCTTTCTCTTGATATTATTCGAGAAGAGAAAAATCCCAAAAATTTGAGTCGAAAAAACGTCGAGTCGGATTTTTTATGTACCACAATATGATGGGATTCGGGAAGGGTCGGTTTTTATTAAAAAAAAGATTTCCAGACATAATGGTTCTAACACAACATTTGGAGGCACGGTGCATGGCTTAAATCCGCACATGTGAATCATGTGGTGAAGGAGTAATGTAAGGGTGCAAACGAACCGAATCGAGCCGAATAATGGTAAAATTTTAAGGCTCAAATTCGGCTCGATAAGTTCGAGCTCGATTCGAAGTTCGATAATTTCAAATATTTTGGCTCGAGCTCGACTCGAAATGAAGTTCGAGTTCGGCTCGAAATATTCGAACCTATATCGTGAACTATTCGGATATTATGGTTCGAAAAGCTCGAAATGTTCGAAAAAAGTTCGAAATGTATATATATTTATTATATAATTATATTATATTAATTAAATATTAAGGTTCGCGAATTATTCGTGAACTATCGAACAATATAATTTTGGCTCGAGCTCGGGCTCGAAAAAAAGTTCGAACATGTTCGAATTCGGCTCGAGTTCGATAAACTCGAATACGAATCAAATATTTATCGAGCATGCTCGTAAAGCTCATAAACAGGTTCAGTTCATTTGCCCCCTAGAGTAATGGAATGCTGGCAGGTCGTGAAATGATTGATACCTAAAGTTGATATTTTCACGTTAAATGATCCGACATATATTAATCCATACAAACTAAAAAAACATCTGCCATGTGTTTTGAAAAAATATTTAAAAACTAAATTAAAAATAAAATGTCGAATACTTATGTCTTATAATAAAATAAAATGTTTTGTTTTGTTTTTTTAACAAATTATGTATCGGGTTGAATTTGTTCTTTTATTTGATTTTTTTAATAATATTTTTGTGGACATTTTAAAATCATAATATTTTGGAAAAAATATAATATATATCTATATATATATATATATAAAGTTTGAAATATTAAATCAAAATAATGATAGTATACAATAATGATATATATATGGATGGAAAAATTGTATTTTTTGTGGTATATGTTTATTTATTTGTTTATTTTTGTGATTTTATTCGTCTAATTGTTAAATTTATTGCAATTTTATTTTTTTTCAGCATCGCATTAACGTGTAACAAATGTGATGTTGACATGTGTAGTATATATTAAAATTTCGTTAACAAATAACTAAAATTGTTCAAAATCAGAAGATATGTGAATAAGATTGAAATTTAATAACATATAAAAGCAAATCACAAAGAAACAAAGATATTAGACAAAAAAAAAATTAGTTTACCTGTTTCAATTTGCAAGTTTTTAAATATTTAAACTGTACAAATGATATTACTTAAATCCCAACCTTTGGTCTCTAGCCTTTTAACTCGAAAGGCATACCATACTCCACGAAGACTTAATTAGAGACGTGAGGGGAAAACAATCAAATTATTGTCACCATATATATATAGCGACTTTACTCTTGTTGTTTCTAAGTTTGGGACATAATTTATAATTGAGCAATGCTATATGTACAACCAAATTTGTATATCAATTTGTACAACACAACAAATTCAATAAAAAAATTTCATTTATCAAAATCTCATGATAAATTGAATGTAAAATATCGCGATATAATAGCAAAATCTCACGATATATTTGTTGTAAATATCGTTGTACACGATATATGTTGTACGTCTAGCATTATTCTTTATAATTACCATTGCTAATTTTATTGACGTGATTTTGAGTTTTACCACTGATCATATATAGCAAGATTGATCTACTTATTATGTTATTTCTATTCGTATTATAAATGTTCTATATTTGAAAATTTTAGATTTTTCCAATAGCTACGATTTACTTGACACAAGTTTAATTCTAAAAGAAGAAATAGTTAATTACATATCATCAATCAAATACAAACAAAGAAATACTTAATCGATCGTTCGAATTCTTTTTCTTTATTTTTTTCATATTTAATCATTATTCACAAATACAAGGATAAATTTAATTTATATATATATTCAACTCACAAATCCGATTTTTTCTTTTAGAAGAATCGGATTTTTTTTTAGTAAAAAAAAATGAAACTAACATGCAAGGATAAATTTAATTTATACATTTGGATGTGTAAATAGCAGCGTTTATCAAACCCAACCTCCACAATTTTGGGTTTAATTTAATTTAAATTAAATTAATAGTATTATCTTAATAGAAGATCTAGTATAATTCTAACACGCGTTTTGGACATAAATTTAGATGAAATTTGAATTAACACTCTGCATTAAAAGAAATTAATGAGTATTGTGGGACATTAATTGTACGTGGCTAGGCCAGTTATATGGTATTTAAATAATAAATATTGGCAGATTCTGTGATTCTCAGATGACAATAAATTTAAATAACTACAAAATATTAAAAGCTGATGTTTGTGAGAATAGGTTAATGGGATACTACTCTTTGGATATTATCTAAATCATTAATTCAAGGGTCTATATTTCAATACATATGCATAACTAATATTATAATGTAAACATGACAAATCATGAATTGTTAGTGTTGGGTTGTGAAACACAAGAATCTTGATTTTGATGATAACAAAACTTGTTATTGTGTTTCTAACATATTTAATCAAGTGTTGTAGAGAGTAGATCAAAGATGGAAATGTTTGAGCTGGAAATCAAATAACTTAATCTGATGCAGTTTAGTAAATTGATCATATCTCACAGCTCGGTGATCCAAAGGACTTAAGGCTAAAACTTTTGGAAAGCTTACTCAAATATCTACAAGTCATATCTCAGGCCAGATAAGTTAATTCGGATGTTATCAAGGCGAAATGGTGGTCGCAACATCGAGCTGGATGCAAATCAGATCAAAGCTACAGCAACCAGATCAAACAGACCAGTCCTGGTATTTTGGCCATAACTTACAGCTCGCTTATCCAAACGGAATGATTCAGTATGCGTTACAAATCTAAGACAATGATCTACAAATCATCTTCACGAAGCTCAATCTAAATCGGAGTGTAAGAAGCAGATAAAGCAGGATGAAGTTTCGAGATCTGCACAGAAATTCTGCAGAACAGAATTTCTGACACAGCTTAGTATTTCGAGTATATCTCTCACATAGAAACTCGAAATCGAGCGATTCTTGATTCCGTGGAAAGCTAAAAGAAAGGGCTAAAACTTTTATGTTTATCATCTTGCCCCGAAATCAGTGAATCAAGAGCTATAAGCAAGTGAAAAGATCAGATTGAATCATAAACGAATCAGATCAATTGAAATGATGAAGATCAACTGAGAGACTAGATCAACTATGAACCAGAACAGATCAAAGATCGACCAGATCAAAGTCGGACCAGACCAAATCAAAGCTTGACCAGATCAGATGAGTTTGACCAGATCGAATCGGTCAAACCAGCCCGATGAACAGTAAATTCAGCTCAAACTCAAAAAAGTGTCAGCTACTCAAATATGACCGTTGCAACTTCAGAAAGTGTCCAGAAACATCCCAAACGGTCATATTATTGAATCTAACGTTCAAATAATTCTTGGAGCTTATAAATACAACACTTTGAAGATTAAACAAAAGCTTGGGCATGAGATTCAAAGCGTGGGCAGCCTACATGAAGAAAACAAGCTAGAATGAGAGCAAGCCCAAGGTGTGAGGAAGAAGAAGAAGAAGAGATGAGTTTTTCCAACGTTAAATCCTCTACACCAAACCCACTTTATAGAACACTCTTCCATGTTCAATATCTTTGTATATGAGTTGAAGAGAGCTCACTCACACACATACGAGAGACATGCTTTGCAAGATTAGTTGAGTGAGAGTCTTAGCACAAAGACGTTAAAGATTGTGTTTGTAGTCTTGGCATAAATACGTAAAACATTATGTGGATTGTGAGGTTGAGGCCTACGATCGAGAGTGGCTAGAAGTTCTTTTTTAGGCATTGGATAAGTCCTAAATTGGATTGGGTTTGTATAAATCAAAGTCTTCTAGTGGATCCTTCCGAGGTGAAAGAAAGGGTGACGTAGGAGATTGAGCTCCGAACATCCATAAACAAATTCGTGTCTATTTGTTTATCGCATTTACATTATTATTGCCACTGTTTTAAGATGCATTGTTGAAGCATTTTATGAGTTCTTCATACACCAAAATATTGCATACAAAGTGTTTGATAAAATTCTTCAACCAAACTGTTTTTATTATTTGAACTTGCATTATTTCAAATGACTTTCAAAATGTTTATTTGGTTTCTACGAAGGATTATTTTGAGTGTATTCCGCTTGGTTTGAAAACCAAACTCGATATAATTCATCGGTGCTTGGTTTATTTTTGAACATTTCAAGAACGAGCTATTGTAGCTCTAAAATATTTTTAAGTGTGTATTCACCCCCTCTCTACACATATTTTCGATCCTAACAATTTGTATCAGAGCGATTGTTCTTGAAATAGCATATGAAACTGATTTTGATCTTCAAAATTTCGTTTTTAAAATTTTCTAACACATATATGCATAGTTGATTAATCTTTGACAGCTTGCAGCGACTTTGGGAAAAATGACATAACTCCTTGCTCGAGTGTCCAAATGATGAACCGCTTTTTGCGTTGCAAACCAGACTTGTAGAGGATCGCAGAAGTATAAAATTTTCAGCCTGGTAATGCGTGAAAAAATGCAGTTTATTCGTTGAAGACAGACCATGTGCGCTGCGAAAGAAACTAGAAATGGACATAGAGTTGGTGTTTTTGTCAAAAAGCTCAAGGATGTTGCACTCATCAATAAAAGGGACTTATTACCTTGAATAAGAGCCACACATCGTCAAGAAAACTTGGTACACTCGTTTTAATATTAGTTTTAAAGAGATTTTGAGTTCGAATGTCATCTTGATATTCTACTTGTGCTAGCATGTCTTGGATTAAGAATGACTAGTCATTTCCCTTACCAATGTGATTGTGCTTAGTGACTAAAGGGACGCTTAAATGCTTCATGAATATTTCAGTTGGCATATCAATCTTGATTTTGTGATGCTTGATAGTTTGAGATAATTTGGTTCGATTTTGATGAAGCTTGCTAATTGTCAACTTGCTTATTTGTGTTGCATTCCATTTCTTTTTTTTAAAAAAATGTCGTTTAGTTATCCCTCTACTTTTATCGATTTCAAAGTTTCAAAAATATAGAGAATAGCTAATTATAATTTTAAGGGGAAGAAAATTTTTATTTTTTGCTTAAAATACACCTTTTTGATTCACACAAAAGGGGGAGAAATATGTTAGATAAAAATAATGTTCATATTTTTATTTAAGTTTTGTGATCATCAAAAAAACAGAGATTGTTGGGTTGTGAAACACAAGCAATCTTGATTTTGATTATAACAAAACTTGTTATTGTGTTTCTAACATATTTAATCAAGTGTTATAGAGAGTAGATCAAAGTTGGAAATGTTTGAGCTGGAAATCAAATAACTCAATCTGGCGCAGTTTAGTAAATTGATCATATCTCACAGCTCAGTGATCCAAAGGACTTTAGGCTAAAACTTTTGGAAAGCTTACTCAAATATCTACAAGTCATATCTCAGGCCAGATGAGTTAATTCGGACGTTATCAAGGCGAAATGGTGGTCGCAACATCGAGCTGGATGCAAATCAGATCAAAGCTACAACAACCAGATCAAACAGACCAGTCCTGGTATTTTGGCCATAACTTACAGCTAGCTTATCCAAACAGGATGCTTTAGTGTGCGTTACAAAGCTAAGACAATGATATACAAATCATCTTCAAGAAGCTCAATCTGAATCGGAGTACAAGAAGCAGATAAAGCAGGATGAAGTTTTGGGATCTGCACAGAAATTCTGCAAAACAGAATTTCTGACACAGCTTAGTATTTCGAGTATAGCTCTCACATAAAAACTCGAAATCAAGCGATTCTTGATTCCATGGAAAGCCAAGAGAAAGGGCTACAACTTTTATTCTTATCATCTTGATTCCTAGGAGATTGAGCTCCGAACATCCATAAACAAATTCGTGTCTATTTGTTTATCGCATTTACATTATTATTGCCACTATTTTAAGATGCATTGTTGAAGCATTTTATGAGTTCTTCATACACCAAAATATTGCATACAAAGTGTTTGATAAAATGCTTCAACCAAACTGTTTTTATTATTTGAACTTGCATTATTTCAAATGACTTTCAAAATGTTTATTTGGTTTCTACGAAGGATTATTTTGAGTGTATTCCGCTTGGTTTGAAAACCAAACTCGATATAATTCATCGGCGTTTGGTTTATTTTTGAACATTTCAAGAACGAGCTATTGTAGCTCTAAAATATTTTTAAGTGTGTATTCACCCCCCCCCCTCCCCCTCTCTCTCTGCACATATTTTCGATCCTAACAGTTAGATCACGTATGAAAATAATACCCTTAAAGTAGGTTGAAATAAATCTCATGGTATCTTAAATCTTCAGCAAGCTGGTTATTTTAAATCATTTTTAAATCATGTTCGCTGTCTTTGCGTTTTATACAAAAAAGAACAAAATAACAAAGAAACAAATATTTCATACAAAAGACTCATTTTCCCTATTTGGATTTGTGAGTTTTAAAATAATATGAACTAGTTATTAGTGTTTCTTGCACATGATTCGTGTATATACATAAATTTTTTATTTTTAGAACTCATGTGATAAATTAAATATTCAAAAGTTTTAAAATTGATAACTATCTAATCTAAAAATTTTAAAATACAAACAAAGATAGCGAGTGTCATTTTGATAAATAAGATAAATCTATTGGCTAAAAAAAGAAGTAACCATATTGTTGGAAAATTTAGTTTTGGTGTTTACAAAAATACAAAGCTTAAACGAAGCAAAACTATTCAAGCAACTATAAAGAGCTAAACTGATATTTGGAGCTAAACTACTTCACGCTCATTCATCGCGCTCAACTGGCCAAAGATGCTAAACTGATTTCAACAAGTCTACACTCGCTAAAACCGACTTCATCAGTTTACTCCTAACCAGTCAACTACAATGCCTTTTATGGATAAGTTCTTCCGTACTCTGATATTCTCTGCAGAAGGAAGTGCCGCGATGCGAAGGGCAATGTCGGCTCCAAAATTTGTTGTTGATATTGACAAATCCAACGGAAATAATTCAAAACCCTATCTGAAGATTCAATTTGAATTAATGACCGTTAAAAAATCCAAGGGTATAAATAGAGATCTTGATCGATCAAAGGCAGTACCTTACGATCTGGGATTTTTTGCTATTTTACGAGAATATTCAAAGTTCTATTCGTTCGAGACTTGATGAAGGAACTCGAAGTACAAACGCTGAAGTATTATTCTGATCATTGAAGGATCATTTTTGTGCTAAGGATTTTGAGTTGTATTCATCTGTATTCTATCATCAGTCTAGGACTGAAACTGAAGTGTTGAACTAGGAGTTCTTGTTTAGGCAGTGTTAAGTCCTAAACTGGATCGGTCTTTTAGTGATATCCTTCCGAGGCGGAAGAAGGGGTGACGTAGTAGTATTTGAAATCTCCGAACATCCATAAACATTTTTTTGCGTTATTTCAGTTTACCCTATATCTGTAATTTGACATATTTTCGCACATACTTTTGTTTGTCAAATTACATGAGACATTAAGATAAGTTTAGAACTTTTCCCTAAACCGATCGAGTTCAACTTTTTTTTTTTCTAAACTGCTTGAAAGTCTATTCACCCCCCCCCCCCCTCCTATACATTCAATCAATCCTATCACATATAAAATGACTAATTTGTATAATAATTTTGGTTTTGTTGGAAATTAAGTTAGGATATAATCGTAATTTAATCCGATCAAACTTCATCAATTAATTGAAATTTGGTTAATCAAAGGATCTCTACTATAGTAAATAAAAAAATGTTAAACAAGAATTCACCTTTAAAATTTTCAATTGATATTAACTCTAATCCTAACCGTCGATCTCTAGCCTTTTTGCTCGAAAGACATACCATAATCCACGAAGACTTGTTAGCAGCCTGGGAAAAAAATCAACTCATTGTCACCAAATATACCGATTTAAGTTTTTTTTTTTCTCTCTAAGTTTGGAATGAAATTTATTAAGGTTATCGCTAATCTTATGGACGCGATTTTTAGTTCTACCGTTGATTTTTCAGGATTTGATCTATTTATTATGTTATTCCTATATATCCATATTATCAATATTTTATATTTGACAATTTTACATTTTTTTCGTTAAGTTACGATTTACTTGACAATATATTTGTTGTGATAAAACAATAATCCAAGACAAGTATTCAATGAAGAATTGATAAATCTTCGTCAAAACTGAAATGATCAGTTTTCGTTTAATCACACGAAACTTAAATAATAAAAGCAGAAAATAAATAACACAAGATTTACGTGGTTCGGCCCAAAATATCTTACGTCCACGGGTGGAGCAAATATTATTAAGAGATTGGAGTTTACAAGTATTTCGCAAGTTACACCTTCAAGAACTCAGACAAAAACGAAATCAAAGTTTAAACTCCTTGGATTTCACTTTCAGTCTCTCGTGTTTAAACCGCTCTTGAATTCATTCACCGACTTGATTTTCCCTTGTTAAACTGAACTCTCCCATACCCGTCGTCGTGCTCGTAGCTGATTGATATATATATGTGAAGGAGACTGATGTTGACGTGTAACTGCTTGCGTACCCTCTTGAAACATTCTCTGACATCTTCTTGATGTCCTCCGACACTTCTCTAACAATCGCTAACAACCTTGTACTATATGTGTGGAAGACTGAACGATCACTGGCCAGCTAACCACCCAGATGCATAGATGTCACCCAAACTTATTTTCTCTCCGCAACTGACTTCAGTCTTGACTGATCCAGCTTTGGAATACCAAGATTGATTCAGTCAATGTTACATCGACTGTTTCCCTTCCTCAGTTGAGTCTCTTTCCTCAGCTGCTCCCATCTGTTCAATTTTGGTTTTCATTCTAGCAATCATTTTGGCTTGTCACTTCAGTTTCGGGCAAGGCACCAGTACCCACTATCAATCTATTTTCCTCAGTTCAGTTTAGGTCTTCCTTCAACTGGGACCATCCAGCTTTGAAGACACATCAGTTTTAACAAATCTCCATCTTGTCTCAAAGATGGCTCCACCGAACCCCACCTCCCTTAGATTTCCTCCTAATAAGGTCCCATCCACCATTCCAATCAATTCCAAACAGTGTTTGAACTTTGATTGAAGTAGTGGTTTTGTCATTGAATCCGCTGGATTGTCTTCAGTCCTGATTTTCTTCCGTTTCAATTCTCCCTTAGAGACTAATTAATCTCTAACAAAGTGTAACCTGATGTCGATGTGCTTGGACCTATCATGAAATACTTAGTGTTTTGACATATAAATGGCACTTTGGTTACCGCAGTAGACAATAACCGGTTCATGTTCTATCCTAAGCTCAGTTATCTCTCCTCTTAACCAGATTGCTTCCTTGATTCCCTCGGCGACTGCTATATATTCTGCCTCAGTTGTTTGAAAGTGCTACAACTAATTGTAGGATTGACTTCCAGCTTACGACAGTTCCAAAGACAGTGAATACCAGCCCTATAAGAGACTTCCTGCTATCCAGATTACCAACATAATCTGAGTCAACATACCCAATCACATGTGAATGATCACTTATCTGTTTCTTGAATATCAGCCGGAGGTCGACTGAACCTTCAAGTACCATAGTTGTCCACTTGAGTGCCTCCCAATGAGCTTTCCCTAGATTTGTCATGTACCTTGAAACAACACTGATGGTGTAGGCGAGATCAAGCCTGCCACACACCATTCCATACATGATACTTCCCACCCCACTAGCATATGAAATTTTTAGCATTTCTTCCTTTTCCATATCATTTGAGGGTGACTGATCACTGGACATTCTAAGGTGTTGGCCAAGCGAGGTCCCAACTGATTTCACCTCATGTATAGTAAACCTCTGAATCACCTTCTGCAGATATGATTTCTAACTAAGAAACAAGCTCTTGTTCCCTCGATCCCTGATGAACTCCATGCCCAAGATCTTCCTAGCTTCCCCAAGGTCCTTGATCTCAAATTCTGAATTCAGTTGAGCCTTCAGTTTGATTTCAGTTTTGCTTGTACTAGCTATGAGCATGTCATCAACATACAACAGTAGGTAGGTTTTAGCATGACCTTCTCCTTCCTTGTAGTACACACAATTATAAAAATCGCTCCTCTTGAATTTACCTTCATCATAAACTCATCAAACTCAAGTACACTGTCTAGGGCTCTGCTTAAGTCCATAGAGAGACTTCTTGAGTAAACACACTTTTCCTTGAGCATTTGGAGGTGTTACCCTTGAGGAATTTCCATAAATATTGTCTCCTCAAGAACTCCATGTAAAAATGTTGGTTTAACGTCCAGATGCTCCAGGTAAAGGTTCAGTTGTGTAGTGATAGCCAGGATCAGTCTTATAGAAGTGTGTTTCACCACTGGAGAGTATATCTCATTAAAATCAATTCCTTCAACTTGGTAATACCCTTTTGCTACTAATCGTGCCTTGAATTTGACCTTGTCAACTGCTGTA
Organism: Henckelia pumila; assembly: GCF_033568475.1. Lineage (NCBI taxonomy): Eukaryota > Viridiplantae > Streptophyta > Magnoliopsida > Lamiales > Gesneriaceae > Henckelia > Henckelia pumila. The sequence goes on along the minus strand of NC_133121.1, from coordinate 6,099,562 downwards.
GTGTCTTCTTTAATTTTAAAGATTCACTTGCAGCCTAGGATCCTTTTTGTAACGCCCAAAAATTATCTTAATGGACTTTATTTGAGATAATTAGAGATTTTAGAAGTCGAGGGCCGATTCGATTATGATCAGGGACTAGAATGCAATTTTTGGAATTTTCAGGGACTAAAACGCAAATATGGAAATTGTTAGATATTTAAGAGGCTTTGACTCTTCCTTTTCACGCCATGTTCTCCCTTCACAACGCCTCCACCATTGATGAATCGCCCCATTTCATTCCAAGCTTCTAGATTTCCATTCTAGCTCAATCCGTCCGATAAAATTGAATTCTGACTTGATATCTGCGATCACAGCGTCGAGTGCTCCGTTTGGAATTAAGTTTCTCTTATTTTTACGAGGTTTGAATTTTTGGATGTCTTTAGAATTGATTGATATTCGGAGATGATGATTATGAGATAGCTGTGATAGTATATCTAAGACGGTTCAAAAATCTAACGACGATTGGAATTGATATGATTTTTGTTGTGAAATTTCGAAAATGGAGCTTTTAGATTTGAAGGATTTGAATTGTTTGATGATATTGAGATGATTATGAGTATATTGGATTGTTGAATTGTTGTCTGCGTTTCCGGTTTGATCAGTTTATAGCCGTTATGCCGTCAGTTTGAGTTTTAGATATCGTTTCGATGTTTTGATCGTATCGAGTTTGATTGAGCTTTTGATGTCGATATTGATCCTTATGACTTCTTCTGATAGATTGAAGTGAAGTCAACAGAGTTGCGAGATAGCAACTTTGGTCAGTTTGGAAGATTGAAGTCGGTACAGCATCGATTTTCTTATTTATCAATCGAAGAAGTTTGATTGAGTTTTGAATGAATTGATTGGATATTGATTATTATCCTTATTATTGATTTTCAGATTGAAATACCTTCAAAACGAATAAGGTAAAAGACGACTTAGATTTGAATGGAATGATTAACTCGAATAGGAATTGATTCGAGTGTTCCGAATAAATCACATACTTGCATGATTGAATGCTTATTTGAAATCATGATTGAATGTTTATTTGAATTGATGAATGAAATCATGATAGAATTCTCAATTGAATTGATGATTGAAATGATATTTGAATGCATGAGATGACATATGCATTCATATTGAGCCGATTGATTATTCATTTTGAATTAGACATTCTGGTGATTATAGTTGAGTGGCCTTGTAGGCAAATTACTACATGTGCAGAAATAACTCTCTATAATGCTCCGGAGTCTAGAGGATTAAAATATGTCTCGTCCACCTCGAGAGGGTAGTCGGTGTGATTTTTGGATATTTTAACCTCGGGATCCCAAACAGAAGAAAGAAAGAAAGAAAGAAGAATTCCATTTGATTATCTGAGTCTGATAATCCAGAAGTTTTAAAGACATGCATATCATTTTAATTCAGTACTTGAATGAATTACTTGAATTTTATCTGAAGTTGATATACGAGGTGAATTGATGCATATCATGTTTGATATGTTTATTTGATATAGCATGTTGTCTCTTTTACAGGAAATTGTATTCTCACCGGATTATCCGGCTGTTGTCTTATTTTTGCATGTGTGCATGGCAACAAGTGGGGCAGGACCGAGTCAGAGACGACAAGGATAGATTGAGATCAAAGATTAGAAGTGAGACTTTGGTTTAGAATGGAAGAGCATGTCAATCTAGTCTTTTGTTTTAGGTTGTATTTGTGTCGAATCTAGAACCGATGCATGTTCTCTTCGCCGAAAAAATGTATAACTCTAGAACTACCATGTATGTTGAATGATGTTTAAGCATGGTTGCATGTTGTTGTTTATGAATTATGAGCATCTAGATTGAGTTGAATTGATGATTGGAATAGAAGTGCATGTTCGGAATTTTTAGATTTTCTGGGCAGACCATGCGTTCGATCGCACGAGTTCGTGGGATCGAGCGCGGCCCCTTTTTATTTGAGGCAGAGACTTGCACAAAAATGGTGCGCTCGATCCTGGCTTTTTGCCGGATCGAGCGCGGCATATATTATTTTCTCGATAGAGAGTTTCAAAATATGGTGCGCTCGATCCTGAACTTTTATAGGATCGAGCGCAGCAATGTTCATCAGAAAAAAAAATTGTTATTTATTTAATATCTTATCTTTTGGCCTTTGATTGATTATCGATAGGACTAACTCTTGATTAGATGATTAGAATCGGGGTCTCACACTTTTGCCTTTTGGTTTCTCCACCAAATTCCATGTCTCATTCTTTATTAGTGACTGGAGTTCCTCATCCATAGCCTTCTTCCAGTTATCCTTTAATTTACTGCTCATTACACTCTTATAAGATGAAGGTTCATACTTCACTTGCTCCATGTTACTCAGTGCATGAGATATCATGTCAGCTTCCCCAAATCTCAGAAAGGGTCGAATATCCCTTCTTTGTCTATCCCTTTCCAATATATAGAATCTCAATTGATCAGTTCCCTGAGGGTCTTCAGTTTAACGGACTCGACTGATTTGATCACCCAGTTGAGGTTCAGTTTCATTAGTCGACTGATCATGTTATAGCTCCACCTCAACTAGTGATTCCTCTAGACTCTCGGTTCCTTCCTTGATATCTTTTCCAAGATTATAGTCCATCCTTGTCTCAAGCATTGTCAATCCTTGTCTCAAGCATTGTCAATCCTCAATCATTTCACTATGTGTCTAGTTTTGTTTTCAGTTTGAAGCATCCATTCCTTGAATCTTCCTGCTGCTTCATCCTTAGACTTCAGCATGTATACCCTCACTCTCCTAATATAGTCATCAACAATAAACATGAAGTATCGACTGCCTTCGTGAGTTTTTGACTTTGAGGGACCCCAAAGTTCTGAGTGAATGTATTCTAGAGGCTTAGTCGAGGTGTGTTGATCAGTTCCAAATGATACTCTTTTAGCCTTCTCTAGGACACAATAATCACATATCTCCAGTTATTTGATCTTATCCTCGCCCAGTAGCCCTTGTTTGGACAACTCTAGTAGGCCCCTTAAACTGGAATGGCCTAACCTCATGTGCCACAGTCTGGTTCTGTTCTATTTATCATGCACCATAGCTGATCCACCAATTATGGTCTTGGCTTGTAGCACATAGAGAAAATTGATCCTCAATCCATTCATCACCACCATAGGTCCTTTCATCACCTTCATGTTACCATTCTTAGCCTTGAAAGTATATCCAGTGGCATCCAGAGTAGCTAATGAAATAAAATTCCTCTTCGATTCTGGGACAAACCTTACATTAGTCAAGGTTTTGGTCACCCCATCGTGCATATGCAAACGGGTTGACCCTATTCCCTTGACTCTGCAGGATTTATCATTCTCAGAAGAACTAACCCTTGTTCTTCTTCCACCAGTTCAGTAAACCAAGTCTTAACTGGACACAATGGAAGGTGCATCTTGAGTCTAGATCCACTCAATTTTTAAACCATCACATGTCATCATCAAAACCTCGACATCAGCATATCCTTCTAATATGCTAGCTTATTCACTTATCTCCCTTGAGTTTTTTAGAGACTTCTTGTTCTTCTCAGGACAGTCCCTATTGAAGTGTCCTTTCTTCTGACAGATGAAGCACTTGAGCTCGGGTTTGCTCTTTGACATTCTCCTTGGTTTATTTGAACTTAATGGTCTCTTATCAATTCTCTCCCTTGCAATCAGGCTTTCACCTGGGATATTGCCACTCATTTGCAACTTCCGTCGTAACTCCTTGGACTAAATAGCCTACTGAACTTCCTCCTGGGTGATTGACTGATCTCTTCCATACAGCATTGCATACTTGAAATGTTCATAATATTTTGGCCGTGCATTGAGCAAGATGAAGGCCTTGTACTCTTCCCCCAGTTTCACCTCTACATTCTCCAAGTCAACCAAGATTTTCATGAACTCGTCTATATTTGATCCTCGATATTGTTTCCATCTTGAACCTTGAAAGAGTATAACCTATGCTTCATGTAGAGTCTGTTTGCAAGAGACTTGGTCATGTAAATATTTTTTAATTTATGCAACATAGCATAGGCTGATCTTTCTTTTTCTACCTCTCTTAAAGGTTTGTCTCCGAGACACAATATGATAGCACATTGTGCCTTTTCCAAGATGTATTCCTTTTCCTTCTCGCTCAAAGTTGATGACATCTCTTCCTTGGTCTTTAATGCTTCTGCCAACCCTTGTTGTATCAAGATGGCCCTCATCTTGATTCTCCACAGAGTAAAATCATTTTTCCTGTGAATTTCTCAATATCAAACTTCATTGATCCAGCCATACTCGGCCTATCTTCCCACAGACGGTGCCAATTGTTGTGATAAAATAATAATCCAAGACAAGTATTTAATAAGAATTGATAAATCACGGTCAAAACTGAAATGATCAGTTTTCGGTTAATCACATGAAACTTAAATGATAAAATCAGATAATAAAGAACACGAGTTTACGTGGTTCGGCCCAAAATAGCCTACGTCCACGTGTGGAACAAATTTTATTAAGAGATTGGAGTTTACAAGTGTTTCGCAAGTTACACCTTCAAGAACTCACACAAAACTGAAATCAAAGCATGAACTCTTTTGATTTCACTTTCAGTCTCTCATGTTTAAACCGCTCTTAAATTCACTCACCGATTTGATTTTCCCTTGTTAAACTGAACTCTCCCACACCCATCGTCGTGCTCGTAGCTGACTGTTATATATATGAAAGAGACTGATGTTGACGTGTAACTGCTTGCGTCCCCTCCTGAAACATTCTCTGACATCTTCTTGATGTCCACCGACAATACTCTGACAATCGCTGACAACCTAGTACTATCTGTGCGGAAGACTGAATGATCACTTGTCAGCTAACCATCCTGTCACGTAGATGTCAACTGAACATAGCCAAATTGATTTCCTCCCGCAACTGACTTCATTCTCGACTGACTCCACCTTTGGAATACCAAGACTGATCCAGTCAATGTTACATCGACTGCTTCTCTTCTTCATTAGAGTATCTTTCCTCAGCTGCTCCCATCTGTTCAGTTTGGTGTTCAATTTAGCAATCATTTTGGCTTGTCACTTCAGTTTTGGGCAAGGAACCAGTTCCCACCATCAGTCTATTTTCCTCAGTTCAGTTTAGGTCTTCCCTCAACTGAAATCAGCCAACTTTGAAGACACAACAATTTTAAAATATTAAATATAATTCTAGGAAAAAATAAAGATTAGTTGCATATATTACACTGTGAATTATCGTGATTTTTATATCGTCAATCAAACACAAACAAGAAAGTAGACAAAGACTGAAATTTTGATAATCTAGATTAACAAAATTACAAGTATGTGTGTGTGTGTATATATATATATATATACATATATATATATGTGTGTGTGTGTGTAAAGAACAAAAATACAATTTTCGATCAAAAGTATTTATCATCTGTAAGGATGGCGACGAGATGGAGATGCCTTACCCACCCTTGCCCCTGAATCTAAAAATCGTCCATTTCCCACATTTTCTGCCAAGTTCTTATTCCCGCTCTCATACTCGATTATATCTAATAGTAGTGTATCCCAGACCTTGTGGGGATTAAATTTTCATCTACGTTTTCATCCCCACTTCAAACCGTGTACAAATGACAATAGGACAAGGCACATTTGTTATCTCATCATCGCCCCACAATTTTATCCCCATTCCCATCTCACGTCTTCAATCCTACAAAGATGGGGAGAGGGAATGAGGATGGTGAGGGAAACGAGAGTATCTAAAAGGTTAAATTGCATATATCACCCTTATAAAATTTCGTGTTAGCTAATAATCTCTGTGAAAATTTTTAAGCTAATAACCCCCTGTGATTCTAGATTTGTAGCATACACACCCTTTTCAGCTAAAAAATGACGAAAATACCCCTACATAAAATAAATGATAAATTAAATAGTTCATAAAAGTCGAGGGCATTTTCGTCATTTTTTAGCCAGAAGGGGTGTGTATGCTACAAATCTAGAATCAGAGGGGGTTATTAGCTTAAAAAATTTTCACAGGGGGTTATTAGTTAGCACGGGATTTCACAAGGGTGATATATGCAATTTTTCCTATCTAAAAACTTGACCAAAATGGCTCAACTTGATCGAAATCTTTCCTAAGTTCAAATATGACCATCTAAAAAAAACGTACACGATAGATGGACTTAGTTGAAATCCTCCCGATAGAAATTACTAGAAAATCACGAAACGAACGCACAATTTTGATTGTGCTAGAAGGCTCGAACTTGAACAAAAATATCTCCCAAATCGAGATACAAATAGCCACAATTGAATCTAAGCTAGGTTGCGTCGATGTCAAACACTCTTTGAACCTGGACAATCGGACCGAAATCGGGACGAGAACGGGGTGATTGGTTGTATAGTGGTCGAGATTTGAGGATTATGGACTTGAATTATATTATAATTTGTTAGTTGTTAAAAAAAGGTAATACGTGCACTTACATGCATATATATATACATATATATATAAACACACACATCTATATACATATAACATATATATATATATATATATATATATATATATATATATATAAAAAAGTGCGCATATTATCAGGGCTTGTTCACGTGCACTTACATGCATATATATATACATATATATATAAACACACACATCTATATACATATAACATATATATATATATATATATATATAAAAAAAAAAGTGCGCATATTATCAGGGCTTGTTCGAGGATGAGGATAACAATCTCATACTCACCCCCAATTTGTTGTTGGAATTTGAAAAATCCTCGATCTCGAATCCATACTCGATAACATATCTCAAAAAACACCGTTTGATATATTTTTCTAATCATAGTATCATTTTATATCAGTTCGCTTTCAACCGAAATATTGCTTCTTCTTTCTTTCTTTTCCATTTTAACTGATAAGCGTAGCAAATTAGACATAAAAATGGTCCCAAAACACAATAATATAAATTTTTCCTTGTGTAATTAATGGTAGGCCAAGAAAATGGTATCGAGTACAGAGTTGTTGGTTTACTTTTTGTACCTATTCAACACCAAAAAAGCTTACATTCTCGTCGTGACTTTGATTTTAGGGATGCAACTCCCTTGTTCTTATCAAAGGCTGTACATTTTGACTTGGGTTAATTTATATTGTTAGTGTTTCTCTTCACACACAAAAAAAAAAAAAAAACACACACACATATGCGCACACACACATACACACCCCAAAAGCAGGCCATGAATGCTCATCGTGTAATTTAGAGCTGAAATTATAATATATATATATATATATATATATATATAATTATTCACGATTTAGATAATAATTATAATCACTAAAAATAAGTGATTATGAATTTTTTGTCTTCATAAATTTGTTTTAAAAAAATATTCATAATCATGTTTTTTAGAGGTTGAAACAGTTTCTTAATTGCTGTGTTCAACTCAATTATTATATTATCATTATTATTATATCTAGTTAATAATTTAGTGACTATTAATTTTGATTGGGCCCTTGTCGGCTGTCGCCCCTCTCTTTCGCCCTTTCACTTTCGTGCTTTGCATCGTCGTATTATTTTATGCTAAATCTGGAGAATTTATCTTTCTATGATGTGATTTATGTGATCTAATGGTATTAAAATAGGGGGAGAAACATTCCCGATGTAGCATAAACTAATAATGCATTGTCCGAATCTCCATTATATTCAACTAACGGTCAACACAAAGCTGGTGTAATGTACGAATTACGATCATTTAATTTTTAGATTGAATTTTTAATAAATTTTGAGATTGTGCGTTGACAAAAACACAATACAAATCTGAAAAGAATTTCCTTGCAATTCTCCTATCTCTATTCCTGATTTTCAAATTTATTAGGTAGGATCGAGTATACGTTATCAAATATTTATAACTATATAGAAATTAAAGCGTCGTCATATTTCGATTGTTTTATGAACAAAAAAACGATTATTACACCTCAGACATATTATTTGCACGGGACCTTTTTTAACTTTCTGTTTTTCAACTTTTAAAATACATATGTTAAAAGTTTTTGGACATCACACTTCACCTATTATTAATATCTATCTTATGAAAATATTGAATCACTAATGTAGATTGAAGAAGAGATCAGCCAAAGCCAACTATTGATAATTAAGTTCGAAATTAAAGTAGTGTTTGAAATAGCTTCTAGAAATCGAATCGAATATATTGAAAAACATTTTAAGATTTGAATTCGGTTCGAAATAGATATATTTGAGTTCGATTTCGGTTCGAAACTCAGAAAAATTTTAATTTTTTATTTTCGACTCAAAAGATTAGAACATGTTGGCGATTTATTCAAACTATCTAATATTGCTCGAAAATAAACCAAAAGACTCAAAAATCTATTTGACATATAATATATATATATATTCATATTGTATTAATAAAACATCGAGGTGTTCCGAACTATCAAACAATAGGCTTTAATTTAGCTTGAAAGATGTTCGAAACCTCGACTCGAATTTGGTAAATTTAAATACAAACAAATCAAAAAATTTCGAGACTCAAAAAAATCTCGAACGGTTCGAATTTACACGATTGTCTCTGTACTAAGCCGGCAAGACTGATAGATAATTAATTAATGTAGCTTACACGTGTACGAAATTTCAATCTTTTTCTAGAGGAGATTTGAGAAGATTCAGAAACTTTAATCGAAAACGAAATATCACTATCTCAGTCAATTAGTATTAGATAAAGAACAAGTGTCCATATCCGGTTCCAGTTGGCAAAAGATTTCGTAATGAATCTCTAGATTAATCGGCAATGCACTCATATTATATAATCAAAATTTATACTGTATTGTCAACTTTCAATTTTAATCTTTAATTTTTGATTTTTTTTATATATATTTTTGATATGACATTGACATATATATAGTACTGTAAGTAGTTACATCGATGTTATTGAAAAAAATTACAAAAGTTTTAAAAATTCAAAGGCATGTTACTAAGACTGACTTCATTTTTTGTTAATATATAATTTTTTTATGCTAATCAATTTTTATATTATTTTAAAGACTGACACGATGAAGTAAATATTCAAAATTTGGATTTATATAAATATTAATTAGCAAGTAAAATTTTTCAAAAACATATAAGTTAATTATAATTAATAAAATTATAAATACGTTGAATTCATCTATCCACAAACAAATAAAAACCAAATAATATCGGAATTTAAATCTTTTTGGAAATATCATCCCCAAATATCTCGTGTAAAGTTAAAGTTGACAATACACATAACACAAGTAAAATTTTAACATTGATTTATACTTTTGTAATTGAATATTGGCATGGTGGTATATATAAATGAAAAGATATACTTAAAAATTTGCTGCTAACATGAAATTTTATGCAGATAAAAATATTTCTGATGCAAAATTTTCTCAAGGGAAGTTTTTTTTAAATTATTGTATGTTTATTTTCGGTTTATTTCGTGTTCCATAAAAAAAAATACATATGATATAATACGAAAATAAATTACATTACCAAAAACTTAAAAATCAATTAAAATATCATTAATTTATAAATTTTCAATTTAATTGTTTTTTTTAATAATGAATGCATATAAATCAGAATGGAAAGAAATTCGTGAATCACAAAATATTTTGATGACAATCATATTTGTCGATAATGATTAGATGAATAAAGTTTTATATTTAATTTTTATTTATGTTCAACATTCAAGAAATATATTAAATATGAGTTTTTCAGCAAAAAAAGATATCATCAAATTATGTTATACAAAATGAATGTGGAGACTGGAGTGTAATTATTTTTTTAAAAAAAGAAAAAATAGAACGTAAATAATCACAAGATATGATATGTCGAAGGATCTCCTGATAACGAAATCTACGGTTGTCTCTAATATAACCAGATATGTTGGGGGGAAAAAAGGCCGCAGGTCAGATTTTTTTGTAATAAAATATTATAAATTTTAGTCATTGTTGACAAAATAACGTGAGGCTACATATAGGGTTCACGAAAATAATGCAATTGTCTGCACTCACTATGTAGAAATATATTAATTAAAAAACATTGCAATAGAGACCAATTTGGCACTTACGTCTGCCAACTGGCACGCTTTCCAGGTTTTGTATATTTTATTTTCAATGTTCTGATACGAGGAAAATGAGTATGGACTATATATGGGGCATGTTTTTGTCGCACTTACGTATATTTACAATGAATAATAATATTTTGATATAAAAATAATTTTTTTTTTTTCATGATTGAGTAGAATAAGATATTCTTCTTATAAAATTGATTAATCATGCGATCGTCTCATAAAAATTTCACGTGAATAAATTTTGACATGTTATTAGATGAATGTGATGTAATTGTTAGAAATTAAACTTGGACCTAACTCACCTCAAAAGCTAGCTCAAGAGGTGAGGTTTGTCATTGTTCAATATAAAGAGGTCCAGGTTATTTAGCCAACCTATGTGGGACATAAATCAATACACCAACACACCCCTCTCACGCCCAGGAATGAAACGACTGGAGCGTGGATATATTAAATGGGTGGCCAACTATGGGACGGGTGAGGCCAACTATGAGCCGTCCAACACATAACGGGAACCCGTGCTTTGATACATGTTAGAAATTAAACTTGGACCTAACTCACCTCAAAAGCTAGCTCAAGAGGTGAGGTTTGCCATTGTTCATATAAACAGGTTCAGGTTATTTAGCCAACCTATGTGGGACATAAATCAATACACCAACAGTAATAGCGAAAACTATATCTTAACACTACCAAATTGGACGTAAATTTGTCTACAAAAATTTTCCTTCATAGTTCGTTTTCATATAAGTTTGTGTGACATGAACACCCTTACTTGGACCTTTGAGGATGTTTAATTTAATCCCACAAATTAAAAGCAAAGAAAAACAATATTTCAATAATAAACAACCTATATTTTGCAATTCTTATTATACCGATTTTACATATCCCTTCTATCAGCTAACTATGACCTGATATCGATAATTAAATAATATGTCGAAGTATATTTTTTATTTTCCTACTGTTTGTTGAACACCTTTTGGGAACTACCTCCAAACAAAATCAAGCATAGTATGTATAATCCGTATGTTCCCCTAAAAAGTTATGTTAAATATATTATATTATATATGTGTATGTGTGCGCGCCTTCAAGATAGGGACTAGCCACTGTAGACACCAGTAGAAGTTATGAGCAAAACAAATTTTAAAAACAAAAGTTCGAAATATGGATATATTTTTTTCAAGTATCAACTATCAAACACGTGTTGCATGCAAAGAACCGACCCATTTAAAAAACAAATCTGCATTTATAGTATGTTCAGAAGGTTAATTATTTTGTCGAATATAATTTGAGTCGATTCGATTTCAATTCAAACTCTCAAATATTTTAAATTTACTAGTAAAAGTCTTGTGCGATGTACGTAGAAACATTTTTTGTTGTCAATAAATGTTGTTAAATAAATTAATTGAAATAAAAAAATATTAACACACAGTTAATAAATAATTTTCATAGTAATAATATATAATTTTTGAAGAAAAAAAAACCTATTATATGTCTTAGGAGAAAACTTTGCGATTTTGATCCTCTATATTTTCATATTTTGGTTTTAGCCCTGCAAGTTTTGATTTTTGGCGATTTCAGTCTTTTTTATTCGAAAATGCTTACGTGTCACTATACACGTCGACTCCACATCAGCACTGCATTGGTGCCACATCAGAAAAAAGACTAAAATTACCAAAAAAAAAAAAATAAAGATAACAGACTAAAACTGAAATCTAAAAATATAGAGGACCAAAATCGCAAAGTGACAAATATACAGGGCTAAAAAACAATTCTCCCTATGTCTTAGTGATGTAATCAATATAATCTTTGACATTACAACTAATAAAAATATTTGCAACATTTTCGAACAATGTAACACTTGCAGTTTCAATGTTTGTATTATTTACGGTCATGATTATTTTACATCACATTTAACAGTTTAGAATAAGACATTATCAATAATTCATGTAAACTTATAAATATAAGTGTTATGTTTATTGTAGTTTTATATTAACACAATATTGATATTGAAACTATGTAAGTATTACAGCTCGGTCGAGTTTTCTATTTTTTTTATTAATCTTGAAAAATTATGACATGCTTCGTATCCTAGCCAGTTATAGCTAAGTCAGCGGGTAATTATTGAGGCTAATACAATACCGGGTGAAAAATCCGGAGGTGTGTAATTCATTATCTCAAGGGAGGTGAGTTTAGTCTAGAGGTCGTTGGAAGGAATGGGCACTTGAAGAGTGAAACTTGCACTGATTTTTCATAGGTCGCCAAGCAGTTTTGAAACGAATTCGATCTAAGTTGTATGAAACTGGAATGACATTTCACACACACACGTTCACGTTAAACCGAAGGTGTATTATGAAAAGTTGAGAGCATGTCTGTGTTTTTTGTTTTGTGATTAAACTTCTCAGAGGCTTTGCAAATTTATGAATCGTCCTTACTTATGTTTTTGTTTGCATTTTGTTTTTGCATGTCTTGCTCGAGGGCGAGCAAGAGTTAAGTATGGGGGTGTTGATGTAGTAACCCAGAAACCATTTTAAGATAATAATATGTTAAACATGATTAAGGGTTGGTAATTAACCAATTCCGGGATTTAATCGGACTTCAGAAGCAAGAAATGAAATTTCATTATCTGAGCCAGTTTGGACGATCCGAAGAGGACTTCGGTATGCCCGAACTTGATCACTGGGGGCTCCGAAGGTGAGCTTATTGACTTCGGAGTTAAGGCTGGTTCGGACGATCCGAACTCAAGTTCGGACGGCCCGAACTTCCTTGTGCCAAGCAAGCAGGATTACTCAGCATGGTGTTTTGACAAGTGTCGGATTTAGGTCACTTCGGACGACCCGAAGAGACGTTCGGACGGTCCGAACTCGACGTGTCTCGCATGCAGACAGTGAGTTGGAACGAACGATCCGAACTCAGCTTCGGAGGATCCGAACTCATCCGGAAATTTTCCTATAAATAGGGCTCATTCGATTTAATTTTGAAATACGAATTTCCGAGTTCCCTTCTACAGTTATATAGTGTGAGATATACACTTGAGGGCCCTATCGGTTATAATAGAGTTCTGGAATAACCAAGGTGTGATTATAGTCATCCGGAACTAGCAACTCCAAAGGGCTATCTACGGACGAAGGTATGGTCCGAGAATCTATTTAAGTTTTGGGAGTACTTATTAGCTTAGTTAAGGCTTATAGAATTTATGTAGTGATACGGTGAACTTTTGAATATAGGCTTGAAACCTAGGATCCTACTTTACTTGAACTAGCCTAGAGGTACGTACACATTGACTGAGATTGCCAGAGAGTATACATGTTTATATGTTGCATTTATTTGGCATTATTATATGACATGATATATGATTTACCGCTTTCTATATTCATATGTCATGTGCATATACACGTTGAGCCTATACCTTGTTATACCTGACTATAGAGCCGCTCAGCTCTATACTCGATAGTCTGTCACTGAGAGTACCGCGACGGCGGGGGCATTTATGTCTGTCTACTCTGGTGTACTAGACGAGTGTGGTTGCACCCAGAGGTTGATCCGTGCGGTGGCAGCACTCATGTGGCGCCGGTTCTGAGCATGATTTTTCAGATGACCCTGTACCAGTCATCATGTTGCATGCATTATATACATATGTTTACTCATGTCTATGTACTGGGCGTTAGTGCTCACGTCCTAGTTGTTATCTTGGACACCCTATTCTATGGGGCAGGTCGCAGGATGGACGGAGCTTGTAGTTCAAGGCAGGACTAGGGAGCAGGAGCCTTGAGAATTTTATTATACAGCAGGATTCGATATAGCTGTATAATGTTTACTGTTTAAGTTTTCGATTTGGTTGTATCACTACAGATTTAAGCCTGGATTATGTTACTAAGCTGATATGTAAATTTGGTTTTGTTTTCGCATGTTTTACTCTGTTAAGTTATTTTGCTGTATTAAGTTTAATGCATGCTATTAGTTGCTAGTTAGTAGGTGATACCATGCAGGGTTTCTAAATTTTTTGGTATCAGAGCATGCTTAGATTTTGGGATTAGTACTTGGGATTTAGAATTAGTAATTCTTGCGCATTTGGGATTTTAATGTGCAATTCTTTTCAGGATATGGCTGACGAGAGTCACGGTAGTGTTGGCCAGGGAGGTGGTCATCATCATCGTCATCACCGCCATCATGATGATCAACATCGTCATCACGAGGGTAGACGTCGCTACTCTATCAATAAGTTCATGAAAGTAGGACCGAAACCCTTGGTGGGAGGCGAGAATCCTGAACAAGCTAGAAGTTGGATGTCTAAACTCGAGAGTACTTTTCGTGCTTTCGATTGTACTGAGGATCAGAAATTGGAAGTTCTAGAATTTGTTCTAGAGGATCGAGCACGTTTTTGGTGGGATGCCAAGGCTGCTCAGGCACATACTGAGAGAGGACAGGTGACTTGGGGGGATTTCTGTCGGGAGTTCCAGAAACTGTATTTTCCTCCAGCTGTTCGCCAAGCATGATCTATGGAGTTGCTTACTCTGAGGCAAGGATCAATGACTATTGATCAATATCAGCAACGATTTCTTGATCTGCTACCTTTCAGTCCTCATATCAATAAGAGTGATGCGTCGAAATATGATATCTTTCTACAAGGTTTGAACCAAGATATCTACTCTCAGGTTGTCGTCTGTGATGACCCGGTATCTTTTGAGACTTTGGTGAACCGTTGCCGTCTTGTGGAGACTAGCAACAGGCGGGCACAGTTGATGATGTCAGGACAGTCTAGTGGATCTTTTGAGCCTCGAGCTCAATCTGTTGTGCAATCTGGACCTACGTATTCTTTTACTCCTACTACTTCATCTGGATCTCGTGGTTCACGAGGTATGTTCCGTTTTGGGAAAAAGAAGAAGAAGGAGGAGTTTTGTAGTCACTGTGGAGGGAAGCATCCTGCAGCTTCATGTCGGAGAGCTACTGGTGCTTGTTATATTTGCGGTCAGCAGGGACATCTGCGGAGAGATTGTCCTCTGCGCATGAGTTCTGCTAGTGGATCGGGATCATAGGTTGGATCTCAGGCTTCTACTTTTCCACGACAGCAGCCAACACCACAGAGTTCTTCTGGTTACCATCCCCATACTCAAGGGCAGGTATTTGCTCTGTCTCAAGAACAGGCTATAGAGGGAAGCGATCGCATGTTGGCAGGTACCTTTTTGTTATGTGGTATTCCTGCACTTGTTTTAATTGATACTGGAGCATCGCATTCCTTTATTTCTAGTCGCTTTGTTAAGAGACATAGATTACCTTATGTATCATTAGATATGGATTTAGTTGTATCTACTCCGTTGGAGCAAGAGATAGTAACTAAGCGTCTAGTGATGGGTTGCCTTCTGGAGTTTGAGGGTAATGTGTTAGCAGCTAATTTGATGATTTTAGCGATGGCAGATTTTGACTGTATCTTGGGAATAGATATGCTGACTTTGTATCACGCTACTGTGGATTGTTATCAGCGTCTGGTACAGTTTCATCCGGTTGAGGGTGATAACTGGTATTTTTATCGTGAGGGTGTGCGACCTCCGATGACACTTGTTTCGGCTCTGAAGGCATGTCATGTCTTGGAGTCAGGTGGGGAGGGCTACCTTATCTATGCAGTTGATATGTCCACGAGTAGTACGGTTATTGATCAGTTACCGATTGTCAGCAAGTTTCCTGATGTATTCCCTGAAGAGATTCCTGGTTTTCCTTGTGCGAGAGGTTGAATTTGGTATTGATTTAGTACCAGGAACTACGCCTATATCCCGAGCGCCTTATCGTCTGGCACCATCAGAGATGATGGAATTGAAACAGCAGTTACAGGATTTGCTTGATAAGGGATATATTCGTCTGAGTGTTTCTCCGTGGGGAGCACCTGTTTTATTTGTCAAAAATAAGGATGGATCGATGCGATTATGTATTGATTACAGGCAGTTGAATCGTGCCACCATCAAGAATAAGTATCCTTTGCCGCGGATTGATGATCTGTTCGATCAATTACAGGGTTCTTCTGTTTACTCGAAGATAGATCTGAGATCTGGATACCACCAGATGCGGGTACGAGACTCAGATATTTCTACGACTGCTTTTAGGACCAGATACGGGCATTATGAACTTCTGGTGATGTCATTCGGTTTGACGAATGCACCGGCAGTCTTTATGAATCTGATGAATCAGATATTTCGAGAGTATCTGGATAGATTTTTCATCGTCTTCATTGATGATATTCTTGTCTACTCTCATGACAAGGATGAGCATGCACAACATCTAAGGATTGTTTTACAGACGTTACGAGATAAGCAGCTGTATGCAAAATTGAGCAAGTGTGAATTCTGGCTTGATCGGGTAGTGTTTCTCGGTCATGTGATTTCTAATGAAGGGATATCTGTTGATTCTAGTAAGATAGAGGCAGTGCTGAACTGGTCTCGTTCGACGACGGTTGCTGAGATTCGTAGTTTCTTAGGTCTAGCTGGATATTACCGTCGGTTCATCGAGAATTTTTCACAGTTGACCAGGCCTTTGACTCAGCTTACTCGGAAAGATGTTTCCTTCATATGGTCCTCGGAATGTGAGGAGTCATTTCACGAGCTGCGTAGACGTCTTACTAATGCACCTGTGCTAGCACTACCTTCTGGATCAGGAGGTTATGTTGTCTATACTGATGCCTCTGGTCAGGGGTTAGGATGTGTTCTGACACAGCATGGACATGTTATTGCCTATGCTTCTCGACAGTTGAAGACACATGAGAATAACTATCCAGTGCATGATCTCGAGTTAGCCGCCATTGTATTTGCGCTCAAGATTTGGAGGCATTATCTTTATGGCGAGAAATTTGAGATATTCACGGATCACAAGAGTTTGAAGTATTTATTCATTCAGGCGGAGTTGAATATGCGACAGAGACGCTCGATGGATCTTCTGAAGGATTATGATTGTGAAATCAAATATCATCCAGGTTCTGCCAATCTTACTTCTGATGCCTTGAGTCGGCAGG
Source organism: Henckelia pumila (assembly GCF_033568475.1). Taxonomy (NCBI): domain Eukaryota; kingdom Viridiplantae; phylum Streptophyta; class Magnoliopsida; order Lamiales; family Gesneriaceae; genus Henckelia; species Henckelia pumila. Next base: position 6,082,452 of record NC_133121.1, on the reverse strand, counting down.
AGAGACTTTCTGCACTTCAGACTAATGAAATATCTCATATGATTCAAGAATGATGTTCATTGAGTTTTACGCTCAAGCACAAGAAAGGGAGAAATGGGATTCGGTTGTATACTATTTTGTCTGAGCCAACATTGTATTCTCGAATCAGAGATGCTCAGATATCTGATGTTAAGACTCAGCGTTTGGCACGTTTAGCCAATGGAGTTAATACATCAGGATTTCATTTTCAGGAAGATGGGTTATTGTGCTTATCTAATCAAGTGGTTGTACCTAATGTTGCGGAGCTCAGGAACGATATTCTATCTCAAGCTCACAGGAGTCGATTATCTGTTCATCCTGGAAGCATGAAAATGTATAAGGACTTGCGAACTAGATTCTGGTGGAAAGAGATGAAGCGAAGTGTGTATCAATTTGTTTCGAAATGTTTGGTTTGTCAACAGGTCAAGGCTGAACATCGACGACCAGGTGGATTACTGCAGAATCTTGAGAATCCCGAATGGAAGTGGGAGCACGTAACTATGGATTTTGTTACCCACTTACCTATGACTTCACGTCAGTGTGATGCTATCTGGGTTGTCGTTGACCGTTTGACGAAATCAGCACACTTTATTCCTTATAACCGGGAGTATTCTTATGATTGCATGACACGTTCATACATCCAGGAGATAGTGCGATTACATGGGATTCCAGTGAGCATAGTCAGTGATAGAGACCCGCGATTTACCTCACGTTTTTGGGGTAGTTTTCAGGAGGCGTTGGGTACCACTCTGAGTTTGAGCACTGCATATCATCCGGAGACTGATGGACAGTCAGAGCGAACGATTCGTACATTGGAGGATATGCTACGTTCTTCTGTCATGGATTTTGGCTTATCTTGGCAGGATCAGTTACCTTTCATCGAATTTGCCTACAATAACAGTTATCATCGTAGTATCGATATGGCACCTTTCGAGGCATTGTACGGTCGATGGTGTCGTACTTCATTATTCTGGGATGAAGTCGGGGAACGGCAAGTCGAGGGTCCTGAATTGGTGCAGCAGATTGTAGACAAGGTAGATTTGATCAAGCATAGGATCAAAGTTGCTCAAGATAGACAAGCCAGTTATGCTAATATTCGTCGCAGGCCACTTCAGTTTGAGCCTGGTGAATATGTGTTCCTTCGAGTATCACCTTTCAGGAAGGTGATGAGATTCGGTGTGAAAGGCAAGTTATCTCCTCGTTTCATTGGGTCTTTCCAGATACTGGAGATGATCGGAGATGTTGCATATCGTCTGGCGTTACCGCCAAATCTTTCCAGTATACATAATGGTTTTCATGTGTCGTTGCTTCGACAGTACATAGCTGATGAATCTCATGTGATTCAGTCTACTGATATTCAGCTAGAGCCAGATCTGTCTTTTGTTGAACGACCAATCCGTATCCTAGATAGAAAGGAGAAAGTTCTTCGGAACAAGACTATACCACTTGTGATGGTACAGTGGCAGCGCCGAGGCGTTGAAGAAGCAACTTGGGAAACTGAGAGTCGTATGCAAGCGGAATATCCTGAGTTGTTTGCTTTGTACTTTTGATTTACCATGTAAGATGTAATTACAGTGATTGTAATAAAACATGGTTTGATGTTTCATATTGTTATCTTGATTTGTTTTTAGATGTTATTTCGCGGACGAAATGTCTAAAGGTGGGGAGAATGTAGTAACCCAGAAACCATTTTAAGATAATAATATGTTAAACATGATTAAGGGTTGGTAATTAACCAATTCCGAAATTTAATCGGACTTCAGAAGCAAGAAACGAAATTTCATTGTCTGAGCCAGTTCTGACGATCCGAAGAGGACTTCGGACGGCCCAAACTTGATCACCGGGGGCTCAGAAGGTGAGCTTATTGACTTCGGAGTTAAGGCTGGTTCGAACGATCCGAACTCAAGTTTGGACGGCCCGAACTCCCTTGTGCCAAGCAAGCAGGATTACTCAGCATGGTGTTTTGACAAGTGTCGGATTTAGGTCACTTCGGGCGACCCGAAGAGATGTTCGGACGGTCCGAACTCGACGTGTCTCGCATGCAGACAGTGAGTTGGAACGGACGATCCGAACTCAGCTTCAGAGGATCCGAACTCGTCCGAAAATTTTCCTATAAATAGGGCTCGTTCGATTTCATTTTGAAATACGAATTTTCAAGTTCCCTTCTACAGTTATATAGTGTGAGATATACACTTGAGGGCCCTATCGGTTATAATAGAGTTCTGGAATAACCAAGGTGTGGTTATAGTCATCCGAAACTAGCAACTCCAAAGGGCTATCTACGGACGAAGGTATGGTCTGGGAATCTATTTAAGTTTTGGGAGTACTTATTAGCTTAGTTAAGGCTTATAGAATTTATGTAGTGATACGGTGAACTTTTGAATATAGTCTTGGAACCTAGGATCCTACTTTACTTGAACTAGCCTAGAGGTACGTACACATTGACTGAGATTGCCAGCGAGTATACATGTTTATATGTTGCATTTATTTGGCATTATTATATGACATGATATATGATTTACCGCTTTCTATATTCATGTCATATGCATATACACGTTGAGCCTATACCTTGTTATACTTGACTATAGAGCCGCTCAGCTCTATACTCGATAGTCTGTCACTGAGAGTACCGCGACGGCGGGGGCATTTATGTCTGTCTACTCTGGTGTACTAGACGAGTGTGGTTGCACCCAGAGGTTGATCCGTGCGGTGGCAGCACTCATGTGGCGCCGGTTCTGAGCATGATTTTTCAGATGACCTTGTACCAATCATCATGTTGCATGCATTATATACATATGTTTACTCATGTCTATGTACTGGGCGTTAATGCTCACGTCCTAGTTGTTATCTTGGACACCCTATTCTATGGGGTAGGTAGCAGGATGGACGGAGCTGGTAGTTCAAGGCAGGACTAGGGAGCAGGAGCCTTGAGGATTTTATTATACAGCAGGATTCGATATAGCTGTATAATGTTTACTGTTTAAGTTTTCGATTTGGTTGTATCACTACAGATTTAAGCCTGGATTATGTTACTAAGCTGATATGTAAATTTTGGTTTTGTTTTCGCATGTTTTACTCTGTTAAGTTATTTTGCTGTATTAAGTTTAATGCATACTATTAGTTGCTAGTTAGTAGGTGATACCATGCAGGGTCACTACAGTTGATAAGTGCATTTTGTATGCATTATTTCATGTTATTTTTATGTCTATTTTGTGTGCATTCATATTATTTTTATGTGTTTTTATGTGTTTTAGTGCATGTGTGTGTATTTCACTCCTTGGGTTAATTTTGTAGGAAAATATATTTTTGAAGAATGAATTTCGGACCAGCTTTGTTCAAAAAATCAAGTTTAATTTTAGAAAGCTTCAAATGCGATCTCCACCGTTCAGATTATATTTCAAGATGTTTGGAAGCTGCTGTCCAAATTTCATCTCAATCCGACGGCTAGATATCAAGATATGAATTTTTGAAAATCGTCGCTCGGTGCAGAATTTTTGTACTGCGCGCGCGCGAGAATCAAGCTCGCGCGCGCGCGAGTTTCGTGTCCAGGCCTCTGTTTTTATTTGTTGCGCGCGTGCGAGGCCTATGCCGTGTGCGCGCGCGTGTTAGGGGGTCATATGTATTCCGAAAAATCCTTGTTTTGAAAGGAAATTAACTGGTAGGCGTTCTGGACCATATATATACAAGATATAACATATTTTTGAGGGTTTGGAAGCTCCAGAGCGCAGACAACGCAAGAGGAGGCGGCTACAAGGCTTGGAAAAGAAGATTTTTCTTTTTTTTTCTTCTTTTTCTTTTTATTTTTGAATTATTGTTTTTAATTATTGAGTAGTTTATTTTCAACCAAGACGGCGTGATTGAGCCGAACAAATTCATGTAGAAAACTTGGATGTTTGTTTGGGATTTTTCAGAGTTGATTTTATTTTATTGATTGTTAGATTTATATTTATCTTGTGAATAGTCTGATCAACTGTTTGCTTGCATGTTAATCGATTCCAAGTCGACAGAGGAGGTATTGATTTTGATCACTCTGATAATTAACATATTGTAAAATCGACTAGAAATAGAATTCGGTTTTAGTGTGCGGTTTGGGTGTAAACTGAATTTTCACAAATATTTAATGCATTCAAATTTGATTAGAATTACGAAAGATTAGTTCATCAATATTTGAATAGGTTTGATTGTTCTAGAAATATTCCTTTGAACAAATTAGGAGAATTTTCGTGAATTAAGATTAAATCTGAGTCCTGAATCGACTACATGTTACAAGATTTGTTCGGTACCTACGTGTGTCTTGGTTGTCTTTATTTTAATTATTTTTATCTTTAGTTATTTTTATTCGTATTTTTTAAGCAGTTTTTATTTTATATTCTTATTTTATTTAATTCAAAATATTTTCTATTATTTTGTCTAAATTAAGTAAAATAATTAAATCTTGAGAATTGACAACAGTCCCTGTGGGATCGATACTTGGACTCTCAGTCCACTTTACTATTACTTGACCTAGTGCGCTTGCCAGTAGATTTTTATCAAACCGATTTAGCTGGTCAATATGTTAATCAAATAATATTGAATATGATTTTGTAATTTTCTATGTTATATGTTGATCACTGTTTTGATTTATGGAAAAAACATTGGTATAGATAATTCATTATAAACCTTAATTTAAATTATTGCGTCAAATATTTTATTTTATTTTATATTTAAGATTTTTCTCTTTTTAAAAATTTTTCATACCATGTATTTTTTATTCTTCATAAAGAACCATTATTATCATCTTTAATAATAATTCTTGTGATAATATCTTCATCAATCATTTGCATTTTTCTATCGTTATTATTTAATCCGACGGTCTCTTTTTTATGATAAAAATATTTACTTGCAAAGAATAACAATAATTTCATCATTCTCATCTGCATTCTGGTTTGTTATCGTCTTTCCTTACTTGTATGTCAGTATCGTTCACGATCAATGTATTTTTCGGACATCCTTTTTATTTTTGATTTCTCGTATTTCGAAATCTACTGATCTCTTTTTGCTTACAATGCTCTCATTGTTGAAATTTTTGATTGAATTTTGAATGTCTTTAATTACAAATGTTAACATTATATATTTTATCTCAACTGTTTTGTTGCATATTTTTCTTTATTTATTCATCCGATTGAAAATTTGCATCAATGTAATTTTTACAGAATTTTTAACATAGCTATATTTACAGACTTCAATAATATTTAAATAATATCAATCTTATAGTGTGTGTGATATTTGTGTGATATTTGTGTGTTGGTTTGTTTTTTATTTATTATTTTGGAATAAAACTTGACTCCACATGAATTGATTTATTTCAACACCGATGTGTAATTTAATTTATATATATATATATATATTAATAACATTTAAAAATCTGATATTTTTGTTATATTTATGAACTCGTGATATAATTATTTAGTTCAATAGTTCCTTATACAAATTAAAATACATAAGATTTTTTGTTGAAAAAATTTGTCATTCCATCTACAAACAAATAAAAACTAAAGTATTTCGGTGTTTAAATTTTTTAGAAACTAGATAAATATTTAATTTAATTAAAATTCTTGTGGAAAAAATATAATCACTTTATCTAAGAGAAAATAAAAACTAAAGTATTTTGGTATTTCAATCTTTTTTTAGAAAATAAAACCTTATGTAATATGCACACATTGTTAATTTTGACCTTATCCAACTGGATTTTGTTGGAACTAACCAACTGGAAGTTATAGTCACAAAAACTTTAGATTCGAGAGATTATCCAATCTTGAGAAGTCTCTCAGCATGTGTGCATTATAACCCTTTACTGGTGTTGTCTCCGGTGTTACAACAGCATAGACAACACTGTTGTTTTTCTTTTCATGCATGTTTAGGATTTTAGGCATTTTGCATTCACTTTGTGATGTGTAGTGTTTTAATCTCTGTTATAGTGATTCGACTGATGCCAAGTTTTTCAGCAAAATTTTTATTGAAACACACTGACCTTTGCAAATCGAACTCTGACTAAACCACTAAGTAGTTGAGGTATGTCTGTGTATTCCATGTTCTTGTCCCATGTGAAAGGTGGTTTCGCAAATTCAGTGTTCAAATTTTTACTAAGTTTGATGACCAATGTCATACATACAAAATTTATCAATAATCGGAATAAAATGGAAAAATCTAACTAATTGAGTCCAATGAAGACTGTTCTTTTAGTGTGCAGGCTACCACTTCTGGAAATTTTCTGAAATCAAGGGTAATCAAATGTGTAAGTCTCAAACACTTTTTGAAAAACTATGGTGTTGTTGATGATATTATCAACACGAGAGACTACACTACACTTGTGAGCATATCATGTGTATGTGGTTGCATTTTATTTTTACGTTACGTTCTGTTTTATGCATAAAATAATACATGCATATGCATTCAGAATTGTGAATATTTTATGTTCAGGGTCTGACGTTCTAAACGAACAAATTTGGTGAAATACGCTATCTACTGAAAATTGATTTTTTGTGATTAACAATGATTTAGTGGAGTTGAGCCGACGTGGAGATATTTATGGGAATTTTTTATTGCTTTCAATCTTGGATTATTGTTATAATTGGGTTGGATTTTATTCCCTTGATTTAAAAAGTTTTATCCATAAGAATTTTCTTTGGTAAGTGTTTCTGGATGAGTTTGTTAGAAGGTGAATGTTTGAATTCTGAATTTCTTTTTACTGTTCAATGGATTTCTTTTAAGCATATTTTATTCATTGTTTTGATCATTCCTATGCTTAATTGCTCTTTGCAATCATCGAATTGCCTTCATACATTCATTCGTTTTGATTAACTTTAAGCTTATCTGCTTTCTGTGCTAATCATATTTTCTTTTTGTTTTGGTTTTTTTAAAACATGTGCTTACTTCTGTTGTCATTGAGGAAGAACCTGATGCAGATATGCAACGAAAACTTTCAGATAATAGGCTTAATATTTCTGGTAGTTCATCTTCCATATCTAAAGATGATGAATTTGTGGAAGCGAACACTGAAGATTCTGTCGATAATGATGTTGTGAATGATGTTGCCAACACTGGAGGCAACATGGGTTATGCAAATTGTGGCATGTCACTTGCCTTATTTCACAAGTTATATTCAGAAGCTTCTACTGTTGATTGACATTTGTATGTCAACCATGAGTTCATTGAAGCAAAGAAGATTGATTTGGATGCTTCCAAGAGGAAGAATTTGGTTAAATTTTTTCAAGACTCGAGGTCTTTTTGATACTATCTTTGCTTTTGTTCCTTACAATAAAAAATCTGGTAAGGAACTCTTTGCAAACATCACTGCTAGTGTAGGTGCTGAACAATATTCCATGTTTGACAGAGTGTCTGTGTATGATCAAATCTACGAGTTTGATCCAGTTACTATCACTGCTCTATACCGCACTTTTGATGCTGAAGAGAAAGGAGTTCTGCTGGATATCAATGAGTGATGTGAAGAACTAGAATCTGTCAACCAACTCTACTGTGGTAACTAAGTACAAGCTTTGGTACTTTTTGCAGTTGAAACATGACGTCCTTTCAAGTTTGGTGAAACTTGTATTTAAGTTCATATTCTAATTTGCTGATAGAGGTTTATAAAAGCCATAAATTTTCCTTTTCCATCCCTCATCTTTGGGATTTTGGAATTATATGGCTTTATCCGAGACATTGATGAGTCTTTGTTTCTGGTTGGTTAAGAATTGAAGGTTTCTCATATTTTGCTGAAAGGGGAAATATATTGGTCTGAATCTGATGTTGTGCCTCGTGTTGCCAAAACTGCGCGCAACACTGCTACCACAACTGATTTTTTGCAGATCCCTCATGCCACTATACAATCTTCGATGGATCATGTAGTGAAGAAAATAAGTCTTATTGGCTGAGTATCGATTGATGTTTGAATTGGATGTATTTGTTCCTCCCATTGCTACTGAGAAAATTGTCTTTTATAATGATAATGAAGTTTACCTGACTCAAGTTCTGGACATTCTAAAGCAAGGGGAAGGCTGAACTGTCTGTGGCTGTTTTTGCTCACCCTTCCGATGATGAGCTTGATAAAGAGATGCTGGAATAATTTGCTGCAATCAGGCCCAATGTATCTTATAATTCCCCCATATCTAAGATGAGTATGATGCAAAAGAAAGTGAGGAGTCAAGCCTTCTGAGGAAGCTGATGCTGATGATGATGATGGTGTTGCTGATGGTGTTTCCAACATCACAGACAACACGGATGCTGCTGAGTTTTATTTGACTACTGTCTTTTCCTACAAGTTCTAATCTGGAGAAAATGTTGTTGTGTGACTCTTGTATGTGAACAGAGGGTTGATTGATGACAAGAATATTGATGTGGACGCCTATAGAAGGATCAATCTGTTTGACATTTTGAATTATCAAAAGCTATTTTATATTTTTACTGCAGTGGTGCCCTAAAACAAGAAGATACTTAAAAAATTCAACCTTGCCACAATCAATACTCTTTATGACATCGGATGTTGAAGAAGGGAACCACCCTGATATTCATGAAGTTACTGCTTACTCACCGGTGGTTTGATCAAAAGTTTCATGGATAAATCTCTGCTGATCATCTCACATCCTTTTACTTTATCTTACACAAAACAGCGGAACGCAATTGGATGCTTTCTACAAGCTCCACTATGGTGACTTGACCACAAGCATTTGTGTCATTTGCTATAGTGACGGAGAGCACTTTCAATTTTAGCAAGCTCGTATTCAAGACTATAATCCAGTTTGCAGATGGAAGATTAAAATCCATCAAACTATCTTTTCCATCTTTGATCTATGAAATTTTGGAGTTTCAAGGTTTGCTTCGTGATATTGGTGAAGATATCTCTGAACTAACTGAAGATCTGCATGTTGTAGTTGCTTTAATAAGAGGGAAGATAAAGCTTGACCTTGAACTTCTTTGGTCTGAATCTACTGCTGCTGTTCTTAATGTTGATGTTGTTCCCGGTGTTTCCAACATGGGAGACAACACTGAAGAACCTGAAGAAACTGTGCCTCAAAAATCCACTCTCGATTTCTCTCTCAGTATCATTCAAGCTCTCATGGTTCATGGTGAAAAGAAGATTGCTCAAGCCCAGGAGGACTTGAATTTTTATGGAGCCCTGTTAGCTGATTGTCGTGCAAGACTTGGCATTTCTGGCCAAAAAGGGGGAGAGAATGTACAATATGAGGCTGGTCCATCTGGGACTAAGGACGATGAGGATGAGAAAACTGAAGATCAGGAGGGATCTGATACTGGTCAATTTTAGAATTGATTGGTGTCACCTCATATTCACCTCATATTTTTTCTTTATATCATCTTAGCTTTAATTTTTTGATTATTATATCTGTTTTTGTTTTGTTCTAGTTATGTGCCTTAATTGCTCTGATATGTTTTAACTAGACTAACTACTTCTATCCCACTTATGCTCTAATATATGAATTATAGAATACCTAAGTATTAAGGTCCATGTTATCTTTGTTGTTGCCAACACGAGGGAAAACACTTCAGGGGAAGACTTACTAATTCAGGAAGAGAAGTGTTTAAACTCAGGGGGAGTTTATGTTTGAAATTGTTTGTGCTGGTTTGTCCACAAAGGAAAAAAGGGAGAGATTGAAAGGAATATTAATTCCTTGAAATATCTTGCTTAATCGTGAATAGATTTGATCTAAGTATTTTGTCTCCGTGCTGTCGTTTGTGTTGAAGACATCAGAGACAACACTGTGGGAATAGTGTTGTTCAAAGATTTTTTGTGTCTCTTCAAATTTTGGCTACGGGAGTTGCATCTGATTTGTTTTACTCTGATTATCTAGGATACAAGTTTGGTTTCTCAACTTGTTGAGAAATTTAGGATTTACTGATTTTTCGTAAAATAACTAGTATTCCTTTGTAAGACTGATCTTATTTTTCTAGTGATATTTAGCTCTAAGACACCCGCACAAATTTTTATACTCGTGCAAAATTAATTTCTTGTGTTATTTATTTTTGTTTATTTTACGTATTTATTTTCCGCTGCACTGTATTGTCTTTGGTGTTGTGACACCGCAGACAACACCGACTCTTGATTTTATCCTACAATTGCATGCAATACGTTTTCTGTCAGTTACATCAATGTTATTGAAAAAAAATTACAAAAGTTTTAAAAATTCGAAGGCATGTGACTAATGACTTCATTTTTTGTTAATATATAATTTTTTATGCTAATCAATTTCATATTTTTTTTAAAGACTGACATGATGAAGTAAATATTCAAAATTTAGATTAATATAAATATTAATTAGTAAGTAAATTTTTTTAAAAACATATAAGTTATTTATAATTAATAAAATTATAAATACGTTGAATTCATCTATCCACAAACAAATAAAAACCAAATAATATCGGAATTTAAATCTTTTTGAAAACATCATCCCCAAATATCTCATGTAAAGATAAAGTTGACAATACACATAACACAATGTAAAATTTTGACATTGATTTACACTTTTGTAATTGAATATTGGCATGGTGGTATATATAAATAAAAAGATATACTTAAAAAAATTTGTTGCTAACATGAAATTTTATGCAGATAAAAATATTTCTGATGCAAAATTTTCTCAAGGGAATTTTTTTTTTAAAATTATTGTATGTTTATTTTCGGTTTATTTCATGTTCCATAAAAAAAATACATATGATATAATACGAAAATAAATTACATTACCAAAAACAAAAATCAATTAAAATATCATAAATTTATAAATTTTCAATTTAATTGTTTTTTTTAATAATGAATGCATATAAATCAGAATGGAAAGAAATTCGTGAATCACATAATATTTAAGGCTTCGCTTGGTAAGTGTGATGGGATAATTGAATGATTAATAACTAGAATGATTAGTTGTTGATAGAGAAGGATATATAATAATTGTAGTAAATAATGTTATGTATGGTGTGATTTTTAAAAGTGAGATAAATTTGTAGATAAAAATTTATGGACAAATATACACTCATTTTATACATATATATATATATATAGAATAATGCTAGAGGTACAACCAATATATCGTACAACGATATTTACAACAATTATGTCGTGATAGTTTGCTATTATCTCGTGAGATTTTGATATGATATAGTGAGATTTTGCATTCAATGTATCGTGAGATTTGATAAATTAAAATTTTGTATTGAATTTTTTGTGGTGTAAAAATTGTTATACAAATTTGGTTATACATACATGTAGCATTGCTCTAAAATTAAACATCCTCACAATTCACAAGGTCCAAGGAAGGGTGTTCATGTCACACTAACTAATATGAAAACGAACTATAAAGGAAAATTTTTGTAGACAAATTTACGTCCAATTTGGTAGTGTTAAGAATCAGTTAAGACATAGTACTTTTCGCTATTACATCACATGCATCTAATAACATGGCAAAATTTATTCACATAAAATTCTTATAAGACGATCTCATGATTAATTAATTTTATAAGATGAATATCTTATTTCACTCTATCATTAAAAAACATTGTTTTTATACCAAAAATATATATTAATATTCATTGTAAATATACGTTCTCGTGTACGAATTCAAATCCGTAAAACTGTGTGACAAAAACATGCTCCATATATAGTCCATACTCATTTTCCTCTTACAAGAACATGGAAAATAAAATATACAATACCTGGAAAGCGTGCCAGTTGGCAGACGTACGTGCCAAATTGGTCTCTATTGCAATGTTTTTTAATATATTTCTGCATAGTGAGTGCAGACAATTGCATTATTTTCGTGAACCCCATATGTAGCCTTATTTTGTCAACAATGACTAAAATTTATAATATTTTATTACAAAAAAATCTGACCTGCGGCCTTTTCCCCCCAACATGTCTGGTTATATTTGAGAGAACTAGGGGTGGTTTTTCAGTATACCATTCTAAAAATATTGGTATGAAAAAAATTTATATCGATAACAATAGCAAAATTTTGAAATTTTGGTATGAAAAAAATTCATATTGATATCATATAGATATCGAAAAAAATTTGGTATACCCACTACAAGAAAATATAGCTTTCCTGACACTTTCTTAATGACATTTATCTAACAATGTCACTATATATGTAACGCCCCGTTTTTATCTTAATTGAATTTATTTGAGTTAATCAGAGATTACAGAGTTCTCGAGCCGGTTTGATTTTGATCAGGGTCCTTTTTGCAAAAATTGGATTTTTCAGGGACTAAAACGCAAATAGTTGATTTTATATATTATCTACACTTGATATTTATTTCACAAGTCACCTCCTTCCTCCTCCCAACCGTGAGCCTCCATTGAAGACGCCTCTTGGAGCTTTTGAGCTTTCAAAATCCAGTCCGAGCTCGATCCGTCCGTTAGAAATTAATTCTGAAGGCAGATTATCGATCACTGCAGCGAGAGCTCCGTTATATCGTAAGTTTTTCTACGATCGGATACATTCTAGTTTTTGGATGTTGTTAGAATCGTTTGAGATTCGAGTATGTTGTTCTCTACAGAGTTCTGATCGTTTATTATCTGTCGGTTTTGAATTAGAGCGACGTCCGGATTTGTTATGATTTTTCAAAGCCATTTTCGAAAATGTGGATTTTGAGATTGATGGGTTTGCTTTGTTATTGTTGTTTTGGGCATTGAATTGAGTTGTTATCAGTATTGAACTGCTGTCTGCGTTGCCGGTTTGTTCAGTTTATAGCCGTTATGCCGTCGGTTTGAGTTTTGGGTTTTCGAATCGTTTTTGTATTGATTGAAGTCTTGGTGTGTGAGTGATCGTGGTTGTTGATCATCTCTTGTATCTGAACAGATTCGTTTGGAGTTGTCAAGCCCTGAGTTAGCAGCTGATTGATCGTTTCTGTAGTAACCCGGAAACCATTTTAAGATAATAATATGTTAAACATGATTAAGGGTTGGTAATTGATCTATTTCGGAGTGTTATTGGACTTCGGAAGAGGAATTTGGGCTTTTGACTTTGGGCCAGATCGGAAGCTCCGATCCCAGTTCGGAAGCTCCGATCCTGACCACTTCGGAAGCAGATCGGATGCACGGTGATCGGACGTTCCGATCAGGAACGGAGGTTCCGATCTCAGCCAGCCAGCAATGCTCGATGACTCAGCCGTAAGTTTTGACAAGTGTTGATCGGGGGTTCGATCAGAAGTTCGGATCCCGGAACGGTGGTTCCGATCCCGACGTGTCGGACATGCACAGAATGAGCTGGAATCGGAAGCTCCGATCCCGAGATCGGTGGTTCCGATCGTTGCCGAGATTTTGGCTATAAATAGGGCTCATTTGCTTCAGTTTTGAAATACGAATTCCCGCGTTTCCTTCTTCAGTTATATAGTGTGAGATATATACTTGAGGGCCCTATCGGTTAATAGTGAGGTTCTGAAATAACCACGGTGAGGTTATAGTCATTCAGGACTAGCGACTCCAAAGGGCTAACTACGGACGAAGGTATGGTCCGGGAATCTATTTAAGTTTTGGGAGTACTTATTAGCTTAGTTAAGACTTATAGAATTTATGTAGTGATACGATGAATTTTTGAATATAGGCTTGGAACCTAGGATCTATTATACTTGAACTAGCCTAGAGGTACGTACACATTGACTGAGATTGCCAGCGAGTATACATGTTTATATGTTGCATTTATTTGGCATTATTATATGGCATGATGTATGATTTACCGTTTTTTTTATACTCATATGTCATGTGTATATACACGTTGAGCCTATACCTTGTTATACCTGACTATAGAGCCGCTCAGCTCTATACTCGATAGTCTGTCACTGAGAGTACCGCGACGGCGGGGGCATTTATGTCTGTCTACTCTGGTGTACTAGACGAGTGTGGTTGCACCCAGAGGTTGATCCGTGCGGTGGCAGCACTCATGTGGCGCCGGTTCTGAGCATGACTTTTCAGATGACCCTGTACCAGTCATCATGTTGCATGCATTATATACATATGTTTACTCATGTCTATGTACTGGGCGTAGCGCTCACGTCCTAGTTGTTATCTTGGACACCCTATTCCATGGGGCAGGTCGCAGGATGGACGGAGCTGGTAGTTCAAGGCAGGACTAGGGAACAGGAGCTTTGAAAGTTTTTATACAGCATGATTTATTAGCTGTATAATGTTTACTTTTAAGAATTTCGATATGGTTGTATCACTACAGATTTCAGCCTGGATTATATTACTAAGCTGATATGTAAATTATGGATTATGTTTCCGCACGTTTTTACTCTGTTAAGTATTTTGCTGTATTAAGTTTAATGCATGCTATTAGTTGCCAGTTAGTAGGTGATTCCATGCAGGGTCTCTACATTTTTGGTATCAGAGCATGCATAGATTTTGGGATTAGTACTTGGGATTTAGTTTAGTCTTGAGTAATTCTTGCGCATTTGGGATTTTAATGTGCAATTCTTTTCAGGATATGGCTGACGAGAGTCACGGTAGTGTTGGCCAGGGAAGTGGTCATCATCATCGTCGCCATCATCATCAGGATGATCAACATCGTTCTCATGAGGGTCGACGTCGCTATACTATTAATAAGTTTATGCAAGTAGGACCGAAACCCTTAGTGGGAGGCGAGAATCATGAACAAGCTAGAAGCTGGATGTCTAAACTTGAGAGCACGTTCCGAGCTTTTGAGTGTACTGAGGAGCAGAAATTGGAAGTTCTAGAATTCGTTCTAGAGGATAGAGCACGTTTTTGGTGGGATGCCAAGGTTGCTCAGGCACGTACTGAAAGAGGACAGGTGACTTGGGGGGATTTCTGTCGGGAGTTTCAGAAATTATATTTTCCTCCGGCTGTTCGCCAAGCACGATCTATGGAGTTGCTTACTTTGAGGCAAGGATCAATGACTATTGATCAGTATCAACAGCGATTTCTTGATCTGCTACCTTTCAGTCCTCATATCAATGAGAGTGATGCGTCGAAATATGATATCTTTCTGCAAGGCCTGAACCAAGATATCTACTCTCAGGTTGTCGTCTGTGATGACCCGGTATCTTATGAGACTTTGGTGAACCGTTGCCGTCTTGTGGAGACCAGCAACAGGCGTGGACAGTTGATGATGCCAGCACAGCCTAGTGGATTTGTTGAGCCTCGAGCTCAATCTGTTGTGCAATCCGGACCTACGTCTTCTTCTACTCCTACTACTTCATCTGGATCTCGTGGTTCACGAGGTATGTTCCGTTTTGGGAAGAAGAAGAAGAAGGAGGAGTTTTGTAGCCATTGTGGTGGGAAGCATCCTGCAGCTTCATGTCGGAGAGCTACTGGTGCTTGTTATATTTGCGGCCAGCAGGGACATCTGCGGAGAGATTGTCCTCAGCGCATGGGTTCTGCTAGTGGATCGGGATCCCAGGTTGGATCTCAGGCTTCTATTTTTCCACGTCAGCAGCCAGCACCACAGAATTCTTCTGGTTATCGTCCCCAGACTCAAGGGCAGGTGTTTGCTCTGTCTCAGGAGCAGGCTACTGAGGGAAGCGATCGCATGTTGGCAGGTAACTTTTTGTTATGTGGTATTCCTGCACTTGTATTAATTGATACTGGAGCATCGCATTCCTTTATTTCTAGTCGCTTTGTTAAGAGACATAGATTACCTTATGTATCATTAGATATGGATTTAGTTGTATCTACTCCGTTGGAGCAAGAGATAGTAACTAAGCGTCTAGTGATGGGTTGCCTTCTGGAGTTTGAGGGTAATGTGTTATCGGCTAATTTGATGATATTAGCGATGATGGATTTTGACTGTATCTTGGGAATAGATATGCTGAATTTATATCACGCTACTGTGGATTGTTATCAGCGTCTGGTACAGTTTCATCCTGTTGAGGGTGATAGTTGGTACTTTTATGGTGAGGGTGCGCGACCTCCGATGCCACTTGTTTCGGCTCTGAAGGCATGTCATGTCTTGGAGTCAGGTGGGGAGGGCTACCTCATCTATGCAGTTGATATGTCCATGAGTAGTACGGGTATTGATCAGCTACCGGTTGTCAGCGAGTTTCCTGACGTATTCCCTGATGAGATTCCTGGTTTTTCTCCGGTTCGAGAGGTTGAATTTGGTATTGATCTAGTACCAGGAACTACGCCTATATTCCGAGCACCTTATCGTCTGGCACCGTCAGAGATGAGGGAATTGAAACAGCAGTTGCAAGATCTACTTGATAAGGGATATATTCGTCCGAGTGTTTCTCCGTGGGGAGCACCTGTTTTGTTTGTCAAGAAGAAGGATGGATCGATGCGATTATGTATTGATTACAGGCAGTTGAATCGTGTCACCATCAAGAATAAGTATCCTTTGCCGCGGATTGATGATCCGTTCGATCAACTACAGGGTACTTCTGTTTATTCGAAGATAGATCTGAGATCTGGATACCATCAGATGCGGGTACGAGACTCAGATATATCTACGACTGCTTTTAGGACCAGATACGGGCATTATGAGTTTCTGGTGATGCCATTCGGTTTGACGAATGCACCGGCAGTCTTTATGAATCTGATGAATCAGATATTTCGAGATTATCTGGATAGATTTGTCATCGTCTTTATAGATGATATTCTTGTTTATTCTCATGACAAGGATGAGCATGCACAGCATTTGAGGATTGTTCTACAGACGTTACGAGATAAGCAGCTATATGCGAAATTGAGCAAGTGTGAATTCTGGCTTGATCGGGTAGTATTTCTCGGTCATGTGATTACGAGTGAAGGGATATCTGTTGATCCTAGTAAGATAGAGGCAGTGCTGAACTGGTCTCGACCGACGACGGTTGCTGAGATTCGTAGTTTCTTGGGTCTAGCGGGATATTACCGTCGGTTCATCGAGAATTTTTCACAGTTGGCCAGGCCTTTGACTCAGCTTACACGGAAAGATGTTGCCTTCATTTGGTCCTCGGATTGTGAGGAGTCATTTCACGAGCTGCGTAGACGTCTTACTACTGCACCTGTGCTAGCTCTACCTTCTGGATCAGGAGGTTATGTTGTCTATACTGATGCCTCTGGGCAGGGGTTGGGATGTGTTTTGACACAGCATGGACATGTTATTGCCTATGCTTCTCGACAATTGAAGTTGCATGAGAGTAATTATCCAGTGCATGATCTCGAGTTATCCGCCATTGTATTTGCGCTCAAGATTTGGAGACATTATCTTTATGGCGAGAAATTTGAGATATTTACGGATCACAAGAGTTTGAAGTATTTATTCACTCAGGCAGAGTTGAATATGCGACAGAGACGCTGGATGGATCTCCTGAAGTATTATGATTGTGAAATCAAATATCATCCAGGTTCTGCTAATCTTACTGCTGATGCTTTGAGTCGGCAGGTGAGACTGTCTGCACTTCAGATTAATGAAATATCTCATATGATTCAAGAATGCTGTTCATTGAGTTTTACGCTCAAGCACAAGAAAGGGAGGAATGAGATTCGTTTGTATACTATTCTATCTGAGCCAGCATTGTATTCTCGGATCAGAGATGCTCAGATATCTGATGTTAAGACTCAGCGATTGGCACGTCTAGCCAATGGAGTTAATACATCTGAATTCCATTTTCAGGCAGATGGTTTATTATGCCTATCCAATAGAGTGGTTGTACCTAATGTTGCGGAGCTCAGGAATGATATTCTATCTCAAGCTCACAGGAGTCGATTATCAGTTCATCCTGGAAGTATGAAAATGTACAAGGACTTGCGAACTAGATTCTGGTGGAAGGGAATGAAGCGAAGTGTTTATCAGTTTGTTTCGAGATGTTTGGTTTGTCAACAGGTCAAGGCTGAACATCGACGACCAGGTGGATTACTGCAGAATCTTGAGATTCCCGAATGGAAGTGGGAGCACGTGACTATGGATTTTGTTACCCACTTGCCTATGACTTCACGTCAGTGTGATGCTATCTGGGTTGTCGTTGACCGTTTGACAAAATCAGCACATTTCATTCCTTATAACCGGGAATATTCTTATGATCGCATGGCACGCTTATATATCCAGGAGATTGTGCGATTACATGGGATTCCAGTGAGTATTGTCAGTGATAGAGATCCGCGATTTACTTCACGTTTTTGGGGTTGTTTTCAGCAGGCGTTGGGTACCACTCTGAGTTTGAGCACGGCGTATCATCCGGAGACTGACGGGCAGTCAGAGCGCACTATTCGTACGCTGGAGGATATGTTACGTTCTTCTGTCATGGACTTTGGTTTATCTTGGCAGGATCAGTTACCTTTGATTGAATTTGCCTACAATAACAGTTATCATCGTAGTATTGATATGGCACCTTTCGAGGCATTGTATGGTCGACGGTGTCGTACTCCGTTATTCTGGGATGAAGTCGGGGAACGGCAAGTCGAGGGTCCTGAATTGGTGCAGCAGATTGTAGACAAGGTAGATTTGATCAAGCATAGGATCAAAGTTGCTCAAGATAGACAAGCCAGTTATGCGAATATTCACCGCATGCCACTTCAGTTTGAGCCTGGTGAATATGTTTTTCTGCAAGTATCACCTTTCAGGAAGGTGATGAGATTTGGTGTGAAAGGCAAGTTGTCTCCTCGTTACATTGGGCCTTTCCAAATACTGGAGAAGATCGGAGATGTTGCTTATCGTTTGGCTTTACCGCCATCTCTTTCCAGTATACACAATGTTTTTCATGTGTCGTTGCTTCGACAGTACATAGCTGATGAATCTCATGTGATTCAATCTACTGATATTCAGCTAGAGCCAGATCTGTCTTTTATTGAACGACCAATTTGTATCCTAGACAGGAAGGAGAAAGTTCTTCGGAACAAGATTATACCACTTGTGATGGTACAGTGGCAGCGCCGAGGCGTTGAAGAAGCAACTTGGGAAACTGAGAGTCGTATGTGAGCAGAATATCCTGAGTTGTTTGTTTTGTATTTTTGATTACCATATAAGATGTAATTACCGTTGTTGTAATAAGACATGGTTTGTTGTTTCATATTGTTATCTTGATTTATCTTTAGATGTTATTTCGCGGACGAAATATCTAAAGGTGGGGAGAATGTAGTAACCCGGAAACCATTTTAAGATAATAATATGTTAAACATGATTAAGGGTTGGTAATTGATCTATTTCGGAGTGTTATTGGACTTCGGAAGAGGAATTTGGGCTTTTGACTTTGGGCCAGATCGGAAGCTCCGATCCCAGTTCGGAAGCTCCGATCCTGACCACTTCGGAAGCAGATCGGATGCACGGTGATCGGACGTTCCGATCAGGAACGGAGGTTCCGATCTCAGCCAGCCAGCAATGCTCGATGACTCAGCCGTAAGTTTTGACAAGTGTTGATCGGGGGTTCGATCGGAAGTTCCGATCCCGGAACGGTGGTTCCGATCCCGACGTGTCGGACATGCACAGAATGAGCTGGAATCGGAAGCTCCGATCCCGAGATCGGTGGTTCCGATCGTTGCCGAGATTTTGGCTATAAATAGGGCTCATTTGCTTCAGTTTTGAAATACGAATTCCCGCGTTTCCTTCTTCAGTTATATAGTGTGAGATATACACTTGAGGGCCCTATCGGTTAATAGTGAGGTTCTGAAATAACCACGGTGAGGTTATAGTCATTCAGGACTAGCGACTCCAAAGGGCTAACTACGGACGAAGGTATGGTCCGGGAATCTATTTAAGTTTTGGGAGTACTTATTAGCTTAGTTAAGACTTATAGAATTTATGTAGTGATACGATGAATTTTTGAATATAGGCTTGGAACCTAGGATCTATTATACTTGAACTAGCCTAGAGGTACGTACACATTGACTGAGATTGCCAGCGAGTATACATGTTTATATGTTGCATTTATTTGGCATTATTATATGGCATGATATATGATTTACCGTTTTTTTTATACTCATATGTCATGTGCATATACACTTTGAGCCTATACCTTGTTATACCTGACTATAGAGCCGCTCAGCTCTATACTCGATAGTCTGTCACTGAGAGTACCGCGACGGCGGGGGCATTTATGTCTGTCTACTCTGGTGTACTAGACGAGTGTGGTTGCACCCAGAGGTTGATCCGTGCGGTGGCAGCACTCATGTGGCGCCGGTTCTGAGCATGACTTTTCAGATGACCCTGTACCAGTCATCATGTTGCATGCATTATATACATATGTTTACTCATGTCTATGTACTGGGCGTAGCACTCACGTCCTAGTTGTTATCTTGGACACCCTATTCCATGGGGCAGGTCGCAGGATGGACGGAGCTGGTAGTTCAAGGCAGGACTAGGAAACAGGAGCTTTGAAAGTTTTTATACAGCATGATTTATTAGCTGTATAATGTTTACTTTTAAGAATTTCGATATGGTTGTATCACTACAGATTTAAGCCTGGATTATATTACTAAGCTGATATGTAAATTATGGATTATGTTTCCGCACGTTTTTACTCTGTTAAGTATTTTGCTGTATTAAGTTTAATGCATGCTATTAGTTGCCAGTTAGTACGTGATTCCATGCAGGGTCTCTACAGTTTCAGAGTTGGACGAAGATCGGTAATGAGATTTACCTTGATCCGTAGTTGTTGTTTAGATTGTATAGTTGTTGATACAATCTTTTGTTGTAGCTTTCCTGGAGTTGGAACTACTGCATTGAAAGGTAAAAGCAGTCATCGTAGCGGGATAGCATACTCGGGACTGTTGGTTCTCGAGTTTCCCTTTTTAAATCACATATTGCATTGATACTTGTTCTAGCACGTGGAACTTGTAATTGTTGATTGATTGAGTTTTTGTTATGTGGCTTATGTTTATGTTTCTGTTATGCATTCATCTTGAGCCTACTTTAATTTCAGCGGGCAGAACCGCCCTTTTTGTTAGACGTTTGGGAACTATGATTGAGTGGCCTAGGTTGTAGTATTTCGCCTAGTGCTAGCATACTCATTATGGTTGCTCAAAGTCTAGAGGAGTGGGATACGTGGCACCACCTCGATTGGGAGAGTCGGTGAGTCATTACGTGATCTCATCCTCGGGATCCCAAAAGCAGAGCAATACTCCCGTGTTTATCAGAATCGATATCCTGGTTTTAAAGACATGCATATCATTAACTTCGACTTGAATATGTGGTTTGATAGCATGTTGTATATTCATTACTTGATATGTTGCTTTTACTGGGATTATCATTCTCACCGGTTATCCGGCTGTTGCTTTGTTTTGTATGTGTACTTGGCAACAGGTGGGGCAGGAACAAGTCAGAAGAGGCATGGTTAGCTTCGAGGGCAAGTAGTAGAAGTGAGACTCGGTTTAGAAGTCGAATTAGCATGTTTATCTAGTTTAAGATTGAAGCATGTTAGAACTCGAACTTGATATGTTTTGTTATTCGAATTAGTTTGTATTCGGATTGAAATCTGAAATCGAAGTATGTTGTTGTTGTATCGATTTAGACTTCTGGTTGTTTTTAGGCCTTCTGAAAGCATGACTTGTTATGGCATGTTTCCCTACACCCTGTTATTGTAATTGTATTTGAAGGCATGTCGGACCAAGCGCGGAATCCCTTTTCGTTTTATGCAGCCTGAGCATTTCTGCCCATGCCTTCCGCGCGCGGGCGAGGCGTTCCTCGCGCGCGCGCGAGGCCTCCGTTGGGCCTCGGGATCATTTGCCCGCGCGCGCGCGAGCTTGGTTCCTCGCGCGGGCGCGGGCGTTTTAAAAAAAAAAAAAAAAAAACTTTGACTTGTTTTACTCTTGGATTCTTGTTCGCTTAATAGTTGTTTAATCCGAGATTAGTGGTTTAGAATCGAGATCTCACAATATATATACATTTTATAAATGTCATTACAAAACTTATAGTGTATCTATATATAGGAAAATGTGACATTTTAAATGTCACATGAAAAGATGACATTTGTAAATATCATTACAAAACTTGTAGTGTATGCATATATATATATATATGAAAAAATGACATTTATAAATGTCATCACAAATCATATGGTGACACTCCTTTTGTCATTATAACAATTGTTCATGACATTAGGGGTGTAATTGTTTTTATGTTATAGTGACACTAGAAAATGTCATAAAGATTTAGACGACATCACTATAGATGACACTTTAACTTAATGTCACTATATCTAAAGTATCAAGATAAGTAGTATATGATGACATTTTTAAGTGTCATTAAAAACATTTTTTCTTTTAGTGGCCCAAAAAATATCTGTATATCGAAAAAAATTCGGTACGGTATGCCGAAAAATCGATATTTTGGTTCGGTATGACAACCCTAAAGACAACCGTAGATTTCGTTATCAGGAGATCCTTCCACCTATCATATCCTGTGATTATTTAGGTTCTATTTTTTCTTTTTTTAAAAAAAGAATTACACTCCAGTCTCCACATTCATTTTGTATAACATAATTTGATGATATCTTTTTTTTTGCTGAAAAACTCATATTTAATATTTTTCCATTGGTTTAGGATCTTCATAGTTGCTGGACGAGATTCAAGTTTTTTGTCCGCCAATTGTTTGTGTAGTTGCTGGACGAGATTCATATATATATATATATATGAGCAATGCTACATGTACAACCAAATTTGTACAACAATTTGTACACCACAAAAAATTCAATACAAAATTTTAATTTATCAAATCTCACGATACATTGAATGCAAAATCTCACGATATCATATCAAAATCTCACGAGATAATAGCAAATTATCACGACATAATTGTTGTAAATATCGTTGTACGATATATTGGTTTTACCTCTAGCATTATTCTTAATTTTAATCCCACAAATTAAAAGCAAAGAAAAACAATTTTCAATTCTTATTATACCGATTTTACATATCCCTTCTATCAGCCAAACTATGACATGATATCGATAATTAAATAATCTGTCGAAGTATATTTTTTATTTTCCTACTGTTTGTTGAACACCTTTTGGGAACTACCTCCAAAAAAAATCAATGCATAATCCGTATGTTCCCATAAAAAGTTCGACGCTATGTTAAATATATTATATTATATATATGAATATGTGTATGTGTGCGCGCCTTCAAGATAGGGAATAGCCATTGTAGACACCAGTAGAAGTTATGAGCAAAACACATTTTAAAAATAAAAGTTCGAAATATGAATTTTTTTTCTTGTATCAACTATCAAACACGTGTTGCATGCAAAGAGCCGACACATTAAAAATATCTCCATTATTAGTATGTTCAGAAGGTTAATTATTTTGTCGAATATAATTTGAGTCGATTCGATTTCAATTCGAACTCTCAAATTTTTAAATGTACTAGTAAAATTCATGTGTGATACACGTGAGAACATCTTTTGTTGTCGATAAATATTGTTAAATAAATTAATTGATATAAGAAGATATTAACATATAATTAATAAATAATTTTCATAGTAATAATATATAATTTTTGAAGAAAAAAAAACTATTACATATCTTAGTGATTTAATCAATATAATTTTCGACATTGCAACTAATAAAAATATTTGAAATATTTTCGAACAATGTAACACTTGTAGTTTCAATGTTTTTATTATTTATGGTCATGATTATTTTACATCCACATTAATAGTTTAGAATAATACATTATCAATAATTCATGTAAACTTATAAATATAAGTGTTATGTTTATTGTAGTTTTACATTAACACAATATTGATATTGAAACTATGTAATTA
This sequence comes from Henckelia pumila, assembly GCF_033568475.1. NCBI lineage: Eukaryota > Viridiplantae > Streptophyta > Magnoliopsida > Lamiales > Gesneriaceae > Henckelia > Henckelia pumila. The sequence continues at coordinate 6,058,762 of NC_133121.1, read as the reverse complement.
TTACAGCTCGGTCGAGTTTTTCAATTTTTTTTAATAATCTTGAGAAATTATGACATGCTTTGTACCATGAATTCGTCTTATTTTCTATCTCATGTATGTATGATTTATTTTTTTATTTATTAATAAGTGCGATATGTTAATCAAATTATATTAAATATGATTTTGTAATTTTCTATGTTATATGTTGATCACTGTTGATTTATGGAAAAAAATATGATATAGATAATGCATTATAAACCTTAATTTAAATTATTGCTTCAAATATTTTATTTTATTTTATTTTATTTTTGAGATTTTTCTCTCTTTAACAATTTTTCATATCATGTGTTTTTTATTCTTCATAAAGAATCATTATTATCATCATCTTTAATAATAATTCTTGTGATACTATCTTCATCAATCATTTGCATTTTTCTATCGTTATTATTTAATCAGATTGTCTCTTTTTTATGCTAAAACTATTTACTTGCAAAGAATAACAATAATTTCATCATTATCATCTGCATGCATTCTGATATGTTATCGTCTTTCCTTACTTGTATGTCAGTATCGTTCACGATAAATGTATTTGTTGGACATCCTTTTTTATTTTTTATTTCTCGTTTTTCGAAATCTACTGATCTTTTTTTGCTTTCAATGCTCTCATTGTTAAAATTTTTGATTGAATTTTGAATTCCTTTAATTACAATTGTTAACATTTCATATTTTATCTCAACCATTTTGTTGCATATTTTTCTTTATTTATTCATCCGGTTGAAAATTTGCATCAATGTAATTTTTACAGGATTTTTAATTTAATGTGAGACGTGTCATCCATAATTTTTTTTAAACTTATTTTTTTGATTTATTAACTAACCCGTAGTAAATTGATTAACATAGATATATTTACAGACTTCAATAATATTTAAATAATATCAAACTTATAGTTTGTGTGTTGGTTTGTTCTTTATTTATTATTTTGGATTAAACTTGACTCCACGTGAATTGATTTATTTCAACACCGATGTGTAATTTAATTTATATATATATATATATATATATATATATATATATATATATAACGTTTAAAAATCTAATATTTTGTTATATTTATGAATTTATGATATAATTATTTAGTTCAATAGGTCTTTACGCAAATTAAAATACATAAGATTTTTTGTTGAAAAAATATGTCATTCTATCGGGAAAATTGCAATTTTGGTCCGATATGTTTGTCACTTTACGATTTTGGTCATCTATGTTTTCATATTTCAGTTTTAGTCCTGTATGTTTTGATTTCTGGCAATTTTAGTTCTTTTTATTCGAAAATGCTTACGTGGCACCATACACGTCAGCTCCACATCAGCACTGCATTGGTGCCACATCAGCGCCACATCGGAAAAAGAACTAAAATTTTCAAAAAAAATAAAGATAGCGGACTAAAACTGAAATCTGAAAATATAGAGGATCGAAATCGCAAAGTGACAAACATATAGGACGAAAAAAGTAATTTTCCCCATTCTATCTACAAACAAATAAAAACTAAAGTATTTTGGTGTTTCAGTCTTTTATAAACTGGATAAGTATTTAATTTAATTAAAATTCTTGTGAAAAAAATATAATCACTTTATCTAAGTGAAAATAAAAACTAAAGTATTTTGGTATTTCAATTTTTTTTTTGGAAAATGAACCTTATCTAATATGCACACATTGTAAATTTTGACCTTATTATAATAATTGATTTTATAAAAGTATCCTCATAGAATTTATCATTTGTGTACTAATCAAGGACAAAGTTCAAAATAAACAATGAAAAATTTTGACATTGGTTCACACTTTTATAATTGATCATGATGATGATGATGATGATGATGCTATAGATAAGTAATATAATATTTTACTTTTATGTCCTAGCCAAAATTTAAATTTTACATTTATATCCTTATATGTATTTATTTTTACATAAACTTGTGTGGAGTAAAAGAACAAAGTTATAGATTCACAATTGTAAAACTTTTCTTGTGATACTATCTTCATCAATCATTTGAATTTTTCTATTGTTATTATTTAATCAGACGGTCTCTTTTTTATGCTAAAAAAATTTACTTGAGAAGAATAACAATAATTTCATCATTCGTATCTGCATTCTGGTATGTTATCGTCTTCTATTATATGTATGTTAGTATCGTTAACGATCAATGTATTTGTTGCGTATCTTTTTTTCTTTTTGATTTCTTGTTTTTCATCATTGTCATCTGCATTCTGGTATGTTATCGTCTTCCATTACTTGTATGTTAGTATCGTTACGATCAATGTATTTGTTGGACATCCTCTTTTCTTTTGATTTCTCGTTTTTTCAAAATCTACTTATCTCTTTTTGCTTACAATGCTCTCATTGCTGAAATTTTTGATTGAATTTTGAATGTCTTTAATTACAAATGTTAATATTCCATATTTTATCTCAACCGTTTTGTTGCATATTTTTTCTTTATTATTCATCTGGTTGAAAATTTGCATCAATTTAATTTTTATAGGATCTTTAATTTAATGTGAGGCGTGTCATCCATAATTTTTCTAGACTTCTTTTTTTGATTTATTAACTAACCCTTAGTAGATTGATTAACATATATATATTTACAGAATTCAATAATATTTAAATAATATCAATCTTATAGTTTTGCTAAAAACAATTGAAGATATTCATCTCCAACTCATGTAAAAATATTTCTTCGTTAATTGTAACACATCTCATAAAATAATTTGTTATAGTTTTTAGATTTTTTTGAGGAGAAAAAATAGTTAATTTTTTAAATTTTAACTTTTACATATATGATATTTGTGTGTTGGTTTGTTGTTTATTTATTATTTTGGATTAAAACTTAACTCCACATGAATTAATTTATTTGTGTCTTTTGGAACACAAAAAATCTTGATTTTGATGATAAAAAAAACTTGTTTATTATATTTCTAATATATTTACTCTAGAGTGAAGTTACTAAACTAAATATGGAAGCCAAAACTCAAATTTAGCAAAATTGAATCTCTGGCGAGCTCTACTATTTTGATTATATCTCATAGATCAGAGATGAAAATGATTATTGGCCAAAATTATTGCAAAGAAAACTCAATTTGAAACATACTGTATTTCACGTCAGTTAAGCAAAAACGGATGTTATCTTGGTCAAACTAACGTCGCAATACCAAAATGAATCGCATCGGTTTAGCATAAAATACACCATGAGTTTACCTCGAGCAGTTCTGGTATATTGGCCATATCTTGCAGCTCGATAATCCGAATGGAACGATTCACCATGTTTTGAAAATATAAGAGAATTATCTACAAATCATATTCACAAGTTGAAGAATGAATCGGATCCTCAGGAGATGCTAAACTGAGTTGAAATTATAGGTTTGGAAAAGAAATTCTGCAGAGCAGAATTTCTGGTACAGTTTGGTGTATTAATCATAACTTTTGCATATGAACTTAAAATTGCGTGATTCTTGATTCCATGAAAAGCTAAGAGAAAGTGATACAATTTTTATGTTTAGCACTTTGCCCAGAAATCAACGAATCAAGAGATATAGCACTAAACTGATTGCATGCACTCAATTGATTCTGTGCTAAATCGATTTTGAGCAGCTCTAGTATTTCGAGCATAAAGTTTGCATATGAAATCCGAATTGATTGATTTTGGTGGAGTTGGAAAGCGAAGATCAAGGGCTATAACTTTTATGTTTATCACGTTGCCCAGAAATCAACTAATAAAGAGATACAGGACTAGATTGATCACATGCCTCTGAAGTTCCTAAACTGCTACCTAAACTGAAGTTGACCAAGAGTGGTTTACCTACCCAAACTAAAAGATCGCTCAACTACTACAGTGTCAAAACTTCTACAGTACCAGTTTCACACCAAATTTAGTTTACCAAGATCAGTTTAGTGGAACTCATTTTAACAATCCAAAAAGGTACAGAAACAGTACAAAAGTTCCCAATGACTTTATTTCTGTGTGTAACAGCTATATCACTCTTAGAGAATATAAATACAACATTTTGGAGTTCAAACACAAGCTTTTAAAGGAGAGTCAAAACATGGGCATCTAAATCAGATTTACCAGCTAGTTTAGAGCAAGCTCAAGGTGTGAAGAACACATCAGAATTCTTGAACATGAAAATTCAAGTTCTTAACACCCAACTCACAACTCTGGAAAGATAGATTCAAGGCAGGGGCGTCGAAACAAGATCTATCAGCTAGTTGAGAGCAAGCCCAAGGTGTGAAGAACACATCAACATATTTCTTGAGCTTCTCCAGCCAAGTTCTTCACACCCCACCCACTCACTCACACATATACGAGAGATGTACTTTGATGATTAGTTGAGTGAAATTATTTACACAAAAACGTTAAATATTGTGTTTGTAATCTTGGCATAAAGACGTAAAACATTATGTGGATTGTGAGGTTGCGGCCTACAATCGAGTGGTGGCTAGGAGTTCTTGTTTAGGCAGTGGGAAAGCCCTAAACCGGAATGGGTTTGTACAAATTACTTGTATGTATAAATCAAAGTCTTCTAGTGAGATCCTTCCGAGGTGGAAGAAGGGGTGACGTAGGAGTTGTTGAAATCTCCGAACATCCATAAACAAATCCTTGTCTCTTTATTTCTTGCATTTATTCATTGCTACTGTTTTGGATTACATTGTTGAAGCATTTTATGTGTTTGATAAAATACCTAAATGTTGCATTCAAAGTGTTTGATAAAATTCTTCAACTAAACCGTTTTCATTATTTCAACTTGCATCCTTTTAAAACGATTTACAAAATGTTAAATTAGTTTCTAAGAAGGATTATTTCGAGTGTATCCGCTTGGTTTGAAAATCAAACTAGATTTAATTCATCGATACTAAATATTTCAAGAACCGAACAATTGTAGCTCAAAATATTTTAAAAGTGTGTATTCACCCCCATCTACACACCGTGACCGATCCTATCAAAATATATATATATATATATATATATATATATATATTAATAACGTTTAAAAATTAATAACGTTTAAAAATCTGATATTTTGTTATATTTATGAACTCATGATATAATTATTTAGTTCAATAGGTCCTTATGCAAATTAAAATACATAAGATTTTTTTGTAGTAGCCCGTATCCAAAATTAATGATTAAGGATAAATTAATCATGTGATCATGTTTAAATTAAGTAAAACATGATTAAAGAAGTTCCAGATGAATTAACGGAGTCCGGAAATGGATTCAGAATGCGGAGAAATGGTCCGAGGGATTTTGGGTCTCGGACAGAACGGAGCTTCCGTTGCGGGAACGGAGCTTCCGTTGTGAGCATGAACGGAAGCATAAAGATCGGAGCTTTTGTTACGGTATCGGAGCTTCCGATCTGCCGTCGGTGACATGTGTGTGGTTGCATGTAATTGGATTGATACGTGTCCATCGGAGCTTCCGTTACAGTATCGGAGCTTCCGTTGTAACGCAGGATCGGAGCTTCCGTTAGTGTTCTATAAATATGGGATCGCAGGTCTCATTTCGTTGCCAATTCCGAATTCTCTCCTTCGTCCTAGTGGCTCTATTTTAGGGCTTTGGTTACTCTTATTTTAGAGTTGGAGTAGAATTTATGTTTTAGTATAGTCAGATAGTGTCTGACATAGTAGCAGAGCAGTGCTCGTGTCGGGGAGCAGTGCTCGTGTAGCAGAGTTGTGCTCGAGGCTGTGGAGCTGCAGCAGGGGTGTGCCCCTAGTTGCGGGATAGTCGCCATCAGTGGGCTGACGACGGACGCAGGTATAACTATGGTCTCCTTAAATTATTTATGAGTATGCAATAGCTTAGTTAAGGGTTTTAGAGCTTATTGAATAATGCATGTGTATTTGCATTGTAGAGTTGTTGATAGGCTTGGAACCTAGAGTAGGACTTCTAGGAAATGCCTGTAGAAAGGTACGTAAGTACTGACTGAGATTGCCAGTGGATGTGCATGCTTATATGTTGCATTTATGTGTTTGCATGTTATGATTATGCAGTATGTACATATCATCTTGTGTCTGTACCTCTGTACGTCTTTTGAGATGAGCCAGTTAGGGTTGCTCAGCCCTGTTTGGACGTTTGATATCGAGTAACCTTAGGTACTGGTACCTAGAGGACTCTATGGTCCGCGTCCGAGATTCGGGAGTGAGTGGTCTCACAAAGTGGTTAGCTACCCCGATGTGACGAGCTCATATCCCTGGCGCCAGTCTGTGAGGACCCGGATTCTAATCTTTCAAACATAAATAAATCATGTAATCAAGAGAAATAAAAATAATCGATAAGACATTTAGCGACGCACACCTTACAATCGGCGACGCAAAACCACGTCGCGAAAAGAAGATTTTTTTTTTTTACAGGGAGGGACGCACGGGTGCACCAAACGAGGCGCGGGCACGCATAACGCCCTGTCCGGGACTCCGAGAGAGTGCAGGACGCGCGGGCGCGCCTTCCGGGCTGCGCGGGCGCGCATGGCCTGCTGTTTCTGCTCCAAAAATGACTTCAAAAGTGTAATATCATACCCATAAGGACTCTAACATGATCCAACTAATATTTTTCCAACAACGAGGTATTCAAATACATAAAAATGTAGAACAAACATCGATTCTAAGTTCTACAACTCAAATGGAATACAAGGGAGTTCGAAAACAAGGTATGACTTCTAAAACCAAGTCCTCACTCTATCATTTCCCACTCGATCTACTCATGCATCTTCTGACTCGATCCTGCCCCACCTGCCGTCAAGTACACATACAAACAAAACGAAAGCCGGATAATCCGGTGAGAATATAATTCCCAGTAAAAGAGACAAATCAAGCAATTTCAAATAATATATCAAATCATGATATATAAAACAACGAGTCAATCAATTCAAAAAGGCTTATCAGCACTCAACTCAAAATGCATTAAAATGCAATGCATGACTTCAAAACTCGGGATTATCTAATCGAATAATCGAATAATCGAATATCAATCGGTACTCGGTTGGGATCCCGGGGTCAAGTTTTTACGAATAACTCACTGACACACCCATTCGGGGTGGATGTCGCTCAACTCAAACCCCTAAACTTCAGAGCAACTATAAGAAGTATTCTAGCAATTGAAAAAACTCGAAATCCAAAGCCACTTCACTATATCTCCCTAAATCGTCTAAGTTCAAAACGAATCGAATTTTCGGCTCAAGATGTATGCAAGTGAAAATAAACTCATCCAAGTTAAAATCAAATAATTCAAATAGCATACAAGTATGTGATTTCTTTTGGGCACTCGAATTAAATCAAATTCGAGTTAATCATCACATTCATTCAATTGTGGTCTTCTTACCTTTTCAAGTTCGTCGGGGATTCAAATCTGAAAATGACAACGAACTCAATCAATATCGAATCAAAACAAGTCGAACCATCTCAAGAAGTTCAATACTATACCGTTCTTCAATTCTCGAATCGATTCAACTTTAAAGTTCGATCCAAACCCGAATCTTTCAACTCAAATCTGAAAATAAGAAATACGGATTTGATATAAATCTTCTAACTCAAACAAACCCGGAAATCAAACCGAATAATAAAACCAATACTCCAAAACTCGATTTCGACGGCATAACGGCTATAAACGGTCAAACCAAAAATCAACAACAACATCAACCAACTCTAAACAACTCATATCATCTTCCAATCCATCAAAACAACCAAATCCAACTATAATTCACAAACCCATTTTCGAAAATATGCTCCAAAAATCATATAAAATCCAAACTTACATCCAAACGAAGCCATCGTTGCGGTGATCGTGAATCTCAACTCGAATCAGGAATCTAACGGTCGGATCGTGCAAATCGGACGAAAGAAAAGCTTGAAATGAAAGCCATGGCTTCTCTCGTCTCGGTCTTGGCGTGATGGATGAGGGAGAAGGAGTGAAATGATGGTGATGGGATGATAATAATAATAATAATAATAATAATAATAATAATAATAATAATAATAATAATAATAATAATAATAATAATAATAGTCTTTCTTTGACTTGGTCCACTCCACAAATGCAACTCGGTCCCTGAATTACCAATTTAAATCGATTCAATCCCGGCTCAATTAATCTACATTAATTCCAACATAAATTATAATCGACTCTGCTAATCACGAAATAATAATTTCAGGGTCTTACAATTCTCCCCCTCTAAAAATCGATTTCGTCCTCGAAATCAAAGCAGTACAATCTCAAAACACAAGATGAAGTTCAAAGACTGCTATTATAATTCTTCTTTCAAAATAACTCTAAAATCGCGATTCTAATCAACTCCGCTTCTTGCACCGTTTCTTCAAATCCGTATCGGCTCAACTGCACAAACTCATCTGATTTGGTTTCGCTAAGGAGCCATTACTATGTTCGGTCTACTCTGAATCGGTCGTCTCAACCTTACTGGCGACTCACCAATTTCTGTCTCAACATCAAAGAAAATCTGTGAATTTGGAAACAAAAGACGTGAAGCACGTCGAGAATACCCGAAGAATACGGAAGAACAAAGTAGTGGAAATCAAGGAGAACTGTAGGAGTAAAAGTCGGTAGGCGAGATCGCCTATCTCCCCTAGAATCTCAAAGGAACCCGTGAGTTCATCGAGACAGTTCTCTCTCTCTTATCATAACTGCCACAACCTCTAAACGGAGGAATCTTCTGAATTACTCGGCTTCCCTTAACATAAGTACAGAGATCTGCGTCGGAATCCGAATACTTCATTCATCCTTCTCCTCAAGTCATCTTCATTCTAGACAGGAAATCTCCATCCATCTATCAAACCTCGAATCAAATCTGATCCCAAGTCAGGGAACTCAAAAAATCATCCCAATTCAATTGGGATTCTCATTTCTTCTCGTACAACTCATTTACAAAAATTGATATCAAGACACTCGTCTGATAGCTGTTGTACAGAAACTTTGCAAAAGATGAGAAATCCATCCAGCTAGTGCCAAAATCAAGCACTACAGCTCAGCATATACTCTTAAAGTCTATATCGCTTATTCTTGGTTGTCCGTCGTTATGAGGATAATAAACTGAACCCAATTATAATCCAATAACAAAAGTTTCTTAAAGACTGAGTTCAAGGTGAGAGTTAACTCAAAATCTCATTCCGAAAGGATAGACTTTGACAAGTCAACTATCTGAAAATCCTCCTGACGACAATCCCAATCATATTGTCATGTCTGGAATCCATTCTGTACGAAAACAGAAGCAGCCTACAGCAATATCTCTATTTTAATCAGATAGCATCTCCAAATCAGATAGTTCTATACCTCCGTGACCACATGCCGAACACTCCCAATTCTATTCTGCATGGATAAACTGCGACAGAGCAAAACAATCTGAAATTCTTTCTGACCAACTTCTCAACATCGGGTCGAGTCTAAAATTCATTCCGTACGGAGTACAATAGCAGATTTCTGCAATCGGTCTATTAAAGCTCAGGTGACTTCAAATTCCAGACTGATCGATAGCTTCAGAAAGGTATTCGTCAAAAAGTAATCTTCTTTTCATTCTGACAATTAATTGTACTACAGACAGTCGGTTCCTTCTCTCTATCAGCTATCAAAAGTGGACAGACTTGCAATTACAAAATCATACTTAAAACATCATTCTTTATCTGTTCCTATAAAGGTCGATTCCTCAATCCTCTGAATATCTTTCGGTCGTCTGAAAGAATAATGAATAACTGCAAAGTGTCAATCTCACGATACTCTGTCTCAATCAAAATCTCTGGCACAACAAAACAATTACTCACAACTGAGGTATCGTCACTGTCCTGAAACTCAGACTGTGCCCAGTTCTGACTCTTCTTCATTAAATTCTCCAATTCGAATCTGTTTTCTGCACTATCTCCATCTTCTAAATAAATTCTGGCTTAGTTCGGATAAAAGAATTCTGATAGACTACATATCTATTCCAGACTCTAAATCAGAAGTGCAACACTCATCGGTCGGCAAAGTCAGAGATAGTAGATAAAATAAGAACAGATCCATCGGCTCAAAGAGAATAACAGTAGTAGATAAAATAATAATAGATCATTCTGTTCAAACCTCTGTTGTTGCATTGTATTACTTCGGATCATACTGGAATTCACCATCAAATTCTTCATCATATCCAATCTTTTCCTCAATCTCAGAATCAGTTCGGTTGCAAAACTCATACTTTGAATTCTCAGTTCAGAAAAGACTTCGAAAATTTCATTGAAGATAGTGATGCCCGATCTTACAAGCAATAAGATCACTGCCAATACAATATCACGAATCGGATGTTGAGTCTCGTACTGCTTCAGCTGCTACTATGACTGAGCTATCACAGACTCCCTCTGAATAAGAATACCTCCAGAATCTGGATAAGAAGATGCAATGCACTGAAGATTATCAGTACAGAGGAAATAAGAAATACTGGATCTTGGGTCGATCTCTTATTCATGCCAAACAAACTGATCTCATAAGGTTCGGTTCAGGTACAAGTGCATTCTCTGGAGTTAGATGAGAAATCGGCTCCACGACGATAAGAATCTCTCGAAAATCTGCTATAGAACTCAAAATCTTCAACTCTCATGTACAGATGTCGGTTTGGCTTCAATCAAAATAGCTTCGGTCTTGCAATGATCACAGAAATTCCAGCTTTAGAATTAATATGATCGAGGAAAGGACATCTCGATACAATCAAAATTTAGACTTCAATGGTATAGCATGCAACGTCTCGGCACTCAATTCTGTAAGACCATTCTCCAATACTCTGTATGATCAGTAATATTCTTCGAACAGAACCGAAAAGATCGATAAGAATTTCTAATTTCATCTAAATACATCTGATAGATTCAGTTCAAAAGATCTACAATACTGTAGACGAGTTTCACTTCAAACGGTACGATTATACTCCAAAGCAGTCATACCTCAATCCAAGTCCAGTCTTCAATACTTCTTTCTATCAAACTCTCAACTGATGATGTTTGATCTCAAGTCATTGCTGAATCTAATCTCATGACTCAGAGGTAATCCAGAAATCTCATTTGGATGATAACATCAACTTTCTAACCACTGGTTTATCAACCAATTCAGGATAGATTCTAGGACATCAGCTGTGAACAAGAGAATTATTCCGCGAAATTCTAAAATCACAAGGTCATTCGGCAGATCAACTAACAAAGAATCCTGGAATCGAGAATCCTTATCGGAGGATTTCTGTTCGTCTATTGACTCGGATCTGAATCTGTCAACTTCCTGAAACAATCCACAGTAGTCCTGTACTGGATAAAGCAGCTAACAGACAATCAAATCAAAATCTGAGAACTGAAGTACGATACTGCTCAGTTACAATCAAATCAAAATCTCAATCAAATCTGAATCTGAAGTACAATACTGTTCGGTTCCAACTTATCCCATCAATTCAAAGAATTGTGACTACTGTTAATCAAAATTCAACAACCGAGATGCATCAATAAATATCGATAAGAAGAAAGATAAGGTGCGTAACCGATCATATCAGAATAAGAATAGAAACCATACTCTACTATTTTCTGCGGTCATCATCGGTGAAATTTAAGTCTGATCCTCGATAAGAGTACAACTAAAATCTGTTGCCTCGAAGATTGATTCATCATATGATTAAATTCTCATAGATTCTGCTATTGCGGACGAAAGGAACAACTGAAACAGCTAGTACCATTGTCGGAGTTAAACACACAAGGAAAATCCCTTCGGAGATCTTTCGATAATATCATGATGACGAACTCTGGCATAGTGTCCGGGCTGATGACAGACCTGAAAGCGTCTTCTGATCTCAAGGCACTGCTCACTGATTTCATAAACTGCTTTCTATTCGATTAAAGATGATCTCCAAGTCCCTATAACTCTGATCAAACGGTGAAAAGGAATATGTCGAAGAAATTCGGATGAAAGCGGATTCCAAAAAGTGATCGAACCTTGATTCCCTAATGCTCTCTTCTTCAAATTCTACCAACTTTCATCAATCCTCTACGTTGGTACCACACTAACCGAATTCTCTGGTCATCTGTGTAGTTCAGAGAATCACCCAACAGATCGATTTCTTAAATTCAACTACTGCGTCCAACATCATTCTCGGTACTCTTAAAAATTGGTAATCTACATGACTAAAACCTCCTTGGTAGTACTCCCATCGGTGTCAGAGTGACATCTAACAGTGCAGTAGTGGTGTGATCTAGATCAGTCGAAGGAGTTACTGCTGGTTGTCGTCTGCTAAAATTCTTCAGGATACAATTCTGATATTCAGTATGAAAAGGATACCAAATCTCCATCTCAAAATTCGGTGTTCCACATCTCTGTTTGAAAAGTTCGTTCAACTACAAATTACTGAATTTCGGATCTCAATCGGATTCTAATTCACATCGCAAACAATCTCTGATCTGCTAGCTCAAGCAGATGGTGGAACTCGGATCCGCAATTAAAAAAAAATACAGTTCATATTTCAAGTAATTCATGCTTTAAAATTTAAATCACAAAGCCATGTAATTCAAATAATTCTCAATCAATAAAGCATGCTCGCATGTATCTTAAATAAATCATTTACATAAATCAATCACATGCGAGAATTCAATTCATGCGGACTCGATCTACCCCGCTCACTCTAATTCAATTCCAAGAATCTTATCTCTCTGATACTACTTAATGTGAGGACCCGGATTCTAATCATTCAAACATAAATAAATCATGTAATCAAGAGAAATAAAAATAATCAATAAGACATTTAGCGACGCACACCTTACATTCGGTGACGCAAAACCACGTCGCGAAAAGAAGATTTTTTTTTTTTTTTACAGGGAGGGACGCGCGGGCGCGCATAACGCCCTGTCCGGGCCTCCGAGAGAGTGCAGGACGCGCGGGCGCGCATGGCCTGCTGTTTCTGATCCAAAAATGACTCCAAAAGTGTAATATCATACCCATAAGGACTCTAACATGATCCAACTAATATTTTTCCAACAAAGAGGTATTCAAATACATAAAAATGTAAAACAAACATCGATTCTAAGTTCTACAACTCAAATGGAATACAAGGGAGTTCGAAAACAAGGTATGACTTCTAAAACCAAGTCCTCACTCTATCATTTCCCACTCGATCTAGTCATGCAGCTTCTGACTCGATCCTGCCCCACCTGTCATCAAGTACACATACAAACAAAACGACAGCCGGATAATCCGGTAAGAATATAATTCCCAGTAAAAGAGACAAATCAAGCAATTCCAAATAATATATCAAATCATGTTATATAAAACAACGAGTCAATCAATTCAAAAAGGCTTATCAGCACTCAACTCGAAATGCATTAAAATGCAATGCATGACTTCAAAACTCGGGATTATCTAATCGGATAATCGAATATCAATTGGTACTCGGTTGGGATCCCGGGGTCAAGTTTTTACGAACAATTCACCGACACACCCATTCGGGGTGGATGTCGCTCAACTCAAACCCCTAGACTTCAGAGCAACTATAAGAAGTATTCTAGTAATTGGAAAAACTCAAAATCCAAAGCCACTTCACTGAAGCTCCCTAAATCGTCTAAGTTCAAAACGAATCGAATCTTCGGCTCAAGATGTATGCAAGTGAAAATAAACTCATCCAAGTTAAAATCAAATAATTCAAATAGCATACAAGTATGTGATTTCTTTTGGGCACTCGAATTAAATCAAATTCGAGTTAATCGTCCCATTCATTCAATTGACGTCTTCTTACCTTTTCAAGTTCGTCGGGGATTCAAATCTGAAAATGACAACGAACTCAATCAATATCGAATCAAAACAAGTCGAGCCATCTCAAGAAGTTCAATACTATATCGTTCTTCAATTCTCGAATCGATTCAACTTCAAAGTTCGATCCAAACCCGAATCTTTCAACTCAAATCTGAAAATGTGAAATACGGATTCGATATAAATCTTCTAACTCAAACAAACCCGAAAATCAAACCGAATAATAAAACCGATAATCCAAAACTCGATTTCGACGGCATAACGGCTATAAACGGTCAAACCAAAAATCAACAACAACATCAACCAACTCTAAACAACTCATATCATCTTCCAATCCATCAAAACAACCAAATCCAACTATAATTCACAAACCCAATTTTGAAAATATGCTCCAAAAATCATATAAAATCCAATTTTCGTTCTTTTTCCGAACCAACTTCGAATACACGGTCTATGCTAGCTCAAGCACATTATACTCGAAAATTATCAAATTCTGACAACCCAACAAAAATAAAAGTTCGTGGATCGTAGCAAAACTTACGTCCAAACGAAGCCATCGTTGCGGTGATCGTGAATCTCAACTCGAATCAGGAATCTAATGGTCGGATCGTGCGAATCGGACGGAAGAAAAGCTTGAAATGAAAGCCATGGCTTCTCTCGTCTCGGTCTTGGCGTGATGGAGGAGGGAGAAGGAGTGAAATGATGGTGATGGGATGATAATAATAATAATAATAATAGTCTTGCTTTGACTTGGTCCACTCCACAAATGCAACTCGGTCCCTTAATTACCAATTTAAATCGAATCAATCCCGGCTCAATTAATTTCCATTAATTCCAACATAAATTATAATCGACTCTGCTAATCACGAAATAATAATTTCATGGCCTTACACAGTCTGAGCAGTTTGTATACAGTTATCCCAGATATGGATACCCTGTCATTTTCATGCATCATATTTGTATGTTTATCCGTATTTGCGTATTGAGCTTAGAGCTCACGTTCAGTATTTTCTGTGTATTTGGACACCTTATTCGATGGGGCAGGTGTAGGTTCAAGGTTGTGCACCAGGAGCTTGGAGTAGCCAGTGACCCTTGAAGACAGCAAGATTAGCTGTAGGTTTTATTTAAGTTATTCGATTGGGTTATATAATCGAGTTTGTTTAACCGGTTATATTCCGCCAGTCTACTTGTATTTAAGTCTTTCGCAGCGATTTATTTAATGCATGCTGAATTATGCTCTTAACTCTGATTAGGTAGTGGATCCGGGTCGGGTCGCTACATTTTTTATTGAAAAAAATATGTTTTTCCATCTACAAACAAATAAAAACTAAAGTATTTTGTTGTTTCAATCTTTTAGAAAACTCGATAAGTATTTAATTTAATTAAAATTCTTGTGAAAAAAATATGTTCAGTTTATCTTCAAGAAAATAAAAACTAAGGTATTTTCGCATTTCAATCTTTTTTGAAACTGAAACCTTATCTAATATGCACGCATTCTCAATTTTGACATTATCATAATAATTGATTTTACAAAATTATCCTCATAAAATTTATCAAGTGTGTACTGACCAAAGACAAAGTTAAAAATACACAATGAAAAATTTTGACTTTGGTTCACACCTTTATAATTGGTATAGATAAGTAATATAATATATTATTTTTATGTCCTAGCCAATATTTAACTTTTAAATTTATATTCTTATATGTATTTATTTTTACATAAATTTGTGTAGAGTAAAAGGGCAAAGTTGTAGATTCATAATTATAAAATTTTACCTTTTATTCACACTTTTATATAGGTAGGTTTAATAAATATAAATAATAATATAATATAATATAATATAATATAATATAATAATAGTAATAGGGTAATAGATTTGGATCAAAATTAAAATGAAATATTTGACATCCCCTTTGTTGGCCAAGGTGCATGTGTTTTTTTCCCGTGTGCTTCAAATTCAAATTTGTTTTTCGACCTACTTATTTGAAATTCATGCATTTCAAATCACTATCACAAATTCAAATCCTTCTAGTACCCTAACACAACCTTAATTAAAATAAATTGTGATAAAATTTGTTTAGAACACACATATATATGAGAAAACATGATTCAACCATTTACTAAAATGAGTAAAATCTCGTTGGTAAAAATTCAAGGTTTCATCATGGATGGATGGATGGATTGAGGCTAATGATTTTAAACTCATAATATCAAATCCATTTTTCTAATAAACAGGTAAGGGTCCGCCTAACCTCACCACAAAAGACGCGTCCATTCATTTATTTGTTTGTGGATATCCATCCATTCATTGGGCATGGATTTGAAATCTTAAGTGGGTTATTTTAAATTATTTTAAGTTTTTAACTACATTGGGTTCGAGTCATTTCAAATCATGCATCCTCAAATGTCTTCAAATCCAAATCACCACAAATCCAAGTTCTACACACTGTGTTGGATACAACGTATATAATATATATACTTTGCCAACACAAGTGTTTCAAAATTTGTATGTTAATTAATTTTAAATCAAACGAATACACTGTCTTTAAAAGATTGAAGCGAAATCAAAACCTACGATATCCATATAAAACTTGGCCCAAGTATTTTAAAAACTTTGTAATTAGCAAGACATGCATGGATTTGATCAAATGTGAATTTGAAAAGTGGGGACACCTCATGAATTTTCTGTTACCATTTTTTACTCCGGTTTGTCATAATCACGAGTATGTACGTACATATTTTCCTTCCATTTTATGGTGTACTTGAATCAGGAAAGGATCACTTGATTCACGATTCACTCCATCTAACACATGCAATGTTTTTTCGTAAAAAACATTGCATGTGTTAGATGGAGTGAATTTGCATGTAGCGCATACATACATATATATTTATATACATACATACATACATACATACATTATTTTCGTTTTCTGATATGTATCGAAATTTTCGGTTAAAATTTTTATATATTGTTTTCGTATTCTGGTATGTATCGAAATTTTTAAATTTCATATTTTTATCATAATTGAACGGAAATTTTCAGTATACAAAAATTCGATATTTTTTCGGTACGGTAATCTCGGTACACCAAAAATTCAGTATTTTTTTCTCACCACTATACCTAATGTGGGTATATATGTGAGCATCAATTGAGGTGATGTTCATCAACTGGATGTACAAGAATCCAGCTCAGCGATGCTCACATAAGTGACCACAATAGTGTCCATCATATCAAAATTGGGAAAACTGCAATTTTGGTCCTATATGTTTGTTACTTTGCGATTTTGGTTCTCTATATTTTCATATTTCAGTTTTAGTCCTGCATGTTCCGATTTTTGGAAATTTCGGTCCTTTTTATTTGAAAATGTTGGCGTGGTATTGTACACGTCAACTTCACATCAGCACTGCATTGTGCCACATCAGCGCCACATCAGAAAAAGACTAAAATTGCCAAAAACATAAAGATATCAGATTAAAATTGAAATCTGAAAATATAGAAAACCGAAATCGCAATGTGACAAACATACATGACAAAAAAACAATTTTTTCTATCAAATTATATATATAACCACACACTATCTTATAAAATAAGAGAACTTCTCAATAACTAATTTGGTACGTTCTAATTACATCAATATAATTTTACGTAAATATCTCAATCACCATCATGATATCCATACATTTTTGGGGTGAAATGGTCATAAAAGTCTCTCTACTTTTTTTTCTCTCACTATCCTAATTGCGATGCAGTTTTCTCTCTCACAAAACTCTCCCATCTTCCATTTTCTACATTTTGTATATAATATTTTACTTTCTTTCATTTGTATTGTTTTTACACATATTGCAGGTTGTCCACTCTCATGATTTTTCTCTTTAGATTATAGACATATGCATTACATGTGCCATATATATAAAAAAATCTGTCTAATAGAGACAAGAACGTCATCTCTTTTTGTCAAAATTGTCCATATATGATATAACTATTACACTTTTGTTTGTTCATTTTGTTTTGTTTTACTATTTCAAAATTTCAAATGAATGTTTAGTCTCTTGGTAATTTTTAAAATTATGATATAAAATGCACTCATATAAATATATATGATTAATTCAAATAATAGTATGATCATTACTCATAATTACAACAATGATATTACGGTATTACTCTTATTTGATATGTGTGCGCTAGTACTGTACTAGTGTGTGTACACACACACGCACATTGTTTAATAAATAAGGCACGTGCCACCAATTTACTTTTACGAAAATTAACCGAACGAAACGTGGTTTGGGGGGGGGGCGGTGATAATTTTAGATTGGGCAAGAAACCAAGTGTGGTGGCAAATGATGCACGTCTTTCTTATGGCTAGCTCTGACAATGAAGTACTTCATGCATATAAATTATAGGCGTCGATGGGGATTTATCATTTCATTATTAATCATCGCCCCATTCATACGTACGCTTAATTATATTTTTGTTTTTTCTTTGTTTCTTTTGGGCGCCACAACACATTAGGCAGTACCAAAATAATAGTAATAAGAAGAATAATATATAGAAGTATTATATATTGAAATGGAAATGGCCAATTCTTTAGGAGTTAGAAAAGGCGCATGGTCTAAAGAAGAAGATGTTCTATTGAAGAATTGCGTGGAACAATATGGAGAAGGAAAGTGGCATCTCGTCCCACTTAGAACAGGTAATTAATTCACACGAAAATATACTAATTAAATATTCATCATAAAAAAAAAAAAAATTGTTTTTCCTCCTGGGGAAAATGCTAGCTCAAGTTTTTATGATTTATGGTGTTTTGATTAAAAAACCACTCTAAAATGTTGATAGTACTTTTTAGCATTTTAAAAGCGTCGAGAGTTGCGTCGGTATTTATCGTTTTATGATCTATCGAATAAATTATGACAGAAGTCGAATATTTTATATATTTCAGCATGCATTAGTTAGAGAGAGAGTTTGTCAAAATCAAGTTCTATTGATCATCATCATTATTATTTTTTTCATTTTTTTTTATTTTTCTTTATCTTTTGCTAATTAATTGATCATGACTCCCTCTTGAAAAAGGGTCTTCTTGTTTTCTTCATCACTTGTTTTTGGTGTCAGTAGGAGACTTTTACATATCCCAAAATAAACCACGAAAATTTTTAAGGTATATATGTACTGACGATGTATCGATATGGATTAGTTTTTAATTAATTGAATATGATTTTTCAGGGTTAAACCGATGTCGGAAAAGTTGCAGGCTGAGATGGTTGAACTATCTTAGACCAAATATCACAAGAGGGACTTTTTCAAAAGACGAGATTGATCTCTTGATAAGACTTCACAAACTATTAGGAAACAGGCAAGTTCTATATATTAATTTGCTAGATATATATATATCTGCTCCAAGGATTTGCTACCCCTAGCTGTGGAGAATTCATTTAATTTGCTAGATATATATTAATTTCCCAACTCATCTTTATGAAAATCTTTGATCACTTTTCATATAACTAAATATATATACTGAGGAATCTCACGTCATAAATATATATATATTGTATGTGTGTGTGCGCGCGCATCGCACGCGGGATCATTACAAAATTTATATGTCGAAAAATTATTGCATAAAAAATTTAGATTTAGAAATATGTGTAGGGTTAATTGCAGGAGAGTCACTGTGAAAATTCTAAACGGCGCCCTAAAAAATATCAATTAGATAATACATACTTCATAAGATACTCGATCCCATAACGTTTAACACAATTTATAAGTTTGTATATATATTGAATGTGTTGACTATAGCTAGACTAAAATGGTGATTTTTTTGTCTAAATTGGTAGTCGAAAGATGCTTGAAGTCAACTATTTATCTTTACATGAATAAGTTTGTCTAAAAATTTAGGAAAAAAAAATATTTAGGAAAAATATATAGTTTTTTTTTGCTCATTAGTTTATCTATTTTTAGTTTTGGTCTGTTTTCTTCTCAAAGTTCATGTTTGGTTTTTTTACACTGACTTTTAATTTTTGTTCATTTTGATCAAATTGTTGACATGACACCGAAAAATAATGACGTGACAGTTGGCACTGAAAAATACGGACAAGTCAAGTTTCACGTCGGTAATTGGACCAAATAACCAAAAATTAAAAGTTAACGTACCAAAATTCGAAAATTTAATGAGCCAAAACCAAAAAATAAACAAATTTAAATGAACCAAAAAATCACTTCCCCAAAAATTTAATAGAATTGCATTAAATTGCATGCATGTGAATGTCCGTAAGGCAGCCTCAATATAATGCGGCCAGCCATCATCAGCATATGGCAACCGACGGGGAAAACGGGCCGGGTTGGATTCCATAGAAATTTAGTACGGCCCGAAAATATATCGCTCGCAAGTGTTCAATCAACAAACATTTTTTAACTCATAAAGCTGTGTTTATTTAGTGAGATATAATTACATATGAATAAATCATACTAAGACTAAAATGATTTTGAAGGATATATACGGGATAATGATAGATATACAATTATCGCTATGGTAATTCAAATATGATTTTGTTGTTCTTTTTAATTTATAATTTTTTAGAAAAAAATTATTCTAAAATGATACAATTATTTAAAAAATAAAAAATATAAAGAAAGATAAAAAAAATATTTTACTAATTAAAAAATTAAAATTGATTGAGATATAGTAGTAGTTACTACAAATTACTGAAGTTTTTAAAATTGGATGAGATACTTTTATAATTTTATGGGAATATTTTTTGCATTTAAAAAATTAAAAAATGGCCAAAAAATTAGTTACTCTACCCCTTTCATACCTTTATTACTAGCGGCATCGATGTGGACATATATTAATATTTTTTTGTGCGAAAAATCTAGAGATAGTGTCAGAACTAAAAACTTTTAAATTAAATTTTCGTAAAATGATTTTTTTATTTTATGAGTGATATGATCTAGAGGTATCAAAACGGGATAACAAAACGTGCTGATCCACAACGTCACAACCCATGAGCACCCATCATTAGGCAGGGTGGGATGGGTCGATCCACCTTTTAGCTGGTCGAGAAAACACCAATTCAACCTACTTCTTTTAGGTGGCGGAGTAGGGAAAACGGGCGGTTTTATGTATAATTTGACGGGTTCGGACGTGCTGTTAGGCGGGACAGCTGCAGGCTGGCTAGCCATTTGGTGGGTTGGAAAATACTAAGCCAAGCAATCTATTTTATACGGCGGGGACCAACTCAATGAGTTTAACTCATTTTGACACCTTAAATTATGATCACTTAAAAAATAAAAAGTACAGATAAAAATAATTACTTATATGTATACGTTAGGGAAGAGCTATGAATATACTGAATTAAATATAATAGGTTTTTATTTAACGAAGGTGGATCATTTTTTGCATCCTGATAATGGTATTTTTGGTATATGGAAAATTACGCCATGATCACGAAATTATTTATTTCATACCCCTCAAGTTTTATATAACTATGTTGATATAATATAAAAGTAAATAAATTAAAGTCATACATCAATGATACATAAAACTATTTCACTTCTTTTTAATGATAATTACAGTTCAACTCAAATATTTATTTCAATAAGAGAAATTATTGTACCTCTGCATGTATTTCTTCCAACAACCACACTCATTAAAATCCATGATAATCAAATATGTAATCTTGGATGTGATATGAATTATAATACCGAATTCCTAGGACATGTTTAGTATGATGGAATAATAACATGTTACTAAAAAAAATTTAAAATACCTAAATAATAATCATGAAAATAATAATATTATTAAACAATCACTATCGTTATAAATTGTAAATACAAAATGATGATGATTGAATAATGATGATAATATTGATAATTGAAATAAATAAAATATAAACTTAATAATCACGTATAAAATAATTATTATTATATAATCAATAATGATGATACTATTACAAATTAAAATAAATAAGATATAAACTTAATAATCACGTAATAATAAAATTATTATTATTATTATTAGGAGTGTGTCCATGTATGTTACTTTTAATTTCGATTAATGCTCAAAAGATAGATCCAAATTAAGATCCATTTTTCTCCATGAACATCTTGCTGAATTTAAGAACAAAACAAAAAACAAAAACAAAACCAAAACCAAGACCAAAGTTTCGTTTGGATATGTACTTATAAAAACGTCTTTATAAAAAAAAATTTATAAAATGTTTTAAAAGTTGTTTTAAGAATAAATATGAGTTTGGACAACTATTCTATAAAAATATTTTAATTTTTCAAAAATGATAATGTTATTCATCTTTGTCTTCTGTAGTTCCATTTTAAAAACATCTAAAAACAACTCTCAAGTGTTCTTTAAAAAATATACATGAAGAACACTTTTGTAAAATATTTTACAAAAATATATTCCAAACACATACTTTAAAATTTTTTCACATATAAAATATTAAAAATATTTTTAAATTATATGTCCGAATTAACAGAACCCGACACTCTTGTATCTACCCTCCGGGCCCTATCCGTAGGAGAGGATAGAACAAACTCTAACTATGTTTGGTTGGATTATTAATAATTCTTGTATAAATTTATCATGTCTAATCATACGTTTTTCTCATCATATTATTTATTCATCTATTAATTATAATTTTACATCAATCAAATCATCAATTATTTATCTTACATCAATCAAATCATTGAATTTAAATTACTATATTAACTCTAATAAATAATATTATTTATATTTTATTTATAGTTAAAAGGATAAAATGGTAATTTATCATTTTTATATAAAATTTAATCAATCAAATCAAATCAACTATAATCTATTAATCAAATCAAATATTATATTCACTATCATTTTTTATTTATTTTTTATTACAATACATTACTTATTTAAACAAGATAATTATAATTTTCAAGTTGGGATTCTTTGGAAGTCTGAACTTTTGATCATCGGTTGGGGTTTTTCGACCCTACAGATGGAGTAATACCCCTATGCGAATTGCATGGTCATGATTGGGCCACATGAAATTTACATGTGGGTTCACATGAAATTTGTGGGTCCCACATGTAAATTGGCCAACCTTGGCCATGAAAATGCAGAGGAGTATTACTCGGGTCGAAGCACCCCATCGGTTGATGGGCATGATTAGGTCTGCCAAAAGCGTTACACCATGCATGCATGTGTCCAAACAATTCATAAAATATGATGCCATGTTGATGCATATGCGCTTGTAGGTCCTCACTCTGCATGTCGGATGCGCTTTATATCATGCAGGGGCGCCCTGAGATAGAGTGAGTCGGGCGACTTTTCAAGGCTCCACCTTGAGATGAGCTCCCAATTATTTTTAAATTAGTATTTATATAATTTTAGTTAATAAAAAATTATATGACAAAATAAAAAATATTGATTTTATGTTTTTTGAGTAAAACTTTTACTTTATCAGTTAAATCACCACAAACTCTTGCACTCATTGATTTTTTTTAAATTTCATCATCTCTCCTCCTGCAGCTCTGCAAACAATTTACTCTAAATACGAAAAGTTATTTCAAACATCCATTGGTTCATAGTTAGACATATCGTTAATTTTTATTGCAACTTTGAAATTGTGTAATTTTACAAAAAGGTAACATTTTTTCATTTTATTTATTTAATAATTTCTAATTGATTGTTGCATTGTTATTTTATTAGTTCATATTACACTAATTTATTATTCTCCTATATATATATATATATGTGTGTGTTTATTTTTGTTCGTTTTCGAGTTCATTATTTAGTATTATTTTTATATTGCATATGGGTTTAGTTAACATAGTTTTATTCTTGCACAATTATTTTTCGTACATAAAATCTCAAAAAAATGATGAATTGGTTTCAAAAAATGCGAAAAGAATGCATTTTTAATATTATTAGTTGTTAAAAAAGTTAATTTGACAAATTATGTAGAACGTTTGTGATGTGTAACTTTTTAAATTATATACGACTATAATATTCGAGTGGTTTATATATATATATATATATATATATATATATATAACTATGTTCAAATTAATTATGAAATAATGAATTTTTTTATTTGTTTCGGGCCTAAATATATCTCAGGACCGCCCGTGATACCACGCATCCTTCGTCAATTTATTCAAAAGTCAAACAATGTCTAACTTATTAATAATAATATAGTGCGTAAATGTCATTCGCAGATAATGTTTGTCTCGTTTAGGGTTCGGCGTCAAACTCATAAAAGATAAAATGATCCATTTCGTTGAAAACAGAAAATACATTATTCTCTTCCCGTTTCACTATTAAACGGAGAGATATTACTAGTAACTATTTTTTGTGATATTTTAAATATTCCAAAATGTTCCTTTTTTTTTTAGATTTGATTTAATTTTTCCTTCAAAAAAAAAACTTTAAACTTTAATTTACCTTTTTTTTTTTGTCAACCGTGTGAATTTGTTCATTTTGCAACTATCCATTAATCATACAACTTTATAAAATCGCTCATCTTCAAGATTTTGTGTACACATATGACGCATCGCGTATGCCACAATGGCTAGTCGTTATTATTATTTTCATATCCTTTTTTCCAAGTTAAATCCATTATTCGTTTCCCATTTCATTAAAACAAAAAAACTTCGGGATCAAAGTGACAAATATATATATCCTAAATGTTTTTTTATATGGATGGGTAGCTGAAAAACCCTAACGTTGGTCTTTTTTCTCAATAATTAATTGTTGTTAATCAGGTGGTCGCTCATAGCTGGAAGACTTCCCGGAAGAACAGCAAACGATGTAAAGAACTTCTGGAACACGCGAATGGAGAAGAAATCAGGAGGAGGAAAGGGGCAACCAATCCAGAAAACTATCACAAAGACAAACATCCTACGGCCCCGACCTCGCACCTTTTCCGATCTAACTATCCGGGATGGGCTAGGGACTGCATTGGGGAAAGATCACGACCACAAATCAAAAAATCCCAACAACGACAACAACAATAATAAATTAGAGGCATCGTCTTCGCAAAAAGCCGACCAATGTATCCGTTGGTGGAGCAACTTGCTTGATTCAGCATCCGAGGATAATATCGAGAAAGATGCCACGCTTCTTGATGATAAAGGGAAAGAAGCGCGAATATTAGTTGACGATGGGGACTATTCTCTGCCGCTAGCAAGTGACGATTTCGAAATCGACGACGATGTTTGGGAGCTACTAGGGTTTGGAAATGAGTCAAATGACCAGAATGATATTTTGGATGTATGCCCTGAATAATCCGATTGTATAAACATCACATAATTGATTGTATTGTATTTTTGTTTAAACAATGGGTTTAATTGTTATCAATATCTATATCTATACAACCCTGGGCGCCAGCTGAGCTGCCCACATCATTTTTCTTTTTTTTTTTTTTTTTTTTTTTTTAAAAAAATTGGGCCCCAAATTGGGCCCAATTTACAAAGACAAAGCATTCGTTTTCTTCACAGTCTCAAATGCTTCCACTTCCAAATCTTCAAACCTGTGGCCTCCGCCACCACTCCAAGTCCTTCCTCTTCCAACTCCGGTAGCGTCTCCCGACAATTCAGATCTGGACGGCCGCTCAACCATCCCCGCCCTTCGTCTGCAACTCCATATCTGGGAAATCCATCACCGTCCCTCTGTTTCCATGGATAGAGTGGGGGGTGATGGAGTGGTCAGCATGGGTGGTCGGCGATGGACGAAGGGCTTGAGCCGGCGGCAGAGAACATCGGCGCACAAAGCTTTCCGACAGACATACACCCTTGGCTTGGAGAAGATGATGGGAGTTGTGCATTCTTCAAATTCCAATTCCAATTCCAATTTAAAACAAAACACCTAAAAACTTTTTTAAAAAAAAAGGACAAAAAAAAAAAGACAAAAACACACGGGAAACAATTCTAATCTATAACATACCCCAATTATAAAAACGTGTGAACATTGTGTATTTTTAATTTTGTTTTTTATTTGTGCAGACTTGATAAATTATGTGATGATATTTTTGTAATATCAATTATTATGATAAGATCAAATTGTATGCATATTAGATAAGATTTCAGTTTTCAAAAATATTGAAATACCAAAATACTTTAGTTTTTTTTATTTTTAGATAAAGTGAACAGATTTTAACCAAAAATCTCAATTAAATACTTATCCAGTTTTCTAAAATATTGAAAATCCAAAATATTTTAGTTTTATTTGTTTGTGTAAGGACCTGTTGAGCTAAATAATTATATCATAAGTTCATAAACATAACAAATTATCAAATTTGTAAAGTTATTAACATATATATATATAGAGAGAGAGAATTTCTTTCAAGTGTCCACCTATCATGCTCACTACCATGCCCACCAATGATGTGTCACTATTCTATTGGATGTGATAAAGATGTGATAAATTGTAGGTCTAATAGAATAGTGTCACATCATTGGTGGGCATGATAGTGGGCATGATAGGTAGGAACTTGAAAGAAACTATATATATATATATATATATATATATAATTAGCTTTTGGTAAAGCGGCAATCGCTCAGTCCTACAATTGGTATCAGAGTCAATGTCATGGGTTCGATTCTCATTGATTGCAAGGAGTGCAATTATTTGGAGGGTGATTGTTGGGATGCAATAATTGTCTCTACTAGTAGAATGATCGAACCATGGTGCTTGGACTGATGTGCGACTTAAAAGATTTGAGTTACACCATTATCACCAGCTATAACTTTTGGTAAAGCAGCAAGCGCTCGTTCCTACATTTATTAATTAAATTACACATCGGTGTTGAAATAAATCAATTCAAGTGAAGTCAAGTCAAGTTTTAATCTAAAATAAAAAACACACAAACACACACATATCATGTATGTAAAATTTGAAATTAAAAAAATTAACTATTTTCCTTCCTGATGAAAGCTAAAAACTATAACAGTTAATTTATGAGATGATAATGAATATTTTACAAGAGTTGGAGATGGATAAATCGGTTATAAATTTCTGTAACTTAAATGTACATGTTTTGAAGGTAAATTTTTTTAATTTTTTATAAATAAATATTTACAAAAATTATTCATAAGCATTAGTCACTACTTCTCCTTATAACTAATAATAATAAAAAAATGTTCAGCTTAAAACAATGAAGTTCGCAAAATTTGTGTAAGGATCTATTGAGCTAAATAATTAAATCATGATTTCATAATTATATATTAGAAATATCAGGTTTTCAAACGTTGTTAATATATATATATATATATATATTTGAATAAAATATACATCGGTCTTGAAATAAATCAATTCAAATGGAGTCAAGTTTTAATTGAAAATAATAAATAAAAAACAAAACCAACATCTCTACCATATATGTAAATATTGAAATTTAAAATTTAACTAATTTTTTCTCATCATAAAGGCTAAAAACTAGAACAATTATTTAGGGGATGATTATGCAATTAAATATTTTTATAAGAGATGAAGATAGATAAACTAGTTATAGTTTTATGTAACTTAAAACTTAAAAATAGATGTTTTGCAGTTAAATTTTTAATTTTTTTGTAAATAAATCTTTAAAAAATTTAGTTATTAACATTACTCACTACTTATTCCGATGACTAATAGTAGGAAAATTTTAGCTCAAAATAACGACGACGTTCACAAACTCGTCTTGCATAGAAAAGAAACAACAAATATATGGTATGAATATCTTCAATTGTTTTTAACAAAACTATAAGATTGATATCATTTTTTTTAATTATTGAACTTTGTAAATATATCTTTGTTAATCAATCTAGCTAGTTCGGACTAGGAAATAAATTCAAAAAAATAATTCTAGAATAATTATGAATGACATGTCTCACACCAAATTAAAGATCCTGAAAAAAAATTACTTTGAGTAAATTCTCAATCATATGAATAATCTACAAAAAAAATACAATGTCATTTATTATTTAAATTTATTTTTATCATTTCACGAGAAATTTTTTGAATATTTAATAATTGGAGCAAATATTTTATAAATGACATTTATACAACATGAGAGAGGAAATTACATGCAAAATCAGGATTTAATTTGATTTAACGTATAGTACTTATTAAAAAATATATTAAAAAAATTATATTGCTTCAAAGCACACATACATGAGATAAAAAAAAAAGGCAAATTCATGACACGAAGCATGTAGTAATTGCTCAAAATCAATCAGCAAAACAATGAAAAACTCGAGCTGCAATAACTGGATAAGATTCGATATTAATATTGTGTCAATGTAAAAATATGTTTAAACATTATATTTATAAGCTTACACGAGTTATTCAAATGTCTTATCTTAAACTGCTAATTTAAATATATAAAAATGATGATCATAAATGATGCATGACACTAAAACTGCAACAGTTACATTATTCAAAAATGTCTCAAATATTTTTATTGGTTGTCATCATCAAGATATATAAATAATGTTTTTCTTACAAATACTATATAATGATTATCAATTATTAATAAAATGTGTTATATATATATATAAGACGATAACACTTCAATATACCACAAGTATTTAGAAACACCAATTAAAAAAAAATATGTATCTACTCTCAAAAAAGACAAAATTGTTGAAATAAAAGACAAAATGTTAACATTTGTAATTAAGACATCAAAATTCAATCAAACCATTTCAGAAAGGAGAGCATTGTAAGTTAAAAGAGATCAGTAGATTTCAAAAAATAAGAAATTAAGAAGAAAATAGGATGTCCAACAAATACATTGATCGTTAACGATATTGACATATAAGTAATAGAAAACGACAACATACCAGAATACAATTGAGAATAAAGAATTATTGTTATTCTTGCAAGTAAATATTTTTAGCATAAAAAATGACCGTCTAAAAAATAACAAAATAATAATGATAGAAAAATGCAAATCATTAATGAAGATAACATCACAAGAATTGCTATTAAAGATGATGACAATATTTAATTCTTTCATAATGAATAAAAAAACCCATGGTATGAAAAAAATCGTGAAAGAGAGAAAAGTCAATAATATAAAAGAAAAAAATATTTGACACAATAATTTAACTTAAGGTTTGGAATGCATTATATATATCAAATTTTTTCCAAAAATCAATAATTACTAGTAATCAACATATAAGATAAGAAATTAAAAAATCGATATTTAATTTAAGTTGATTAATGTATTTCACTTATTATCAAATAAAGTATAAATTATATTTCTTCAAAGCATACATACATGAGATAGAAAAAAAAAACAAATTCATGGTACAAAGCAAACCATAATTGCTCAAGATTAATCAACAAAATAATGAAAAATGCAATCTGTAATAATTACATAAGTTTCAATATCAATATTACATGTGTCAAGGTAAAACTATATTAAACACTATATTTATAAGCTTACATAAGTTATTGATAATGTTTTATTCTAAACTGTTAATGTAGATATAGAATAATGATGACTGTAAATGATACAAATATTTAAATTGCAAGTGTTACATTGTTCGAAAAATGTTGCAAATATTTTTATTAATTGTAATGTTGAAGATTATATTGATTTCATTGCTAAGAAATATAATAATTTTTTCTTTCAAAGATTATATATTATTACCATAAAAATTGTTAATTAATTGCATATTAATATATTCTCATCTCAACTAATTTATTTAACAACACTTATGAAAGAGTGGGTGCCCGGTTAGCCAACTTGTGGTTAAGGGCTTTTATTACTCTATGTATAAACAATCTTTGTTTAATATAATTTACATTAAATAATGGCATTTTCTTTATCTTTCTTCAATTGTTATATTGTGATATACTATCGTTGTTTTGATAAAGACCTTGAATATACTATAGTGTAAGCAAGATGAGATAGTGAATAAAGAGAGATCACTATTATGAAACACATCTTATAGTCACTGTATATTCTAAACAGTTCCTAGTCAATTGAGCCGTCCGCAAATAAGGATAAGGATCGCTCGAGATTGAGACTAGCATTTGTGATGCCAAGTACCACGTTTCATTGGTAATGGACATGGAGATGTTCAAAGCATGCAAATGGATATTCATATGATAAATGATCGAACTACCCTATTCGGACTTTCCAAGTGGTTATTATTATTTGAGTGGATAATCCGCGGTTTTGGTTGTACACCATTAGTCCTTACTACTTGAAACATCATTGAGACTCTATATGCTAGTACTGTACTTTGACTCATGTACCGACTCTAATGGGGGTCATCAGGTGTCGGGATTGGGTACAGTTACGACACATATAGGAGTCGATGCTTTGTTGTCAAGGATTCGCCACACGCTTGCGAGTGTGGATATCCTATGCGATCGGAGGAGATATTAGTGAGACAAATCTCTGGCCAGAGTACTCGATGTGATTTAGGTTACTTGGTTTCCTAGTAGCACATGCGATGTCACTATTTGATCTTCAAGATGCATTGCATAGTTATCGAATCTCGAACGACTCTTGATGTACCAATGATTGTTGATTCGATCGGGATATATGGATGAAGGGACCGTGCTGTACGCTAACCAAAACCTACTGGTTCTTGCAGGCACTATCAGTGATACCTAGGGAATCATGGGGCGATGTTGCTAGACGCTCTTGCCATGATTCGTTGGGTAAGTCGGAAATCGTTGTTCCGAGTCACAAGGAGTTGTGAGCCCGCGACTAGCTGTATCCCTGAACCATTAAGGGTCACACAAGTAATGGATTACTAAACCCCGTTGAGATAGTTAAATTTAAAGAGTTAAATTTAATGAAAGAGAAGTTGGACTTCTTAATTAAAGGGAGTTGAATTTCCTAAAATGACATAGGGATGGGCATTTTTTGAAATCACTGAATTCGGATTCAGAAAAATTATATTGACTTTAAAAGATGCAGAAATGGTTTCTGTGTACATTGGTGAAATCGGTTTATCAATCGGAGTCATGATGAATTTTATATTAATTTCTATAATAACGGGCTTGGCTTGTTGGACTTAAGTTATGGATTATAGGCCCTAAGGAGTTAGAGTCCTAATAAAGATATAACTTAATCCAGTCTAGAAATTATATATAAATACATGTGAAGTTTTCGAAAACACTACATTAATTCCTACTTGGTATTTTCGAAAATAACATAAAATAAAAGGAGGGTTTTTCGAAAATCCTTTCTCCCTTTTTTGAGAAAATTCAGTCTGTGATTTTTCTGAAAAGTCACTTTCTGGATTGACAGATCAAATCTGTTTATTCTCTACGATAAACATCTGATTGATTTCTAGTGCAATCAATCAGAGGGTTTCTGTTTTCTATTCGTGGACCTGATTCCGGAGATTGATCGAGCAAGTCATAGGTTCCCGGGATTTACAACAAGAGCAGATTAAATCTGCTGGAGTCCACTAATCAAGTCATTGCTTGAAGAGGTAAAAATATTTAATTGTGATTTTTTATTTTTACTTGCAAGATTTTAATCGTTTGGATTTGATACTCACGATATGGAATCGTTCCATATCGAAAATAAAATTTTTAAACTTCCGCTGCTCCGGGTATCACATCCGTGTGATCAGAGAACGCGTGTTCCAACAACTTATCGACAATAAAAGGTGTTCCCACGTGCAACGCACGTGCATGCCTTTTACTAGTAGGTTCTAAAAAAACGCGAAGCGTGTAGGTCAAGTTTCAAGTTTTTCAAGTTTAAGCGAATTTAGAACGAATTTAATCGTAAAAAACGTGTTTTTAGTATTTACTATAATTTTTGTATGTTCGTTTTTGGCAATTTCAGTTCATTTTTTTCGAAAATGCTTACGTTGCACTATATATATCAGCTCCACATCAGCATTGCAATGATGCCACATCGGCACCACATCAAAAAAATGACTAAAATTGCCAAAAAAAATAAAGACAACGGACTAAAACTTAAACATGAAAACATAGTGGACCAAAATCGCAAAATGACAAATCTACAGGACCAAAAAAGCAATTTTCCCTAATTATTATATATATCTTGGAGTTGTCGATTATGATTAACAAATCATTTTGTTATTTTTAGAATTTACTAGCATAGGTTCTTTTATATATATCCATCCTCCTCGAATGGGTTATGGGTGCTTGCTCGGAGATCATCGTGGATGTTATGGTTGCGGCTATCCATGGCACTCTTCCGGGTATTCAAGATCCAATTCTAGCGGATCGGAGGCTTTGGGTGTAAGGGAGGTTCTTAGCTGGCTCAAGACCAACATTATTATCGAATCAGATGCTAAACTAGTTATTGATCCATGCTTTGCATTTCCAAGACTTTGATGCGTCCAGCCCAGGTTTGATAGTTGATGATTACTTGTAAATCTCTAGCCATCTGTTATTTCTGTTGTAATTTTGAGTGAATCATTTTAATGAATGTATTTCACTTTACACACACATATAAATACACACATATACTTTTATTAAATTTCGACCATTTTTCCTAACTAACTTTTGATAGGATGGTGAAGTTTTTTTTTATAATTATAAAAACGAGACGAAATCCTCTGCTACAGTTATTGCTCCAAACCGTACTATACATTTGCTCAAACAAATTCCGTTTGCACAAATTATTAAAATTAAATGCACTAAACATCATGGATGAACATGAATACAAATTAATAATTTATAAAATATTCGATTTGTCAATTTTTTAATTAAAAAATCATCAGTATATTGTTTTATTCATTTATGATTTCTTGAGTTACAATTTATTGTCGATTTCTTATTTTAAAAAAATGGCTGAATCAAATGTTTTATCAATTATTAATTTTATTTTTTCATACATGGTGTTTAATTAGTGCGTTTAATTTTTAATAACTTGTGCAAATGGTGCTTGTTGAGCATATATATCACAGTTTGGAACATCAAGTATAACAGATATTTTCGCCTTCTTACGAACAAACGTTTTGTAAATGAAGTGTCTAAAAATCAAAACCCAGATTCTACACGAAAATTCAGAAATTTGAAGAACGCTTGCTGGAAATGTTCTCCAAAACCAGCAACAAGGTAGCATGTTCAAGCCTTTATTTTTCATAGTTCTAGATCGATTTATACTTGAGTTCTGAACAAAAGTTGTTGATAGTGTTGTTCGGTTTACATTAATGTCAACTGATTGCCCAAAAATTCACCGGAAGAAGCATTTCCCGGCAACCAAAAACACTTGATAAGCAATTCAAAAATACGTGTTAATGGAAATATAGGCTGCAATTTTGGAAAACTATTAAATACCAGTTGTAAAGCTTGTTGAGACACTTTTCCTGTAAAAATTCCGGCCGCGCGTGGTAGCCGAAGCTCGTTGAGACGCATTTCAAAAAAAAAACATCAACTGGGTTTTATTATAATTGACTTTTCTACTAGGTGTTTAATTTTAGTTTTATAATAAATTTTAAAAAAAGTGCTGATGAAATTCAAATTTTTGTGAAGAAAAAGTTGAGAAGTGTTTTTTAAAAGCTCTCCCGAACACAACCAAATTTAATTTTCCAAAATGGTTGCATAGAAGTCACTTAAACTTAGTATTTGAAGATTTTCTTGAAATTTTATGAAGAAAACACCGATCAGTGCTTCTTCGAAGCTCTCTCAAACACTCCATGTACCACAACTACTTGGACATCTATATGATACAACAACATAATAATGGATAATGCAACAGCTTGGCTACCATCTAAGCAACAACTTGATGACCATCTATGCAGAAACCGAGCGCGAAAAATAACTTGGAGGTGAAAAATATAGATATAAAAAAAATTTATTATTCATGGTTAAACGACCAATTAATATACCTTGAGTGCAGAAAACAAGAAAATTACATAGATTAAATGGAAGAAAAAAACCTCGAATGAAAGAAGAGATTTGAAAATTAAGCTCAAATTTTGAGAACATGAGATGACATGGGATGGGGAATTAATTTAGGACTTTTATTGTATTTTGTCACCTCTCAGAAGTTTATTTAGATTCTTCTTTTATTTTATTTTTTAGCCTTTATCATTAGTACTTTTGATTCCCACTATATATTTTTGGCTTATGAGGCTATATGTGCATTGTGTGATTGATTGCAAAGGGCAATAGTCTCAAGTCCAGTGGAGTTAATTAGCACTAATTTATCACTCTGTTTGTTCCATTTTTGCTACGGGATCCTAATATTTTCGAATTAAAATGGAGTAATATAAAACATTAAAATTAATATTAAGAACAAATGTAATCAAAATTGAATTCGGAAAACAAATCGATCCAACTCTCCACATCTCATGGATCGATGCTTACAGCTCCTGTTTTCTTCTATGATTAAGTTTTTTTTTTTTTGGAAGGTTATTAAGGATTAAGTTGTTGCTTCTGTGCTTAACACCCAAAATAAAAGGATCGCAATAAATGGTTTGTAAAACCTTGTCTTGTGCAACTCTATTATCTATTATATCCTTCCTTATTATAATTTATAAATATGTTGGATGGGGAAGTAGTGCATAAATGAAATTGTTGAGAAGTTGTCACTTGTCGTACGGTATGTTGCAACAAGCACTTGAATAAGACACGAACACATCATAAGTTGAGGTTTAGAGTTCAACACTATCTTTTTAAAAAGAATTTGTTCCACACACGTGATGCTTATGGAACGCAACAATCGTTTTTCAAGATATAAAGACTTTCATATTTTGTAATCTAAGGGCACTCTAAATTACAAAATCAAACGAACTTGATCAGATTCAATCTGGATGTCTAACTTTATTTTATTATTATACAAGGATTTTTTTATATAGATTTAATTTTCGAGGGTTGGAAGGTTCATTTCTCGATTATTCGTGCCCTCTAGTATGAGATCTGATCCGTCGATCTAATGGAGTAGACTGTCGTACGTTATTTGGTAAGTCATAACTATTAGATCACACTCTTTATCAAATTCGATCTGGAGCGTCAATGTCAAATTGGACAATGGTACGTGCCAAGTGAGCCATCAAATATGTCCTTTGTGACCGTGCACTGTACTTGGACAACGTACCTCTCTCACCCTCGGTTGACTTAGCATAGCATTATTTGACTTGAACTTAAGTAATTATGGTATACCCAAAATGATATATACAAAAGATTCGAAACCTTAAAACTTTAACTAATTAATTTTTTTCATTAACCCAAAATTAGTTTGAGAAAAATTAATATTCTAAAAACATCTACTCGAAATATAAATTTTAATACTTGGATAATTTTAAAATATCTATAGACCTTAACCCATTTTTTAAACAAAATATTCGACAAATTTTTATTCACGTGTCTAAATAACCGTTGTTTTATCCTATGCAAGTGACTGCTTGAAAATATTTTAATCGCATTGACCGACCGTAGGGTAATATAATATAATATTATTATGAAAGCACGCTGGAAATTTTATAGTATTATATATTGTGATCTGACATTTAATACAACTGAAATTGTTTAAAGAGTAATAAATTCAGAAGTTATGATATCTAAAAGAATATTGGGTTTCGACCCATTAATTAGGTTTTAGGCTAAATAATGGTGCACTTGCTAAAAGGAGTCACAAATGTGGATGGTGACAACGCCAACGAGGCTGGGTACACGGGCACTTCTGCCCAACTCTTTTGGATTGGGTATTGGTGTTCTAAATCAATATTGGGTCGGTTATGGAAATTCAATCTTGACCTTATAAGATCTGACCGATCGCTCCAACCATTTAGATTTTAAATATTAATAGATATTAGAGTATCTTATTAGTGAAATGATATCACAGATTTATACTTGATGTCATCCGGGAAAATTGGGTAGGTTAGGGTGGGCAATCCGGGTTAGACTCGTTGGACCCGTCAAATTAAATATAATTTAAATTCTATTAAATAAAAAATTTAAATAAATTAAAAAATTAATAAATCATCATTAAATTTGTTTTTTAAATTTATATTAATAATATTTAGGACAAAAAATATTCTTACAAGTTAAAATAAATCATTTTTCATACACGGAGGAATGTATGTCGTTATAATATCTTGGGAATGTATAGCTCCAAAGAATATTTAAAGGTGGAGATTTATTAATACATGTGTAGCCTACGATAAGTTTTTGTTATGGATTATGCCGGAGCTACTATGACGATAATAAAATTGCGGAATAAAATAATCAACAAGAACACCAAGGATTTACTTGGTTCACTCAATATAGGCTACGTCCACGGAGCTACTGCAATATTGTTAACCGGAGAAATATTACAAGTGTATACAAAATACTATATCTCACCAAACTCAAACCCCGAGTATTACCGAAAAATACTTCTCTAACTCACACAAGAGATCTTCGAAAAAAAACTCTCTTTTTTTCTCTCTTTATTTTCTTCTCTTTGTTAATACAAAAGAAGAGAAAAATAGGATGATTCAAATGAAAGGCAGAGGAGCTCTATTTATAGAGCCCCTAATACGCGTGAATTAAATGGGAGCATTTAATTCACGCTTTCTCATCTTCCAACCATCACCTGCCACCATCCCACCTAACATTTCTCCCACTAGAAGACTTGATTTCAATCATGGCTTCATACAGTCAATGCAGCAGCTCATGCTTCCTCTAATATTTGCAGTCCATGTTGTCTTTCATGGATAACTCCCACTTGATTGAATCATCATTTTGCATCGCTTCTACTGCCTTAATAAAATTTCAAAAAAAAATTTTCTGATGTGGAAGATCAGACAAAGCTGCAACCACAGAGCATACTCAAAATTTTAAGAAATTTTTCACCAAGGCTCCCGGACACCGTAACTGCTCTGGTACCATTTGGAATGTCTGAGTTGTCCTTGTACAAAACATGCTCATTGAAAATGACGTCTCTGCTCCGAACGATCTTTCGATTTTGGTCATCCCAGAACTGATAACCAAACTCATTATCTCCATAACCAATAAAGAAACATTTCTTTGATTTTGGATCAAGTTTTGTTCTGTTGGCTGAATCGATGTGAACATATGAGAGACAACCAAACACTTTCAAGAACGAAAGGTTTACTCCTTTGCCGCTCCAGACCTCCTATGGTATTCTGCAATCAAGTGGTACCGAAGGTCCTCTGTTGATCAGATACGCTGCAGTGTTAACTGCATCAGCCCAGAATAATTTCGGCAGTCCAGCGTGCAATCTCATGCTCCTGGCTCGCTCATTCAGGGTCCTGTTCATCCTCTCAGCTATACCATTCTGTTGAGGTGTACCAAGAATGGTTTTCTCCATCTTGATCCCATTCTGTGCACAATACTTCTTGAACTCAATATCTTCATATTCTCCACCATTATCAGACCGTAAACACTTCACTTTCAAGTTGTTCTCATTCTTCACCATGACTTTCCACCTTTTAAAGGTTTCGTAAACATAAGATTTATTCTTCAAAAAATAAACCCAGACCTTCCTGCTCGAATCATCTATAAATATGACATAATATCGTGAGCCTCCAAGGGATGTCACAGGAGATGGCCTCCACACGTCAGTATGAACCAGCTCCAACTTTGCTGCTTTCGGTTCTCTACCGCCTTTCGAAAAGCTCACCATTTTCTACTTTCCAAGAACACAACTTTCACACAGTTTGTGTTCGACAGTTTTTAACTCCGGTAACTTCCCTTTTGATATCAGCATCTTCATTCCTTTCTCACTCATATGTCCAAGTCTACAATGCCATATACTTGAGTTAGCTCCAGTATCCACAGCTGCTAACATGTCTCTGCAACTGGAAGTCATGTACAGGGTTTCAGTTTTCGTTCCTCGAGCAATAATCATGGCTCCTTTGCTCACTTTCCAAAAGCCATCACCAAAGGTCACTTTATGACCTTCGTCATCGAGTTGACCCACTGATATCAAATTTCGGGTCAACTTTGGTACATGCCTTACTTTGTTGAGCTTCCAAATGGATCCGTTTGACATTTTCAAACTGATATCACCCATACCATCTATTTCCAACGGTTTTCCATCTGCCAGAAAAACTTTTCCGTAATTACTAGCAATGTAATTACTGAATACATCACGATCACCGGTGGTATGAAATGAAGCTCCCGAATCCATAACCCAAGAATCAACCGGGCTTTCCATGGATAGTACTAAGGCATAATGTACATCCTCAGTAACAGCATTTGCATTATTCTTGGGTGATCTGCAGTCCTTTTTCATGTGACCAGTTTCACCACAGCTCCAGCACTTTAATTTCTTTTCGAATGTATTTTTGTCTTTTCTACTCCTTGATTTGGATCTGCCACGCCATCGGTTAGAACCTTTTTCGCTACTCCTGCCCCTACTTCTATTTTCGAGATTTAGGGCAGATCTCGATGATGTTGCTTCTCCCGAATCCCTTCTGCGAACTTCTTTACCAAGGATTCGATCTCTGACATCATTGAATTGTAACTTTCCCTTTCCAGCAGAGTTGCTAACCGCTGCCCGCATCGGCTCCCAAACATTTAGTAAAGACGCCAAAAGAATAAGTGCTCGAATTTCATCATCAAATTTAATTTCAACCGATGTTAGCTTGAAAACAATCGTGTTGGATTCATTGATGTGTACCGCCACCGAAGCACCTTCCTCCATCTTCAAGTTGAATAACTTTTTCATGAGAAACACTTTATTATTTGCTGATGGCTTCTCGTACATGTCCGATAAAATGGACATTATCTCCTCTGTGGTTTTTGTCTCCGTCACGTTGTGTGTCACGTTCTTTCTTAGGGTTAATCGTATTACTCCTAACACTTGTCGGTCAAGAAGCTCTCATCATCCTCCATCTTTTCAGGCTTCACCCCGGATAGAGGTTGATGTAGCTTCTTGCTATACAGATAATCTTTAATCTGTAATCGCCAGAACGTGAAATCTGTACCGTCGAACTTATTGATTCCCGATCCGTCATTTTCGGCCATCACCTGCCACCATCCCACCTAACAGTTTTATGATGTCTCCACAGGTTTTGTCCAGGGTAGTAAGCACCCTCTTATTTATTTGCGTACTATGTAAACCAAAGGCTGAGGGAGAAGCAGGATTGTGTGATTTGAGAGCTTGAAACACTGCGTTATTAGCTCGTGTTCTTTGGGATATTCATTCTGATTAGGATTCGTTTTGGGTCAAAGTGGATACATTATTTTTTATCTCATCAAAATGACTTTTGGTACTTGGAAGTTGGAACATAAGAGTGGGGACTCCCCTTTGATACAAAAGCTTCTTGGGATTTGTACGGATTTGGCGCAAGAAGTATGTTCTATCGAGATGGCCATTGCTTTACTCAACTATTATATTGGTTCTCCTCAAAATCTTCTGGTTTGGCTTACTCATTTTTTAGGAATGTGCATGGCTCTAGCTCTGAGATTGATTTGGCCATAAGTGGTGTGGCGTCCAGGTCTGCTGCCTAAGCATGCTTTTTATTATGTGGCTTTGTGTTCATAAGAAGCTTCTTACTAGGGATAGGCTTCGGTTTATGTGCTCTTTGTCCCTGGGTGAGCACAAGTTCGGTTGATCTACTGTTTCTTCCAATGTAGTTTCAGTTGGCTTCTCTGGTTCAGAGTCCGGGCCTGGCGCCATATGCTTCACTCGATGACCACTATTCGAGCTGCTCCGAAATGGTTTCATAAATATTACAAGAGACGCAGTTTTGTTAACATGGCTAGGATGTTTCTTTGGCTTCTAATGTGTGAAATTTGGAAGGCTGGGAATACCAATATTTTTTACGGTGAGGATCACTCCTTGAAAGCTATTTTTTATAAGATAAAAGTTTTTGTGCTTCATTGTTTCTACTTGTATTTTCCGATAGTTTTCTTTATTAATTGGAATTGTGTGTCTTAGACTAACTCGGACTTCCTCGAAACTTTGTTCTTCTTTACCATTATGTTTATGTAGGTTGCCTAGGTATTATATCTAGTGTGATTGTATTTGGACACTTTTGATGAACGAAATTTTATTTACCTAAAAAAAAAATAGGCTTGACCCTCAAAATGTGGCTAATGTTAGGATTCTCGGAATTATTTTATACCAGATCTGGAGTATTATTTCTACTCCTATGTGGTCAAATTAAAATATTAGTTTTTGGATCGTCAACACATTTGTCAACCCACATGATCTAATGGTACATACTCTCGATGTAATATTAACCCCGATTCTCGTGTGAAATTCATTTGAAATTATGAGGTTGATAGTAAGTACAGCATTTATCATCTAAAAAAACTAGATTTCGAATTTTTACTTCTCTATTTCAATATCCAAAACAATGGCTGAATTCTAACCTCCCGTGTATTTTAACCATCCATAAATTTACATCGTTAGACTATTACAACCCTCCTCACTCTAGAATTGCAACCAGAAGAACTTTCATGTCATGCCTCCGTGTTATCACTGTTATATTTGGGTATTAATTGTTTCGTACGTAGTATATGACAATGATAATTGAAGGGTGTAGATGTATGATACAAGTGATGAAAATGAATCAGATATGGGTAATTTATAATTTGTAGGTTGAGTATGGCTGAACAATTGGTAACCATCTTATCAACCACACCGAGCAACATTCACTATAGAACTTAATTATAAAAGAATGGCTGATGTGCGACAATCTTACGGAATTATTATTAGATGGATCGATCTAATCTATAATTATAATGAAAAGTAATATTTTGGTATTAAAAAATAATATATTTTTATGAATTAAATTAAATAAAAGATTTATCTCTCAAAATTAACCGTAGACTGTCTCATACAAAATTTATATGAAGAATGATTCCATGAGAGGAATTATTGATCATGATTCGACAGAAAACGCGGTTGCATGAACAATCCCAGTTGCAATCCTATGCAACAATCCGCGTTGAATAAATAGGCATATTATAATGATAATGTAACCAATTCAACTACCCAAAACACACTAAAGTCGTGTAAGCCACAAACTTTTAACCACCCTACAACCCACGCCCCCAACACTTCTTGTTCAACAATTAAAGCACCAACGCTTTAAATGCATATTGGCCGAATTTTTCATGAACAGCATTTAAGTAAATTTGATTAAATTAATATAAAGGCAAAAAAACAAAAAAAACAAAATGGAGAATGTAAAGTTTTCAATCAAGTAAATTAATTAAATTAAATATAATAAATTCTCAGATGTCTTTTTAAGATTACGTAAATTTGTATCGGATTTCAAATTTTTCGTGCTATAAATCAGCATTGACTAATAATGTTGAAAATCAGATTTGATATTGGCATCT
This sequence comes from Henckelia pumila, assembly GCF_033568475.1. NCBI lineage: Eukaryota > Viridiplantae > Streptophyta > Magnoliopsida > Lamiales > Gesneriaceae > Henckelia > Henckelia pumila. Next base: position 6,017,780 of record NC_133121.1, on the reverse strand, counting down.
TATGAAGATCTACTTTGTTTGATTTTATTTTGATTCCATCAACTGAATTCATACGCAAAAGGATAAAGTAAAACAGTTTTCTCTGTTTGAAATTTTGAATTTCGAATTTCATAGCGCTTGTAAAAGTAAATTAATCATGAACGATGCATTTTTTGCTGCGGTTTTACAGCTTCAAATTCTGAAATTAATCCATGATCTGTTTCATTCATGGAAAAAAAAAAGGAAAAGGAAAAGCGATAGGGCCTAACAAACTAATGCTTCTTCTAAAAGCTATTGTTTAAAGGAACTGAAACTAAAGAGTCAGAATATTTACGCGCATTCATTTGGAAGATCTGGTCATCATCTTTTTGAATTCCTCGAAATCAACGCATCCATCGCCGTCGACATCGAAGGAGCCGATCATCCTGCGGCAGTCCTTGAGCGAGCACTTCTCCCCGAGGCTACGCAGCACCGTGTGCAACTCCTTGGCGGAGATCTTCCCGTTCTTATCCTGGTCGTACAGATCAAACGCCTCCCTCAACTCCTTGTTGCTGTCGCTGCCTACGCAGTGGAAGGCTTTGAACTCGTTCAAGTCTATGAATCCATCGCCGTCGATATCTAACTCAGACATTATACGCGCCACCTCCTCCTCGGTGGTCTTGGAACCGAGGCCATTGAGCACCGAGCCGAGCTCGGATAGCGAGATCTTCCCGTCGCCGTTGGTGTCGAATTTCTTGAAAACTTCGCGTAATTCTTCCTCTCTGGTTAGCGGCGCCGATTTCTCCATGATTGATTGTCGAGAGAATCGAACAAATCTTTTGGAGGAAAAAAGTGGAGAGAAATTAATAAACGGAGATCTTCTTCTGTTGAAGAGTGCGAGTGGGTATTTATACCGACGGGTTAACGCGCTTTGAATAATACGCGTGGGGTGGGGTTTGGAATACTTGTTTCCTTGGCAACCTCTATACTACAATTATACTTGTGTAGATTTTCCTTATTTAATCATATAGAAATATATAGTAAAATATCTTGTCCAATATTTTTAAGTCTGCTCATACAAGGGAAGAGGAGTTGGACTTTATAATTTATAATGAATTGTGTTCTCAAAGTTAGATTTAGGAATGAAAATGAATTGGATTATTGTTAATTCGAGACTTGATCGTTTGAAATTTTTAAGGATTATTTTTCGATCTGTCAAAGCTTAAACACATGTCAGACTCGATTTATACCTGAAGTTTAACGAATTTGACTCGTCGGATGACTAAGATCGGTCGAAAAATTATGCTTGACTATATTTTGAGTCACATATCTAATTTTTAATTAACAATTTAACATAATCATAACAGAAAGTGAACAAAATTAAATCACTCAAATTAATTGACAGCATATTCTTCTTGGAATTCTTCTTTGTCACCAAATAATGTAGGAGTCAGATAGGGATATAATTTTTATGCTTGAATCTTTTACACATCGATAAAAACAAAAAGGTTAAATGAGAGAGTTTGCTATCTCATTATGCTACAGTTTATGACTTATTTAGTAAATAATACATATATTTTGTCTTCTTGCCATTGATAATATTTTTCAATTTATGAGTATCATATTTAAAAAGGTAAAGTTTGGACATTATCCAGTCAAGGTAATACAGATGAGTTTTGTGTTTTTTTTTCTACCCGCTTATTTATACAATATATATATATGTCAATTTGCTCAAAAATCCCCAAATGCAAACATGTTTTGCTTTGGGGTACCTAGTCATAAAATGTGGTACAAAACAATACAATATGTGGTACAAAACCATACAAGATGTGGTACAAATTAACAAAAAAGTGGTTAGGGAGTGCAGAGCAAAACATATTTGCATTGGGGATTTTTGAGCAATTTGCACATATATATATATATATATATATATATATATATATGTTATGTTGTTCATCTACCGTGCACAACTAATGTGTTCACCGTGATGTGGCACTCAACTATTAGATGTGCAATTCAACACATCCAATATTTGAGTGACACCTCTGGTGGACACGTTGAGTGTATATATATATATATATATATATATATATATATATATATATATATATATATTGGTGAAAACCGAGGGCTATCATATAACCCGGGATAGAGGTATGGGTTCTCGGATACCGAGAGATGAAGAGCGCAGATCGGTGGTGGATGTTCAGGAGAGGTAATCTCGGAGTATTGAAATTCATGTAGAGCAGGGCAGGTAATCTCGAGATAGAGGTATGCCGTATGGGTTTTCGGATCCCGAGAGATGAAAAGCACAGGTCGGTGGTGGATGTTCAGAAAAGGTAATCTCGGAGTATTGAAATCCATGCGGAGCAGGGCAGGACAGGGATGAGAACCAAGATGAGGGTCCAAGCTCAGACTAATCATCAAGGAAGACCAAGTCAAGAAAGAGAGCTATAACTCTTTCCTGCCCACATTTCCGAGACACGTTTTTCCAACTCGAGCACGATCGCGAGACGCGGTCCACTCGCCCATATCATGATCGTGGTGCAAGAATTTCAGGAAAGATAACCACCTTGGGGCTATAAATACTACCATTGAGGTACAACAGGGGATTCTTTTTTTCACTCTCAAAAAGCAATTACTCTCAATATTTTTTTCTGATTTTCTGGTACATAGCTTTTTCTGACTTGAGCGTCGAAGTGATCATGCCAGAAAATCTTTCGACGTCCCACTAACTCGTTTGTTGTTCGAAGTGTGTGCAGAGTAGGGGTGCAAACGAGCTCGTGAGTAGCTCGGTCAAAGTTCGACTCGAGCTCGATTTGACCGAGCTCGAGCATTCATCGAGCTCGAGCTCGAGCTTTAAATATATGTATTCGAGTAGCTCGCGAGCTACTCGATAACACATAAATATATATAATATAATATAAATATATATAAATATATATAAATATAATATTATATTTATTTATTAATATATCTTTTATATATATATATATATATAATTTTCGAGCTCGAGTACTCGAATTATATACGAGCTCGAGCTCGAGCACGAAATTTACTCGATCGAGCTCGAGTAGTGAGTCGAGCTCGAGATCGAGTAGTGTGCTACTCGACTCGGCTCGAGTCGATTACACCCCCTAGTGCAGAGCTCAGAGATCAAAACAATGATCATCTATCCACCAGGCTTGTACCTGTCAAAGCCCTACCAAGATTTTGCCCGAATAACTGTCCACCCCGACTATTCGATTGTTCCCGGGCATCATCATATATGATTAAAATATCCATACTTTATTGAATCGATCACATTGGCTTTGCCTCCAATTAATCCAATAGCCCAACTTAAAATAAATTAAAGAAGAATCTTAAATTAAATAATTGTGCTTTCAACTAATTGAATAAATTCATTTTTTTAAAAAATAAAATTAAAATTAAATAAACGCTTAATGAACTAATGGTATCCTTTACTTCACCCCCGATTTTCTTTAAAGTGGAGTAGAAGCAAGTACAAGGAAATGCATGGTTCTTCCCACTCTAAATCCAGTGAACTTTATGTGTACTTTAATCATGTTTGGATTTATTAACACTTGAACTCTACTATGAAAAAAAGATTAATTCTTTACATCCATTCGACCATGTGAATTAGATATATCCTCTATTTCGTATTGTTGATCACTGAACTATCTCACAAAATTATACTAGACAATAATGACGATTTAGTGAAGTATATTTAAATACGCCTAATTCATGTAAAGATATCATTTTAAGCCATGCCTACAAAATATAACATTAGCAAAAGTTAGAGTTTTAGTGAATTTATATACATACAACTATTCCAGTTTCTTTCCTTAACCGAATCTAGCTGAAAATTCTTCCTTTCAGCGGCCTTGTAAGAAAGAATCGACAAAGAAAATCAAGTTTAAAAAATATCAAACTCTTCATATATCACAGGTAATCAGGGTTATCGTCACTGTCATCGTCGAAATCGACTCCTAGCATAGCTAAAGCAATATGATTCGTCATATCATTCATTGTCCTATGTAGTTGAGGGTAACCATCAATCAAGCCATTGTTACTTGTCGAATAACCCTTTGTTCTCTTTAAGTCAGTGAGATCTCTTCCTCTCAGAGTAGCAACAATTTCGTTAATCTCCGGTCTCCCGGAGTCTTCATTGCTTAAGCAAGAATTCGCAGCACGAACCAGTCGAGAGATCTGATTCATGTTCTTTCTTGTGTACTTTAGCCTTGGATCAAGAAATTTTTCAAAGGCTCTCTGCTGAAGCAGCGGCTTTGCCTGAAAAGGTCAAGGAGGAAAGTACTATTTTCGTTGAGACGGGCTTAAATATGAGGATACATCGATGTAAATCGTCTAACAAACTTTGATAAAAGCAGTAACAGTGGATTTAATTAAAGCCTCTTCTCAGCTACAATTGGTAAAATCTAAAAAAGAACAAAACTTAGGAGTAAGTACAGATGATAAGATCAAGCATTGTTGAATCAAAATTATTTGAAGGTGATTCTTCGTCATTTAGCTGGGAGCCAAACCGGCATCTTGGTATATAATTGTGTCCATATGCTGATATGCAGCGATGAGGGAGCCTAGCAGTACAGAACTTTAAAATGTGCACCATTTTATATTTGCTATCACATTAGTACTAGCAATGCAGGTAAATTGTGGAGAAGTAAAAACCAATGCCTCACCCATAAAACTAGATTTTCTTCCCCTTGCCCTCTTTTCATCTCGATTGGCTTCCTGCCCGTTAATAGTTCCAAGAGCACGATCCCAAAAGAATAAATGTCGGTTTTATCGGACACTTTACCGTGCTGGAAATATTCAGGAGCCAAGTACCTATTCACAAGATTCAACTTTTTGAATCAAAATGAACGATGAAGAATAGCAATCTGTTTTTCTAAACTGATAGAGATCATACCCGAAAGTTCCCTTCACAGTTTTGCAAAGGAATGGAACCGACGGTGCAGGAGTCCACAAAGCCAACCCGAAGTCACACAACTGCAACAAATCATGGCAAAACAAAATAGCAATAAATAACAGCGGTTCTTGAAATTTGATCATGTGATTCAAGAAAATCACAAGATTTTTCATCACCTTAGGTGTCTTTTTGGAGGAAACAAGAATGTTCGAAGGCTTAATGTCCCTATGAACAACACATCTTTCGGTTCCATTATGTAAGTACTGAATCGCCTCGGCTATTCCGGCTGAGATCCTATAACGGGCCGACCAAGAAAGCACCGGACCACTATTCGATCCCCTCTTCTTCCCTACACAAAGACATTGCACCTCAAATTACTTCAATCTTTTCAAAACAGACTTAAGTTAACAAATTCGTGAACATAACCCTTGGACTCAGAAGACCTATACCATGCAAAAGTCCCTCTAAACTTCCACCGGAGACGTATTTGTAGACCAAAAACAAGCCTTCCTCAGCATCAATGCAAAATCCGACAAGCGGCACGATTCGATGGTTTCGCAGAGAACTAGCAATCATCAACTCCCTACAAAATGCTTTAGATGACTCTTTATCTTCTTTATTCAACCTCTTAATTGCCACTGAAGTTTTAAGAAATCCCAATCTTCCTCTAAACACACAGCTCAATGCCCCTCTCCCTAAAATTCTGCCTACTCATTTCAACAAATGTAAATCAAAAAAAGGAGAAAATTGATCGCAAAGAACAATAAAACTCATTACAAAGAATCTTCAGTACCTTTGGAGAAATTTCTAGTGGCCAAGAGAATCTCTGTGTAGCTGAACCTTATCAATGAGCGTGCAGCAGGAGAAATATTCCTCTCCAGTGATTGAATTCTCCTCCATTTCAACTCCCTGGACTTAGAATCATTCAAGAATCCATCGTCCAAATTCACCATTAAAACAGTAGTAGAAGAACACCCATTGCTCAGAGCCATCGTCTCAAGCTCAACCTGAGAACAAATACTGAACCTAAAAGAAGAGTGAACCGAATGTGGCTCCTCTGCTCCACAACCGCCGGATTCTGCCAGTAACCAGGCATTGTTGTTCTCCAAAACGCTGCCGCCACAACTTCCTCCGTCAAGATTCTCACCGTCGAGGCGGCGGGGTCGTGGTATCACACAACCCAAACCAAATTCCCAGATCAATTTGTAAAGAAAAGATTTTGATTTTACATCTGTCTCGTCACATTCAAGATTTTCGCAGTAATCTTGGTCAGCATGCGCGGATAAAGTCTCTGTCATTGAGGAGAACGGAGCTTGCGGAGACTCAACGAAGTTCGTGCAATCCATTTGTTGGAACTCCCATTTCAGTTAAAGCCAAAAAAAGCACAAAAACCCAGAAACAAAATGGCAAAAAAGTGCAAAGATAAGAGGTCAAAAGTTAAAAACAGAGAGTATCGGGAATCTGAATAAATACATAAAATCTAAGATTTAAGAAAAAAAAAAAACACACACACACACATATGGGACCGTGAACTGTTGGGAAAATTGTGGACGAAAATATAAAAAGGAAACTTGGACAGGCAAAAGAATGTGCTGGCATTTGAAGCTAAATTAATGGAATTATTACGCAAAGAAGAAGAAAGTAAAGAAGGTGATGCTGTTGAGATTCTTGGTGGGCATAGCGAACAAGACGAAGCGGAACCCACCAGAATGTATTTCATTTATCGACTCCTCCTCTCTACTTTGGACTCGGCCTTCAAATCTCAACCCAACCTAGCCGACGAAAAATAAATAGCCGCATTTTTTATATTTCCGACTATATTCATATTTATATGTCTAAAACAAAATATGCTATTTTTTATCGATAAAATATTTATAGAATAGTTGTTCAACACTATATTTATTTTTAAAATATTTTATAAAAATTTTTAAAAAAATAATTTTATAAAAATTTTATATGTATTTGTCTAAACAAAACCTAAGTGCATGTTTGGTTTTTCATAGGGGTGCAAACGAATCGAATCGAGTCGAATAATGATAAAATTTTAAGTTTCGAATTCGGCTCGATAAGAGTATATTCGAGTTCGAGCTCGATTCGAAGTTCGATAATTTCAAATATTTTAGCTCGAGTTCGGCTCGAAATGAAGTTCGGGTTCGATTCGAAATATTCGAATTTATTCGTGAACTATTCGGATATTATGGTTCGAAAGCTCAAAATGTATATATACTATTATATAATTATATTATATTAATTAAATATTAAGGCTCGCGAACTATTCGCGAACTATCGAACAGAGTAATTTCGGCTCGAGCTCGGCTCGAAAAAAAGTTCGAACATGTTCGAATTCGGCTCGAGTTCGATAAGCTCGAATACGAATCAAATATTTATCGAGCGGACTCATAAAGCTCACGAACAGGTTCGGTTCGTTTGCACCCCTAGTTTTTCACTTTTTCACATAAGATCAATAGCTCTTTGAGAGCTCATGAAGAAGTTGTATGCAATTTACCTAAATTTTCAGACAACTCTTTCCCAACTTTTCTTTAATGTTAAATGATTATGTTGTTCCATCGAATTGTTCGATATTCAAATAACTTGACATAATTTATAATTACCTTCCATTGTTTAGGGAATTAATTCGAATTTTTATTTATATAAATTTATTTAACTAAATGAAATAGCTCGATTTCCTTGAAAAACATTAATCTCTTTTTTATGAGTTTTTTTTTCAAGTTTTGATGGGTGTCATATCATGTAATAACAAAAAAATAAAAAATTATAAAAATTATTAAAAGAAACCATATAAAATTTCTAAACGTATTTTTAGTTGTTTTTATTTTCAATTTATACTTTAATGCGAGTACATCAATGGAACAGAAGTAATTGCTTTTAAAGAGGTTGCTTCAGGATATTTTTATGCGTGCTATTATTTCATATGTTGGGTATGTTTTATCACAAAAATTCTTATGAGTCAATTTTGTCGTATGCATCTCTAACTCGAACCAAATCGTGTAAAAGTTTCAACTTTAATATTAAAATTATTATTCTTCACTGCATATATAGAGGGGGTCGACTAATCTTAGATGTATACACGTGAGGAGAGATTTTCATCATCGACATAATTATTCTCATCTTACACATCCTAGAATAATTTGGTTTTTTTAGTTAGACGATGAATTTTTCATATAATAGGAAAAAAAATGATATTTTTTCAGTGTTTCATATTGTAATTTAGTCCCTAATTAATTTTTGAAATTATGATATGACTCGTATAATATAATCGATTCAAATACTATAACCCTTCGTTTTTTTTTTTTTTGACAATCATGATATTATCCCCCATTTTACAAACCAAATTAATCATTAAAAAAAAATATACAAGCACACGATGTGTATATGTTATGCTAGCTGCATATTGAACATGAGATATGGCCGTAATCTAAAAATATTAATTCGAGATTAATTAAAAGCTATCAGTAGTCGGTTTCGATCGAAAGAGACTATGGAACAAAACACCGACGAGAAAAAAAGGCTGAGGCAAGCAAGTCATTGCATCATTAACCTAAGACACAAAAATCATGCACATGTTGAGGTGTCATTGTTCCATTAAATCTTTTTTTTTTTTAATATGAAACGTCATATTAATTTAACCGATAAAAACACAGTCACGATTTCCAGAGAGACTCAAAAACATAGAACATAACTCAACATAATCAAATAGTGTCCTACAAGATAAACCATTCGAATTTATTGGTGTTTGATGTAGTTATGAAATATCGGGTTCTCGGGCCAATAGGGTAGACTAGTATGCTAGACTGTTTATTTTTCACCTGTGATGAATTCTGCACACAATAAAAAGCAAGAAAGCTTGTTAGTAGGGCGCCGGAAGATTTTTCGATGGGGTCACTCCGATGCTTAAGTCAGAGTAAGATATAGAGTGTGATTTTAATGAAATATAAAGAGTAATATAGTGTTTTTGAGCAAGTGAACGTATCTCTTCTGATACTTGCTGGGGGTATTTATAGGTCCTGGAGTGAGAGAGTTGTTCCGATATTTCTGGGTAGTGGCCATGATCCTGCTTCGTGGATGATTGGGTCGGCCATGATTTTGTGTCGTGGACCAGGCCGGGATGCCCAGGGTCTTGAAAACATGATAATCGTGGAGAGAACGTGCTCCTGGAAAATAGGTGTTGACTGGGTCGATTTGACTTAGTCTTCCCACTATCATAGGTATTTGTCCGGGCTGTTTCTCACCTCTTACCTTCTTCTACCATCCCGGCCCCAGGCTTTCCTCCTGACACCAGGGCTCTTGACTCCCTTTCCCGGGTCATACTCTATGACCCTAATCCGTTGATACCCCAGGCTTTCCCAGAGTATCAGTGTTATATGTGGAAACAAAAAAATGAAAAAATTGTTATAATTCAAACCGAAATCAATAAAATATTATAAGTAATCAGCGTATCAATTTTTTAAAAAAATCTTTTAGGCAACATTTATTTCGAGCAGTGTTCTAAAATCCACCCTAGGCGCTGGCCGGCTGCCCGAAAAAAGGGCTAATCGGTCACCCTAGCCGGCCCTGGTGCCTTGGCGGCACTGGGGCCCTTAGGCAGCGAGTAATCTATGCAGCTCCTAGGGATTTAGGATTTGTTATGGGCTTTTACTATGCATCTAGGGCTTAGGATTTTCTTCTGGTCTTATAAAAATAAAAGCCCAATTATGAAGAAAAAAAACATTGTAAGGATGCTGCAGATTTGTGTTGGGCTTTAAACCTACGTCCAACACCCCTTTGTTGGCTTGCCCTAAACCAAACTTCATCTTCAATGATTCACGACAAGTTGTGTAGATTCGCTGAGGGCAAATGCGTTTGTAATAAGCTTGGAAGAAAGCAATTTATGTTGATATCATGGAATCCTCCTAGGCGGCCTAGGCGCTGGTCCGGCGCCCGATTAGCGCCTAGCGGATTTTAAAACCTTGATTTCGAAATACATATTATAATAATAATAATAATAAATAATAATGTTATAGTAACTAAAACGTCAAATTTATCAATAATAAATCATATATCAATAGCAAGAGTGATATTTTTCGCCAATATCAATGATGTCAAGTATAAAAATGCATGTTCTTAATTATTCATTCTTGGTGGTTTAGTTATAATAATATTATGTTTGTACCAAAAAAATCATATCACTAGAGACAGATCTATAGATCGACCGACCCAATTCATGAAAAAAATTACTATTTATATTAAAAATAATAATCTATATGTTGAATCCGATATTTTGATGATAACAAACAACAACTCATTGTATAGGAATGTGCTGCCAACCATTGTATTTCAGGAATCTACTACAACTTCTACCGGAAGCTTGTCAACCGCCTTTGCTCTCGACCGGCTGAAGTCACAAGCCTATCGACTGGCTATCAAAACCAGCAGAAGATAAATCTATCTACCGGAAGCTTGTCAACCGCCTTTGTCTCTCGACCGGTTGAAGTCACAAGCTTATCGACTGGTTATTCAAACCAGCAGAGGACAAATATCTCTACAGGTAGAATGCCAACTGCCTATCAGGATATCTCAAGACAAGTACCTGTGACAAGATGTTCTTTGCAAGATCTTTTATTAAAAGCAGAACCGGCGTGTCAGAAGATATGTTGACTCCTGCAATCGAGACAACAGGTTGCACCAAAATGGCAAAAACACAGAATGACTACAGATAAAGCATTCGACCGTTTATTCCAGTTTTGGACCCTGGAAGTTGTCTGCAGTGTACGATCTTCATGTAGAATCATCAATGCATTTATGAGCATTAAATGTGCATTCAATGCAGCATCAGAACGTTCAAAATAAAGACGTTGATGATTGACCTATATAAAGGGAAGATTGCTCAAGAAGTGACAACAACGTCTACAACAAAAAAAAGAGAGACAAGCATTTCAGAAAAATCTCAATCAACTCAATCACTTGAATAATATCAGAAGTCCTCATCTGATATACTTGAGCACACTTACAAGATCACTCATCTGCTGCTCAAATAAACCCTCGCCTACAGTTCACATATCTGATCGTCAAGGATCATCCTAGGGTTTTTAAGCCTCTCGACCGCTCTGCAGTTTGAGAAGCTCAACTCAACTATACACATTGTTGAAGAGAATTGAAGCTACTCTGAAAGCTTCCACCAGTCTGATAAGAACTGAGAATCTTATCTGTGTAAATCTAGGAGTTGGCATTGGATAAGTCCTAAGTCTGAAGTGGGTGTATTACAAGACGTTGTAATAACCAAAGTCTTCTAGTGAATTCCTTCCTAAGTGGAAGAAGGGGAGACGTAGAAGGATTAAGCCTTCGAACTTCCATAAATCGTGCCTTAGTCTTTACTGCTATTTATCTTACTTTCTGCTCATACATTGCATTATAAACTTTGCATCACTAAAACCTCTGAACTATTTCCGCACTATTTAAGTTGTTCAAATCGTTTTAGAAGTTGAGAAAACAGATTAAGTGAACTAAACCTCACTTGATCATTTCGAAAGTAGAAGAAGATAAGTTTCAGAGTGTATTCACCTCCCCCCCCCCCCTCTACCCTCTGAACCGATCCCAACAAGTGGTATCAGAGCGGGTTCCTTTCTCAACTGCTGATCTGAAGTTTTAAAATCATGACTTCTTTCAACAGAATTCCTATGTTTTCTAAAGAAGAGTATGATGATTGGAAAATTCGCTTGCAGGCACATCTTGCAGCACAGGATGATGACATGCTATATGTCATAACAGACGGTCCTATCAAAATTATGAAGGTCAACCCAGCTCTAGCCGATGGTGCAGGACAAATGATTGAGAAACCAAGAGCTGAGTGGACCACTGAGGACAAAAAGAAGGCTAATCTTGACAATGTGGCCCGGGACATCCTATACAAAACACTGGATAAGAATATGTTCAGCAAAATCAAGTCATGTTCCACAGCAAAGGAGATTTGGGAGAAGCTCACTCAGCTATGTGAAGGGAATGACCAGACAAAGGAAAACAAGCTCACTTTGGCCATTCAAAAATATGACAACACCAAAATGAAGCCAGGAGAAACCATGGCTGAATTTGATGAACGGTTCAGTAGTATCATCTGTGATCTTATTGCTTTAGGTAAAACTTATACTAACCGTGAAATTGCTGTGAAGGTTATGAGAGTTTTACCCAAAGAATGGGATATCAAGACAGTGGCCATGAGAGAGTCAAAAGACTTAAGCAAGGTTGAACTGCATGATCTCTTTGCAGATCTCAAAGCCTACGAGTTCGAGCTCAACATGAGAACAGAAGATGAACCATCTACTTCTCAACCAACCAAGGCCTTAACCTCAACCGTGATATGTCCACCGGTCGAGGAAGCTCCAAAGAGATCAGCTGAGCAAATCAGCAATGAAGTCATGACACTCTTTGTCAAGAAATTTGGTAGATTTATGCGTAAAAACAATTCTAAATTTAAAAATTATCATAAATCGGACCATACAAAGGATGGTCCTACTTGTTTTAACTGTGGCAAGTCAGGCCACTTCATTGCAGACTCCACCAAGCCTAAGAACAATGATCAGAAGCAATTCTCCGAAAGAAGAAGGGGTAAGGAGGATAAAAGGACGTTTAGAAAAGGAAGAGACCAAAGGGTTCTAGTAGCAGACGAAAGCAAAAGCAAATGGGCTGAGTCTGACTCTGACAACTCCAATACCGGAAGCTCTTCAGATGACAGCGATGATGAAAAAGTGGAATGCCTTATGGCCGATATCGAAGAAGAAGCTGAGGAGGTATTTGACTTTGGCTCACCTGAATTTACTCACAGTGATTTAGTTACCGCTTTACACGAAATGGCTAATGAATACAAAGCATTATCCAAGGAGTTCGAGGAAGTAAAGGCAGAAAGAGCTGACCTAAAAGATAAGTCAAGCAAATCAAGCTGCATGCAGCAAAAAGAGCTTGATGGTCTTAAGGTCAAGCTAAGTCTGCTGGCTACTGAGAACGACACCTTGAAAAGAGTATTCCAAGCTACCTTGATTGAGAATAAAAAACTACTTGAAACCATTAAGGCTTGGAATAAATCTTCTGTAACCATTGACAAGATTCAAGAAATCCAAAGACCGGTACATGATAAAACCGGTCTAGGGTTTGGAACAAATGAACAGTCTATGGAATCCTGTATTCAGTCAAGCCTGGACAAAGGCAATCTTAACAAAATAAGATTTGTCAGGTCCAGCACGATATATGAACACGATAAGTGCAGCTTTGACAAAAATCAGAAAGTATCTAACGAACGAAGCTCTAAGCATAGAGGGCTGGGATATGTGGATCCCCAGACCTCTAATCAAAGAGGAACTTGGATCAAACCAAAACCTAATGAAAGAAGAAAGGGAAACCAATCTAATTTCAAAAGGCCATGGAATGAGTCTAACTACTCTAAGAAAAGATGGTCAAAGGAGAAGCCTTACCAGTACTTTAATTGCAGGCCAGTTCAAAAGAGGTACAGGCTAACTGATGAAAATCAAAAAGGCAAGCAGCACACAGCAACCTCACAAGCACACACATTTACTGCCTATCGACCGCACAGATTTCTGGACACACACACGGGCAAACCTGTAAGGGTGTTCCAGGTGTGGGTCCCGAAAGGGCTAATCCGACCTGGACCCTACTAGATATGGGTACCAAAAGTTCTTCACTCTTTGCAGGTACTAAAAGTCCAAACGGGCGAGAAAACCACTTCTATCAAGGACACTACCTGGTATTTAGATAGCGGTTGCTCACGACACATGACAGGGAATCCAGAACTTCTAACAAAAGTGGTGTTGTGCAAAGGACCAAAGATCAGCTTTGGAGACAACTCCAAAGGTAAAACCGTGGGTAAGGGTAAGATTATCCATGGTAACATCATTATTAAAGATGTGTTACTTGTTGACAAACTATGCTATAATTTGATAAGTATTAGTCAACTATGTGACAATGATCATTCGGTCGAGTTTCACAAACACACTTGCCTCATAAAAAATGACAAAGGTGAGACTCTTATGACCGGTGTACGAGACCTAAACACCTACAAGGTAAACTGGTCTTGCTCACATATTTCTTCACCTACTTGTCTTACTGCTCATCATGATAAACATTGGTTGTGGCATAAGCGGTTAAATCATCTAAATTTTAAGTCCATTTTTAACTTGAGGAAGCATGATTTGGTTTCTGGTCTGCCCGAAGGAGATTTTATAAAAGACAAAGTTTGTCCTGCTTGTCAACTAGGAAAGCAGGTGAGAGCAACCTTTAAAAATAAAGGGTGTATGTCTTCTTCCAAATGTTTAGACTTACTTCACATGGACCTATTTGGTCCTATACCAGTAAGAAGCATAGGGGGAATGAGATATGCTCTTGTTGTTATTGATGACTTTTCTCGATTTACTTGGGTCATCTTTCTCTTTTCAAAAGATCAAACCGCACCTCACCTGATTAAGCTTTTTAAACGCTTGCAAAATGAACAATCTACTGTGATAGATAGAATCAGGAGTGATAAAGGGACTGAATTTTTAAACACCACTCTTACGACTTATCTAGATGATCAGGGAATCAAGCATGAGTTGTCAGCTGCTAGATCCCCACAGCAAAATGGGGTGGCTGAAAGAAGGAACCGTACTTTAAAAGAAGCAGCCAGAACTATGATTGCCGATTCAAATGTTTCTCAAAGGCTTTGGGCAGAAGCAGTTAACACAGCTTGCTATACTCAAAACAGATCTATGATTAATAAACGATTTAACAAAACTCCATATGAGATCTGGAATGGCACAAAACCTGATATTTCATACTTCAAAATTTTTGGGTGCAAATGCTTTATCCACAACAATGGCAAAAACCATTTGACAGCCTTCGATGCCAAAGCAGACGAAGGAACTTTTATTGGTTACTCAGCCGTTAGCAGAGCTTATCGAGTGTTCAATCAAAGATCACTAACGGTCGAGGAAACCATTCATGTTGTTTTTGATGAATCTACTCTTTGTACAGAACAAACTCAAGGGAGCATAAATGATCTGAGTCATAGACTGGAAAACACAAATCTACAGGAAGAGAGTGACAGTAATCTATATCCTCCAAAGAAGGATGATCCAGTTCCCTCTACCGGGTGTGATCAAACAAGGCCAGAAGTGGATCCACCGGTTGATAACAATCCTCCAGCCAATGATGATCCAGTAAACGAGGACGTTCATCAACCAATTGATGACAACCCTTTAGGGAATTATTTTAGGTGGAACAAAGATCATCCACCTGGGTTGGTCATAGGTGACCCTTCTGCTCCTCGAAAAACACGTGGTCAAATGATTAATGAATTCTTGCATGCAGCTTTCATATCTCAGGTAGAGCCCAAGAAAATAGATGAAGCTCTATCAGATGTCAGCTGGATTGAAGCTATGCAAGAAGAGTTGAATCAATTCACCCGCAACAATGTTTGGCATCTAGTTCCTCGACCGAAAAATCAAAATGTGATTGGAACTAGATGGGTGTTTCGTAACAAGCTCGATGAACATGGCACTGTTGTGCGTAACAAAGCTCGACTTGTTGCTCAAGGATTCAGACAAGAAGAAGGCATAGACTTTGAGGAATCCTTCGCGCCAGTTGCAAGACTAGAAGCAATCCGCATCTTTCTTGCTTATGCAGCCTTCAAGAATTTTAAAGTCTATCAAATGGATGTGAAGTCTGCATTCCTCAATGGTCTACTTCAAGAAGAGGTGTACGTTGAACAACCACCAGGTTTTGTCAATCCTACTCATCCTCAATATATCTATAAACTTGACAAAGCTCTCTATGGATTAAAACAAGCACCGCGTGCTTGGTATGACACATTACTAAAATTTTTACTAGAACATGATTTCCAAATTGGAACGGTCGATAAGACCCTGTTTAAATTTGTAAAAGATGATCATGTGTTACTAGTACAAATTTATGTTGATGACATTATATTTGGGTCAACTAACCCCAAGTTGTGCTCAAAGTTCTCTAAACTGATGAAGGAGAAGTTTGAAATGAGCATGATGGGCGAGCTAAACTTCTTTCTTGGACTTCAAGTGAAGCAACTTGAAACTGGAATATTCATCAATCAGTCCAAGTATGCCAAGGAATTGGTAAAGAAGTTTGGAATGGAACAATGCTCAACTGTATCTACCCCCATGAGTACATCAATTAAGCTTGATAAAGATGAAGGGGGAATTCCGGTCGAGGTAACCATGTATCGAGGCCTTATTGGTTCACTGCTTTATTTGACTGCCAGTCGACCGGATATCATGTATTCAGTTTGTTTATGCGCTAGATTTCAAGCAGCACCTAAGCAATCTCATTTCATTGCCGCCAAACGAATAATTAAATATATTAAAGGAACTACTAATGTGGGTCTTTGGTATCTCAAAGATTCAAATCTTAATCTTATTGGCTATTCAGATGCAGATTATGCAGGTTGTAGAATTGATCGCAAAAGTACAAGTGGCACATGTCAATTCCTTGGAGATAGACTAATTTCGTGGTCAAGTAAGAAGCAGACATCAATTGCTACCTCGACCGCCGAAGCAGAATACCTTGCTGCTGGCAGCTGTTGTGCTCAAATACTCTGGATTCAACAGCAGCTTAATGATTATGGGATTCGGTCGAGTGAAGCTCCAATCTACTGTGACAATACAAGTGTCATAGCCATCACTCACAATCCAGTGATGCACTCTAGGACAAAGCACATTGATGTCAGACATCACTTTATCCGAGATCATGTCTTAAAGAAGGAAATCAGGCTGGAATACATCTCTACCGATCAGCAAGCAGCAGACATATTCACCAAGCCTCTACCGGACGCTAAGTTTTCATATTTTCGAAATATTCTTGGCTTAGTAGATTTAAATTAGTATGCATGTGTTTAGGGGGAATGATTGTCAATATGACATTAATAGATTAGCTGTTACGTTGCCATAAATATTGGCATATCATCCGCCTTTAACTAGTCTCTGACAGGCTTCGTACTAGCAGCTTGGTGCTTTGAACCAAATGACATTAATTGGGCGCCTTGATTATGCTCTTCAAAACTTTTTGAAATTCAAAAATACTTTTCATGACGTCACCCTATGGCCCATAGGTTCCTATATATACTTCTTTACATTCGTATATCAATCTTTCACCTTTGCTAAAAGCTTTCATATTGTATTAAACGCATCATCGAATTATTCTCTAGATTTTGCTTACTCTCTGCTCGAGTTCTTATCTACAGCTATCATGTCGATCCAGAAGACTTGCCTCGCAATCAACTTTGATTCCGTTGTTAAGGCAAACAACGCAGGAATATCTGAGGTCTTCACCATGCTTGAAGCCTCTGGACTGAAGAAATTTCTGGAATGCAGCGCCATCTGCGATTTGCCTGTTTTGAAGGAGTTCTTCGCAACCGCTCAAATCGAGCATGGGACTATCAAATGCTTGATCAAGACAGAGGTCTACTCCTTCAATCAGAAGTTCTTCGCCAGCACATTTGATCTGCCCTCCAGGGGTTTGACAAAATGCACGGATCTTCCAGATGGTAACTGCTCTTATTGGTTGAAGGAGTTCTCAACTACTGATGCTCCGATCAAACTGCCGGCCCAGAAGACATCTCTCAAAGCTCCATTCAGGCTACTGACTAATATCGTGGCCAAGAATCTTCTGGCCAAGGCTGGATCTTACGACAAGGTGACGCTGGAGAAATTTCAATACATGGCTTGTATTGCCTCCAAGATCAACGTAAACTGGTCAGACATTCTGTTCAATATTCTATGTGAAATGATCAGGGGCAAAGGGCAATCCGAGGGATTTGCTTTGCAAATCTGCCACATCTTGGGCATCCTTGGAGTGGACTTTTCCAAGACTGAGCCTCTGCATCCCACCAAATGGCTCAACAAGTCTACGATTCTCAAATTCCTGAACAAGAAAGAGACTGCGGTCGACACCTTGCCCTCAACCGCAAAGGTTATTGCTATCCCTCAACCGCTTTCAACGGTTCCGGTCGTGGTCAAACCAGTCCATACCAAAAAGTCTGCCAAGCGTCAACTGATCATCGAATCTGACTCTGAAGATGAATCACGTGAGAATGTTCCACTGATTCAAGCTTTCAGCAAGTCATCCCCGACGGTCTCCAAAGCAGCTGTGTCATCCACGCCTGCAGGCGAGAAGAAGAGGCAGCACAAGAAGCTAAAGTCCCTTTCTGGACTTGCTCCTACCCTGCCAACGGTCGAGACTACTACCGTTGTTGCTTCTACTGCTCCTCGTCCTACAAAAGGTGTGATAATCCGGGAAGGTGCCTCATCAGCTCCTGAGGTCACTCTAGCTGATCCCAAAGACAAAGGGAAAGGTGTGATGATCTACATACCCAAGGCTCAACCAGCAGCTACGATAGAACTCAATATGATCATCTCTCACGTGCTCCGTACTGTCAAGCGTCATCTACAGCGTTTTGACAGATGGCATCACTCCCGCACTCACTTGACACTCGCTCAAATATTTCCCAAATGGAAATCTCTCAACGTCATTGAGCAGAAGATGCTTCTATTTGCTGATACTGAAGACATCGTGGAGGCTCTGGGAAGAAGACATCTCATAGACTTGAAGCTTCGAGGAAGCCTGCTATCTCTGCTAATTAATGAGCGTGTCAAGAACTTCAAATCCAAGAGTCCTACCGCTGCCGATGACTTTGTGATTTTGACTGGACTACAGGATAGTCTACGTCAAATCACTCAATTACTTCAGCACTTCCAAGCTCTAAACAATGTCAAAACACCAGCTTCAGCAGCCTGTTTACAAGCTTATGTGCTGGAAGCACAAGTGATGATGAAAACCTTTCTCACCCAAGATCAGGGTGAAGAAGACGTCTATGCTCTCCCTTCTTCAGATGGGATTCTGACCGATCTCATCACTGCTGACCTCTTTCAATCATCTGCTTTAAGATCGAGTGTGGCAGCATCTTCATCGGTCGACCCCTCCTCAACCGCAGTCCAAGCAGTTACTCAACCGGAAGCAGTTGTGATTGCTCACTCCTCTCCAGTGACGACCACTCACACTTCTCCCGGTCATTCACAAGATGTTTTAGAAGTGGTTGCACAAGAGATACCTGTCACTTCTGTGACAGAGGCTCCTTGCAGTAGTGAAGCAACAGTGCCCCCATCGGAGATATCAAGCACTATTGTATCACCTGCATCTTCAGAACAGCAAGTGACTGATGCTGATCCAGCACTTCAACCGTCTCCATCTACTGAAAAGTTTATGGAAGATCTCATTATGGATGAACCAAGTGCTGATCCTGGTACTCCACCAACCATATTGGCTGCAGTCGAAACTATTATATCTCCAACTGTACCATTATTGGAAGGTCCATCGGGTAGCTCTCCAGCCAGTTCACCCGCACCACATCATCGTGAGTCTAGCCCGGTTTCACCAAGAAATGACCCAGAAGGGCAAATGCTTCAGACTGATGATTCTTTAATTGAAGCCATGGCCGCAGCTCTAGATCATACCTTGATAAATCGGCTTCATGAGCTCATGCAAACGGTTAGGTCCTTCTCTCAAGACATAACAAACTCATCCTTATCGGTCGATAATTCACGCCAGACGATGATTCGGCATTTCGAGACCGTGTCTCGAGACCTTGCTCGTCTGTCCACAGAGATCACTAATCATCATCGCACTCAAATCAACACGCTCTCTACCGTCTCTGAACAAGTTATCCGATCCGAAAACCGCCTTCATAAGCAGTTGAATGATCGGATGGACACTATGCAAGCCACTCTACTTGCTCAAATCGATGCAAAAATGGACACTATGCAAGCCTGCCTTGGCACTCAACTCACTGAGGTCATCCTTCGACTCAACCAAGGTGATGCCAAAAAGGGGGAAGAAGAGCAACGTAGAGCAGCAGAGGCAAGAAGACGTGAAGAAGAGTCCAGAAGAAAAGAAGAGGCCGACAGAAGAAGAAGAGAAGGCGATAGGTCAAGAGGAGCCAGTTGGTTCAAAAGATGAACAACTTATCTCTTTTTTACTTATCGCAGCTGTATTTTTTTGTAGGTGTAATAAAAATGCTTATTGTACTTAATGAAATTCATTCTCTCAATGAAGTTCATTTTAATGATTTCATATTGTTCTTGGAGCACTTAAGTTTTGTCATCACCAAAAAGGGGGAAATTGTTGAATCCGATATTTTGGTGATAACAAACAACAACTCATTGTATAGGAATGTGCTGCCAACCATTGTATTTCAGGAATCTACTACAACTTCTACCGGAAGCTTGTCAACCGCCTTTGCTCTCGACCGGCTGAAGTCACAAGCCTATCGACTGGCTATCAAAACCAGCAGAAGATAAATCTATCTACCGGAAGCTTGTCAACCGCCTTTGTCTCTCGACCGGTTGAAGTCACAAGCTTATCGACTGGTTATTCAAACCAGCAGAGGACAAATATCTCTACAGGTAGAATGTCAACTGCCTATCAGGATATCTCAAGACAAGTACCTGTGACAAGATGTTCTTTGCAAGATCTTTTATTAAAAGCAGAACCGGCGTGTCAGAAGATATGTTGACTCCTGCAATCGAGACAACAGGTTGCACCAAAATGGCAAAAACACAGAATGACTACAGATAAAGCATTCGACCGTTTATTCCAGTTTTGGACCCTGGAAGTTGTCTGCAGTGTACGATCTTCATGCAGAATCATCAATGCATTTATGAGCATTAAATGTGCATTCAATGCAGCATCAGAACGTTCAAAATAAAGACGTTGATGATTGACCTATATAAAGGGAAGATTGCTCAAGAAGTGACAACAACGTCTACAACAAAAAAAAAGAGAGACAAGCATTTCAGAAAAATCTCAATCAACTCAATCACTTGAATAATATCAGAAGTCCTCATCTGATATACTTGAGCACACTTACAAGATCACTCATCTGCTGCTCAAATAAACCCTCGCCTACAGTTCACATATCTGATCGTCAAGGATCATCCTAGGGTTTTCAAGCCTCTCGACCGCTCTGCAGTTTGAGAAGCTCAACTCAACTATACACATTGTTGAAGAGAATTGAAGCTACTCTGAAAGCTTCCACCAGTCTGATAAGAACTGAGAATCTTATCTGTGTAAATCTAGGAGTTTCGGATTAGGCATTGGATAAGTCCTAAGTCTGAAGTGGGTGTATTACAAGACGTTGTAATAACCAAAGTCTTCTAGTGAATTCCTTCCTAAGTGGAAGAAGGGGAGACGTAGAAGGATTAAGCCTTCGAACTTCCATAAATCGTGTCTTAGTCTTTACTGCTATTTATCTTACTTTCTGCTCATACATTGCATTATAAACTTTGCATCACTAAAACCTCTGAACTATTTTCGCACTATTTAAGTTGTTCAAATCGTTTTAGAAGTTGAGAAAACAGATTAAGTGAACTAAACCTCACTTGATCATTTCGAAAGTAGAAGAAGATAAGTTTCATAGTGTATTCACCCCCCCCCCCCTCTACCCTCTGAACCGATCCCAACACTATACTATATTATAATGCTTCATACCCTTATAAAAACTGTTTTTGGTATGGTCTGAGAACACCAAATTTTCTTCCAGTTTTGCTCCTTGATTGCAGCCAAATTTTAAGTTGTGGACAACATTTTGTTTTCAAAAATATTT
This sequence comes from Henckelia pumila, assembly GCF_033568475.1. Lineage (NCBI taxonomy): Eukaryota > Viridiplantae > Streptophyta > Magnoliopsida > Lamiales > Gesneriaceae > Henckelia > Henckelia pumila. The sequence goes on along the minus strand of NC_133121.1, from coordinate 5,996,229 downwards.
CACGTTGCAGCAGTTTCTCTCCTCTAATCTCATTTTCTCTTAGCTTCAATTGGAAATCTAACTGTCCATCCACATGCATTTTTGAAGCAACTACAATTTATTCCTCCAAATTAAACTAAAAACACATTTCTTCTCTATTACTTTCCTTAATTTTAATTCTTTTTGTTTCCCCTTTCAATTGGTTTTATGTGCTTCACATTGATAAAAAAAAAAAAAAAAATTGTGCTTATAACATTACACCCACAAAATTTTAATATCATACATTATATTAATTGTGTGTGCTCCGTAACTAGTTTTAATTATAGATCCGCGATCATCAATTAGAAACTTACTCGATTGTTTAATATATAAACAATAAATTTATTATCACAGTTTAACTAGATAGAGGCGAAACAAAATATAAGAAATAAGATAGTGTAATAATAAAATGCTTAAAAATAATGTGAACATGCAATATTAGGGAAAAATTTATTTCATATTTAATGATTTAAATATTCCGACTACATTTTTTTTAAAAAAAATTAAGGTCAATATTCATACCACTTGAAAATATTATGAATTTGGATTTTGCATATAATTAATTAATAATGGGCCAAAGAAACTACTGGGCCAGATCCCATCTTTGCCCCCAACATAAGTTCCACTTCGCTCATAGGGGCATGGGTGAGTTGGTAAGGCTTGAGGTGACGTGAGAAAAAATTCTCCAGCGTTGCGGGTTCGATCCTCGCGTGGAGCATATTCTCTGCTAAAATATTGTGGGGTATGCTCTGGGGGTTGGTCATGTTGCTCCCTTCCTCAGGTCTCTGCCGCTCGTGCATATCCCTCGATTTAATCTCTGCATGAGCCAAGAGCCTCTGACTCATGTGAAATGGGATCCCCTACGAAATCAACCTTTTTTTTTTAAACATAAGTTCCACTTCCTTCAGCCCTTGATTATCAATTTATCATCGTCATTAAGCAGCAATGCAGCATTACTTCTTTTATATATAATTATTATATAATTATATACTAGCGATATTATATATAATATTATTTTTTAAATTAATTTGATTTATATTTAAATATGATTAATATCATAATTATAAAAATTAACGAGTGATTAAACTATAATATTTGAAAAATCGAATATAAAAAAACAAACGAAAAAAAAAGAAAAAATAAAAGTGTAATATCTATACCATATAATGTCAATTTTGGCAAAGAAAAAATAAAAATAAATGGTGGACTCTTTAATCTTATAGGCAGAATCTTTATATATAGTATAGACATATTTTTTAATCTAAATGAGCTAATTTTTTTCGTTATTTTCATGTAAAATAAAAAAATCGTAAGAAAAAACAATGAGGGAATGTAATTAATATACCGAAGTGGATGAAAGTTGCAATTTTTGACTCGTAGCTCAAGGAATTTGTGTGGATTCCATGTGTCCTCTTTGTTACAAGGTTCTCAAAAAACGCAAAACGCGTTGAAACATGAAGGTTAAGTTTCAATTTTTTCAAATTTAAATGAGATTAATACGAGTTTAAACGCAAAAAAATGTTATTAACTTTTATTAAAATTTTATTTATATTAATTCAAATAATAAATAAAAGGATAAAATTACCATAAATTTAATATTAAACGAATAAATTTCAAGTTCTAAATAACATAAAATTATTAAAATTATATTAATTAATAGTTTCCTACATATCTAAAAAATAATATAATAAAAATAAACTTATTATCAATTACTAATAGGTTCTAAAAAGTGCGAAGCGCATCGAAACGTGAAAGTCAAGCTTTTTAAGCTTAAGCGGTATTAACACGGGCTTAAAAGTAAAAAAAATATTTCTAATTTAAACTAAAATTTTAAATATCTCACACAAATTAACGGAGTAAATACTGCATAAATATAATAAATTTAAGTGTAATGCATTGATTTTTTGCCAAAGTTTAATTCAATTTATTATATCATTCATTTTATATCAATTGTCATAAAATACAAATTCTATTGAACTGGACTATTTTAAAATATTAACATTAATATTCCTCAATATGTATTGCATACTCATCATTGCTACACTTAACTATCCAAGATTGTACAGTTTTTACATTGCTAGAATTACTTACTAATAAATTTGATAATTTGTGTTCTTTTTTCGTCTTATTAATGAATTTTTATATTTTAAAAAATCGCATTTAAGCAAATTTAATGATACTTAATATGGTCAACATGTGTTTGACCGTTTTTTTACGGTTTTCACGCCCCGGGCCCAGGTGCGCGCCTGCGCGATTTCATACAATGGGCTCCTATAGCAACTACTTCGTATTCGTCATCGCTTTACGAAAATGATTAACTCAAGTTGCTATAGAAGTCCATTGTAGTTCATTTTAAACACATTTTAACCTTTCATTTTTTCCATGTGGGACATGGTCTCACAATCACCCCTCCTTCAGAACGCGACGTCCTCGTCGCGACCTGACCTCTCGATCCACCAGCACCGAGAATCTAGAGGTGGCTCTACGGGTTCAAGAGGTGGCTCCCATCATATAGCATTTTGCCCCGCAGGTTCAAGAGGTGGCTCCCATGCACGTTGCACTGTCCCGCATAGCACTTATTTCTCGGGGTCTGCCAGTTGGAGACCGTCTTTGATAGCATTCTGTCACGCCGGGCCTGGGCGACTTCACACAATGGGCTCCTATAGCAACTACTTCGTATTCGTCCTCGCTTTACGAAAATGATTAACCCAAGTTGCTACAGAAGTTCATTGTAGCCCATTTTAAACACATTTTAAACATTTTATTTTTCTCATGTGAGACAGGAGCCTCACATGTATGCCGTCCAAGAAGTGTTCTAGCAGCTCAAAATTTCATTGTCAACAATGGTTAATCGAGACGGATGCAAAGACAGTTGTCCAAGCTATTCACCATCCTACTGCTTTCTCCATTGACGCTCATCTTGTGGCATGATGGAATCACTTAGAGAGGCTTGTTTGGCTAAACTTGAAGTTTCTATCTTATATTGTCATCGTGAGTCAAATGCGGTGGCACACCTTTTGGCCTCCAAGGGCTTATCTTCATAGACTACTATGGTTTATCGAGATTTTATTCCGATGTTTTTGAAAGCAGTTGTACATAAAGACAATGTAGTTGGTGGTTTGTTGTGAATGTCATATTTTCCTCAAAAAAAAATTATGAGGTGCAAATTATGCACACCTGGAGAATTTTTATTCAACGAAAAACATTATATTTACTTTTTCAAATTAAAGGTAACTCCAAAGGTGAAACGTAAAACCAAAAGTAAAAGCATGGTAACTAAAAATTGGAGGGTGAAGGACATTTTCAGATTTAAAAAAATCACTAAATTACGGTTTTTATTAGATTCTCCATCTTTATATATCTTTTATATCTTATTATATTTAATTGAAAACTTCTCTTTTACTAATTAAGCTTTAATCAATTTAGTGAAGTATTAATTAATTTTACATACGCACCCTCAAACCTCATTTTATTTCAACCTCATCTCAAACTTATCTCCAAAAATATCTCATCACTTATCCTGCCGCTCACGAATTGTTTTTTTTAAACAAAAATATTAATATAATATGAGTAATTTTTAATTTAAAAATAAAAATTAGTGAGGAACTGGATTCAATTTTATTTTTTTTAATACAAGTACAACGAATATTAAATTATATCAAATTATAACACTAAAGAATGAAATTGCCCGCACACAACCGATGTGACTTGAGCATGGACTCGAAACGTGCTTATCTCGAGTAAATAAACTAACTAAATTAACTTAAATAAATTAGAAAACTAACCCGCAGTCAGCGAGAATCGAACCTGAGACCTCTTGGTCTCAGGGTCCCAGTCTTGACCACTAGGTCGAGATCTCATTGGCTAGATTCAAAATTAGTATTGCGCTAATATAATATTTTTTTAAATTAATTTTATTTTTTTTAAAATAGAAGTAATTTTATAGTTTTAAAAATTAGCGATGAATTGGATTCAAAAAATAATAATTAGCGAGAGACTATACTGCAATTTAAAATTTCGAAATTTAAAAATTTTAAAAAAAGTATAATATCTATATCATATAATCACAATATCTAATAGATAGATCTTTATATATAGTATAGATAATGATTGTTATCAAATTGGTATGTTATATGTTGTAAAATTTAGTATATAATTTTATTTTTTGACGTCAAGATTTAGTATATAATTATTATAACAGTTATTTTGTGAATTACGATAAGAATATTTTGGGTTTTATTTTTTTTTTTTACAAAAGGAATATTTTGGTTATTTAACAAAGAGTTAGTATTTTGTGAAACAGACGGATCAATCATGCTCATATTTTTATTTTAAAAAGTAATAATTTTGATATAAAAAATTAATATTTTTTAATTAATCAACCGAATGAGATATCCATATCACAGAAATTTTTGTATTTAACTATAAGTCAGATCATGACTCTAAAATTTATTATTTGACATATTTCATCTTCATATCTTTTATAATATACTACAATATATTTTTATGTCTATTACCTTTTTTTTAAAGTAAAGGTGTCTTCTTGGTGTGTTTTACATATTCTCTCTAAAATAACCTGTAATGTCCCGATACCGAGACGTGTCATCGGCGTTGTTTAACATTTTGAATTGTAAAACAACAAACCACGTAGTATAGAAAATAGCCTTCAACCAGTCTTTTACATAATCAAATATGTTTTTACAAAATAGGAAATACGACAATAGTGGATAGGGGTGGAATAGGGTCGGGACCCGTCCCGTAAACCCCCTATCCAACTCTCGTCCCAAAAAGAATCGAAAAACTTTTTTTTCTCCCGATCCCTTATCCGAAACATTTCGGGACCCGACTATTCGGGATCCCGTCGGGTAGGGAGAGAAAATCCCAAATTTTTTTTCAAGTTCGATATTTCGTTCAAAAAATAAAAAAAAATGTGATAATTTTTTTAAATATACTATTTAGAAACTTATATTTATAAATAAAAATAAATATTTAATTTAAAACATATAATATTAAAATATTACGAATAATGTTTCAAAGTTTTGTTAAGAGAAAAAATGTATCGAATAATTATTAAGAAAATGTTCGGATACAATTACTAAATAAATTTTGTTAAATAGATTGTCAAATTAATCTTTTGAGTCTTGTTCTACATATTTGTTCTAATTAGATAATTATAAATATTAATTAATTAAATTATTAATTAGTTTTTAAAAAAAATACACAAAAATAAAATGGCATTTCGTGATTTTACAATTTGATCATCCCAATAATAAAAATTATGTGAATTAAGTCCATAATAAAGTGTTATATGAGTTGAAACATAATAATATTTAGCTTATTATATTAATAAAGTTATTAATAAAATATATAATTATATTAAGACGGGACGGGACTGGTCGGGAATCCCGTCGGGATAAGGTTTTATTTCCGATCCCGCTCCTGATATTAATCGGGATGGGAAAAATTTCGAAAGTTCGGGTCGGAAAAATTTCGGGTTGGGATTTTTTCGGGACGGAAATGGGATGGGATTCGGGAAGGGTCGGGATTTCGGGAATTTTTGTCACCCCTAATAGTGGAAGCGACAAAATAACAGAAAATAACTACGAATAAAATTTCAACAATTTGATCACCAACCCCAAAATGCATATTGTTCATCATCTTCTAACCGTTCTTCGGTATCTGGGAAGGAAAATAAAGGGGTGAGTATTTTGGGAAATACTCAGCAAGCGGAGCCGATCGAGCACGATAAACACCAAAAATATATTTACATGTACACATGTATATTTCATAATCTCGAAATAAGCATGCTGAATCTGACACAAATACGAAGCAAATATTGCACTGTTAATTATTTCATTTTCCGTGGTTTTACTGATCAGTCCCCTATATGTTACTCCTCTAAGGGGCGAGGCCAAAGGGGAACGGTTACTATAACCCACCGCATCAGGGTCATATCAAATCAAATAATCGGAAATTCCTTAACTATTTCTAACTCGACTCTCAACACTGCATCTCAAATATTTTCAAATAACTCTAACATGCTTCAAATAATATCACTTATAGCCAACAAATATCATATCAAGTGAAACGATTATACGTATAATGCCGATCGAATTTTCAAAAGTATAAGTAATTTATTTTATAAAGCTTAACTCGGACAAAAAAATGAATATAAGTGTAGAAACTTATATCACACAAAAAGAAAGGTAAAAGTCCACTTACAGTATTCTAATTTCAAGAAATCGTGTTTTGGAGCTTGAACCTTAGAACAAGCTAAGTTGCTCGGTCTTTTTCACAGAGAAAGACAACTTCTTGATCGAGTTTCGGCGCTGCTCCTAGACTAAACTCGAACAGATTTTTGTCTTTGGTTGATGTGTATGATAACTCGAAACTTGGACAGAAAGTCTACTCGAATTTGAATATGAAATCTGCTTGAACTGTGGACAAGAACTCAGCTCGAACTTTGGATAGAACCTGCTCGACTTTGGACAGAAAGTTTACTTCGAAACGATGCCGAATTTTCCGAATTTTTCGGCAGCTTTGAAGATCGACACCGAGCAGAGTTTCTGAGCTTTGAATGGTTGCTGTGTGCTTCGAATTTAGGCAGAAACAAAGCTGGTTAAGCTTTTTATATTTGAACAGGAGATGGCTTCAAGATTATGCTGAACTCTTTCACTTTCACCAGCTTATACTCAACCCAAAAATGGCAGCAAACTGGAGCAAAAAAATTTGAAAACAGTAAGCTTGGTCACTCGATTTTTTTTGGTGCTCATAATTGTGTGGTTTTCCTTCAGCAGTAATTCCCATTATCAGCCATTACTCCTCTTCATTTTGGTTGTTACAAATTCTTGATTGTTACAACTCTTGGCTTTCATCCTTGAATTTGAAAAATCTATTCTTAATTCTATCGATTATGACTTTTTGTTTTTGATGAAAATTTGATTTCTCACATACCCAATACAAATGATCACTTTCTATATTTGGATTTTTTTTTACAAATGTATAAAATATTCATCTCATCTAATTTATAATGTGCCATATTAGTGTTTAATATTAAATTATAATTTTTAAAAATATATAATAATTATGTATATGTTGTATATTACGAGAAAGAAAAAAGCACACCGACCTAAATATTTTATAAAAATAAAAAATTATTTTTAAATAAAAACAAGATATTATTTAATTTTAATATGCATACACATATCACGTGTCAAAAGTCATTGATATAATTATAAACCTAATGATGCTCTGCATACATTGCATGCTTATGCAATCAATTTTTATGTGTAATATTTTTTAGCAGATGCAATTTGGATTTTGACATTATTATTATTTTTTTGTATTTTTATTATAATCCCTTGTTTTGTGGGTGCTCTCACATAGATTTACAAAGATTGAGAGATTTACAAAGAAATATGACAAAAAAAGAAACGAAGAAAACAAATAATAAAAAAAATAAAAAAAAATAAACAACTTAATATTGCAACACGATTTCACCGATAGTGATAGAAGACTGTCAAAATCGTGCCTTGAATAAGGAAAAGTCTCGAGTAAAGAAACAAACCCTAAAGAAGCTCAAGAGTAGCAAATATCGCATCAGCAAACATGGCTTCGCCAGAGCATGTTCCGGGTAAAAATCTGCTTTCGTATCTCCCTCTTCTCCTACATTGTTTTTTTTCTTTTTTTTTCAACAATTGGGTTCTAAATTTCAATTTTGGTGGGGTTTTTTTAATGGTTTTTTTATGTTGCTTACGTTTTGGCAATGGAAAATCGGCCTCAATTTGTTTGAGCTTGGTTTTCTTTTATCTTTGGTTGTTTTGGATGAATGAGATTTGGGTGGCTTCGTTGTGTCAATTTTGAGTTTAGTTGCAGCAGCTCTATCTTTAGTTTGTTTGGAGTTTTATATTTATTCGAGCAAAGCCCAGTCTCGAGCAGCCATGGTCGATTTTTCATCTTTCAGTTCGTTATTCAAATTTCAAGGTATATATATATATATATAGAATTTACCTTGAATTGGTCACATGGGTTTATTACTGATCCTGTTTTGTGTTTTTAATACTGATTTCTCTGTACTCATAACTCACCACATTATCAGAGCAAATGCCAAGCATTTATTATTTTTTCGTTGTTGAATTTGAGTGCTCGAGATTGCACGTTTGTTTTTATTGTAAAACACGCTAAAACTGCTTGAACTTTTGAAACAAGTTTTATTTTGTTTTTGCTCTGTAAACATGAAACATTTTCATTCTTCCAATGCTTTATGTTTTGTTACTTCTTGCTACATTTGTGTTTTCGTATGCTCTTTTAGTTCTTTGAGCTCTGGTGAAGGTGTCAACTTTTTGATAGATTTTAATATTTGTTGTATGTTGTTACATGAAAGTTTGTTCTCAAGTACAAGATCACATCTTCTTGCCCATGACTATTGTCAGTGGATATTTGAAGTTTGAACTTGTGGTAATGTTTTACATGATTGACTCGGAAATAGTAATTAATTTTTATGAGAGAATGTGCCATGTTATTCCAAACAGTTATGGAAAAAGGCCTATCTTGTTGATCTGCTCGAGATATAATTCTTGGACAATATTGAATGTTTGCCCGTGTTGGACGGTCATTTTGTTTTTAAACCTGGAATAGTGTGAAGTATCTTGTTGGATTGATGTTACTTGATAAACTGAAATTCTGAATAATGTTCATATTTGGTTTGGTTCCCATTAGTTTTCCCTGAAAATCTGCTCAATTTTAATTTTCCGAAAACCGTGGGTAACTGAATTGGTTTACACCTAGCACTTTAGATTAAATCTAGGTAGGATTTAACTTGTGTTAATCAGCTTGTTTTTTGGTTATTAAATTTCAATCTATATCGCTCATGTAAGCTTTGGTATTCTAACTCAAACTGAAAAAAATTTCTGCAAATTTTCGTGCCTTTTTTTTACAGGTTTAGGCAAGTCATGTAACTGAATAATATCTATTTCTTGGAATATTATGCCTATTTTTGTATCTTTTTTAATATCTAAAACCAGTGCCTATAAAACATTTATGTGCATCATTGCATGCGCAAAGTTACTGATTTCGAATGCAGTACATACAGTAATAGAGTTTTGTCATACTGATTGTGCCCTGTTATGTAGGCATCGCTACCGAAAAGATTCGGCTACAAGACTATTTGCAAAGAGCTTGTGGACAATACCCCATTTATCAAACTATTTTTGAAGGACCTCCACATGCGCGCCAGTTTAAATCCCAAGTGTTTGTTGATGGTATATGGTATGCATCACCAAATGCATTTTCTATTAGAAAAGTGGCAGAAAATGATGCTGCCAAGCATGCATTCATTGGCTTTCGAGAGAAATTGAAGGCTGAGGGACGTTCTCTTATACTTGAGGTTTATTTCAGAATTCTTTTGTTCAACAGTTTTAATAACCTTTGTTTTACTATGGTGTATGTTTGATGTCATTGAGGTAAAACTTATTTATTTTTTTCCGGGTTTGACGTGTCATTAATTCGTATGGCTTGATACTTGCTGATTTGTAGAGGTTCACTCATTGTAGAGCGCTGTTTGTTCAGGATATACACTTTTGCAAGGCTATTATTAACGAGTATGCTGTGAAGATGAATATGATGGCTCCAACTTATGTTACAAATGAGTCAAAGGAACATGCACGCATATTTGTGTCCTCATTACAATTAAATGGAGTTACATTCACTGGAGATGCTGCTACAACTAAGAAAGCGGCTGAGCAATTTGCGGCACGATCAGCCATTCTAATAAATTTAGGTTTTTTTTTTTCTTTGAATCATTTCAGTAAACTTAGATATTGTTGCCACATCAAAGCTTGTGTGTTGATTTATTTCTAAATTATGTCACTGACAAGATAAGCTTTTCACAGTCTCTGAGGCTGGTACTACTATGTCTGAGATACTCAAGTCAAAAGTCAAGTACTTTAAGGCATTAACACTAGCGAAGGATTCATCCAGCATCCAGGCATCTACTATTATGGGTTCATCCAGCATCCAGGCATCCCCTGTCATGGGTTCATCCAGCATCCAGGCATCCCCTGTTATGGATTCATCCAGCATCCAGGCATCTACTGTTTTGAGTTCATCCAGCATCCAGGCAGCTCCTGTTATGGAATCACCCAACGTCCTTATGTGCATTGTTAATAAGGATTCATCCAGCGTCCCGGCATGCATGGTAAAGGGTTCGTCCATCATGCCGGCATGCATCGCTAAGGATTCATCCAGCATCCAGGCGTCTACTGTTATGGATTCATCCAGCATCCAGGCAGCCCCTGTTATGGAATCACCCTGTGTCCCTGTGTGCATTGTTAATAAGAATTCGTCCAACATCCCACAATGCATGGTTAAGGGTTCGTCAATCATGCCGGCATGCATCGTTAAGGATTCATCCAGCATCCAGGCATCTACTGTTATGAATTCATCCAGCATCCAGGCAGCCCCTGTTATGGAATCACCGAACGTCCCTGTGTGCATTGTTAATAAGGATTCATCCAACATCCCAGCATTCATGGTTGAGGGTTCCTCCACCACGCCGGCGTGCATCGCTGAGGATTCATCCACCACACCGGCATGCATCGCTAAGGCGTCATCAAGTATCCCAGCATGCATTGATAAGAATCCAGTGAGTGTGCAGGCATGCATTGTAAAGGATTCACCCAATATCCATTTAGGCCCTGTCGCTAGTGAAGTTGCACCATTGGACAGTTCACTTGTCTCCTTCACTTCAACTAAAGAAGTTGATGTTGGTGTACGTGCTATTAAAGATACTTTGGCTACAATTCGACAGCCTAGCTTTGCTCCATTCCCTTCTATTCAATTGGCACATTCAGAATCAGCCTCAGGACAACCTTCTCATTCTGAAACAAGACATCAGTCCCTCCATGTGTTCAAAAAGCCAAAATTAATTTCTTCGGTAGAGGCTGTTACTCCTCCAATTGTATTCGTACCTCCAACTATAGAGCAAGCTTCAGAGAGTCCTCCAGTGTGCTCCACGTCTGGGAAAAAGCGTCGTAAAAACAAAAAGGCCAGAAAAAATCTGCTTCATCAGTCTCCGTAAGTAACGTTGTGGCACCAAATAAATTCAAATTTTGGAAACAGAAGCTACAAGTTCCTCTTTTGTTGGATTTGCTTCTTCTCTAGGTGCTATAAATTATAATACAGAGCTCTGTCTATTATACTTGATATCAGTGTTTTAGGTTTTTAGGTGATTGTAAGAATCAAATTTTTAACGCGTGATCTTTCTTAGACATCAGTGTTTTAGATTTTTAGGTGATTGCAAGCATCAAATTTTAACACGTAATTATTCTTCAAGTAAACCTTGTATTATGCTCATAAATAAGATGACCTACTCTTTGACTACATCATGATCCAACCTTCAGTTACTTTTATGTTGTTGCTATTCAGATTTTTTGTTGGGATTTTGGTGAAACAGATACAATTTTCATGGAGGGTTGAGCTAGTTCACCTTTGTTTGAGTTGAAACGGTACATTCCCCTTAAGGAGGCACTTACACAGTTATAGTTGGAGCATCAAATTGTTGTTTCTATGACAATGCAATTGTGCGTCTTTTATTTGTGAGATGCATCGACTAAATCTTTTCCTCATATCCTTGTTCGTTATATCAACAAATGCAGGTCAACGATGATCATGGTGCCTCAAAATCAAGTCAGTGCTTTTCCAGTGACCACCCAGCAAAGCAGTCGTTCTGTATCTCTGCAAGGTGAATCTTTGTATGCTGTTATTTAAATTCAACCATAAGCTATGAGACCAATTAGGGGATGTTGGTTCTTAACTTTTTGTCTATGATAAGTAGAAGTGTACGTTTCAAGATCCCATTTCGGTAGAGGAAAATTATATTTTGAAATCAATTTCTTGCGATAAGTTTTACCTATTTTTAAGTTCAAGAGTGAGAACTTGTTTTGCTGGTGGGTCTTGATTCTGCATTGAAATATTTTGCTCCATTCGGATACTCACTATTTTGCTCAAAATGCAGGTTTTGTTGCCTGAATCCAAGCTCTCTGGGTAGCACCGTGGTAGGAATCTGTCTGTATTTCTGGTTGGTGTTCGAGCAATTCGGCTGGCTTCAATCAGTGTAGTAGGTACTCGTGTACGCTTCCATCGTCGTGTGTATGTGAATGATTCTAACTGATGTAGGAATTTTATGTCCCCTCCCCTCTCTTTTGTGACTACTATTCTGGCTATGGGGATGAATATGACTCGGTTATGATATAATTGGAACTGCCTTTGAGAAAGTAAAGATGAAATGTGGAGCTGGTTGTTCTTTAACTGAATGACCTTATTTTGAGCATATTCTTTCGAAAAGTTTAGGATATGTGTAATGTGTTTGTATGTATTTAGGGTTTTCAAGTAACATTTTGAATGCGTGTTTTGAAATTGATTATGAAATGTCAAATGATGATTGCGGTAGAATATGAAAGTAAAGATGAAACTGTTTGGAAAATAGTTCGTCAATATAATAAGTATATTTATGTTTTCGGGAAATAAAAATAATTTGGATTAGGATAAAATATTTGATGAAATGTGAAATATTATGTGTAGTGGCCAAGTATGGACTCATTTTGTGCATGTGTAATCGATTTTTCCTTTCAAATAAGTATTCTCGTTATAAAAAAAAAATTGAAATTAAAATTTAAAAAGTAAATAAAATTTTAAATGTTCCGATTTTAACAAGTTTTTTAGATATGATTTACATTAATTAATTTTCATGCATCGAAGAAACAAAAAATCGGTAGCCAAGAGGGGGAAAAATAAGCCTTTTTGGATTTTAAAAATTAAAAATTACATCTGAACTTAGACTATTTTTTTATATATGTATGTTTAGGTGTCTTATTATAGTTACATGGTATATTTGGAACATTTATTTTTAACAAATACCAATTTAAATAAAATTTGTATAAAAGGAACTTAACAGTCTTGCAATATGTGATACTCCTATATAACCTCGTTGAATAGTAGCTAATCACATTTGTTAGAATCGATAAGGGCATCCACAATCGTAAATATTGGGCTGCTATGCCATGGATATTCCCAATATCTACCATTGTAAAGAATAGAAAAACGTGCGAATTTTGTATTTGTTGCCGGATACAAAGCTTTAATTTTTTAAAAAAAATAGATGAGATGATGTAGCATCTGTGTACGTGAGCGTGGGAGGGGATGGGCTGGCATTAAAATTTTTAATTATTATTTAATATTAATATATACCCAAGGTAATTTTGAATCCTAAATTCTAAATGATGTTCTGATAATTTTAATTTGAACGTTGTATCAACGGTCATAATTTTTTTTAACGTTTTTCAACCTTAAAAAAGAAGATTTTGTTGTGAAAAAGTAAAAATTTATGGTAAAAAGTAAAAACTCCAAAACTCAAAATATATCAAACTCTACACTTTATAATATTTTTCTCTCAACTTAATTGTTTTTTTCATCACAAATGAAGACCTATTTATAGATCCACATTTGAGATTAGTCCAAAAATTAATATATCATCACACACTAATTTTCAACATTTTACAACTCAATATTCAACATTCAATATTCAACAATAATAAAATAATATATTTTCAACACTCCCCCTTGTGATGATGATCGTCATATGATGATTGTATTTATTACGTCTTTTATGTTGCCTCGTTAAAAACCTTACTAGAAAAAACCCAGTGGGATAAAAACCATAGCAAGAAAAAAAGAGTGCAGCCACGTAAACTCCCCCTCATGTTAACATGAGTCATTCTTCACATATTCCGTAGATTGCGCATCCCAATGTTATATATATGCTTTCTGAATATTGACGTAGGAAGTGACTTTGTGAAGAGATCTGATGAGTTCTCGCTTGATTGAATGTAGCAGATATCAATATCTTTGTTCTTCTCAAGTCCTTGAGTGTAGGCAAAGAACTTTGGGGGATATGTTTGGTTCTATCACTTTTGATGTATCCTTTTTTCATTTGAGTAATACATGCAATATTATCTTCATATAGCGTCACAGGCTTCTTGTCTACTGATAATCCACAAGAAATTTGGATATGTTGTGTCACTGATTTTAGCCAAACACATTCACGGCTTGCTTCATGTAACACAATAATCTCAGCGTGATTTGATAAAGTTGTTACGAGTGTTTGTTTCTGTTTTGCGGTGCCTCCACGAGTAAAAACATATCCGATTTGGGAACGTGCCTTATGTGGATCAGATAAATATCCAGCATCAGCATAACCAATGATACTTTGATTGGTGTCTTTTGAGTACAAAAGTCTCAAATCTATCGTTCCTCATAGATAACGGGATATATGTTTAATTCCGTTCCAGTGCCTATTTGTTGGATATGAACTGAATTTTGCCAATAAATTTACAGCAAAAGATATATCAGGTCTAGTGCAATTTGCAAGATACATAAGGGCACCAATGACACTTAAATATAGTACTTCTGGACCAAGAATAACTTCATCATCTTCACATGGACGGATGGATCATTTTCTATGTTTAATGATCTTACAACCATTGGAGTACTTAATGGATTTGATTTATCCATATTAAAATGCTTAAGGATCTTTTCTGTATAATTTGCCTGGTGAAAAAAAATTCCACATTCTTTTTGTTCGATTTGCAAACCCAGACAGCACTTGGTTTTCCCAAGATCCTTCATTTCGAATTCTTCCTTCAAGTACATCATAACTTCTTGAATTTCTTTTTTCGTTCCAATGATATTTAAATCATCAACATATACAGCAATAATTACACATCCGGATGTTGTTTTCTTGATGAAAACACAAGGGCATATTGGATCATTTACATATCCCTTTTTCATCAAGTGCTCACTTAGCCGATTATACCACATTCGGCCGGATTGCTTCAACCCATATAATGATCTTTGCAATTTTACATAATAAAATTCTCTGGGTTTTAAACTTTGTGCTTCAGGCATTTTAAATCCTTCAGGGATTTTCATGTATATATCACTACAAAGTGATCCGTATAAGTAAGCTGTAACAACATCCATAAGACACATTTTCAAATTTTCAGATACTGCCAAACTAATTAAATATCGAAACGTAATTGCATCCATAACAGGTGAATACGTTTTTTCATAATCAATTCCAGGCCTTTGAGAAAAACCTTGTGCAACAAGTCTAGCTTTATATCTGACTATTTCATTTTTCTTATTTCGCTTTCGAATAAAAACTCATTTGTATCCAACAGGTTTTACACCTTCAGGTGTGAGGACTATAGGTCCAAAAACATTACGTTTATTTAGCGAATCCAATTCAACCTAGATGACATCTTTCCATTTGGCCCAATCATGACGAGTTTTACATTCACCATAAGATTTTGGTTCATGATTTTCATTTTTATTTATGATGTCACAAGCCACATTATAAGAAAATATCTCATCAATATCTTCTATGTCTTTTCGGTTCCATATTTTTTCAGTATTAATATAATTGATAGAGATTTCACGATTCTCGTCAGTTTGTGGTTCTGACATAATATTTTCATCATCAGGTGTTTCTTCTGGAACATCATTTTCTATTTTATGATCATCGTGTTTCTCTATGCCTTTTCTTTTCCGAGAATTTTTATCTTTGGAACCGACTGGTCTTCCACGCTTCAAGAGTTTTATGACATCATGAGTGTCTTCAATTTATTTCTTTGGAATTTCAATTCGAGCAGAGGCATTTACAGCATGTATATATGATTTTGTTACCATTTTTGTGTCTACAAATGCATCTGACATTTGATTTGCAATTCTTTGCAAGTGCACAATTTATTGTACATCTTTCTTACATTGTTTGGTCCTTGGATCCAAATGTAACAATGATGGTACATACCATGTATTTTTTTTTGATGTGTTTCTTTTCTTCCCTAACATTGGGAAAATTTTTTCATTAAAATGACAATCAGCAAAGCGTGCTGTAGACACATCGCCTGTCTGAGGCTCAAGATATCGAATGATTGATGGACTATCATAACCGATATAAATACCGATTTTTCTTTGAGGACCCATTTTTGATCGTTGAGGTGGTGCAATAGGCACATACACCATACATCAAAAAATTCTCATATGAGAAATATTTGGTTCTTTACCAAATGCAAGCTGCAATGGGGAGAATTTATGATATGCACTTGGTCTGATGCGAATTAATGCCGCAGCATGTAAAATTGCATGTCCCCGTATAAAAATAGGGAGTTTTGTTCTCATAATCATTGGTCTAGCAATTAGTTGTAGACGTTTAATCAATGATTCAGCTAATCCATTTGTGTATGAACATGAGTAACAAGATGTTCAACAGTAATTCTCATTGACATACAATAGTCATTGAAAGTTTGTGAAGTAAATTATCCAGCATTATCAAGTCTTATTTTCTTGATTGTATAATCGAGAAATTGATTCCACAATTTTATTATTTGACCCATTAATTTTGCAAATGCCACATTCCGAGTTGACAACAAGCATACATGTGACCATCTGCTAGAGGCATCGATCAATACCATAAAATATCGAAATGGTCCACATGGTGGATGAATTGGCCCACATATATCACCCTGAATACGTTCAAGAAATATGAGTGATTCTTTTTGGATTTTAGCTGGCGATGGTCTTATGATAAGTTTTCCAAGAGAACATGCTTTACATTGAAACTTGTTATTTTGAAAGATCTTCTGGTCTTTCAATGGATGACCATGCGTATTTTCAATAATTCTTCGCATCATTATTGAACCAGGATGTCCTAATCGATCATGTCAATTAGTTAATATTGAAGAACTATTAACACCATATTTGATTCGATTGGCCTTATATGTGTATAATGCAATCCAGTAGGGAGCATTGATAATTTTTCAACCACATATTTCTTTCCTCATTTATATGTGGTAAAACACATATATTTCTGATTTCCATCAGTTATCGTCTCGGTATCATAACCATGAGAATATATGTCATTGAAACTCAACAAATTTCTTTTTGATTCTGGTGAATATAAAGCATCATTTATCAAAAAATTTGTACCATTAGGTAACAAAAAATGTGCTTTTTCACAACCTTCAATCAAGTCTACGGGACCTGATATTGTATTCACCATTGTTTTTGTTGATTTTAATTCCAAGAAATATCTTTTATCTCGGAGAATAGTGTGCGTTGTACCACTATCGGGTATGCAAACTTCCATGAGATTATTTCCTTGTTTAGCTTTGCTCATACCATTTTTCATTTTGAACTTCAAAAGAAAATATGCAATAAAGAAGATTAATGACATTATATGAAAAATATAACATGTTTAATAAAAAATACATGAAAAATACAATATGTTACATTCTATTCCCACCAATATATTAATCAATGTCTTCGAAATCATTTGAAAAATCAGCAGCATCGAAATGAGTTGAAACACTTGAATGGTTACTGTTTTCAACAAAATTGGTCTCTTTTCCTTTCCCCTTTGTCGATTCTTTATAGAGCTTACATAGGTGCTCAGGGGTTTGACAAATATGTGACCAATGTCCTGGAGTGCCACATCTATAACAAACACTCTCATATCTTTTTGAGTGATTTTTATTTTCACTCGTATTTTCATGCTGCCTTTTTTGTGGGTGGTTTGTGACGTTCTTTTGAGATGAGTTATTGAAGTAACTATCTCGATTATTTTCATATCAACGACCGCGACCACAACCGCGATCATTTTTACGTCCACGCCCACGTCCACGACCACGTCCACGACCAAAATCTGGTCTATGCCTTTGATTTTGGTTTTCATTTTTTATTACGACATTTGCTTCTGGAAATGCCGTTGATCCAGAGGGTCGGGATTGATGATTTCTCACTAACAATTCTTTGTTCTTTTCCTCCACAAGAAGACATGCGATTAGTTCAGGATATCTCGAAAATCCACGCACTCTATACTGTTGTTGTAGAGTTATATTTGATGCGTGAAATGTGGAAAATGTTTTTTCAAGCATTTCCATTTCAGTAACAACATGCCCATAAATTTCAGTTGCGAGACTATTCGATACATCGCAGATTTGTAATCACTGACTTTTTTAAAGTCTTGGAATCTCAACGTATTTAATTCATCACTGGCGGTCGGGATTATAACTTCCCTTATATGCTCAAATCTTTCTTTCAACCCTTTCCATAAAATCATTGGGTCTTTTTCTGTGTGATACTCACATTTCAATCCTTCATCAAGATGTCTACGCAAGAAAATCATAGACTTTGCCTTTTTTTGTGAGGATGATATATTATTTTCTTTGATGGTATCACTTAGACTCAATGACTCAAGATGCATCTCTACATCGAGAGTCCATGTCATATAATTATTTCCAGTGATATCGAGCGCAACGAATTCAATCTTTGCCAAATTTGACATGGTGGTACTAAAAAAATAACAATGCATTTTATTAGTTAATTTCTATTAGTATGACAATACAAAATAATAGAAGAACGAAGATTATAAGTGCGTGTACAAATAGAGAAAAAGTATGTGGTGAAAAATCTCTGGTGAGTACAAGACTCGTGAACATGATGATCATAGTTGTTATGAAAAATAGCCTTATAAATGTCATAATCTCCATCTTCGAAAAATCGAGGAGAAATTATTTTGATAGAAAGAATGAATTTTGATGTGATTGAAAATGAGTTTGAGTGAACATATTTATAGGAAAAAATAGCCGTTTTGTTACCGTTTGTGACCGTTGGGGGTAAGAAAAAAATCGAGTATGTGTTGAATAAAAATTTGTGATAATCATGTGATGCATATAATGATAATCATAATTAAATAATTATGTATATCATATCATATTATTATAAGTTCGGTGTCATAGACATCCTTTTATATAATAATATGATATTATACGAATATGATTAGTATACAATAATATATATCATATCACGTTATTATAAAATCGGTGTCATAGACAACCTTTTATATAATAACATGAAATTATATATTAATACATTTAGTATATATACATAATAAATATATATCATATCACGTTATTATAAGGTCAGTGTCATAGACAACCTTTTATATAATAACATGAAATTATATATTAATACAGTTAGTATATATACATAATAAATATATATCATATCACGTTATTATAAGGTCAGTGTCATAAACAGCCTTTTATATAATAACATGAAATTATATATTAATACAGTTAGTATATATACATAATAAATATATATCAGATCACGTTATTATAAGGTCAGTGTCATAGACAGTCTTTTATATAATAACATGAAATTATATATTAATACATATACATAAAAAATATGTAAACAATAAAATAAATATACTTACTTGTTAATATTTTTTTTCTTCTCTTTGTGTTTTGGAGCGTCGGAAATTATAGAGAACCTTCGAGCGATCGTGCTGATAACGTGTTGTGAAAAAGTAAAAATTTATGGTAAAAAGTAAAAACTCAAAAACTCAAAATATATCAAACTCTACACTTTATAATATTTTTCTCTCAACTCGATTGTTTTTTTCATCATAAATGAAGACCTATTTATAGATCCACATTTGAGATTAGTCCAAAAATTAATATATTATCATCTACATCATCACACACTAATTTTCAACATTTTACAACTCAATATTCAACATTCAATATTTAACAATAATAAAATAATATATTTTCAACAGATTTATATCATTTTTTATAACAATATTTCGGTGTTTTTCGTTCACGAGGCATTTCATATTTTTTTTTAAAGAAAAGTTTTGAATTCTCTTAATCGAAAAGCACATGCCACAATGGGTAATAGCATTTGCTTTTCGTTCAAGACCTGCGCAATTTTTTAAAAAAATTTAATTTAATTTTTTAATATTATTAAAAAACTTTAATACAAGTGAAATTAATTAAAGTAGAGATGCATTTATTAAAAAAATTATTTTATTAAAATAATAAATATAATATTAAAGTAAAAGTGAGACCTATAAATATTTGGTAGGTGAGATATGTGATTGTGAAATATGAGATATTTGATTGATTACGTGAAGCATGGACCCATAAATATTTGACAAAAACACTCACTTTATTGTGGATGCTCTAATAGACTAACAATAGCTAATCACATTTGTTACGATGATGTGTTTAAAGGAGGTGAATAAATACTTAAAAATATTTTGAAGTTACAATGGCTCGTTCTTGAAATGTTAAAAAATGAATCGAGCACCAGAGATTATCGAGTTCGATTTTCAAACCGAGCGAAAGAAGTTCAAAATAATCCATCTAAAACTAATTTAAACGTACACTTGCTAAACTATGTGTCAAAGCTCATCTCTCTGTGTGAGTGATTTTTTCTCAAATGATAATTTCATCTACGGTTTAACATGGAAGAGTTTTTCGCTCGATTTTAAAACCAAACTCGATAGAATCTCTGGTGCTCGAGAGATTAATCAGCATTCATTAAAATGAGTTTGTTGAACACTCATCAATAGCCATCATTACTGGTTTGGGCTCTATTACATTTTGGAGTCTAATGTTTTCAGTACCGTTGTTTTCAATAGTCACGTTTTCTTACTTATATATCTCGATTCATGGATTTTTGGGCAAACTGATGAACATGAAAGTTCTATCCTATTAACATAGCTTTGCATATAATCAAAAATCACCCGATTTCGAGCTCATACAAGAGTGACATGTTCGAAACACTCATATGTGCCAGAGATTTTTTTCTACTGAATTCGAATGCATAATCAGTAAGTTCAATTCGATATTTCGTCCTCTTATACTCTATTTCAGACTTCAACTTTTGAATATAATCAATAGCATTTTGAGTTGGTTGTTCGACCTTTTTGGTCGTTGATAATTTAAATAATCGAACCATGAGATATCATCAAAATACTCCAATTCGTCAGAATCTAAATGTATAAATAATAAACAAATTTTAAAAATAAAAAATCCAAAACTTTAAAATCTATTATAAGTCGGGTTTCAAACCCGAGGAGGCGGAGTTGAAGGGGTTTTTCAAATATTAATTTTAAAAAATAAAAAAATTGTAAATTTAATTCAAATGGTGGAAAAAAACTTGCCTTTGATTTTAAAAAATTATTGAGGAGACACAAATAAAAAATTTAACAGGTAATAAATTAAACTGGTTAAATAAATTTGTTTGTGATCAGTTATAATTATAAAAAAAATTGGTTGACCTTAATGACATATTTTGATTAAAATTTTGATTTAATATTACTATTAATATTGTGTTTTTGAATTTTTATTTAATTATTTTGTTAAAAATAAAAAATCAAATCGGATTGATCGGATTAGTCGGGTTCGAGTTCACATTTCCGAGATGATTTTGATTCGGCTCGAGTTCGGGTTGAGAAATGTTTTAATGTAATTTTGCGTCAATCCGATCCGAACATATCCGAATTGACTTGTAGAATTCTGTTCATAGAATTGAGAGACCTCCACAAACTCAAACGAATTAAAACAAGTTCGTAACAGCGCAAACCAAGTTTTTAATTAAAAATAAAATTTGTATTAAAAATATAATTTAAAATAAATTTAAATCAAAATATATTTATTTAGGTTAACCAATTTTTTTTATAAATATAACTATTCACAAACAAATATATTTAGTCATTTTAATTTTTTACCCATTGAATTTTAAATTTTTGTCTCCTTGATAATTTTTTAACTGGTCATCAAAGTCAGAAAATTAAAATTAAAAATTTTAATAAAAATATTTACTCATTAAATAATTAATAAAAAACAAAAAATACAAGAATTGGTACAAACTTATTTATTTGGTGTCCGCACATTAGATGAGAAGAAGAGATTTTGTAGGTATATATATATATATATATATATATATATATATAGCTCCGATCTCCTGCACCTTAGGATGCAGGAAAACTGTGTGCAACCACTAAAATTCGGTAGTGGGTTTTAGTTGTTTTTTTTTTTTTTTTTTGCACCACTAAAACCCACTATCGGGTTTTAATGGTCGCACACAGTTTTCCTGCACCCTAGGGTGCAGAGGATCAAAATTATATATCAGCTCTGATCCCCTGCAACTGAGGGTGCAGAAAAACTGTGTGCAACCACTAAAACCCGATAGTGGGTTTTAGTGATTTTTGTTTTTTGCACCACTAAAATCGGTTTTAGTGGTCGCACACAGTTTTTCTGCACCCTAGGGTGCAGAGGGTCAAAATTATATATATATATATATATATATATATTCTAATTGAAATTTTTATTTCGATTCGGTTGGATTGATTTTTAAATAAAAAATTAGTTGGTTCAGGTGTTATGTTAAAAAACAAGAATGTGGAAAATCAATCCAATCAAACCAAAATGCGACCCAATTAATGACTCTACCGGATGGATGTTATCGTTTTTTTTTTCCCCTGCTCAAATATTTGTTTTTGGTGCTTAATTTTAATGCAAGTGATTATTTTGTATATTTGTTGCAAGGTTAGAAAATTCGGTGTCCGGGTTATTTCAAGGTTCCCATCATCCCATGCCAATGCTGATCCCGATTACCTGAAATCCAATGCAACTCTTGAATTTCAAGTGTGTCTGTGGGCTGTTTTGATTGTTATAGACTGATTAATTATGTCAACATGTATATTTTTTTATTTTAGTATTAAAAAATACGATCTTTTATTAAAAACAAAAAACAAAAAAATACAAGCCTTTGGAGGAAGATGTTGACTATTCTACAACACATTTGTATTTTACGAATTGTAAATGTGTAAGAGAATTTGTAATAATTTATTGTATAGAGTAGTGCAAGTGCTTATAGACAATAGAATAATCTAGAGTATAGATGACATGTTTATATAGAAGTAGAACTTTGTTTGTAACGATATTGAATGTTTATCATCTAACAATGCATTTTTTTCTCGACCATGCATTATATTTCTACAAATCATCCAATTTATTGTATTTGTCTATACACTTAATCATCAAGATCGTTCTCTAAGATTGTTTTGCTACACTCGCAAGAACAAAGTCAGAGATAAACCACACATCTCAAAGTATTTAAATTTGAATATCGAGTACATAATATTAAATCTTGATTATAGTTTTGTGTCATCTTAGTGTTGTACATATTTTTTTGGAAGATCCTGTTCGATCTCTACCATTATCATTTAATAATATATTACGTCAATGTAAAAATCTATATATCTCATACTTCTTATATCTATACACTATTTAAGACTAAAAATCTCAGACCAAGTGACCTCTTGATATGACTAAGACTGAATTGCAATATGAGTGCTCATCATTTTTACAATGATAACGTATTCCTATATTAATTGTCAATCAAATCAATAACATAATCGATAAAGCTCCAAATAAAAATTCCACAAAAGACAAAACTCTACCAATATGCTTTGTGTACATCGAAACACTAGTTAAACACATACAATTATGATATGGTGGAAATCAATGTGAGTACTTATGTGACCGCACGTCGAGGTTGTGTCCTCTACATTCAATAGATGAATGACACATCATCCGGTTCACACATCGTATCATTGAAGCTGCTAACCGTTACAAAATAATATACACACATGATAATCGAGTAATAATAGAAATAAAATAGACTTTTGGTCTAATTTTTAGAATTTCCAAAATGATATCTTTTATCTTTTTTTTTTCTTTTTTCCTTTCATGAAAACTAATATTTATGTAAAAATAATCCAAAAGATTATCAAATTTTGAAAATTTCATTTTGTAAAGAAGAATACTTCCGCATGATTCCCAAAATTTAAATGTATACCCCATAAAAAGTTTTAAAGAAAACATTTAAAAATCAGAAAACTTAAATTTGATTATTTGAGTTTCCGAATTCAAAATTTAAACTTTTAAACAATAAATATTAAAAATAAGCTATTCAATGTATATTAGGGGTGACAAATTTTATATAAATCCCGACCCGTCTCGATCCCGTCGGGTCGGGATTTTTCCCGACTCGATTAATTTCGGGATCGGAATAGGCTACTCTTCCCGACGGGATTCCCGACCCGACCCGAATATAAAAATAATATTTTTTTAATTAAAAAATAATTTTTTAAAAAAATTTTATGTTTTTTTTTTACTGAAGAACTTGTAATTTTATTGAGTAAGAAAATTATCAGTCATTACAAGCCTATGCAGCCAAATAAGAAAATTCCCAGGCATCCAACAAAAAGATGCGGGGGAAGAACAAACAAACTTTGCTAAGGAATGAACAACTTTATTAGTCGTCCTCCTAGTATGAAAAAAAAAATACAATCAAAATCAGAGCACATAGATAAAATCTCCTGAACACATAATCCCACATATCCTAAATCACTTATTGGCTTCGTGACTGCTTGCACAGCCAAAAGTGAGTCAGAACATACATCGATACGTCGGAAACCTCTGTCAATAGCTACTTGTCTACCTTCTCTGATTGCTATGAGTTCTCCTAGAATAATTGAAAAGGGAAACGAAATTACTCTCCCAAAAGCAATCAGTGGCTGGCCATCATGATCACGAAAAACACCTCCTAAGCCACACCTGTTAGAAGACTCAAGAAATCCAGCATCCACATCAAGACGAATAAAACCAACAGGAGGGATATGCCATGTATCAGGCGAGCAATTAAAGCATGCAGATCTGGTTGAAGAACTTTCCAACAAAGCCCTACGGTATTCATCAATATAAACAGAAGCATTAAGAGTAGGGACTTTAACTATACGAGATTGAACATCATGCACAGCCTTACACCTAGCATTCCAAACCAACCAACCTTGACAACAAAATTCCTCCAGTAAAACAGAGTTCAATTGAGTCATCAACCACATACAAACAACTGAAGAATCATGACTCCTAATATGCTTAAGATCCCTCCATACATCATTATTCTTCCATAAATGCCTCACCATAGAACAATAAAAAAGTGCATGGCAAGTCGAATCTAAAGGATTATTACATAGTGGACAACTTCCATGGACCGGTACATGATGTCTGCCAAGATTTGATTCCGTTGGAATAATATTGTGATAAACACGCCACCAAAATACACGAATTTTAGGTGGAATAGACATAGACCATATAAAACGCCACCATTTATGCAGAATAGAATGATCAGATTGATTTTCAGGGGGAATATAAAGACCAATACCAGTACGATAACCACTCTTTACCGAATAATGTCCTTTTGGATCGAACTTCCAAAACCTCGAGTTACCAGTGGCAATGATCGAAAGAGGGATATGAAGAATTGCCAGGGCAATATATGGGGAACAAGCCTCACGAATAATCTGTTCATTCCATTTATGATTATAAATCCAAGAGCTCACAGGAGAACCTTCATGGACATGAACACCATGAAATGAAAGAGTCGACTGAAGAGATGGAATCCACTTATCCTGGAGAATATCCACAGAAGCACCATCAGTAATACGCCAATAAAGTCCAGAATCCAAAAGATCTCTGCACCAAATCAAATACCTCCAAATGAATGACGGATTACTACCCAAAGATGCTTGCATTACATCTACATGCTTAAAATAACGAGCTTTGAGAACCCGTGCAACCAGAGAGTTTGGGCTTTGGATTAACCACCACACTTGCTTTGCCAACAGAGCTTTGTTAAATACTTCAAGCTTCCTGAACCCCATACCCCCCAAACATTTTGGTTGACATAGAAAATCCCAAGTTTTCCAATGCATTATTATTTTTTTTAGCATCAATACCCCACCAAAAATTGGCACATTCCCTCTCTATCGCTTCACAGATAGATTTAGGAATTCTGAAACAAAACATCATATAAGTAGATAAAACCTGTAAAACAGATTTAATAAGAACGTCTTTCCCTCCAATTGAGAAGAACTTGCATCCCCAACCCTGAATTCTGCGCAACACTCGCTCAACCAGATAGTGAAACTGAATCCTCTTACTTCGAAGAGAAAAAGTTGGTAGTCCAAGATATAAATCATGCCCTTGAACCACGGGAATAGATAGAGCCAACTTGATACTATCCACCATAGTCTGAGTTGTATTAAAAGTAAACGATAATGCAGACTTTTCAAAATTTATCATCTGACCAGACGCCAATTCATATAATTTTAAACACTCCTTCACCTTAATATTATCATCAATCGTAGCCTTAAAGAAAACGAGGCTATCATCAGCATAAAAAAGATAAGTCAAAACAGGACAAGTGGATGCAATTTTAACCCTTGTGAATAGCCCTTGTTTTGCATAAAATGAAATTAAAGCCAAAAATCCCTGGGCACAAAGAGCAAATAAAAATGGGGAAAGAGGGTCGTCTTGCCGAATTCCTCTGCTCGGTTTCAAATGACCCACAATAGACTGATTTAGTGAAAAAGAGTAATTAACACTCGAAACACAATTCATCACTTTCTTA
Organism: Henckelia pumila; assembly: GCF_033568475.1. Classification (NCBI taxonomy): domain Eukaryota; kingdom Viridiplantae; phylum Streptophyta; class Magnoliopsida; order Lamiales; family Gesneriaceae; genus Henckelia; species Henckelia pumila. The sequence continues at coordinate 5,969,820 of NC_133121.1, read as the reverse complement.
ACCCAAACTCCAGAGAAACCCATCTTCATCATAATTGCTTCGAGGAAATTCCATTCCACCCTGTCATATGCCTTGCTCATATCAAGTTTGAGAGCCGCATATCCATACTTTCCTTTTTTTTGACTTCGCATCCAATGAATAGCCTCAAAACCAAGAATGACATTGTCTGTAATCAAACGTCCAGGAACAAAAGCGCTTTGAGTATCATCAACAATATTGGACATAATCGGCCGAAGTTTATTAGTAATAGCCCGAGCTAAAATTTTATAGCAAGTATTACATAAACTAATAGGCCGAAACTCCTTCACCATCAAAGGATTAGCAACTTTTGGAATAAGAGAAATAATAGTATAGTTCCAACTCTCCAGTGATTCATTCTCATTAAGAATTCCCAAAGCTGCCTTGATAAAATCGTCCCCTATAATATGCCAATATTTTTGAAAAAACAGAGTCGACATACCATCTGGACCAGATGTCTTATCAGGATTCATATCAAACAATGCAAGTTTAATATCTGAACCCGTAAATGGCGCACAAAGAATCATATTCATATCAGAAGTCACAACATGCGAGACACTTTCAATAACAGAAAACATCATAACTGGAGTGGGATCAGTAGACTTAAATAAGTGTTCGAAATAATCAAAGATAATTTCACTCATACCTCTAGAATCATGAACCAGATCACCATTACTTGAGATCAACCCATTTATAAAATTCTGAGCCCTTCAAATAGTAGTCGTTTTGTGAAAGAATTTGGTATTCTTATCTCCCAATGTAAGCCAATCCACACGACTTCGCTGTCTCCAATACATCTCTTCTTGCGAGCTAAGATCTTCAATCTCGATTTCTAGCTCTTTAATATAATCCATGTCATTATTCCAACGCTCATGGGTACGGAGTGATGCTAGTTTCGTCTGTTTCTTTTTAAGTTGCCGAGGAATGGATTTAAATTTCCTCAATGCCCATTGCTGTAAAGTACTGGAACACAATTGAAGTTTAGCCATAAAATCCAACTCACAGTTGAAACTTTGCCAAGCTTCGGCAATAACTCCTTCACACTCACTGCCTCTTGACCAGAAAGACTCAAATCTAATCACTCTATTGGAACACTGCCACTTTTCCAAAGAAGAAGAAGAACCCAAATCTAAATAAATCGGACGGTGATCAGAATGATAGAAATCTAATGCAGAGCTTCTAGCCGTTGGATATAGCATTCTCCAACCAAAATTGCCAACAAATCTGTCAAGACGAGCAAATATCAGTCCCCCCAAATGACGACAATTAACCCAAGTGAACATATCACCTTGACAATGAAAACTTTGTAAGCTGCACATATCAAGAGAATCCCTAAAAGCTGTTGTTTGAGTTGAATTCCTCCTATTGCCCCCAATTTTTTCACTATCATACCAAATTTCATTAAAATCTCCACCAACTATCCAAGAAATGTTGCGAAATTCAATCAGATCAGCCAAACGCCTAAGAAGTTCCCAAGATGAGTGTCGAAGGCTAGTAGCTGGATTTCCATAAAATCCTGTAAATCTCCAGGGATTATCCCCATGCTTCACCAAACAGTCTATATGCCCTTGCGAGAAAGACTTTATAGAAACCTCAAAAGGATCCTTCCATAACAGACATAACCCTCCACTTCGACCCCGACTATTCACCACAAAGCATCCTTTATAACCAAGTAAATAAGACCAGTGAGAACTATCAATATCTCTCTTTTGTGTTTCACATAAGAACAAGAGAGAGGGTTTCTTTTCGGCAATAAGCCGCTTCAATTCCCGGAATGCCCGTTGGTTCCCAAGCCCCCGGACATTCTAAACGATACAACTTATAATTGTTGGCGGGGTTGCATAACAACCACCGCCAGAGTCGAATCCAACAAAACCAAATCATCCACTACCTGTTTTTTACCAGGTCTCACAATTTCCGGATCAAATTCTTCAAAACTCGTTGATGCATCTCTTTTTTGGCTCATAATATTTTTCGATTCATGAATTTCCATACCCTTCGGACTAGAAAGTGTCCGAGCTCGGCGAGCCCACGTCTTCGGGCTAGTGTTGATTGAAGAATTTACCTCTGCCATTTCACTAAAGACCATATCAGTTTTATCAGTTGGCATGATATCCTCTAGAATAGACTGCTCTGATTCAATATGCTGAACCGGCGAGTTTTTATTTATGTCAACTTTTGATATCAAAACCTCTTCATCACTCAAAGAAATTTATTTCCCCTTTTGTTGATCCAAGCCCTTTTCCGCCTCCCAATTATCTCCACTGTTTTCAATAGGCACAATTTGAGATGTACGGAGAGGATTAGAGCTATTACTCCTAGGTAGAGAATACTTGCCCTTCCCCATAAAACCACTATTTCTCGCTTTCATCCATACCCCAAACTACAGGTTAGAATCATCAGTCCATGGTTCACAACAACTACGAAAGGAATGCCCAATAATACCACAACGATAACAGAAATTGGGTAACCTTTCATAAGCCAGAATTATGATAACATCTTCCTCACTATCCTCTGCTCCAACACGAATAAATTTTTTCAAAGGTTTGATGATATTAATTCGTACCTTGATATGTACATAACAACCCAGAAAAGTGTCACTCGCTCCCTCATCCAATTCCTCCACCACACCAATCTGCTTCCCGATTTTCACAAGTGTGCTTTTGGTTAGAAAAGCAATTGGCACATTATGAAACTGGACCCATATGGAGAGGTCATCGAAATTTAGGGATTGTGGTCCATCCAAACCATGGAGTTCCCTAATCACAATCAAATCCTGGAAGAAGTTCCATGGCCCCTCGTACAATACCCGTCTTTTATCCGATTGAGATGTAAAGTCGAGGATGAAGGTATTATCTCCCACAAATTCAATCTCGACTTTTTTCTTCAACTGTAAAATACGAGGAAATTGAGATCGAAAAGCTTCACGATTCACAGCCTTGATCGCAATCACTCTTGCCACCAAACATTGGCGATACGTTGTTCCCCTAATCTCAAATCATCAGCCATTAAAGTAAGCTTTTGATCATTATTAGTAGTTAATTTGATATCTTTAACAAGTTGAGCAATCTCATCTGGATCCATGGATGAGTATAAGAACTAAAATACCTCCCAGAATCAAAAGAGAAATTGATCGGGATAAAGACCTACATCAACATAGGAAAACAACTCACACAAAGCTTCCAGAGGAACCCTAGGAGAGATTTTTTATAACTTTTTTTTTTTAAATTTTATGTTTTAATATTAATGTTTTTATAATTATATACCATATAAATTTTTTTATATTTATATTTTTTAATATTAACATTGAGTTATAAATTTTTATTTTGTTTTTTTATTATTATGAATAATTATATGTTTTTTTATTAATTAAGTAGTTGTTTTAGTTTATTTGTAATGTACTAAAAAATGTTTTAGTTTTTTAATGATTATATATAAAGAAATTTTAATTTATTTGTAATGTATTAAAAGATTGTTTTATTTTTTTCATAAATTTTTTTTTAAAAAATATTTTCATAGAATTTTTTTTTAAAAAAATATTATTCGGGATTATCCTCTCCCGACCCACGAGATCCCGAATGTTCGGGATCCCGACACTTCTCGGGTGCGGGATCGGAAAAAAAAATCTCAATTACTATCGGGACAAGAATCGGATAAGGGGTTACAGGACGGTCCCGACCCGATTCCACCCCTGATGTATATAAAGTTTTGACTTTGGTCTTCCCCTAAATTATCAGATAATGCACTAATTAATAATCATTTTACCTCTCACTCTAGTCCACCACAACTCCTAGATCATTAAATTAAACGATGATTGTTAGCCCTTAATCACTTTGGATTTTTGTCCGAAAGCATATAAAATATTATGATTTTTAAAGTGGTACCATTCTCATTTTGCCCCAAGAATTCACAATTTCCGGTAGAGTCGCAAGATTGTTTCCCCTAAATTTCTTCTCTGACTGAATCCTTATTCGCACTGTTTTCCAGTCTGAATCCCAGTGCCCGCACTCATTGATTTTTTGGGGAAGTTTTGATTTTGACTAATTTTTTAGGGTTTTGGAGTGGGTTGAAAATTGAGATGGAGAGATTAGGATCGGAGGGAGCTTTAGCAGGGATGGAGACAAGTATGAAGGAGGATCTTTGCATGGAGATCGATCCTCCGTTCAAGGAAAGTCCCGCCACCGCCGAGGACTGGCGGAGGGCCCTCAACAAAGTGGTCCCTGCCGTCGTCGTGCTTCGTACCAACGCCTGCCGTGCCTTTGATACGGAGTCCGCTGGTGCCTCGTACGCGACCGGGTTTGTCGTTGACAAGAGCCGTGGAATCATCCTCACTAATCGCCACGTTGTCAAGCCAGGTTAGAAAAGTCGTAATCTTTTATTTAGTATCTGCCTGTGCTTTGCCCCTGAAAATGGTGTTTAGTTTAGTTCCTAGAGATGGTCACCATCACCGTTATTTGTTGCAGGTCCGGTGGTGGCCGAAGCGATGTTTGTGAACCGTGAAGAAGTTCCTGTCCACCCCATTTATCGAGACCCCGTGAGTTGTGATTAATTATTCAAGTTAATGCATGATCTTGCATATTTCTTAAAAATAAAATATAGATATTGATGAAAATTGTAGCTTGATATGTGGAATTTAAGAGATACTTCTAGTTCTTGATGTAAAAGAAACGATTTTTCCTTTTTCTTTTTCTTTTTTGACGGAACTCCAGTGTAAATGTTCACTTGTAAGTGCAATTTTCTTGAGGAAATCACATTTTCTCCTTGAATTTGATGCTTTTTTTCAAAGAAAAATGGATCCTGATTTACTGAAAATAATTATTTATGTTGAAGCTAGTTACAAGTGCGATTGGAATTCAGCTGAATTATCTTATTTTGCGACGGACATACGGATCAAATTTGGTGCATGACCTTGTGCCATCACACATCTATCATATCTGGCAGATGATCATCATGGAAAATTTATTTGTCACATGTACATAAAATATTAGATGAAAAAGTGACTTGCTTGATTTACTTCATTTATCTGCTTTTACAGCTAATTTTGTGGAGCTTGGTCCTGTAAAATTTGGTTAGTGTCCTAAGAATTGACATGTAATCTTGACATGCTTCATTTATTTGAATTTGAACCTCAGTTCGCTGATTTTGTACTGGGTTCACTATCTATCTGATTTGATATTGCATCACTGAAATGATTCTTAAAGTTATCTGTCCCTTTTATTTTATTTTAATGTCTTTCGCAAGTAGTTTAATCACATCTGTTTAAAGTCAGATTTATTTTGCAACTTATATGGTACTATTTGACCTAATGACTTGGATGTCTAGGTTCATGATTTTGGCTTCTTTCGTTATGACCCTTCTGCTATAAAATTCTTGAGCTACGAGGAGATTCCTCTTGCACCTGAGGCAGCTTGTGTGGGTCTTGAAATCAGGGTTGTAGGAAATGATAGTGGAGAAAAGGTACGTAAATCAGTTTATGTCACTTGTTAATAGATTTTTTGTGGTACCGAAATCATTCGTGCGTTATTTGGCAGCATTAAGATTTAAGGCAGCCAATCATATTAAAGTTCTTATTGCATTGATTTTTGCCTGCCTGTGGTTAGCGCCTCTGTTTAGTGCACTCTAATGATTAACGGGATTCATGTCCCAAGATGGAATTTTATGCGAACTACTCTTATATGTGTGGTGCCTAACATTTTTTTCTTCAAATGTGTTTTATGAGTGTCTATAGGTTTTGAATTTCTATTGGTGGTTTGCCTGCCATTTTTATGCGATAATTTTACCATTACATATTGTTTGGAGCAGGCAATAAATTTTAAATCTGAATATTTTATTTCTTTCATGAATCAGGTCTCTATTTTGGCTGGCACCCTTGCTCGTCTGGATAGAGATGCTCCGCAATACAAAAAGTATGTTCTTCGTGTTATTATGCATCCGACATTTTTTGTGGTTACTCATTTAAGAATAGGCTTTTGTTGGATAAGAAATGGTGGGATAGCATGCCCTGTGTGTTGAAATAACTAACAAAGTCATTCTGTGCCATAATTATTACAATTCTCCAGACATTGGTGCCAAGCTTTGCTTTCATCGTTTTTTAGAACAAATCATTGTGGGATCTGTATTTGGTTGGATTCTAGTCACAGTTTCTTGGTGTTGCTAGTTTCTCATAGATTGGGAACATCTATCCAGATGTGAAGAATTGGGTAAGCTAAACCCTGTTAGTATGAGACTGTGGCTTGCCAGGATGACCATTAAAACTGTGTCTAGCAGAATTGGTTCACATAAAACAATGGTCCCTTGCGCATTGACCTTTTTGAATTCTTGGCTATTTGTTCTGTGGATGGTATTTTTGATGAGATGTAGAGTAGCAGATCACAATGCTGCCTTGCTAAAGAAAACCTCAGTTGGACATCAACATTGGGACTTATATGAAGAGACCCACGATTTGCAGATGGCCATGTTGGCTTTTGGAAAAAAAGGTGATTAACATCCTTCCAAAACAGAGGCACAAGTGATCTACGACTCTGCATCTTATTGAAAGTTGCATTCACAATTCAGTATTTTTTTTGTTTTGGTGGTGGTTGGGGGAGGGGGTTACATCTTTTCTTTTGGGTTGATTGATGACAACCACAAATTCGAGGTATTTAATGTGCTGACAATAGGCTGGAAGGAAATTTTATGTGGCATTATTCCATGATATGGAGTTCTTAGCCGGGGAATGCTATATTGTTGCAAAAGTTGTTAACAGAATGTGTGCCAGATCATCAGTTCTTTTTTCTGGCGTCTGTTCGAGTTCTTGTCTAATTGTAGTTGCCGAATTATCTTAGTGGATTATCTGCTGTACGATCCATATTCAAGGAACATCAGCATTTGCCATCACATTTGACTATTAGTTGACCACTTGTGCAGGGATGGCTACAATGACTTCAATACATTCTACATGCAAGTAAGTGTTGTAATGTTTGATGCTTTTTAACCACAACATGCTGGATCCTGTTTGGGACACGAAGTTTTCTGAGCCATTCATTGTGATCCTGAATTTTTTCCCCTTTCTATTCTGATATAATCACACCTCGAATTATTTGGTACTGGATTTGATCGATACTCTGTAATTTCTGGCCTATACTTGGAAACTGACACAAACAATGGCCATGACTAATTTCAGCTGTGTTTAGATGATGCAATATTTTTGTTACATTTTCTAATACTGGTGATGATCGATGTTGGATTTGTTATTTTTGTAATTACAGCTATACGATCATAGAATGTTTTATTGATACCGGTCTTATGGGCACAAATACACATGCCAAATTATTTTTTCAAGTCTTAAGGAAAGGAAGTTTCTGTGGGTTGTAACTAAAAGAATCTTGTCGAATCATAAGTCACTCTTACTAAAGTTTAGTATTTGAAGAAGATAGAGAACAGGCAGTAATACTATCGACATTAACATATAAAGCTAAAAAATAATTGAAAGGGGAACCATTTAGCACATGCATATGCCATATCATATGGCAAGCAGTTTATTTTGACAATATTAAAGTTTGTACGTTGTTGAATTTGATAAAAGACTACGACATTTTTTAAGTTGTTTATGGCGAGCTGTCTATTCCTTATCAAACAGTTATTTTTACGTTTTAATCTCTTCAAGAATTTGCTAATTGGAGTCTCATGTCCATGATAACCAAGTTTCTTGTTCCATGCCTTACTCTATTTCCTTCTTTTGACTGTTGTATACTGGAATGCAGGCAGCTTCAGGAACAAAAGGAGGTTCAAGTGGCTCCCCTGTAATTGATTGGCAGGGCAGAGCAGTTGCCTTGAATGCTGGGAGCAAAACATCCAGTGCTTCGGCATTTTTCTTACCTTTAGAACGGGTAAGCAAATGTTTTAATGATGATTTGTTTACTTGCCGTTGATCTTGTATCTTTTCCCAAGCTTCCGTTTTTCGGTTTTTGTACAAAATTCTCAAAGGAAGCCCTTTTTTGGTGGTATCTTGATGTTCATCATGCAATACTTTAAACACACCCACACTATCGTATATGGCTTGCTCTCTGTAACCCGTCCCTTTTCAAAAGTTTGTTCTTTTGCTGAATAAAATTCAGAACTATGGTATTTATATTCGCCCTCAATAAGGTATCATAACTCATAAATGGAGATTGATGTTTCCCTTCTTAATTCGGACTACAGAATCTGTGTTCCTGAGCCTATATTTTTTGTTCTACTTCCAAATTCTCACTAACCATTATATCCTTATCGTTTCTTGCCTTGTCTACATAATGGGTGTCATCTGGGAGTCTACTTATCACTAAATCATATCTGCTCTGTTCACAAGGTTATAGAAATTTTTATTCATGTTGCTATTTGGGCTTTTTTGCTAAGTTAAGTTATATCCCAAAGCGAACTGTCTTGTAGGCCAATGGTATATGGCCTGGGCTTGGATTTTGCTTTAAGGTTTTACCATTTATGATTTTGTTCTTTGGGTCTGGCATTTTAGATGTGGGTGTACACAAATAAAAGTGTTTATCACGTGAATTGGCTTCTTGCACAGTGTTATGGACATTGTAAGGTTTACCATTTTCTTTTCTAGAAGTTCTAAACGAAAATTTGGTATCTGCCAAAATAATAATAGCCCTGCAGCTGTTACACTGTAGCTTCAGGTATCCGTTCTGTAAAGGATCAAATAAGGCAACAAAATATATTGTAATCACAATAAAACTATAAAAGTATGGATTGAAAGACGAAATCGGAATATTAAAACTGTAAAACATAAAGAAATTTTTTAACAATTGAAATCAATATGATGGAAAACAAAGGAGAAGGACGGCTTCCCAAGGATTAGTCGGGCAAAAGCCTGGATACACCAAACAAAAAGGTGCTTCCAAGTTTCCTTTTATTCTTTACAAAATCGGATTTTGCCAAATCTCTTGATTGTTCCCAGGAACAGCCCTCCAGTTTTTGCAAAATAAAAATATGTTATTAGCATCTGGAAAGAATATCCTTGTTTATTAACATTTTCCATTAATGCCGAAGACATTTATGTTGTAAAAGGAAGTGTTAAAAAATATTTATTTACTTATCAAGATTTAGTTTTGCCCAATCTTGTTTGTGATATTAATAGTTGTAAGCTGGATTACCTATGCACTATGTCTACTAAATGAGCAGCTTTGATACAACTTCAGGTTGTGAGGGCCTTCAATTTCTTGCAGAACGGGAAAGACTCCGTCACTAATACATGGGACGCGGTCACCATTCCTCGTGGTACGCTTCAGGTTTGTCAGTTCATTCTTTTATGTTAGTCTTAAACCTTGATTTTTATTTTCTGTTTTATTGTCTTTTTTTTTTTATGTCAGTCAACATTTATTTTTATTTCTGCATAGCAATACTGTTAGGCTGGTTCCCTGGATATCACAATAGCAATAACAGAAGAGATGGAACAATAATGGAAGCAATTGTATTAAAATATGATAATTCTGAAGAACAAAGAACTCCCAGATTTGGAATCTGTAACCCCCTAGCCAAGCTAGTACATATGAGAATATTTGATAACTAACTACCCAACGCTTTTCTCATTCTGACTCTTATATTTCCCCTATCCCACGTGTAACTAAATGGGTATTTTATGCCTTCTAGTATAAAGTATAAACAAACTTGACATTGGGCTTGAGTTGATCCTCCAGGCCCCTAACAAATACTACACTTGTTTTTCTTGCCTCTTAGGGAGCTGCTTTATGCTGAATGCTTTGAACAAACAGATGCTTTATGATTGGAGCTATTCGTAGTTCAAAAATATTTCAATCTACTTAATGTTATAGAGAAAGTAATTATTTGCGCCAATGAGGTCTTGACCTAGTGGTCAAGACTGAGGCCCTGAGACCAAGAGGTCTCAGGTTCAATTCTCGCTGACTGCGAGTTAGTTTCCTAATTTATTTAGGTTGATTTAGTTACTTTCTTTGCTCGAGATAAGCACATCTCGAGTCCATGCTCAAGTCCCGTCGGTTGTGTGCGGGCAATTTCATTCTTTAGCGTTACAATTTGATGTAATTTGATATATGATGTACTTGTACTAAAAAAAAAGAAAAAGAAAGTAATTATTTGCAAAATTTATTGCTGTTCAGTTGGAGTGTCAGACAGACGATAATTGATTAATGTGGGTTGATGGCCAGTACAATTGGACGTGGTTAATTCAGTAAAAGTTTAGTGCTTAGTTTGTGAGTTCTTGTCATGCACATGGTAACCCAGAATCAACTAACTATTGTTGCATGATAATATTTTAGGAAACTGTTTAAGTGTTGCCTATCCCAATCCAAAATTTTTCTGAACATATTCTACATTCTTTGGTTTTCATCTACATGATGCGTATCTTGAAATTTTTAGGAAACGACAGTGAAAATATGTTGCCGAAAAGTATAATATTCACAATAAGCTTGATTACTTTTCTTAACAAGCTTTGCCTCCCTGGATTTTTATTTATTATGATATGGATAATTGTTGTTTACTCGGTAAAAAATAACTGCACTATATTCACATATGCTTTTTTGTTACTTTTCTGTGTTCTGCTGGGGTGAGTATGCTCCATTTGATAACAAAACAGTTCATGTATTTAAAAATTTGGTTTTTGTTATAGTTCTGCTGTGTCAGAAAACATTTTTGTCAATATCTTACTCAATTGGTCTGACTGGAATTCCATTTGATTCGGATCGACATATTGGTGTTATAGGTTACATTTTTGCACAAAGGTTTTGATGAGACACGGCGTCTTGGCCTCCAAAGTGAAACAGAACAGGTATGCTTGCCTGGATCTTCATTTTGCTTGTCTTTTCATTTGTTCAGCTTAGAATTTATTGAAATATTTTGTTGTGACTCATCGTTGTTTCAATGCATCAGTTAGTACGCCATGCATCTCCTCCTGGGGAAACTGGAATGCTTGTTGTTGATTCGGTTGTGAGTATAATTCTGGGTTTATCGCTTTTCATTTATATATTTATTTTTGCTCTTAAAGGGACATAAAAATATTTTACCATCGCGTTTGGCTTCATATATATCTGGTCTTGATATTGCACTTCTTACAGGTTCCAGATGGCCCAGCTCATAAGCATTTGGAGCCAGGTGATGTGCTTGTTCGTTTGAATGGGGAGGTTAGTTTGCCTTACCTTAGTCAATCATGCTTTCCATCCTTGGGACAATCTGTGTTAAGTAGTCTTTCTGAGTATTGAGCACTTGAGTCAATCAGCCCAACTTTAATGCTTTCGTGGAAAACATTGGGAAACTGATAATTGGTTCCAAGAAAAAACTAAAAATAAATTATATCGGTAGTAGTGTCATGGAATTACCATGGAATTACAATTCTTATTGCTGGGATCGAATCAACTGCCTGAGGTGCTGGTTTTCGTGAAACAAACTTGAATTGCTATCTCCCATTGGACTTAAAGCAACATAAATTTTGCTTCACCGCAGGTTTTTGATTCGGAATTTCTACTGACTTTTGTAGTTGAGATGCTATGGGTCTTGTATAGTTATTTGATGATACTTTGGATATGTTTTTGATGAAAATTCATCTTGCATTTGGTTTACTGAGTTTGATCTGATTCCATGGTTGTAGGTGTCTACTCAATTTCTCAAGATGGAGACGTTGCTTGATGATAGCGTCCACCATAAAGTTGAACTTCAAATTGAAAGGGGAGGAAAACCTTTGACAATGAATTTGACAGTAAGATATAATCTTCTCTGATTTTTTTTTTATTTTACTTTATGCTGTTATTTGATTCTACGTGTAGCTAGCTCTAACTAATAAATCCAGACAATCCTCTGAAATTTAAATATTATTAAATTCAAGCGATGCATTATCCTTATGTTGTCATTCTTGGTACAAATTTTATCATGCTTTACATTTGGAAATCCACTTTTCCATGTGTTTTCCATGAGAGTTTGACATTGTCAGATTGAGGCCTAATTGCTTTAACATTGATGCCATTTCTGGCTTCCTGTACACTATCTTATTCTTCAGTTGGTCAGACGTGTCTTTTCTTTAGGTCAGCTGACTTGTGTAATTATTATCCCGTTTGTAAAGGATCCTTTCTAGTGGAGAGATAAACTTTGTCACAATATTTTTTCAGGCACCATGTTGAGTTTTCTGTCGATAATCCACCATTGTTGCATTTTACATTCTAATTTTATATTTTCGATTTTTCCCTTAAATCTCTTTCAGGTTCAGGATTTGCACTCGATCACACCTGATTACTTTCTTGAAGTTAGTGGTGCTGTAATACACCCTCTTTCTTATCAACAGGTTTGTTTTTTTCCATGAATCTTTATCATAACCATTTTTTGGGGGCCCTTATGGCTGCTACATGAATCCCAAATTCCTGATCAAGTTGCCTAGCATTTTCATGCTCCATGTTGGTGAGAAACAATGTTCATTCATACTAAAAGTTGATATGAACCTGTTGAATGGGATATTAATTTACGAGTATCCAATCTCTCACTTCTTTTTTCCATTATTTGGGAATCAATATGCTGTGTCTCATTTATTTTGGCACTTCATTTTGAGACGGAGATTAGTTATTTTTTACCATGCATTTAATCTTTGGTCCAACGGTTTCATATTGATTTGGACACATTTCAGTTTCTATATGAAAAATGGATTGGTATTTGGAAAGATAGGGTATTTGAATCTTTAATTTAGTGATAAAAAATATTTCCGGGATATCCAAAATGGTCGAATTATATATGCATTGATTATATAGGGTAATGTGATAGGTGGAAAGATAATATGTTTCCACTAGGGAAAACCCTAAAATAATATAGATATTATGTTGCCAGGAAATAAAAACGTTCCTGGAAAACATAACATGCATTGCCCGAGACATTTCATAAGAGCTCCATCATTGTAACCAAAAGATAATGTTGAGTAGTTTCTTTTGTGTTGTTCTTAGTGAAAAAAGGTTGTGCAGAGGAGTTTCATTTTGGTTACATGTGCGGGAGGAGGGTGAGACATGAGAGAATAAGCAACTTTGTTTACAACTACTTTGGTTAAAACATTAACGATTTAAAGTACATAATTGCCCTCATTTGACCATATAAGGAATGCATGTGACCAGATTATATTGAATTCAGTTTGTGTTAGTGTTGTACTTTAATTGTTGGTCACCTACAGAATCTGCTAAATTTTGTTTGGATGCTAGCAACAATAAACTAATTCTTTTTATGTGCAGGCCAGGAACTTCCGATTCCAATGTGGTCTTGTTTATGTTGCTGAGCAGGGGTATGCACACATTTTCTTTGGTACAATTTTTGGAGTACACGGTCATGTTAAAATTGACATCCATTTATTTCTGTTTCTTGTAATTCTGATGCTAAATGTGGAGGTTTTCCACTTGATTGACAATCTACTCCAGGTACATGCTATTCAGAGCTGGAGTTCCACGCCATTCTATCATTAAGAAGTTTGCAGGTGAAGACATATCAAGACTTGAAGACTTTATCTCCGTGCTGTCTAAGTTATCCAGGGGTGCAAGAGTACCATTAGAGTATATAAGTTACTTGGATCGTCATCGAAGAAAGGTACACCCTTGATTCCTTTCAAAATATATAGTGTTGGATATATGCTCAGCATACAACCTTTCTTACATATGGTATTCCTCGTATTCATTGGTTTTGTGAAGACACCCTTTCTATACGTTCACCTGTGTGTGAAAAAGAAAGAGACACTGTTGGATTGCCTCCTGGTGTCAGTATTTAGGCCAAATTTCTTGCTCTGCTGATTGTATACTTGTTGACGCACAAACATCCGTTTAGAGATTTGTGGCGCATCTCACTATGTCTTATGATGGTTAAATGCTTTTGAATCTAGCTTTATGAATGCCGGAAAAAGATTTTTGCAAGTGTTTACATAACACATAATCATTCACAATTCCGACCCTGTGTACCATCAAGAGAACAATTTTCAAGTCTCACAAAAGAACAGTGAAGAACTTGATTTTGGGATGATGACATTAGGCAATGGGGGTTCTATTTGTGTAGAACTCTCCATTGTGTGTAAACCGAATGACAACACAAACACATTTTTAACCATTCAAAACATCAAGAGAACAATTTTCAAGTCTCACAAAAGAACAGTGAAGAACTTGATTTTGGGATGATGACATTAGGCAATGGGGGTTCTATTTGTGTAGAACTCTCCATTGTGTGTAAACTGAATGACAACACAAACACATTTTTCCAATTCATTTTGAATGGTTAATCTGAATGTTCACATTGGGTATGGTGCCATAAAATGCCTGATTTCTAGTTCCATCATGATTCAATCGTGAAAGTTCTGTTATTATCTTGCTCTATCTAGTCAAGTTAATGTTTGGCTTAAAGATAATCATCATATGCGTTCTGGTGTTTTCGTTTGTGTTGTTGGGTATTAGTTGGTTGTATTTTTAAACGTGCTCTAGGTTTATTACTTGAGATGGTGTGAAATTTAAATTCCATCCACTTTTTCTCCTTGCTCATCACTTTCACTGCTTGCATTTTATCTCATGGTAGAACAAATTGTAATAAAATCTTTTATATTATAATGGTTTTTCTTGGAATGCAGTCTGTCCTGGTCACAGTTGATCGCCATGAGTGGTATGCTCCTCCTCAGATATACACTCGCAATGACAGTTCTGGTCTGTGGACAGTGAAGCCAGTTTTGCCACTGGAATCCCCGCTTCTATCGTCAAGGTTGAATCCTATTGATCACAATCTCGCAAGCAATATAGTTTCACCTTGTAGTACTGAGGTTATCATGGGACAAGGGCATAATTGTGTTGGCCAAGAACCAATGGACGGTGTGACTAGTATGGAAACAAGTTGCGAACATGTTGATGAGGGACCACATTCTCTAGATGAATCTGATACCGGAACCAAAAAAAGGCGAGTGGATGAGGATTTATCTGTTGATGGTGTTTTATTACCAGACTGCTCTTTACATGAACCCAGGGAAGAAGGTTTGGGGGATTCTGTTTCTGAAACTGAGACAGTTTTAAGAGATTATCAAGGTGCAGCAGGGGCAGCAGCTAATGCTTCAGTAGCGGAGCGTGCGATTGAGCCTACACTTGTGATGTTTGAGGTACATGATCATTGATACCCCGTTTTTATAAATTTACTTGTTTTCTCCATCTTTGTTGTATTTTAGTTTTCTCTTTTTTCTTATGTCTTTGCAATGAGGTTTATTTGAACTAAAAATGGGGTGTGTGCAATATGAGCAAGAGTTTAGTGATGCATTAGTTTTCTGGAAAAAGCAAAGGGGAAATAGGGAGAACAACAGAGAAGCAAAGCTCAAAGAAGAAAAGCCATTCAATGTGTTAGGGCGTAAGGGGCTGCACAGATCTCCTAAATCTAAAGAAAGCACTGAAACCAGCTTTGGAATTGCTGTCAGATAGAGGATTTTTTGTCTTTGGAAAATTATAAGCTTTGGTTGATTGAGAAGTTTTTCTGCGAGTTTTAGATGAGTAAGCCGACTGCTTCATGACAAAGAGCAGATTGAAATGTCTTTGAATTAGCTAGTGGAAAGTGGGAGAGAACATGGTCATCGTTTATTACACATGAAATATGACGGGGGACTAGGAGTATAGTAACACACAACACACTGTAGAGTTTGATTGCTGTAAATCTAATCTAGCCCGCAAACATTTAAACATCACCAGTTGAGTTCACTGTTAATTGTTTTACATTTTGCTTAACTTGGTCTTGATTGCTACAAGTTTATTCAGATTTTTTGGCAATTGTAGCCTGATGTCCTTTTCTTGGCTTGATTCTTTTATCTTTATGATCCGCTTTGCCATTTATGCTTGTGTAACTGCCTTGTATTACTAAAGGAAGTATTGTACTTATATCCCTGGTTGTATAAATGGAAGGCTGGCCTCAAAGACTTGAAAGAATCTGACTTTGTGTTAATTATTTGGTCTGATCAGAGGCCTACGTGGCTACATGTTCTATTTAATGATTTCCGGTTTTCCTCCATAGTTGTCCTGATTAAAGTATATCTAAAATGCAGGTTCATGTGCCGTCATCTTGTATGATTGATGGAGTGTACTCACAGCATTTCTTCGGAACTGGTGTAATAATATATCACTCTCAAACCATGGGATTGGTCGCAGTTGATAAAAACACTGTTGCAGTATCCGTGTCTGATGTGATGCTTTCTTTCGCTGCTTATC
The DNA here is from genome assembly GCF_033568475.1 of Henckelia pumila. Taxonomy (NCBI): domain Eukaryota; kingdom Viridiplantae; phylum Streptophyta; class Magnoliopsida; order Lamiales; family Gesneriaceae; genus Henckelia; species Henckelia pumila. The sequence goes on along the minus strand of NC_133121.1, from coordinate 5,953,621 downwards.
CAATTGAAATTCCTGCCGAGGTAATTTCGTAACTGTTGAAGCTATGGTTATTGTTCTTACTGACTCATTCAAATTAAATAGGTTGTTTTCCTCCATCCTGTTCACAATTTTGCTCTAGTTGCATATGACCCTTCTGCGCTTGGCGTTGGTGCTTCTGCTGTTCGAGCAGCTGAACTACTTCCAGGTAATTTTTCAATTTGCTTGAATTATTCTGCTGCGTGATTGTCTTCCATTTGACTCTGTATTTTCGCGCTGTTTCTTCAAAGATGTGTGGAAGGCATGATTTGCTCAGTATGAGGGGCATAATATAATTTTCCATATGGTCAGTAGTTATATAGCACCTTTTAAACTTGCTTTCATTTAATGATGTCATCAATATTAATTCAATGATCTAGCCTTCGGTGACATGTTACCGGATTCACTCTTACACCTTCAATGCGGTACTTTTAAGTTTTGATGATGATTTGAATTATTAAATTATTAATTAAATGAAGACTTGTGGAATCATCTTACTGATAATGTTAGTGATTTTGGATATATTTGATAGACACCTAGTAATGATGTCAGCGTTTGGGTCTTGAATGGATTTGGTGCTGTTGTGATTCTATATTTCTTCTGCAACGTTCTCTAGTAAATTGTACTCAGAATTCTAGTTGACCTTTTCATTTTTATTGTTGACATGGCAAAAGCAAATCCTGTAGCTTTTGTTCATCCAGAACGCTAAGCAGTCCTTAGTTAGATACTAGGAACTAAAGCCAATTGCAAGTGTAGAGAATTCTACTTGGATCATTAGGTGTTTCATGTGTCACAAGCTAGCACTTTCTTGTGATATATATATATATATATATGCTCAAAGCAATATATTTTTCAAAGTAGTTTATTATACTTTCCAGTATTTCCTGTTTTAGATAAATTTCTGTTAAAGTGAAGCACACCCCCCCTGTCCCCCTCTTTCACACAAAATTTGATTAAATCCTATTCCTATTCCTCAGAACCTGCTCTTCGCCGTGGAGATCCTGTATGTCTAGTGGGCTTGAGTAGGAGTCTACAGGCAACTTCCAGGAAATCATTTGTCACCAATCCTTGTGCTGCTTTGAATATTGGTTCTGCCGACTGTCCACGATTTAGAGCAACCAACATGGAAGTAATAGAGATTGATACTGGTAACTTTGATATAAAATTTCCGCTTATCTAAATTGGTGCTCTTTACTCTTTCTGTGGCTTGGCTTTTTTTCCTTTTTCGTTGCCTCTGCCTAATGGAAGAAACATCTGGTTCTTATAATTGTCATTTGATGTTGCAGATTTTGGTGGCGCATTTTCTGGTGTTCTGACGGATGAGTTTGGAAGGGTTCATGCTATTTGGGGAAGCTTCTCGACTCAGGTCTTTTCTTTTCTTTCCTTCTCTAGTTCACCTGAGCTGTCTTGCAGAAGCGAGATCTAATGCCTTCTCTGTATGCTACATTTTCCAGCTTAAATATAGTTCTACTTCATCTGAAGACCATCAATTTGTTCGAGGTATTCCAATTTATACAATAAGCTCAATCCTTGACAAAATCATATCTGGAGCTGAAGGACCTTCTCTTCTCATTAATGGAATCAAAAGGCCTATGCCACTTGTAAGGATACTAGAGGCTGAACTTTATCCCACTTTGCTCTCCAAAGCTCGTAGTTTTGGCCTGAGTGACTCTTGGATCCAGGTAACTTACTGCTTATGCAATTCTATTTGTTCTTTACTTTTACGAGGGATGTAAATTCATGTCGGCGTTTGCTGTCCTTAGATGTCAGTGATTATTTTATCAGGTAGGAGAATTCAACTATAAATGATGTAATCTTTATTATAGGTTTGTCTATTTGTGTTAGTGGATATAAGGTGCCTGTGCATTTGTTTATTCATGTCATGATGGTTTCTCAGGCTAATTTTTCTTGGGTTTTCCCTTAACAATTTCAATGGGTGGAGGCCCAGTGGGATGAGAAGTTGTATTTTAAGGAAGATAATTAATGACATCTTAACTGTTATTTTTCCACAAAAGTACTTTCAAATTATTGTTTTCGGTACACTGAGGGCAATTGCATAAATTTGAAATTCAAACTAGTGGAATATAACGAAAGTTGATTTAATTGAGCAACTAAGATATACCCAGAATTTTTGGCTGCCTCATGTCCCCTTTCAGATGCTTATGAAATGGAAGCAAGTCAGTAGGAGAGATTATTATTATTATTATTTTTTTTTAGAATCTATGGACTGTCAAGAAAAGTGGCTAAATAGTTGACACAATGAGAAAGTCGCATAATTTCTTTCTTTTTTTAAAAAACCCTTGGATTCCATTTTGTCGAAGCTGAATCCATATCTCAAATTTTGAAACTTGGAAGGCACGATAGTGTTCAGAGTTAGTGTCATCGATGGGTATGCTAGCTGCATGCAATTTTTTAACCCCTGAGAGATATCGCCTCTTGGCTTGGGGGTTATGTTGGCAGATTTCATGTTTATGCATGTTCAATGGGTGCCCATTTGGATGCAAGCTCATATAGTAGAAGAGGCCTGAATGGGTGATGATCGTATCCAAAGTTTGAAGACATGATTGGCTTTGAGAATTTTGTCACCCAGTTGTACAAGTGTATGTCATATCTTGACACCTGAATATGATAGGTCCAGATAATGATCCAAGGGCTTTGTTATGTTGGCAGGCTTCATGTGTGTTGTCACTGGGTATTCATCTGTATACGAGGCTCCTCTTGCTCAGTGATACTAGATGTGAGAGTCACTGTCAGACTTCAGTTGAACCTTAGCAAATAGTTTATCCTCCATTTATGAGATGGTTGAAGAGCATTAGGTGATATTGGAACTCTAGCAATCTTTGGTTTTTGAATGGCAGGCCCTTGTGAAAAAAGATCCTATCAGGCGCCAAGTATTGAGGGTCAAAGGCTGCTTCTCCGGTTCTGAGGCGGAAAATTTACTTGAACAAGGTGACATGGTATTGGCAATCAATAAAGTACCAGTTACTTGCTTTGGTGACATCGAGGATGCTTGTCAAGGACTAGATCGATGTAAAGACAGTGATGGGAAGCTCAATATGACAATATTTCGGCAGGTGCATATCTGGCACATTTATTATGTATTTATTTATTAATTTATGCTGTCAGATTCTAAAACAAGAAACCTACATTATGGGTCTTGTGGCCGAGAATGCATTAAACTCGAACTGGGGTAGACACTCGAGATTCAGCCAGATTAGAGACACTTTAACTTATTTCAACTGATCAATGCGATTCTTCAGGGCCGTGAAATGGATCTATTGGTGGGAACAGATGTGAGAGATGGGAATGGGACCAAACGTGTCATAAATTGGTGTGGTTGTATAGTGCAGGAGCCTCATTCAGCTGTGCGAGCTCTTGGGTTTCTGCCTGAAGAAGGGCATGGTGTATACGTGGCAAGGTAAAATCCTTTAAACACTGTCATCAAAATTATTAAGTGGTGGACCTTGACTGGAGAGAACTACTAGAGAGCAAGATTTTGCTGGTTCAATCTAAAGTGTTGAAACACATTTTTTTCAAATTTGATCAGAATGGAAACCATGCGGTCCAGCCCATTTTAGGCAAATCGAGTTTGTGGCTTGAAATATATTATGTCGTCTTGATTACTAATTGGTGGTCATTACTTTTTGCATATTTATTTCAGGTGGTGTCATGGAAGTCCAGTACATCGATATGGTTTATATGCTCTTCAATGGATTGTAGAAGTAAATGGAAAACCAACATCAGACTTGGATGCTTTTGTTGCTGTAACAAAGGTATCCCCCATGGCCTCATCTTTCTATGAAATCATAAAAGCCAAAGGAACCTGACGAATACCAGATATGATATATAGCAGTTTCTGTTCAAGAAAATGATTAATCTTGAAAATTTCTTATGGCAGTGAGACCAATTTCACATCAAGAATTAAAACTTGTCAAAACCAAAGTTTGTGTTTTCCTATGCTGGTGTTGCTACTTAATATACGAATCTGTGAATCAATGCAAATTGGAACCTCTTGTAGGAAATAGAACATGGGGAGTTTGTTCGAGTGAAGACCGTACACTTGAATGGGAAGCCACGTGTTCTAACTTTGAAGCAGGATTTGCATTATTGGCCTACATGGGAACTGAGGTTTGATCCAGAAATGGCTGTCTGGAGTCGAAGGATGATCAAAGCGCTTGATCGTGACTCCCAGTGAGTGTATACTCAGCAAGAAAATCCCAAGTTTTCTCCAGTAAAGATACAAACTTAATCAGGTCAATGTATTATTTGATTGATTTACAGTGTCATACTAGATTTGGTAGTTGCCACCGATATTTTTCAGATTGTTAACTAGTAATTGTGTGTATTGATGGTGATGAGATACTTTATATAGGTTCAACCTTTTATGTGCATAGAAATATATGCAATAAAAACATGAGGGTATAAAGTGGGCAACTTTATTTTTCTTATTTAATATTATCATTATTTATTATTATTCATATATTCTTCCCAACGGCTTGTTTGATTTTGCAATGTGTTTACAAGACTTTTCGTCCAAAACAAAGGGTATTTCACTTGAAACCACAAGCTCCAGCAAATATTAATATTTGCGTGAAAGGTGCATAAAAATTTATTTTCTCATCTAATTCGAGAGTAGAATTCAAAAGAATCAACGAAATTTAATGTGCATTTTAATTCAATATTGATTATAAATTCAAATTCTGAAGTTGTGAGACCTATTGAAGCCGAAAATACAAAAGTTTAGTTTAGTTTGCCATTCGAAGGTTTCAATGTTGGAGCTGAACGATCATGGAGTTGGAGCCATGCATATTTTATGCGTTTCAAGATTGTGAAATCAAACCAAACCAAAATCAACTAGCAATCTAAAAATGTGACTTTTTTTTCTTGGAAATATGTTATTTTTGCATGAGTATTAATACGTAGAACTCCAATTCAAATCGAATCCATTTACTAACCTGTCCAAAACTTTGTCAAAGAAACTTATAGAAGTTAAGTTAATATTGTTATTATTAAAAAAAAATTGATAAGAATTTCAATGTCTCTTCTCGCATGCATCGACTCTAAATTGACACTTTGTAGCAAGCTCTTGCTATTTACGTTCAGAAATAGATACAAGAGACAATAATTTCCACAAAACTCTCATATATGTGATACATTTTTTGTATTACTTCAATTTACGAAAAAATATTATTTTTTTTTTCAAATGTATCATTTTTCCCGTGTATAAATTCAACCAACGCATCTCATAAAGAAAGATCCACCTACCGTGTGACAACAATCTCATTAAAATTTGTCAGACCATTTGAATCTAAAGGAGATTAAAAAAAGGGGAAATTTGAACTATACTCCCCGAGTAAGATAGAATCTTATGATAAAAAAAAATGAGTCGTATTATATGTCACAATATCATGGTCATCTCCACATTTCAAACCCAACACAGACATCTGTCTTTAGAACATAAAAATAATATTAAAAAAATAAATAAATAAGAATTCACGAAGCTTCGATCATTAAAAAAGAGAAAAAAAAAGTGACAAAAAATAAACAAACAAAGGCCAAAATTCTATTGCAAGAAATCAGAAACCCAACAAGTGGCAAGTTCCCTGGGACACATCATCCCCTCCAAGACCACGCCCACCGCCATTTCACCTCTCACAAAGCTCCAAATCTTGCTTTATAAATGAAACCTCTGTCGATCTTCGAAAACCCATATCGTGATTGGATAAATTATACATTTATTTATCATTTATTTCCATAGCAACAAAGTACATTCAGGAGAAATTTGAAGAACAAGATGCGTCTCGGGATTCCGTTGTGCGTGCAGTGTGGGACGACGAGCAACCCATGCAGGTGCAAGGTGGTGGGGCCGACGCTGGGTTTCCTGGCGTTCGCGGCGGCGGCGCTGGTGGAGTGGCCGGTGGGGGCTTTCGTATACTGCTTCCGCCACGTGAAGGGCCGCCGTATTATGGCGCATCCCGCAGCCGTCGTTTATCCACGCGTCAATAGGTGCATCCCCATTTGAGGTTATACATAACCATTGGTGGAGTGACTATTTTTCGAATGCATTTACAAATTCTGTTGCTTCTTTTTCTATAATTTCATGTCAAAATGATTGTAACAAATTAATAATGATATGAAATATGTGTGTATATGATGTATATATGTGTGTGTAATGGTTTTGGAGTTATATTTTACTCTTTATGATCATATGTTATATTTGTTTGCTACTATTTTTTGGTCCTATAATTAAACTTTTACACTAAATATGAAATATTTGTTTGCTATATATTTTACTCTTTATGATCATAAGTTTATAATAATTGAACTTACTTAAAAAATAAATGATTATAAATTTTTTTTTGAAAAATCTGTGAAATTTTTTTGATAATTATTTATTTTTAACTGTTGCAAATCCTACCTAAATTTGTAATATAGATTTATCTATCCGTGTATCTTAACTTACCTAAAAAATATATATATAGACATGAACCTCATATATCAGATGCAAAGATTTTTTTTTTTTCACATCTTGCTTGAAAAGAGAAAAAAAATCGTTTGGTTGTCGGATATATTGGGGTCAAATCGACATATGTCAATGTGTATATATACATAATGATGCGATTATCATAAAATGGATATTCGGGGTAGGTAAACTCTCGGGTGGAAAAGATAGGTGAATACCTTATGGGTTTGAAAATGAAGTTTATACGGATATTTGAGAGAGTGAGTGTGTGCGAAATGAATGATAATGATGATGCTTCTTGAGAGATTCTTCATAAGTTTTTATACTCGTTCGTCCGGGTACTTAATGATTATTGAGGTATGGGCTTACTTACAACTTTCAGGATGATGAGATTAGATACCCCGTAATTTTAGAAAAAAGCCCATTTAGTTGGAACATGGTTAGTATTGATTTGGTCTGTGATTTGAATCTGTTATACTCTAAGTAGACGCGGCCACTTTCTAGCCTTAAGAATAGAAAAACTCGGTCCCACCGTCCTCCCGGGTTTCTTGAGACTTTTCCGGGTATTTACACCCTCTGAGGTTTTCTTATACCCGGGTCCGGGGTATTTTCTCACCGGTCCTCCTTCCAGGTGGTTAATCCCTCCCGGGATTTTTTTTCTCGGGGTTTTCTCACCGGGACATCACCACACTTTCTAAAAATAGTCGGGCTAGGACCTGCTCCGCTGCCCCGAGGAATAGACGCCCCTGTTACATATCTTCCACCAACCTGACGTCAGCCCTAACCGCTTCGTAGTGCGTGTGTCAGAGATTCTGTCAGAGGTCTCTTCAGCTTCTTGAGCACGCTTTGCTTATCTCCGCCGTTCAATTCAAAATAAACGGCTCAGATCTTTTCTCCCTAGGGTTATATAATTTCTTTGCCCAATCCCTTTCTCTCTCATCATCATCTTCCTCAAGTATAGGCCGCTCGGGCACTCTTATGAGCCTCCGACACTCAGTGGTGTCGTGGGTGTTTACTCGATATATCGAGCAATATTTTTCTGGTCTTTTCGGAAGCAATGGTCGGACATTCTCCTCACACATATGGAATCCTTGATCTCGAGCTATCCTGTAGGGAGCATAGGTGGCGAGCCTCCCCGGTTGATCATGCCTTCTTCTCCCCTGACTGCTCTGGTTTCCTTTATTCCTGTGTTCTTCCTTCCGGCATTTCTCACTCTTCTGTCGTTGGGATTCCTCCATGTTGATATATTTTTCCGCTCGAGTTAAGAGGTCCTCAAAGTATCGGGGAGCCCTCTTGACTAAAGACCGTAAGAATTCTCCTTCTTTAAGTCCCTGTGCGAAAGCGGTGATTTTGGTTTTCGGAGCACACGCAGATACTTTCAGGGCCACTCTATTGAACTTTTTAATATAAGCTCTCAAAGATTCCTCGTTCAACTGTTTTATCTCAAAGAAGCTGTGGGTAGTCTTTTTATACCATTTGCTGCTGCTGAAGTGTTGCAAGAAAACTTCCCGGAATTTTTTGAAAGTTTTGATACTATCTTCTTCCAAGTTTTCGAACCATCTTTTGGCGGAGTCTACCAAGGTAGTCAAAAATATCTTGCACTTGATTTGATCGTCATAACAATGTAACATGACCGCATTCTCAAATCGAGTCACATGCTCCTCTGGGTCGGTGCTGCCATCGTACTCCTTGATTTTGGCAGATTTGAAATAGATCGGCAAGGGCTCCCCAATGATTTTCGGAGAGAAGGGGCAGCCCAAACTTTTGACCCGCGAAGATTCCCGCGGGTTCGTGTTCTTCAGTTTTTGTATTTTTTGTTTCAGCATCTCCAGCTCTCCCGCCATAGTAATATTTGCAGACCCAGCATGTGAGTTTTTCTCCTCTTTCAAGTGTATGCCTTTGTTCCTTTCTTTTTCGGGCCTCAAATTCTGCTCTTTTTCTCCTTCTAGTCCTTTTTCGTTCTCCTTTCCTTGACCATCATTTTCTCATTTTTGTTGTATTCTTATTTTTTGTACAGCAACGTCTACCATAGCGTTCATTTGTTCTTGAATTGCGAAAATTGCTCGAGGAGAGCTTTCTGGATCATCAATGATGGTCATATCTACGTGTTGAACTCACTTTTTCACAGACGGCGCCAATGATGCGATTATCATAAAATAGATATCCGGGGGTAGGTAAACTCCCGGGTAGAAAAGATAGGTGAGTACCTTATGGGTTTGGAAATGAAGCTTATACGGATATTTGAGAGAGTAAGTGTGTGCGGAATGAATGATAATGATGATGCTTTTTGAGAAATTTTCCATAGGTTTTTATACTCGTCCGTCCGGGTCCTCAATGATTATTGGGTAGGGGCTTACTGACAGCTTTCAGGATGATGTGATGGTTACCACGTGTGATTTAGACACCCTGTAATTTCAGAAAAGAGCCCATCCCGTTGGAACGTGGTTAGTAATGATTTGGTCTGTGATTTGAATCTGTTATACTCTAAGTAGACGTGACAACTTTCTAGCCTTAAAAATATAAAAACTCGGGTCCCACCGACCTCCCGGGTTTTTTGAGACTTTTCCGGGTATTTACACCCTCCGGGGTTTTCTTATACCCGGATCCGGGGTATTTTCTCACCGGTCCTCCTCCCGGGTGGTTAATCCCTCCCGGGATTTTTCCTCTCGGGGTTTTCGGTGATGTCCCGGTGAGAAAACCCCGAGAGGAAAAATCTTCCATCACCGAAAACCCCGAGAGGAAAAATCCTGGGAGGGATTAACCACCCGGGAGGAGGATAAGTAACAAGGGCGCCTCTACTCCTCGGAACAGCGGAGTAGGTCCTAGCCCGACTATCTTTAGAAAGTGTGGTGATGTCCCGGTGAGAAAACCCCGAGAAAAAAAATCCCGGGAGGGATTAACCACCCGGGAGGAGGATAAGTAACAAGGGCGTCTCTACTCCTCGAGACAGCGGAGCAGGTCCTAGCCCGACTATCTTTTGAAAGTGTGGTGATGTCCCGGTGAGAAAATACCCTGGACCCGAGTATAAGGAAACCCTGGAGGGTGTAAATACCCGGGAAAGTTTCAAGAATCCTAGGAGGTCGGGAGTCCTCCCGGGGAGAAAATACCCCGGATCCGGGTATAAGGAAACCCCGGAGGGTGTAAATACCCGGGAAAGTCTCAAGAAACCCGGGAGGTCAGTGGGACCCGAGTTTTTCTATTCTTAAGGGTAGAAAGTGGCCACGTCTACTTAGAGTATAACATATTCAAATCTCAGACCAAATTATTACTAACCACGTTCCAACGGGTCCCGGTGAGAAAACCCCAAGAGAAAAAATCCCGGGAGGGATTAACCACCCGGGAGGAGGACTGGTGAGAAAATACCCCGGACCCGGGTATAAGAAAATCCCGGAGGGTGTAAATACCCGGAAAAGTTTCAAGAAACCCGGGAGGTCGGTGAGACCCGAGTTTTTCTATTCTTAAGGCTAGAAAGTGGCCACGTCTACTTAGAATATAACAGATTCAAATCACAGACCAAATCATTACTAACCACGTTCCAACGGGATGAGCTCTTTCCTGAAATTACGGGGTGTCTAAATCACACGTGGTAACTATCCCATCATCCTGAAAGCTGTCAGTAAGCCCATACCCAATAATTATTGAGTACCCGAACGGACGAGTATAAAAACTTAGGGAGAATCTCTCAAGAAGCATCATCATTATCATTCATTCCGCACACACTCACTCTCTCAAATATCCGTATAAGCTTCATTTCCAAACCCATAAGGTATTCACCTATCTTTTCCACCCAGGAGTTTACCTACCCCCGGGTATCCATTTTATGATAATCACATCATTGGCGCCGTTTGTGGGAAAATGAGTTCAAGACGTAGATATGACCATCATTGATGATCCAGAAAGCTCTCATCGAGCAATTGCCGCAATTCAAGAACAAATGAACGCTATGGTAGACGCTGCTGTACAAAAAATCAGGACAATACAACAAGAAGGAGGAAAGGATGGCCAAGGAAAGGAGAATGAAAAATGACTAGAAGGAGAAAAAGAGCAGGAGTTGAGGCCCGAAAAAAAAAGGAACAAAGGCATACACTTGGAAGATGAGGGAAACTCACATGCTGGGTCTGCAAATATTACTATGGCGGGAGAGATGAAGATGCTGAAACAAAAAATACAAAAACTGGGGAACACGGACCCGCGGGAATCTTCGCGGGTCAAAAGTTTGAGCTGCCCCTTCTCCCCGGAAATAATTGGGGAGCCCTTGCCGGTCTATTTCAAATCTGCCAAAATCAAAGAGTACGATGGCAGCACCGACCCAGAGGAGCATGTGACTCAATTTGAAAATGTGGTCATGTTACATTGTTATGGCGATCAAATCAAGTGCAAGGTATTTTTGACTATCTTGGTAGACTCCGCCCAAAGATGGTTCGAAAACTTGGAAAAAGGTAGTATCAAAACTTTCAAAGAATTCCGGGAAGTCTTCTTGCAACACTTCAGCAACAGCAAGCGGTATAAAAAGACTACCCTCAGCCTTTTTGAGATAAAACAGTTGAACGAGGAATCTTTGAGAGTTTATATTAAAAAGTTCAATAGAGTGGCCCTGGAAGTACCTGCGTGTGCTCCGGAAACCAAAATCACTGCTTTCACACAGAGACTTAAAGAAGAAGAATTCTTCCGATCTTTAGTCAAGAGGGCTCCCCGATACTTTGAGGACCTCTTAGCTTGAGCGGAAAAATATATCAACATGGAGAAAGCCCAACGACAGAAGAGGGAGAAAGACCGGAAGGAAGAACACAGGGAGAAAAGAAACCAGAGCAGTCGGGGGAGAAGAAGGCATTATCAACCGGGGAGGCTCGCCACCTATGCTCCCTACAGGATAGCTAGGAGTCCATATGTGTGAGGAGAATGCCCGACCATTGCCTCCGAAAATACCAGGGAAATATTGCTCGATATATTGCGTAAACAAGCATGACACCAGTGAGTGTCGGAGGCTCATAAGAGAGCCCGAGCGGCCTATACTTGAGGAATAAGATGATGAGAGAGGAAGGGATTGGGCAAAGAAATTATATAACCCTAGGGAGGAAAGATCTGAGCCGTGTATTTTGAATTGAACGGCGGAGATAAGCAAAGCGTGCTCAAGAAGCTGAAGAGACCTTTGACAGAATCTCTGACACACGCACTACGAAGCGGTTATGGATGACGTCAGGTTGGTGGAGGATATGTAACAGGGGCGTCTATTTCTCGGGACAGCGGAGCAGGTCCTAGCCCGACTATTTTTAGAAAGTGTGGTGATGTCCCGGTGAGAAAACCCCGAGAGGAAAAATCCCGGGATGGATTAACCACCCGGGAGGAGGAATGGTGAGAAAATACCCCGGACCCGGGTATAAGGAAACCCCGGAGGGTGTAAATACCCGAAAAAGTTTCAAGAAACCCGGGAGGTCGGTGGGACCCGAGTTTTTCTATTCTTAAGGCTAGGAAGTGGCCACGTCTACTTAGAGTATAACAGATTCAAATCGCAGACCAAATCATTACTAACCACGTTCCAACGGGATGAACTCTTTCCTGAAATTACGGGGTGTCTAAATCACACGTGGTAACCATCCCATCATCCTGAAAGCTGTCAGTAAGCCCATACCCAGTAATCATTGAGGACCCGGACGGACGAGTATAAAAACATAGGGAGAATCTCTCAAAAAGCATCATCATTATCATTCATTTCGCACACACTAACTTTCTCAAATATCCGTATAAGCTTCATTTCCAAACCCATAAGGTATTCACCTATCTTTTCCATCCGGGAGTTTACCTATCCTCGAGTATCCATTTTATGATAATCGCATCACATAGCAACTTTCATAAAACGAAATATGTCAACAATTAATCAGATAAGGACTAATTTCCTAAAACGATACCAAAAATGCAAACTGAAATTATGGCTCAACATGTTCGAAGAGATCCGGGCTGTGTTGAAACCATGGTGATGATGATGAGAAAATTTAAAATTGGGATATAAAATAATAACTTTATACTACTCTACTATATGGAAAAATATTTTCTTTACAACTTTCAATGAATATTAAACAACCTTAAAATTGACATTATTTTTACGATAAAAAAATATAAAAAGTTGACATATCTATATCTAATAATAATTTTTATTCTTTTTAATTTAATAATTTTTGTTTTTTTTTAATAAAGAATGATGATTTATTTAAAAATGTTAAATAAAATATAAATTAAAATTAGGTTGAATTGAAATTATTGACAAATACTTGATAATGCAAAGAGAAGATAGAAAAACGGTTTCATAATTTTATAATGATGATGAAATATAACTATAGATTTTAAATAGGTTTTTATCAAAGTGATCAGATGTTAGTTATTATCGCGTCACCTATAACAAAATAGTAAAAGATGATGTTTTTTATTAAATAAAAAAAAATATTTTGTAAATTGATATTTTTCGTTTATAAAAAAATATACCATGACATTAAAATTAATTTACTTTTAAGCACTTCAACTTGAGAAAAAAGTGTGGTTCTATTTATCAAAACATTTCTGGCTTATCAAAAAAAATGTAAAGATACCAAAACAGCAGAGTGTTGGTTTATATTCTAATATAAAATATATGATACTAAAAAAATGAAATATTAATATAAAATATACAAGATATTAAAAAAAAAGAAATATTTGTAAATAAATGAATGTTCATGAGCAAAATGTAATCTCAATACTTCATAAAAAAATGTATCTTAATCTTTGATGAATTATAGTCCTAACAACGAGATCCAAAATTTAAAACAATGAATGAGTTTGTATATAAAACACGTTTATAAGTATAACCAAATGAAATCTTAAATAAGTAATATTTTTTTAAAGTGTTTTTATATCTTTTTAAAATGTTTATTTTTATTTTTTTTAAAAAAAGGAAAAAGTGGTTTTAACGGGCTAATTGCATCCACAATCCTTGTGAAAAGTCTAAAAGGCATAAAAACCCTTGTGTAAAATTAATAGCATGTTAAACCCCATGTTTAAAAAAATTAGCATAAAAACCCCTATGAGATGGTATAAATGTGCCCGAGTTTGTATATCATAGGGGTGAAATGTGCTATATTTTAAAAAACTAAGAAATGCATTAGTCTATTAAAATTTTTTAAAGGGTTTTATGCCTTTTAAACTTTTCACGTGTGGATGTAATTAGCCCTGGTTTTAACACTAGATTAAATGTTGAAAATTGTAATTTAAATTGACGACGAAAAAGAAATAGAAATTGAGTCGTGGATTTTGTGGAGAAGTTTCCCGGGTTTTCTTGTAGTGACGATCAAGTCCACGCATCCGGTCGGAACACTCGAATCAATTCTTGAATGAATTTGGGACTGCGGAAAAATCGGAAGTGAACCCTAGAATCGCGGCCCATTTTGTAGCACAATTTTTGATTCAATACAGATGGACCCTGAAACAGCTCTGGAGTATGTAAAGCATGGCGCCACTCTTCTTCTCCTCGATGCTCCTCAGTTCACTCTCATTGGCATCGATACCCAGGTACATCTTTTGTGTAATTCATGCATGAGAATTTGGTTTATGTGACCTAAATAATGTTATGTGATGCACAGATGTTTTCGTCGGGCCCTAAGTTTAAGGGTATCAAGATGATTCCTCCGGGCGTTCATTTTATATATTATAGCTCGTCTAACAGGTTGGCTGGCTTCTTTTAACCTTGATTATTACATATGTTGTGCTGTCAAAATTGACCAGGAAAAAAATCAGCAAGATTGAGACTTTTTACGAAAATATGTTCAAATTAAAAAATGTAGTATTGTTGATTGCAGCTCAGATTTTTTTAATGGTTTGGTTGCGGTACTAATTTTGGGTATGTGATTATGCAGAGAAGGCAGTGAATTTTCTCCAATTGTTGGTTTCTTCATTGACGCCAGCCCTTCTCAGGTTTCCAGCATTATTTCATCTTTCATGTTTCTGGATTTTTGCTGTTCAACTTTTGCGCTCAGTTAGTTTCCACCTTGAAACTAATAACTTTTTTTGTTACATGTTCATCGTTTTGTAATTTAAAGTAACTGTTCAGTGTTTATAATTTAACTAGGTAGTCAAACACTTTGTCGGATCTACTTGTTTTAAGTTTTTCCCCCGCAGACTATTTTGTTGACGGTGTGCCTCTGTTGTGAAGAGCATGTGTTTCACACTTTACAAGTTGGTCTTAAATGTAATGTGAAATGCAAGTTAATAATCATTATATATTTGTGCACTAATTAAACGTTTATATTATTATTATTCAAAAGTTTATAAAGCATATATTCGATGTTGTAGGAAATGCGATGCAGTTTTCTTCATTGTTTAGATTCTAGAATATTATGTCCCAGCACATGTCGATAATGCGTGCACTTTACGACTAGGATTTAGGGTATCAGTTTGCTCGTTTTGAATCCCCATATGAGTGATTTATATTTTCTTTTGTTTATGTTTCCGAAATATGATTGCTTGGCATCAGCCTTTTTCTGATATTGTGTAACAGGTTATTGTCCGGAAATGGGAAAAAAATGAAGAGCTGTTTGTCAAACTGTTGGAAGAAGAGGTATGACCAGTTTATGGAACAAGCTCAGACTTATGAACTTTTTTTCCTGAATAGTGCATTCATACATAAATGAGTGTGAAGCCTTCATGTCATACCCAACTGATATATCGAAGCTTGATAACCCAAAATCCTTGTGGTAATTTAGTATGAGTTTCCCCCCTGATTGCCTAATATTTAATTATTTTTGAATGTCCCACCTCTCTAGTCTCTAGCAGCTTAAGCCTTATGGTCACTTAATATGGTTTGAGAACCATGCCAAGGAGGTTATCCTCCGAAAGAGTTTAACCATCACCATTTACAAAATGCTTTTGTCTGCTAGGCTTCATATGTAGAATACATGCAAGCTAGAGATGACAAATTTTTACAACTCCAAACATTTTAATTTTTTAGATGAGTTTTTCGTTCAATAGGTGGCTCTTCTGTTGACTTGCTTTTGACCTACGGTTAGGGGGTACATATACATGTACAAGAAGTGATTTCTAGTTAAAGCTCATTAATCATACTTGATCTAAATTGCGAGTTAAAAAACATATTACTGATGTAACACTTCTTCTGGCACCGATTTTATGATGCTTACTCCTAGCCTTTTATTCTTTTATATTTATGTAGGAAGAGGGATACTACCATGCCGTTAAAAGACTAGAATTTGATGCACAGCTTGGACCATATTCATTGAGTCAGTATACTGAATGGAAGCACTTGTCCAATTATATTAACAAGGCTACAATTGACCGCATTGGTGAGAAAATGCAGTTACCCGTAGTATGCTGTACTTGATCAAATTGCATTTAGTTTTATTATTACGTCATAATATTGTTTTCCTCCCCCTGCTCTCCACCCCTTCTACGTTATGATTATAATTGTTAAACAATTTGAATTATTCAAGTTGACGAGGGGTTCAATCATAAAAAGAGGAGAAATGAGTAGTGAGAATGAGTTTGCTGATATTTGATCTGAATATCATTAAGATATGAGGCACATTGAAAAATAATATTCTGTTAAAAGACTAACTACTTTTAAGATTTATGTTTGTTTTCAGTTAAGAATTACAATCTTGAATAAGGTATGGCTAATGGGACTCTGTGGCTAAACTTTTGATTTTATGTTCAAGTTTATCTGTTGTTCACATCTATTTTGATAACAAATTCCAACTATTCATTTATTCCCCTTAATTATGATAACTTAAACAAGATGTAATAGAACATCGATTTTCATTGTCAGGCCGACTAAAAAAAAAGCTAACAGCGACGTCAGAGTTCAGACATTGCCTAAAGAGGGTGTCATTGCCTACCAGTGCAATTTTACTCCCTTAATTGGCGACCCTCTCCCACTTATTGGCTTCCGGAATCCGGAATCGGGCAAATAACGTTTGGTGGGATGACAAAGTTGACTTTAGTCTTTTGTCTTCCTTAGAGACTTCATAATAACCTTTGTTTTCCACAGACTGAAAAACGAGTACTTCGAATCTGACAATGAATGATAGTAGGATATTCTTTAGATTTCTTCTTTAACAGTTCAATGGCCGATTTTTATGCGTACATCTGTCTTTTTGTTGCTGTGTTATGTGCTGATTGCATAATTTACAGAACCTATTGGAGGAGAAATCACAGTTGCTTCAGAATCTAAAATGGTTGGGAATTTACCTGAAACCACAATGGAGAAAGCTTTAGCCGAGCAGTTGAGGACCAGCAAGTTTTCAACTCATGAAGAAAATTCCCAAAGAAGAGGCTGCTACTACACTAGAATTCCTAAAGTTGTCAAGCACAAAGGAATGTCTGGCGAAGAACTTACTAATTTGAATCTTGACAAGGTTTGCTATTGCAAAATTCATTTACATTGAAGTGCATGTTTTGTGAATTTTTTGTGGGTATTCTGAGTTAGGAAAGTATGCATCTGTTTTTGCAGACACAGCTGTTGGAAGGCATATTAATGAAAGAATATGGAGATGTTGAAGATTTACTTCTAGCAGAATTGCAGTTTGCATTCATTGCATTTCTGGTGAAGAAGAATTCTGTTTTCTTTTTTTTAATTGTTTTTATGTATGGGCACATGGGGTGTACTTGGTTAATTTATGTGTTAATTGGTAAAAATGGCAGATGGGCCAGTCACTGGAAGCATTTATGCAGTGGAAGCTTTTACTTAGTCTCTTATTTGGCTGTACGGAAGCTGTAAGTATACATCCGAGTGTCAAAATTCTTAACCATCCTTATTGGAAAATACTGTTATATCTTTGCTGTCAAAATCTAAATGCCATTCTGGTAGACCGGCTTAATCAAAACTTTTTACTTGAAATATTGTTTTGAATTTAACATTTTGTGGGAAATCAACCCTAGAAAAATTTTTGTAAATTGATCTGTTTTGTTGGGGTTGGTTCCCTATGACTATATTTTTATGTTCTGTCCAACTAATTCGAAACATCTGTGAGATCGTTTCTTGTTTTGATTCTCATCTGATCTTTTATCTCTGCAGCCTCTTCATACCCGGAGTAGGCTATTTACCAAGGTAGGATATTAAGCTTTGATCTTCATTTTTTGTACAATTTTCATATTAATCACGATGGTTTGAGGTGCATGCTTTGTTAATTCTAGATTAGTTATTTTAATTACTATAGGTGTTCCATTATCTTCCTTCTAAACTTGAAATTGATATATTGACAGTTTGTTAGAGTGATATATTATCAATTAAAATATGGATTTCAAAAAGATCGGCGAGATGAAGGTGCTACAGACAAAGGAGTGTCACCATTGTTGGATGAATCTTGGTTGTCCTCTGATAGTTTTCTGCACCACCTTTGCAAGGTAATGTTATCAGCTGACAGAATCGATATACTCATCCACGTGTGATTAATTTTGGGTAATTGAATTCTGATCCCCTGTCTCGTATCCCTGTCTCGACACGATCAGAGGGGGTTCTTGAGATGAAATCTGTTCCCGAAATTTGATTGTTCAATTGAATTTTAAGTTCTCAATTACTCAGGCATGCGTTGTTATGAGTATTGCCTGTTCTGCGTTTCTGAAAAATTGGAAACATCTCCTCAATATTAATCTACTGTAGACTTAGCATCATTGACCTTTATCCCTGCTACAGGATTTCTTCTCGTTGGTTATGGAAGCTCCAGTGGTTGATGGGAACCTTCTGTCTTCGGTATGGAGTTCTAGCCGACTTTCTTTTAAATTTTACTTAAATGAGACTACTTAGGGAGTGTTTGCAATAGATTGTGCTTTTGTAAAAGTGATTAATTTATACATTATTATAAAAAAATTAAGAAAAATCAAAAGTTGGGAGTGTTTGAAAACACATGTGAAAATCTAAAAATCAAAGTTGGGTAGTGTTTGATAAATAAGTGACTAAAATGATTTTAACAATGATCTTCTTATTAGAATCATTTTTGGAGAATCATAATCACCACATGACTAGCTTTTGGATTTCAATTAAGTTAAGCATAAGCTAACACATATTCTAGATTTAAGAAACACACAAAAATGATTTTTTTAAGCTAAAAGCTATCAATCACTTTTTTTTAGTGATTGCAAACACTCCCATAATTCATCATCTGCTTATTTACAATTGTTTTCCAATATCCAAGCACACACATAGAGTATACTCTTACAATATTATTCTTTTTGTGTAAACTTTAAGTTTTATAAACTTAATCATAGGAAGGAACAGGGAGTGAGTTGAGAGTGATATCATCAAGGAATAGGCATCATATATCTCACTCTGTAAAGCAGATGCACGATCACGATAGCCGAATTTAGAGGCAAATCATATATGATTCTCCTGTACAACTAGAGTTGAGAGTTCTTCTGAATGTAACAGTATGAGATATCCTGTTGAAAGATATTTATTTACCTCCATTGAGTACTAAGTTTTGCCTTTCAATTTTCATAGACGAGAAAACTCAAAGATCTGCTTGAGAACTCATTTGGATGGCAATTTCATCATAACAGCACGATGCATGGTACTTACCTCGATGAAGATGATGAGGTTTGTATAAGTGAGAAAAAATTTTATCCCTAGTTTTTATTTATTTGCTCCCTGATGCGGCGGTAACTAGTGTTTCAACTTCTACAGTATGCTCCAGTTGTAGAGATATTGGATGATTCCCAACTGCAGAGATATGTAAGCTAGTAGTTTTTAATCTTGTTCTTGCCTCCAAGCAGCCTCGAGGTAGCAGGTTAGTGGACCTTTTAGTTCACTTTTTGTGAGACTCACAAAATAGTAAATCGAGGTAGTGTTCCTCAAAGTAATATTTTGTCACCACGATACAAATATTACGGTGTTGCCAATTTAGTATTAAAATTCAATGTTGCGATGTGCTGGTAAATACGATTGAGTGGTTGAAACTTGAAACCTGTAATGCGTCAGCATTGTTTTGTATCTTCCATCGTGGCCTATTTGGCCAATTTTGGAGAAAACATAGATATTGAATGCAAAAGTCTCTTCAAGCTTGACAGTAAAGTGGCCCAAAAACAAAGTAGTCCAAAAACTCCGTGCTTCATCTATCCTGATTCAGTTATTTAACAGTCAGTGACAAGTTCAGCTATTAAATCTCTTTCATTGTATACACAGTTGATTTACTTCTCACTTTCTGATTCAGCACTTGGAGCCGATCGACGGAAGGCTCAACATCCATCCATGTAGAGGAGTCCTGGTTCTTCTGGCAAACCTTCTTTGCAAATCCATTGTTAGTAACATCTGGGAGTGCTTCCAACGGAGCAGTCTTTCGCCTCCTGCGCGGAACAGGAAAGTGATCCCGTAAAGTATGCTCTCATCAAATCATCAAAACAAATAAATCTTTTATCGACAAAACCCGTCTTGGTTCAGTGTTGAGGACTGATCGATATGAGTAAGGTTGCACGCCATTGCGACTTGCAACCACACGAACTTTGGGTGTTCGGGAATGACCCGATTTGCATTTGGTCTATGTTCTTGGGAATTTGTCCAAACGATAACACAAAATTATTGCAAACATGATTAGAAGATATTTATCAACTTTTATCATTTTCTTGTGTCAGCCTATTTCCTTTACCATTATTGCTTGTAAAAAAAATATATGTATTAAAAGTTATAAATGAAAGAATTTTTTATTTACTTTATAAAAAACCATACCTAGGTTCGAACCCAAAGAGAAACACTCACCCCTTTTAGTAATAATAATAATAAAAAACCATTTACGATATATAGTAATATATAAGGACGATGTATTATTTTAAAATTTTATTTTAAGGACAATGTCCATGTTATAATAATAAAATAATAATAACAGGAAAAATAATAATAATAATAAAATAATAATCTCCAAATCACGGCAGTAATAGCAAGAAAAAAAAAAGTCCGCCTCTTTTCAAACTCATCTTTCCATTGGAGTGAAACATTTTTTAGGATTCTGAAGCTCAAATCTTTATCTACTGCTGTTTGTCTTCAGACCAAGCTTTCAAATTCAATCATACATTTGACGCCGTGAAGGTAAGAAATCGTAGGATCGAGCTTTGAGTCGGGTGATTAAATTGTTCCTCACTAAGCACGTCTTTGCTCTTTCTTTCCCAGGTCGTCGTTGAAGCCCAGAAGTGCTAATTTATGGGGTTTTTTAATGTTTTTTTTGGAAGGAAATGGAATTTGTACCAGCTGGAAGCTCCAATATTAGATTTCTCGGAAGCTGCAAGCACAATGGAGAGCTTTTCATAGTGTCATTCTGCAATGGAATTACTCTTTTTAGCTCTCGCGAGAAAATGCTACGAGATCATGCCCCAATCAATCTCGTTGCAATATCTAGCTCCTCATGAGAAGATGTACGTGACGACGACTTATCTATTATGATCCTTCTTCATATGTATATGAAGCTCCCGATCATTGAACTGAGAGCATTGAGAAGAAAGATTCCGATTCAAAGCAGCAGAAATTCGGAAATATAGAGGTTTATTTATTTATTTATTTTTTTGTGAAGTTCATTCGTTGCCTGAATGATTGAGCTGCTACCAAGTACCATGCTTTGAATATTTTGTTTTTTGCATTGTTAGTCATGTTTCTTGATTCCATTAGTGAAATTCGTTTATTGCGATAAGAACTGTGGATATAGTTAGTGTTTGAGATTGCTTACAAAAAACTGATTTTCTTTCACAAAATTTCACTTATTTTAACTTTTAAGCAATCTCAAAAACTACATTAATTTAACATCGAGATACTTTGATCGTGTATAACTTGTAATTGTCCTTCATCTTACTCGGCTCTAAGTAGTTCTGGTATGGAATTTGATAGATGATTGAGTGATTTCATTCGCGGCAAGGATTAGACAGTTACAAAATGTTTTTGGTGCAAGGAATATATATGATAGCCGTATATGTTTATTGTGACAAGAATTGTGGATGAAGAATGTATGATTGTTCTATGTGCTAAATTTATAATGAGCTTGTTTTTTTTTTTTTTTTTTCCATATTGTAATTTGGTTATTGTCTCTGGATCAACATCTAATTTATTGTAATTGAACAGGAGGAGGTGATAGAACAACAAACAAGCATGAATAAGTGAGATTGAAGGTTCACCAAGATCAAGCAGCATCGTCCCATGAAAGTTTTGTAATGCCTTTGATGTTTGTGTTTTAAGAAAATATTGGTTAAGAAATGGATGTTTTGGAGTGTATTGTGTTGTAGTGTGTTTTTATTTCTTGTCCGTATGTAGTAGTGGTTTATCAAAACTTTCTCAAATGTCTTCTTAGGTATTCTTGGTTCAAACTTCAAATCCAAGATGGAAGTAATATGGTATTGTATATATATATATATATATATATATATATATATGGAAGCCGTGTAGTTGATCTGATAACAACTTTTAAGCATGAGACAATGCTGGAATTCGAAATCCATTTGTAACTGTCAATTTCACTCTTCAACAAAAAGAGAATAAATTATTGAATCCAAATATTGCATGAGCAAATACATTTGAATCAAGGATCCAACGACTTATTTTTGTTGTATTTGAGATGTTTACATTAACGTCTCAAGTGAAAAAAAAAAATTCGTTAGATACAGCATGTGCTAGCATCGACAAGACCCCGAATCTAGACCAATATGTACTTCACATCCGTTAAATTTCTCTTTAAAATGTTTTATATTTTAAAAAATCATTTTAAATAATATTGTAAATGAAAAAAATATTCAACCAATAATATTTATGATTTAGGGACTATTTCTGCGATATATTTGAACACGCTCTACTCCCTATCCACTCTCCGCCAGCATGCCCGTCGGTCCTGCTCCTCACCGTCAGCCGTCGTGCTCCGATTAATCTATTCACCCTCCGCCGACGCCGCTGCGGCAATTCTTCGTTGAATTATATCCTCATCCGATGATTCAAAGGTACGGACATGAACCGAATGATTTTTTTTTGGGTGCATTTTTATGTCGCTTCAATGACGCTTGCATAAGCACAATTTTATCCACTAAATATTGCCTATGGAAATTTATCTTCTTTAGCTTACAGCTTGTCTTTTGATTTTACTTTTGTTTGGTATGCTTTTTTTTGTGTTTCAGGTGATGAATTAGTAGAATGTGAAAATATGTGTTAGTGAAATACATTCTTCGCCTCCATGGTTTTGGTAGCTCCGTAGCTAATTGATGAAAGAAAAAGATATTCTGTGTTGTATAGGGATTTTGTGCTTCAATTCTTTGTCAATTATTTTGTTATTCATAAACTCTGCTGAAACATGTTTTGTTATGACTAGGAAAAGCCAAGAATATGATCAATCATTGGTGATATGTATCTTGGATCATAGTTGTTTCTAAATTTTTTACTGTTTAAGATATCATCCTTGTTGAAAAGATGATGTGCGAACATGATAATATGTCGAGTGTCGGTGTACCATATGCTTGCTCCTGCCGTCACAATTTCATCAAATAAAAAGCTAATTTGGTTTTCGTTTATTCTTGGAACTCTTATTTAGGAGCTTCTTTTTGTTATTTTTCTAATAACTGGATTTTTTTTTCCAGCTATATTGTTGGACTCATTTTCCATATTATATATCTTCTTTTTGGCAGAGAAGGTTAGTTTTACACGTCTTTTGTCAATTTTGTGAACTTCTGATGTATTTTTTCTCCATCCTTGTAGGTATCGAAGATAGCACCACATCTTTGCTGCTAGATGATGACACGGTTTTCAGTTCTGTGAAGCTCTGTGTGGTGAAATCATCGATTTTTCTAATGTTATTACTTGAGAACATAGCTTTTGAAATGCTATAGTAAGTAATGTCCTCCATTTCTGCTCTTGTGGCACCACCTGCACAATTCAAGCCTGCCATAAAGGAAAGCAGCAGTTCACATCCTGAAAAACTTGCATTGCTTTTGGATAAAAGCAAAACTATCAAACATCTTAGTCAAATCCATGCATTCATTATCCGGCATGGCCTAGAAAGCCACCCAGTTTTGGATTTCAAGCTCCAGCGTTCATACTCTTCTTTGGGACGGGTCGAAGTTTCTGTCGCTCTCTTTAATCGCACCCGGAATCCTAACGTTTTCTTCTATACATCCATTATTCGTTCCCATGCCACAAATGGTCTCCATGAACAAGCGCTATATTTTTATGTGCAGATGTTATCTGAAAATGTGGAACCTAATGCGTTCACATTGTCCACTGTAATCAAAGCTTGCACGCTGGAAGTCGGAAAAATCCTTCACTGCCATGCACATAAATTTGGATATGAATCAGATAGTTATGTAAGAACTGCCCTTGTTGATGTTTATGCACGAGGCATGGATGTTGCCTCAGCTCGTAGACTTTTTGCCATGATACCTGAAAATAATATTGTTTCCTCAACTGCAATGATAACCGGATATGCAAAAAATGGGGATATTGATGAGGCCAGATCATTGTTTGATGGGATGGAGGAGAGGGATGTGGTGAGTTGGAATGTGATGATTGATGGATACGCCCAATATGGGAAGCCAAACGAGGCATTGATCCTCTTCCGGCAGATGTTGAAGTCGAAGGTGAAGCCTAATGGAGTGTCAATGGTGGCTGTTCTTTCTGCTTGTGGTCAGGCAGGAGCGTTAGAATTGGGCAAGTGGGCTCATTCTTACATTCGTATTAATGAAAATTTGTTAAACACTCAGGTGGGCACAGCTTTAATTGATATGTATAACAAATGTGGGAGCTTAGAAGAGGCGAGGATGGTGTTTGATGGGATCAAATACAAGGATGCTGTTGTGTACAATGCGATGATTGGTGGTTATGCAATTCACGGATTTAGCCTAGATGCTCTGAAATTGTTCAAAGAGATGACAGATGTGGGCCTTCACCCTACTGATATTACTTATATTGGCATTTTAAGTGCTTGTGCACATGCTGGATTGGTTGATAAAGGGTGGTCTATTTTCCACGCAATGAAAAATAAACACGGGATTCAGCCAAAAGTTGAGCATTACGGATGCATGGTGAATCTTCTTGGCAGAGCAGGACAATTAGAAGAAGCGTACAATCTTGTGAAGAGTGCCAAAGTCGAGGCTGACCCTGTTCTATGGGGAACTTTACTTGGAGCATGTAGGCTCCACAAAAATGTCGTTCTTGGAGAGAAGATTGTAGAATTCCTACAAGAACGCGGGCTTTCCAGTTCAGGTACCTACGTCCTTCTGTCCAATATATATGCTGCTGCAGGAAACTGGGACGGGGTGGCTAGAATAAGGTCTATGATGAAGCAAACTGGAGTACAGAAGGAGCCTGGTTGTAGCTCGGTTGAAGTGAATAACAATGTACACGAGTTTCGTGCCGGTGATGTCAAGCATCCGAAAAGCAAAGAAATTTATGAAATGCTCGAGCATGTAAATGGCTGGCTAAGGTCCCGTGGGTATTCTTCACAAACAGATGAAGCATTGCACAACATTGGAGAGGCAGATAAAGAGCGTTCGCTGGAGGTTCATAGTGAGAAGCTTGCTCTTGCATTCGGGCTTATTAGCACGAATCCAGGGACTTCTATTAAGATTTTCAAAAATCTCCGAGTCTGTCAAGATTGTCATGCTGTGATGAAGCTTGTTTCCAAGATCTGTGGACGAAAAATAATTATGAGAGACCGCAACCGATTTCACCATTTCGTGGATGGTTCTTGCTCTTGTGGGGATTACTGGTGATGTATTGGACACATTTTTTTCGACTTAAAATGCTCATACTTGTTATGTTATAGTTGTCATCTTGTATACTGATTGCTAGAGTCACCATGTTTCCATTATTATTCAATATTTGATCCATAAGTAGAAACGCCACTTAGATACAAACGTTTGACGTAGTTGGGCCTTGTGGATGCACACACTTTTGACATAATTTGTTTATGCTCTAAATAAATGGAAAACCAAAACACAATGACCAATTGAAAATGGTAGCGGCAGGGCATTTAATATAATAGGATATTAATGTTGGAGAGATGTAATTGTAATGCGTACTTTTATTTTTGTTTTAAGGGAAAGAAAGAAAAAAAATAAATGGTGAAATAAAAAAAATACAAAAACGATGTTTTCGTAAATAAATTAAATATTTTAAAAAATAACGATATCGTTGATAATTATCCACTGTAATAAAAAAAAAGTTGTGTTTCAACAAGGTAATTAAATAACTATTAAAAGACAAAAAAACATGAAAGATGTCAAATCATCATACCATAACTTTGAAACCTCCCTCGTTTTTAACATGGTACAAAGGATATAATTAGAGATTGAAAGTTTTAAAAATAAAGTTGATAGTAATAGAATTTTTTAAGAATAAAAACGAACCCCAAACATTGCATCAATGAATCTTATGTGATTAATTTTTTTAAAAAAAAAATCTTATGTGATTTATCTCAGGATGAATCTCAAGTATATTTTATTAATAATCTTCACCAACAAAATTCTCAAATTGAACCACACTTTTCTTGTCCTAGTAAAATTTAAAGTACATAACTTTTTTTTGAAAATAAAGTACACAACTTTGATACTTCATATCACATATTAGTTATGATATACCTTATCTACAACTATACACTACAAATTATTATTTTTGGAAAAAAAATAAAAATAAAAATAAAAAATCCAAATCTTTGCCAAAAAAAACTTAAAATATAATCGGCAAAAATTGTAGAAATCAAATGGCCAAAATTTTTCCGGCCATTATCATCGTCTAAAACCGGCCGGTTCTTCCACAATAGTCTCCAGCAAAGGCTTCTTCGACCGGCAGCAAACCGACAATCGGTGCTTCATTTCCAGCGCCGAAAATTGTTCGAAATCATCCAAATCCAGCGCAGAAACTCTTTCGACACTCTCCACCGTCTGCTTCCCGGCGGCATCGCCGCATTCCGGCAGGATTCTCACGCCGACCCTTTTCGCGGCGGGACTCGTCGCCGCCGAAAGCCTGTCCATGTCGGCCGCCGTCGCCGCCGAGTTCAGACGTTTCATCGGGAAGAAGACGTATTTGTTCCCCATTTCGAGGTCTTCATCGGCGTTCAGGGCCGCAAAGCGTCTCCCGACCCGCAGAGACTCGGCGTTCACCAGGAAGTAATTCGGCGTCTCCACCATTAGCTCGGCGGCCTTTGTGGGCTCGTGTATTCGCCGGAGCTCGCCGGAGGGGAGAATGACCTTTGTGCCCCTGGTCGAGCTCTTGGCCACTGGGCCTGGTAGGGTGCAAGAAGTGTAATTTCCCATTTGGGTTTTGGTGTTTGGATTCAAATTTGTTTCGATAATTTTTCGAAAAAAAAAATTGAAGATAATTGTGGGAATGTGAAGTTTGTGGGAGTATATAAAGTGTGTGGAGGGGTAAAAAGGTCAATCCAAAACAAAATTTCAGTTTGGATAATAATAATAATATAATATATATAATAATATCAAAATATATGAGATGAACTTGGATTTGGATGGTTGGTTCTGGTATTTATTGTGGAAAATCAGTATTTTGAATATAAAAACGTTTCCAATGTGAGAAATTTTATGAACATAACATATAAATATCTTATAAAATTACAATAAGTTAATTTTAATCGACAAGATTCTTGAGTAGGATATTAATTATGGTCAACTATAGAATTTCTATTTAGATTCATTTCATCACAAAATCATGTTCAAAATTATATACTTACTTCAACGTAACATGTATTTGAACCGATATGTGTGATTTATTAATTTTTCGATATATTTCACGTCTATTAATAAATATCCATAATTGAATTTATCTTTAGATACTGCTTCAAATATAGTTTGAAATTTAATGTATTGAATTTTATATAAAATAATAAGCTAAAGAATCACCACAATTATATTGAATTGAAGCAATAAAATCCCCCTTCTTTGCACAAACAATCTTAAAAAGCAAATTAATTTGGTTAAAAAAAAATTAAATTTTCGAAAAAAAAAATTGTTGGGAAAAGAAAATTCCAGCTGGTCATATATTATTATTTATTTATTGTTTGTAGATTTTATATTTGTGCTGTGAATACGCGTGGAGCCAGCCAAATTCTCCAAAATAATTTTCAAAGCATGCTCTTTTTATGGGACAGTTTGGTCCATCATTAATTGTTGGTTTAAGGTAGGATCCCATTGCTTGTCTACTCTCCAATAGTGTTGCTTAACAATAAAATTAACTATTTCATAAAAAAAAAAAAACAAAAAAAAACAATAAAATTAACTCGAATCCTTACAAAATCTGTAACAAACTAGAAAATATCCAATAAATCATACTAGATTTATCCATAGAAATTCAAAATTAAACAAATAAATTTGTTACATGTATGAAGTCCTGATTTGCTTATATTTTGCGTTTCAGTTTTTACTACACAAATATTTCTAGAAATGTAATATGAAATTAAATCTATGGCAATATACAAATGTAAGGTTTTTAATTTCCTCACTAAACACATCGTACGTTTTCACATACAAAGCACAACTCACCTTCTTAATTTCAAGGCTCAACTTCATCGAACAATATAATGTAATAACTTACTTTTGTTATGTACATATGTATATAATTTATTATATTTTTTGATAATAATATATAATCTATTACATTAAGTTCAAGGTCTTCAACTATGAGCAAAAAACTTTTGTGGGATTTTCTAACGCGTCAATTTTGTGAGACAAATATCTTATTTGATCTGACACATGAAAAAATATTATTTTTATGTAAAAAAATCTAATTTTTTTATTGTAAATATATGTCGGATCGACTCGTGTCGTTAACGGTGGATGTAGACACATGAGATCAATTTACAAGAGATTTACTTACAACCCTAGTTCTTGAATCCATTCATGTTTATCATAATCATTTTGAAATCATCATCCGGATTGTATAATAATTCTTGACATGGATTTTGACATTCTTGCCAAAAAAAAGAAAAGAATAAATTTGGTTAAGATATGAGAAACATTCAAACATGTTAATCGGGCAAGATCCACGACAATAAATTCAAATTAAATTTTAGATTATTTTAAAAGTCTAAATGACTTGAATTCCATTGTTTTTAATAAGGAATCATATTTAAATGATTCGATATTGCTGTCATTCTGTTGCAAATTAAATAGGGAATATTTTAATTTCATGAAAATGATGTTACACTTAACGATAGGTATATTTTTGGTCTTGGATTAGGCGGAGTAATTATTAATTCCAGGTTGATTTTTCCTGTTGTTGGTCGATTTGATTTTACTCAAAAATCCTAACCATAAATAACTTTCAAAAAGAAATTCCACCCAATAAAGTTATTAGTTATGAAATTTAATTTTTATTATATAAAATTTATATATTTTTCTTGAGGACCTAATATAAGTGAATATTTGAAAATTAAATTTATTAAAATCCAAAAATATATCAAATATTTTAAATGGAGTTTGTGAAAAGCATCGCACATAACTCTATTGGAATTATGAAATTAGATTTGACAGTGTCTTATAAAGAAAAAAATTGAAAGTCAATAGAGTTGAAAATAATATATTTTGATTAAAAAAAATTAATTATACCCGGAGATGAATTAAAAATGTATACTGCTTGGATGATAATTTCAAATTTTGGATATTTTATTGTCAAAAATGCTTGACATATACAGTGAATCTGGACGAAGAAATTGCTCAAATATACTAGATTCAAATGCAATTTAGGGTCCATTTTATTAGAAGGGTTTGAATAGGGCAAGAGATTCGAATAGTGGATTTCAACAATTCTACGAAACAAGAATTTAAACTACATCATTAACGATTGGTCAAAATTAGTGGGTAATCGCCACGTCACCCGCAGGACACTATCCTGCGGGTAGCATCGACATTATGTGCACAGAGTTGGGCATAGTTGTTGGGCACTATAAAAGATATATATATATATATATATATTTATTGTTGGAGCCAAAGACATTTGTTGTCCACAAGTTTTCTTTGGTCACACACTTCGGTGCGATTTGTTGCGAGCATATGATTGCAAAGAATGTGTAACTGAAATCCAAACTTTACGTGAAATGGAATGATCTTTTTTGCGGTGGATACATTAATTAAATAGCTTGTTGGTTGCATTTCTCATTCCGAGACAAAAAGACCACTCCAAACTCGAAAGAAGGGAGAAACATGTGAAGAGACAAATATAAATTATATTTTTTTTACACAAGACAAATAGAATTTTTAGTGATGTTATATGTATTTGTAGATGGAATGATGGATACAAACTAATTATATTTACGTCCTATGACTAACATAAAGAAAATTATATTTTTAATTATATATGTTCGTTTCTTTATAATTATGTTCAAATATGTTTATTTTTATACATTTTTGGTCATCTGATTTCTGTGTAGTCCTGTAATTTTAAATTGCTGAAAATTTTAGTTTGTTTTCGGTGAAAATTGTGATGTGACATTGTATGTGTTGATGATACATTAGTAATATATGTGTCATATCATATATAAGCCCGATGTTAGGGAAAAAATAAATAAATTACATGATAATGAAAAATAAATGTGATGATCGTTTATTTTATAATAGAATTGGCGCGACGAAATAAATGTCATTTATATTAAAATCGTATAAGATGAGATGAAATGAATAATAGACTTTATTTAAATTCATATAACTTGATTCTTGAGTGAAGTAATGTATAATTTTGTTCCTTACTTTATATCATCAAAATTTTAGTTTGTTTTCGGTGAAAATTGTGATGTGACACTGTATGTGTTGATGATACATCAGTAATATATGTGTCATATCATATATAAGCCCGATGTTAGGGAAAAAATAAATAAATTACATGACAATGAAAAATAAATGTGATGATCGTTTATTTTATAATAGAATTGGCGCGATGAAATAAATGTCATTTATATTAAAATCGTATAAGATGAGATGAAATGAATAATAGACTTTATTTAAATTCATATAACTTGATTCTTGAGTGAAGTAATGTATAATTTTGTTCCTTACTTTATATCATCAAAATTTTAGTTTGTTTTCGGTGAAAATTGTGATGTGACATTGTATGTGTTGATGATACATCAGTAATATATGTGTCATATCATATATAAGCCCGATGTTAGGGAAAAAATAAATAAATTACATGACAATGAAAAATAAATGTGATGATCGTTTATTTTATAATAGAATTGGCGCGATGAAATAAATGTCATTTATATTAAAATCGTATAAGATGAGATGAAATGAATAATAAACTTTATTTAAATTCATATAACTTGATTCTTGAGTGAAGTAATGTATAATTTTGTTTCTTACTTTATATCATATGCTCCATTATTAATAAGCAGTACATTCACCTCCTTTTATTTTTACGTTATTTGTGACGTATTTATTGCCTTTGTGATTAACTTTACTATAGCAACTTTTCAAATATAATTGTATTATCAATTAATAATTAACATAAGAGTCGTACAAATATATATTTTAAGGTATCATCAATGACGGAACCAGGATTTCTAATCTACTCGATCTAAAACTTTAAACTCTCCAATCTTTCAATATTTTGAATTGAGCTATCCGGGCTAACACCAAATTAATTCAAAATTTTTAAAAATTTCTATATACAAAAATTTAAAAAAATTTCGGGCCACCCTAATAAGTGTGGCTCCGCCACTGGGTACCATTGCATCCATTTACGTACGTTGGTACTTGGCAAATAAACTCCTACCAATTAAAAAATTTGCAAATGTTTGCAACTTATACATTTCTAGCCGAGCCGTAGAATTATGATAATCTTTATGTTTAAATGATTATCGGATATAAAATTTATATTAATGCGGTCATTATTCACACACTTGAGTGAAAAATACACAAAAAAGAAAGTTGGAAACAAGCTACACAATATTGACACATATATGAATTTAAGTACTCACAGTAACTTTTAAAATGGAAAGCTTTTTTTAGGCCCAAAAAAAAGTAAACATGCATATATTTGGGCTATTCAAAAGTCAGCAAACATGGCAGCCTGCTTTCTTAAGCAACAAAATGACTTCCTCCAGAATTTCTATGACAACAGCAAATGAAGGCCTCTGGGAAATGTCTTTGCTTGTACACTGCTCTATCATCCTGCGAAAACAACCATCATCGAATCCAAATGCAAACGCATGTTATGGAAATTCTATGTTAATATCAAGAAACCAAAAAGAAGAAAAGTTCCAAGTTCAAAGAAACTATCTTCAAAAGATTAGACATGGAGGTTTACTCAAACTTACTGAAGGATCCTGCCAGGACATCGAAGTGTACGAAACTTCTTCTCAAACTCGACGGACTTGAGATGCATATAGTCAGAGTTCATGTTGGTGAAATGCTTGCCTTCCAGCATCTGCATTATTTTTGGTACCAGAAAAATCAGAGCTCTAGTCATCAAAGATTGAATAAAAACATAAACTTGTGTATACCTGATAGAAAATAAGACCGAAGTCACGAATGTCTCTCTTGGTACCGTCGGCCAACACGTGAAGGATCTGAGAACTGTCACTTAAATGGCCTGCAGCGAAGGAGAAGTCGAGGAGGCCGTGAAAAAGAATCACGAAACAGCATTAAAAAAACCTGTAAAAAGTGAAAATTTATCAATCTGCAGCATACATTGCTCTGGATTAGGATGTATTTGCTTGTACAACATTTGCACCCAATACTCTCCGATCTTCAAGTGGTCACCTTCATCAAGCAGCAAGTTCCTAGGCCATGGTAAAAGTTAAAACACCTGATAATAGTGCATTAAAATGCATTTCTTTCCATTCATTCTTGTCTGATCAATCCCAAAAAAACGAGAGAAAATTTTAAAATTTCAATGCAACTGATGGGAAAATTTTGAGCAAACAACTGACACGAGGTTGCATTTACATCTCGAGTTAAATACGTCTTTGTGAAGACTTTTCTGTTGACTTGCATTAGTTGCTTTGGACGGTCTAGATCAACTCTTGAGTTAAAACTTGATCTAACGGCTATGATTAAAGGGTTTGTTAGTTATGGGCCGTTAGTTAGCAGGATTAAGTTTAAAGGGGGTTGATCTCGAGCTTACAAGAAAGGAGTTAAAATCAAGAAGAGGGCTTCGAATGCTATTCAATTCTCTCGATAATCGTATTCTCTGAATCACAACAAGAGCTTGGCTAAAAAGCAGATCAAGATAGAGCTGGAAACTTGGAGATTGTATCTCGGTGGCTTTGATTCAAATTGTATTCGACAGATACAGCTGTCAAAAGCGTGAGTTGTGATTAATTGAGAGTTGTAACGATTGGAACACTGTTTTGTGATAGTGAATTCATATGGAAAGAATCCCAGAACCTTGGATGTAGGATTTGATAATCCGAACCAAGTAATTCACTGTGTTCTTGTTCTTATTTCTGCGTGAGTTCTTTATTCTGAGATTGTGCATTTTCTCTTGCGGCTGTGTGATTAGTATTTTCTGTGGATCGGTTGTTCTCTGGTGTTTATATTACAACAGTCTTGTTCACGAGCTAAACAAAGAATTGACTATGAATAAGCAAGCTTACCTGAGACGCAAATTATTATGAACAATGGGAAAAGGCTTGTGCTCATGAAGATAATTCATCCCCCTGTCAATTCATGCTTGAATTTCTTTAGTGAATGCAATGTAGATGTGGCATTTTACTTTATGCTAGAACATAAACGCTACCTAGCAATATCGAGTGCGTAACGAAGGCAAGACGCGGGGTCTAGGCGACCCTTTCGAGTCAAAATCTCATCCAAGTTTCCCTGGAATAGCATAACCAAATAACAAAGGTGTATACAAGTGACACAAGTAAAATTTACGCAGTAATGTAAGGCTCCTACCTTCGGTAAGTATTCGGTGATCAAAATCATCTCTTCGCCGTGCACTATTGATCCAAGAAACTGCAAAATATTCGGATGCCGAAGTTCCCTAAGAAAAGTATTATCCTTGGCAGACAATACCCTGAAATGGTTTTCAATCTAACTTTATGTGACTAACTGATGAATGGAATAATGGGATCATTTTAAACTCCAGGAAACGTACATTTTCTCCGGATGGTAAATGTGTCTAGAGATAACCGTTTTAACCACCCAAGTTCCGCGCCACTTGACCTTTTCTGACTCACCAAAATGACCCTGAGAATGACGAGTTTAATCGGGCAATATTTTTTTCTCCGACAAATATAAAAGATGAATCGACCAGTTATAGCAGTTCATGATCCTGATAAACAAGAGACCTGCTTGATTATGGACGAATGCTGCAAATTCAGTTCAGAGATGTCAATATTCTCATGTGCATCTTCTTCGTATCGGATCAACTGCATAAGAAACAAAAACATGAATTTGAACTAGTCTAAAAATTTAAGGGTCATAGTCAGCTTCCTTGAAACCAAATAACAGTAAATGTGATCAAATCACACACTTGGAATCACGGGTTCATGAGATATGAACGTGTCGAATGATTTCCATTTTGCAGATTGAGATATAGATTCACTTGATGGGTACATAAAAAGAGCAAATTTCATGGCCTAAATCTTTTTGAATAATGAAGTTCTATAGAAAATGATAGAAATTACTATTGGTTGGTCCTCGATAATTTCACTGCCTCCGTAGACCTCGAGGATCCTGCAAATATCTTGGTGCTTGTACTGCTTTGCATCTGCATATGGCTACAATACAATGAAAGAATTACTCCAATATGGTTCCCAAATTTCAAATTTAGACACATCGAATTACAAGATGTATTATATCACTCATAAATTTTGAAAATGTCCCCTATTTTCTTTGAAATGGTTTGAAGGTTACTTTTTGTTGACATCTGCATATGGATGAAAGAATTACTCCGTGATTGCGTTAATCTAGTGTTTATTCAATCCGCACTGCAGATCAACAGATATGAGTTCTCACATATAGGTTGAATTACTCAAATATGATTGTCAAACTTCAAATTTAGATAAATTTAGTCAACAAAAAATACCATTAGAACCATTTCAGCAAAAACATGAAGTCCGAGTTCAAGTTCGAATTCGAGTCTGATATTTTTCTCATGTAATAAAAGAAAAGAAAACAGGGGACATTTTCAAAATTTATGAGTGATATAAAACATCTACAGACAAGAAGACCACCAGTATAATATACTAAAGAGAGATATAAAAGATTTAAAAGCCATGTTCACCCACAAAAAATATACCCCTTTCTTTCAAAAGAAGAATCTCGTCACCGTATTCCTGAAGTTTAACGTGAAATAGATACAAGAATGGAGCATGGGTTCATAGAAGATTGAAACTTTATGAAATGGGAATAAAAGAAAAAGGAAAATAAAGTGCAGTTACCGTTCTTTGCCATCGATCTCGGAGATTGACATCGGCGTTGTAGGCCAAAAGAAGCTCAACAATGGAGGCGTGGCCTTCACTGGCGGCGAGATGGAGCGCAGTTCTGTTGTCGTAATCTTGCACGTTGGGAGACATGCCTCGTATCAGCATCTCGTTCAATCCAACTCTGTCCCCTCTCGAAGCAAAACTCAAGAAATTCCCGATCAGTTGCATGTCGAATTCATCTTCCTGATGATGCGTCAGACTCGTCATAACTGTTTGGGGACGAACTACGAGAAATTTCAGGAAAAAAAATAAATCTTGGTGTGGTTCGTGAGAGAAAAATGGCGGTGACGTCGAGGGGGAGTTAGCTTTGGCCTTTGGGGGTTTATTGGGTTTACTACTTAACGCTTAGATTTACCCGTTGGAATCCTTTCGTTAGATTCTATGATGTCTTATTTTGTTGTTTAATTAACACTTTTGCCGGACAATCTAAAGGTGATGTCTGCCGCCAAATCACCAAAACCGAGTGCCATATCCTCCGCCGCTCTCCACCGCACCTCCCTCTCCGATCACTCGCTGCCACCGCAACCCCCACCCACCCAACCCCTCACCCCTCCCCCGGCATCAATCCCCCATTCCAAACTCATCCCCAAAACCCGCTTCATAGTCGATGGCTTCAAACACGCTGACTCCAACTTCTCAGTCTCCTACTTCCTCTCCCACTTTCACTCCGACCACTACACCGGCCTTACACCGCAATGGTCTCAAGGCATCATCTATTGCTCACCCACCACTGCTCGCCTCCTCCACAATATACTCAATATTCCGGAACATTTTATTTTCCCGTTGTCACTTTCTCAATCTGTGTTAATCGACGGTGCTGAAGTATTTCTGGTTGATGCAAATCACTGCCCAGGTGCTGTACAGTTTTTGTTCAAAGTCCCGGTGAGTAACCGTAAGCTTGTTGAGTTTGAGAAGTATGTTCACACAGGTGATTTCAGGTATTGTGATGAGATGAAGAATGAAGGTGTGTTGCGTGAGTTTGTTGGTGCAGATGGTGTGTTCTTGGACACCACTTATTGTAATCCGAAGTTTGTATTTCCTAGTCAGGAGGAGTCAATTGATTATATTGTTGGGGTGATAAAAAATATAGGAGTCGATAATGAGGGTGTCTCGAACGTAAAGAATGTGTTGTTCGTAGTTGCGACATATGTTATTGGTAAGGAGAAGATTTTGCTGGAGATTTCACGAAGGTGTAAGAGGAAGATTCATGTCAGTAGCAGGAAAAAGGCAGTATTGCGTGCATTGGGTTTGGGAGAAGATGGCATGTTCACTGAGAATGAATTGGAGAGTGATGTTCATGTGGTTGGATGGAATGTATTAGGTGAGACGTGGCCATATTTTAGGCCTAATTTTGTGAAGATGAAGGAGATTATGAGCGAGAAAGGGTATTCCAAGGTTGTGGGATTTGTTCCAACAGGGTGGACATATGAAATTAAGCGGAACAAGTTTGCGGTGAGGAGCAAAGATTCATTTGAGATTCATCTTGTGCCTTATAGTGAGCATTCAAACTACAATGAGTTAAGAGAGTATGTGAAGTTTTTGAAGCCTAAGCACATAATTCCCACGGTTGGTGCTGATATTGAAAAAATAGATAGCAAGAGTGCTAATTCAATGCGGAAGCATTTTGCTGGATTGGTTGATGAAATGGCTATCAAGCAAAATTTCTTAATGGGTTTTACTCGTGGTGTGAAGGGGGTAGAGCAGGTGGATGATGACAAGGATTGTCCATTTGCTTCAGAAAATTTTCTGAAGGAAGAAGATGAAGTTACATTGTCTGCTCCATGTTTTCGAAATGACGTTACACCAGAGGGCGACACAAAATGTTCATTTCCTCGTCAAAACCCTGTTACATATTCTGACGATATGAAAGAAGACCATGTTGAGAAGTCTGTGCAAGAACTTCGAGAGTGCTTACCCAGTTGGGTGACCCAGTGCCAGATTTTGGATTTACTCACTGGTGCCAGAGGAAATGTTGTTGAAGCCGTTTCTAATTTTTATGAACATGAAACCGAATTTTATGAACAGGCACTTCCTAGTACATCAGTATCGTGCACTTTCCAAGAAAGTTCAGAAAATCAACCTGCTCTGTCTTTTAAACCACAACCTATCAACAAAACGAATCTTGGTGATGGTGTTCTTTTCACTCAAAGCTTTAAATTATCGGGTGTTGGAGATTTGAAGAAGAGTGGATTCTCTCCAGGAAAAAGAAAGAAAAATATTGATACCAAGGCAAAAAAGAGAGCTAGAGCTGATGTTAGACAGGTTTCCAATGATATAAAGCAGCATTCCATCACTAAATTCTTTAGCAAAAAAAGGTCTGCCATCTCCGAAGATCGTAAAGTTGAAGTTGATTTGAGCTATTGTAGTAATGATCAAAGTCAATTTCCTACAGATGCTACCGAGCTACACAAAGAAGATGTGGACCAGTTTATTCAGATAGTAAATGGTGACGAATCTTTAAGAAACTATGCTGCCACCATCCTCGGGGAAGCCAAAGGAGACATTAATACGGCCCTGGACTTATATTATAGTGATAATATTGTTATCGGCATCGAAACTAAACACAAGTTACTCAACAGCCGTATAACAATGGAACCTGAAAGTTCAAGCAGCATATGTTCTGTGGACAGGAATTATGAGCTATCAGAGAGCCACAGATATGACATCAAGCCTAATATTGGTTGCACTGATCTAACTAAGGACAATGTGTCTACAAATTACATATCACTTCCACCTGAACAATATTCTCCTGTTGATCACGGTCCGTCTACTTGGTCTCCAGTCATCTGATTACAAATTTTGGTTCATTAATGTTGTTAAAGTATGTTACTCCTTAAATGGTTTTTGCTTAAGGTTGAGGATTGTTTCCAGCTTGCTGGAGGAAAGGACAGCCTGCTCCATACATTCATATAGCTCGAACTTTTGATCTAGTTGAGGAAGAAAAGGGGAAGTTGAAAGCTACAGCAATGCTATGCAACATGTTTAGAAGGTTTGTTTCCTGGGGATTTTTCCCTTCTGTTGTTTTCAAGTTTCCAAGTTACCGGTAAAGCATTCAATTGTTTACTGATTTTTGTTTTGAAAATAAGTTATCATGCTTTTTATTTTATTTTATATATATATAATTCAGTATTCTTAAGAATGCAGTTTACTGGCCCTTTCACCTGAGGATGTAGTACCTGCTGTGTATTTGTGCACAAATAAGATCGCTCCTGACCATGAAAATACGGTAATTCTTCTTGCCACACCTCTTTTCTTCAGTGCTGTTCGGATGTTGAACTTTGTACTGGAGTGTCTGGACTCAAATGCTAAGGCTGAAAACTGTGATCTAATCTTCTATTTTATACTGGTTTTATACTGGTTATTTGTCCACATCTTAATAATTTCTTCATCTTTGTAATTGTACCCAGAATGGTTTTACTAATTTGCTATTATGGTAAGTCAGGAACTGAATATTGGTGGTAGCATTGTTGTTGCAGCCCTGGAAGAGGTTTGTGGGACCAAAAAATCTAAAATAAGCAATCTTTATAATAGCCTTGGCGATCTAGGTAGATTAAAATACCCATGCAAAATGTAATATTTTATCATTTAACACAATTACATCTGGAGTATAAATTTATTTAGCTGTTAAATGATGTGGGTTGAATCAGGTGATGTGGCTCAACTTTGCCGACGGAGGCAGTCTCTCCTTGCTCCTCCGCCGGTGCTTACGATTGAAGGAGTGTATTCTGTTCTCCGAAAGATAAGGTATTTCTTGCCTAATTATTGGTTTTATATGTAGATTGTCACTACTTTTTTCCCGATATCATGAGAAGTACAGTGAACAATTGCCTGACATTACTTTCCTAATCAAAATCTTTTGTTCAATGTTTTAGTCTGACACTAGTATATTTGGCTTTCACGGGGTCATGTGGTCTAGGGAATTCTTTTTGTTTAAGAAGTCAATTATATTTTGATTTACTATTATTTTTGTGATGAAAAATAGTGCAGTTAACTTTCTCCATATGAACCGACAGAGTGCTACTTAGTTTCGTCACTGCATCATCATCTTTTAGTGCAACATTAATGCTTTTGAACAAATAGCTTGATAAGGACCAAAAATTAAACTTACAACTATTCTTGCGATGAAGATTAAATACTCCCGGTTCACTATGGCCGACTTCCGTCTCTGTTCGATCAGTCGGTCTCACTAGGGCTTTCGGTAAACTTCTTTCATTTCCGAATCCCTTCCTTCGCTGCTTTGAGAACCATGCGAAGTTTAAAGCTAGTGCTAGACTCAAAATAGAACAGATGGAAGGACAATCAATTTTAAAGTTCTGAGGTGAAATTGCAGCACCATAGTCTTGGTTTTGGCGTCATAGGGTTTCAGATTGAAACAGGAAAATGGTAAATATTAGAACTATGCAGTACTCCTGGCATTGCCAATAGAACTCCTAGTTGTGTCTAAATTTGTTTTAGGGTGCAGACATTTTAAAACTAGTTTCATGGCGTTAGTTATGGATATCTTGCTCTAAATTATAGAACCCCTTTTCTTCCCATTGTATGTTTTGTTAATTGTATCCATGAAGGTCACTTTGTAAGTCCTTTGATAGTTTTAGTTTAAGGTGGCTTGTGCGGGTAGATAATATATACTTAATTATTTATCAGCTATAAATGATTTGTGTTTTATTTGATTATTGTAAAAGAGATATACCTCTTGTTATTCTAAGCAAACGTTCCACGCTTACATTGAATTCATCAGTACGCAAACCGGTAGCGGCAGTGCAAGCAGGAAGAAAGGTCTAATTGTGAATCTCATGTGCTCGAGTAGAGAGAACGAGATTAAATTTCTCGTCAGAACTTTGGTGAGTAAAGTCACAATTTTTCTCATTGGTTTACATTTTTATGAGCAAGTATTCTAGATTATTGGATCATGTGGATATTATCAAAGCATGTGAAGGTTTGTAAGCATTTTTTTGGTTTTGCACTGTGCTAATTAATGGCTGAAAATTATCCAATGCTTAGCTTCAGTTGTTTTATTTTTCAAGTGCTCAATATTGTAGGACTATTTCTCTGAATAATAGTGAATGCATAGCAGCTAAAGTTCAGCTCTTGGATTTAACTCCTAGTTTTTAGAGACTCAGAACGCACATCTACTGTCTATTTTCAGTTATTTCAGTTTTGAGCCCTTCTGTTTTTTCTGTCAATTTGGCTTTCCAAGCACCTGAGATTGTAATTGTCCCCATATTCATCTTTGCACATAGGTTAGGAATCTAAGAATTGGAGCTATGATGAGAACCGTTCTGCCTGCTTTAGCTCAGGCTATTGTGATGAATTTGTCTCATGAAGTTACTGAAAATTTGAAGGATCTTCTTCAGGTTTGTTTATTTTAATATCTGGCATCATGTTGCTTGTAATTACCAGTTCACTTCATAAATAAGCAATAGGACTATCATGTCCACTGAGTTATTTTTCCTTCTACTTCTTGGTAGCGTCTCTCCAATGCAGTAATCGAGGCATATAATGTACTTCCCAACTTGGTAAGCTTCAGATCTGAATTCTGAAACAAAGATTTTCTTTTGTCATTGTTGTTACGTGCAGATATCTTAGTTCTATTTACTCTTGCGTGGGCTAGATTTGAACATGAAACGGGGATGCTCTTAAATTTCATAGTTACATATTAATTTCACGGAATAATATCACTATTTTTAGTTTTGTTTTGGAGATAATATAGTAATCGTTAAAGCCTGATCATATGACAACTATCACTGCACTTTTTTATCATAATAATTTGCTATTTTTGTTTCTCATTTAAGTTAGATGATTATTAGGTGTTGTGATCTGATGTTAACTTCTTGTTTTCAGGATTTACTTATCCCATCCCTGATTGAAAAAGGGGTTGAATTTTCGCCCACAACTTTATCAATGATTCCTGGCACACCAATCAAACCGATGCTTGCGAAGTAATGTGGCTACCACTTCTATCACTAACATTGTGAAAAATGATCACTAGAACTCTTCATAAATTGTTTCATTTGTATCATATGGTAGGATTTCTAACGGAGCTCCTCAGGTGCTGAAGCTCTTCCATGGCAAATCATTCACTTGTGAATTTAAGTGAGTTCTTGATGATTTTTAATTTATTTTCAAACGCTAAGTATTTTTTTCCTTCCTTTTTTTTGCCCCCTGAAGTAAATTGTGTTTGTGGTGTCCGTGAAGTTGATTTTGGTAACAATCTGCCTTGGGGGTGTGTTTGTGAAGACGATAGATATGTATATCCAAAAAGCTTAATCTCATTAATCTTGAAATCCTATTTAAAAACAACCAACTTGACATGGAGACTTACAACCATTAAATTAAAATACTAAAATCTAGATGACTCTTAAATATATTAAGAGATTAAATAAAAGAAATATCTAGAAAGTGATGGTCAAGATTCTGATTTAATCCAACAATGCCTCCCTTAAATCAGATTTGCTCTTAACTCCCAAAGCTGCAACATTTCTTGAGAAAGTGAGTCCTCCAAGAGATTTTGTGAAAACATCAGCAAGTTGTTCATCACTTCGACAATACTCCACTTTGATTTCTCCTTCATTAACAAGTTCCCTCAAAAAATGGAAACGAAGACGAATGTGCTTCGTTTTTCCATGTAAAACAGGATCCTTTGAAACTGAGATGGTTGATATATTGTCACAAAATAGTGTTGTAGGACCTTTTTGCTTAAACATCAATCTTTCCAAAACTCCTCTCATCCACATAATTTGACAAGCAGCTGAAGATGCCGCTATATATTCTGCCTCGGTGGTAGAAAGTGCTACAATTGGTTGTTTCTTTGAATTCCAAGAAATAGCTCCACTGCCAAGATTGAAAACATAGCCCGAGGTACTTCGAGAGTCATCAACACTGCCTCCCAAATCACTGTCTGTATAACCAACAAGTTTGATAGAAACTTGTGCTTCATAGAAAATTCCATGATTAATCGTCCCTTTAATATACCTCAAAATTCTTTTTGCAGCCTCCCAATGATTTGAGCAAGGTTTTTCCATAAACCTACTGAGTAAACTTACCGCGTACATGATGTCGGGTCGAGTAGCGGAAAGATACAGCAGATTTCCAATCAAACTTCGAAAAATGGTTGAATTCACAAGCTTTCCTTCACCTTTCTTACTCAGCTTCAAACCCGTAATGCATGGAGTTACCACAAGATTTGAATGCTCCATCTTGAATTTGCTTAAAATTTCAGTTGCATACTTCTCTTGAGAAATGAATATCCCTGCCTTGGACTGTTGAACATTAATGCCCAGAAAGTTATGCAACTCTCCCAAATCAGTCATGTCAAATTCATTCATCATTGAGATTTTAAAATCCACCACCATCTCCAAATCACCAGTCCATCGTTGTTTCCTCTAATGTTGAAAATAAACTTTTATTTCCCGTCATGTGCTTACTAGCCCCACTATCCAAATACCAGATATCACCGACATTGCCGTTCGAGGCAATTAACAAAGTTTCAGAATTTTCTGCTTTATTTTCAATTATCAAACCCGCTGGCCTTTTTTCCGGATAGAGAAACCAACCATCATTTATTTTATGCCCAGGTTTATTGCAATGAGAACAATAACCATTGGTTTCTTTACCTTGGTATGTACCTCGATTTCTTCCTCTTTGATAATTTCCAAAGGATTGATTCTTCTCCTTATCTTTTGAAACTTCATTGCCTTTGGTTTGTTCATTTGATGATGAGCATATCTTCCTCCTTTTCCTCGTCCACGGCCCCTTCCTCGTCCGCGATACGAGCCACGGCCTCCCGAGAATGTAAAACTGAAATTTTAAAGCTTGATCGTGAGAAGAAGAGACTTCAGAATTTCTTTGAATAATTCTCGCCTCATGCGCTTCTAATCTTCCTTGTAGGCTCTCCAACGACATGGAAGAAAGATCTTGAGATTCTTCAATAGCCACTACCACATGGTCGAATTTTCTTGGTAGGCTTCGTAAAAAATTTTCGACTACCCTTTGGGTATCCATAATTTCTCCATTCGTTGCCATCTGATTTACAATAGAATTGACTCTTGTAAAATAATCAGCA
Source organism: Henckelia pumila (assembly GCF_033568475.1). Classification (NCBI taxonomy): domain Eukaryota; kingdom Viridiplantae; phylum Streptophyta; class Magnoliopsida; order Lamiales; family Gesneriaceae; genus Henckelia; species Henckelia pumila. The sequence goes on along the minus strand of NC_133121.1, from coordinate 5,910,717 downwards.
ATTTTCTCAATATCTTTCATCTCCAATTTCTCGAAATCTTCCCGCAAGGACTGTAATCGAACCTTTTTTACTTGATCTTGTCCAGAATAAGTCGAAACATGAATTTTCCATGCACTTTGAGAATCTTCTGCCTTGGAGATCCTCTCATAAACAGGAATTTCAATTGCTTGGTAAATCTGGAAACGGGCCTTTCTATCCTTTTGCCTCTTGTTCTTCAAAGTATTTTTCTGTGTTTCGTTCAATTGAGCTTCATCTTCGGGTGGATTGACACCTTCTTCAACGACACTCCACAAATCTTGAGATTCAAGACATAACTTCATTAGACTGCTCCAATAATCAAAATTTTCTCCATTGAAACGAGGCACAAGAGAAACAAGATTATTATTGGACATTTTTCTTTTTCACTCCCTTATCTCTCACGTGGGCTCCTTTTTTTTTGTTTTAGAGAAGAAGTGGCTTTGATACCAAATTGAAGACGATAGATATGTATATCCAAAAAGCTTAATCTCATTAATCTTGAAATCCTATTTAAAAACAACCAACTTGACATGGAGACTTACAACCATTAAATTAAAATACTAAAAACTAGATGACTCTTAAATATATTAATAGACTAAATAAAAGAAATATCTAGAAAGTGATTGTCAAGATTCTGATTTAATCCAACAGTTTGTACTCTCAGATTGGATCAGTAGCATTAACTCAAGTATTATCAAATGATCAGCTCCTCTAACTTTGAGATGCTATATATTTGGGAATGTTTATTTGTGGTCTTTGATTTGAGTATTGCAATGTTGGATTGATTTAACAATTATTTGCTTTCCGTGAATCTTATCAGGTATGATGGCCAACGTGCTCAAATTCACAAATTAGTAGACGGTTCTGTACGTGTTTTTTCGAGGAATGGTGATGAAACCACATCAAAATTCCCTGATTTAATCAACATAGTTGTGGATTTATCTGCTCATGCAGCACATTCATTTATTGTGGATGCAGAGGTGATTCTCACGGTTTTCTCTCGCATTCTTTCTTTCTTTCTTAAAAGTTGCTTCAATTTTCTATACAATGATTTGCTGCTTGCACCTAAAGTATTTCTGTTGTTTGTAATTGTAGGTTCTCATATTACTTGTTACGAATTATGAGTTTTCTTGATACTCGAAGTTAGGAAAATTGAACCCCTTCTGATTTCAGGTGGTTGCAGTTCATAGAAAGAACACTTTGAAGCTCTTGTCATTTCAAGAACTATCTTCCAGGGAGAGAGGGAAGAAAGGATCAGTGATTGATACTGAGAAAATAAAGGTAAACTATATGTGTTTTCTTCAAGTGAAGAGCAGACCATTAATTTTGCCCCAGCTTAGATCCACACTGAGGCTCAGTAATATTTTTAATTTTTTTTATTAATCTTTACCTAAAGAAATTTTGGTTAAACATTTAATATCTGTTGAACATTTATTTGGTTATATGTTAAAATTGCTTGTAGATTGTCAGTTGTCAAGAACAATTAAATCCCCGGTCGCCATTTTTTTTACTTTTATGTATAAGGTGGGTGGATTCTAAAAAGTTTTCCTTGTTTTTGGGCATCATATTCTTTTCCTTATAACTGGTTGGAATTAGATTCGAAACGGTTTTTCCTTTGCTTTGTATATAATCTAAAAACTCCTGGCTGCCTTGGTGATTGTTTTTGTTTGGAAATTCACAAAAGGTGTGTCGCTATAAAAAAAATATGAAAAGGAAGTCATTGTGATCAGAGGTGCCTATGCTGCTGAAGAATTGGGTCCTGCGCAAAGTAGGTTCCTTTCAAAAAACTGAAAAGAAAGAGCAAAAATAATAAAATAAAAAGACCACCGCCAACTTGGTCTTTTGCTTACCAGATACTTCCTCCATATTACATTGTTTGACTTTAAGATTGTCTTAGGAGTATTAGCTTCATAGTTTGATTAGAGTTTTGAATCTGTATTGCTGTCTCTTCATGCAGGTTGAAATATGCATTTTTGTCTTTGACATCATGTTTGCAAATGGAAAGCAGTAAGTTTGTACGGTATTTCTATTTAATATTTCCTAAATATTTGTGGATCATCATATTTAAACCTGAATAACATAACCAGTGGCAAAGATGTTTGATCGCTTCAGAAATGCATTCCTTGGTTAAAAGGCATTCTATTTAAATACTTGATCAATTATTGCTTGCTTATATATATACTTTCCTGCATTCTTATGCTCCTACACCATTCTTTGCAGGTTATTGGATCTACCTTTGCGTGAAAGACGGCAATGTATGCCCTGTCAACATATATAATTCTTTCCCAAATATTATCAGTTTTTAGTCTGATTTACATTTCCTTGGTAAATCAGTTATGAAAAATTTACTTGGAGAACCAAAGCCAGGTTACTTTGAGTATGCAACAGAAATGACGGTAAGCCTTTTTCTCTCATTAAGTGAAGGGGAAAAATGCCAAATATGCTATTGCCATACCGAATTCACCCAATTCTTTTAGGTGGAATCCCGGGATGCTGATGTAAGTAATGAAGACACGTTGATAAAGATGAATGGTTTTCTTGACAATGCCATTTGCGCATCGTGTGAAGGCATCATGGTAAAATCTCTTGATGTTGCTGCTGGATACACTCCATCAAAGCGTTCTGATTCTTGGTTGAAGGTGATATTATATAATCATTATGAGATCAAGATCTTCTTAAATTAGAAACTGGGGGATTCTTTATTCCATGAGAAAATTCTCTATTTCTTTGGCAGGTCAAGAGAGATTATGTTGAAGGACTAAATGATTCTTTGGACTTGGTTCCCATCGGTGGTTGGTATGGAAATGGAAGAAAAGCTGGATGGTAAAAACTTCAGGCTGTGTTTGAATCCAATTGTTTTCCCATATAGCAGTTGCAGAATTCTTTTAGAAACAAATGTCATTTCATGTGCCCGATTATTGTTTAAATAAATCAAAATTACTCAGTTCCTCTCATTTTCAAGCATAAATTCTTATTTTCAGGTACAGCCCGTTCCTGATGGCCTGTTATAATCCCGATTCTGAGGAATTTCAGAGTGTTTGCCGCGTCATGTCTGGATTTTCAGACGCTTTCTATATAGAGGTACATTCCAGTTAGTATTTGATTGGTGTTGTAGGAAGATGCTTGTAAAGTTGGGGGAAAAAATGCTACTTTATCCTTTATCCAAACATAGAATTGCTACTGCTTTTTCCTGAAAATGGCACTTAAAAATATTTCCTGTATAAAATGTTTTCTTTTGGCTAATTGTTTTTCCTTCCTTTCTTTATTTTTTTCTTTTCTTTAAAAAAAATGAAAACTCGCAAATGCTTATATAAATAAATCTATCCCATTGCACCCAAAGGGCACGTTGGGTGTTGAAGTTCATATACTTAATCCTAAATACACCACAATGACTATGACAGATTTACCGGTAGTTCTGTTTGGATTTGCAGATGAAAGAGTTCTTTTCCGGTGACAGAATCCTAGCCAAAAAACCACCATACTATCAAACCTCTGAGGTACCCGATGTTTGGTTTTGTGCAGAAATTGTGTGGCAATTAAGGGGTGCTGACTTCACTCTGTCACCCGTACATCATGCTGCCATCGGTTTAGTCCATCCGTCTCGCGGTATATCAGTCAGGTTTCCGAGATTTATTCAATCTGTATCCGATAGAAAGGCTGAAGAATGTAGCACAAGTGAAGATATTGCAGACTTGTTCAATCTCCAGACAAGAAAAATGGACGTGAGAATCAAAGAATGAGCACAGATTTTTATTCTTTGGTCAGGTAGCCTTTTGGTAAAGCTGTATAGTTCAAGTTTTTGTAAATCTTGTAGCTTTTCCTCGGGATTTTTAGGTCCGGCCGCAACTGTTGGAAAATTAAACATGCTGCTTCACGTTTATATGGTTCTTTGTTAATGGAGAAACCTCAGCGGAAAGCTAAATTTTGAAGATATTAATATAAAATTTCTCCAAAATTATTTTGAACTAAACTGAAATAAAGCAACTTCAAAGGGTTAATCTATGCAAGTCTTGATAACTTTACAAAAGAATATTATAACCAAGAGAAAGTTTCAACCAAAGACCATTTCAAATTTCAAGTGGTCTCGAAGAGTGCAAGGTACGCTGCAGAAAAAGTCCCATCACGTCCAGCAATATATAATAGAGAACAAATGCAATGTTCTATCCATATAAATCTAATCGTAAGCTTGAAAATGAATCCGACGAGGCATAGGCGTGAAGTGGGTTTAGAGGACTAAACTAAATCCGGACGGTTCTCTACACAAGTACACGACAAGACTTGTCGTCAATGGATATGCCCAGATGTATTTCGGAGTAGATTTTTCTGAAACTTTCGCCTGGTTGCTAGGATGGACACCATATGAATGCTAATGGCTATTGCTGCACAAAAGGGTTGGATTGTACACCAAATGGATGTTGAGTCAGATTTTCTAAATGGATATTTGGAGGAAGAAATGAAAGATGTCTTTGAAATGACAGATCTTGGGAAAATGACATTCTTCCTTGGTATTCAGGTGTATCAAATGCAAAATAAAATATTTTTGTGTCGGCAAAAATATGTAAGAGAAGTTCTCAAGAAATTTAATATAGAAGTGTCCAAGCCAACAGAAACACCAATGAACCAGAAAAGAGAGGTTTTGCAGAGAAGATGGAGCTAGGAAAGTGGATGAAAGACTGTATAGAAGCTTGATCGGCTGCCTCATGCATTAAACTTCAACCAGATATATATAATGCAAGCAATAAGTTTGTTATCAAGGTATATGCATTGTGCTAGTGAAATTCATTTTCAAGCAAAAAGAATTCTCTGATTTATCAAAGACACGATCGATTATGGAATAAAGTTCAGTCAAGTTATGAACTTCAGTCTTCATGGATATTCAGACAGCGATTGGGCTGGATGTGCTGATGATATGAGAAGCAGTTACTGTTTTAGTTTTGGTTCTGGAACTTTTTCATGGTGTAATAAGAAACAAGAAGTTATAGCACAGTCCATGGCAGAAGCAAAATATGTGTCTGCTTGTGCTTTTGTAAATCAAACACTTTGGATCAAGAAATTGTTGGCTGATTTGCATATGGAACCACTAGAAGACACGAATTTAAATGTACGGGGACAAACAAGATGCAATCTCTATTGCAAATAATCCAGTGTTCCATGGCAAAACAAAACATTTCAAAATAAAGTTTTATCTTTTAAGTGAAGTGCAAAAAGAGAAGTACAATTAGTCTACTGCAGAACAAAAGATCAACATGCTGACATTTTGACAAAGGCCCTTCCAAAGTCAGATTTGAATTTTTAAGGCAGAAACTTGCAAAACAGAAGATCAACATGCTGACATTTTGACAAAGGCCCTTCCAAATCAAATTTGAATTTTTAAGGCAAAAACTTGGTGTGGGCAACTTTCGAGCCGAGGAAGAGTGAATATTTGATGACTCTTGAAGCTTTGTTATTTTATTAGGACTCTATACATAAGGACTCTGCATATTCTATATTGATTAGGACTCTATAATGATTATTTTATATAAATAGATGATAGATTGCATAATAAAATAATTCTTTGGCTTTCTCAATTCCTTCGCCACGTCAATTTTCTTCTTTTCTTAACAAAATATCCTACATATTTCCGTTCTAAAGTTTTTTTTTCACTAATTCCGTCATTATTATTATTGATTAAATATCGAAAATGCGCTTTTTATTAAATTAATATAAAATAAATAAAAATTTATTAAAAATATATTGCATTTTAAAAAATTATTTTATCAATTTATGCTAATCCAGGACAATATGTCTTGAATTCAGTTTTAGAGGGTGTTTCGCTGAGTTTATAAGGTTTACAAAACAACTTATATTTCAAATATGTTTGGTAAAATATTTTCCAAACAGCAAGCTTTCAAAATAAGGTGTTTGACAACTTATAAGCTTCTTTTAAAAAAGTAAAGTTACCCCTATTTTTAAAAAAAATATCTTTTTTAATATTTTTCATATCATCCTTATATATTTTATTAAATACTCATCATGTCCCCTCCCCAATATCATTTTACATGATTTATCAATTTTTTTAAAAATTAAAATGTATAATAGTTTTATTTTTTAATACCTGTTTAAAATGTATGATAAAACTCTAAAACTATTTCTTATATATATATATATATATATATATATATAAATATTTACATTACTTTCATAAAATTACATTTTTTTAAATAATTTTGACTATAAAAAAATCTTATAATATTAAACACATCATTTTTAAATTTTTAAATATAAGTTAATCCAAATACTTTAATATCTTATTTTTAAAATAAGATTTAAAGCTTATAAGCTCTAAACGAGAAGCTTGAACTTATTTTTAATAAATTTAACCAAACATCTTTTTAATAATAAAAAATGGACAATGCTATGTGTACATAGAGTTGTACATAAAGGGTTACACGTCAATTAAATTAGAAAAGTATCTTAAATTTTTTTTTTCAACCTATAATTTTTTGTCTTACTCTAAAAACTTTTCTCTAAAATATTATTATTTTTATTCTATTACTTACTTTTAGAATTAATTTACCGAGTTCAACAAAAATAATTATTTTATAAAATTTTAAAATTTAGCTTTCAAATTTAAATCATATATAAACGAGATTTTATTATTATGTATTTAAATTAAAATATATTTATTATTATTATGTGTAATAGTTAATATTTTGTTAAAAAAACAAAATCAAAACTCAAATCATGTAGGTTTGAGTTGATCGAGTTAGTCGAGTTTGGGTCGGTCGCTATTGATTTATTCGGGTATTGATTTTTAAAAATAATTTTTATTTTGTGTAGTAAGTATATTTTAAATTTTGTACAATTAAACTTTCAATTTAAATTATATAAAACTATATAAGTGAGATTTTGTTATTATGTATTTAAATTAAAATATATTGATTATTATTATTATGTGTATTTAATTATTTTGTTAAAAATAAAAAAAAATTCAAATATTTCAGGTCAACCCGAATCCCAAAACCTCAAAACCTTAATCCGATAATTTTCTGGTCAGCTCGGGTCGGGTTCAATTTTGACACCTCCTAAAACTGCACAATAAATAATAAAATAAAAAATAATAATATTTTCGTTAAATGTTTTTTGAGCAAGACAAACTATTGAAAATAAAGATATTTTAAAAGATTTTTGATATACTTTCCTAATTTATAGGACGTGTAACCTCTATGTACAACTCTATGTACACGTAGCATTATCCATAAAAAATACGCATATTTTCGGGTAAAAAAATCATCTAGACCAAAGCACGACAATCCAATATATTTTTTTATTGAACAAGATAACTTTTTGAATCTGGAGCACACCAGGCACGCGAGCCAATAAGGCAATAATTCACGGGTGATCCCCTTCCCCTTCCCCTTCCCCTTCCCCTTCCCCATCTTCGTTACTCCTATAGCATTTCTTCTCAATGCTTTCTTCGTATAGGCATGTTCAAGGTAAGCAGTGAATTTCTAGTTTATTATAATAATGTTATTTCGTTATGATGTTTTTATTTAGTTTTTATTTAGTTTTTATTTTTTGAAAAAATTTCCAGATTATAATTTAGTTCGACTATTGATCTTGGCTTCGTACGTTCTTAACAGGTAATTATCATAATTATTTTCTTACAAATTATATTATTGGTTAGTTGATGAAATATAATATTTAAAATGATTTTAATTCAGTTAAAAGTTTTCTTTACGTATTTTGTGCTTAGATTACTCATAAATATTACACAATTAATTTATAATTTTATGTAATTATTTTAGGAATAGAGTAATTAATTAATTAATTTTAAACTTACCTGTTGAGAATGAAGATTTATCTTGTCTTTGTGACACCGTGATTTTTCTCCCGTGAAATGAATCATAATCTTTTAGTGAAATTTACAGTGAAATGTATTATCTATAATTTTAGTGAAATGAATTTTAAATTAATTGTTTTTAGATCAAAGTATAATATTTTTTTGACATAATTATCACAATATTTTTAAACTAGTAGCATGAATCATTGAATTTATGATTTAGATATATGATATGTATATAATTATATTTTATATTAAAAGCATTATAAAATTAAAAAGTGATAGAGTTTACAAAATTTATTGTTGCATCTTAGAAATAAATGTTTTTTTTGTTCGGTCATTGAAAGCAATATTTATTTATTTATTTACAAAAATGCTATCTACTACTAAGCCAAAATTTATTGGTGTGAATGAGAAAATAAATTGATTAATTAATAATAAATTATGTGTAATATTATGGTTGTGTAAGTATTTATCTTATAAAATATCATAGATATTACTAAACACCAAAATTTATTAATTAATAATAAATTATGTGTAATATTATGGCTCAGTAATATTTTTTAAAAAATTTTAAAAAAATTTGTTTGCAAGCGATTTTTCAACCTACTGTCTGCTCCTGAGTTTATCACATCCCATCTTTCTTCATCTTGAATATGAAATACTGAATGATTTCAAGTTGAATGATTTGTTTGGATTAATCTGATCGAAATAAAAATAAAAAAGAATATATAATTATAGATTTGTCCCTAATTAATTTTATTTGTAAATTTGTTGGATTTCAAGTATACTCGAAATGAGCATCATTTTAGATTCCAAAAAAAAAAAGAGCATCATTTTCCAAATCAAGGTTTGATTCCCCATCTTTGGCCATTAACAAAAATAAAAAAATAAAATAAAAAATCAACACCTTTGATACATAAAAGCAACAATATTAATTAATTTCTTCTAAAAAAACAGTATTAATCAATTTTTTTTAAAAAAGGAAAAAATGTATAACAGAGAGTTGATCAATTGCTCTACAAGATTTTTCGTGTGCAATCACTAAAATTTGGTATTGGGTTTTAGTGTTTTTTTAACGCTAAAATCCGTACATCACACACGAAAAATCTTACATCTTAGGCCCCGTTTGGTTTCAAAAGTCATGCCAAAAAACACTTTTTTTAAAAAAAAAAATATTTCAGTTAACAAGGTGTTTGTTTGACCAAAAAAGTGCTTTACTAAGCATTTTTATGTCAAAATTAAAGATTTTTCAAAATCAAAAATTTGTAGCTTTTAAAAGCACTTATTTTAAAAAAATCTTTACAAAATCCAAACGGGCTCTTAGGTAGTGTTTGCAACTTTGTTAAAAAAATCTCCCTAATCACTTATTTTTAGAGTTTGCATAGTGAGGTGATCGGCTTTAACATATACCTTATGTATTTGTTATCGTTCATATTACGGATTCATAATCGCCGATTATCTTATTTCTACGTGTTAAATGATTAGACATACATGAAATAACAATTTGATGTAATAAAAGAAAAGTTATTATTTATTAACAAGGCCATATTTGGGTTGACATTATAAAATTTATATCTTCGAGTATGTAGAGACTAACATCCACCACCAGCGCGGCCGTCGCCGTCACCATCCATCCGCCATTTTGTTTCGATCTCACCACCGGAACCGCCGTCTTCCGTCGTCCGTCGTCCGTCGTCCGAGCGGCTTTCTTATGCTCAACCATCGTCGGATTTCAGATTCGTCCGGCATCTATTTGTAAGTATCTCTGGGTCGGAAATTGGGGTATCCTGCCTCCTAGAATTATTCCTGCTTTGAATGTTAATTCAGCATATATGGTTTCAAAAAAAAATTTAAAAAAAAAAAAAAAATTGCCCACGAAAAGGGGATTTCGTTTTTTGTTTCTTTTGATTTGTGATCCCCTAGTATGCAATCAAGATGAATTTTTTGAAGGTTTTTGTTGATTTTATTGGTTGAATGATTCTATTCATAGGCATTTCCTCATAAGCTCGAAAATGAATCCAACGAGGTGTGAAAGTCCATTCTTGATCGATCTACCATCAGAGATCATCATCAGTATTCTCTCGAGACTACCGATTCGAACCATCATAAGCTGCAAATGCGTTTGCAAACAATTTCTCAACCTATTGTCTGCTCCTGAGTTTGTCACATTCCATCTTTCTTTATCAAACCCTGGCCTACTTATACGTCAGTTTGGTGTGAAGGATGATATATGCCAGATAATTGAATTTGAAGATGAATTCGATCTTCAACACCACAATCTTCGTGACAATGGGGTGATGACATTTGACCCCAGCTTGTTGTTTGGTTTTTCTGATTTTTTATTATCGATCATTGATTCTGTGAATGGTATTATTTGCCTGCATGGGCAAGAAACCAAAAAGCGTGATGCTCTATACCTATGCAATCCAATCACTCGTGAGTATATGGCTCTTCCTAGGATTGAAGGCATTGACGATTGCCCTTGCTCTACTGATTACGGATTTGGTGTAAGCAGGATTAGTGGCCAATACAAGGTGGTTGGGAATGTCCATAGGCGTTCGCACGATCACCAAGCGGCACTGCACTCTACTACTCAATACCATGAGTGTTTGGTATACACCCTTGGAACAAGTTCGTGGAGAATCGTTCAACGAGGCAAGCTATTTGGACCTTCTCACAATTATTTTAACTTGTTCCTGAATGGAAATCTTCATGGGCTACAAGAGTGTGAGAACTCCTACCTGATGTCAATCTCTTGTTTTGATCTTGAAAGTGAGTCGTTTAAGCCCTTTCCTCCACCACCACCACCACCACCAACAGATTTACCGGCTAATGGAGCGTTGAGAATTTTGGATGACTGCTTGTGTTTCATAGATTATAGCTTTCGAGATAATTCTCGTGTTATATGGGTGATGAAAGAATACGGGATGATGGAATCTTGGGCTAAGCTATTTGTTATTCCTGGATCACAAGACTTTGTTGATTTTACTACAGAATTTATCCTATCAAAACATTTAAAGATAGAGACATCTTGGTTAATTTTACTGATGAGAAGCTTGCCTGCTATTGTTACAAGACCAAAACTTTTAAGTGGCTCGATTTTGTTATTCAGAACCGATATGACGCGACCGAGGCCATAACTCACAGCTCTAGCTTTCTCTCACTGAAGAGTTTCGACGGCGAGAACGTTGAATTGCTCTAGTAATGTGCTTATGACAATGTAATAGAAGTGCGATGCTTGAGACATGAATTTCATGTAAGCCATTTTCTGTGATTTGTGTTTTGTAATGTGGCTCATGAAAATTGCCTAAAGTTTGTGGAAAAAGGCTCTGCTATTGTCTAAACATAGAATTGCTTCTTTTTTATTTCTTCCTTTTTATCTTTTTTTCTGAAAATGGCACTCATGGGTTATGAATATTTTCTTTATAAAATGCATTCTTAACTTTATGCTAATTGCCTTTATTTATTATTATTTTTTTTTCTGGTGTGTATTACTGTGTTTGTGTTCCCCTAATAAGTTCTCAAATGCATGTACTAAAATAAAGGGCAGGTTAATATGGCGCAGGATGGTAAGTTTGAGGAGGCCGCATACTAGGTAATAGTAGTATGCGGTGATGACGGAGCTACAAATTTTCAGGAGGATCGTCATTTTTGTTTTTTTCTTAATTGTGGTTTGTGCGTTAGTTTCATAAAACTTTAGTCATTTTACTCTTAATTTTAAAATTTGATCTAAAGCCAGAAAATATTGTTATTTTTATTAATTTTCTAGATATTTTTCAATACAAAAAAAAATGATTGAATATAAAATTTAAATAGTTGGGTTTTGGTTCATAGCACATGTCACACATAACCTCAATACATAAGTGAAACAAAAGTTCAGGCACTAAATAAAAGCTAAAATCAATTAACAATGTACTAAACCCACTAGAATCAATTAAAGCACATTCATATTTTATTTAATAAATTGAAAAAATGTGTTAATCTCACTACAATTAACAACATATTAACCCACTAGAATCAATAAAAGCAAATTTTATCGAATCAAAAGCGAAGGATGATGTATGCCGGATATTCGAATTTGAAAATGAATCGGACCTTCAACGTCACCACAATCTTCACTACAAAGCAGTGCTGAAATTTAGCCCCAGCGCATTTATTGGTTCCTCTGATGCCAAATTATGGATCATTGGTTCCGCGAATGGTGTTCTTTGCCTGCAGGGATGACATAGAAGCGAAGTGTATGATGTTCTGTACCTATGCAATCCAATCACACGTGAGTATATTGCTCTTCCCAGCATTGAAGGTGTTGTCGAGTATCCTGACATTTCCGAGTATGGATTTGGGGTAAGCAGGGTCAGCGGCCAATTCAAGGTGGTTCGGAATGTCGATAGGCATTCGACTACTCAGGACTATGAGTGTTTGGTATATATAGTTGGAACAAGGTCATGGAGAAACATTCAACCAGGAAAGTCTTTTGGAAATTCTCACACTTCATTTAGCTTGTTCTTGAATGCGAAAACTCCACGGACATGTTAATCTCTTGTTTCGACCTTGAAAGTGAAACGTTTAAGCCCTTTCCTCCGCCTCCACCACCGCTAGATTTACCAGCATTGGGAACAGTAGGAATCTTGGATGATTGCTTGTGTTTCTTGGATAATAATAGCTCACAAGATACAGATACTCTTGTTGTATGGGTGATGAGGGAATATGGGATGAAGGAATCTTGGATTAGGCAATTTGTTATTGCTGAAGCAGAGGGCTTTACGGGTTTGTTTTACGACAAAATTTATCCTATCAAAGTGTTTAAAGATGGTGACATCTTGTTTAATTACAACAATGTGGAGGTGTTCTATTACAACAATAAGACCAAAACTGGTAGAGATCTTGATTTGGTTGTTCAGGAGGAACGTGGCTGGATCGAGACCATACCTCACAGCTCGAGCTTTCTTTCGCTCAAGAGTTTCGACGGTGAAAATGTAGAATTGTTCTAGCAATGTAATGGAAGTGTGTGTGTGATGCTTCTATGACATGAATTGTAAGCCATTTTCTGTAAATTATGTAATTTGTGAGCTCATGAAAATTGATTAAGGACTTGTACTTGACTGGGGAATTTGATTTCAAATCCATGATTTCAAGTTGAATGATTTGTTTGGATTAATCCGATGATCCGATCGAAATAAAAATAAAAAAGAATATATAATTATAGATTTATATCTAATTAATTTTAGTAGTAAATTTGTTGGATTTCAACTATATTCAAAATGAACATCATTTTCAAAATCAAGGTTTGATACCCCATCTTTGGTCATTAATAAAAATATATATATAAAAAAAATCAACACCTTTGAAACATAAAAACAACAATATTACCTCTCAAAAAAAAAAAAATAGATTTTGTATAACTCACACTTAACTTATTATGTTAAATTTTTGTATAATTAATTACACTACTTAACATACCTTATGTATTTATTATCGTTTATATTAGTTAAGTTAGATCCTACCTATACAGGCGGTTCCTTCGATCCTACCCATGGGGTAATGTGAAAGCACATGATTGGTCCAATCATGTGGGACCCACATAATTGGACCAATCACAACACTCCACACTACTCATGGGATAATATCCCATGGGTAGGTTCGAAATTTTCACCTATACAGATACTGCCTTGAGGTAGATTTAACGGTGGACATTTATCATCCATTATTTTTTAGTAGACCCCACGTATATTGATAAATAAAAATTCTTATATTTATCATGGAATAACGTCTGTATAAATAGGTTGAAATGAACCTTCATATTACGTATTCATAATCGTCGATAATGTTATTTCTACGTGTTAAATGCTTAGAAATGACGACGATACATGAAATAAAAATTTGATGGTATAAAATTTATATTTCAAGTATGTAGAAGAGACAGATACAGAACATACGAGGTTTCCGCCGCTAACATCTACCACCAGCCGTCACCGGCCGTCCGCCATTTCGTGTCGATCTCACCACATTAACCGCCGTCTTCCGTCGTCCGCGCGGCTTTCTGATGCTCAACCATCGTGGGATTTCAGATTCGTCCGGCATCTATTTGTAAGTATCTCTGGGTCGGAAATTGGGATATCCTGCCTACTATAATTATTCCTCTTTGAATGTTAATTCAGTATATATGGTTTTTAAAAAAATGCCCACAAAAAGGGGATTTCGTTTTTTGTTTCTTTTGATTTGTGATCCCTAGTATGCAATCAAGATGAATTTTTTGAAGGTTTTTGTTGATTTTCTTGGTTGAAGGATTCTATTCGTAGGCATCTCTTCATAAGCTCGAAAATGAATCCAACGAGGTGTGAAAGTCCATTCTTGATCAATCTACCATCAGAGATCACCATCAGTATTCTCTCGAGACTTCCGATTCGAACCATCATAAGCTGCAAATGCGTTTGCAAGCAATTTCTCAACCTACTGTCTGCTCCTGAGTTTGTCACATCCCATCTTTCTTTATCAAACCCTGGCCTAGTTATACGTCAGTATGGTGTCAAGGATGATATGTGCCAGATAATCGAATTTGAAGATGAATTCGATCTTCAACACCACAATCTTCGTGACAACGGGGTGATGAAATTTGACCCCAGCTTGTTGTTTGGTTTTACTGATTTTGAATTGGGGATCATTGGTTCAGTGAATGGTATTATTTGCCTGCATGGGAAAGAAAAAGAAACCAAAAAGCATGATGCTCTATACCTATGCAATCCAATCATACGTGAGTATGTGGCTCTTCCTAGGATTGAAGGCATTGACGATTATCCTTACTCTTGTAATTACGGATTTGGTGTAAGTAGGATTAGTGGCCAATACAAGGTGGTTGGGAATGTCCATAGGCGTTCACAAGATCACCAAGCGGCCCTACACTCTACTACTCGATACCATGAGTGTTTTGTATACACCCTTGGAACAAGTTCGTGGAGAAGCGTTCAACGAGGCAAGTTATTTGGACCTTCTCACAATTTATTTAGCTTGTTCTTGAATGGAAATCTTCATGGGTTACAAGAGTGTGAGAACTCCAACCTGATGTCAATCTCTTGTTTTGATCTTGAAAGTGAGTCGTTTAAGGCCTTTCCTCCACCACCACCACCACCAATAGATTTATCGGCTAATGGAGCGTTGAGAATTTTGGATGACTGCTTGTGTTTCATAGATTATAGCTTGCGAGATAATACCCGTGTTATATGGGTGATGAAAGAATACGGGGTGATGGAATCTTGGGCTAAGCTATTTGTTATTCCTGGATCACAAGACTTTGTTAGTTTTTACTACACAATTTATCCTATCAAAACATTTAAAGATAGAGACATCTTGGTTAATTTTAGTGATGAGAAGCTTTCCTGTTATTGTTACAAGACCAAAACTTTTAAGTGGCTTGATTTTGTTATTCAGAACCAATATAGGTGGACCGAGGCCATACCTCACAGCTCGAGCTTTCTCTCACTCAAGAGTTTTGACGGCCAGAACGTCGAATTGCTCGTTTGCTCTAGTAATGTGCTTATGACAATGTAATATAAGTGTGATGCTTGAGACATGAATTTCATGTAAGCCATTTCTGTGATTTGTGTTTTGTTACGTAGCTCATGAAAGTTGCCTAAAGTTTGGGGAAAAAGGCTCTGCTATTGTCTAAACATAGAATTGCTTCTGTTTTTTTTTTTCCTGAAAATGGCAGAAAAATGGATTCTTAACTTTAGGCTAATTGGCTTTATTTATATATTTGTTTTTTAATTTTTAATTTTTTTTTCTGTTTTGTGTTACGGTGTTTGTGTTCCCCTCCCAAATGCATATATTAAAATAAAGGGCATGTTAATATAGGCGAATCCAGGATGGTAAGTTTGGGGAGGCCGCATACTGTATTGGTATTATGCGGTGACGATGACTCTACAAATTTTCTTTCTCCATAATTGTGTTTTTTGAGCGAGTTTTCTGAAATTTTAGTCATTATACTCTTTATTTTAATATTTAATCTAAAGGTAGAAAATATTGTTATTTTTATTAATTTTCTAGATATTTTTTTCATTACAAAAAAAATGATTGAATATAAAATTTAAAAAGTCGGGTTTGAGTATATAGGTGTCACACATAACCTCAATGCATAAGTAACGCAATTTCTGTAACCTAAAGAAAAGCAAGTGCAATAATAGAGATTAAAATTGATCATATAAAAAAATATTCTACAATTAGCAACATATTAACCCACTATAATTAATTAAAGCAAATAAATTTTCATTTCATTCCCTACAATCATGTTTGGTTTGGATTTAGAATGAAAATGTCAATTTCCATTGGAATGATTATTCTCATATTCATGAAAATAGTCATTTCATCTATTTTGGATAGGAATGATCGTTCTCACTCCTAATTTTTCTCCATGTATAAATCATTCCTTATTTATTTTAACAAAATACCTAAAATAACAATCATAATAATATTATTATTATCAAATTAATTCACTAACATTTATAAATATAAAATTATTAATGAATAATGATGATAATATTAATAAATAAATAAATAAAACAATCCCTTAATAATAACGTAAATTATAAAAATATATAATATAATAAAATAATTGTTAAATAATAAGTATCATAATATTTTATTAAAAGACACTTATTTTAATAAATAAAATATTAATAATAATAATTACTAAATTAAGATTAATAGTTATATTAGTTTTACTATAAAGATAATTTTATAATGATTGATAGACTATAAATAGTTATAATTTTTTTTATTTTTTTTAAATAATAATTATAATAAATATTTTTTTAACTTATAATAATTTTTTGTGAGTAGCTACTATTTTGGGTTTTAATGAAAACATTATTTGATAATTAAAAATAATTCTATTTCATTCCGGTTTATTTATACGGTAACAATCATTTGAATGAAATAAACTTATTATTCCATTCATATTCTTATTACATTCCAAAGTTGATTCCATTTCAATGTTATTACATTCAATCATACCAATCATGCTCTAAGACTTTTATTCGAAGTGGTCGGGTCACAGGGACGTAACCAGGATTTTGCGGTAGGGGGGGCTAATTTTACAAGAAAAAAATATGAATAAAACTCATAGGGTCAATATACATATTAGATTTATGTTAATATTTTATTATTCATATATCATATATCTTTCAACTTGTTTATGATTTTAAAAAAAATTGAATATCAATCATGCTAGTAATGACACAAAATTTTAATATATCAATATCCTTATAAATATTTTCTATATTCAACAGTGAATGTATTTCAATAATTAAATTATATTTTATAAAAAAATTTGAAAATTTGATGGGTTAATGAATCAAAAAAATTTCTCTTTAAAATAAATTGAATAATTGTTTTATATTTTATAAATTATAATTTTTTAAATGTGATAATGTACATAATTATAGATTTACTTTGAATTTATGATGTTATTTTGTACTCAATAGCATAATGTTTAATATATTGAATGTTCCATGAAATGGTCTATATAAACACAAAATATAGAAGCCTAAATAACTTAAATAAAACTCATATATATCAATAAATTAAAAAATCCAATCAATTGCAAATAATAATTAATATATATAATTAACTCAATAAATATATATATATATATATATATATATATATATACACTAACTATATGGGCTGGGCTAGACTGGGCTGAAGCCCAGCCTAACCCCCCATATAGTTCCGTCCCTGTCGGGTCATATTGTAGATCCGCCCTGCATGTAGGGTGTAAGGTGTTGAAGTTCAAATATTTATTTCTGCATGTAACACCACAAGCTAAAAATCAATTTTTTCTTAATTTTCATTGTATATATGAGTCGGATAAATTCGATATATTCGTGAGTCCATTTCACAATGAACTTATTATTCTTTATATTTTTTGAAATATTCTTTTTAATTTGTATTTGAGACTATTGTATAATATTGTATTGGAACTCGCATTGCAATATATCATAAGCCCAGTGTGATAATTTCTAATTCATAAATATAATTATAACTGGTACTTGGTTGCATGCTGGCTTGTACAATCAATTTTTTTGGTAACAAAAACAAAAATATGGTAAAATATTTTTTTTAATTACAAAAGTCTTATATAGGAATAGAAGATAGAGAACTATTTTAAAAATGACGATTTCATACATAAATAAATATTCACCAAATGACAATCAATGTACATCAATTTTACAAATATAAAATTTCCTAAATAAATAACAATCAAAAAAAGGGGGAAAAATTAATACCTGTTGTGAAAAAGTAAAAATTTACGGTAAAAAGTAAATTTTCCAAAACTCAAAATATATCAAACTCTACACTTTATAATATTTTTCTCTCAACTTCAATTGTATTTTTCATCACAAATGAAGACCTATTTATAGATCCACATTTGAGATTAGTCCAAAAATTAAAACATCATCATCTACATCATCACACACTAATTTTCCACATTTTACAACTCAATATTCAACATTCAATATTCAATATTCAACATAATAATAATATATTTTTCAACACTCCCCCTTGTGATGATGACCGTGATATGATGACTGTATTCATTACGTGTTTTATACTGCTTCGTTAAAAACCTTACTAGGAAAAACCCAGTGGGATAAAAACCATAGTAAGGGAAAAAGAGTGCAGCCACGTAAACTCCCCCTCATGTTAATATGAGTGATTCTTCACATATTCCGCAGATTGCGCATCCCAATGTTGTATATATGTTTTCTGAATATCGTCGTGGGAAGTGCCTTTGTGAAGAGATCTGATGAGTTCTCACTTGATTGAATATAACAGATATCAATATCTTTATTCTTCTCAAGCTCTTGAGTGTAGGCAAAGAACTTTGGGGGTATATGTTTTGTTCTGTCACTTTTGATGTATCCTTCTTTCATTTGAGCAATACATGCAGCATTGTCTTCATACAACGTCACAGGCTTCTTGTCTACTGATAATCCACAAGAAGTTTGGATATGTTGTGTCATTGATTTTAGCCAAACACATTCACGGCTTGCTTCATGTAGCGCAATAATCTCAGCGTGATTTGATGAAGTTGTTACGAGTGTTTGTTTCTGTGAACGCCAAGAAATTGCGGTGCCTCCACGAGTAAATACATATCCGGTTTGAGAACGTGCCTTATGTGGATCAGATAAATATCCAGCATCAGCATAACCAATGATACTTTGATTGGTGTCTTTTGAGTACAAAAGTCCCAAATCTGTTGTTCCTCGTAGATAACGAAATATATGTTTAATTCCGTTCCAGTGCCTCTTTGTTGGATATAAACTGAATCTTGCCAATAAATTTACAGAAAAAGATATATCAGGTCTAGTGCAATTTGCAAGATACATAAGGGCACCAATGGCACTTAGATATGGTACTTCTGGACCAAGAATAACTTCATCATCTCCACATGGACGGAATGGATCCTTTTCTATGTTTAATGATCTTACGACCATTGGAGTACTTAATGGATTTGATTTATCCATATTAAAACGTTTAAGGATCTTTTCTGTATAATTTGCCTGGTGAACAAAAATTCCACATTCTTTTTGTTCGATTTGCTAACCCAGACAATACTTGGTTTTTCCAAGATCCTTCATTTCGAATTATTTCTTCAAGTACATCATAACTTCTTGAATTTCTTTATTCGTTCCAATGATGTTTAAATCATCAACATATACAGCAATAATTACATATCCGGATGTTGTTTTCTTGATGAAAACACAAGGGCATATTGGATCATTTACATATCCCTTTTTCATCAAGTGATCACTTAGCCGATTATACCACATTCGGCCTGATTGCTTCAACCCATATAATGATCTTTGCAATTTTACAGAATAAACTTAAAACATCATCATCTACAGTCGATGTTAAAGTAGATTTTATCTCTTTAAGATGAATTTTTTCCTCACACGATACTTATGAAATATGACAATCATTTTCCAAGATACAACATATTTCGTTTTGTAATTGAACTCCAAATTATAATTCCGACGAACTTTAAGCCGCTTTTCGAACTTTTCTGAAAATGCTGAACAAATGTA
The DNA here is from genome assembly GCF_033568475.1 of Henckelia pumila. Taxonomy (NCBI): domain Eukaryota; kingdom Viridiplantae; phylum Streptophyta; class Magnoliopsida; order Lamiales; family Gesneriaceae; genus Henckelia; species Henckelia pumila. Next base: position 5,890,791 of record NC_133121.1, on the reverse strand, counting down.
TATAGAAATATGTCGTGGACAAAATGAAATTATTTTATGGTTTCAAAATGTCTAACCTTTTTCATTATGATTTGGAGTCTATTTATAGATGTCCAAAGGTTGGAGAGGTCTTTCCGCGATTTGTTGTGTTTTCGGCTTCATATTACATATAATCAATCTATCATATCTTAATCTAATGGTGTAGATCACGTCCCTTTTGGTGTGTCACAACTATTAGATCATATTTCTTGATCAGATTAGATCTCACGCGTCTATTTCGAATAGAAGATTCAAATCGTACCTTTTTGGATTGATCACACCATTTGGATGAAACCCTGGATGCATCATATTACAATCACTTAATCAAATGGCTCAGATTCAACTTTCTTGATATACATCGATCTAGTCATCCAACAGACCGGATCTCATCTAACTGCCGAACCATCAGAACCCTTCATCTTGTCCGTTCGATCTAATGACCATGAACCACTGCCATGTCGCATCCTAGTGTTGCATACTCGACCGCCACATTATCCGATCAATGACATGTGTACGCTGACTATATCACGTTACTGTTGACTTGACTTGGTTTACTTGAATTTAATTAATCAACTAGCATACACAATAGTTTATATGTAGGAATATAAATACTAAGGTAGTATTTTGGACAATTTATAGGAAAAACTTCTCAAGTTTGCTAAACAAAATTTTCATAATTTCCAAAATTTTGTTTCAAAATTTTGTTAAAAAAACTGAAAAGTATTTTATAGAAGTTCTCAAACACTACCTAATCTTTCTACATGGGACAACTCCTATTTGCTTTCTACATTATTAATTTAGTCTTATATCAATATTAAATAATTAATTTTGCATTCATCCGACATCGATTTTGAGTAAATTAATATTTCAAATATATCTACTAGAAATTTAGATTCTAATTTTCAAATCAAAGCATTTAAAGACGGCTACATCTTGCTTAATTATAATCACGAGACGAAAACTAGTAATCAAAACCAGCTTGATTTTGTTAGTCTGGTCCAAATAGCTGGACCGAAGTCATACCTCACACCTCGAGTTCACGTGATGTACTTTTAGTTACAATGTAATAAAAGTGTGACGCTCATACATTATCTTATGACATGAATTGCGAGCCATTTGAAAGAAAAAAAATAAAAATAAAAAAAAATTCGACATTAACCGTCGCAACTTACACATTTTCGGAACTTAACCGGATTTATAATTTACAACGGTTTTTTTTTAAAAAAAATTTCAAAAATATATATATTCAACACATACGCCGTGTACATACATATACACAAACATATACCCAGAAGTTCGAAAATTATCAATTTAATAAATCTGAAATTTCGAATTAATGTTTAAATAATTTTCAAAAAAATAACCAATACCTCAAATCGGCTCAAATATTGTACTTACAACAAAAAATTTAACATATATCAATTATAAAAATTCAAAAGAGCCAAAATCCCCAACTTCGAAACCCTAGTATCGACTTTATACCTCAAAGCTTTGAAATAAAACCCCGAACAACCAAAACCACCTTCCTTCTACTCTGGGCGGCGGTCGGCAACGGTAAGGGCGGTGAACGACAACGGCTGGGGAAAGTAGGTTCGACGGAACGAGCTAAAAATTAGGAAAATAGATATCACAAAAAATCTTACGTCGTGGTCTTTTCGAATCTACGATTATTTTCGAAATCTAACCACCGATGGAGGAGTTATGATCAATTTAAGAAACGAAAATGGTGAAGGAAATAAATAAACTTTTAAAAATATTAGAGTTGTGCTACAGCCTACATATACCATCAAGGTTACAATTTGGGTTTGAAATTACAAAATTATTTGAATATGGTATTTTTGAAAGAGTTTTTTCAAATAAAATACATAGAATAATTTTGTGATATCAAATTCAACATATAACCCATTTATTTTCCAAAATATTAATAGCTTAATCACATCAGTTCACGTGATGTACTTTATGACATTGTGATATATATATAAGCTATGTGATATATACTTGAAGTATGACATATGAATTGTGGGGTTTTTTTTATTTTTAATGTAAAAAAAAAAAAAAAAAAAAAATTCAAAAATACCGTAAAATCAAAAAAATTTCACAAATACCGTAAAACTTCAAATCTGACAGCGGACGATTGTGTACACGTAGGAATCGTCCTCTGCCACGAGGCGCGAACGCTACCCATTAGGCAGCGTCCGCGCCCCGTGGCGGAGTACGCTGCCAAACGTACTCCTCCACGGGGCGCGGATGCTGCCAAATTTAAAATTATTTTAAAATATTTAACACTTAAAATGATTAAAGAAAACGTGTTGACGCATAGCATTTGCGTAGTATTTGCGTGTAAAATAAAATAATTTAACGCGTAAACAATTAAATATATCATCTAACGCGTAAATAATTAATTTAACGCGTAAACAATTAATTCTACGCGTATTAATTACTATATATATGTTCACAAATGTTAAGGATATCACTCATAAAAATATCAATCTCTTTAAAATTTTCTCGTTTCTTTTATCTGTTTTTCATTTTCATTTAAAAAAATCATGTCAGAAAACATTGATATATTTTTATATTTTGGTGGTCATATTATTGTGGATAGTGGATCGATTGTGTATAGTATTCCTTATACTAGACCGATGCGAGTTCTACGTTCCATTACTTTGTCCGAGTTGGTTGAAGTTGTGCATCAAATATTGAGGATTGATCCAGCTACTTTTACTATCAAATTATCAATGAAATATTCTTTCATGGAAAATTCATCTTGGCATGTAAACTATCCAGTTAAACTGCATAATAATAATAAAATCAATTTTAATTAATAAATATAAATTAATATAATTATTATAAAGTTTCAATAATCCAATAACACACCTTGACATTAGTCATACAATCGAAGCAATCTATTATAATTCTAACAGCGTGCGTTGGTGAATGAGTGTAACTAAACACATTTGACCACCTACATAAAAAAATATTATTAAAATTATTACAAAATGAATTTGTAATTTATACAATGCTAATATTTTTCAAATATTACCGTGCACCATAAGGAGCATATGGAATATTTTTTTCGAATTCATTTTGACGCACAGTCAGAGATAATCCATTCATATCAGGATTAACAAATGTAATCCTGCTCCATGCCCATATCTGCCATCAGTAATAAATTAAATTAAAAATTATTATAATATAATATTAGATGAACTTAAAAATTTATACCTGTAGGATATAGTTTTTCCTATCCGTGTTGCATTGCATAACTCACGATATAGAAATGCCAGAACTGCACTTCCCCAACTATAAGATCTGATGTGTTCAATATCCCGAAGTAGTTGCAAAAAAATCAATCTAACAGATCCTCCTTGATAATCTGGAACCATGATTCTTCCAATAATCATTAATGCTACACAACGGGTATATTTTACGACATCTATTTCTGGACTATTATCATCGATATGTGCAGATATGCAATGCTCATATAAAGTGGTCATCGATAAGTGACCACCTTTGAAATGCGACGTCAGTGGCGTAAATCCCAATAAATTCAAACATATATGCTGCCACTCTTCAACTTTGTGTGAAACATTTATACCAATTACAAGTTCACCATCAATAGGCAGACCCCAAATAATGGAAATATACTGTAAAGTGATGGTTGTTTCACCACATCTAAAATGAAAGGTATGTGTTTCACGTCGCCATCGTTCAACCAAAGCAGTAATTAAATGATTATCATATTGCCTAGATCCACACAGCAAAACACCATAAAATCCAATGTTATTTAAATATGCAATCACACGACTGTGCAGACCATGATCATTAAATAACTGCCAAATCAAATCATCGGATCGTTTGACTCGAACTATGTCATCAATTGTTTTTGTGGAAACTTCTGAAGACATATGTGTTGCTTGTAAATATAGCACACTGAAATTTATTGGCCCTCGATTTGTTGTCATCCTGACAAATATACTAACAATTATATAATGCAAACCAATAAACACATATGTCTATATATGCACATATTTAATATAAATAACGATAACAATAAAATATATATATATATATATATATATATATATATATATTTCAATCTAATAATATATATTCTATATTTATATAGTATATCAATAATAAGGTAATATATATGCATATATATCTAATATAATAACAATAACAATAATAAAGTTTATATATATATATATATTTTAGTCTTTTAATATATATATATATATATATATATATATATATATATATAATTCTATATTTATATATATTATAAGATTTATGCTGCTGGTGGAAACGTGAAAATGAAGGTGGAAGGGGGTAGAGGCGGATGGGAAGGGTTTGGACGTGAATAGGGTAGGGTAATTAGGAGGTAATTTAGGTGTAATTAGTGTAAATTAATTACAAATTTGAATAATTAAATAAATAAATATTATCAATAAAATTTAAAATAATTATTTGAAATATTATTAATTTAATTTTAGTTATATTTACATATATTTGTATAAAAAAAATTCATTAATGGTATATATATTATAATTTTGGTTCAAAATATGATATTTGATTAGATATTTCAAATTTTAAAATTTGATTAGATATTTTAATATTTTGGTTTAAAATCTATATCTTTATGTAAGTATAATGATTTTAAAATAATATTATTATATTTACACACTTATAAACATAATAAATATTATCATAGATATTTTTTTATCGTTACAATAGATAATTATAACAATATAATAAAATATATAAATTTGAACAAATAATAACAAAATAAGTAATAAATAATTTAATTATGCATTACGAATTTGAGTAAATAAATAAATATTATCAATAAAATTTAAAATAATTATTTGAAATATTATTAATTTAATTTTAGTTATAATAACATCCACCAACAACTACAAATGTTCACCCACTCTTCCTGATTCCAGTCTTGGAGGTAGGGAGCTTAACTATTCTTTATTATTAATACATTTAATTTTTATTATATTAATATAATATATTTAATTATAAAAAAGAAGAAGTTTGAAATATATACTAAAACATATTATTAAAATAAACTTAAAATTCAAAATAATGCTTAAAAAAATTCTGAAAAATAATCCATACCTTTAAATGGCTTTTTTTTTAAGTACCTACAAACAACAATTAAACATATTCAATTATAGTAACTCAATTAAACCAAAACACCCAAATTTCAAAACCCTAATCTCGAATTTACCTTCAAATTTTGAAATAGAGCTCCAACCAACCTAAATATTTTATTCCTAGCTTGAACAACGATCGACGACGATGAACAACGGTGAAAAAAAACACGATTGATCGGATGATGTTTCCGAGATGGCGAAGAAAACTTGAAAAATTGGTGTAAAAAAAAACTCTCGTTGCAAGGATTCCAAAACTACTATCGGATTTGCAATCGGACGAACGATGACGGAGAAATCTACTGTCAAAGAAACTAAAATTGAGAAGAGGAAGAAGAAATGCCGTAAAGATAATAATGGAGGAACGAAATTGTTTCTGAAAATTTAATAGAGGTGGGTGGGGCACCAGAAATAATAATGGAGCGGATGCTGCTGGCGTGGCACTGACCCACGCCACGACGCAGCATCCGCTCCAAATTTTAGCGGACTCTGCTACGTGTAAGTGAGTGTCCGCTGTCAGACTTGGCGTTTTACGATATTTGTGAAATTTTTTTAATTTTACGGTATTTTTGAAATTTATTTTTTAATTTACATTAGAAATAAAAAAAAACCCGTGAATTGTGAGTGTAAAGTGTTGTTATTGGTAAGATAACAAAATCTGAAAATATAAAAAATAATAATGTTTTTTTTATTGGGGGATATATATTTCACATTTTAGCCCTATTTAAAGGGAAAATGCTTAGCAAAATTTTTTTTTGAAAAATCGAAACTTAAATTTCAAAAGAAATTCCGAATTCAATTGAAATAAATCAATAATATAAAAAAAAATTGATACAAAATTAATTTCCATTACTTCCTTTTTTTAGCTATCTTGAATAGTTGATTTTGATTACAGCAGTTTGGATAAATTATTTAAAATAGGAGAAAAAATCCAATTGTAAAACTATTAAAATAATAAAATAAAAATATTTTAAAATAGCAAAAAAAATTTGAAAAAATAAATAAACAGGGAAAGGAAAAATAAGAATTTTTTTTAAGATAAAAAATAAAGTATAATGAAACAATAAAGTTTGGTGAAATTTAATGAAAAATTATTGACAATGCCAATTTTAAATTTTACATCTTTTCAGAGTTATTATTCTTTTTAAAAATGCGTTTCAGAATAATTAATTAAAATATCAGTGTGCATTTACTTACTTCATGTACACTAGCATGTAATTCATGTACAAAATTAAATTTGAATATATATATAGAGTTTTGCTATCCTGCCCACCCACCGTGCCCACATAATGTGCCCACCATGAGGTGGCACTCAACTATTGGACACACAATTCATCACATCCAATAGTTGAGTGTTATCTTATAGTGGACACATTAGATGGGCACGGTGAGTGGACAGGATATCAAAATTGTATATATATATATATATATGTTAGCATTTTTATGTGAAATATGGATGAGGTTAGAAAATTTTTAAAGTTAATATTTGATTTTATTGAATTATTATGTTTTGTTTTATATCTAAAGTTGTCTCTAATTTTTTATTTTTATTTTAAAAAAAAAAGAGCAGTAGTAGAGCACCTACATACACTGATCAGTGATTCCATGTTATATCATGAAAAAAAATCTCGGTGTATTTTTTTTATGAGATTTTCGATGAACATTTAACTTGTTAAAGACTTAGAGTTTTAACAAAAAGCTTCTTAGCTTATATTGCATGAAAATGTTTTTGAATATTTGGTGAATGTTAGATTCTCCTTTAACTTATTCAATTTTTACTCAAAAGTAAGAAACAAAAATTTTATTTTTTTTTTCCTTCTGTTTTTTGTTCAAAGGATAAAATTACAAATTGACATTACTCTTAATAAACTTATCATATTGTGTATGCTTTTATTTTTTAAAAATAATATATATATTTTTAATTTTACATTGTTATAACTAGCATTTATTTTTTTAAAAAAATATATTTCATTTTCATAATTTTTTTTACATATCTTGTATATTTATTCAAATTTTATCAAATTTTATATTTTATTTTATTAATATTATATACTTTTTTATTCATGTTATACAATAAACGTTTTTTGTAATTATGTGATAATAATACATAAACATATTTTTTATGGTGTAATTTTAAAAAATTAAATAAGGGTATATTTGTCATTTAATTAAAAAATTATGCTTGAAGCAATTATTCTCTAAACACTAAACTTTAAATTGTATTAACTTTCAACTTTTATTTTCTAACACTCTCCACTTTAACTTCTCACAAACTTCAAAATAGTCTCTACAAAAATCATTTTAAATAAATAAAAATTCTCCAAAACATTCCCTCAATACGTTTGTTTTCAAATGATATATTCACCAAAACAAATCAAACAACTACATGAAGATCAGTACCACAAATTTTTCCATTAAAAAATGAACGTTAGTACATTAATTAATTGCCTCTATTTTATTATTTTTGCATTTCACCATTCAATGCAAGTGAAAACGTATATTTATTCTGTCAAAAAAAACGTATACTTATATTTTGGGGAAAAAAAACGTATATTTATATAATTATTTATGTTATGTATTAATTGATTTAATTCAGAATTAATGTTTTTTTGTTTAAAAGTTACTTATGTGTATTTTATTGTTGAACAAATGAAATTTAATATGATTTAAATGGACTAAATAATAGAAAATTTATACATATTGATAACTATTTTTGTGTTTCTGAGGTAGAGTTTAACCTAACATAAACCAAATTTTAAGATCATTCGATTTTTAGATGTTTATCGCAAAAAAATAAATTGATATATGGAATCCTAATAAAAACTTTTTGAGTGTGATTCAATATGTGTTTGGAGAGTCTCTGTGTATATATATAGATTTCGGGGCATCCTCTTTTCCGTCCGACAAGATCTCGAATATTCGAGTCTCAATTTTATCGAGCACAGGATGAGATGAAAATATGGTTCTCAATTCTTATCAAGATGAGGATGAGGTAGGAGGATTACGGGATGATTGCCTATCCTATCCCTATCCCACCCCTTATTAATTAATTACCTGATTTTTTGAGGAAATTGTGTCAAATATCATTGTAAAATTTATGATGAGCTAATATATCCCTCTGTAATGAGTTTGAGCATCTCAGTCTCTCTCATATATATTTTAAGCATGTAGATCCCTATCCATTCAATTGTGAAGGCATTTGCATAAATACATAATGATTTAACTTCTTGATGTTTTTTAAATGATAAATTCTCATCGTTTCTTTATTTTTGGTACTCATTTTTTAATCAATTGTTCATGAAATTTAATTATACAATACACTAATAACAAAATTAAAAAAATACACAAATAATAAACTTCATCTTTTCATTTACTTTTACGGGTAGAATAGATTAAACATATATTATCCTTTAATATTTTTAGTGAAAAATAATTTTTTTATCAAACATCTATTTTCTGTTTTTGTTTTGGTTTCATTGTTTGTAGATTTCTTAAGGATTATGTTTTGACATAATTTCATTTATAATGATTTTTTTTCATTCTATTAACACCTTTTATATATGAATATAATATATATTTAAAGAAATTAATTATTCCTTAAAATCTTTCCTTGTTTTGAAAAATTCTTAGGAAAAATTGTTTTTTTGGTTCTGTATGTTTGTCACTTTGCGATTTCGGTCCTCTACATTTTCGGATTTCAGTTTTAGTCCGGTATCTTTATTTTTTTGGCAATTTTAGTCATTTTTCCGATGTGGCGATGATGTGGCACCAATGCAGTGCTGATGTGGAGCTGACATGTACAGTGTCACATCAGCATTTTCGAAGAAAAAAGACCGAAATTGTCAAAACATGCATGACTAAAATTGAAATATGAAAACATAAATGACCAAAATCGCAAAATAACAAAGATACATGACCAAAATTGCAGTTTTTCCAAATTTTTATTAAAGAGTTTTGTTTTTCTTGAACTAGTGATAAGATCTTTATGTACATATTGAAAAATAATGAGTTGAGATATTGTTCTTTGATCAGTTTTTGAACTAAAATTGGAGATATAATATCTTGTTTATCTATCTCTTGATTTAATATTATGTTTCTTTATCTTTGCACAGATCTTCTCGAATTTAAAAGGAAACAAGATCAAGGTGATAAGTGATAGGCTTTGTACGCTAAAATAAAGCAGAAGAGTTGGTGAAGAATAGAGAGAGAGCCGAACGCACATCGCAGAGATTTGAGAAGAGAGAACTTGAGCATAGGAATTAAGAGATCTCTAAAACACCTTTGGAGATGAAGAAATTTCTAAGCTGTTTGCTAACTTTGTTTTCTGTAGATGCCTTGAAGTTTGTGAGAGCTTCAGAACGACGACGACAAGATACAAGCCCTTTTAGACCGTAGATTACTGTATCGAACCGTAGATAATTGTTTGTACTATTAATTTAATAATTTGTTATGAAATTGTAATTTTCTTAATTATTAGCATTATTTATTATTCAATATATAATTGATAATAATAATAATAAATGAATATCAAAAAATTTAATTATAATTTAAATTATAAATCAGAGCACGTTTTTTCAAAGATATTCAGTTGGTGCGATGGTTTATTTTAAACCGTCGCAAAAGTTTTGCTAGGGTTTTTGAAATAGCCAAAGTTTTCGACGGTTATTAAAAAACCACATAATGTTTTTAAGATTTGAGTTAATACTTTATTTGAAAATTTAATGAAGTAGTTTTTATTTTATAAGAGCAATCAATCAAAAGTGGGATTTAGAAAGCAATCCAACGTCACGAGATGATTAACCACGTAGCTTCAGACTCTATTGTTGACGGTGCAAACAGTTACCAACTTCGATGGAAGAGTTAGGATACTCATAGACAAAATTCACCGACCGCCTTCTTGGGATTTTCTTTTTTGGATGAATACGCACGCTTGTAACAACCGTGTAGGAGCATCGCAAGTGCTACAGAAATATGGGATGAGGCAAATTCAGGAGTTGAGAGTAGGTCGAGTAATTTCTTGCAAACACATATGCACCTTACGATGGCTCGTACGGGAAGTCTTGAGAGAATATTGATAATGACCTCTGATGGTAGATTAAACAATATTAATGGCTTTCCACCCATTCTTGGATCAATAGGCATCACATGTTGGGCTTCTTCCATCGATTCTTTAATTAGAATGTTTAAGGCCATGCAGTTAGTACGCCTCCTGCAATCAAGATTCAATACAAACTTCCCTCGAGATTTATATATAATATACTAACAGTATATGCTTAAATTTAAATAACTAACATATGCATTCATAGAAACCATGAAAAATTGTTACATTGTGTCCTTGATTTTGTCATAAACTGGTCGAACTCCGACTGGAGAGAAATTTCATGCAAAGTTGTTTTTTTTTTTATATAGGATATAATTGGATCAGTAACATGGTGAATGGCATCCTAGTTGCAACAATGGTGCCAGCACATATAATTCTTACTGATAAAAACAGAGTGATCGCAAAACAACCAAGAAAATCAACAAAAACCTTCGAACCATCTTGAATATTGCATTCTAAGGGAACACAAATCAAAAGAAACAAAAACCAAGAAGGCCCTTTTTCTTTTTTCTTTTTTCAGAGGGGAGGGGATGGAAAAGGGGTTAAAAATCATACATAGTGAATTATTAACATTCAAAAGCATAAATAATTATAGGAGGTAGGCTACCCCTATTTCCGACACATAGATACTTACAAAGGCGAATCTGATATTCTGACGATGGTCGAGGAAGACGGAAGACGGCGGTTGTAGTGGTGAGTTTGAAGCGCAATGGCGGACGGGTGTTGAAGGCGGCGGGGGCGGCGAGAACCTAGTCTATACTTTTTTTGCACACTTTTAATTTTTTTTATGAATAGAGCTGTCACATGGTCAACCTATAGCCCGCGGATCGGCCCACCAAAAACCTATTTTTTGGCTGATCGAGGTTGAAAATTCTAAATCCAACCCAATTCAAGGTGGGTTGCGGTTAGGTTGGCTTACTATAAATAAAAATAAATAAAAATTATTATAATTAATTATAAATTTCATAAATAAATAAAAATTAATATAAACATATTAATAAATATTTTAATTATTGATTTCATATTTGTAAATTTTATATAAAATAATTAATACAAAAAAATTTACAATTTTCATTAAAAAATTCATATATCACAATAAAAATAAAAATAAAATAATAATTCTTTTGGCCCACCTATGCTCACCTTTAGTTGGGTTGAAAAAATTTTAACTCAACCCACTTAAATTGTGTGGTGGGGCGATCCAACTCAACGAGACTAACCCAAATTGACGACTCTATTTATGAATTAGATTTCTCGTGCAAAATTATTCGTATCTTTATATTTTTGGTTTTTTGTCAACACTAAATTTATATTTTTAATCATGTAATTTAAATTTTTTATTCAAGTTTATTCCATCTGGTAATATTAAATTCACGTTTTTAATCATGTAACTTGCATTTTTTTCACTTTAATATGTTAAAGATGAATTTGTACTTTAACTTGCATGTCTTTTGACCTTTGGCCCGGTTAACTATACATTTGTATTTTTAGTCTCATAAATTACAAAAAAAATAAAAAAATTGTTCATATTAACGATGAATTTACATTTTAGTTTTTATAAGTTGCATGATTTTATCATTTTTTAATCATTTTTTAACAAAGTCCATCATATTTTCTTGTAAATGATATTATAAAAAAAAATAACGACGTATTCAAGTTTTGTTCCAAAAGTCTATGTCAATGTCTTCATCCACTAGCGGTGTTCATTGACCGCTTTGATTATATTTTGGGTAATTTATTTCGATTTTAGGTTTTATATATATATAATCTAGTATCCAGACAGTTTTTCTTCAATTCTGTTTTCTATCAAAAGAGTTTGGTTAATTCAATTTTCTTTATTCGGTTTTGATAGTTATTTAACTATTAATAAAAAAATATGTTAAAATATAATATATTATGATTACATAATTTTTTAGTAAAAATTTTAAAACCTAAATGAATTAAGAGGGTGTTTGGTTGAGATTATAAACTCCAAAACAACTTATATTATAAGCTCTACATAACATCTTATAAGGTGTCTTGAAGCTTATAAGCTCTTCAAAGTTGTTTGTTAAAAAAAATTCAAACAACTTAAATGTTGTTAAAATAAATTGTTCGATACCTTATAAGTTGTTTTTAAAAAAGTAAAATCACCTCTAATTTTTTAGAAAATATCTTTTTTTAGTATTTTACTTTTTCGTGTTATCTTTTTATATTTTTTATTAAATACCCATCATGCCCCTACACATCATTTTCTATAATTTATCAATTTTTTTTAAATTATAATTTAAAATAGTTTATTTTTATTTTATGATAAAATTCTAAAACTATATATATATATATATATATATATATATATATATATATATATATATATTTAACTATTTACATTATAATTATAGTATGATATCATTTTTGATAATTTTAACAATAAAAAGATCTTATAATAATATCAAACAAATCAACATCTTTCAGTTGTTTAAAATAAATTTATCCAAACACTTTAATTCTTATTTTTAAAATAAGACCTGACAACTTATAAGCTCCTAAAATAGATTTTAAGCTCTATGAATTTATATTTTGCTTTTAATAAGTTTAGCAAAACACACTCTAAGTAAAAAATAATCAACTAAATATTATTTAAAATATTTTTAATTTCATCTTATAAAATACATAATATAAATAAAAACATATATAAAACTATTAATATAATGAAATTTTTTTTCGGTTCAATTTTGACATATATAATCCGAAATCGAACCATATAATTCTTGATTTTAAAATTTAATTTATATTTGAACTAAAAAATTCGATTTTCAGTTTAATAATTTGTTTTTTGATTTGGATATATGGTCTTTCTTCTTTTAACCAAAGTTTAAGCACTGATATCATTCATCTATGTCACATAGCAATTTTCGGCAGAAACTACTGATGAAAAACAAAAAATTACAGATTACATGTCTTAAAGTGAAAATTCACCTTTAATATGACTAAATTTTTTTTAAAAAATTAAGTAAGTTACATGACTAAAAATACAATTTCAATGTTAACATGACTAAAATGAAAAAAAAAAGTAAGTTACAAGATTAAAACTGGAAATTCAGTGTAAACAAAATTAAAAAAAAGTGCAAGTTGCAGTAATAAAAATGCAAATTTAGTGTTAGCATGACTAAAAATGAATAAAATGTAGTGGTCTTAACCCAGATCCACTACTACATCAAAGATAAAGGCTTGATTAAACATGCAATTAACATAATCAGAGATAAACTGTGGAAAACTTAAATAAATACTGGACCGGCAGAATACAGACGGTTAAATAAATCCAATTATACAACCCAATTGAATATTCAAAACTTAAAGGGTTAAACCTAACCATTACTGGCACCTACTGAGTTCCCAACTCCCGGTTGCTAGCTATCCACTGAACCCCGAACACTGGTAACCTGCAACTGTCTCGTTGAATGGGGTGTCCAAAACAATAAACTATGGGCGTGAGCACTAAAGCTCTGTACGAAAGCATGAATATACAAGTGCTATGAATGCAAATATAAAGGCAAATATGGGGTGCTGAAAACCTATCCAAAAACTGCTCAGTCAAAGGAGTCATGGTATGTAGCATCTGGGCCGTCGCATCAGAAGGTGTCTTCCATATCATAAAACCGTGGATATAACCGGATCCAAGTCTATGAAAATCCATCCACTAGAAATACGGGGCTGAATGACCCTTACTACAGGCTATGCAAATCAAGGCATAAAGCTCAACATTAACTATCCTAAGAGTGTAGTGTGGTGGTTGGGCCTACCCATAGAGGAAAGAGTTGGTTGCAGACAAGTCATTCAGCAATGAAACTCCCATGGCGTAGATTGACCGTTCACGAATTTGTATGGAAGAGCGAAATCGTTATTGTATAGATGAGGTGCCTATCTTGACGCGGTACTTCCGCAATGAGATCAGAAAAGCAAAGAAAGGGCTTTCCATCCTTGCTTAATCATCATATCATCATAGAAACAGATTTACTTTCTATCTTTTGGTAGCTGGTTTGACTGTTTGTGATCGAACAAAAAAATAACAACATATATCATAGTAAGTTAAAAGTAAAATTTACGTAATAAATTTATTCACAAATCTTATGTTCTTCTGTGTTGTGTACGATGTCTCGTGCCAGGTGAAAGGGTCAAACCATGAGATCCAAGAGAGTGCCCAATCATCATCATTTCACTCCCTTTTTTATCTCATTCTTTTTTTAATCGAAGATATTTTGCAGACTATGGATCTAATCAACTATGTCTTCTAGTATGTTCGTAAAGAACTCTTTTATCATGGCATTCTCCCTTCTATCTAGTTGTCAATGGAGTTATGGAACTCTCTCCCATAAAGTTTTACCCTAGCGTTGAACCAATCCGAAGGTTGATTGTTTTTTTTTCCATTTTATATTGGATTTAGTTGTCAATAATAATATAGTGTTTTCATATATAAACAGTCACTAAAACGCAACAAACATATCAATTTTATAGGTAAGTGAGATTTTCGTAAATAAAAGAACCCAAAAAATCACAAAATTAATGTCATTTTAAAAAATAAGATATAAATTTACTTGATATATTTGATATTTTGTATATATAAAAACATTCAATTAAATTCTGATATTTTCCAATCAAAAAAAATTTGTTTTGCAATGCAATTACCAGGAGGTAGGCTGCCTCCACCTCCAACGGATATTAACATCGAAGTTATTTAATTCATTTAGATTTTAAAAATGTTACTAAAAAATTATGTAAATTATAATATGTTATATTTTAAAAATATTTTCATTACTAGTTAAATAACTATCGAGACCGAATAAAGAAAATTGAAATAACAAAACTCTTTTTATAGAAAACAAAACAGAATCGAAGAAAAACAGTTTAAATATCGGATTATATATATCTAAAACCTAACCGAAAGAAATTACCCAAAATCAAACGACATAGAATTTTGGAAGACAACTTGCGTGTCGTTATTTTTTTATATTATCACTTGGTAGAAAATACGACAGACATGGGTAAAAAAAATGAAAAAAATCATGCAATTTATAGAATTAAAAAAATGTAAATTCATCATTAATACGACTAAAAATAAAAAAAGAATTTAATTATAAGACTAAAATTACAAATGTATCATTGATAAAACCAAAAGTGAAAAACGTGTAAGTTAAATAACTAAAAGTGTAAATTCATATTTAACATGACTAAAAATAAAAAAGAATATAAATTACATGATTACAATGTGAATTTACTTTTAACAAAACTATAAACATGACAAAAAAATATACAATTTACACGATTAAAAAATTAAATTTACTGTTCATAAGACCAAAAATAAAAAAATTAAACAAAATACAAGATAAAAAATATAATTTTCTATCTCATGATCTATATCAAAATCATATAAAGATTAAAAGTGTGCAATTACTCGCATCAACTTCAAGTATGGACTAGGTTTCCGCAGCAATTATCGACACCAGAGTGGCCGCCGCCGTCAACACCCGTCCGCCATTTCGCTTCAAACTCACCACCACAACCGCCGTCTTCCTCGCGGCGTTCTGATATTCGACCATCGTCAGATATCAGAATCGTCCAGCATCCATTTGTAAATTGTAAGTATCTATGGGTCGGAAATGGTGGTAGCCTACCTCCTATAATTATTTATGCTTTTGAATGTTAATTCACTATGTATGATTCTTAACCCCTTCCATCCCCTCCCCTCTAAAAAAAAAAGAAGAAAGAAAGAAAAAAATGCCGGCGAAAAATGAAAAAGGGCCTTCTTCGTTTTTGTTTATGTTGATTTGTGATCCCTTAGGATGCAATCACGATGGATTTCTTGAAGGTTTTGGTTGATTTTCTTGGTTGCTTTGCGATCAATATGTTTTTATCAGGAAGACTTATATGTGCTGCACCATTGTTGCAACTAGGATGGCATTCACCATGTTACTGATCCAATAATATCCCATAAAAAAAACAGCTTGAAATTTCTCTTCAGTCGGAGTTCGACCAGTTTATGGTAAAATCAAGAACACAATGTACCAATTTTTTCATGGTTTCTATGAATATATATTTTAGTTATTTAATTTTAAGCCTATACTGTTAGTATATTATGTAAATCATTCTCTATATATAAATATCGACTCTCGAGGGAACTTTTTAACGAATCTTAATTGCAGGAGGCGTACTGCGTGGCCTTAAACAAGCTAAAAGAATCGATGGAAGAACCCCAATGTCATTCCTATTGATAGATATACAAGTATTAGCTGGAAAATGAATCCAAGAATGGCTGGAAGGCCATTCTTGATTAATCTACCATCAGAGATCATTATCAATATTCTCTCAAGACTTTCCATACGAGCCATCATAAGCTGCAAATGTGCTTGCAAGCAATTACTCGACCTACTCTCAACTCCTGAGTTTGCCACATCCCACCTTTCTTTATCAACCCCTGGTCTACTTATCAATCAATCTGGCGCGAGCGGAAATTTAAGCCAAATATTTGAATTTGAAGATGCATTTGAGCTTGAACACCACAATCTTCACTACAATCCAGTATTGAAATTTGACCCCAATCTGTCTGGTTGCGTCTCAGATGCCAGTTCATGGATTTGGGGTTCAGTTAATGGTTTGCTTTGCCTGCAGGACTATAGAAGCAAATTGTATGATGCTCTATATATATGTAATCCGATCACCCGTGAGTATATTGCTCTTCCCTGGATTGATGAGATTGTCGAATATCCCAGCATTGGTGAGTATGGATTTGGGGTAAGCATGACTAGTGGCCAATACAAGGTGCTTAGGAATGTTCGTAGGCATTCATACGATTTCGAGGAAGGGCCATGCTCGAGCTTTAAAAAGTACGAGTGTTTGGTACACACCGTGGGAACAAGGTCATGGAGAAAAATTCCAGACGCGCCAGTTGGTTATTCAAGCATTTCCTTCAGCTTGTTCCTCAATGGAAATCTTCATGGGTTTTTACAAGATTTTCTCTACTCCACCAATTCGTCAATTTACTGTTTCGATCTTGAAGCTGAGTCTTTTAAGCCCTTTCCTCCACCTCCGCCGTCCCTAGATTCACCGGCTCTTGGAACCTTGGGAATTTTGGATGATTGCTTATGTTTTGTCGACAGTAGCTCGCAAGATGCAGATATCATTGTTATATGGGTGATGAAGGAATATGGGGTGGGGAAATCTTGGACTAAACAATTTGTCATCGAGGAAGCGCTAGGCTTTGCTGGTCTATATTGTGATTCAGTTTACGCCATGAAAGTTTTTAAAGACGGTGACATCTTGCTTAACCGGAACATCAACTCCCTGTTCTATTTCAGCAGCAAGACCAAAACTTGTCACAAACTTGAAGTGGTTATTCAGGACCAGAATGGTTGTATCGAGGCCATAACTCACAACTCGAGCTTTCTGTCACTCAAGAGTCTGGATGCTGAAAATGTAACATCGTTCTAGCGAGCACATGATTTCATGTCAACTGTCAAGTGCTTCCGGCACTATATAGTACAAGTGTGATGTTGCCTGATCCATTACATATGAATTTTGAGAAGTTTCTGCAAATTTTCATCGTCGCTAACCTTAGCTATATGAAATGAATGAGATATTTGTTCTGGTATTATTGAATGTGTTAAATCACTTTTCCATAAAACTTCACATGGTTGGTTGTTTCCTTGTGTTTTTCAAGATAAAAAATTGTCAGCATCTCGGTTAAGTTGAGATAAATTTGACTAGTTTTGTTCACCCAATCTAGTCAGCTAAACATAAACCAGAAAAATAAGTGAGTATGCTCAAAACCAAGACATATATTTTCTTTGTATGTGTATATTGAATGTAATGAAATATTTACAAACATCAACTCGATTTTGAATGAACTATACGGGCTTGGCCCCAATAGACGCATTCATCAATAAGCCCAATTATTAAAATGAAAGCAAGCCCGAACACAAGAAACTCCCGCCAATATCTGTTACCGGCTACACCCGGTCTACTCATCCTTCGCCGGTAACCAATATAAAACCAACCTAAAACGCAACGAAATACCCCAAAGAAAAGAAAAGCAAACTGTCTGAGCATTTTTCCCTTCGGTGCTATTTCCTAAAATACCGTACGGTTCTTCTCCTTCGAACCTTTCTACACTTCGAATTTTCGGTGTTCTTGCTCGTCTCACATCTCGCCATCTCCTCTTCCATGAAGTTTTCGTTCCCTGCGGTTCCGTCAAATTCGTATTTGAGCTGCTCGAGCCGTTATGACTAGCGTGGAATCTCCAGTTTTGGTACAATGAGTGCGGTGAACATCACGAACGTGGCGGTGCTGGACAATCCGGCGTCGTTTTTGACCCCCTTCAGCTTCGAGATCTCCTACGAATGTGTCACGGCTCTCAAAGACGGTAATAATACCACGATTAACTCTTCCTCGCGTTTCTTGTTGCCTCGGCGGCCTGATGATTTGCCCGTAATTTTGTTTTGTTTTGTTAGTATTTAGGGTTTAGTTTGATATTTTGGTATTGGGTTTCATTGCATTGGTTGTTTCTGGAGCTTTTGGATTAGAAATGAATTACCTTTCTTCTCGTAATTATGAATGTAACTGAAAATGGTGTAAACCTGTTTATAATTCTCAAAGCAATTGCATTATGAGGGTTTGCGCTGGTAAATATTGTGTTCTAGGGTTTGTTTAAACCATATGCTCCTAATAAATTTTAAAAATCAAATCACGGTTGTGAGGTGATGAATTTAGTTAGAGGTCTATCGTGCTTGAATTTTGGCTTGTAGACACAATGGTTCACATTGAGTGTAAGAAAGGGCGGACTGATGTTGGATTTGATCCTTGGGGCAGTGATATTTCTCTTCCAGCATGAGTTGGTCCTGCTGATGGAATACTAGCTCACCACCTTACGATGGAAACTGTTTTGTGGTGATATCAATTTATTTGAAGGGTACAAAATTGAGATTGCTGCCTTTTACACCTTGGGAAATGAATGAATTGCAAATAGATTCCAGCAGTACGAACTGCACTATTCTTGTGCACTTGGACTTTAGGCACGAAAGCGAGTTTTGTGAAACTGAAAAGTGATAACTATCCGTGATAAATCTTGGATAGAGTAAGAGAATTTGATTCTTGCTTTATGCTAGGCAATCGAACTTAAATATCACTTTGCTAGTCTTGTCACTGATGTAAGTAAACAGGATGGCGAACTTCGTAGTTTTTTATGTTGTGGAATTACATGATATGTTTAAATTTATGTCTAGGGTGTGGTCCCATGTGACTCACACCTATCCAGTTAATAATTATAAGTTATGATAAGAAAATTGGGTCATAACTGCTGTAATTGGCGGCTTGTAAACGACTGTAATTTTCTATTTGCTGCAGCCCATGCTCCCATGTAGCACGTGAATGACACGACACGTATGTCCAAATTGATATTAATACTAATATTGAGCTGCTTCTGCCACTCGCAAGCTATGTACTACACATGAACACACAATCATGGTGTGTGCATGGCATCTCTCTTAGGATGTGAATGGGACATTAATCCAAGCGCAACCTAAGAGAATTTGGTTCTTGTTTTACGCTAGGCAGTCGAACTTAAATATTATTTTGCTAATCTTATTACTTACTGAAGTAAACAAAATTGGCGAGCTTCCTTTTTTTTTATGTTGCGGAATCACCACTATTTAAATTCATGTCTAGGGTGTGGGACCTATGTGGCTCAAACCTGTCCTGTTAATATTTATGAGTTATGATTAGAAAATTGGGTCATAACTGCTGCTGTTGGCGGCTTGTGAACGACTTTAAATTTATATTACTGTTGGGCACTCCCCCATGTCGTACGTGAATGACACGTGTGCCCAAATTGGTGGTAATATTGAGCTGCTTGTCCCATTCGCGAACTATGTGAGTGGACATTATTGTCGGCTGCGGTTTGATTCTGGTTGTGCAGTCGAAACTTGCATGCATGCCCACATTATCTGAAGTTGTGGTGGTATCTATAGCAGTCTAGTTTCTGACTAAATTGTGATAAACATGTAGATTGATGAAGAAAAATCAGGGCACAGAAATCTGAACATTTGACAGGGATTTTGGAATTAATATGCAGATCATGTGTTGAACATGGAAAGATCTCATCACGTTTCTTTCTCAATGCGTTTTCATAGTCTATTGGTGGTGGGAAATTCACTTCATTAAATTTAATTACCTTTTCCATTGCCTTGTGTTCCTTTTCTTGTGTTCGATTATTAGTATAGGGAATCGTGTTTCATTTTTTCAGGACTATATTGGAGATGAAAATAATCTACTTTTACTTTTCCTGGATGATAATAATAATAATAATAATAATAATAGTTGCTCGTGGAGACTTAATTAACTTTCATGACAATGAATCCTTTTCCACAATCTAACGTGTGGTTTGTTGGTTAACCATATAAGGCTAAAATTTAGGAGATGGCATTGCAGTTGTGATTAATTACCCAAATCATAAAAAGAAGGGTTGCCCAAAGTTACAAGGGTGCCCCTTCTCTGTTCTCCTTTGTTTCAAGATAGGCGTTGAATTTTTGATTGATATGTATCTATGGATGGGCTTTGAGGTCTTGGTGTATTGTAATTGTTGTGTTACAACCTGTTATATTTGTTCAAACATCTTGAAATGAACTGATTAGATTAGTTTCATTAAGGCTAAAGCATAGCAGAACATTCCTCTAGATTGAAGAACTAAATACTAGCCCATGACAACTTTGATGGTTTAAGTGTTTTTAATTCATGTGGCAATCATTAGTGCCAAATGTTTTTTCATGATCAGGATCACTCACAAGAATTGAGGTACATGCATAGTAAAATAACAACTTCATCATTGCCTTTCTGATTTTGTTTTATTTATCCATATAAGATTCTTTTTTTCTCTTCAATTCGCATAAATATAGCTACAGTCATGGTTCTACAGTACGATCCTAATAATCAAAATATCCAACAGATTTGGAATGGAAACTCATTTATGTCGGATCTGCTGAGGATGAAACTTATGACCAACTTTTAGAGAGTGTTCTTGTCGGCCCAGTCAATGTAGGAAACTATCGTTTTGTTTTGCAGGTAAAACCAAGGACTATCTAACAATAATTTCAAACATCCTCTACTATGTTGTAGCTCACCGGGATCTTGCTCTTTTTCCTATACCAGGCAGATCCCCCAGACCCTTCCAAGATCCGTGAAGAAGACATAATAGGCGTGACAGTGCTTCTCTTGACCTGTTCTTATATGGGTCAAGAATTTGTTCGGGTGGGCTATTACGTCAATAACGATTATGATGATGAGCAGCTGCGAGAAGAGCCTCCCCAAAAAATCATGATCGACAGAGTCCAAAGAAATATACTCACTGACAAACCTAGAGTTACCAAATTTCCCATAAATTTTCACCCTGAAAACGGTGAAACTGGAGAGCAAGCTCCTGCGCCTGATTCTACTGCTGCTGAAGCAAGTGAATTTGAAGAACGGAAGCCTCCTTCACCTGATCATGTCGCAGAAGAGCAAGTACCTGATGCGTAAGGAAATTATTCATCTGCAGTTTGTGCTCCTATATTTGTTGTGTGCGGAGCTGACATATTATTAGTTTTGTACATTGTGAACTAGTTTCTTTCATGTGTGAACCTAGGATCTTTAATGAAACAACGCCTGCTATATAATCTTGATTTTTTGTTGTATATTCTTCTTTATGACTTATGAGTGGCCGCCTAGTTTTATGACTTTCTAGTGCTAGGGATGTGATTTTTAAAAAAATATTTGAAAATTTTAAAACGATGGGCTTTCTAATCATTCTTAAAAGACGGTGTGATGATATACCCACGGCCACCGGGTCACGGGTATCGATCGACTCTCATTGTCCTACAAATGAGGGTCATTCTAACCATTACTATTTTTTTAAATCATAAAAATGATAATTTAGTTTGTTAGTGGGACAATAGTAGTATTATCATTCATTACACGTATCTAATGACATTATTAGATTGTTTCTCATATTCAATGTCTTTTTAAATGCACATGATCGTCAAATCATTCATTTTTTCTTGAACGTGCATGGTTAATGAAATAAGATTTCGATAATCTTTACTTGGAAAAGCTCATTTACAACTGATGCTACGGTTACGTGAATAACCAATAAAATTTGATCAACAACCATGACTATAGAAAAAAACATCTATTTTCAATGCAAATTTTAAAATTTTAATGATCATCCAAATTGTCATATGCTTTTAAAGGTAATATATCTTGGACATCTGTAATTCTAAAAACATATCATAAACATCAATATCAGCACATCATCTTTTTTTTAAGATCTGATTCAAGATTAACAAATAACAAATCATTAATTTTCTCAAATAATCTTTGATACAAAACTCTTTCCTTTATAGTAATTATAATAATAAAAATTTAAAAGTTAATTGGTGTCCCACGGCCCCCACCCGACAGGGGGTGCTTGTCTTGGGCAAGGCCGCCCCAAACTATAAATCAGAAGTTAGCTTTCTGCGAAGTGACTAGTGAGATGTGGGGAGTGAGGGGTTATAACGAGAAATTTAAGATAATTTATCGTGACATCAAAATAGTTTTATAGGTTATTTCGACTTAATAATATAGTTAGGTCACGTTATGAGATTATTGAATTATTAGTAAATGAATGATAAAAAAAATAATAGATAAGAATGTCTTGTTTACAGTTGTAAAATTTGTTATGTTTGGTTTGATATTTATGAACAGATCTAAGTAAGAAGGGTTAGATATTGTTCTCAAAATATCTCTAAAATTATTGGACATGTTTTTTTACTATTATTTATTATTATTTTTATGTCGGGTAGGGCCAGATATTTTGGGAATAAAATAAGAGGATTTAATGGGTGTTTGGATCAATTTATAAGTTGTTTTAGAACTTAAAATTTTGTAATTTTATTTGATATTTTTTTTAAAAGACAGCTAAAACGGCTTATATAAGATTTTTTTTTAAAGATCTTATTTGTATTTTTTTTAAAGATCAAACGGTCCTCATTGATTTTATAATATCAAAGACATACTCTCATACAACATATATATATATATATATATATATTCTATGTCTCGTTAAGACGCTCCCACAGATTTATATTCGTGAGACGGGTCGACTCGACCCATATTGCAATAAAAAATAATTTTTTAGCACAAAAATTTAATATTTTTAATGGATCAGATCAAATAAGAAATTCATCTTATAAATTGACCGGTAAAACTGTCTCAAATGAGTTTCATGATATATAAATTAGTTAATATCTAATGGCTATTATTATTAAAATAATATTCATTATTTTTAATATAAAAATTAATATAATTATATCACTAGTAATAGTATTTCCATTTTAAGGGGAAACCCTTTTCTAAAACAACATACATACAAGTGCTATTTTTTAATAGTAGGTGTCCTAATTTGTGAGGTTCAATAAGAAGATTATTATTATTTTATACATATAAACCAAAGAAGATTATTTTATTTTTACAGTAAAACTCGTATTTTATTATGAGCGAACATCAATCAATACAAGATTTACCAACCAAACCGGTAAAATCTCATGATCCCAAACAAAAGGGAAGTGAGAATAAAAAGCAAAACAAGCAAGTTCATGTGCAATCGTATTAACTGATCTACTAACATGCCTAAAAATAATATTAGGATGACTATCAAGAAATAGCCGAATCTCCAAGGCAATTGCACCACAATAACTGAAATCCTCCGCTGATTTGACGACTGCTTGGCAGGGAGTCAATTGAGATTTGTTGTATCTCCATTCTCCACTCCTCGTTCCTGCACAGTATATAATCCTTCCCTTATCGCCACTAACTCTCCAAAGAAGATTATTTTACCCCATATGTAAGAACATATATTGTACCATAGCGTATTGTCCTCGGCCTCGTGTAGCAGAATTATCCCTATTTTATAGCACCCACACGCTTTTTTATTTTTTATTTTTTAAAAAAAATTATATATTTAGTTTTTTTAAAAATGAATATATAAAAAAAAACTTCAATATAAATAATTAAATATATTATTTTTATATCTTAATATATGAAAAATTATAGTATATACTTTACCAGATGACTTCGTCTGTATTGCCTGCTGCAAAATAAAGTCCATCTCCACGTTCCCGGCCCACCCTTCTTCATTAATTTCTCTATCTAATATATATATCAAAGCTTATCGGCACCGCCTGCAATGGAGGAAGCGTCGCCGCTGCTGCAAAACGGCGGCGTGGTGGTTCAGAAATCCAAGTGGGAACTATTCGCGGAAGAGACAAAGAAGGTGGGCTACATAGCGGCGCCAATGGTGGTTGTGACGGTGTCGCAGCACCTCTCGCGAGTTGCGTCGATGATGATGGTGGGCCATCTCGGCGAGCTGCCTCTCTCCGGCGCCGCCGTCGCCACATCTTTTACCAACGTCTCCGGCCTCAGCCTTCTTGTAATTAAACTGCTCTCTTTCTTGTTCCATTAATTATTGCATCTCCGCTAATCTCCATACATTTTCTTAGCTCCAATATTGCATTGAATACTTGAAAGTTCGCATTAGGAATTGCTTCGTCCACGTCGTCTCAAAAAACGAGTGATTATGAATTTTTGTATTTTTTTTCTGAAGTTACAATCACTGACTAAAATTATTAGAAAAACTAGTAAATGTAAATGTATAATCATCAAAAGGAAGAATAAGCAAAAATTAATTTCGGTCACTTGAATTGTTAAAATTTTGAGTCGTCTAGTTTCTTGATTTATTTACTTAGATTTTAATTTAGTTCTTTTTTCGAGATGGTGCCTAACTCTAGGACTTTGGAGATGTTTACTTATACAATTTCATATCAGCATTTTAGAGAATTATATATCTCTAGAAAGAACCATTTACACAGCAATTTTGCTAATTTTTCTATTCAAAAACTTACCTTACATATAGAGACTAAGTTTTGTTTTTTTTTTTTTTTTTTGAAGAAAACTAAGTTTTGTTTAAGAGTTCTAAAATTGTCGTTTTTGGGGAAAAACTTAAATAATAAATATAAGTGCACGCCCTTAAAGTTTTGATTAAATGCACTATATTCTTTAAGCTTTTCACCAAAAAACGACAAATTTTAAAACAATAGAACATGACTCGAATGATCTGGGGTCTTAAGTGCTTAATAAAGCTTAACAGCTTCTTTAAAATAAATAAATAAATAAAGCTTAACATAAAATTAGTGAACAAAGCACATGTAGCACGTGGTGTAATAAATTAATTTTTACAAATAAGATAATAATGATACAGATTTAATAATAACAATAAAATTAAAATATATATCGATTGATATAGTGGGCCTAACTTGATTTTTTTTTTTTCTAATTATTTAAATACACCTTTGGTGTATGAAATTAGTTTTAGAAGTAACTGTACTTTGGGTTCTGATAACCTTTCTAATATGTGTAACCCAACGTATAACCCTAGTGTAGATGTAATATTACCCTATTTTTTCATAGATCAGAATAAATTTCTTTACTATATAACATGATTGTTTCAAGGTACAAAATGATTGATTGTTTGAAATCTTGAACTTCCATTCAAACAGTTTGGGATGGCTAGTGCATTGGAGACTTTGTGTGGCCAAGCTTTTGGAGCAGAGCAATACCAAAAGCTTGGAACCTATACTTATGCTGCAATCATATCTCTTCTTATCATATGTATACCAATTTCCATTTTATGGATTTTCATGGACAAATTGCTAATATTTATGGGACAAGATCCTTCAATCTCCGTCGAAGCTGGCAGATACGCGGTTTGGCTGATTCCGACGTTGTTTCCTTACGCGATTCTTCAGTCCCTTATTCGGTACTTGCAGACTCAGAGCTTAATCCTCCCAATGGTTTTAAGCTCGGTCGCAGCCCTGTTTTTCCACGTACCGGTTTGTTGGGTTTTAGTGTTCAAGGCCAACTTAGGCATTGCTGGAGCAGCGTTGGCTATCGGTTTGTCGTATTGGCTTAACGTGGCTTTGCTTGTTTTATATGTAAGATACTCATCAACCTGCGAGAGAACGCGTGCTGCTCGGTCAGGGGATGTTTTACCGAGTATGAGGGAGTTTTTCTGCTTCGCGGTGCCGTCTGCTGTCATGGTCTGGTATATTGGTTTCTCAGTACTTGTCCATCAGTTCTTCATGAGTCCGGAACTCCGGTTTTCTTAGCTGATTCTTGAGTTTGTTGCAGCCTTGAGTGGTGGTCTTTCGAGATAGTCGTGTTGCTCTCCGGGCTTCTTCCTAATCCTCAGCTTGAAACTTCTGTTCTTTCAATATGGTACATTTGCATTTAAGTGTTGATCTACTGATGATAGGAATGAAATCGGCTTTATGGTTCTTGATGTGAAATATTATTCATGTGTGATCTCATTGAAACAGCTTGTTGGTTGCTTCTTTGCATTACTTCATTCCATATTCGATCGGTGCTGCTGCAAGGTCCGTGCTTGAGTTCCTATTTTTCATCGCATTCCATTTCCATTTTCCGCCCCATCGATCTTCTGTTGCGTTTTTCATCACGTCTCCTGTTATACAAGTTTCTTGATCTTGTTTGTAGCACAAGAGTTTCGAATGAACTGGGATCAGGATGTCCGGACAGGGCTCGAGCATCTACCTGGTCAGCAATGGTTCTTTCCCTATCCGAGGCCGTCGTTGCTTGCACGATTCTCCTCAGCTTCCGCCATGTCTTCGGGTATGCTTTCAGCAACGAAAAGGAAGTGGTGGATTATCTGAGAGAAATCACTCCTTTTGTGTGTCTCTTGTTACTCATGGACTGCATACAATCAGTACTTTCGGGTAAAATTCATTTGGTCTCTTTATATATATAGTGGTAGCTAGTAGTTAAAATATAACGTCGTTTTTCGTGTTCTAGGGGTGGCGCGAGGAAGCGGGTGGCAGCATCTTGGGGCGTATGTGAATCTGGGGGCATATTATCTGGCCGGACTTCCCACAGCAGCAGTTCTTGGTTTCGCTCTCCGGTTGCGGGGAAAGGGTCTCTGGTTCGGCCTGAATGTTGGGTCGATACTTCAGTCCATTCTGTTATCTCTTCTAACATGTTCAACTAACTGGAAACGACAGGTTTCTGCTGAATCAATGTTCTTCAAATCTGATATCCCATGTTATAAAATTGTTGAAGAAATTTAATTAAATGGGGACATTTAATTCGCAGGCTTTATTGGCGAGAGAAAGGATATTTGAAGGGACAATGACTGAAGATGGAAGAAAATGAAATGCTAGCTAGGTACGAGTTTTGATTACTATATATATGTATCTTATTGCAGTTGTGTTTCTAGTTAAATTTTGTCTAATAATAAACTAAATGGGTAAAATATATGTGTTATTAACCATTTTCGGAGTGTAAATGCGGAGAATTGGACTCCCTCGGTACTCGATTAGTGTTTGAAAATACTTAAAAAATAATAATAACGAGTTTTTGTTTTTGTTTTTTTACAAAGTTTTGAAAATTTTGCAAAAAACATTTTCACGCTGCCTCAAATCTGCTTACATCTTCCATTCCAAAAAAAAAAATAAAATATTTTCTTACAGCTTATATTATATATTTATATTTACTAGATTTTGGCATGCCGCATGCATGAAGTGATTTATTTCAATAATTGTGTAGCATTAATTATCCCGTTTGCCAAGTTTTGGTATTTTGGTCATGCAAGCCAATATCCGCAGGGGGTTGGGGTTTGTGATTTGTATAATTTAAATGTGTAATCTTCTTTTTAATTTCACATCTATTGTTAAAAATGACATATATTTGACTAAAAACACACATTGTTCCGATTTTAATATGCAATATAAACTGAATTCGTGCATTTATTATTATAAAAAAACATTAAAATTAAAATTAAAATGTTATAAAATTGTTGAAGAAATTTAAATGGTGACATTAATTTTATTTGCAGGCATTATTGGCGAGAGAAAGGATATTTGAAGGGACAATGACTGAAAATGGAAGAAAATGAAATGCTAGCTAGGTTGATTACTATATATATGTATCTTATTGCAGTTGTTTTTTCTATCATATTTATAAATTTGTCGCAACGTGACAAAATTTTCCGAGTATTAAAGTTTTACTTGTTGACGTAGAAATTTTATTTATTTATTTATTTTTTTAAAGGTGAATCAAAATTTTGTAATGTAAGAAAAGTAATTATAATGACAATTTTGTCTAATATACAATAAACTAAATAGGTAAAATATATATGTCTTATTAACCATTTTCGGAGTGTGAATGTGGAGGATTGGATTCCCTCGATACTCAATTAGTGT
Organism: Henckelia pumila; assembly: GCF_033568475.1. Lineage (NCBI taxonomy): Eukaryota > Viridiplantae > Streptophyta > Magnoliopsida > Lamiales > Gesneriaceae > Henckelia > Henckelia pumila. The sequence continues at coordinate 5,862,202 of NC_133121.1, read as the reverse complement.
TTACAAACACATAAAAAAGTAATAATGATTTTTTTTTTTTACGAAGTTTTGAAAATTTTGGAAAGAAAAAGTTATAATCACATTTTTTAAACATTTTCACCTCAAATCTGCTTACATCTTATATTATATTTACTAGATTTTGGCATATATGCATAATTCATGCAGTGCCTTATTTCAATCATTGTGCTACATTAATTATCCCGCATGCCAAAATTTTGGTATTTTAATCATGTAATATCCGTAGGTCATGCAAAATTTTGGTATTTAAATGTGTACTCTTCTTTTTAATGTTCACATGATCTATTGTTAAAAATGACATTTGACTAAAAAACACATTATTCCGTTTTTAATATATGTCATATAAACTGAATTCGTGCATTTATTATTATAAAAAAAATTAAATTAAAATTAAAATTTTGATTTATCCATATTTAGTAATCTTTTGTAGATAAAAACCAAATTTTTTTATTCAGAAAATATATATAAGCCAACATTAATTTTTGCACTTCAATATCTATATATGTAGGGTCATTTTTTTTTCTCATCATATATCATATCAGAAATACAAGACTAGTACACATTAACTGATTAACATATGTACATTTCCAATTTGTTTTTCAGATCATAATACATGTAAGACTCAATTTGTATGGTTTTTATATAGAGAGGATACAATCGTAAATATTCCATAAAAAATGCAATTTCACCAAAATGTAATTTCTCAAAATATATTTCTAGAATTTGGCCCAAACTTAAAGGTTTATCATACAGAGGCGCTTATTCTAAAACTTCCAACTTTTGCTTGTGGTCGGTCGGCCCCCAACATTCATATGACTTTTCCATTATCTGATCACTTTAATGTAGCAGAGAATTGTAACTACGCATTAGCACAGGAAAAATTACAATTTTGCTCTTGTAATTTATTCATTTCTTATTTTAGTTTTAAAAACTTTTGATTTGCAATTTTCGGAGTAGTATATATATCGGTCCTTATAGCTACTTTTAATCAAATTTCATCACAGAGATAATGCGAGAAAATGATGTCGTGACATCTGAACTTGTTGACACGATGTACATCAATATTTCTATGAAAAAGGGTGAAAATAAAAACAAGGACCGATTTATTGGACTAAAATTGCAAATTGAAAGCTTTTATAATTAAGGGTTAAAAATGTAAAAGATCGAACGAGTTAAATATAGGGATAATTGCAAATATTACTCCAGTGAAATCTCGAGATTGCTAAAAGTACCTTTTATGAAAAAAAAATGATCTCTTAGCTCCCTGTGTTTTTTTATCTTGAACACATAACACACAACCCCTTATCCATAGATCACCCAATGGAAACATGGGATTGTTGAAAACTCCCTATGATTATTAACCCCTTGTGTTTTCAATTTTTAGCACTCATACTTCTGAAAAATTGAAAACACAAGGGGTTAATAATCATAGGGAGTTTTCAACAATCTCATGTTTTCATTGGGTGATCTATGCAATTATTTATATCCCTTAAATATATATGACCAACATATATTATAAATTTTCCCATGCATTAACAAGATACCGGAGAAACTCCAGGAAGAGGGGCTTAGAGTGTGATGACAGAAGACTAGAGAGCACAAAGGAGTGAGGTGCCAACTTGGTGCACTTTCATCATCATCTGTGCTCTCTATCTTCTGTCAACAATCCACTTTATACCTCCCTTAAAATGCAAACACACACACACACACACACGAAATACTTACCATAATATTCCCCTTGAAATATAGCAAGAAATCAATATATCATGTACATATTATTTTGGGGCTAATTATAACTTGTTTTGTACTTGGCTAAAATAATGTAGTAGTGGATGGATATATCATGGATCAGTGTGTGTACATGTTGTTTGAAACTCAAGATTTGTAACACATTTTTTCATAAATATCTTTCAAGTGACTCTAAGTCAACGAAAAACTTGATTACAATAGGATAAAGGGAAAGAAGGTGCACGATGACAGAAGCATAGAGAGCACAAAGAGTGAGATACAATTCTATATGTATTCTCCTCATCTGTGCTCTCTATCTTCTGTCAACTCATCACCGTTTCCTCTTCACCCTATCATCTCATGTAATGTACTCAATCACGTCGTGTAAAAATAACTCGTTTAAAAATGCATGTGTCATGCCTGCATGCATGTGCGTGTAAGAGATGTATACGAAGTTGTTTGAATGTTACACTCTTCCCTTTGAGACTCGACCAAGCTGGACGAGTACCACCGCCTCTTTCCGAGCATATAAAGAAAATACATATATACGGTTCTTTGTGAAAGAAGAAGAAGAAGAGGGAACTAAAAGGATTGGATTTGAGAGCTAGTTTTGTATGATTTGAAGGCAACCTTAGCACATCTATATATAGTGCAAGAAGTACATTTATGCTTACTATAATATAATGTCCAAGATTACTGGAAATTAATAAAAGCAGCATTAAGGGGGTTTTAAGCATTAGAATATCCATTAAGCTTGCTTAGTTTACATCTCTGATTAACAAAATTTGGATGAATAAAATAATGTTATTTGGTGTTTGCATGCAAGAAAATTCTAAAATTCCATGCAGTAGGATTGGGAATAAGAACCTTGGAAACTAATAGTTGGTGCGGGAAAGAATAAATTTCTTTGTGTAGCTGTCAGCTAGTAATTGAGCACAATTGACGTAATGGGGAGCCCACATATTCCAGCACCCAATAATTGTAATTTTATATTAATATTTATCTTATCATCTATGCATCTATCTACATATGCACCTCCCTTTTCCCTATATTAAAATTAATAATGAAATTTGGAGTGTGTTTTCTATGTTATTTTGATTTTTTTATGTTATAAAAATTCACTCTTAATCATCATGTGTCTTCCATAATAATAATTTGAGAAATTTTTGCTTTCCTTCAAATTAACTGCGAAAATCTCAAAATATTTTAAAATGATTTATATTCTTAATGAGATTCTACCATATTTTGCAGCTATAAATATATGAGTTTCGTCACGCTATACAATGCAAACATAAACAAAGCTCGTTCGTGTTAATTACATGCAGTTTAATTTCAAGAACATGTAAACCATTTCTATTGCTCATGAAAGTAACTACAATTTTCTTATGTAATTTTTTAAAGGAAAAAAGCTACTTTTTTAGGGTTTATTTTCAAATCATTCTGCAAGTTTTAATTTACTCATAATTTTAGAAAGAGTTGGATTCTTTGCGGTTAATAAAAGTCTAGATTGGGAAACAAGATACATGCATAGATAGATATATATGCGATTTTGACAAGTTTCAAGTACCCAGATGTACTTTAAACTAGTGATCGGTACATTATGATGAGAATTCTTGAAATATTTGAGTGAAATTATAAACCCACTAATCACAAATTTAAGTACAAAATAATATCGACTTTCTTCTTTTGGAAAGACATTAAAATGACATTGTTAGTGGGGAAAGGTTGGTTATCTTTAAAATTATAAAATTTTTTTCTTTTGTCATTTTTTTTTTCGTTCATCTTACTAGATATAAAATAAAATAGATCAGGGAGAAGAAGTGCGTGGTCCTGAAGCATGGGAAGAAAAAGTTTCCAAATCACAAATACACTATATACCTTATCATCTACCACAATTGGGCTTGTGGGGATTCAATCCTCCTGCTCCACTTGTCATCCCCCCAAGCTTCATATTTATATAAATATATATATATATATAATATAATATAATATAATATAATATAATATAATTTTAGTCGTGTAAGTTAGTTTATTGAATTTTATTCATGACACTTGTTAAAATTTATTTTTTTTATTTTGGATTTTTTTGTTTCGGTTTTTTTCTCGAAATCAATAAATCAAACGAATATTGTTTATTTAAAATTGATTCTCTAATATATATATATATATATATATATATATATATATATATATATATCTGTGTGTGTGTGTGGCTCGTGTGACAAAAAAGAAAGTCTATATTACACATTAAAATCCAATTAAACAAAAATAAAGAGAAACAACAAAACTTTTTTCCTCTCACGTTGAAGTATTTAGGTCATCACCTATTTAAATTGTTGGTTGACCGTGGTTTGAAGATAATAAAATTCGAGTTGTGAACATCTCTATTTGATGTGTCAAATCGATCTCATTAATTAATTATTCTACTATTAAAATTAAAAAAGAATAGAGTTATAATATACACATATATATACATAATTTTGATACGGTGAATATCCATGGTGCATATATGCATGAACATCCAATTTGTAGTAAAAATAATAGAGTTTTATAAAACAATATAAAATAGAGTAGCTAGACAAGGGGAATCTTAACTAGCATCTTGGAGTTTTAAAAAAAAAAAACTAGCATCTTGGCAAGTAGTGACTTCACAAAGGTGTGGGGGAATAGCTAAATTCGGATGCAAAGACTTTGAAAAAGCATACATTTTGGCACATGATCGGTCGTGAATCGTGATAGCTCAAGACTTTCCTAAAAGGGACATGCACATTAGTTTGTTTTAGCTTTGATATTTTCTCCCTTCTTTTCCACTTTTGAATAATGTTAAATCCTACTTCATCACCTTACTAATTCAAGTTTTTTTTTAATTATAAATGATTTTTTTTAATTTTCAAAAGATAATGTTACAATTGAGTCTCGAACTCGAAACCTAATTTAAAACTTGAGACTATGATTTCAGATAAACTACAAGTTATCGGCATAAACGATGTTTTAATGTTTTGTTTTTATATCTAAAAGTATGATATCTGAGCATATATTAATTCCTTGTGTTATCTTAAGCGTTGCATTTGAATCGACAAAATCATTGATTTTAAAATATCTTAAATTTGTAAACTTTATGATTTGAATTCGGTAGCTAGTTAGGGTAATTATTGTGAATTTGATCAAGATAAATAAATTTTGTTCATAAAAATTTGATTTAACTTCAGCTTGCTAAACTAAAAAAGGAACATTCACATTAGTTTGTTTAACTTTGATATTTTCTCCCTTCTTTTCCACTTTTGAATAATGTTAAATCCTACTTCATCACCTTACTAATTTAAGTTTTTTTAATTATAAATGATTTTTTTTAAAATTTTCAAAAGATAATGTTACAGTTGAGTCTCAAACTCGAAACCTCATCCAAAATTTGAGACTATGATGTCAGAAAAACTACAAGTTATCGGCATAAATGATGTTTTAATGTTTTGTTTTTGTATCTAAAAATATGATATCTGAGCATATATTGATTCATTGTGTTATCTTAAGCGTTGCATTTGAATCGACGAAACAATTGATTTTAAAATATCTTAAATTTGTAAACTTTATGATTTGAATTCGGTAGCTAGTTAGGGTAATTATTGTGAATTTGATCAAGATAAATAAATTTTGTTCATTAAAATTTGATTTTATAACTTCAGCTTGCTAAAACTAAAAAAGGGACATTCACATTAGTTTGTTTTAGCTTTGATATTTTCTCCCTTCTTTTCCACTTTTGAATAATGTTAAATCCTACCCCATCACCTTACTAATTCAAGTTTTTTTTTTTAATTATAAATGATTTTTTTTAAATTTCAAAAGATAATGTTACAGTTGAGTCTCGAACTCGAAACCTCATCCAAAACTTGAGACTGTGATGTCATATAAACTACAAGTTATCGGCAAAAACGATGTTTTAATGTTTTGTTTTTGTATCTAAAAATATGATATCTGAGTAAGCGTTGCATTTGAATCGACGAAACCATTGATTTTAAAATATCTTAAATTTGTAAACTTTATGATTTGAATTTGGTAGCTAGTTAGGGTAATTATTGTGAATTTGATCAAGATAAATAAATTTTGTTCATAAAAATTTGATTTAACTTCAGCTTTGCTAAACTAAAAAATTCAGTTCAAACGAGTGAAAAATATTCCTCACGGTAAATTGAAAAAATTATTTTTTATATTTTTTGATATATTCAAGACACATAATTTAGGGTACTCTGAGAAAATATATAACATTTAATAATGTTTAAGAAAGTTATTTGTATGAAAAAGTTAATGGTTGCTTTTCTTTCGTTCATACAAATATTTGATCTTAAATATTGGTGCTATTATTTGAACATCGGTTTATGCTGATTACATAAACTCTACTTTCTGAGATCAATGACAAGCCAATGCATTATTTAAAGACTGACTAAATTTTTCGAAAAGTCAATGTAATGTAATATAAAATAAATAAAAAATGATAGTTAATATAGTATTTGATTTGATTGATAGATTATAGTTTATTTGATTTGGTTGATTAATTTTTATATAAAAATAATAAATTATCATTTTGTCCTTTTAAGAATAAACAAAATATTAATAATATTATTTATAAGGATAATATAGTAATTTAAATTAAATGATTTGATTGATGTAAGATAAATGATTAATTATTTGTTTGATGTAAAATAAATAATTAATAGATGAATAAATAATATGACGAGAAGAACGCGAGATTGAATAGAATAAGTTATACATGTACTAATGTACCAAACGATACCAAAAAGTAATGATTTAAGTGATATTTTATAGCATAATATTCCTCAATGTAAAATTTAAATGGTCATAGTGTTGCTCAATAAGCTCTAAATTAATTATGTCAATTTTTTAATAATAAATAAAGTAACACTCTTGTGAGACGGTTTCACAAATGAGACGGGTCAATCCTATCCATATTTATAATAATAAGTAATACTTTTGACATAAAATATAATACTTTTTAATGGATAACCCATATAAGAGACCCGTCTCAAGAAAATGATCCTTGAGACCGTCTCATATGAGTTTTTGCCTAATAAATAAATTTTTAAGCACCGTAGTCTTCCTGTATTGACGATTTTACCCTTATTCAAATTAGTTCTGCTTTTATCCGGTTGCATATATGCCTTAGATTTTGGCTAATTTTGGTCTAAAAAGTTATAGCTTTCCTATTTGACATAAATTCCATTCCAATGGGAACACATAGCATTTTTTACTTACTTTTGGACTGCATAAAAAAATATTCATTGGCATGGATTAATTTAAATCCATGAGTTTTCACGTCCCACCCAATCCCATCTTGTCTTATCTAAATCAAGAATAAATTTAAAGCATTCTTCTTCTAGATATGAACAATATTGATCAACCAAAATTTTGACAAGATTTTTTAGTTAGTTTGAATAGTATTTGATGCGGATTACATATTTCATAGAATCTAGTGAAAGATTTTTATCTTGTATTGGATGTTGATATGCGTTTGTATGATGCGGTGCAAATGATTAAACTTTATATCTTTATTTATTCAGAGTCAGTTTAGACTTTAGATACGATGCTACAATTTTTTTAAAATGTTTAAATAAGTTTAGTTTTTAAAGTTTTTTTATTTAAAAAAAAACAGAAGCTAATGTTTAGATAAATGTTAAAAAATATTTTTTATTTTTAAATAAAACTAGTATCAAAAGCCCAAAATCCAAGAATTCTGACTTATAAAATTTAATTGCTTTTTTAAAACAAACTTTGTAAATAAAAAATGCACATTTCGAAAAAAATCACTTTTTAAAAAAATAAGTATTTTTAGTATGTTGGTCTCTCCAAGCAAACAGTCTCTCAATCCAATATTTGAATTCGCTTTCTACAACAAGTGAAGTTAAAAATAAACAGTTTTAAAAAATAAAAATTCTATTTTTTTTTAGAAAAGAAGAAAAACTATTTATCATAATATAATTTATTTTTTAAACAATATTTTTTCTTATTTTCTAAAAAAACAATATTTTTTAAAACCGTTTATTATTACAATTAAGTCTTGGAACACTTAATTTCGATGCTAATGACTTTTAAGTTTTTTCACATTAGCTATCATAGTCATCACCATCATCGTAGATTAGAAACTGAATCTCATTATAATAATAATTAAATAATAATAACGAAAATCTTCAAATAGGTCTGACCCATCTTTTTTAAAAAAAATTGACAAATTGTTATTTTGTGAAAATGGTTGACCCCGAAGGATACCCCATTCCACATGAGTCAGAGGTTCATTGGCTCATGCGAAGGTTAAATCTCTTTCCACGTCACCTCAGGCTTTACCAACTCGCCTATACCCCTATGGGCACAAATTGTTATTTTCATCTTTACATTTCCTTGTAGTTTTGATTATAATGTATCTGATCATCACATTCTGAGTTTCAATCATATATCTCTCAATTTTTTGATCATTTTTCTCAACTTCACAAATGAAAGTTGCATCGACGTCAATTCAACGTCACATAAGCATGTGTCAAAAAATATCAAAATTGCAAAAAAAATAAAATTAGTAGACAAAAACTAAAATATGAGAGTATAGAATATCAAATTAGCAAAAAGATATATACACATCAAACTTGCAATTTTTTATTTATTCTTCAATATAAAAGATAACAACCAATAAAGTTGCTTATTTTTTCAAAATAAGTTAATTAGAAACAGCGAAAACTTGCTCAGGACGACAAATACCACCGATCTTATCTGGTGAGTTAAATTAAAATTTATACAAAATCTCTTTTGAGACGGTCTTACTGGTAAATTATGTGAGACGGATCTTCTAATTAGATCATCCATGATAAAGTACTATTTTTTATGCTAAAAATATTACTATTTATGGTAAATATGAGCATTGTTGACCCGTATCACGGATAAAGATCCGTGAGACTGTCTCACAAGAGACCTACTCTGAAATGTATATTGAAAGTTATCTAATAATAATTAAGATTTTATTTTTAATTTTCTTCTAGTACTTGAACAAGGAGGGAAAGTGATTTGTTACTATATTTATTATTATTATCATTATTATTATATATCATACGATCGACTTAACGTTGTTGTCGAACAAATGGTCTTATGAATTCAACTTGTGCATATTTGTCGCACTCAATCTTTCTGTAGTTCAATTTATTCATATTTCAATTACATTTACATCACGAATAAAATTTTATTTAGCACGTCCAATAGATGAGTGACGTCAACTCATGATGTGCACAATGAGTGAGCACTAGGGACGGACTCAGAAATTTTTTTTAGGGGAGCACAACTAATAGCGAAGTCATGTGTTGCTCCGTCGGGTGGTAGTTTGGGTGACCAGTTTGTTTTCTCTATTTTTATACATTAAATTTAGTTTATTTTGTCATATCTCTGTTAACAATTTTAAAAATAAAAAGATACAAGCTAAAATATTTAAAAAATTGAGATATTATAGAATTTTAATTCAAGTAAAAATAAAAATTTAACTATGTTAAACGATGCAATTCATCATAAAAAAATCACGAATGCATAATTTATATCACTAAAATACAAACAGAAAATTTAAAACATTATCATCAATTCGTAAAAATTTATTATATAATTATTTGATAAGTCCCTAAATATTTATAATTTTCAATATATAACACCAATATTAGTTAAAATTGCATGTACTATATTTTCTTTTATTAAATAAATAATACATATATATATAATAAAAATTTATTTAAAAAAATTGAGGGGGGGCCCGTGCCCCCCTTGGACCCAGTATGGGTCCGCCCCTGGTGAGCACGGTAGGTGTGCAGCATAATAAAAGTGTATACATATTTTCTATATATATATATATATATATAAATTTAAGACATTTTAAAAAGAAAAGTGATTGGTTAGTAAAAATTTCACTGAAACAAATTAAAATGATTCGATGATTGAAAATAAATATAGCTTTGATAAGACGATAAAAATTATTTTTTACAAAAATTGCTCTAATATTATTGGGTTCAATAATTGTTTTTTGTTGTGAGAACGATCAAACAATGGCATTTGATTGCACCATTACTAGGACGTTCACAGTTTTTAGTAAAACAACAAACACTCAGTGTTGCAATTGTATCAAAGCCAATATCAATTATGTTTCGATTTTCATAGACGTGTTGTGTGAAATGCAATTACTGAAAAGATGATTGTTTAGAATATTTGAGTTGTATCGTTATAACCAATTACAACTTTTGAAAACCAACAAAAGTTTGTTTCTACATATATCTAATTATGATAATATCAATCAAATTATCTTTAAATTATCAATCTTTTCAGAATAAATTATAAACAAGTGTTGCAGAAACTTGCTCAGGGGTACAAATACCACCGATCTTATTGGTGTGAGTTTAGTCGAAATTAAGGTGAAACATCGTCTAATTACATCAATTAGAATTTCTTATTGTTGTTATTATTATCATCATCATTATACAGGTTCTTGTAGTACTCATAAAGAAGGGAGGTGATTTATTATTATATTGTCATATTTTTATTAAAGAAACAAAAACGCACTTATCTTATTTTCGGATTTGTATGCAACAAAATTCAGTCAATTTGCATAAGTATTTCGGAATATTGAAAAAGATTATGAACGGTGAAGATTGGCTTTGAAGATCATTTGATACCATTTCTGGTCGACGAACTGGAGTCGCTCCCTTCTCGCCTAGAATTTGCCACTTATTATTGCGAAGGCCTTTTTCATAAATTTACCCGTTGGATTGGGTTGAAACTTGGACAAAATATGTATAACATAAAAAATATATTTTGAACGGTGGAGATTGGATTTAGTAGTCATATGGGGTGACGAAAAAAATCAGTACAATGGACTTAGAAATGTTTTTTGGTTGTGATTTTTCACTCAACCTTTGGGAGTATTTATAGGAAACTTAGATCAGCTGAATGGTCATGGTTTAAGGCCATTACATCCCATTTTAATGTCATTATCAGCCATGAATTGGGCTGTTACAAACCTTGATCGTGACTCTTCAATTTCTACATTGATGTTGGCCTTTCAACTCCTTATAATGTTACTAAAAAAAACTGAATCTTCACATCCCACCCTCCTTATTGAGAGTTTCGTCCTCGAAACTCGAGTCAACTTGCCCTTCAAAAATAAAGGGATATATCTTGCGCATATTTTCCTCAAGTTCTGAAGTGCCTCTCTCTCCGTGTGGTTAAACCATTTTATTTTTATGTACGGAATGGTTCTTCATCTCAAAACTTGGTCCTTGGTATCCACTATTCGGATTGGACTTTCTTCATACTTCAAATATTCATTCAAGCTCCCTTTAATCACAAGTGATACAACTTCAAGAATTTGACTTAGATATCTATAAGATAGTATGCTTGACATGATTCCTCATAATCGCACCATATTGTCTGAAAGGGCCCGTGTCCTGATTTAATATTTAATAATCAAACAACCAGGATTAATTAATGTAAACAGCGAAAACGAGTTAAAAATTTACGTTTGGGCCTACAGAAATTTCGGCATGACCTATTCGTAAATAGGACATCCCAAAAACCTGTACAACACAACCAACAATATATATTCGAAAATAGAGTCACAACTCCAATTAACAAACCTATAGCCGCACTGGCCAGGACTAAACACATGCAGAGCCGGCAAGGCTCGATCACACAAATAACAATTCAAAACAAGGTCCAAAACTATTTATACAGATACACAGGGCATCACCCCGGCAAATATAAAACTCGCTAAACTGATATATATACATATATCTGGGAACTCGACTCCACGCTCGCCTCACTGGGTACCACTAGATGACGCTCCACCAGATGCGTCAAATCCCCCTGGATAACCTGCTATGGAATCACAAACAACCACAGCATAAAAAGAAAACAGGGGTCGGACCCCAGTACGACGAACTATAAAAATTACGACAAATATAACTGACATGAATAAAATCAAGTACAATGCAATGAAATGCAATGTAATGCGTGACAGGTATCAATGAAATAAGGGATACCAAAAGGAGTCCAAATAATCGTATCACAATAAACTCAGTGGCCACCCGTGCCAGGAACGCAGCAGACCTCGAATCATCACTGCTAATCCATACACGTAGCATCGGAGGGTGACAGGAGCGACCCGTCCAGCCTCATGCTGTCATCAGGAGTGTCGTACGTAGCATCGGAGGGCAACAGGAGCTACCTGTCCGTGCCTCATGCTATCTCAGGAGTGCACTAAAATAATGTCACTCGCTCCATGATGACTCAATACATCTCAAGAGATCAATATCAATAGCAATCAAAGGAGTCAAGGCTCAACGTGCTATGTAAACTTGTAAATGAGTGAAGTAAATCATATAATCCACGTAAGCACATAAAACACATTATCACTCATTACAATATACTTAATATCATTACATGCCATTATAGGTGTCGTAATATAAACAGCTCATACGTACCTCAATCGACACTTAATTACCACAGAAATATCTCAAGTATTTCTCGGATATTCCAATCCCAAATTTTCAGAATCTGTAATTCCAGAAAAATTGCTCATAAATCCTAAAATTCATATTTAATATTAAAACATCCTATCAATGACCAAATATCGAATATACGACTCTAAAAGTCAAAATACCCCAAGTAGAACAATCTGAATTTTCCGAAAATTCCTACAAATTTCGAAAATTCGCATTTATATTTTCTAGAGCATCTAAACACTCAATTAATGAATAATCAACACTTAAATTCGAAAATCCCCAATATAAATAAATCTGGAAATTCGAAATAAATCCCAAATAAATTCTGAAAAATATCGAATACCTTCAATCGACTTCGATATAATACCTACAACCAATAATAAATCAAATATCAATTATCGGATGTCAATTGAATCGAAATACCCAAAATTCGAAACCCTAAATTCAAAATTATACCTCAAAGCTTGGAATTAAAGGGTTAAACGACTACCACCACCTACCCCTAAACTCCGGCGACGATCGGCGGCGGCGAACGGCGGCGAATGGCGGCGGCTGGTGCGACGGGTTTTCGGAAATTTCAATAAAAATATGAAATATGGGTACCGAAAGATAGCTCTCGTTGCGAGGATTCCGGAACTATATTTACTTTTGAAATCCAGCCAAAAACGAAGGAGATACGGACAATTGAAGAAATGAAGAAATTGAAAAACAAAGAAACAGAAGAAACAGAAGAAACGAGGAAGAGAGAGACGGTGGAGAGAGAGATATTATGATATATATATTATATATGTATATATAGATATGTATTAGTTTAATGTGTGTCTTATTTTATTCATTCGGGGTTCAAACTGGACCCGGTTCGAGTTATTTCAACTCCTGTGTGCTCTATAAATAACATATTCATTTAATATCGTCTATAAACCGATATTTATAAATACATATTTTTAACACACAAATTAATTAATATATAATATCGGGTCCTTACATTGTCCATGTCTAGGGTAACCAACTTGTCTAGAATAAATTCATGCGATGATGCACGAATTTTATGAGTCTATCAAAGATCACTCATGATCTTATTTAAACCCAAAAATAATTTTGATACAATTAATCTCCATACAGAAAATTCCTTATTGGCATATCTCTACTAATTGAACCCAAATAACGTAATTATCTTACATGGTTCTATCAAGTTCACTAAAATCCCCATCTTTTCGGCATGTTTTCTTTTAGCCGGACTTTTCTTAATCTTGTCTATAAGCATTACATAACCAAATTCCTACTAGATGAATCACTAATAGTTGAATTCCTCTCTAAATATATCCATATTTTTCAATAGTTCAAACCTAAATTCCTTTAACTGAGTTTCTCTTAACTAGAATCATCCTTAATTGATTTACCCTTAGCTAAACACATAAGATATAGTGTGATAGATCTATGAATTAAAATTCATCCTTTCAGTGATAAGCTTAGTCTGTCGCATTTTAGGCATGTCTACTTCTATTGGTTCTTCTTCATTTACGTTCTTTGCGCTAACTGATGTTGGGTTGTAGCTAACTTGATTTGAGTATTTGCACTTCCCATAACACATTCAAGGATAAAACTGAAGTTCATTCTAGTATCTGATTAGTCTCAACAAATATATTCCACTAGTCAGCTATTTTGTCTTATCAGATTCTTTCTCTTCCCACTGGTCTATTTTTCCAGCTGGTCTATCTGAACTAGGGCTGCTTCACAACTGAATTTTTTTTTTCAGCAAGAAGCTCTTTCCATCCGGATTATGGAACCTGGCTCTGATACCACTTGTGAGGACCCGGATTCTAATATTTCAAACATAAATAAATCATGTAATCAAAAGAAATAAAAATAATCAATAAGACATTTAGCGACGCACACCTTACATTCGGCGACGCAAAACCACATCACAAAAAGTAGTTTTTTTTTTTATATAGGGGGGATGCGCGGGCGCGCATAACGCCCTGTCCGGGCCTCCGAGAGAATGCAGGACGCGCGGGCGCGCCTTCCGGGCTGCGCGGGCGCGCATGGCCTGCTGTTTCTGCACCAAAAATGACTCCAAGAGTGTAATATCATACCCATAAGGACTCTAACATGATCCAACTAATATTTTTCCAACAACGAGGTATTCAAATACATAAAAATGTAGAACAAGCATCGATTCTAAGTTCTACAACTCAAAATGGAATACAACGGAGTTCGAATACAAGGTATGACTTCTAAAGCCAAGTCCTCACTCTATCACTTCCAACTCGATCTAGGCATGCAACTTCTGACTCGATCCTGCCCACCTGCCGTCAAGCACACATAAAAACAAAACGACAACCGGATAATCCGATGAGAATATAATTCCCAGTAAAAGAGACAAAACATGCATATCAAATAATATATCGAACGCGATATATGAAACAACCAAACAAAAATTCCAATAGCATGTCAATAACCCAAATCAATTGCATAAAGTGCAATGCATATCTTTAAAACAAGGATTATCAAGTCTGGATAATCACAAGGTAAAAGTTCTCTTTTCTCAATTGGGATCCCGAGGACAAAATATCACCAATACACCGACTCTTCCGATCGAGGTGGACAGTGTATATTTTACTCTTCTAGACTCTGGGCACCTATAGAGAGTGTTTCTCAACAATTGGTAAAAATCTGATAACCAATGTCACTCAACTATAGTCCACAGAACGTCTAATTCTTCTGGGCCTCTCTTGCCCATAAAACCAAGGTAATTGGCTCAATATGAATGCGATGCAATATTAAAATAAGTCAACCAAGTTCATACCAACAAATAACATGCAGTATGTGATTTCTTTTGAGCACTCGAATTAATTCAAATTCGAGTTAATCGTCTCATTCATTCAATTGTCGTATTCTTACCTTTTCAAGTTCGTCGGGAATTCAAATCTGAAAAAGACAATCGAACTCAATCAATATAGAATCAAAACAAGTCGAGCCATCTCAATAAATTCAATACTATACCGTCTTTAACTCTTGAATCGGTTCAAAGCTCCCAAGTTCGTTCCAAACCCGAACCTTCAACCCAAATCTGAAAATGTTGAACATACGGATTCGATATCAATCTACTAATTCAAACAAACCCGGAATTCAAACCAAAACAATACAACCGATAATCCAAAACTCGATTTCGACGGCATAACGGCTATAAACTGTCAAACCAAAAATCATCAACATCATTAAACAATTCTAAACAACTCATATCATCTTCCAATCCATCAAAAACAACCAAATCCAACCAAAATCCAAAGACCCATTTTCGAATTTAAGCTCCAAAAATCATATAAAATCCAAACTTCGTTCTTTTTCCGAACCGACTTCAAATACACGATCTATGCTAGCTCGAGAACAACATACTCCAAGATTATCAAATTCTAACAACCCAACAAAATTCAAAGTTCGTGGATCGTAGCAAAACTTACGTCAGAATGAAGCCCTCGTTGCGGTGATCGTGAATCTCAACTCGAATCTGAAATCTAACGGTCGGATCGGGCGAATCAAACGAAAGTAAAGCTTGAAAATCGTTGGCCATGGCTTCTTGGTTCGTACGTGAGGGAGAGGGAAGGAGAGAGGAGAAATGAGTGATGGTGAGAAGTAGATTAGATAATAACAATAATACCCCATAGACTAGTCAACTGTCTTAATTGCAAACCGGTCCCTGAAACTCCAAATCAAATCAATTCCATCTCGGCTCAACTAATTCCCATCAATTAAATTCTAATAATTAATAAATTCCACTAATCCCAAAATAATTAATTTCAGGGCCTTACACCACTAAAATATCACGCCCCGGAATCGGGCGTAGTTGACATCGGCGTTGTTTAACAATTTAATATTGAAACAACAAGCCTCGTAATACAAATCTTGCCAAAAACCAGTCTATTTCATAAACCATAACTGTTTTTACTGTGAAGAACACAAGTGCGGAAGCAATAACGTAGTAAGAAGTAAAACTGAAATAAATTATTGAATTTCTATATCTTGAACTTGATCACCAACCCAAAAATGCGTGTTGTTCATCATCTTCCAACTGATCTTCGCCCGTATCTGGGGAGGGAAGTAAGGGGGTGAGTGTTTTGGGAAACACTCAGCAAGTGGGGGCCAATCGTACACACAAATATCGAATATATATATGCATGATACGAATTCAAAAGAAGACATGTTCGAGAACATCTCGCAACATGAGTCAAGATATGAGACAAACAGAATTCGAAACAAAGCATCAAGACAAATCATAACTGAAGCATAACTTAGACATAGCACTGTTATTCATCTCGTTAATCCTGGCTACTGATCAGTCCCTAATTGTTACTCCTCTAAGGGTACGAGACCTTAAACGGTTATTATAACCCACCGCATCAGGGTCTTATCATATCATGTTTTCGGAATTTCCTTACCATTTCTTAATTTGAATCCTAACAATGTATTTCAAGATCTCATAGCATAACAGAGGAATCGTACAGAACGAAACATGAAACGAAATCAAAGGACATGAAACGATGAATGTACGATCGAGTTTTCAAAACAGGAACATCATTCTTTTAAAACATATATTTATTCATATCTTATCATAATGACCATGAGCTTTTACTGGTTTTGGGCTCCCTCTGGTGCCTTTTCCCATGCATGGGCTCCCTCTGAGGCCTTTTTCCGTGGACAGGCTCCCTCTGGGGCCTTTTCCCTCACAGGCTTTTTCTAATGCGCCATTATTCAAATCAGAATTATCACAAACGAACATATCACATGGGTATCAATTGGAACGAAAAGGACAGAATGAATCTGAACAAAGGATTAGCAAATGAATGCATAACGAATCATAAGGTACTTCAAAATGAAGCATAACAAAGGATTCATGTGGAACAAAACATATACAGAATCAAAGGAAATAAAACAAACAGTGTACGATCAAAACTTAGAACGGATACTTGGTGATTTCAAAAGCCCAAACAAAGATTTCGATGGTTTCTTAGAATAATGCTTAGATAATCAAAATGAACAAAAAGAGTCCAATAGAAACAAGACTCAATGATTTCCATCGAATTGAAATAAATATGGCTTAAAGAAACAAAAACCCACTTACCTTATTTTCGGATTTGTATGCAACAAAATTTAGTCAATTTGCATAAGTATTTTTGGAATATTGAACCGTCGGATCGATCATAAATTTTGTAAGAACGTTTATAAGGATGTGAAAAATATTATGAACGGTGAGATCGGATTTAAAGTTCATTTGATACCATTTCTGGTCGACGAACTGGAGTCGCTACCTTCTTGCCTAAAATCTTCCACTTATTATTGCGAAGGCCTTTTTGGTAAATATAACCGTTGGATTGGGTTGAAACTTGGAAAAAATATGTATAACATAAAAATATATATTGTGAATGGTGGAGATTGGATTTAGGAGTCATATGGGATGACGAAAAAAATCAGTACAATGGACTTAGAAATGTTTCTTGGTTGTGATTTTTCACTCAACCTTTGGGAGTATTTATAGGAAACTTAGATCAGCTGAATGGTCATGGTTTAAGGCCATTACATCCCATTTTAATGTCATTATCAGCCATGAATTGGGCTGTTACAAACCTTGATCATGACTTTTCAATTTCTACATTGATGTTGGCCTTTCAACTCCTTGTAATATTACTAAAAAAAACTGAATCTTCACATGAATCCTTTATCCTGAGCAACAAAAAGACCCTCTTTTATAGCGATTAATTCCCCGAGTACTATCGAATCCGGCTTTGTCACGAATTGGCCAAACGCCACCACCACTTGGCCATCTTGATTACGAATCACACACCCAAGGCCACATCTATTAGTCTGCTCGTTGAATCTGGCGTCCACATTAAGTCAGATAGATCCCTCAGGCGGCCTTTGCCACGAGCACAGGTAAGGTATCCCAGCAAGGGCACGAGGCCTAGCTAGCTAGCTAGCTCACTTGTGGCTTGCCGGTAGTCATCCAGGAGAGAAGAAGCATTAGGAGCTAGATTATTTAGCTCACAATTTTCCTTATCATGAACGGTCCTGCACCTTGCGCACCATACCAACCATGCGCGACACAAAAATTCCTCGATTTCAACCCTCTCTGCATGGGCCATCATCCACAGACATATCTCTTGAATATCCTGGATGCTACTGCCCTTAATTCTCCTCCATGCTGCATTCTCTTTCCAGAAAGCCCTCACCCTTGGACAATAAAGTAGCGCATGACATGTTGAATCTGCATGAGCGTAACACAGGGGATAGCCTCCAGAGACGGGCACATGATGCTTTCGTAGATTAATCATAGTATGAATGATATTATAAAACAATTGCCACCAGAAGACGCAGATCTTTGGTGGGATATCCAAGGACCAGAGAAAACTCCACTAGTGGGCTCCAATTGATTTTCCAACGGGTTATGAAGCCCCATGCCAATTCTGTATCCACTCTTTACCGAGTACTGTTCCTTTACTTCAAACTTCCAGAATTTTGTGTTACCCATAGCATGGTGCAGAATAGACAGATTAAGGTAGTGTTTGGGAGAGCTTTTATGAAGCACTTTTCAACTTTTCGTTAACAAATTTTCACAAAAAATTAAATTTTTGTTAACAGAAAAGTTAAGAAGTGCTTCTAAGAATCTCTCCCAAACACTACCTAAGTATCTCTGGAACAATGTAACTCGGGCAGACAGTTGAGATAATGGGCGCACTCCACAAGTGATTATCAATCCATGAGCTCACCTAAGCTGCATCTTCCACTCGGACACCATGGGATTGCAAATTAGGTCTCAACGATGGGATCCATTTGTCCCGCATGATGTTCACACCATTCCCTTCTCCAATTCTCTAATACAATCCCATATCCAGCAATTCTCGACTCCAGCACATGGACCTCTAGATAAAAGATGGTTACTACCAACTAGTACCTGCATTATATTAGTATGCTCTAAGTATTGAGCCTTCAAAACCCATGCCACCTAAGAATTTAGGTTTCGAATAATGCACCACACTTGTTTGGCCAATAGAGCTTTGTTAAATATTTCAAGTTTTCTGAACCCCATACCACTATTACGTTTAGGGCGACATAGAAAGTCCTAGGTAGTCCAGTGCATCCTCTTTCTCTCGTTCTCTGTATCCCACCAGAAATTAACGCATTTTCTTTCGATAGAGGTGCAGGTTGCCTTAGGGATCTGGAAGCACGACATAGCATAGGTTGGCATGGCTTGTAAAATCGATTTTATTAGGACTTCCTTCCCACCAACGAACTATAATCTGCTAACCTATCCCTGGAGCCTGCTCGAAACTCTCTCCACAAGATAATCAAACTGGAATTTCTTGCTACGAAGGGAGAAGGTTGGCAACCCTAGATACATTTCATGTCCTTGTACCACAGGTATCGTCAACGACATTTTAATCAATTCCATCGTAGTAGGCTCGGTATTGGGAGTGAATGACAGTGCCGACTTTTCAAAGTTAATCAATTGTCCTGACGCCAGCTCATATTTTTTTAGACATTCCTTGAAACTAGAACAGTATGCCGCTGTAGCCCGGAAGAATACCAGGCTGTTATCTGCAAAAAAAAAAATAAGTGTGTTAGTGACGGAAATGTAGAAGCCATTCGCACCCCGTGAGAGTTTTTCGGGCTGCATATGTCGATAATAAAGCTGAGAGTCCCTGAGCACAAATGGTGAAAGATACGACGAGATAGGGTCGCCTTGTCGGATGCCACGACTCGGTTTGAGGCTTGCCTTTTTTTCGGGCTTTCATCCAATGTATTGACTCGAAGCCCAATATCACATTTTCGGAAATCAGTCTACCCGGAACAAACACACTTTGGCTTGACGAAGTACTGTATTATTAAGATTGATAAACCTAGAGTAACTAATTTTTAAGTCATGTTTTAATTTTTTAAATACCAAAAGCAGGTCTCTCAAATTTTAAAATTTAGTTTTTGTCTGATAAAAATAGAATTAAACTATATGTGAGCATTAATTCGGTTAAAATGAAATAATCAATCAGTGTGTCATTGATTCTCCCGAGAGTTCACAATTGCCGCGAGCAAACATATTAATGACGAGTCATGTATTTTTGTTATGCTACTAATACTTGTATTTGTTCATCTATTCTTCCCAAGCTTGGCTGAAGAAGAGTTATAGGGCGTAAAACAAAAGAATACGCTGATGGGCTGGGGACATACTATGTGTAATGAGTCTGTCATGCGCGATAAATAAAAAGAAAAAGTCATTCCAAAGACCCACACCCAAGTTCCATAGCTTTTGGTCCGATCACGAGGATAGAAATAACTGAATTAATTCAGAAATACAATTTGATTAATCGAAAGTAATTTGACATATTACTGATTAGATAACAATTATAACTAATATAAAATTATTTTTATATAATAAATACAGTAATAAATCTTAATAAAAATAATTTTATAGTTATAATGATTATCTAATAATAATATGTTAACATTACTATTGTGCTATTTTTATAATTTTATGTCATTTTTGGTAATTATTATATTAAAATAATTTATAATATCGAATATATCAACATATTTAAAATTTGTTTTTTTTTATTTTATTCGAATATTTTAACAACTTATTTTTTTTTAAGAAAAAACATTATAGATTATATAACTTGTAAGAACTTGTAACCTATTCTTAGGTACTATTTGCATCTAATTTGTGAATAAAAATTTCATAATTACATATTTTTATGGTTACAAACAATGTTATGCCTTTTAATATATAGCTAAATTGGCAAAAATATAAAGATATTTGATATTTGAAAAATATTTGATTAATTAATAACTATAAAACATATTTTATTATTTAATAATTAATAATAATAAATATCATATCTAAGCTCACGGTGCCACGCATGACGCCCAGCTAAAAGAATTGCTTCCTCCAACTCCAAGTCAGCGGTGTTTCTTAGCGGCGGATCCATCAGCCCAAAATGAATCCCAAAATTCCGCCACCCTCCGCCGCCGCCACATTCAAACTCCGGTTGATGTGCAGCCACGGCGGTTACATAGTCCCCCGTCCCCACGACAAGGCCCTCTTCTACGCCGGCGGCGAGACACGCATTGTCGCACTCGACCGCCGTACCACCGCCGCCTCCCTTTCCGCCTTCACCGCACACCTCTCACGTGCCATCTTCAACAACCGCCCCTTCCATCTCAAGTACCAGCTCCCCAACGAAGGCCTCGATTCCTTAATCTCCGTCGTCACAGACGAGGATCTCTTGAACATGCTCGAGGAGCACGACAGAATTACTCCAACTTCCCGCATCAGGCTATTTCTCTTCCCCGTAAAGCCCGAGTCGTTGGGTTCCACCCTCCTAGACCCGAAATCGGAGACTTGGTTCTGCGACGCTCTGAAGAGTACGAGAATTTTGCCCAAGGGGCAATCTGCGGATTCTGGCTTGTTAATGGGTCTTGGATCGGAGATTGAAACTCCTGCGGAATGTGGTGGCAGCAGTGTCGAGGATAGGCATGGGGCTGAATCAGTAGCTCTTGAAACAAGCTTGTCGTTCAAGTCAACTGGTTCTTCAAATTCCATTGCGAATTCACCACAGATTGAGATTTTTCAGTGCGAGGATAATGGGTCGAATCTGCTGCAGAGAAAGATCAGAGTACCATCTTCAGCTTCTATTGAAAGGTATTCAAATTCTGTTTTACATTATTCTGTGGTGCCTCTTAGACTTGAAATGCCGTTCTAGTTAATAGAGTATCATTTTCCATATGTTTGTTTCATACGATCATATAAATAATGTTCAGTTATTTTATTATACCACCAAGACTATCATAAGGAGATGTTGGATGAGTCGGTGATTTTGTTTTTCGCAGTGATAATAGTGTTGGAAGTGCAGCTCCACCATCAAAAACTGGATTTTCTCAAGAGTCACTTGTACAAGTTCCTACAGAGGCACCATCATTTCTTATTGAATCGGACAGTACTTTCTTGGATCATTCATGTAATCTTCCCACTTCAAAACCAGTGAAAGTACTCGGCTACCCGATATCACAGCAACCAGATGGAAAACAGATACAAAATGAACCACAATATATTCAAGGAAACCTGCATTACATACCTCAGTATGTCACAAATCCATCGTCAATTTCGCCGTACTATCCTGTATATCAGATGCCATCTCACCAGCAGCATGTCCCGTGTCCAACAGATCTCCCATATCCAATATATTTAGTTCCCATGAGACCGGCTCAGTATCTTCATACATCAATGCAGTGTAATTTCATCGATGCTAATACCCCCGGTTCTTCCAGCCGACCCCCTTTGCACCCACAGACAGCAGCAGTTGCTCCTCCTGTTACTCATAAAGAAATCTCTGGAGCTCAACTTGTTACAGAATTGGCCACAAAATCTTACAAGAATGTTCTTGATGATACACTGCTAGTTAGCATACCTTCTGGTTCGGACCAATTGGTGGTAGTGCCTAATGAGACTCAGATTCCTTCTGAACCTGTTCCGACTACTGCAGTGCCTTCTTCTATGCATGGTGGTGATTTTGACGAAGATATAGCATACAACCCAATATACAAAACCCAACCTCCAGCACCTGTGTTGCCCTCTCAGTACCAAACCCTGAAAATGGGAACAACTCTGCTGCTTTCAGAGTCCTCAGTCCACCGGCAGATATAGCACACAATTCAGACTTACAATTTTGAGTGGTTTGCCAATTTCAGGAGGAAAGTTCAAGAGCTTGAGTTTGATTAACTGTTAATACCCTCCTGAAGTGCTTGCGTCCATTTCTTTATGTTGTACTAGAAGGTATGATCTAGCTAGAAGATCGTGTATTCAGACGTGTATAAATCAACTCGCATATTTTCTATACCATTTTTTTGTTCATTTGTTTGCCTTTACATTTGTTCCTGTGTCAACTGTTCATGGTCTTTACTATATATGTATGCACTCTGTAATGCATTAATATTATTGAATTCAATGAAAGACTGAACCACTTTTGTTAGTCAATGTTTTATTGCCTTAATTTTTGTTGAATACGAGTTCTGTATCTCAGCCGTTTGGCCAACTCCTGCCAGACATTAATACCAGATGATTGGTCCAATCTCAAGCAAGAAACATATTTTATTGATTGAAATTTGTCCTAGTTAAAAACAGGCTCAACCTGGTAAAATCCCTTTTATGCTAAACTACCTGCAACTGATATCTATTGAATATATGCAAAGCTTATTAGCAGTCAGTATGACTTGCTATTTTAAAACACACTTTATGCTCGTCAACAAAGATTGCTAAAATCTAGAGGGGTCGACGATTTCTTTAAATGCTACTCTTTCCGCCAAAGAACTTGGTTAGATTTGGTATAATCTGTTTTCTCCTCCTTACTCTGAAAGATGGCACTCTAGAAGCATTATGATCTGCTGTAGCTGATATTCTTCGAGACATTACTGCAGCATTATGATCTGTTGTAGCTGATATTCTTCGAGACAATACTGCAGCATTATGATCTGCTGTTGCTGATATTCTTCGAGACATTACTTTTTTTGCAGGTGTCATTCTAAAGCTTCGGTTCATCGATCTGCTTCGAAGTGCATTCTCAGGCCTCGAGATTTCAGGTTCCATATATTTTGCAGACTTTTGCCTCATGTTCCCCAATTCTTTCTCCACCACTTTCTTTGCACTCAATGACCGCTCTGTTTTGCGAACCTCATGTTCTTCCTCTACTTTAAGCTCCCTAGATTCCCTTCGTAATAGCTCGGTCTTAATCATTATTTCTTTCTCACTTGCTTTTAGAGCTTCAATCCAAGCATGAGCTGCCGAAACTTTCTTGTCTGCAATTTCCATGGCCCCGATGGCGCTTCCTATGAGGTACTCATATTCAAATTTGGAAATTGTGATGGTTGAACCTCGTTTTGAGGCTGAAGCTCGATTTCGAATTGTAATCTCAATCTGTGCTTTTAGATCATCGAGTGCCTTGGATTCTGACGCTTTAGTGGCTTTAAGATCTTGAAGGGCCGCCTGTAGCCTTTCCTCTGCTAAATCTATCTCCATTTCAGTTTTCTGAACATCTGCTTTGATGATAGCTGTTTCTTCGCTGATAACGGATCGTTCTTTCTTGGCCTTTTCGGATTCAGATTTAAGCTGTTCAAGGGTAAGCGAGAGATTCGATACAATAGATTTCGCCTTATCTTCAGCCGCAGATGTTGCTTCTAGCTTTGCTTTAGCTTTTAGAAGCTTTGAATTGAGATTCTGGATTATCATTTCTGTTTTCTGCTCGCTCTTCTTTACTCGAGCTGTTTCTTCCATAACATGCCTTAGCTCATTCCTCACAACATCCATGGAACTCATAAACTGAAAACTATCATCTCTAACAGAAGCCAATTCCTTCTTCGTAGCCTCCAACTCTTCTGTGATGGCAAATAGCACAGATTCATCAACTGTTTGTTCACCTTCTTCCAGAAAGTTACTTTCAATGTTCTCTGCTCTCCTCTCCATTTTCTTCACAAGATTTAGCCCACCCTGTAACATGGTGATATCTGATATTGTAATAGCGAGCTTATTCTCCAGTTCTTTAGCATTTTCAATTTCTTGAATCATTTTCTTCCTTTCCGTCACCATCTCCTCCTTTGCAGCCTTAAATCTTTCACTGCTTTCTTCTCTCTGAGCTTCAACCTCCCCACACTCCTTAATGGCCTCAATTCTAGCCAACTCAACCAGCACATGCTCTTCATTAATTTCCTCAATCTTCATCTTAACCGTATCCAACGTGGTCGAATGGTGCTGCATACTCACCATGGAGGAGTCAATTTCTTGTTCGGCCCTTCTCTTTTCTTGCAAAACGGAAGCCATATCCAGCCTAAGCTTGCTCAATTCCCGTTTGATCGACTCCAATTCACTCATCACATCGGCATACTGAGAATTTCCGGTGCTCCACTCCGCTTCCCTTCTTTTGGCCATTCTTAGCTTATCCACTTCCCCAGTCTCCGCATTGGCTCTTGAATTTGACTCCTCAACTCTTCGACTTAGTTCTTTCACCGTCGCCTTGGCAGCAGAAAGCTCCGATTCTGCTTCTTTTATTACTGATTCTGCTTGTATTCTACTCTGATTGTATTCACTACTTTTCCTTCTTGCCCGGTGAAGTTCTCTTGTTTCAGCGTTAAGTTTCTACACACACAAAAACACACGTAATTTCCCATCAGAATTCACACATAAAACAGAACCCGCAATCTAAACCCCTAAAATTTCGCAAAGAAACGCATTTGAAAACAACTAAATTTTCCATGCATACATAAATACCTCTGGGTAATCCCCCCTGGAATTTTTCATCGCCGGAGTAGCTTCTAGACCTCTTCCTCCATAAGAACCAGTACCTGCTCTAATCGCCCCCATCTTCCTCTCCCGCTGCTTCCCTCTATCCATAACTCCTCACCACTTTGCTCCACCGACTGAAACTTTACGAACCCTTTTCTCGAATTCTGCGGAACCGCACCAAAACTCACAGCAGAAGACGAATGAACGAACGAATCCCTGAATATCCAGTCAGGAATTGGCGGTGTTTCTTGCTCCAAGTCTGCAAGTTTAATACCGCGATGGTGAATTGGAAGGAGATAAAAAGGTAGTGACCTGATGATTGGCTGTCAATTGGTTGCATCACCAGCCATTGGAATCTTCCTTCGTGGACCCCGAAGAATACTCCAACACGTGCATTTCTCTCCCTTATTGCATCTTTTCTATCGCCCGGCTTCGTATTTTTTTAAACGTCTTATTTGGAAATTAACCGTAGATTGTTCCATGGTAAACTCCATTTTCTTTGGGTTGTTAAATTCAAATATCAAGCTCCCGATATTTGGTCTCCAGAGTCCGTCTCGCGTGAGATGGTTTCACGGATCAAAGATTAATATTTGTGAGATGTCGACCCGGTTCATATTTACATTGATAACCAATATTTTTGATATAAAAACTGATAATTTTTTACTGACATTAACAACTAACTCGACCGGATAATAGGTATGATCCTAATAAATTGCCTATGATGGATAGGCAAGTGTCATGTGTTGCTTGGATCAATCATTGTAGAGATGTTTTGGAGTTAGTGATTGATAAACCAATTCATACATATTCTTCTAAAATGTGGTGTGTGTAATGTTTTCTTTGAATTCTACATGCAAGAAAGAATAAAAGAACCAATAAATGCAATTTTAGAATAATTTAATCGATAATCGGTTGATTGCTTCTATGTTTTCATGCTGATGGTAAAAGATTTTGATGGCATCACATTTTATTTATTTATGTAAAAAAATATAAGATTTTACACCAATTCAGTCGAATATGTGCATACAAGAAGCAGTACCATGTAATATAAAAAAAACCTTAAATTAATAAACATGGGGACCAAATTATTATGAATTTGTATTATTGGAGTAGACAGTGACGTAGAGATATATATGGTCCGTTAGCAAAACAAATCACTCGGAACACATGCAAATTGCAAATTAGGAGCATCCGTGGCCGATTTCTAAATACCAATTGAGGTTGCCGACATTTGAATCTGGGACGGAGTCTGGGAGGTCGGTGATTGCACCCGTTTTCTTTCAATTTTGTCTTATCTATAACATGTTATTTTTTAAATTTGCAATAATAGTTTTTTTTTTTCGCAATGATTTACCCACATCGCTTTCCTTGTTTGATGAAAAATCAATTAAATTTACTAGCTACCTTACTGATTTGAATGAATGAGATTATTGTTATTTTGTCCAAAAATATGATTCAGCCCTTTTATTAGACACATTTCCACGCCTCCAAGGTTCATGTTCCGACTTCTGACGCGTAATGAGACTTTGGAATTTGGATTTTCTGAACTATTTGTCGATTGTCTCACTCTGCTTAAATACATCATTTTTGTGATGTTTTTATTTGTTGCTTTCATAAATCTTTAAAATTTTAAATATAAAATGCAAATATATATATATTTTTTGTCAAGGATGATATTATCATAATTAGCTCTCGAACGAACCCAAAAATATCGTGTGATGAGTTATAATTTATCGACATCAACAAAATGTGATCATCAAACAGGTTTAATAGTATTTTGAACTGATGGCTCAAGCGGTAGTCTATCTAGGGGTGCAATCGAGTCGAGCCAAGCTCGAGTGACTATTCGAGCTCGATCGAATAGTAAATTTTGTCCTCGAGCTCGAGCTCGACTATAGTTTGAGTACTCGAGCTCGAAAATTATATATATAAATAAAAAATATATGAATAAATAAATATAATATTATATATATTTTGAAATAATAATATTATATTTATTAATAAACAAATAAATCTATAAATATAATATTATATATATATATATTTATATTATATTTTATATATATATATATATATGTGTGTGTGTGTGTCTTATCGAGTAGCTCGCGAGCTACTCGAGCACATAGATTTAAAGCTCGACTCGAGCTCGATTGTATGTTCGAGCTTCAAATCGAGCTCGAGCTCGAGCTCGGTCAAATCAAGCTCGAGTTGAGCTTTGACCGAGCTACTCACAAGCTGCTCCTGAGTAGCTCGGCTCGTTTGCATCCTTAGGCCTATCTGCCATGATAAGTTGGGCCGACGGCCCATTTGTCCCTCTACCTTATTAAACTTGTATTAATTTTGGGCTTTTATTTGGACCGTAACTTCTTCTTCTTCTTGTTATTATTTGAAACTAGAAGTTAATTATTTTGTGATCCAAACTTTGGGTCTAAAATAAATATTCTTTTGTTTTTTAACCGCAATCAATAATCACCAAGTTTTAATGTGTTCAGTTTGAGTTTTAACATTGAAAAAAATTGTTTCTAATATCTATTTTAATTTTAAATATCTCAAGATCATTAATATATCTAGTTATAAGACATGAAAGCAATAGATTTAAGACCAAATAACAGCGGATGATAATTGTTATTTTTTTAATTAAAAGAGTTTTATCAGCACAACGAGGAAAGAGGAAGGATATTTATTGAATTTGTAGTCTTAACTAAACGTTTTGTTTGAGGTTTACAATTAGATGAAAATTTGTATATATTTATTAATACTAGTAATATGCACGTGCGTTGCACGTGAGGGCATATATGTATTAAAATAAATTAGAACGAGAAATAAAATGAAATTTATTGTAATAAGATTCTTGAAATTTATTTGAGCATCACATTGTAACAAACGTAAGAAATGTATTTTTTCACTTTTAACGTCTTTCACATCCGATCCATTCCTTTGTTTAATCAGACATTTTCTTTTTTGAGTAAACGCAGACAATTTCTCATCATCATCAATGTCGATGTTTTCAATTGTTGCTTCTTTTGGTGGTTGCACATTTTTTGTCTTGCTTGTAGATTTGGGTGAATCTTTTTTGTTCTTTCTCTTTGGTGTCCTTTGTTGTGGCGGTATTTCAGCTTCATAATTTTTTTGCAATGGTTTTTTGAACGCTTCCATCACAAAAGAGAGAGACTACTTCTTCTTCTTCTTAAGAAGTTCTTTGTCTATCTTGAAGATAAATATATGTTCTTTCTTGATCGGATTGTCAAGAGTACTTGTGATATTTGGTGCCCCTTCAACCTATTATCATATATTAAAAATGTGTTTTATATCATGTAATTCATAAACATGGAAAATTAAAAATAGTAATTAGCAATCATGTACACCTTTTTGAGCAAGTCAATATATTTGTTCACCGAGCAACCTATATACTCTGAAGCCGCGTCTTCAAATAACGTAATCCTTGCCGTTGTTTCGTCGTTTTTCACCGTCATCGTTAAGCGAAATCTATAGAGTTTCAATTGACATCAAAGTGTAAGTAGAATTTTTAATATAAATTGAATAATTGAAAAAGATTACCTACGTCTAAATAAAAATTTATCATCAATTCCCTAACCGAGGAAATGATTACCTTGACATGATTTGAGCATCATGCATCTTGCAATTGATACAGTTGACGACATCCGTTGTTTTTACGATTGCTTTGAGACAATTGTTATACGCGTCATACCATGACTTTGATTTATTTTCAATCTCACATATAGATGCTTTAAACCAGTAAAATCGTTCCTATGAAAATAATTAAATAAATAACATTAATGTGCATGCGTTATTGTGAACGGACATAAATTATAAAAATATATTTATAATATGTATATATATATATATATAAATACATATATATATTTATACATTATTAAAATATATGATGGGAAATAAATATTGTTTTTATACCGGTGTCAAAGAAGGGCATTCATCCAACAATTGATGTAATTTGATCTCGTCGCATTCTCTAATTATTTTTTCAATCCACAATGAATTCAGACTTTGTGCCCCCATGACATTTTGTAGCCTGTGTTATATATATATAGAAATATATTGATAAATGGTAGTAAAGTTATAACACATAGAAATATATTGATAAATGGTAGTAAAGTTGAAACGATAATAGAACAAATATTTTACACATACCATAAGTTGATAATCTCTTTTTGTGCACAAGTTGGGTTTAGTACCATTTTCGTCGTAAATGATGATTGCAACTGAATTGACCCTTGATTATGATATAGAGAATGAGCCAATTTGTAAATTTTTTTACATAACAATATCATAAAAACTTAGTAGATATTACCTAGATATGTATTCAATTTAAGGTTGGAGAAGGCCACAATTGTGTGTGTAACTCCATTTTCTTGTAACAGTTGTCCTTTGTTTAGTGCGAGATCATCTCATAAGTTGACCGTGATAGTTTCTAACTTGTGAGATATAATATTTTAAAATATTTGGTAAGTTGGTTGGTTATAAGTTTGAAACTTACATTGTGTTCATCAAAGTTACTTCCCTCTTGTAGCCGAAATGTTTAGTTTCATCATTCTTAAAGCGAAAAATATCTCGAACTTTGATCAAAATGCCAACCACATCTGCATAAAATGGGAATGATATTTAATAAATTCACTTTGTAGCACAATTATTTAAAGCAATTATAGATAGATCAGTTACCGTGGTCATCATCAATGGTTGTTGTTGATTTCAAATAAGAAAATTCTTTAAAGTCCCAACTTAGGCTACAAGTTTGTAGTTGTGGTTGTGCCTCATGCATAGTCGTTGTTCTTTGGATTTGAAGCTGGATTTTGTCATTCACATTGGAGAATTTTTTGTCTATCGACTGGACAATCGGGTTGCAAATAATATAGCTCTTGTTGATCTTCAATTGATCTTGAAATTGTTGAATAATGGTTGAAAATATTACACCTTGAATCATTGTACCCTTGAACAAATGAAAAGGAAATTTAGTAAATTAAGTTAATACAAAATTAATCTCAATAATATTTTTATGTAGAGAAATTAACAAAGGAAGTAGTTAAAGTAATACTAATAAAAAAAACATTGAGAACAAAATGTTTGACGAAAGAAGTATTTTTAAATTTGTAAGTTGGAAATGATTATTTTATAATAAAGTTAAGCTTGAAAACTTACCTCTTCATCTAAGAATATTAGTTTCCAGATTTTTGTACCATGCTTTGTGGAGTATTCATTTACCTGTCGAATAACAAGCACCTTAATATGTACGTTCTTTTGATTTGCTTGTAATGAATTGATAAGATGAATGTCAGATTTCTCCATGATTGTGTGAGTAGGACAAAAAGTTTTTTCTTTGTGTTGTGTAAAGATTGGTAATATTTTTTGTTGTTTATGATGATGTTATATATATATATTCATATAATTTGAAAAATTAAACTTCATTTCCTGATGCAATGTGCACATCAACTTTGTCATGGCCTTTGTAAATGTACTTGTACAGATATTTAACAGCAGTCAATCCGAAACAAATTTCAACATTTATGTGACAATCATATCTCATAAGAAGGTAAGGATTGTAGGGAACAACCCACTGATTATTTAACTTTGCTATTCTTACATCCACTGTTTGACTATCGTCCCTTCTCCGATAAATAGGATAACCATCTTCTCCTTGTACCGTTCTCTCACAAAACTTCCGTGTATAATGGCTCTTGCATTGTCCTGCGATCATGCAAGAGTTTTTACTATTCAAATGCCCACATGGTTCATGCATCATATGCTTCACAACAAGGTCAAATAACCTCGGAATTTTCTCTTTTTGGGGAAGTTCAGCCGAAACATAATCATCAAATTGATCAGTGTTGTTTATTTTATGTTCTTTCTTCAGTATGACCAACATGTGAATATGAGGTAGTCCGCGCTTTTGGAATTCAACAACTTAAACATAAGCACAAACTTCTCCAAATACTGCTTTTCGAGTTATTTCTTTTTTCAGATCTTGTACTTTTGCTCTGAAAACTCTAGATGTCAAATCTGGTCGATCATGAGCTCGTTGATTGTCTTTCAAGTTATCTTTTATTTCTTTCCACTCCGGATTACAAGTCATTGTTATAAATAGATCTGGTTTCCGAACTTCCGTACCAATGCCATTGCATCTAGATATCTTATGCGCATGTCTCTTGGACCTCCAATGAACGAAGCAGGCAGTACAATTCTTTTACCAATTTCACTTCTTCTATTTTGTCCACAATTGATGTTATCCACAATGCGTTGATAATACTCTGCTCTCAATTCAGCTTGATTGTTTCTGTAATAATCTAATCGAGTCGTCTCAAGATTGATGTACATGTCAACTGCATATTGTTGAAACAATCTCCCTGAGTATAAAAGAACCGATGGACTATTATTTCTCATATGAAATTTATAACAATAGTATTCACGACAAGAAACCATCTTGTTGCTATATCTTCTAACAGTTGCATATACGGTAAAAATTTGTTTAAATTTTTTTAAAAAAAATATGAAAGTACAATTAACAAGATCGAATCTATAAACTGACCATTTAAATTATAACACAAAACAACAGTAAGATATTGTACATAAAATATTTTATTCATTAATATTCAATAACCTCTTAGTAACCAAGACAAATTTAAACAATTTTCAGAAAACATGTATAAAAGTACATAAGTTTATTAATTTTTATTTAAACTAAAATGTAGAACATAAAATTTGAATTATAATTAATAATATTTTTTTAAAAATATTTAATCAACAAAATAAGTTTAAAAAACTAGAATATAAATTTATTATTCTTATTATTACTTATATATTGAATTTTTCAAATTTAATTTAATCTAGAATTATAACATATATATATATATACACATATATATATATATAATGTTAAAATGAGTAAAATAATGCGTTTAAAAATAATTATTAATTGTATATTGTGATAGTAAATAAATATAATTTCAATACATTTGTAAGTTCATCTAGATCGAAATCTAAACCTAATTTAATTTTTGCATAAAAAAATATAATTATAATTAAATTTAATTTGTAAATATTGAATAAACCAAAGAAGTTAACAAAGCCAATCATAATAATAAAACTGATAATAATTATTATTATTATTTTATACAATTGTTTTTAATAGAATTAATTTAATTTTCAGATATAGTCAAGATGATTATGATGATGATGAGTATAACATTCTTATAAAAACCTAGATAATTGTATATTGTGGGACTATATAAATTTCAATACACATTCATAAGTTTATCTTCATCTAAATTGGAAATAATAATTTATTTTTTTGAATCAAACAACATAATTTTATCATCGACATAATTATATAGCATATGGAAGAATAAATACTAAAAATTAAAAAAAAAATGTACCAGTGTCTTCCGGGCGAAGAATAGATTCCACCGATGAAAAATTTGTTGGATTCTTTGTAGTATGATGTGATTGCATAACAGAACTGTCATTCTTAAATTTAGGAATGTTTTGGTGTCATCCATTTTCACCGTTTGGGAAAAGAAGTGGATAATATTGTAAGGGATCGTAACATTCAAAATAATGTTTTATCTTATGTTTCTGTTCATCAGACCCATGAAGTACTATATCCCTATATATGAAATATTCGGATTATTTCCCTCAATCCAAATAGCAACAACTTGATCTGATGTAGGATTATTGTAGCATCGCTGATCCACTCCAGCATTTTTACATATTTGAAGGGTTACATCTTCAATACAGGGAAAATCATTTATCCTGTGCAACAATTCAGCATATGGATTTTTTTTCATGACATCCATTAATAGCTTCATAGTACCTTCATAAACATCAGCATTGTCAAATACGTTCATCCTATTATCCAGTTCGTTGTCGTTATCCCAAAAATACAACTGAAAATGAGATGGTTTCCCCTCATGAGGATTCAAGGGCGGGAGCGTATGAAACACTTGTCCTAACACTCTAAATGTATAGATTCCACATTTTGAAAAAGCAAGATTATTGTCCACTTTAACACCAAAAGAAGTGAATGAAAATAAACTGTTATATACTCTGATCCTCTTTCGAAAATTCTCTGCTTCTTGAGATTGTGTGTTAGTAAATAGTTCAAACAATTCATGCGGCATAGCTGTGTCAGCTAATATAATTTTACCATTATCACAGCAAAAGGTGGGGCTTTCAAATTCAAACTTTTTTGCCCCACAGTGACGACAAACATCCTTTGAATTGATCACACGTAACTCTATCGTGCCTTCAAAACATTAACATGGGAAAATTATAAATATGTTATTCTATAATTCATAAAGAATAAACAAATCTATTAATATATTGGAGTGTATATGTACAGCTAATGATTTAATTTTTTACCTTCATGTTTAACAGCTTTAAGCAAGGTAGGAAAATCTCTTTGTCTTTCTCTATTTAATTCCATCGATCAGTTCAGAACTTGTTTGATCAAGCAACCATGAAGAACTTGATATCAAGTTGGTTGCCTCTAGAGTATTGTCTACGATACATACAGTTAATATAATTGAGATAAGAACGTTACACGACAATGCAATTGATTGTTATATAATACCTTGGGAGGTTGAGTTTTTGGTTGCACAATCAACATGTGAGGAATTATCACCGTTGAATAAAACAGTGCTGGTAAAGTAAATAAAATGTAAGCCATGAACATATCATATTATATAATGACCGAAAAAATTACAATAAAACGAAATAAATGTAACAATCCCCATTAAAAAAAATAGTGGTGTGTGCTAATTTAATTAGTGTTATTATTTGTTTAGTTATAACATAAAAAAAACACTTAGCTTCTATGAAAAAAAGTTCACCGTTTTCTTTTTCTCCTTGACTCTGATGCATTTTGAATCCGTTGACGGCGTTTTTCAATCTCAAGATTTGAATAGTTTGAAACAGGTTTGATGGATTTTGAGGTATTTCCTGCAGATTTTCCTAAACATTATATCTATACAGTTGAGAAGATAAACATGCTGGAAAAATATGACATCCACTATATCCACAATATCCTGGTGAAAAAATATACCTGGGGCTGAATATTTTTCGTGCATATCATCGACAGGATTAGCAGTACTACCATTGAACAACATTCTGTGTAGAAAATGTACAAACACATGGAATCAGATGATAACATGAAAACACAAAAAGCCAATTCATGAACGTTGGAAACCTATTAATCAAATATTCAGACTTTAATATTCCAAGATCATTGCATTGTTTTTTGGTTGTCTTACTAAAGTTTATCTGTTTATGCAATTATTTCAATATAAATTATGTATACATATATATATTTCTTTATCAGCGGACAATCCATTTCCAAGTTTCTAACTCTCAATGGATGTATATACCTTATTAAGCCGCTGCAGATTCATCTTAATTTATTCAATGAGTTAGATTGTTGGGTTTTTGGCAGCCAAAATTTTATTAAATTAGTTCGGTCTTGAGCAGTCCTTGCTATTTGAAACAAAAGATAACATGGAAGACAATTTTGCCAATTTTTCTTCTCTGCCATTATAATGGGCTCCGCACAAGAATGAAAGTTTGCTTCTAAATAACTTACCGTTGTCGAATTCAGTCCAATATACACTCATATTCCATTAAAATCAAGATGGGCTTCCATGGAATTTGATAAACAAAGATAGAAGAAGTGATTTACGCCCCAAAAGAGATGGCAAAATATTTTTTTAATAAAAAAAACGAAGAAAGAACAACATTTCATTTTCAAAGCAATGTTTAAACATGGAAACAAATTCAATGGAAACTCGTCAGACAATTTGGACGAAAGAGCTGCTGAATTCAACCAAAAAAACATATGAAGGCTTGAGATATTTGAGCTTAAAGTGTACGAAACTAATAACTCATATAACTGTGCCACAGAAGAAAAGTTGATGGATCAAAACACATAGGTAAGATAACAATAGCGAAGGAAGCAAAATTCCTAGTCAATTGTGTTCAATTAAATGCTAAATCGAGAATGATAACAAACACCAAGAACATAAACAATGTGTTAATTTTCAAGAGCATACGCAAACATTTTTGAAGAGAAAATTGATGGTTTTCGACCCATTGACAAGCCACAGCCGGAGCAACCACAATCGCTTATCTCTTCCTTCGTTTCTTCTTCTTTCACTGGGTATTTTTTTTGGAACGTTGGAGAGGACTGAGTGGGTTATCTCATTTATTTAATTTCAATTTCAATATAATCTATTTAGCAAACCTTTTTTTTTTTTGATTAAAAGCAAACCTTCTTAAACAATAAATCGCATGTCTTTAAATAGGTTTTCTGAAACGGGCCCATTATTTTAGAGTGGCAAATTTTTGGAACCGTTGAAGGGGATGAAGTGGGTGCTCTCATGTATATAATTTCAATCTCTTTAGCAAACCTTCTGAAACGGTAGGCCTACTTTTTATTATCTATTTAATATTTAATTTCCTGTATTTAAGTTATTAGTCACCAAACGTGGGAAACGGTGGGCACATATTTAATTTCTTGTATTTAAGTTAGTCAGAAACGGTGGGCACATCTATGTATTTAATTTTCTTTATTTATTTTTGTCTTAATATATATTTTTATATTACTAATTAATGAATGACAAATATATATTTACTTTTATACCCTTGAATTATGAATGAATTGTGTATATATATTTACCGTTATACCCTTGTACATACATTGTTGAAGTAGATAAAAGAGTGAATAAAAGAGCAAAGTTGTAAATTCACAATCGTAAAACTTTGCCCTTTTATTTACTCTTTTATATAGGTTATAGATTGGAAATTCAATTTAAACGTTGAAGGTATATATTTATAACTTATAAATAAAATATTGACATACCCGTATATCATTCAATATGGAAATAACCCTGTAGAATAATAATTTTACGAAAATCGTGCGGGTGAAAATAAATTATCAATGTGCAGTACATCGATCATTTCAGTTCACAGTGATCGTAAAATAAGAGGTGACACATAATCAGCAGCGTTCGTTGTTTGTCGGATGCTTCTATGATTCACCGGGTGAAATTCATCCGATTAATCTGGGCCATTCATTGGCCCGGGCCAATAAACGGTGGATGCTACACCGGGTGAAATTCATTCGGTGCAGCATAGAATGAGCCTTGTTTGTCATAGACCGTTGACGCTTTTACTGACATAATTTTGCAGTATTCATGTACAACATCAAGGACTGAGGTATTTTTGAAATAAATTTTTTTCAATTAAAAATAAAAATCCCTAATAATTTATATGTACTAGCATCTAAGCACATACTTTGCAAGTGTGATATAATATATAAATCGATCCTATATATATATATATTAACGTTGTTTATTTCTCATTATTACAAAAGAGATAGTTAAGAAAATAACATGGTGAAGAATGTGAGAAAGTTGGGTAATGAACTAATGATATGTTATTTTTAGTGAATAATAGTAGGGGTAATTTGGTCTAACCATTAAAATGACAAAAATCGGTTACACTAACATCTTATTGCATTATAATATTGTATAGATGTATAGATATATATAATATATATAATATTTTTTTTGATGCATCTATACTGTATTATAATACTTGAGAGGTATATAATAACCGTATTTGGTGTGACAAGAGGACACCATGTTTTTTTTTTTCATTTTACCCTCACTTTAACTCTTTTCTTACGTTTTACCTCTATTTCCCTATTTCATTATCTCTCTCACCTTCCCATGTCTCCATAATAACTTTTTTTCACAAAATAGAAAAGAATTCAATCGTCCAATTCTGTTAGCCAAAATATCAAGCAAAGATAGGAAGTTTCTTCACCAATGCAACGGTGTGTTGCTACTGTTTTTTTTTTTTCTCTTTCATATCTCAGTCAAATTTTTATGCTTTATTGTAATGAATTTCTTTGATTTCGTATCATTTATCTAATTTTTTTCACAATTGATACTATCACATTTTATTAGTTACACACGTGTGACACTATAGTTAGTATATATAATATTTTTGAAAAATATTAATCAGGTATCCAACATAAGATATATCAGTATCAGAATGGTAAAATGATGTGTTCTGTGACGACACGACACGACTCGACTGCAGTTTGCAAATTCCAGTGAATTGCATTCACAGTCAAAGAATTTGATATTGAGCATTCTGAATTCTCCTGAATTTACGCTGCACAGATCTCACCGAGAGCTTCGCTCCAAAATGAGATACGATTCGCCGTTGCATAGGCTTTGATCCGATACGCGGCGATCGATTTGAGACCAGGAATTCGGTATGGACGTGGAGAGCTCGTCGCTGTGCAATTGCGTGGTGAATTTCTTGCTGGAAGAGAACTACCTCCTCTCGGCGTTCGAGCTCCTCCACGAGCTCCTCGACGATGGCCGCCACGACCAGGCGATTCGCCTCAAGCAATTCTTTTCCGATCCATCTCGTTTTCCTCCCGATCAGATCTCCCGTCTGAACTCCCTACGAGGTTAGTTCCGTGCATACACATACGAAAACACGGGCGCACGGGAAAATACCCGGAAGAGTGATGGCATTGTGACATTGTCTTCTTGCAGTTTCTTTAGATAGTCTCTTTCATGTAACGCTGATTCTGCTGTTTTGAATTTGCAGTAATGATTTGCCTGGTTTGCTTACTTTTTTTTATTCGTCTTTTTCGTAGAATTGGAATCTGAACTGCTTTGTGATCATGATTAGTACTTTAGTGCTGTGTAATTTGATGGACAGCATTTTAAGCAAAATATGATATCAGGAGAACAATTTGGTGTCTTGAAAGCTGCTGCTGTTGTATGCTTCAATTACAATGTAGATTTAAGTAGCTGGAATATATTATTAAAAATTTTGATTTTTAGCGTCCTGGCTGACATACAAGCTAAAACATTTTTTTTAATCTTACTAATTTATTAATGAAGTCGGTGAAGAATGCACACATCCAATTAGGTCTTAATCTTTTCACAAAGCTTGAATTTTGAAATCTTGTATATGTCGTCTCGTCAGGCCATAAAAAACATCATCATCATCTATTTATTATACAGTGTTCTTGTGCTACTAGCGAGTGACATATATTGTGGCGCAAGCCTATTCATCCAAGTTCTGGTCTGATTTTAGCTTTTAACTGTTCACTGTGATTCTGTTTAATTAATGTGTATGATGTTGCTGTTAGGGCAATGATAGATGAACTAACAAATATATGCATCAGAACTTTGTGCGATTTTTTGTATCCCTATGTTTGTGTGCACGTATACTCGCATGCAATCACATTTTGGTATCATGCATGTTATTTTATGGCAACCATAATTCGTTGTTGCTGGTTCCACCTGCATAATTACTCTCCGATTTTATGATCATATATTAATTTGAACCTAAATATCTGGGTCTTGTGTTTTATCTTAGATTTATATGCGATTTGACCTTCACTTGTTTTCTTTGCTTATATTGTCCATGCAAACAGTTGCAGACCCCCAGAGTTTACTTGAAGAAAAGGAATCACTAGAAGAAAAATTGGCAGTCAGTGATTATGAGCTTCGTCTAGCTCAAGAAGATATGCTTAAGCTGAAGGCTGAGTTGCAGAGGAAATTTGACTCCAACTTGATTGAATCAAGCAGTAATTACTGAAAGTCTGAAACTGAATTAAATTTAAATTCCAACTTATGTTTAACTGATATTAAAACATATTTGGGGCAAATGAAAGAGAAGTGGCCTGTCACTCAAGTTTTTCCAGAATGAAATTGTGTCAGAGGTTCTGTAGGTTTTACCAATGCCTAACGTTTCATAAGTATATGCAGGAATTTATGCCATTCTTGTGTAGTTTTTCTTATGAATTTAGATGTTTTTTAATCTTTTATCAGATCCAAATGGCAGTACTTCTGAAAATAACGGATCTACTGTTCAGCCAAAAAAGGACGTGTCTTTCTCGGAGTTGGGGCCCCTCAAGGATAATGAGCGCTTGGATATTAACTGTGCAGTGAAAGAATATTTACTTTTAGCGGGTTATCGCTTGACTGCGATGACATTTTATGAGGAGGTAATCGGTCTAATTTCTTCTGATTAGTGTTTTACGCACTACGCAAAGGAAAGGCATAGAACTTATTGAGATGTAGACCTGGAAGCATAACTTAGTGCCAAGGCTTTGCCAGTTTGCAAAAAAGCAATGTTAACCAAGATGCTGAAGAATCTCATTTCTACCAGCTCATAGACCATTTCAAACTTTCTCCTAGAACCAATGTTTTGCATCACTTGTGCGCACATATCAATTTCATAGTTAAGAAGAATATCAATTTAAAGACATTTTTCTAATGTAAGCTTGTAAATACATCAAATTGATTGATTAAAAATGAATGTGATCTAAAAACTTGAACAGCTAGTACTTCGATTTAGAAGAACCTTCTTCAGATTATATGTTGAAAGTTTATGGATATTCTCTCGCAACTTTATAAAATATCATAAAAAGGATACTTTCTTGCGACGGACGCTGTCAGAAACTTATAAATCAATCTAGTCAAATATTTATGACAGATCTATAGCATGTTGAATCGTGTATGGGTAACTGCAGAATTTATTTCGATTTTTTTAAGAACAAATGGCAAGGACATGGATTTCTTTTGCAAAGTTGTTATTTATTCTTACGACTAGTGAACATATTTAGCTGGAACTAGTCAGGATGCTTAAACTTTTAACCCTCTTCTCCACTGGGTTCATTCATAACAATCTCTACCTCATATAAAAGCTTAAAAGGATCTCTAAAAAGTTGAGGGGGACAAAATGACCCTCCTCAGCTTAGCATGGGTGCAGCAACTGCTTTAAAATGAGTCTTATACCTTATTATTAAGTGAGTCCCATTTTCCTTTCTATCATCACAATGATAAATAATGCCTTTAACTGGAATCTATTTTGGAAGATGCTGAACATAGTTGCCATCTGTATATCTTATCTAATTAATTGTCATTTTGTGTATGTATTTCAATTGATTTACTATCGATTTCCATAACCTCCACAACAGGTCACTGACCAGAATCTGGATCAATGGCAAAACTCACCTGCGTGCATTCCAGATGCCCTACGACATTATTACTACCAATATCTTTCTTCTGGCGCTGAGGCTGCTGAGGTTTTTTGACTGTTCGAATGAAGAAATTTCCTTACTTTTGTTAAAGTGATTAAAAAACCATTGATTTTAGTTTTCAGGCCTCAAGATTGGTTAGAAAACTTTTATACCTTGTTACTTGATTTTGATCCGTGACTCACCCATATCTTCCATTTGGTAACTGAGTAGCATAGCTGGGGGAGTGACAGAGGCTTTACCCTGGGTTTTTCATCTATTCGGATTCATATTTGTATGCATTTCTTTGTTTTGTTTTCTTATTTTCATTATGGGATTGAAGATCCTAACAGACGGGAAGTCACTCAAGCTTATTGGACATTCATCATTTGTACTGGAACTGATGCTGGACAAACAACCGCTTATAATGGAATTGACTTATAGTTGTGCACTTTTAGTTGCAGACCTCACATTGTCCAGCTTTGAAAGCTCAACAATCCGAAGCCAGTGATTTTAGCATGTTGTGTCCATCCTTGACTTAGGTCATTATTAGGTTTCTATGTGTAAACATTATAACAGTTCCAGCTATGTAGATCTACAGATTGCATTATTTAGGCAGCATTAGAGTTCAAAATGGGTTTAAAAGTTGTAAGACTATAATTCTTTTGCTTAGCTGGCGTCTTCAAACAATGTGATGTGATTACAGCTCTTAATGTATATCATGAATTAATCAGTTGTATTTACATAAGATATTTCATTTTAAGAAGATCTAAGAAATTGATATTTTATTGAAGGTTCTATTAGCTTATCAATTTTTTTCTTGAATGAGTTCACCTGCTATATGATGATCTTTTTTTATGTAAATGTGTTTTCTTTTGTTGAACCTGTCATGCTAATCTTTGCCATATACTTCAGGAGAAAATAACTATGCTCCGAGAAAACGAGTCTTTTCATAAAGAAAATGACAGACTGAAAAAGGATAAGCAATCTTTGCTAAAAAGCAAGGATATGTCTGATACACAAGTAGCAATGTTGACAAAATCATTGGAGACACTGCAGAAAGATATCAAAGACAGAGAAAACTTGGTAAATATAGTACTTGTGTCCTGTGTCTATATATTTATTTCCTTATTGCATTCATTAAATGTCGCGATGAATGTGTGTCAGGTTCAAGATTTGAAGAAGACTTTGGAAAGCCAAAGAACAGAACTAAATGATTGTAGAGCTGAAATAACTTCCCTGAAAATGCATATTGAAGGAGCTCAATCCGGAAAGTTGATGTTGGCATCTGATAAAGCACTCTCGCCATCTCTATCCTTCACAAGGCCTGATAAAGAAAAAGAAATACTTCAGAATGAAATAGAGATGTCAAAGGCTAACAATTTGATGAATATGGATTCCATGGAATCAGTCAAGCCAGAAAAAGTGAGCGATGGGGCAGCTCATAATGTTGAGGATCCCCTATGGGTAAACGATAATATAGGTCCTATAGTTGGTCAATTAGCAGATTTAGACAGTGAAAATGCTCAACTATTGACAGCAAATGATTCTGATGCTGCAAACATCAAATCTGAGAAATTGCTACAAGAGTTGCTAAGTTCTTCTGGTGGTAATGAACAAATTGAGAAACAAGAAAATTCTATAGGGGACAATGGAAAATCTGCCTTAGAGACCGAGGGTCGAATTACAAATTCAGACAACCTTGAACCTAAATTAAATGCTGAAAAAATGGCAAGTTATTTTTCCTTTTCTGAGCATGCCAATTTCGATGACCTGGTTATTTTCTTACTAGGCTAACACCTTGAATTTATTTCTGATGTCAGGGTTTGGAAACCATTCAGATACTTTCAAATTCATTGCCTAAAATCGTGCCTTATGTTCTGATCAACCATCGAGAGGTGTGCTATGTATTTTTCTGTATGCACTTCAAGAATCAATAACTTTGAGTTACTGTTCCTAAAATTTCTGTGATACCATGTGCGCTATCAAGAAGTGCCTGTGTATTTTTCTGTATGTTCTTCAAAAAGTTTTGGTTATTGTTGCTAAATTGCAGCAATACTATATGCGCTTTTAGATTTTGCTTGTCATCAAATTAATTGAAGTTCATCTTTCATAGGAGCTACTTCCTTTGATTATGTGCGCAATTGAGCGTCATCCCAAGAGTGATACACGAGATTCCTTGACCCACACATTATTCAATCTAATAAAGCGTCCAGATGAGCAGCAAAGACGAATTATAATGAGTGTAAGAATCTGAAAGTTAGTAGTGGCAGTTTTGTATGTCTTGAAGGTCACACTGATGAATTTGTTTATCGTTACAGGCGTGTGTTACTCTTGCCAAAAATGTTGGAGAGTTGAGAACAGAAACAGAACTGCTACCCCAGTGTTGGGAACAAGTTAGAACCATTTTAATTCGCCAGCATCATTTTTATTTTTTTTTACTTCTATTTATTGAGCCTATACTCTTTTTCTGACAATTGATGATTCTATTCATATAGATTAATCACATGTATGAGGAGCGTAGGTTGCTTGTTGCCCAATCATGCGGGGAGCTTGCAGAATTTGTGCGGCCAGAGATCCGCGATTCCCTCATCTTGTCCATTGTGCAACAGCTTATTGAGGATTCTGCTACAGTTGTCAGGGAGGCTGCTGCTCATAATCTGGCTTTATTGCTGCCGCTCTTCCCAAATACAGATAAATATTTCAAGGTCAGCCTCACTAAATATGCTTCGAGGCAATCATGGAGAAGATATCTGACTTGACAGGATTTCCTACAAATGTAAGCTCCATGACCCTACGGAATGGAGCATTTCCCTGGTCATATGATTAGAAGCTTAACACTGAAAAAAAGCACAAAAGATCAAGACAAAAGACTAACTCTAATTCTCTCACATTTGTTTGCTGATAGGTTGAGGAGATGATGTTTCAATTAATTTGCGATTCATCTGGTATAGTTGTTGAAACTACGATGAAGGAATTGGTTCCTGCTCTTATACAGTGGGGTAATATGTTGGATCATATCCTAAGAGT
Source organism: Henckelia pumila (assembly GCF_033568475.1). Taxonomy (NCBI): domain Eukaryota; kingdom Viridiplantae; phylum Streptophyta; class Magnoliopsida; order Lamiales; family Gesneriaceae; genus Henckelia; species Henckelia pumila. The sequence continues at coordinate 5,818,506 of NC_133121.1, read as the reverse complement.
TTTGCTCTCTCACATTTTGGGTTCTGCTCAGGTACAGTTGTATATTGCACAAAATTTGTCATTTGAGCCTTTTCTTCCATATTATATCCATCTGATACATTCTGTCTGCCAGCGTTGTCCGCCTCTATCAGGGGTTGAAGGTTCCGTTGAGTCACATCTTCATGTTTTAGGTGAAAGGGAACGTTGGAATGTCGATGTTCTGTTGCGGCTGCTAGCTGAACTGCTCCCGTATGTTCATCAGAAAGCTTTCGATACTTGCCCATTTTCTTCAGTTTTAGATTCTGCGGGAAAGTCCATCACTCCTTCTTTGCTCGAGCTTTATGCTGGGTAAGCCTGTTACACAGGCTTCTTTCCTTGATTTCCTGTTTTATCATTTCCTTTTTTGCTAAGCTGTCATTGTATCGATCAAGAATCTCCACAGTTGTCTTAGTGCTTACAAGTTTTCTTTTTCTTCAGGGAAACTGCTGAATGGCCCGCATTTGAGTGGCTTCATACTGAGTGCTTTCCCAATTTGATTCAGTTGTCTTCTCTATTGCCTCAGAAGGAAGATAATATAAGAAATCGAATCACAAGGGTACTTTGGTTTCCTTTTGAATTTGAGTTTGTAGTGGCGTTTCTCATTTCTCTTATCTGTGGTTTTCTTCTTTCTTTTATTCAAATATATATTTTTTGGAATGAAATGCAGTTTCTTCTAGCAGTTGCTGGGAAATTTGGGGACTTTTATCTGACATGCATAATGCTGCCGGTGTTCTTGGTAGCCATAGGTGATATCGGTGATTTAAAATACTTCCCTTTTACAGTGCGGTCAAAAATTAAAGGTAATGTATGTTGGATCTTAAAAGTTATTTATGCAGTTAGCTGCTAACTTTACTTCAAAATGTCATGTCTTCTGTCATCACAGGTTTGATGCCTCAAACTGCAATGGGTCAGAGAATTGCCACAATGTGTGTCCTACCGCTTCTTCTTGCAGGCGTACTAGGGCACCCGAGCAAGCGTGACCACTTGACTGAGTACTTGAGGAATTTGTTGATTCAAAGTAGCGGACAGGATGGTCAACCAGCAAAGCAAGATATTGCCAATTCTGTCCGCTTTATCTGGTAGTTACCTGCGGATAAATCATAAGTTTATATTCATGGGTATGTGTAGTTCATTTGCTGACTCATGGCATATTTATGATGCAGTACCTTTGAAGACCACCACAGTATGATATTAAAAATCCTATGGGAAATGGTTGTGAGTTCTGATGTAAATTTAAAAATAAGTGCTGCAAACCTTTTGAAAGTCCTTGTGAGTTTCTTTTCTTTCTGAAGGAATGTTGTTTTTCTTAACATGGTTGTTTTGCCAGAAGTTTATGATATCTTGGTTCCTAGGTGCCGCATATCGACTCTAAGGTTGCCTCCGCTCAAGTTTTACCTGCACTTGTGACTCTTGGTTCTGACCAAAACCTGAATGTGAAGTATGCGAGCATAGATGCTTTTGGAGCTGTGGCACAACATTTTAAGAATGACACAGTATGCAATTTATTAGGCATTATGGTCTAGCCAACTTCATGGAGCGGATTAATGTAATCAACTAACCAAGTTGCATTGTAGATTGTTGACAAGATACGCATACAGATGGATGCATTTCTGGAAGACGGATCACATGAAGCCACCATTGCTGTGGTTCGTGCATTGGTGGTCTCTGTACCTCATACTACTGACAGGCTTCGAGATTATATCCTTCAGTACCGTTCTTAGGCGCATATTTTCCTTCATATTTCGAGAACTTTTGCCCATTCTTAACATTTCATAATACCAATACACTATTTTTTCTTTAACACTTTTCACATCTCCTCTCCAAGATTTTTCAATTCACTTTATCGCCGCCCCCTTCTAGTGATATAACACGTCGACAGGAAAGAGCTAATGCCTTTTGTGAATCAATTCGTGCTCTTGATGCAACAGGTCTGTAACTCTTCCCTTTAATTGAAAAGTTCTTATAATGTTAGATGTTTGCTCCTGATGATTAATTTTATGTTTAGCCCAAACGGTAGAGTATTCCCATTATTCAATGTCAAGATCGTTTTGTTATCACGAGTATTACTTGTGATGTTATATTCTGCAATCTTCAACTGCATGGTTACCGAGTCTCCTCCATATGCTGAATATTGTTTGCCTTGTACAAGGATATAATGCCAATATTGCATACAATTTGCACTTTCTCTTTATAATTTGTCGTTCCATTTTTCGATACAGACCTCCCGTCTTCTAGCGTTCGCGATTTCCTCCTTCCGGCAATTCAAAATTTATTAAAAGACACGGATGCTCTTGATCCAGCACACAAGGAAGCTCTAGAAATCATACTAAAAGAAAGGTCGGGTGGAACATTCGATGCTCTGAGTAAGGTGATGGGTGCTCATCTCGGATTACCATCCTCCGTCACCAGTTTTTTCGGTGAAAGTGGGCTCCTCGGGAAAAAGGAAGTCGGTGAAACCTTAGCTCCCCCACCAGATCCTACGGAGTCCCATCCAAAACCCGTCACACAACCACCACCCCCAGTCGAGGACACGAGATTCAGGCGTATTATGAGGGGCGGTTTTTCAGATATGCTCCGGGGCAGGAATAAGAGCAGCGAGGATATTCAGCAAAGCCAGTGAGCACGCCTTTTTTCGACCTGAAATTTTTGGTACGTCGATGTTCTCTTCTTCCCCGCCAGTTTTCGAATTTTATTATATGACAACACTTGATTGATATTATAATTTATATGAGCCCAATTCAGCACTATATATAGTGGAGGATGAGTTCTTTTGCGGAAATGCACGAGTCATGCAGAGCTGAATGCATGAAGGAAGAGATTGAAAAGTTACAAGTAATTTGTTCAAGGACCGGTAAACTCATATTCTTTCATACAGATACCAATATAACAAAGACGGACACATTTGCTCCTCTAGAAATTTTTTAAAAATTTTATGTTTGTAAATTTGGAAAATTCTCGAAGCGGCAAAACTTAAAATATTTGTAATTTGTATTTTTAAAATTAATCTATATAATAAAATGGGTTGGTTTTCACTTTTCACCATCTCGCTCTTCCATTTTCTAGTGTAAGTCGATAAATTACCTGACAAAATATGCAAATTTTAATCTTGCAGGACTTTCCTTGCTCGGTAAATAATGTTTATTTAATGTTGCTTATTATGCCAATCATTATAGTCAAAAGTGGGAACCTTTATCGAATTTGTCAAAGCAAAATCAAAAGTGGGAAACATTAACATTTGGAAAATGGAAAAAGTATGTATATATTTGTCGCCCCACCCAACACGTCCACAATGTCTTTTTCAAACAGTTATTACACACTAGTGAATTAATTAATTTATAAATTGATGTACAGTTTGCAGCTGACTGAATCAAAGTATAGACCGAAAGTCCTTTTTTTGTTGGACTTTTATGGCGCTTCCGTTGTTTCGTCACCATCATTTTGATGACGGTTAAATTATTAGGTCCCAGGTCAGGAAATTTACATGACATTTGGGAAAATTGTTATCCAACAATTCTCCTTAAAATTTTAATTTTTTTTGTTTTTAAATATATAAATTTCTCATTTCACAAACACCATGGCCTACAATCTCAGGTTATTTATTGTTGATGTTGTTATCAATTATTCTTCTCTTAACAAAAAATATGGTTTAAAATTTCATTAGAGCTGTACTGCTATATTTCATACTAATGTTACATGTACATCATGATATGTACATCAATTCTTGCATCACAAAATTCAATACAAATTTCAGAAGCTCATGATATAATTATGTTATTTAATAACAAAATGTCATGATATGATAGATATAAATATCGAATGTACATTTACCCTTATTTTATACTCCATGTTCCTATACTTTCAAAAATAAATATTTCTCTATTTTTATCTAATTTTTTAAAACTGAACAATTAGAGGACATACTGTTTTTATTTTGACCACTTCGTTTAATAAAATAATGATGTTAACATATGCATATAATTTCAAAGGTGTCAAAAAATTTTCAGTGTGATCAACCAATTTTCCACTCAACTCACCCACCCTCTCCTCCTATAAAACGCACTCCAATTCTCCACCATTTTCGTGCATATATAAAAAATGAACAAGTCTAATGCAGCATCAAGTCATGTGGCGCTCCGGTGTCTGCTGGTGGCGGTGGTCCTGCTGGGTGCGGCGGTGCATGGGACCACGGCGGTGACCTGCAGCCCGCTGGAGCTGAGCCCGTGCATCGGGGCCATAACCGGGTCGTCGCAGTCTCCGTCCGCCGAGTGCTGCCGGAAGCTGAGGGAGCAAAGGCCTTGTCTCTGCGGCTACCTCAGGAATCCAACTCTCCGGCCGTATGTGGAATCTCCCAACGCCAAAAAAGTCGCCGCCGCTTGCGGCGTCGCCTCACCCTCTTGCTAGCCGGGAAATGGATCGATACACAAAGTTTCTCTTGCGTTTGAGACTCTGTCATGCATCACCATGCATTTTAATAGTAAAATAAAATGAAATGAAATGAAATTCGAATATTGTGGTTTTAATATATTTATTCCTCTCATGTTGTTTTTAGTTAATTATGACCTGAGTAAATTTAAATTTCGAAATATTTTTAGATTTAAATTATTATTTTAATGCGTAATTTATTCAGAATTAAATTTAAATTAAAGACTATACCATTACGGATTAATATACAATTATTTGTTGTAAAAATGCTACGGTTATTGTCATGCTGCCCGTGTTTCCCAACAAAAAATGAGGATTTTTAGGTTTCGATTATAATCTCAGCCATTGTTGAATCGAGAGATGTCTAGACATTATAAATTTAATAATTTATAACGTCATATATTTGATCATCATACGGGCTAATTGCATCAAACTCTCTCTTAAACAGTATCGAAGACATATTGGGCCAACAAAAAATGAGGAAGTCTATGAGTGATCTAGCTCTAATTAATTGGAAGTTGAGTTATTGGTTGGAGTTGGATTTGGGTTTGCGAGGGATCAAATTGGGCCGAGTTTCAAACTTCAATAAATCGCTAAAAGAAACTTAATAAATAAAAGAAGATGAGCTCTCTTTAAGTATAATTCAATTTTTTACCATGATACACACACATATATATATAATATATAAAATAATACAGGGGAAAGGCACGAGTAAAAATGAAATAAATATTCTACTGCATTTCATTAACCTTTACTTTTTCGAATCGAGATCCTACCAGTTACCCTTCTAGTTTATCGACCCTATTGTCTATTGTCATATATAATGCATGTCAAAACTCCATTTTGACTGTTCGAAAAATGACCAACCTAGCCGGTTCATATATTCTATGTGACAGGATGAAACACCCCGATCGACCTAGTCAAAATCGTGTTTAATTTGATGAAATGGATCAAAATATCATTAATATAATTCATCTGTTTTATGTGACGAGATTGACCGATTCAACGGGTATGAACCGTTTGACAACTCGAAATTCAATCAAGATTTATTTAATTATATTTCTGAATTTGGTGCATTCAATTATTATAATATACCCACATGGAGCCCAGGCTCCATCCGTATTCTGTGTTATTATTCCACTACCCCAATTTTCTCTCTCTCTTTTGGTTCCCTTTCCCTTCCTCATGTGCTCACACATTCGCTTTACATGAATATACCAACTTTATCAATCCACACATTCTTCTTCCTCCGTTAAAACACAGCGATGGCACCTCTCCACAGATTCAAGATGCTAGCCACCAAGTGTACGGTGGCTAGTAGCCCCACCAGAAGCCCATCCACCAGCCCAGCCATCCCCCTCCGCCGCAGGAAGACTCTCCGGATGCTTCTCAGTCACGTCGATGGAGGCGGCGGCGGCGGCGCAAGAACTCCGCCGAATCTTCGCTGCGGAAGATCACCGGATCGTACGCGTTGCGGCGGCCAAGGGAGCCCATCTGAGAAGGGGAAGAAGGCCTTTTCTGTGTCTCGCAAGCTCAAGGACTTGTTCGTTATGTCTTCGCCCCCGGTCGCGAGGAGGCGGTCGTCGCCGCCGACCTCGGGCGGTGGTGCCGGAGGCCGTGCACGATCTCAACATCTTCCAGCAGCTACCTTTCGGCAACGACTCATGAGAAAAGCTTGGCGACCTTTGCTGGTCGTCATACCCGAATAACATTAGTGTTCGAAAATTTGTTTGACATTTGTATTTATGTATGCTATTTTACTCGATTTTCTCGCTAAATTTCTTTAACATGCAAATGAATATTGATCATGTATATATATTGTAGGTTATGTATCTAAAATTTGTAATCCAACGATCCCAATGTATATGTGGATCCGGCGGAAATGTCCAAAGTGTGTTCATAGAACATTTAATTCATGACATTTATTTATAATGAATATGTAGAATTTCATTTAAAGACATAAAATATTATATAGTGGCCACATAGTCATAATAGAGAATCTTGAAGTAGTCAATTATGAATCCCCAATTCAATTCCTAATAATTTTTTTGAGACAGATTGGGCAACCACCCTATCCTCACTCATTAATTAATTTAGGTTTCCCCCCACCCTTCATATATTATATATAACCATAATATATTCAATTTTTTTTTTAGATTATCGGGTGAATATAATACAAAGGCATCTTTGATGTATGATTCTATTTTTTTTTTTTAGTACAAGTTGTATCGAATATCGAAATTACATCATATTGCAACAATAAAGAATGAAATTTGCTCGCACAACCGACGAGATTTAAGCATGGATTCGAGACGTGTTTGTCACGAGCTAAGAAATTAGCTAAATCTACCTAAATAAATTAGAAAATCTACCCGCAATCAGCGGGAATCGAACCTGAGACCTCGTGATCTCATGACCTCAGTTTTGACGACTAGGTCAAGACCTCATTCGCTTGCCGTATGATTCTATTGAGTATTTTAAATTTACATTTTCAAAAAATAAAAAGGGTATTATTAGTTACTTGATATAAGAACAAAATTTAGTGTATAAGATATTTATTGCACTAGAAGTGATGTCTACAATTAAGAAACATAATACGACATTATGTTATAATCAATTATTAATTATGTGAATAATAATAATAATAATAATAATAATAATAATAATAATAATAATAATAATAATAATAATTGATAAAATAAAAAATAATAATAATAATTGATTGATAATTACAAAGTATAAATGCGACACATGCAGTAAAATCCCCAACGTTCTTAAATCCCAAACTCCCTTTAAATCCGGGCCAGATTCCATCTACTTCGCTCGTTTTCCCCCACTCTCACTTATCGTATCCTCTTCCCACGCGCCGCCTCGCCGCCGCCGCTTCACTCTATTTCCCGATTGCGCATCCCTTCCGAATTCGAGATCTTAAATAGTAGGAGGTAAAAAGTAAGAAGAGATTGTCAAGGAAAATAACAGATTCCTTTATGAATTGTGCAATTGAGTTGCTGGACCACCACAGAGAAGGGAATCATCGTGTAGCTTCTGTAGAAAGCAATGGGTGGAGTTACTTCGTCGATCGCTGCTAAGTTCGCTTTCTTCCCTCCGACCCCGCCGTCGTACACGGTCGTGGCGGACGAGTCGTGCGGCGGGGCTCTGTGTATTCCGGAGGTGCCTCGAAGGGACGACGTCGACGTTTTGAGGCTGAGGACGCGTAAAGGGAATGACGTGGTGGCGGTTCACATCAGCCACCCGAAGGCGATTGCGACTCTCCTCTATTCCCACGGTAACGCCGCCGATTTAGGTCAGATGTTTGAGCTTTTCGTCGAGCTCAGCATCCGTCTTCGCATCAATCTGATGGGGTAATATTTCGAATTCGTCCTCTAATGTTTGGGCTTGCTTCGCTAATTAGTGGTCGCCTTGATTTTTGGTTGCCGAATATGGAAAACTGATGCTGCAAAGCTTTTGGTTTAATTTTTTTGTAATCAATTTATTTATCTTTGATGGAAATTTGGAATTATTCTCATCCACTTATATTCTAATATAAATGAGAATAATTCTTTTTGAAGAATAATTCTTTTCGGAGGATATATTTGGATTGATAAAATCTGGGAATTAAGAATGACAATTTCTTAGTGGATTAATTTTAGTTATCTGTCACATACTAGTATATCCCGTGTAATTCAAGTCACTGGAGTACATATATATGCGTCCCACGTGAATTTTATCTGAAATTTGTATAATTTCAACTATCACCCCCACATCAGGTAAGAATTACTAGTGCCCGAAATCAATGCATGCAATAAAAAGATAAAGAATGGAATCAGGAGGAACACATGCTCCTTTAAAGATACTGTTCCCTGAAAAATGCCTGTAATAGAATTTACATCAATGCCATGAAGTTTTCTTCAAGATATCTTGTCTTTATTTAGTTGCAAACTTGAATTCTCAAATAAGTATTCCCATGGGCGCAAAATTGCTGTAGTACATCTAGGTCTTGCAATCATTCGATTTATCTCCACTGCTGAAAATTTGTATTTCATGATGTGGCATTCAACCTTGTAGCTAGATGAAAATGGTGGACAGTTTCGCATGTGTTAACCTTTCGATTATGCCCACCATACAAGTGAATGTATTAAGACAAACTTCTGTACCAGCATGTGTAATTATAGTCTTGGTGTAGTTCTTGATGTCCCTACTTTGTGAATCATATCAATGAATGAAAATGACAACCTTGATTTAGGAAGCATATATTTTGACCAATTAAAAAAGCATTTTTGGTGGACTGATCTTTCATCATTTAATTGCACCATAAATGGAATTTCTTGATTGATAGACTTGGATTTTATGTCTTAGTGGTGGCTTGGTGATGGCATTTCGAAATGAATGGTGGACAATGTTTGGATTGTGAAACAGTTTGTCATTTGATTTAAGCAAAATGTAAATGACTCTGAATTCAGAACTGAACTCTTTGCTTCATATATTATTGTTTCTACTGAGTCAGTATTTCAGCTTTCTGATGGTGGATGAAGGACGGTCTTTCTTTTTTGTATCAATCGTACTTTTTCATTGATAGTTGTCATAAAAACATCTTTTCTTATATTTGTCCTGAGAAAAAGAAGAACACCTAAGTCCTCCAAATGTTGGTGTTTATTCATTACCATCACCCTTGATTATAATAACACTTGAAGAAACAAAAAGGTGTATATTGAATGTCACATGCCACTTGTATTAATCTGGTTACTTTTTTCTCACCAAGTTACCTTTCCTTTGAACCTAAATGATTTCCTTTACTAATAATTCTAGTCACCATATGATATTGCTCCGGTAGTCTTCATTACGTTGCCCTTTGGAGTGGCCCCTAGTTTATACAAAACTATAGAAAAGATGAGAGTTTCTCATACTGCACTCAATATGTCCCTAACTCCTATTTGAAAGAAATGAATTAAATTGGCACAATGTTTTCCATGCAAATTGAAAGTGGATGTAATTGATTCTTCCATCTATTTTATGTGTACAGCAGGTAGTTATCAGTTAGCGGGCACAACATCATTACTTTCAAATAATGCCAGTCACAAAGAAACTTGTTATCACAGAGCATGGTTTTTTTTAACCATCTTACCCAAAAAAGGGCACTCAATCTTGGGGCTACTTTGCCAGTAAATAAAGCCGTCTCCCTTTTATCACAATTTTCCCATCAAACTTGCCTATGTGCAGCTTTTGTCAACATTGTGATACATTAAATTGACGATGCGATATTTTTTCTTCTTACATAATGTAGTTCTTTTGCTAATTTCATCATCATATTCAGGTATGATTACTCAGGCTATGGACAGTCCACTGGAAAGGTCAGATGAATGCTTTCACCACAATATAAATCTATCTTGGTTCACTAGATTGGCAGCAGTATGTCCATCATCAAAATGTTTGCTACTGAAAATTTCCCCACTTTTTTTTAATTAAATTTGTTTGAAAGGTTGATAATATAATAAGATGATGGTTTTCGTTACTCTCTTTGTTTTGAAAACTTATTATTTTATTGACTCCACGTGTAATATCAATGTCATTTTGTAAGCTGGCTAGGCACAATTTGACAAAGATAGTAGTATGGTTAGCTTCAATAGGAGCTTGGAATGAAATCTTATTTTTTGTTGGGCTGTTTCCAGATAGTAGAAAGATATCCTTTTTTTCCCTCGCATCACAATCTTTTCGTATTTTTTGTTAATCAGGAGACTGGATAACAAGTCAAAATATCATATTTGTAAATTTAGCATTACCTGTCAAGTGCTTGTATGTTTGGTCCGGTCAAATTTAACCCATCCATCCCTTTTATTTGAAACAGCCAACTGAATGTAATACATACGCAGACATTGATGCCGTATACAAGTGCCTCAAGGAAAAATATGGGGTTAAAGACGACCAATTAATACTCTATGGTCAATCTGTTGGTAGTGGTCCCACCATTGATCTTGCAGCACGAATACCTGACCTGAGAGGGGTTGTCCTCCACAGTCCAATTTTATCTGGGTTACGGGTGTTGTACCCTGTAAAACGGACATATTGGTTCGATATTTATAAGGTATCGCTGTATGCTGCTGTGCATCATTCAATAACCTAATTTGCAAATTGAAACTTGTAAAATTAGCACTCAAAGTTTTTTTTTTAATTACAGAATATTGACAAAATTGGTGGAATAAACTGTCCAATTCTTGTTATTCATGTAAGTTTTCTTTATTTCGTTTAAAAGATACACCTTATCCCTGCCTTTCTGTCCTCCCCCATGAAATGTCTAAGGATTTCTCAAGATCATTATCATATGGACTTGCCTCGATTTTTTTTATTTTTAATTATATTATGTACTAATTAATTTGTCGTCAATATTTAGGGCACAGCAGATGACGTTGTTGATTGCTCACATGGCAAGCAGCTTTGGGAGCTTTGCAATGTAAAGTACGATCCTATATGGATAAATGGCGGTGGACATTGCAATCTTGAACTGTATCCCGAGTTCATCAAACATCTGAAAAAATTTGTATTGGCTCTTGGAAAATTAAGACGAGCACCCAATGGTTCAGCAACAGCATCATTAGAGCCTGAGAATAAGAGCAAATCAGTAGAAAGTAACACTGCAGACACGATCGAGTTACCACCAGATCTTCCAGAAATTTCAAGAAACAGTTTGGATAGCCGACTGGACAAATCTAAGAAATCGAGTGTTCCTGAAAAATCAAGAATGAGTACTGATCGTGTTGACAGATTTAGGAGGAGAAAAGGCTTGATATGGTGATCAGTTGAATTCCACAAAAAATCGTGCTGCCGGCTTCATTCAAGAAGGTATATTGCAGCAACCCATTATTTCCGTGTTGGACGGTTTCTGGGTCCCGATTATGTACCATGTCGAACATGCTTATAAAAGTAAGTTATTTGAATGATATATAAGCTGACCTGAGAAAACATAAAAACTCCCTGTCTTGTTCTCGTGTAAAATATCATGCATCGTCTGATGGTGTTCCGTGTTCGGTTTGCAGTTTCAGCTCCTTCTCATCTTAAAATATGTATATCTTAATTGTCATAGGTTGCCCTCCATGTTTGTGGGTCAAAATGAACTGAAACTAAAATCAAGAATTGTACACTGTTCTGATTATTCATCTATATGAACTCCTGCTCTATTTTTTCGCAAAGTATTCATGTCTCTAAGAACTAAGGTGCACCAATATGAATGAATCTTATCTCATCGATCACATATATGAGACGTGTAATGATAGTTCATAGAGTCTTGTTGCAGCTTTTAGGCAAGTCCAGCAAAAAGGGCGAACACACTGCATGGATGAAGTTTGTGAGGCAACCGTTGCGGACATTGAGTAAGAGATGAAAAATGTAGTAGCAGTATTATTTCATCTTGCACCCACGGCTGCATTGGTTTTTTAATTAATATCTTAAAAAAGAAAGAACGAAACCCCAATTTTTTTTGGGTTGTGGGGAGTTTTGGAGAGTAGGTGCTACACTGCTACTGGAGTGGCATGCTTGTGCCAGAAAGAAAGTGATTTCTCGTCAAGATTCCGACAGATCCTACCACGATTTCATTCAAATAGAGACCCAGGTGGAAACAGGGTCATTTGCATGAACAGGTCTGTGCAAATTTTTTAAAAAACATATAAACCTCTTGAACAATAAACACATGATACAACACTTGATATTTATGCGTTTTTCGTTCACGGTGTCTATATTTTGTAAAAAAAATTTGCACGGGTCTATTGATCCAAATCATCTGGTGGAAAACATTCTGCATAATGGGAAACGGAAGATTTAGTTTTCTAGGTTCGGTCAAAATTTTTTTCCAAATTTAAACCTCTCCTGTGTAATGATTAATGAAATACACTGAGGTCAAATTTGTGTTTTAAAATATATATATATATATTTTAAAAAAAGTCCATTTAACAAAATGCCCCATCGAAATTGAGGATTTGGATTTCGATTCTTAGAAACCAAAACGGTAATCATTTAGAAGTTAGAACCGCCACTAAAGCCGTAAAATTTAAATTTCTTAATCCATGTACTTTAAAAAAATAAAATATTCGTAAAACTTTGTAATGTAATTCTTTTATAATTAAATTAATTAATCGCATAACCTAACGAGTCGTGGTGTTATATTTTTATTTTTTCTTCATCATCAAAATATTAAAAAATAAATAAGTTTCAACTCGAATCAAAACCAACCAGGAATTGAAATCATCAGCAACCAAAATCAAGACCGTATCCTAAACGTTTGCTACTAGAGGTGTCAAAACGGGCGGGCCGGCCCTAAACGTTTGCTGCTAGAGGTGTCAAAACGGGCGGGCCGGCCTGGGCCAGCCCACCTTTTAGGCGGGTTGGGAAAATACCAACCTAACCCACCTATTTTAGATGACGGATCGGACCAACCCAGCGGGCCTACGTGTAATTTGGCGAGTTTTGGCGGGCCAACCCGCAACACATCACAACCAAACATTAGGTGGGGCGGGGCGGGCCTGCCCAATTTTAGGCGGATTGAGAAATCGTCAACACAACCGACCTATTTTGTTTGGCGGACAGGCCAATCCGATGGGCCTAGCCCGTTTTGACACCTCTATTTGCTACTAATTTCACTTTATATTGGAATAAAAACAGTCGGGTGGGTGTCCAAGTTGGTGGAGTAGGTGAATTTTTTACCATAGGTCAGGAGTTTGATTCCCTTTGCCAACACTTTTTTGAACTAGCATGTCACACAAGGTTTGCCTAGTGTTCTTTACCTAACTAGCGTAGTTTGCAGGCTATTGCGTTAGTCCGGTGGTTTACCCAAAGCGCACCGAAATATAGAGGCTGCGGGTTCCACGTCACAAAAAAAAAACAGTCAGGAGTTGCCCTGAGGGGGTGCCCATGTTGGTGGAGTAAGTGAGCTCTTGGTCAAACGTCGGGTGTTCTCGAGTCTAGTCTTGTCTATCTCCAATGACTTCTGCATTAAAAACAGTGGGGTGTTGACAATGTTCATGAATTTGAGCACATACATTAATACTGGCACCACAAATTAATTTAGGTTGATTCGTTTCATGTAGACTGGAAAACAAGCTCTAGTCAAAGTTGCTCGCTCACCGGAGTCTTGCTTGATCAATTAAAACTAGTAGTAACATGGAAATTAAGTGTGCCATCATTAGTTTTTTTCAGTTCTTCATGAGAAATAGTATGTTTTCAAACTTGTAGTAGAATGGAATGAGGAACATTTTAGCAAAAGTTAGAGTTCGTATTAACAGTGCAATAATTGTATTTTTGCAATCCATGAATGCAAATCGAACATGTACGTGATTTTGTTTCTGATACCAGCTGTAGAATCATGCGCTTGTCGTTTTACCAAAACTTATAGCTATATATCAACTCAAGCGTCACTCTTTGATCTTAGTTGTGATAAATTATTGAATCCGCGCGTTTGCTATAAAAAAATCTGAAAGGCTAGAAGAGAATTCAGACAAGAGAAACAGACATGGTATCAAGGATCAAAACAGAACAGAGGGAGCAATCCTTAACAAGGGTCCCAACGTGTTCGGCAGAAATTTCCTAGCAAAAAGGTAGCACATCTTGGTAGTGTGTCCATTGTACATGCATTCCGAATCCAACCGGAGCCAGTGCAACAGTTCAATCCTCACGTCGACCCACCCGAATCTTCTCGGGTGGGGCCCGCCCCGGGACCAGTCGACACGGGTGATGCTTCTATTAGCACTCATCATCTCCAAATCAAGAATGTTCACCAAAGTTGGGAGATAGTGCTCGTCGTTGTAGCATGGGGGGAGGCAAAAATCTTGGAAAACCTTGTGGTATTTTTGGTCGGATATGAGTTTGATGGCGAGTTCGCGGTGGAGCTCGAACCATTGGGACCCCTTCCGCCACTGCTGGATGGTGATCGTGGGCCACATTTGGCGGTTGTATCGGCCGCGGCCCGGTTTTCGAGGGTCGTCCACAGAGGCCAAGAAACTATGGCTTGAGCTCATTAGGTAGTCGTAGATTGTGGAGAAGTTGTAGAGTGGAATGCATGAATCGGAGAGCAGCACAAATCTTTGGTTTGAGGGATCGAGCAGAGCATTCGCAAGAAGCCTTCTTTCTGCGTCAATCATCGATATTGTTCCCCATTGGACTGGCTGCACCCAAACGAAAAAAGATAATATATATTAAGCTACCATTCTATATATATTATCGAATAATCTTTATTGAATTATGCCGAAAAGACATCTAATAGTGGGTCTGGTCTACGATGTCATGTCAAGATCGTGGACTTGAACTTAACTTATCAACCCAAAAAGCTGGCTCAAGAGAACGAGACGTAAAACAAATTATGGTTTATTATGGAGAAACCTGGCTAGGAATCCTGGTGCCATGAAAAACAGAATCCTGAGGGGCAGAGTCATTGTAAGAAGGATGAGCATAAACATAAATGGAGTACATCCCTTCATATCCCTTGAAAAACAGATCCCACAATGGAGCAAGAGGCAATGGCCCCGGTGTCAAGTACATGAACGCCACTCTAGGAGCAAGATTAATCACCCTCTTCCCATCTCCCAATTCTTGAATTTTCGCGGTAACAGTAGAAGCTCTCCACAATAATTCATCGTCTCTGATGTTGCTATGAGGAGCTGGTGGTGGTAGTACGGCAAGTGGCGGTGGCGGAGGTGGTGGTGCATGTGACGGAGGAGGTTCGAGGGGCGGTGGAGGAGGAGGAGGTGTTTGATTAATGGGGAGGAAGAAGCTTTTGAGTGATAAAGCGGAGATGATACCGATTGATATACCTACGGATAGGAGAAAGAGATGAAATAATGAGAAAGATTTGAAAAGATTAAGGTTCATAGTTGTTAGAATTATTTCTGATCGAGTACATGCAAATCTTGATTTTTTTTAAAAAAAAAAAATATATTTATGACATGAATGATCTTTAGAAAAGCTACAGAGAAATCTTGGTAATGAAGTTTTAAGAATATATAGTTTAATTAGTTTCATAAAAATATATACAAATTAACTTGTAACGTAAGAACTTATAGCGTGATTGCTCAAGTTGCATGATTTTTATGGCAAGCCATTATTCTGTCTCGTTAACTCTACGTTAAAAAATTTCACATTATCACACTACATATATATTTACATCGGACCTATGTGTATTAAACATGCAATAATAACAATGCAAAATGCGATGGAGCACATGATTTTAGAAAATAAAATTGGATTAAAATTGAAAAGGAAAATTGGATGAATTAGAACATAAAAAAACAAAGTCAATTTTGTTTTTTGTTTTTTTAAAAAAGAAGAAAAACAAAATTGTTGAGTTAAAGAATTAAAAAAATTTACAAAACTTGAAAAAAAAAAAAAAGAGAAAACAAAGGAAAAGAGAAATGAAAAGAAAAGAAAAGGCATATGTGCCCGTTTCCTCCACAGCATCCCTACCGTGGAATTCCAACAATAGGGGATCCTAATCCAATAATTTGTTGAGCAATAAAACAAATGGTAAGTACGCATGGATTTGAGAAACACAAAGACCCCTGAACTAATTTTATGAAACAGTGTTTTTTGACTCAACTCGTAAAAAATAATATTTTTATATTATAAATATTAATTTTCATTATAAATATAAAATGAATGGACATATATTACACAAAAAAAAAAAAAAACTATTCGAAAAAATACTCATAAAAGATATTTCTTTGTCATACAATTAATATATATCATAATAGAATATCACAAAAATTCAATCGTGGTATCGGTTTGTATTTATTTCTAATAGTAATCCACCGAATAGATCCAAAAAGCTTTACGCACAAACTCAAAGATCCAAGAAATTAAAAATCAAAATAATACAACATAAAAGTTTATCCGAAACCCAAGTTAAAATTTGATTTTATATTAGATTTTCCAACCTAATGTGTATTATACATTTTTTATTTTAATAAACAAACTAAGGATACATATAAAATTATATATCTGAAAGCGTAGAGCACAAAACAAGCGTGCAAATTGCAATGCTCAACGTTGTGGTGTCGTTTAGCCAGCAAAGTTCTCGATTCTATCAACAACCATGCACCCGTGATTATCAAAGTCAAAATAAATTAAAATGTAATCAAAGGTAATGGCTTTTTTTTTTAATTAAATCATACTATAAAAAATTTAATAAAATATAAATATTGTTATTCTTAGTTTATTCCTTCTTAATAATAATAAATATATTTAATATTATACACGTATAAATTAATAGCATGTTAAAAAAATAAATTTTCATATAACTTATTGATGATTAAAAAACAATTTGAGAAATTGAATTCAAAAAAAAATAAAAATTATAACTTTCCTAAGAGAATGAATGTTTAATAATTTCTTAGATAAACAATTCAATTTTTACATTTTGAATGAGGGTTTGAGGATGTTACATTTGATTGAATGGGAACCACAAATGCTAACACTGTTACAATCAACCATCCAAAAGAAACATTCACAGTTATGAAGATATCCATGAATTTGTTCAATCATTACAACCTGTTTAGAACTTTTGAAGATTAGCAAATTAATTTGTGACAAGAAAAATCCATTTCAAGGATCTACCACAATCTCTTCCACCAAATTCTGAAGCAAATGCCTACTGATCTCCACAGCTGTCTCGAATCGCTCGGCCCCGAATCGCGTCCATTCCGTGGCAGAACAACTCATCTCCCTCTCTATCAAATCATCGAAAACAAACCTGCTCGATTCCTCCCATTTTCTCACATCCTCGACTATGTCCAAGAAAACCGCGTTGGTGTTCATGCAAAGTGGTAAATGTTGGGACAGCGTGGTTCCCAGGTCAAGGTATCCACCAAATCTTGAATCAAGATACTCTATGATTGAATCCAGAGCAAATGTTCGAAGCTGATTCGCCTCTTTACTATCCTCAACGCCAAGGGAGCAACCAAAATTCATCCAAAGAACAGTTGCGAGTGTTTCGAGTTCCTCCACTAGCAAATGTTTGATGGAAAATTTTCTTTGTACAACTGAACTTGTAGGAGCCACATTTCCAATTGCCAACTCAGCATTCAAGATGACATCATTCGCATGGTCGAGCTTTGTTCCTTTCAATCCACAGTTAGCAAGGTTCAAGCATCGAAAAATTTCTGAAACATTGTTGATGAGGTTGGCAACCAGTTGTTTACTTGTATTTGCTGTGCCTGTGGAGACCAAAGAATCCAAATTCTCTGCCAACATGATTGAGAACGTTCATTGAAGGAGTCATTCATAGATTTCAGAGTTTTATAGCATTCGAAAATGAAAAGTGTATAACAAAACTAGACTGATGGGACAAAGAAAAATAGGCATCCTCACCAAAAGTATCGCCTTGACTGCTGGAAAGACTCATATCAGAAGAATATGCTTCGAGAACAGATCCCGGACTTAGGCGGTCACTTTCAACTAGTTGATCGGCCAATCTGTTCACTTTCACTGTGTCTGCCTGAGCGAATAGATCAAACCACGTATGTGGAGTATAAGGTGACCAAAAATATGATTAAAAGTACAACAAAATCAATTGAGGTTCCTGCATATGTTCCGAAATCAAAGATCTATGCAAAAGTTAAGCTCTATTTCTTTAGTCAGAGACACACTTCTGTTTAGGGGTGCACTTTCTCAAGGCCGCCTTATGTCCCGGAAGAATTTTAGATGAAAGAAGAAACCCGAATTACATTTAAATTCAAAGAAAGTAAACTATCATATACAAATTACATAATTGGTAGCACTGAATCTCATCCAATGATGTTCTAATTGATGTGATGGAATAGTTCAAAATATCACATCCCTCCCAAACTCCTAGTGCATATTATTATTACATCAATGAACAAAGTTTGAGAAATTTTGCCTCATTGTTTTTGTTGCTCGAACGTAACTTAGAAGTATTTATGCTTTACCTGATGACTAGTAGAAGACTTTGAGCATGATAAATGGCTTAGAGAACTAGTTTCCCTCTCGGACATAACTAAAGATTTATCCTGATGAAACGGTATTTCTGAGGTTAAGGCAGTTATTAGCTCCTGCAAAATCATAGCAGTGGTTTTCTTAGCTTCGTTGCCTCCAACATTGTCACTTTGGCATGTCAATTCCTTCAACTTTTGCTCAAGAATGACGCCTAAGGCATCTCCACGTAGAGGGGGCGGCTTTTCAAACCTTTTCCTTAAATCATTTTCATTTAATCCCGATGAATCATCACCAGTACCATTAACTGAATCATTTTGAACCCTTCTTTTTGTAAGTGAAGGAAATCCAGGTTTCGGCTTTGATGGAGAATTAAATCGAAAAGTAACGGCAGTATGGTCCCTCTGGCCACTGTCAACTCTTCTTTCCTGTAAACCAAGCAATTCAGTTCTACTTCTTCGGCGGTTATCAGAGTGAACATTTGCTCCCATTTCATTCCCAGACATCGAATGAGGAAAAAGATAAGTGTGCTTATTATCGGTAGAGCTCACACCTGAGCAGCTTTCACCCTGTCTAGAGATATTATTAGGTCTCCTCTTTCGACCTTGTAATACCAAATCATTCTGTCTGTTTTCGATACACCTTTCGGGTTCAAATTTCCCATTGCCCATTCCAACATGTGATCGTGACCTAGTAAGACCACTTGAACTTTGATTCAATGAAGCAAAATTCCTTGTCGCGCGGCTGGAATCTGACGATGAGAACTTATCCAGTGACAAACTGTTCAGTTTTGACCTGGCAGGTACTGAATTCCTCAGCCGTGAAATCTGATTTTGGTTTTGAGTCTTGTGGCTAGAACTACATGAGACAGGCTCATCCATCCAAGGTTCACACACCTGTCCACTGAAAGAACTTTTCTCTGGTTTATGCCTAACACAAGGTCGTTCATAACCAGTGAACGGAGCCATGGCTGATGGGTAATCCTCTCGCAAATCGTCTTCTAGTTGCTGATAAAATGTTGGCTCCCCCAGCTTAGTTTTTTCTGATCCATGACCAGAGAGACCTACACAATGGGATGGCGGTAAGTTAAAAATGAGTGGCTGTTCGCTGACACATGTTCTAGAACCCAAATCATCCATACATCGACCACAGTTTGGGCAAGACTGATGCCCCTTCACAGCAACACTTGCAAACGTGGCAGGATCTGCTAGTTGGTCTGATAACACATCTGGCGCTTGTCCAAAACAATCTTTGTCCAAAACACTCTGGCGTTTAGGAGAATGGTGCAAGGTGTTGGAGTAAGTGAGAGAAGATTTAGACCTGCTGCTTTGTAGTCCGGGTTCCAGAATTCTAGTTGCTGCACCAATCAACTTAGATGCATTTTTCTTGGAAAGATTTCTTGGACTTTTTACTGGAGTGGGGAGCTTCGGATGATGCTTTTTCGATTTCAATAAAACATTCTTAAATGGCTGCGTCTCAGCCCCGAATGGAGTAAATGGCAGCCGCTCATTAATGCTTGTCTTTTGAAGCTTTTGAGGCCTCAGCTCATGCTTACTTCCACTTTTATCTACATTCAAAACTCCTCCCTCGTGTTCACACTCATCACCCACAAACTTCTCTGGTTTATAACTTCCATATCCAGATACTTGAACAATTTTCGACTTCTGCCTCTGTAATGCTGGCATTGATTCCAGACCCATGAGCCTGGCAACCAAACCAGGAGCTCTCATTTCATGCTTTCGTTCAAGGTCAACATTGGTTGATCCACGATTCTTCTTCAAATTTGGGAAACCACCACTATTCTCATCAGCAATCTAAATCATCACACACAACAATTCAAGAAAATATACCATCATCAGCAAACATAACACACGGGCTAATTTTCTAACAGATCATAACTATACGAGTATATGACATAGCAAAACATTCAGCATTAACAAACTATGCATACCAATCTATGTTTGGAATGCTTCTCATCTCCCCCGTTTTTCTTTGAACCTTGTTTCAACCGAACTGAACAACAATTCAATACGAAGTACACGCGTGATAAATAAACAACTCTAACGAGTTCCGACATTGAAACAAACAGCATCTGTGAAGTATCTGTCAACAATGTGCCAAAACACTAACCTGGAGGAAGCAATTTCTTGGAAAAAAGCTTCTTCTTCGAAAACCTACGGTTCCAATCAAATAGTTGGAAGAAAATGCCCACGCATCCTCCTGTTCCTTGAGGCTTCTTCTCCACAATAGCCAAAGATGAAGTCGTTTTCTCCATGCTATCATCCATCACTCCCTCTCACCTCCGAGAATAATCAAGAAACCTGTTTCTCAGAAAAACCCGACCATTATTCTCAACATACACAAAAAAAAAAAAAAAAAAAAAAAAAACACCTCCACTCCAAGAAAAAAATCATCCAAAATCCCTTTGAACAAATCCTCAAAACGAAAAGAGCAAAAAAATAAAATAAAATGAATGAATCGGCCACCTTTTTTCCCTTTCTTTTGAAGAGTCACATTTTTTCCCTCTCCCAGAAAATAGTTCAAAAGGCAGTGAAAGAGTTACCCAATTTGAACAAAGCTGTAACAATGACAAGTACCGTCCCTGAAAGTCACCCACTAGAAACAACACAACAAAAAAACTAATCAGTAAATGAACAGTGGAACTCCAATTATTCACCTCATTTCACGCGACGAGTGACTGTAACAAAACCCATCTCTGAGACTGCATCAAACGTTAAAAAGAAGGCAAAAAGATTGACGGGTTCGTACACATGGGAGGTGAAAGCATAAACATCGTCCGTATTATTAAGAATGCCGAATGGATAATAGCTACGACGAGAGATTCTTGATAGTACAGAAATGTTTTTTCATGTATTTTGGCGAACCCGAGAAAAAGCAAAATAAATTGAAGGGATTTTGTTTCTTTGTTCTTCTGAGCAGCTGCAAAAGCTGAGCTGTGAAAACGGCTGTTCTGTGTATTTTCAGTGGAGGGGGTGTAGGATAAGATGAAGATGGCGCAGGGTGAACCCCCCCCCCCCCCCCCCCCCCCATGATCACTGTTCCATTTAGGTCCCCTGTTTGGTTTATACATGGCAAACTTGTAATTTTGTACACATTTTTTTCTTTTATGATTTTTTTTAAAAATTTTGAATTTATTAGTATTTTTTGGGAAAAAAATAATAAACCATGCCTTCATTAATAATTTAAAAATAAATAGTTTTTACATATATAAATATAGGAGACTGTTTCAAGTCATCTTCCAATTTTAACAATGTTCTCTACAAAACAGTAAACGGATCCATCGCCTAGTGATATCTAATTATTCTTATTTATTTTAATAATTTTTTTATTGAATTCAAACTCATAATATGTCGAATATTTTTCGTCTTTATCTTATACAAATTGATGAGCAAAAATGTCAAAAAATGGTTTTTAAAAAAAATAAAATTTTAAAAAATAAAAATATATATTTTATATTAATTTAGATGATCGTTTAGGCTGATTTCGAGCAATCTAATCAGCGATTAGGCAACCTAGACGTTCAACTAATATTATAATATCCATAAATTTTAGCTGTCTAAAAATTGAAGCGATAAACAACTATTTAACGTTTAAGTGATCGTAAAAGTTGTTTTTTAGAACATTGATTTTAATATTTTTTGTTAAAAAATCAAATTAATAACAATATGTTGAAATTTCAAGTGTATGACACATATGATTGATTCTTACCTCGAACTTTCACATCAACTATTCAACGGAATTATAATTTTCAGTCAAAGTTTAGCGATAAATAGTAAGGGGAATCTGAGAGTAGATATACATAATTTATAACAAGATTAGATATTTATTGTATTTATTTATTGTAAATTGTAATAATAACATATAAAAATGGTGGGGAAGTGGGAAACCGGGAAAAATGGAGTGTGGTTTTGCGCAAACGTCAAGTCTACGTCTGTCTGCTAACCTGCGCTTCCTGTCGCCATGTGAATTTGTGATTTTTTGGTTATCGGAAAAAAAAAAAAAAAAAACTCCGGCGAATGTCACGTCAGCTATGATTTGTGCATATAATTTTATCATTATTATTTTTTGTGATGTAATTCGATGTCTATTTAACGATGTCTATTTATCGAACTTTGTGTGATAATCTCGTCTAACTAAATGTTGGTATGAAAAATTGAACATTTTAATTGTATCGATCATACTCAATTATCGATTTTTTCATATTCGTCTCGTGGATAATATCGAAAGATGACATGAAACATATATATTCAAGTGTGTGAACGGAATTCTCTATGTTCCACTTCCTCTTAGAGATGTTGTGTCCCCTTATCTTTTTATGAAAGAAATTTTCATGTATTGGGGATATCTTGAAGAATAAAATTTTATAAGAAGAAAGGTACACTTCATATTCTCCATGTGTAGAATAAATAAAGTTTTTGCATAAAATTGTTTTTAAGCCAACAAAAAATAATTATTAACATTATACATATATGATATTAATATTAAATCCATAGCTGATAGTAACAGAAACGAAACAAATTATTTGTATTTCAAAATTCATCACTCTCTCTATATTTGATTTATATAAAATATTCGAGCAATATTAGTGTATTGATTTATGTCCCATATAGATTGGCTAAATAATCTGGACCTCTTTATATGAACAAGGGCAAACTTCATCTCTTGAGCTAGTTTTTGAGATGAGTTAGGTCCTAGTCTCAATTTCTAACAAGCATATCATTATTTAACCATTTATAAAAATAAACAAAGCACGATAAATGACAAACTTAAAATCTGAAATATTAATCACTGTAATTATTATTACTTTCCATTTACTTCTTTGTTGGTTGAAATCTTAAATAATAATCAAGGAACGAAATATGTTCATATTTTTCCTTATTAATAATTTCGTAATTTTCCGATAAGTACTTTTTTGAATAAATATCTCACAAATTTATTTTTCACGAGAATCTATTTCACCACAAGAGTTTAAAACCGATGGTCCAAACTCCAAAAGATGTTAAAAAGAGAACCAGGCCCCTACACAAAAAATAAATAAATACGAAAAAAATGGAATAAATAAGTAAATAAAGAGAAGAAAAAATAAATAAATGCAATATGTCAAAGAAAGCGAGTAACCGACCCCTACACATTTAATTTTTGAAGGAGAATATGACCGTAGGATTATGATCTTTTAACAAACTTTTTTTTTTAAGGAGCAATGGAATTGAAACAAATTCTTTAACGTTGTAAGCAATCACGGTCAATTAAAAAAATATTAAGTACGATGGCTCCGTGGCTATTGGAAAATTTCACCCTACTTATAATTATATTAATAGTGTATTTATCGATGAAAATTTATCAATATATATGGAATCCATTGAAAAAATTGTGAACTTCACATATATTGATAAATCTCCATCTTTAGATCTTTATCGGATACAGGTAGGATTTCATTTACATTAACTACTCCCTACCGAAATTAAACAGTGGATGAGAGAACCAATATAGTAAACTGGGATATGTGTTTAGATAAAGTGATAAACTAATAAATCTGTTGATTCCGTAGTTCGATTCGATTCTTCCTCACATTTACCATTGGGTGAATGATGAATTTTATTAATAATGTTGTAATAGATTATTTCCATCAATAATATTATAAGTAATAAGTCTTACCAGTCAAATAATAATAATAATAATAATATATAAAGTGCAAATTTTGAGGGGCAAAAAGGATGGATTAAAAAAGGGTAGGTTAGATCATACCCCATGGGTATTAGGATGGATAAAAAAAGGGTAGGTTAGATCATACCCCATGGATATTACCCCAATACCTATGGGGTAGATGACAATCACTGGTTGGTTCAAATCATGTGGGTTTTATTGAACTATATGGGGCCTACATAATTTGAACAAATAAGATACATACACCTGTCCCATAGGTTAATACACATGGGGTAGGTTGAAATTTTCTTAAAAACAAAGAGAGATGAAAGGAGATATTTGGATATTTTTTAATCCACGCGGAGCGCAACCAAACAAGGCCAATGTGTACATGACAAAGGCCCAATCAACTCACTGATATTATCTGGGCCGGAGGTCATTTACTTGTGGGCTATCGATATTGCCTCGATATCTTAGATAAATTTAAGAAATACCAAATAATAAAACCAAAATTACAGTTAAAACTTTAACTGTTATTCATGATTAAAAACCAAAAAAATAATAATAATAATTAAAAAAATCCCGTAAAATTCAAAATAATATGTCACATAACTTGTGATGCAGTAGCATAAAATTCTCTCAATCTGAGTTCTATCAAGTTATAATGATGAAAAAGAGAGTTTTTTTTTTTATAAAAAATATGCTACCACAAAGAGAGTGAATGGATTACTACTTTCTAGGGTCCATATTATACCGTTGATATAATTGGAAAAATTTATAATATTTCGTAGTAAGAACTATACGTCGACTTATCGATTTGTGACA
Source organism: Henckelia pumila (assembly GCF_033568475.1). Taxonomy (NCBI): domain Eukaryota; kingdom Viridiplantae; phylum Streptophyta; class Magnoliopsida; order Lamiales; family Gesneriaceae; genus Henckelia; species Henckelia pumila. The sequence goes on along the minus strand of NC_133121.1, from coordinate 5,793,654 downwards.
GCTCGTACCATATTTATTTTATTTTATATTTCGCTATTAAATTTTATTGAATCTTTCACTCCATCGCACGAATCATGATGTGACGATGCTACACACGATGTTCATAATCACAAAGTATTCAAAATAAAAAATAACAATAATAAACCTGTTCAATTTTTGAAAAAAAAAAAAGTGATACATCTTTATTTGACTAATTAATTAATTACATGTGATACCACATTTAGAATTTTTATATTTTTGCAAATGAAGATATTTTTAATATTTCATGAGGCTTATGTACGCAATTCCCTAGATATATTAAGCAAATGGTCGAGTGGGCCTATGAGAAAGACCCTGCTTCTTCTATGCTTCTGGATCATATTTTACGACCTACATCATGCAAAAACGATTCAACGGTTGAGTTTAAACTATCTTATGGATATGAACTTAATCATTGATCGAGTATCTCATAATTTACCACATCAACAATATATAAAAATATAAATCATCGGATGTATTCGTCTGTGTAAATGTGTTTAAATCTATGGAGTATTTGAGCATTTAACAAATAATCTATCCGTTGGATTCTTCGTATTAATATGTTTTCGGACGAACTTGTTGCACAATACTTGTCGTAGAGAATATTATATCCACAAAACAATATTACAAGTGAAAATATTCAGCAGAAACAAATAAACAACTGGTTGCGTGCAAAATGATCTACTCTGTGTTTTTTTTCGCAATTCTTGCTATAAAACATGTGGATCGTGTTGATTCACAGAATCGCGAAGTTGGGGCCAGATTCAGAAATGGAAATCGATTCAAATTTCAAACGATTAAGCATGGAAATTACACATCACTTTTTATTCCTCTTATTGGTGCCACTGTAATTAAAGATGGAACCCAAACCAAAGAGATTCGCCGGCGGGACGTTCAATACCGGATGGATTTTAACCCCATAGCAATACGAAGCATGATTGCTCTTCTTCAATGGCGGCTTCTGCTGGCTACAAGACGAAGATCTCAGCAATCCCTGCTTCGTATTGCTCGGTCGTTTCACGTTACTATTGGAGCCTGTCGACTTGCTTCGAGACAGCAGCGGCAACGGGCACAGACCCCTCCCCTGCCCCTGCCCGCTGCCGCCGTTCAAACTCGTGCTGCGCTTGAACCCCCAGAACGACGATGACTTGCCGCCGTGTTTGATGATCTCTTCCGGAGTGATAGTACTCGTTTGCTTGCCGGCCGCAGGCGGCGGAGGTGGCTCGGCGGAGGTGTTGGCCGGCGGGGGAGGTGGAGGCTGTGGTTTCTTGATTTGGATGGGGAGGATTTTGCCGTCGGAGAAAAGCTCGTCGGCGGAGGAGGAGGAATATTGGGCGAAGGTGTGGTTGAAGACGCAGAAATCGAAATCGATGCTGGGTTTGTTGGATCGAAGGTATTGTTCGATGGGTACGACGTTGTTCGGGGAGAGATCGTGGGAGAATGAGATCCGGGGGCTTATTACCAGGTTGGGGCTGTCGGAGAAAATTTCGATCGCCATATATATATATATATATGTATATATTAGCTGGGAGTTTGATTGATTGATGGGGGGGCGAGATTTTCAGAATATGAGAATCAAGATTTTGAAGGCAGTTGGAAACAGAAAGATTTGGATTCTCTGCATGGAAATGGAACTATGGATAACTATAAAGTGTGTGTGTGTGTGTTTTTTTTTTTTTGGATTAATTAATAAATATGGGAGTTGCGAATTCTTTGTTCCAGCAAAAAAAAGGTAATGTATATTTATATATGGATATAGGGAGAAAGGGGACAAGGATGGATTTATGAGTGATTTTAATTTTTAGGTGGATTAGGTGATGTACTTGGAGGATGAAATTAATCGGAATCTTTTATTGACGGTATTGTGGTTATCAATGTATGTATCTATCCCATGTAGGAGCACAAATTACGAGTCAAGCTACTTACTTGTGAGCAACTCGAGATCGACGGATTCGTTTGCACCTCTTTTCCCACTCCATCAAATGACATGTTGGACTTTAACTCGCTCCGATTCATTTGATATAACTAAAATTGAAAATGCTAATTGGTTAGTCTGCCCATCAAAATGGACGAATTGAGTCGATAATAGCTAGTTCATTTTGACGACTTTAATGTGTAATACTCAACATTTAACCTAATGACTAATGAGTATAAGAGGGCTACATGTGTTTTTTCATACATCACATGAGGCAGATAGGTTCATTATACATAATAATTATTATTGATTAAGACAATAATAATAATTTAAAAAAGTCTCTATAATTGAGAGAAGGATAAAATATAATATATAGTTCTTGGGAGTTCAATATATTAACTCTCCAAGAATCAATGGCGTTGCCAAAAATTAAAGAAGAGTTAATGAATATGTATCATCTAAAAGTAGGTCTAAAAAATTGTAACGTTTGCGTTTGCTGGTCAAGTAATTATTTCTTACTACCAATGAATGTGATTTGAATACACCATAATTGAGAGCCACATGGTTGTCTATATACTATAATTTAGGGTTTTTGGAAAGATTAATAAAGAGGAAAACATGTTTCTGCTTAGTGCATGAATGGATATTCATGTGATTAAAATAGGGAGACACGATGGGACATATAAACAAACAAAAATCATTTGTTGGAAGGATTAGGCAGGCACGTATAATGTGGCATCTAACCCACTTCGGAATTTGAACTCTATCCTATTTCGTTTCTTCTTTGTTCCCACCAAAACTTGAGCCATAAAAAGTATATGGATAATTTGTTTTTTTTAGTTTTGTATTTTTTTTCACTTTGTGATTTTAGTTATTTATATTTTTTGATTTCAGTTTTAGTCTGCTATCTTTATTTTTTTTTGCAATTTTAGTTTTTTTTCTTATGTGTCGCCGATGTGGCACCAATACAGTATTGATGTAGAGCTGACGTGTATAGTGTCACGTAATCATTTTCGAATAAAAATGACTGAAATTGTCAAAAATCGAAATATGCAGGATTAAAACTGAAATATGAAATATAGGGGACCGAAATCGCAAAATAACAAACATAAAAGACCAAAATTGCAGTTTTTTCAAAATATATATATCTAATTAGATGTACATTTTTATTGTTAACGGTTAAGCATCATGGACAAGACGATTAAATATATATATAATATAAAGATTATAATTAATATATTGATATGTGAAATTAATGTGATACAGTATTAAGTTTGAGATATTTAGAATAATTAATTTCGATGTCATAATTGGTTAGGTAAATTATAAATACATTTTTTTATCAAATTATAAAATATTATATATTAGAAAATATCAATCATATTTTAATAAATTTGAATCTTATCTATATCTATCATATTTTAGTAAAATTTTTTTATTTTTATCTATTCTTTTGAATTTTTAAATTAAATAATCATATTACTCAATTTTTTGAGTTTTAAATTTTAATATAATTTCTCGAATTCACAAAAAAAAATATTTTGTACAAATAACTTTTAATAGGTAGCATATTCATAGCCATCATTCATAACCAGATATAGAGCCAATGAGGGGTCAGTGATTGCAAGTGTTACTCTCTAAATGTACAATAACATTTCATTTTTTAAATGATTTATCCATGTCATCCCATCATCCGATAAGGCTCCATCCTTATTAAGCAAAACTTGTGAAAAGACCCTCATCCTTTCGTAAAACTTAAATCGAGTCCTTAATTAAATTTTTCGGCTCCATCCTTATTAAGAATAGCTTGTGAAAAGACCCACATGTAAAACTTAAATCGAGCATTGAATAAAAAACAAAAATACATATTTCTAAAATAAACAAAAATACATAATCAATCATTGTTTTATCATCTACACTCCAAGATATCTTGGATACAAAAATATTGTTTAATCATCACTAATTAATCTATTACATTAAGGGTGAATTGGTTTTCAGTCCCTAAATCCAAAAGCAAATTAAGAATCAGTCCCTTGTCAGAAAAAATTTGTTTGCATTCCCTGGGCCCACATTATTTTACTCGGATAAAATTAAGTACAAAACATTGAAAATATGGTATAAATACAAGATATTTGAGCACTAATTGTTCAAGATCGAGTACAAAAAATACAATTTTGAGTATAAAATCTAAACATATTTATTAACGTGAACTTGCAACATGTGTTTGAGTACTCAAAAATCATATATTTGTACCAGATCTAACACATTGGGTACTCAAAAATCACATATGCGTACCATATTTTCAATGTTTTGTACCGATTTTCATCCAAATAAGATAAATGTGTTATTAATATCAATATTTTTTAGTACTCGAAAATTATATATTTATACTAGATCTAACACATTTGATACTCAAATATCATGTATTTGTACCATATTTTTCATGTTTTGTACCGAATTTTATCCGAAACAAAACATGTGGGCCCAAGGAGTTTAAACAAAGTTTTTTTCTGACAGGGACTGATCATTAATTTTTGTTTAGGTTTGGGGACTGAATTATAATTAACCGTTACATTAACTACCAACAAAGCCTTGTACTACATAAGAGAGAGATTAGTCACATCAAAGTGATGAAACAATAACAATAATGTTGACACGCGGAATCATAAATGATTTAAAGGATAAATCACATGTTATAACTTGAGCATCTTACAATTATTAGCAACACCAAACATTGAAACCTACCTAAAAGTGTGGATATGTAAAATTTATGCTCTATTTAAAGGGGAAAAATATCCCATCATCGTTTTAAATTTCCATTTTTTGTCCAATAAATATAAATTTTAATAACACAACTAAAATGTCCACAATTCTATAAAGTTCTTGGATTGACTTCTGAATGAAAGGTTTAAATTTACAAAACAATCAGACATTACTTGGATCGATAATATATTTGATCTCAAATTCGCCTTTTAATTAAATATATTGTATCCACTTAGTTTATAGTAGAATCTTATGTCTAATTAAATAAAAAAATACTTTATAAAATTATAATTTCAGATTCATAGATATATCGAATACTTCAGTCGACTCTTCTTACAAATCAAATGCATCCTGTGCAAGAATGGATTTATGTATCTTCAATATAGCCTATATATTCATTAAATTTCAATAATTAGCGCCTCCTTAATTAGCACTAAATCCTTTTCAATAAAGTTTTAACATTGCATCCATACGCATTCTCAATCCAAACGAAAGTTAGTTTTCAACATATTTATGATGACACCGACAGATAACGCTCTAACATAATAAAGTGACTGATTTTCATTCCATTACATAAAAAAACTACTTCAATATTCTATCAAAATAATAAATTCTTTATTCACTACTTTGAATTGTTTCGATTTTTTCTGTTAATACAGCAGTTTGTTATAATTAAATTTCGAACTCATAGCCTTGACTCAAATTTAAAAATTTGATCTTAGAGCCTCGATTCAAATTTAAAACTTTGATTTTAAATGTAATACACGTCGTCGTCGTTCCGAATTTTGATCCGTCTTTATTCAATCAATGACAAGATATATGTTGTGCAAGTGTTTCATTGTGGTAGCCCATAAAAAAACTTGTCTTAGAAACTTATTGATAATTGATCAAAGCGAAACCAACACCACACCACAAATTCCTCAATATTGACCTCAAAATCTAATTGCTAGCTTTTTTCCCAACACAATTTAGTGGTGACCAATGCAAAGGCTGGGTCCATTATTCTTGAGGCCATAATTCGACGTGGCCATACTTTGTTTCCTCGTCTATGTTATACATGGAGATTTTAATTTTCAAACAGAATATTTTATGTTTTATTGCATTTATTTTACTCCATTTCGTTAAATATATAGTTAAATTTTCAGCTGCCCAACCATATTTTTTTACTTGGTCCGGGACGGGTTTTAGTGATGCGAAAAAAAAAAAACAAAAACCACTAAAACCCACTATCGAGTTTTAGTGGTTGCGAACCAAGTGAAAAAACATGATTGGGCAGCTGAAAATCCCTCAATATATATATTAAAAGTTGGTCTTATAACTTTATCTGTTTTTTTCATGTTGCAACTAGTCAAACTTGAGTTTTAATCCACTTATTTTTAACTCTTAGCTATTTAAGTCATGTTTTTAATAAGTGTCTAATTTTAGTTGCAAATTGATGACCAAGCTATAAAATCTGATAGACATAGAAACAAAGGATATTTACAAGTTGAAGAGAAATAATCCTCGTGAAATGCGTCAAATCAAATTAAAAATATATAATTTTAAAAAATTTACAATCCCCATATTTTTGTCATATTATCGAATTTTACAAACTAATCTTTAATTTTCAGCTAAAAATTGAAGACCTTAAGAACAATAGGATCGAAACAATTAACTATTAAAAGTTAGCGGACCAATGTCAATTTGATTAATTACAAAACCAAAGGAGAAAACATGTAAAGTCGTAGATGAAAAAACAGGTTATTTATTTATTTATTAAAAAAAAGTAGATAAAAGATTTCATAGTTGAATTTTCCGCATTTCATATCACCAATATTAGTGTATTATTTTGATTTAAAAATTTGTAAAATTGTTAATTTGTTCATATTAACCGAACAAATTTTAATTATTAAACATTTTGTTAATTCTTGGTATTTAATTTTTAATGGTACTTTTTTAAAAAAAAACATAAAGTGTTTCTTACAGATGTCTTTTCCATTCATAAAAGAATAAAAATTATTCTCGAATGATACTTGTTTTTATTTATGTTATAAATGGTATTAATTTCAAGCGATATAATGCTTACCTATTTTTTTATAAAAAAAATTATTATTATGCGATAAAAAAATACAAATTATCTCAAAATAAACTTAATGGATGCAATACATTTACTTGGGCCTTTGCTTTGATTTTGTTTTTTAAATAAAAAAAAATATCTTAATTGGACTTGATTCAGTTAGGGGACGGAGATCAAAAGCCCAACTTGAGAGGCACCTTCATTTGATGGGCTCAAAATATTTGACTTCAATCAGTTGGGGACGGAGATCAAAAGCCCAATTTGAGGGACACCTCTTTTGATGGGCTCAAAATACAACGGGCAACTGAAGAAGCCCGGTCCGCTTGTATCGATATATCTAAACAGCGACACCAATGCAAAGAAACAACTTATTACATTTTAGCCCTTAGAAACTGAGACTCAATATTTTTTTTGACAGTTTTGAGACTCGATATTTTAAGCTCACATGTTCTATACTTGTTTTAACTTTTGTGAGCTTGTAAAATTATTTTAAAAAACAGCCTGTTAGATAATTTTTTATTAAACTTATTTTAAACATGATCTTAAAAATACTCTTTTGTTTAATACTACAATATATTTCTTATCAAGAAATGTTATATATTCGAAATGTTGCATAGTTTATGATGATAGAAGATATTTTAGTCTTTCTAAAAGGTTAAACTTTAAAATATAAGTTGAAGGCGTTTAATAGTCTACAAATTATAAACAACTTATAAAAAGTTTTGTCAGATATCTTCTAGGCTTTTCGACGCGTGGCTCGGGAGCATAGCGACGTTATGCTCATTGAGATATTATTTTAGTTGTTTAAGCAAAGTATGGATAATGCCACAATGTCAAATGCTGACATCAGTAGCATAGCCACATATAGCGGCATTCCGGCTTTAGTCCGGGTGATTCGAATTTTTTTTAAAATTTTATATATATTAATTTTTAAAAAAAATTAGATTAATTTAATAGTAGCCCGATTGATTATATTCAAAAGTTTAAATAATTTTAGAGTTTAAAATTTTAGCTGGGATAGTTTAATAATTCTGTCTCCACAATTGACTGATATGCTACGTGATTGGAATTGGGATTTGTAGATCGAGTTATGTCACTCACGTTCTTTAATTGTGAAATCACAAGTTCATTTTATTTTTTGAAATAAATTTTATTTTTGAAAAATAATGAAAATATCAAATCAAAATTAGACGTGATTTTGTTTGGTACGCCGCACAATAAATGTGCTCGGGAATGAGACCTCGCCTTGAATTGTGGACCAAAAACCATCAACGGCTGTTTAAAAACGCACGGAATCCACTGTTGTAGTCATAACGGTGTTAAATCATCCGTTATATTCACATTAAATTAAGACGGACTTTGGATTATTATGGAAAAAATCCCGGTTCAGTCCTAAATGTTTGGACATATTTTCGGTTCAATCCTAAATGTTTGAAAGTTTTCGGTTTAGTCCGAAATGTTTTTAAAAAATTTCCGGTTCAGTCCTAAATATTTTTATGCTCCCAATTTGGTCCCAAATGTTTTAAAAAGTTGTCGGTTCAGTCCTAAATGTTTTACATTCCAGATTTCGTCCTAAATATTTTCCAAAAGTTCTCGGTTTGGTACTTTCATCTACAAACAAAGCGTGGTAAAAAAAATTTACAAACAAAAGACAAAGTTAAATAAAATAGAAGCTAATAATAATAATAATAATAATAATAATAAATGAACAAGAATTTCTTTTAAATGAAAATATAATATAAATTATGCAAAATAAAATTATAGGATAAAAAATAATTGTACCGTGCAATCTTATAGTTAAAAACATTATCAATCACAAACAAATAAACAAATATTTTAGCAAATAACTAGTATTACTTATTTCACAAAATATTTGAAATTTTCATCAAATTTTTCAAGAGAAGAATACTTATGGTTACAATTGAGAAAATATAATGAAGTATTTGACAATCGTTGAAGTAGTGATATGAAATTAAGTTTTATTTAATAGTAAATTTTTTTCAAATAGTATTTTTTAAATTATAAAAAGAGTTTTAAAAAGATATATATCTTTTTTCAACCTTCAAATTTTTTTCTTAAATTTGCAAGAATCATGAACGAGAATATAACAAAATTAATAGAAATGTGAAATAACATAATTAAATTTTAATTCCTCAAGTTTCGTTTATTTTATTTAAGTTTTTATTTTGTAGCATCATGAATTTAATATTTTTATTTTGAAAATTGTGTAAAATGGATTTAAATTTGGATAAAAACTCTAATAAATTTGTATTTTATTTATAACTTGTTTAATGTTAAATATATAATAAATAATATAAAACTCAATTATAAATGATATAACACTACGCGATGTTAGTTTTAACACACAGGTAGATGGAAGGATCAAACCGGAACTTTTGAGAAATATTTGGCACGAAATCGACAATGTAAAAATATTTAGGACTGAACCGAAAACTTTTGGAAAACATTTATGACCAAACCGGGAACGTATAAACATTTAGGACTGAACCGGGAATTTTTTGGAAAGATTTAGGACCAACCCGGTAACATCCAAACATTTAGGACTGAACCGAAAATGTGTCCAAACATTTAGGACTGAACCGAAATTTTGCCCGATTGTTCAATACTACAATTGGAGTATTTATTCCTCCATGATGTGGTTAAATTATAACCATTGGATCATCATACAGATGTCAATTTTCATATAAATATGAGAATCTCACGTGATCTAATGGTATTGAAATAAGGAAAGAATTTTCACAACAATTCCGTAAAAAAATTATATCAACACCACCGCCAACAAAGTGGATAATGCTTTCTCAAAAAAACAAAAAACAAAGTGGATAATAAATTTATATTAAAAACAACAAAAATATAGTTGTTTTTTAGTGTTAGTCAATTTATTTAAATTATCAAGATAGCTGTTATAAAAAATTAATGTATTATTATATAAATAATATATACTTTAAAAAAATAATATATCAATTTTACGAGACATATTTTTATATAATTCAAAAAAACATTATTATCCCGATCACGTAGAGTACGGTATTGTCAACTATACGATTTGTCGATACAGTTAAGTTACCGATTAAATGTTATAATAAACAATAAATTTTTATCAATATGAAATACATAAATTGATTTATTTGGTTTTCCAAAAAAAAATTGATTTAAATGCTATGAAATTCTAAATAAACTTGTTTGATACACATATAATTCAAGGATTAACTAGTTTAAGTTCAGCTTCATTTTCATTTGTATATATTGATTAAAATAATTTTACATCACTTTTTAAAAATTATGAATATATATGCATACCCGTTATCAAGTACACATCAACAATGCATTCACCAATTAACAATAGTGGTTGAACAATAGATGATTGTCGATTTAACTTAAATATTTTGAATCATATAGAAAAATCAAACAACATGTTACGATATTCTCCAATTAGAAACAATGATTTCGAGCTTAATATATTATATATTAATTTTTTACGATGATAAAATACGCACCACTACTATTTGGTGTGTAATAACCCCTAATATAACAATACAATAGTCGAAAAAACTATGTTAAGGGAGAGTTATCATCTATCCTTGACCTCCATGTTACAATCACTTACCATGTTTATACGCAAACTCTGTAAAACTTTACATGTTCGTCCAAGAAATATCAAGTGAGTGAATCGAATCATGATTATTATGTTCATTTACTTCACCAATTCAGATCCAACAAAATATTATATATCATTCCCTCCATCCCTAGTCCCACTTATTTAATCTCCATTCTCTTCTCAATTACTCCATGTAATCCAATTTCCATATATTCTACTATTTTTTTTTTACAAATTCAATTTTATTTATTAATATCATCAACAACTTGTATAAATTTTTTATTTTAAAAATTTTCATTAAATAAAATCAATATAAAAAATTGTACAAATATTATTATATTATGCGATGGGAAGGTTTGAGAGGGTTTAATGCAATCAATCCAAACCGTCGTCAAATTTGTCTGTCTCTTCATTCTCCCTCTCGATCGTTGCCTTCAAAAACCCAACCCAACTGTTGCAATGAATTCGCCTACTCTCCTCTTTCCTCCTCTTCTACAGTTACTATTTGCTACGTTTCCATCCAGTTCCTCGTCCTTTCCATGGCTGAAATCGAGGTGAACACCATGGGTGTTGAGAATCCAAGAATCCTCAAACTCAAGTGTTCTGTCAAAAATTATGATTGGGGTAAGCTCGGAAATGAATCGACTGTTGCGCGATTGTATGCCAGCAACAGTGGGGACGAGCAGATTGAGGATGATCGTGCGTATGCTGAGTTTTGGATGGGAACCCACGAGTCCGGGCCTTCGTACGCCTTATTGGTACAAGGGGATGGAGTGGTTACTAATGGTGATTCGGAGGGAGAAGGTGGAAGTGATGGTTGCAGTTTAGTGAGTTTGAAGGATTGGATTGGCAAAAACCCTAGTGTGCTGGGGGATAAGGTCTTGCGGAAGTGGGGGGCTAATCTGCCTTTTCTTTTTAAGGTGATTCTTGAAAGGCTTTGTTAGTTTGTTCCACTGTGTGCAATTGCTTTCTGGGTTCAATTTGGGGTTTGAACAAATTTTCAAGCGGGTTTTGTATAAATTTTCTGCTTTTTTTATTTTATTTTTTTTGGGTTTAGATTGTGGAAGTAGTTTTATATGATTTCAAGCTCGGGGAAACCAGAGGAGGAGGATTGCCCCGTTAAAAACTTCAAATTTCTTCAAACTATATGATTTCAAAGCTAAAATTCCTATATTGGCTCGTATCACAAGTACAGGCATTTTGCATGATGAAAAATAAAACTCAGTGTCTGTAATTGTTCACCAATTGAGTGAAAGTGTTGACAGTTTGTTGTGTTTTAGGTACTTTCAGTGGCAAAGGCACTATCAATACAGGCTCATCCAGATAAGAAGCTCGCTGAAGTCCTGCATAAACAACAGCCAGGAGTGTACAAGGATGATAATCATAAACCCGAGATGGCTTTGGCTTTGACCGAGTTCGAGGCTTTGTGCGGGTTTATCAGTCTTGAGGTATGTTATCTTCTATCCCTTTTAGGTTGATAATGCAATCGGTTTGACTTTGTTTCATGTTGAATATGTATTATTTCTTTGCATATAGAATTTGAATTAATGGGAAATTTCTTTCTGACTAATTGTGGGTGGCAAAAACTTGGTGTTTGGTGACTCCATCATCGAAGGCTGTTTTAGCCTTCATGGATATTTTTTAATGGAAATTTCTTGAATTTATGTGTACATGTGGTTCCTGTTGTTTTGTGAGAAAAAATCATAAATATCTAGATGGATATTACATGCTCAATGCTTTGATCTACTGAAAGCTACTGCCTTGCCTGTGTTATCAATAGATATATTTCATGAAATCAATCCCTTTACTTGCTTTTGTACGATACATTCGAGGTTTGTTGTGGTTATTACAGCTTTAATCTCTGTAGACTGTAAGCCTTCTTGAGAAAGATACGGAAAACAGGCTCTATTGATGTGTTCAAATGCTGGACAGAATTAGGTGGAAACATGTTCAAGTGATCCATGTGATCATTTTTGTATTGTAGCTTCGGTTTCTACCAGACTACGTAGCCAGAATTTTCTTTTGTTCGATTCTTCTTATCAGGACAAGATCAATAACATCGATTAGTTAGTCAATGACGTCAGTCAAGACTACCGCCTCGAAAGGGAATATATATTTATATATATTATTCTTATTAACCTTACACGTTTGCATATGAAAGATATCTCGTGTAAGATGTAACTGCAAATCGAGAAGGTTGACTTCGAAGCGGTGTAATGGAATACTCATCGGGAAATTTTAATCACCTCAGGAAATATTGGTATTGAATGGGTTTTAAGTGTTTTAGAAAGTGATTTATAAGCGAGTTTAAGCCTGAAGCGCAAGTAAAACATAATGATTTGAAAAAAATGGGAAAAGAAGTGGTCAAATCCATGGCTGACTGTATTAAACGCATGTAATGCTAAAAAAATAAACACTTTTTAGTCGCTTGTGGACTGTATGCTCCTTTGGGGACATCTGATAAAATAGAAAAAGATCCTTGTGATTTGGATTTTAGTCGCTTGAGGAGGGTAACCTGTCTAGCATATTTACTCTAGCGCCATGAAGTGTTTCTAATACTAACATCGACTACAATTATAGTTTCTATTTAAAGGACCAAAAGTTTGATTAATATGTATTCTCTTTTAAAAGGCATGCTTTGCTTAAGATGGTTAAAAATTTTTAAAATTGAATTTTACTTTCCCGATTAACCTGACAATTATACTTCATTTACCTGTATACATTCTCTTGTCTTTAGGAACTTAAGAGTGTTCTTCACAATGTACCAGAAATTATTGAAGTGGTAGGCAGTGCATATGCAGAGGAAATATTGCAAGCAAGTGAACAAGATGGAGAGAAAAGGTTAAAAGAAATCTTGCAATCCCTGTTTACTGGACTTATGTCGGTCAGCGATGCTGTGGTATTTGAAGTAATATCGAAGTTGACAAGTCGACTGAATTTGAAACGGGAGGTGTGTGAATTTTCTTCTGCTGTTTTCTCATTGTATTTCTATATACTTGAAATGATATTTGGCAACATGATAATGTTTTCTTCTTTTGGCCTAAATTTGCATTCATCAATAGATTTTAGTTTCTCATAGGTGAGGGAGCTAACAGAGAAGGAGGAGCTAGTCTTACGGCTTGAGAAGCAATATCCTGGAGACATAGGTGTCATAGTCTCCTTCTTGTTTAATTATGTGAAACTTAATTCTGGTGAAGCCCTATACTTGGGAGCTAATGAACCTCATGCATACATCGCTGGTGAATGTGTCGAGTGCATGGCAACATCAGACAATGTTGTTCGTGCTGGCCTTACGCCCAAGGACCGAGATGTCCAAACTCTGTGTTCCATGCTCACATACAAACAGGTGATAATAATATTTGTTGGGTGACAATTTGTTGTACTATCTTATCACTACAAAATATTATTTTGTTCCCCTACATTGCTTGTTTTTAGTCTCTCACGTCGCCAATGGACATACCCCTCCCGGAGTAATGTCGCTGGTGTGTCTGAAGTTGTGATTGTTATCAGCATTTAGCTCTTAGTCCACCTTCAATTGTTCGTCTAAATCGTTTTTCTTGCAGGGTTTTCCAAAAATTCTATCAGGGGTCCCTTCAAATCCTTATACCATGAAATATAGTCCTCCTTTTGATGAATTTGAGGTCGATAGATGCATTATTCCTCGAGAAACTTCAATCATCCTTCCTCCCTCCCCCGGTCCTTCCATTTTCATGGTAATTTCAGGTGACGGAAAAATGTCCATTGAATCATCCGAAGAACCAATCACCGAAGGTACTGTGCTGTTTACACCTGCAAACGCGGAGGTCAACATAGCAACTATTTCCGGTTTGCATTTATATCGAGCAGGAGTCAACAGTAGGTTTTTTGATGAACCGGCTATTTCTCCCTCAAACCAGCAGCAACATGAGAAGTAAATGGGGGATCCTTCTTTTTTCCCATTTTGCTATATGAAAGCGTTGTATAATATGCTTGGTCGGGTCAGGTACGTTTTCGGCTTGTTGTATGAATTCGTATAGAGGGGAATCGGTGTATATAAAAGTATGCCGTGTAATGTATTCGCACATGCCAGGTGAACCGTGAACTTCGTGAGATTTCTTGTCTGTACCATGTTGCTGCGTTCTTATAAGCTGTAAACTTTGTGGTCTTGTTTATTGAAAGTTAATAGTAAATTTAAAATCAGGCGTATTACACATTTACACTCTATTCGAGAGTATCTTTTTCAGTAATTTTACATGAAGTGGATCAAATGCTGGACAATTTATAATGTTCGGAATATGGAAAAAAAAGGGAAAAAAGTCATCTTATCTTCTCATTTATTTCTTGATTTTACCGATCAGCTAGACACTTGTATCATTGAAAACGCTGAAAAAATATCATGCTAAACAACTACAAGATGAAAGATCATTTTAATTTTAATTTTAATTTTAAATAATGTAAAATCACCAATGAGACGGTTTCGTCATTTAATTTTGTGAGATTGATTCGATTTGATTTATGAATATTAATTTTTGTCAAAAATATTATTTTTTAATGTAAATATGAATTTGGTCGATGCCTTATTTTTTATTTTTTGTAAATTTATATTCGATTATATATAACCATTTTTAGATTTTCTTATTTTTATTTTTATAAATGGCCATATCTCTACATAATACTTCGAATTTCCATTACATTTTAGCTTATAAACATTTTCAATTATGCACACTTACCATTAGAAAATTTCACATTATACATGAAATCCAAATCAATAGGCACATGGAATGATGGAATTCAGCAATTTTCCATTATTTCCTTCACATTTTAATATTCTAAGTATAGTTTTTATACAATTTTACGTCTTTTTGTCATATTATTTATCCATATACTAACTATTTATCTTACATCAATCAAATCATTAATTATTTATTTTACATCAATCAAATCATTGAATTTAAATTACTATATTATCCTTTATAAATAATATTATGGGGTTCATAATTTTTAATTTAATTTAAATTATTAAAAGGACAAAATTATAATTTTATCATTTTATTCAAAATTTAATCAAAAATCAAACAAACTATAATCTATCAGTCAAATCAAATAATATTTTAACTATAATTTCTTATTTCTTATTTATTACATTATATTACTTATCTATATCTATTTATTAAGTGAGAAAGCCTTAAAGAAACCAACTTGATCTCTTAGTATGCCCTTAATTTGAATTTCAAATTATTTGAAAAAAAATGGTGGAAAATAACTAATATAAATATATAATTCATGGTCTTTTAACTACTCCTCATAGACTTATGACTAATATTTAATCCAAGAAACATTCATTTTTTGTTCCCCTAAATTTATTAGATTTTTTTTCCAAAATTAATTTTAATAAAAAATCAAATTTTTTGTCACACACAACGGGTGTACAAATTCGCTAGTCTCTATATTATTTAAATTGTATTTTTCAAGAATTATCCAAATAATTAAATATCATTTCACCCCTCAATCATTTCCACAAATACCACTCTCATTATTATAATTAATTAATTATAACCTTAGCAATAAAATAAAATAATTATCATTAATCCATACTTCAATTTTAATAAAACTTTGATAGATAAAATTGGAAAAAAAAAACCGACTGTAGCAGATATATATTAAATGAGAAGTTTTGTGACACCAATCTTCTGAACAGTTTGGTAGCTCCAGGTGCCCCAGCGATGGCGGCCCTCCCCATTGCTAACGGCATTGCCACCATGCGCCGCCGCGCAACCATAACGAACAGCGATCACAAAACACGGGTCCCTTATGAACTGAAGCAGGGCCAGTCCCGCCATTTTCACAAGCTCCCCTCCGGTTTAAACATGGAGTTCATTTTTCAAAAGGGTTTCGATAAGAATCCGCGGAGCTCACCTCTGCTGTTCGTACACGGAAGCTTCCACGCGGCTTGGTGCTGGTCTGAACATTGGCTGCCCTACTTTTCTGGGAATGGGTTTGATTGCTATGCTCTCAGCTTGCTGGGTCAGGTATAATCTCTCTCTCTCTGGTGGGCTAAGTGTCTTTGATATGTTGATCTTCTCAGTGAGTTCGTAAACCGTAAGCACGTTATCTAGTGCCGCAATGTGCGGTAGCAGAAACCTTCTGCTCGCTCGTTCAAGCGATTTTCTTGGAGGGGAAAAAACAGTGAAGGAAATCTGAGTTTTTGTGGTCTCTAAAATGAATTAAAAGTCACCAATTACGTTAGGCTGTTTACCCGGGAAAAAAAAATTGAACTTGTTAGGTTGGCGAGCTTAACTTGAATTCCATTGCGGAACATGTTACATCAACCACCACTAGGAGCTGAAGTCCACCGTAGCCCATTGTGCAACATGTTACATTAACCACCGCTAGGAGCTGACACCTGCCGCAACCCATTGTAAGACATTCATTCGATTGTTGGTATGTCATACATGATAAACCTTGATTCCATCTGTACCATCAATATAGATCACATCACGGATACTGAGATGATTTCCTAGGTTGCCCTTCGGCCTTATAAATTCTCAAAGACAACACCAATATTAGGTGCTAAGCCCGAAAGGATCGGCAATATCCAAATGTCTTGTGCATTCGGTGTATGCGCCTTATTCCAATCCCTAATATGAACAAAGACCACATTTCTTACCCTGAACAAATTTCCCAGGTTGCCTTTTGGTCGTAAAGATTCTCAAGCCACTCAAACTATGTTATTCATGGAACCATGACATTTGTTACATATCCAGCAAGTATGTACAACATTTTAATGTGTGCTTTATATTGTTTAAAAAAAAAATTCCCCGATTTTCTTCTGTTTATTGTTTGTGCACATCATCAATTCTTAGCCTTGTTCTGATCCAAACACATATTGAAATTTTGATTTCCCCAATATTGTGGATGTAGCTGTGTTTCTGGATTGTGAGGTATTGTGTATTATCAACTTTTTCAGGGAGAAAGTGAATCTCCAGCTGGTGCTGTAGCAGGTTCTCTCCAGGTATCCTTTCCTTTTCAATAGAAAATAAACCTCTCTCGATTAGATAAATTTGATTGAGGCATTGAACTTTTTTTTTTTTTGAATGGATCGAGATATTGAACCTTTTTTTGAATGGATTGAGACATTGAACTTAATATGCTTGTTACTTTCTAAACCCAAACACTGCTTGATTGCAGTAGACTCATGCAGCTGACATTGCTGATTTCATTGAAAAGGAGATTCAATTACCACCAGTGTTGGTAGGGCATTCTTTTGGTGGGCTTATTGTTCAATACTATATTGCTGGTGTAGAAAATGGTGTCATACAAGGTAAGTACCAATTTTTAGTATGGAAAGTGGAAACTATGAAGTTTATTTTCTTGTCATCCTTATGAAGATTGATAAGAACCACTACACGGTCATCTTACAGTTTGCTGATATTAAAAACATCTTCTTGTAGATTTCTTTACTGTTTTTCTGTGGAAGGAAACTTGGATGAAAATATGTGTTATTTCATTTCAATAATCTTTGTTTATTTCAAAATTAGTCAATAACATCAAAAGGAGTTCTATCTCAGGTCATAAAACCAGCCTTTCACTGTTTCACATGATTTTATAGCGTTAGATGAGACGCAACTTCTCAATTGTATTTACTTCCTAAGCTTCTTGTTTGGATTATTTCTTGTGAAAATGAAGCAGAATGCATCCTTTTTGCATTTTTGAGCAAGTTAAGATATTTATTTATTTTAAATGGTCATTCTTTTAACAGTTTATTTTTTACTCTGTTTTTCCCTGTCCCGCTCAATCTCAGAAAAGGGATCCTCGTCCTTATCTCTGTCTGGAGCTGTTCTTGTTTGCTCAGTGCCTCCTTCAGGAAATAGGTGAGTCCCTGCATTTACAACTTGTGATTCTTCATTTTGTCAAATTGACATATTTTCTTTGCATTTATTTAGTGGGTTGGTTTGGCGTTATTTGTTCTCCAAGCCCATTGCTGCATTTAAGGTAATTGCCCTTTTAAAAAATGCACCACTCATTTTTTCACTTGTATAATGCAATGGCTCTGACACTGGCACCTGCAACTTATATATAGTTCTCCCTTCAAAACAATGCTTCGGTGATCAAGCAACTTCTGTCCGTCTTTAGTTCTTTTAAAGCTATTTAACTTATTGTATTGCTTCCAATTGTAGTTTATGGTACATGGTTTCATCCCCTAATTGAATTTCAGTGATAATTATTCACTGCCGCATAAAATATAATAAAGAAAAGCGAATTGTGGATTTATATCCATGTTATACATCTTAAAGTCACTCGCGAGTTATGCTTTTCTGTGAATTTTACATAATTAAACTTTTCAATGGAGCAGGTGACACGCAGTTTGGCAGCCAAAGCTTTTCAAACATCTCTGCCTCTTTGTAAAGAAACTTTCTTCTCTGCGTCAATGGACGATTACCTTGTCCAACGGTTAGTACATGAGAACCTACTGACTAGTTTCTTAATATTCGATTTAACACACTCTCGTATTTTAATAAAGTGTAAGCAACATGTTTGAATGGTCACAATGGAAGAGTATAGTTTTTCAAATATTTAAAGCTTGACAAATGAATTGTGTGTTGGAGATCGAAGGATTTACTTCAATACTTTACTTGTGTTAATTGGCAATGAAAGTCAAACTGAACATTATTGAACTTGATAATGCTATCCAAAAGTTTCAAGATATGATGTTTTGGTGAATTGTATAGTGCTTAGATTTGGATGCGCTAAACTATACTGGTTAGCTCGAAGGTTTGAATTATTATGAGGATCATCTGTTGATTTAAATTGGAATATTTTCTACATGGATAATAGAAATAAGGATCTCAATGTGATTGAGCTGCAATCCATAAAAGTCGTTCCAGATTTAGCTGTTATCATTGATCGGCAGAATGAGAGCATCCTAATTGGGAACATATTTACAAAAGATAAAGATTGGATGCTATACAACCACCCTCTCAAAATTATCCCTAGCTCAATGACCTCCTACTTTCTGCTGCCCCAGAGGGCCCACCTTAGATTATAATATGAAAGGAAAAGAAATGGAAGCTTACTGTTGTTTCATTTTTCTGGAAACAATGTTTGAGCTTCTTTTTAAAAAAACATTTGCAGATACCAAATGCTTATGACAGAAAGTTCAAGATTGCCATTGTTTGACCTCCGGAAGCTCAATGCATCACTTCCCGTTCCTAAAGTGAAGGATTCGTCTATCAAAATTCTTGTATTGGGAGCAAAAGATGATTTCATAGTGGTAAAATAATTCATTTTCTGTATGTTTCCTGAATGTTCAAAGTAGATCAGATGATTTAGTTGCATTTTCCTTGATTTTATGGTACATTTTTCTAACATTCTTCTAGTTTCTTCTTGCCACTCAATTTATATAAATTCAACTCTTCTGAAGCCTGGATATAAGATGCTGCTCTATTAATTACAATTTACAATCATATGATTCCTGTAGGATGCCGAGGGACTCAGTGAAACAGGCAAGTTTTATGGTGTGTCACCGGTTTGCATCGAAGGAGTTGCCCACGACATGATGCTGGATTGTTCGTGGGTAAAAGGTGCAGAAGTGATCCTTGCATGGCTGGGTGCATGAAATTTAGAGCATACAAAATTTCCATATAATCTTCTATGGAGTTCATTTTCAATAGGAAGTCTAGATGTGACAAGAATGTGAAATTTTATGTTGAACATTATTAGAATTGGAGTTCTGAGACGCTAAAGCCTCAAAAAATTTGAAAACAGTATCGGCTTTTGATCTCTTCAGACGATGATGCTGTATATATTTGACACCTTTTTTTTCAGAGTTCCTGAATGAAGAACTGGTTCCTGTACTGCCTAATATGTTTACATACCCCTGCTACTGAATCAATGTTCTTCTCCATAATAAAATTTTTCCCCGTCTCGAAAATCTGTATCCGACCAGGTGATCAGGTGTTTAAAAGGAGCTTCTTGAAATTGCTCTCCGCAGCTAATTGTAGGTTGCTGGTAGCCTGGTGCCACCTTGAAGAGTAAACGCAATCAAGGACATGACTCCGAAATTATTTGGTTTTTACTTGAAAGCGAAGAAGAAGAAGAGTGCAGACAAACTCATCGTATACTCAAGGTTTGAGGTTCATATTTCATGTTTAAAATCACATTTAACTGTGGACATCTGCCTCAGTGAATACCTGCTCATCTTTGGATCAAATTCCGTGGTAAATTTTTTTTCATTCTGCAAATTGTAAGGGACACTAAATGGTATATTCTTGGCCATCTATTTTTGTATTTTAAATTTTTTTTGAGAAATTGACAGATAACTATAGTTGCGTCACAAATTTACTAATATAGTTTATTTTTCATGATAGTTAAATAAAAGTAGATTGATTTTATAACTTGATAGAGCTGTTTTTGGTATTTTAAAATTCAGATTATGAGATCAGAATCGGCTGCTGTCGACTAGTATATATGGAACATGCTAATTGAGCAAGATATTTAAGTCCGATTATATAATTAGAACAACGAATCAAATGTTATTTTCAGATTAATTTGTAGATCTATGTGTTCAACAAATTGTCTTAAAAATTATCAAGATGATATACACTTTGGTAAAAACAACCCCGTTTGTACAAATTATTAAAAATTAAATTCATTAAACAACATGGATGAATAAAATATAATTAATCATTGATAAAATGTTCGATTCGCCTATTTTTTCAATTAAAATAGACAATAAATTGTGTCCCAAGCACGATAAATGAGTAAAAAAATTTATTGATGATTTTTTTAATTGAAAAAATAGGTGAATCGAAAATTTTATCAATGATTAATTATATTTTGTTCATCCATATTGTTTAATGAATTTAATTTTTAATAATTTGTGCAAACGAGGTTGTTTTTGGTAAAGTGTAGCACGGTTTGTGACACCAAATGTTGCAGAGTATTTCGTCTAATATAATTGAAAAACAAATAAACGGCATTATTCTATGAGAATGGACCAAAATTTACATTTCAAACATTGGCCCAATTTACGAGGCCCAAACATTTGGCCCTGTAAGAAAACCCTATCACTACTCTAATTGTTCATTCGATCTCACTGAGCCGTCTTTTCCCTCCAAAGCTCCGCTGCTCATCAGCCGAAAACAAGGTGTAGGGGGATCGGTTGAGAGGTAATCACGTACTGTTTTAGCGCCTTTAGTGCTTGTTATGTTAATCGAAGTTCGTAGTATTTGATTTCAACGAGCTTAGTAAGCTGAATTATTGTGTGCGATGGTCTTGTATTGGAGGGTCTTAATTGTGTTGGTAACATATTTTTTGGCTAGTGCGTAGAGTGTTTTTGCATCGAATTTTATGTGCGGTTTGTTGATTAGATTATTTTATTGATAATAGCAGTTATTTTTACTGGAAATACATAGTTTTTGATCAGATATTCTTGTAGTTTTTAAGAAACAGTTCATATCATTGAGATTTAACTAATTACGCTTGTTGAACTAATTCAAGCTTCTTGTTAGTTCCATTAAGACAATATTTGTAAGATTAGCCCTGGTTGTTGAATGCCGTCAGACATTGGTGGCAGAAATGGAGGCAGTGATGTGGGGTGGGGTGGGGTGGGGAGCATATGCATTTGTACAATCCTCTGTATGTAAGAAATTCACGGAAATAAGGAAGAAACTGCACCGTAAAAGTTGGAGTCAGTGGTTGGGTAATTTATTGCTTGTTTTGTTTGCTTGAAGTTCTTTCAAGATGTACACTGCATTGCAAAAGATTCACAAGGACAAAGATGCTGAGCCCACAGAGTTTGAGGAGACTGTTGCTCAGGTTATTACCGCTGCTACTTAAGTCGCCACATTTTGTTGAATTTTGGAAATGTACTTGTTGAAATATGTCTTCTTGCTCTATCTGCAGGCTCTGTTTGATCTGGAGAATACAAATCAAGAAATAAAGAGTGATTTGAAAGACCTCTACATCAACTCTGCCTTGTAGGTGTTACAATCTTAGCCTTTGTTTTTTGCAGTGCATAATTTTTAACTATAAGCAATCCATTGCACACCCTGCAGGCAAGTTGATGTTTCTGGTGGGAAGAAGGCTGTTGTGGTCCATGTTCCTTTCCGATTGAGAAAAGCTTTCCGTAAGATCCAACCTAGGTTGGTGAGGGAGCTTGAGAAGAAGTTCAGTGGAAAGGTAATTCTAACATGATGCTTTGCATATGGTCACTCAAAGTAGAAGGATTTTCATGGATGGTGGTGGTTTTGTTTTCATTTGTGACAATATAAAATACCAGGACAGAAAAGGTTGTTACAAGAAAATGGAATTGCTGCTTTTTTTTTTCTTTGCAATGTTGCATCTTTGTGTGACCTTGAACTTCATTTCCACTGCCTGTGGTGTTCACTCGAGTGTATTTTGTTTTCGGTAGCAAACACGGACACATGTTTAATTGCTCGACAACTGCTTGTGTGTTGATGATAGTAATTTTGGAAGTACAGGAAGTGGTTCTAATTGCTACCAGAAGAATTTTGCGCCCTCCGAAGAAGGGCTCTGCTGTCCAGAGGCCACGTACACGTACTCTTACATCTGTGCATGAGGCCATGATGGAGGATGTTGTTTATCCTGCTGAGATTGTTGGAAAACGCATCAGATATAGGCTTGATGGATCCAAGATTATGAAGGTGATGATTTCTTGACATCATTTTTAGTTCGACTTTCTGTTCTGGCAGCTTTTTACATGGTTTTACCATCAGTTTCCGTCTCATTGCAGGTCTTTTTGGATCCCAAGTCCAAGAATGACACTGAGAGCAAGTTGGAGACATTTGCTGGAGTATACCGGAAGCTTTCAGGGAAAGACGTTGTCTTCGAATTTCCAGTAACAGAGGCATAACCATCTATGTACTCATTGTAGACTCGTTGTCGGGATTTCAAGTTTTGACCTGGAAACTCCTTTTTGCTGAAGCTGAAAGAATGTTTTGGACATCTATGTTTTTCGTTATTTTTTCTCGCTGGTGAAAAATTGAATTATTTACTGCATTTTCGGAAAATGTGGATCCCCTTGGTCGATTTTGATGTTTGGTGTATCAAGTGCCATTGTGTTCTACTCTGCCTTCTAGTTTGAACAAACTTTACTGTCTTCAATTATAGCATCATTCTTCTCTCTTTCTTTTTTTTTTTTTTGTTTTTTTGTTTTTTGTTTTTTTAAGTGCTATAATATTTTATCGATCTTCGCTATAATGAAATAATTGGTGGTGAAATATTGTATGCTAGGTTCCAAAAGCATGGATTGATTGGTTAAACGTGAAGGAAAAGCTTCGATTCATGTTCTCGTACATGAAAAAAGCCTATTAAGCACGAGTTTTTAGATAGAACTCTAAAAAAAGTCAACATTTATCCAAATTAAAATTTTTTAAGCTCACTATTTTTTTATGTGTTCAGCTTTTATCTTTTTATTTTTAAAATTGTTCAAGGGGATAATGACAAAGTTGATTAAATTTAATATATAAAAAATAAAAAAAAAATTAGGTCGCCCAAGCGACCACTCGGGCGAAACAACACATAGCTCCGTTCGTAATTGTGCTCCCGACCAAATTTTCTGGGTCCACCCCTGCCCGTAATGCCTTGCAACTTTCTTAGAATGATGAGTTCATAAATGGTGTAAGCCCTAGTTGACTAAACAATATTGTAACTCACGATGTTTTTCATTAATGCAAGCTTTGTTTTTTTTTTTTTTAAAAAAAAAAACATGATGTGAGGCCTACTAATTTTAACCAATCATATTCTTCCACGCCACCCGAAAAACAGTGCCTTGAAGTAGCATAGACTTTCCAGAATATCTGATATCTCATAGATGTTACTATGATATAATAATAATCATAATAATATAATAATAAATATCTCATAGATATTATGATATAAAAGTAAAAATATTGTACATGCATACATTTATTCCAAAGAATATTCACGACAATATTATTATTAATTGAAAAAGGGAGGATAAAAAATCATCGGTTAATTTCCATATAGCCACGTCAACTTTACATCTGTTTTCCAAAATTTCCAAATATATTCAAAAAAATTCAGGCTTCTCATAGTTTTCTCCCAAAATCATTCAGATTCTGCAAAATTGCATCCGATGTGAAGAATTGCTTGCATGAATTGTTGCGAAGATCCGATGGCAATGGGTCGGGTTGTATGCCCCAAGCCCCGCAGGGTCGGGCCATCCAACCTCCATTCCTCCATAATGCCATTGAGATTTCGCATACGGTGAGGTTTTACCAATGTTCGTGCGCGCGATTATTTGATTTCTGTGTTTAGTTTATTGATTTGGAGTGCCTTTCATGGTAGCAGTAATGATGTCGAGGCTTGTGATTCGATACCTGGCGGTGAATTGCTGGACCTAATTCTTCGCAAGGTAAATTCTGGTCTGGGCTGGATAATTTTTTTTTTTAATGTTACCAAATTTCGATCATGGATAAGCATACAATCATAATTTGTCTGATCTGTTGGTTTGAATTAATTGCCTGATACAAAATTGATT
The DNA here is from genome assembly GCF_033568475.1 of Henckelia pumila. NCBI lineage: Eukaryota > Viridiplantae > Streptophyta > Magnoliopsida > Lamiales > Gesneriaceae > Henckelia > Henckelia pumila. The sequence goes on along the minus strand of NC_133121.1, from coordinate 5,768,780 downwards.
ATTGGTCTGATGATGCTTCAACTCCGGAGCCGTGATGTTTGATACATAGCCGTACAGATTTTCAGATACGTGTAAACTTTGCACAAATGTGCTGAAACTTGACGTTCTTGGAAATTCTGCCTGTAATTTGATCCATTTTCAGCTGAAATTGTTAAATTCATGAGCACACCTTTGAGATTTTTTTTAGGATATGCTTTATCTCCACAAATGAGTTTCGGATTCTAACTAGTTATTTCGTGGTGACATTGTGTGATATATTTTTTTTTAAAAAGGCCTAACGAGTACTTCTTTTAGGAGTTTTGTGGTGGGTTGTTTTGTGTGGAGCTTTTAATGAACCTAACAGTTTCCTAGTAGGTGTGGGATTTGTGAAGTGTTATCTAATGAATTACCATGTTAATCCCTTTGGTGGTATTTGCGTTGAGCATCCATCAATGTAAATTGTACGTAGTTATAGTCCGAATTCTCGTTGCTGACGGAATCCAAATGATCTCTGGATGGGGAGATCCTTTCGGTATCAACCATTTCCTTTGAATGTTATACTGGATATTATTGTGGCTTTCGTGCATTCATACAATGTCATGTTTTAATTTTGTAATCCCATTTAACATACTCTTGTTTTTCCAGGATTATAAAGCAGAACAATGCGCTGCTTTAGCGTCATCTCCTCCATTCTTCTTTGGATCGCCTCCATGCAGAGCTGCAAATCCTGTAGTTCAAGATTCTCATTTCGGGGTTGAAAACCGGGCCTCCAAATGCTATTCCCCATCAAATCCAGCTCGTCCTTCATCAGCTCATCCCAAAGTCGAGTTTGAAGAAAAACGAGCTGCCGTAAGAGTGGAAGGTTTTGACTGCCAAGGTTCTCGTGTTGCTATGGCATGAAACTCAGTACATAATGTAGATACAAAAGAAATTTCAGCGTCTTCGGAACCTGCTAAAAAAAATAAAAAACCGAATACCGAAAATCATGTACATATGGAGGAATAATCTGCGTTCTGTTAGCTGTCTTAAGGCCAAGAAATTTCGTAATTTGGGTTTTTCATACTGATGATTCCCAAGCTCAAGCGCATACATACGCTGTAAAGAATACAAGTGTAAATACAGAGATATTGACTTATCCAATTCTCTGATAAATCAACTTTTCTGTGATGCCAAAATATCGACTCTTTTTTCTGTGATGCAGGCAGGTTTAATAAGAGTTACATACGAATTATATTGATGTAATTTTAGTTTTTAATTGATGATTATTAAAATATAACCTATAAGTAACCCACACTAAACTTCAATAATAATTTGATCAATAAAAAAAAATAATATTTTCAATTTAGATATGTGTTCGATTGATCTTTCTCATCGAGAATACCTACTCTAGCTAGTCTAAATGCAACCATTTAACAGGAGAATTCAAGAACACACACTTTAACGAGCTTGAAAAACACGTAATTAGTAGTTTAATATCTGAATTCGATTTACAAAATATATCACGTCACTCGTGAAAAATGCTCTGAAAGTAACAAAGCTGAGGGCTATCGGTGCAAAGAGATAATATAAATATATAAAATAAATTTGTTCTTGGGATGTGCAAAAGAACATCATCTAAATATGGTCCAATTCCTCAGGATCGTCTGGCGATAATTCTCCTCCCCGAATTCAATAAATAACCGTCTTTTCTATTTTGCAGGTAGCCCTTTTCTTGGATTCGTGCTCTTGTCCGACGTAGAAGGAAAGAGATTTATTTTCTTGGGTTATTTTGTATTTCTTTTCTTGTTTTTTTTATAGGGGACTTTTGGTGTGTGAGAGAGGGAGGGAGTGAACCATCAGTTATGTCGAATCCATCTGATGCTCCTCCGAGTTCTACAGACGAAAAGCTCACTAACCCAGGTTTTGTTTTTTGTTTTTTTTTTTAAACCTCCTATTCTTTGATTTTGGATCAAGTATTTCGTATGTTTTTTCTTGGGTGTGTTTAGAGGAATGCATTTTTATTAAGAATGAGTTGCGGTGCTTGTTCGAGACCATTGAATAATCTTTCGAGATTGAACGGTGTTAGAATTATTCTAGCTATGCTTGCCTGATGTGCCAATGAGAATGAAGCTTGTAGTCTAATTTTAATGATGTGAAACTTTATCTTGTGGTTAACTGAATGAATTTTGTAGTTAACGACTGCCGTTTTAGGGCCAACTCGGTATGGTTTAGTTGTCAAGAGCACGATTTACTGTCTATTATCATGTCACCAGTTTATTAGAGGCTGTTGGATTGCTGCAATGTGAATCATTAATTTGAAGCCATTAAATATCGGATGAGAGTCTTGCATCTTCCTTGTCGTCGTCTGGATGTGGTGGCAAGAACGATCTGTGTCTTCGTTATTGAACTGATCTTAGATGATGAGTACTTTGTGTGGTCAAGAGACTCAATATTCAAATAGATTATATTTGTTATGGTTTCTTTATGCTCATGCAATTAGCACGTTTTTTAAACTTGAAATGATCTGTAACTATAATTTACGGGATCAGAATATTATTGTGTTAATTGTGTAAAATGATTTTTCAAATCAGTGGAATGAGGTTTTTCATGGAAAAAAAAGGGATGCTTCTCATGGCTCATACACAGGATACATGTGTCCTGGTTGTCGAAAATATGTCTCTTTTTCAGTTAAATGTTAATTTAGAATCTGATTAGAAACTTCATTTGCTCCAAAATTACCATCTGCTCAATTGTATGTTGCTTTTATTTTGATAAATTTATGCACAATATAAAATAGTGATTACGGTTTGATCTTTAGTAGGGCCCTTAAAGTAGATAGAACGGTGCTTCTGTTCTATCAGTCCTTCCACTTTAGTACTTGCATCTCTCTCTAATTCTCTTATATGTTTCCACCAATGCTTTAAAAAATGCTTCCATTAATGTACAAGGCCATATGTGTACCAAGCGCCAAGTCTAGTATAATGTCTCAACTCTAAACTTTTATCATTTCTACCTGCAGACATTTTCCTTTTTTTTTTCTTTCTAACTATTAGCCTCGAGGCAATGAACACACACACACACAGAGAATTAACAATGATTTCTTTCATGGTTTTCCGTGTTAACAAAATTAGGATTTATATTGTATTAATTTTTCTTCTTGAGGTGCAGTTTCACAGGTGGTACAACCAACTGTTGATCATCAGGATGCCAAGATAGCAGCTATAAGAGAGAGCCCTCCTTCAGTTTTTGTGAACTCGGAACCAATTCGAGAGGATCAAGTGGAAAATGCTGTGAAATTTCTTTCGCATCCCAAGGTTACGGGATCTCCAATCATGTACAGAAGGTCATTTCTTGAGAGGAAGGGGCTCACAAAGGAGGAAATAGATGAAGCTTTTCGGCGTGTTCCTGTAAGTCACCCCCTTCCCCTTCCAATTTGGGGACAAGATATTTTGCCTCTTATTTGAAGAATCTGATTATTGCTCAGAGTCTTAAGCATGCATTGAAGTGAAGGTTTGTAATCTCACTAATCTGCATAAAACATCATAGGATCCAACCTCAACTGCTGCGACTTTTCAGCCCGTTAACACTACTCAAGGTATTTCAAATCTTGTTTGCTTTAAATTTTATTCATGTCATAAGGTTAACGCTTGAGCTTTTTGCTTGCCGATAATGCTAATTTTATCCAATCTTTTCTGACTGACATGAAATAGATGGCCGGATAAACTCTTCGTCAAACGTTCACCAGCAGACTCCAACACAAATTACACAGCCTTCACAGATTCTACCTGTGGGCAGTATCTCTGCAACAGGAACACCATCTCGATTCCACTGGTCCTATGCTCTCTTTGCTGTAGGCTTTCTGGCTGCTTCAGGTTTTGGGACAATTGTGTTATTCAAGGTAATGTTCTCGATGAAAAACACCCTGTCCTCAGACAAGTTGCCCGGATGGTGATTGTGTGTGCCTAAAATCGGAAATACTGTGATGGCTTCATTTCGCACTTTCACAATAATAGTGATTTAATTTTCTTAACATCCAATTTTTGGTGTGCCTGCATGAGTCAGAAGGCAGTCGTTCCCAGAGTGAAGTCTTGGATTTGCAAGGTTGTACTTGAAGGAGAGGAGAGTCAGATAAAGAAAATTGATACAAAACCAAGTGTTGCCGAAGAGGCAGCAGCTGCTGCCAAAGCTGCCGCTGCAGCAGCTGCTGATGCAGCCCGTGCTAGCCAGGAGATAATGGTATCAAAAGGAGAAGGTAGTGGTGTATGAATTGATTTGCGGATATGACTTCTTGTGAATGTGATTCTTGTCTGCTATATATTTGTTTATTGATATGGATTTTAAATCGTAAGCTTCAGGATTGGCATTGTTTATGTTATTTTCAGAGAATAAATGCTTTGAAGCGCTTATCAATTTGTTAAATGTACAAGTACAGGAGATGAAATCTATGAGTACTGTCATACAGAAGTTAGAAATTGGTAAGGCCTCCTTGTTTTCAATCCTATCATTTATTTATTTTCACTCTTATGTTTCTTTCTATCCTCTAGTTGTTATTTGTTGTTGAATATGGAAGTACACTTCTTGATAAATGTTGAAGATGATATACCATGGTACATTCTTTAATATTCTTGGTTTGTTTGATCTCATATTCTAAAGCAGGAAAATGGTGGTTAGAAGTTTTTTAGTTTTTTGGTGTTGTATCAACAAAATTCCATTTTTCTGTCATAGATGGGCAACTAATTCTTTATTTTTTTCGACACCAGGGCAGAGTAGTAGTGTTAATGGAAGAATAACCATTGAGGAACAAGCTGATCAGCCAGTGCAGATCAGTGCAAGGGTAAGCTAGTTATCACTGTTTCCTCAGTACTCTGGAAGTTATCTGAAACTGAAAGCTAATGTTGATCAACTTTGAGCTTCATTCCGTCTTTTTCATTTTCGAGTTGTTTTTCCAGCAACCTTATGCCAATGGCAAGACAGATATTGATTCACGCTCAGGTACTTGATTCATTACAGTTGCTGAATTTCCGCCACTATTACATTTCATCCACTCTACAAATTTCATGACTTGTGGGAGGGCATATTATTTACAGTGAAATCATTGTCACCTCCTCCACCTAAGCAGCCCTCTGTTGCCCCTCATCCTAAGTCGTATATGGAGGTATATATCTGGCGAAGACCAGTATGTTGTTCCAATCTAGCTTCCCAGGGCGTTTCTCTTTGCTCGTTGATGAGATGCTTCTTTTCAAACTATACATTTTCTTGATGCTAGCACTTCCATCTGCCATTCTTATATATCGTTCCCTTTGGAACCTTTTCTTGCAGATTTTGGAAATGATACAAAGAGGGGAGAAACCATCAAACATCAGGGTTAAGTCCACTTCCTTTATTGTTCATGTTTTGTATCTATGTGCATTATGAATTTTAAAATTTTCTCCATCAAATTGAACTCATGTGTTTGTTGCCTCAGGAGATAAACGACGCACCACCGAATCCGAATCAGCCATTATCCAATCCTCGTTTGGTTCCGAAACCTAAGGTTTGCTTTTCAAGATATCTTTGTTTCATCTCTCCTTGATAAATAACTTAAAAAGTAAATTTCTCTCTTATGTATGGTTATTAATAGCCAACAGAGCTCACTAACGCTACTCGTCATTATAAACAGCCATGGGAAGGAAATCAAGCACAGAGCAGCTCAACAAACACTTTTCTTGCTCAAGAAAGAATCAGTAATAGCTCAAATTACGAGTTTATAAACAAGGAGTTGAATGGAGCCAGTACGGTCCCTTGGTGGCAGCAAAATAATGTCAGAATAACAGAGATCGGAGAAGGAGATGGACAGAAAGTTGGATCGTCTGTTGTTCCAGGTACTGAAAAAGGGATCCGGAGATCGTGGGTACCTCCCCAGCCCCCTCATGTTGCGATGGCCGAAGCAGCTGCAGCCATACGACAGCAAAATAAACCGTCTTTCCAGAAAGAACAACTGACCGACGACCAATTACTGGCTCGTTCTTTGGATATGACTAACGAGACGAAGGCGACTACTGTAATCTCCGAGTCTGGTGATTTTGTGGAGGCCAACGTTGAAAGTTCGAGTTTGAGTTTGAGTGAGATACGAACGGGGGAGAATGGTTCGCCCTTGGAAGCGTGATCGAGTGCGGCGGGATCGACCCTCGTTGCTATGCTGCGGACACTGTTACTGTTTCTCCTGGCCTTGGCCCTGGCCCATAGCTATAGTTTTCAGTGTAGTTTTGTCAGTCGAACGAGCTTCACGAATGGGAGTCCAAATTATACAAAAATATGATATTTCTACGTTACTGCATTTGCTCCCAGTCGACATAAAAAATGAAATCAATGCTATGTTTTAGGTAGAAATCGGTATTGGTCATGGGCTCGTGGCCGCCTCGGTCATCATATTCCATGTGGGTCCCGCATTTCCTCGGCCTCCACGATACGTGGCGATTCGACCGCGCTCTGACACGATCGCGTCGCCTCCACGCGCTGCACACATTGTTTCCCACATCCCCTCCCTACGCCATTCACGTGGCCGCCACCAAATACTTTAAATTTCTTTCACCTTTGACTCTTGTTTTATTCTATTTGAACATCATGTCATTTTTGTATTATTATTTCATTTCGTACCCAATTTTAAAAAAAGACAAATTATGGTTGTTGGAGATTCAAGACATATTATAAATAAAGACAAAACTACATGCAAGAAGTTGGATCCAAGCTTTTTTACAATAAATTTAAATTACATGAAACTTGATGCGGCTCCCCCCACTCATGAATATGGCCACATATTACTTACTTTATTTTATTCTGCATCAATAACCATTCCGAATGAGACCATACCCTTCAATGCCGAAACCATGCAGCATTAGTTTGGATTTTTGCGACACTCTGCGTATATATATAACACACACATATATATATATATATATATATTAGTGAAATGAATGAAGTTGAAGGATAGAGAAATGCGAATGATGAGTTGTAATGGATGCCGAGTGCTGCGCAAGGGGTGCAGTGAAGATTGTAGTATAAAGCCGTGCCTGGAGTGGATCAAATGTCCCGACTCGCAAGCCAACGCCACCATCTTTCTCGCCAAGTTCTACGGCCGCGCCGGACTCTTGAACCTCATCGATGCCGGCCCACCAAACCTCCGCCCTGGTATTCTATCTGATGCTTTCATGCAACCGGAGAATCAGGCATTGTTTGAGAGAGCTTTTAGAAAGCAATTAAATTTTTGTTACTTCCTAAAAGCTTTGATAAATGCTACCTCCGTGCGAGATATATATATGATTCATAACTTTTTGTTTTACAGCAATTTTCAGGTCTTTGCTGTACGACGCATGCGGCCGGATTGTGAACCCGATAGATGGGTCGGCGGGGCTTCTCTGGTCCGGTAGCTGGCAGCTCTGTGAGGACGCCGTCGGAGCGGTTCTCAGAGGAGCTCCGATTACCGGGCACGCGGCGGAGACGAAAGATCGGCCGGCGTTTGACATAAGGCATGTGAACAGAGAAGATCAAGACCGTTTTCCACGGTCGAGTGATCTGCACAGGGTGAAGACGCGGCGGCGTTTCAAGAATTCCGGCAGGAGGACGAAGCAGAGTACTGTGGAGTTGGAGGGTTGGGCTTCGGATGAGCCGGAGCATTCGGCCGGCGCCGAGCCGAGTGCGGATACGGTTGAGTGCGGTGAAATGGAGCTGGACCTGACTCTGGGCTTGGAACCGTTCAAGCGCGGCGGCGCGAAGCCGACGGGAGCCGTTGGCTCGGCTGGTTGATTAGGATCATTTGTTTTATTTTTCATTTTAGTTTTTTTTTTCTTTCTTTTAGAACTTGCACTGTTTAGTTTATTTTTCTTTTGTGTTTGACTTCAATGTCGTTTTAGAACATGCAAAAATGGGAATTAGATTTGGTAATTACAAGGGGGAAATGATAATTAATCCTGATTATTATTCAGTAAATTTTAAAATCAGCTCAAGCTCAATTTTAATTGTCATTTAGCTTGTTCAGTTGGCTGGCTCATGAGTTTAACGGTTTAAGATAGTGTTTGATACTAGTTCCAAGAAGTGTTTATCAACTTTTTTAAAATAAATTTTGTGTAAAAAAAACTCAAAAGTGATTTTTAAAAGTAATCTCAAACACTATCTAAGTTATTTTTAAAGTGATTTTTGTATTTCGATAATGTGTAATAAAATTAATATTTTATATTCATGACACACATTTAATTTGTCATATTTAATGAAAAAATTAGGAGTTTTCATAAATTATGCCATAAAAACTTCTCTAACATCGTCTCATGAATTAGTTTTTTTAATTACAATTATAAACCGTTTTTTTTAAAAAAGATAAACCGATTTTTTTGAACATTTGATTTCACAAACTTTTTTTTAATGCCCGATTTGATTTTACGAACTTAAAAATACTAATAGATATTGATAAACATGAATTTAGCACAAATGAATAAGCATGGAATCTAATATACGGATCTGTCGATGTTGGCTTCAGGACATTACCCTGAAACCAAATTTGACGACCCAGATCATCACTGTTGACCTGCAAAAAGATTCAGGCCGTCCATACCCCACCCGGACACTACGGGTGGAGTAGCATCGACCGATCCCTAATATATATATGTTAGTATAAATGAAGATTGAGCGAGACAAATCCTGATTTAACAAGTATATTAAATTATTTTATTTTAAAATTCTGTCTAATATGGATAAAGAAATTTCACGATTTATTGTACTTTTATGACAATAAATTAATTAAACAATATACAAATGTTATGTGATTATTTTACTTTTTATGAATAATTAATTATTTAAGAAGAGTAGATTTTTTGTGAGACGGTCTCATGGATAAGTCTCACGGATCTTTATCCGTGAGACGAGTCAATCCAACCCATATTTAAAATAAAAATAATAATATTTTTGACATAAAAAATAATATTTTTTCTTAAGCAACTCAAATAAAAGATCCGTTTCACAAAATTGTCTCATGAGACCGTCTAATAAAAGTTTTTATCATTCAAGAAAATAGTAGTTAATTTATAAACTAGTCATATTTGATGGAAAATAAAACTATCCGGATGAAACCAAAAGTTATCTGCTAGTTAATTTGACTATGTTGGTTTTGTTAGGCTGAAACTTTTAATTCGAACTTTTAAATCTATTTTTAATCATAAATATACTATTTTATTTTATTTTAACATATAAAATGTCAAGAAAAAACTATATATAAAATATCAAACGGGTCTAGATCGTTAGACTTCGAGTCAGTTTGAATTGGATTCTTAATCGTAATCATTGAGTTCGACTCTGTTCGAAACAAACTTGATTCCAAATTATTTTATTCTCTGATTCTGAGTTTTAATATTTTATCAAATAATAATATAATTATATGTTAATATTTAGGATCAAATATTTCGAACGGACTCGATCCAAACATTAAAATTTTCTTCGTATTCGACTACATCAGAAATTGAGAGTTTGAGTGGGTCTTTGAAATTTACCCAAAATAGAAAAAAAGGAAATGAACCAAAAGCCCTATAATTTCTCTGTTCTCTCTTCAGAGCTCAGAACATCCACAAAACGCGAAGATGTCCCAAAAATCTCACTCTCATCTTCCAGTATGGCTGTACCTGGTATGTCTTTTCCTAAATTTCGACGTTTATTTTTCATTTTTCTCTATCGTCGTTACAGTTTTGGCGTCAGTTCTTCTGAATGCGGCCGGTAACTGTAGAGGAATTTTTTTGCGATTTTTTTTTTAATATTAAAATGTTTCTGGTGGTTTTGGTTTTACAGTTCAAATTGAATATGAAAAGAAACTGGGATTTTTTTCATCGGTGACAGTTGCGTTATTTTGAGCTAGGGCGCGAGCATTTGTATGTGTTATCTTGTTGAGGTCGGTACCCTGTTTTTTTGGTCAATGGTTGTTTGATATGGTGTTTTTTAGACTTTTTTTTTTGAAGTTATAGGCTGTGAGCTCAGAGTTGTGTCGATGCAAGCTGAGCTTCTGTGTTGGTGATATTGTTTAGTTGAATTTTTATCAAGTTATTGCAGATTGTTAATGAGTTAAGATATTTTGGTGTAGGATTTGTGCGATGTTGCTTGGGTTGTGCGGCTGTTGATTGTGTCTGGAACTGAAATTTGAATCGAAATGAGAGTGTTAGTCCACTTAATGATGAGGAGTTCTTTGGATCAATAATGTTTTATTTCCCCAAATATGTCTTTCTTAGTGACAAGGATCCTTGTGATCTTTATTTTTATTGTCCAATTACGTACCAAATTATATGCCTACTTGCTAACTAGGTGGTTGATACTTTTATTTTGTGTAAAAGATGAGTTTTTTGTTTGGTAATATTTCAAATCCCATCTCATGTCGTTGTGTTGCAAGCTAGAGAAAAAATGATTTTAAAAAAATATACCAAAAAAATGGATAATTACTTTAGATGTGGTAAAATGGAAAATGAATTGATGGCATGCAACAATATTTGTCACTGATTCTTAAGAGAATTGCTGCGTCAGTAAGTTGAATTCGTTAAGTTTCGTGACTGTATTGCTCAAAGTATGTTTGAACTTTGGAGTAAAAATTTACTGTATCAAATATGTCTCTTGCCTCTTTCCTCTATGGCTTCCTTGATCAGATGTTGGATATTGATTTTCAAATAATTTTGTGGTCTATCATAAATTTCTTGAATAATTCATTAATTTTTACTTAACGACTTCTGATTTTTCTGACATATGTTGCTCTGCCCTGTGTAGGTGTCTTCTCCCAAAATTTATGTTTAAATAAAATAAAATAGCAATACGTACCGTGCTGCGTTCGTATCTTCCATCAAGTCATGGAAGGAAACAGGAGAAACTTTCTGAACAAAAATTCTAATCCACAGTTCAAAAGAAAGGGTGCTCCTAGTGGGGAGAGACGCCATAATTTTCCTCTGGAACGATTTTCTGGAAATTCTGATTTTTCGGACACTGTTTATCGAATTCTTTGTTATTCAAAAAAGATTGGCAGTGTTATTGGTAAAGGTGGTAACATAGTGAAAGCCCTCAGAGAAGAGACTCAAGCAACAATTACAGTTACTGATTCTATTCCAGGGTCTGATGAAAGGGTAATAATCATTTGCAGTCCTTCAGATAAACCCGCAAATATACAGAAAACAAAAAATGGTGACACTTCCGGGAAAGGAGACGATGTTAGGAAGCCACACTGTGCGGCACAGGATGCCCTCCTTAGAGTTCACGACAGAATTGTCAAGGAAGACCTTGGTGGAGCAGAAAGCAACAATAGAGATGACCTTGTGGTCACTGCAAGGCTTCTTGTGTCTAATAATACTGTTGGATGCCTGTTAGGAAAAAAAGGAGACGTCATCCAAAGATTACGCAGTGAAACTGGGGCAGATATACGTGTTTCTCCTGCAGATCACCTCCCAGTGTGTGCCAATAGCAATGAAGAATTGGTGCAGGTAAAATGTTTATTCTGATTCGTCTGTTATCATTTGGACTCGAAAGACTGTTGGTGGATTGAAAGCAAACATATTCCATTGCCATATTTTAGGCGCGCAATAGGATATTTATTCATTTCTTCTGATATGCTTCTCTCTGTGGTAAATATTTCCCTTGTTCATGTCTGAAGAAATCACTGGCAATGGAAATAAATACTAGCTCGGAAGATGGTCATACTCTTGGTTTGAACTGAGTCGAGATTATGAGTTGATAGATAGTGAAACATGGGAAGAAAGATCCTAAAATTTGTCACTTTGCAGGCTTCTACTTCATTATTATCTAGGAAGCTTCTTGTGGAAAGCAAAAAAACTGTTTTAACTTATTTTTACGCCAGACTATTGGGCCTTCTGTTTCATACTTCAATTAAATAATTGGATGTATCTGTAGTCTGGACACCTGTTCAAGCCGGTTTCCATTATTTCATAGGATTAAACGAGTCGTGATATTGATACCTTTTTGGTATGGTTTAGATATCAGGTACACCTGCCACAGCAAAGAAAGCTCTGTATGAAGTATCAACTCGTTTGCATCAGAATCCACGCAAGGATAAGCCTTCTTTGAGTTTATCAAGTACCTATGCTAGTCAAGGATCTCACCCTTCTGGTCTCGAAGTCAGAGATATGCTTCGTTCAGGAGATTTCTCTTGGTCAGAACATAATGCTGATGTTTATAATTTGTCACCTGTGCCATGGAGGGGAGGACACGTGACCAGGCCGTCTAAATTTGAACCTGAAAACTTTGATGGTATTGGTCCTCCACATGATCAGGAAACACTAAGTGAGTTCAGTATGAAAATTCTCTGTTCGGCTGAAAAGATTGGTGGTGTGATCGGAAAGGGAGGATTAAATGTTAAAGTATTGGAACGGGAAACTGGAGCTAGTGTCCGTGTTGAAAACGTGTCTAAAGAGTCCGATGAAAGAGTTATTCGTGTTTTCTCACTTGAGGTTGATTTTCTCTGAAGTGTCAGATTAATTTCTTTTAGTGTTTTGTTGGCTTCTGCTGAGCTAAATATTGTTTTAGGCTCTTTTGGATCAAAGATCACAGACTATTGACGCCATTCTCCAGCTTCAAAATAAGACCTGCGAATTGTCTGAGAAGGGAACCGTCACCACAAGGCTTCTTGTTCCATCTAGTAAGGTTGGCTGCATTCTTGGACAAGGAGGTAGTATTATCAATGAGATGAGGAGGAGAACTCAAGCAGACATACGTGTTCTTTCCAAGGAAGATAAGCCTACATGTGCATTTGATGATGAAGAGCTTGTGCAGGTGATGTCTTGTACTTTAACTTTTTGTCCTGTCAGTCAATGCCTAACGGTGCTGAAATCTTAATTGGGATGACATGGCTCTATTTTAATGCTTGTTCATACTTCTGATAATTAGATATGTGGAAGTTTTGGGGTTGCTAGAGATGCCTTAACTGAGATATCATTAAGACTTAGAACCAGATGTCTTCGTGATGCAACTGCTTTAGTGGAACCTACTCCTGTGAGACCGATCCCAAGATTTGATTCTGCCAGAAATCTGCGTGGCGGCCTCCCTCGACCAAGTCCCATTGGAGCTGGAAGTTCTGGAAGATACGGACATATGACTGTATGTTTTTCTGTTCAACTTGCCTTCTCATGAAATATATCATTGTTTTTTGTGTGAGAGATGAAAATTTCAAACTACTCTCACGGACCTACTCATAGTAAAAGATCTTCAAGTTTGAATATTTAGATCTCAACTTGTGCAGCAGTACGATTCACATAGTTGTGTTGTTTGTTTTCCCTGCAAGCTCATGTAAAGAGCAGTACTATTTTGCTTCTCAGAATTAAAATTACCTAAGTTTACACGATAAATAAGTCATGCCAACTCATGAAACAAAAATTGTGTTTGTAAAGATATTGCAATTACGATCATTGTTTAAATAATGTAATAGTTGTGTTTGTGCTAATACCCAGGGTGGTTTTCGTGACCATGAATCTCCAAGTTATCCTGCTCTTCCACGGGCTTCTAGGTAATGGCTATGGCCATCTTATATTTACTATCTATGCAAAATTGTATACATGAACTGTTGGAGTCGATCACTGTCATGTTTTATAATTGGACTTCATTTGAATTTTGCATTCAGTTACTCTGTTATCAATGAGGACAATATCATTTTTGGAGGGAGGCACGATGTTGAGGTGAGTTTAGTATATATTTTTTACTTTCTATAGTTACATTGACCGAAAGATTTTAAATTAGTGTTCCAAACTCCTGCACCGCCCTGAGGTTGTTTGCAATTTAGATGCCTTTTTCTCTTTTTTGGGCATACTTGTCTACTTATCAAAATGGTTGTAACATCTTAAGATGGATGTATGCATGACTGCAGTTTAGAATTAAAAAAAAATCTCTCGCTGGAAATTTGATATAGTGGTGAGCAAGGGCAGTCTAGTGTAGGGGTGCAAACGAACCGAATCGAGCCGAATAATGGTAAAATTTTAAGGTTCGAATTCGGCTCGATAAGAGTATATTCGAGTTCGAGCTCGATTCGAAGTTCGATAATTTCAAATATTTTGGCTCGAGTTCGGCTCGAAATGAAGTTCGAGTTCGGTTCGAAATATTCGAACCTATTCGTGAACTATTCGGATATTATGGTTCGAAAGCTCGAAATGTATATATATTATTATATAATTATATTATATTAATTAAATATTAAGGCTCGCGAACTATTCGCGAACTATCGAATAGAGTAATTTCGGCTCGAAAAAAAGTTCGAACATGTTCGAATTCGGCTCGAGTTCGATAAGCTCGAATACGAATAAAATATTTATCGAGCGGACTCGTAAAGCTCACGAACAGGTTCGGTTCATTTGCACCCCTAGTCTAGTGGTACCATCACTTGAAAATCTTGGCATCAAACAGTTGCCATTATATGTTAAGCCAAACACTTGGTTAATTTATCAACCACTCTGCTAAAGAATATGGCATAATATATCTATAGTCTCAATTAGCAGTGAAGGCAAAACTACCAATTGGGAGTGTTTTTTGGTTATCGCTTATCCGATTTAATAAGGAGTTAGGAAACTGCAGTTATTCTTGCTTCTATTTTCCTCGAATTCTTCATGAGAACTTCTGTTTAAATAGCATATAGGCTTAGAGCTTCATATAGGACAATCAAAGAGTTTTAACACTTGTTCTTTGAACTTTTAGTTTGCTGGGAGGACGAGAGCGAAGTTCCATGATCCATATTTTACTGGACCTGATTTTGGCAGTTCAGAACATGTCAATGTTTCACGATATATGCATCAGATGCACCCATCTTCTACTGGACCAAATAACTATCCTCAAGCAGGAGTCTATCAGAGCTACAACTCCCCGCATGGCGTGTATTCAAATGTTAGTTCTCACATGCCCTATCAGAACTCAAATCCTCCATCAGTTGCCTACCAAAACATCCATACACAGCAAGGTTCATACCAGAACACGAGTGCAGAAGGTTCTTACTATTACTAGTGTTTATTTTGAGTAGTCTTTGTACAATAACTAATTGAATTTCATATGATTTATATTCGCGGTTCGCTACTCAGCAGGTTACTGAAAATTTTAGAGGTATCTTGAGCTTTTTTCGCCGTAGTTGACTAGAACATGTGCATCTCAATTCTAAACCTCGTTTTTGAAAATCCGTAATCAAAGCATTCTAATCCACTTTCAGTTCTTGTTGCACACCCGTGTTATAGGTGAAACCTTTTAGTCAAACCATATATAACAAGATGTACATCGTCGAACGCGAATAATTTTAGTTTCGACAGTTCGTTGTGGGTAAAAAAAAAAGGGATTTTAGTTATCTGTACATCATGTAGCATGAAATCTGTGGTTTTCTCTGCCCATCTTTTCAACAGCATTTCTCGGGGTAAAATTAGTTTTTTTTTTCCTTTTTTTGAAAGTAGGGTTAAATTAGTTGATGGCATATATCTGTGATTATTCATTGTGATTATTCATTGCAATCTCTTATCATTAAGTTGAATCTCGTTGAACACCTTCATGAGACTAACTTTCGGTATTGTCTCCAAGTGTATTATGTGTGTGTCTCCAAATGTATTATAGGAAATCTCAGTAATGGCACACGCTCACACCACACACATATATATATATATATATATACATACAGCTCCGATCCCCTGCACCCTAGGGTGCAGGAAAACTGTGTGCGACCATTAAAACTCAGTAGTGGGTTTTAGTGGTTTTTGTTTTTTTTTTTTTGCACCACTAAAATCCATTACCGGGTTTTAGTGGTCGCACACAATTTTCCTACACCCTAGGGTGCAGGGAATCAAATATATATATATATATATATATATATATATATATATATATATATATATATATATAGAGAGAGAGAGAGAGAGACGTTGGTGGAATGATTTAAAATGGTATAATGGCAACAGATTTATCTTTTCCTCTGGCCAGCTATTTTAGATATGTAGTGCTCCTGCAGTGTTGCCACTTCACATAATGAAATTTGTTGGTGATCCCTACTTGGGACATCCTGGATCTTGCGAAATATGTTGTCACCACAAACACTACTTCTAATGATCTATACCCACAAAAAGATTGTTCCAATCTTTCTTTTTATCCAATGGTAAGTTTTTTGGATAGCAACAGGTAGCATCACTAACTTTTTTTGGTATGAATTTAAAAGTATACTGGGCCTAAGATATAAGATTACTTGTTTTAATATCCTTTCATTATAAAAAAAAAATGAAATAGAAAATTGGAAGCTGTTGTTCTTTGGAGATGAATTAAAGAATGTGTTACTGTAATACCATCCTTGGGAAATTTCATGTTATCTTTAGACTAATATTTTAATGGTGCATCTAAGAATGAACGGTGTCTTCTTTCGCTTCATCGACTGCCCTTTTCGATTGTTGCGGTATTACCTCTTCCATAGAATATGAGAAATGGGGAATTGAGATCACATGCTTGATCCCTTTAATCACCACCAATTCAACCTGAAAAAAGGGTTGACTTTGCTCACAAATCGAAAGGGGTATGCGTACACCTAGGTGAAGTGGTAACTGTGATTGATCATTCATTTGTTAACTATACTCTGGGATGATTTATCCTGAACTTAGTTTTCTTCTCACCATACAAATATGTTCCCAATAAGCTTGAATTATTCGATGCAATATAAATTAGGAGACCCTCTTCTCAATCGCCAATTCGACACCAAAGTTTGTGCAAAAAAATAATGAAGAAGTGAGTGCTTGATGTCGCTGTAATTTGTAGGGCAGCACTGAACTTCACCACAAGATTATATATGGAGGCAACCAATTTTGGACTTGCCCTCCAACTGGGTTTTGGATTATTTCAATTTAACGTTTTGTGAACAAACACCAAGTGGGAACTAGACGATCGAGATAAGGTTGATAGGGGAAATGCACGACTTATGTACAGTTTATGCATGTATATATGTTCAGTGTTCACGGTGGCACCCACGAATAATCGAGCAAGAAAGCGTTAATCAAGGGAAAAAGGGTTCCATACTTGCATCATGTGCATTCTTGAATTCGAGGATAGACCAACATGATTGGCTATTTTGAATTGTGTCCAAGCTCAAATGCGTCCATTGATTCGAGACGATTTTATAAAGAAAGTCTCGTAATAATTTTTTCACTATCATAATATCATATTTTGTCAAGAATTTCATACGCGACGAGGGAAAAAATGATGGGTTACAAGTTGAATTATGATGATATTTTATCATATATAAACTCGTCGATTGTGTTTTGATTTGCATGCCTTCTCATTAATTATTTGAAGTATAGAGTGAATCGATATATCCACTTTCCTTTTCTTCTTCTTAGTTTTTTTTGTGAAAAAGAAAATGATATCCTGTTTTGAACTAAAACTTTTTTTTTTTTTTTGGTTTCATAATCTTCTAATCGTACATATAAGACAATGTTAGTTTTTTTTTTTTTTGGTTGTAATAAATGGAGATATGGTTAATTCAACTCGAGAACAATTACATCATAAAAAATTAGGAGGTGGATGAACAAATTTAGGAGGTTAAAAATTAAAATATAGTATTTCTTTCTGTACTAGATTAATATATTATCAAACTTGTCAAAATATTTTTAAACAAATTTTGTGAAGTTTGAAGAAGATCACACTTGATTTGTAAGTATCTTAAGAATGATTAATAATATAAACAATGGTCATCGCCAATTTTTATTTTTTTAAAAAAAAAAATAGTATAGGATCAATGTAATAATATGATATTTGACCGTTGAATATCATGATAGCGATGAAATTTATATATAAAACAAAACAAGAAATCGTTAGTTTGATTTGACACGATTTAGTACGGTCGATTTGGCCAATTATTGAGCCACAAGCCTACTTTAGGACTTAAATATGGATACTCTTTACAATATTAATATATATTAAAATTAATAATTTATGATGCACGAGGGCATCAATCATCTTAAATATATTGCATTATACCACACTTAAAGTTTGTTTTTATAAACGGACAAGGTGCACCAAATGATGGTGGACAACTACTTTTTATCAAATGATAATTATTTTTTTCGAGGAAAGTATTATTTTTAAAGTTTAGTTTTAACGTTGTATAATTAATAAACCAATTAACATGTCTTAACCACAAGATTTGCGTCATAATTTGAGCAATTTATAATTTTCTTTAGTTATCCTTGATCAAAATAACATTATTCAAAACATAGGGGAGTACTTACTGAAATCATGGGAACTCACCAAGGTGTCGATGAAATTTGCGTATTATTTGGCTACATTTCTTATTTTCGGGAAAATATATAATTTCTGCGGGATGGATTTATGAGAATAAAAAGATTGTCTCGAGACTAATTTTTTTGATGGGACATCATCATTCCAAGCTTGTAACAAGAAGTTCAGATGAGATATATATAATATAAGTCGATCGATAGTTATTTTAGAACATCAAATTTATATATATCTGTTATGATATGATAAGAGATTATATATATTTGGCAAGCGTGATCAAGAATGAAACTATCTTATCTATACTATATCATATTATTAAATTTGAGACGTTTTAATGTCATGGACCATCTATCGAAATATTAAAGTTATCATAATTTAATTTAACATATCATCATATTAAGCATAAATGAGAATTTGGTACATATCAATGCCCTCATACTTTTTTTATCTTTTGATAAGTAGATATTTAATTACGAAAATGTAAATTTTTTTTGTTTTTTTGTTATTGAGTGTATATTTATATACAGAAAATTCAATTTCTTTTTAATTTCACCATTTTTATATATATATTGTTTTCAATTAAAAAATAGATTATACAAGCACGCAACGCATACAGTTGAGTACTAGTTTAAATATAAAATAGGCAGATATTTAGTGGTGGGGGAATTAAGGTGATTAAGATAATTGATGGTGTGTGGATCATCATTTTATCAAGATCAGATAAAACCAATATTATATATTGAGTTGAATTTATGGTGGCCACTAGTTAAACTTTATATAGGCCTCGTGCAAAAATGAAGAAAAATAATAACAAACATCAAATTTGTAAAGGTAAACGTCTAATCATTATATTCGGATCATTTCTTTAGGTGCTTTCTGACAAATATCATCGACCGAGTCTTGCATAAAATTTAAGTTTAACATGTTGAGAACATTCATTTAAAGATTTATGTATGTTTAATTTGAAATGAATTGACACGATTAATATATAGAAAAATTATATTTTTTTATGATTCAGTTAATCAGAAGATCTGTTTCACAAAAATTTGTGTATTAAGAATTAAGATTATGAATTCCAACTATTTTATTGGATCTCACATAGGTCTCAATTAAATATTGAAATTTTGATTCTTTTGATAAACGGATTTATCAAATTGTCATGTTAATATATGATTTGTTAGTTCATGTGTAAACTATAGATGATAAAGACGAAAAACCAAGACGTGTTTCATCCTCATAAATAGTATCTACGCATGATAAAGGTAAATTTAAGCAATCATTTTATTCATATGTATATTTGCAAACTTAAACATTGAAAGAACTTCACTAGAAAATTTTATAATCTCTCTCTTTTTTGCTTGTGCGTTGTAAATTCTTAAGTAGATAGAAACCATCGGAATTTCAGAGAATCAGGAATGAAATTTACTAATTTACATGGGAACTCAACCTCAAATAAGCATCCCACACACGAGCACCATTCTTCATGAATTATGGAATGTAAACCATTTGAGATTCTATGATTCACATTACACGATAACCATAAGTTTAATATCATGCTCATGTTTTGTGCCATGCTTCTATTCACCATGAAGAGCCCCACGACAAATGGTGCAAATGTAATTTTTTTTTTAAAATATGGAAGTGGATCTTGAATTAATGGTGGGGGTTAGATCTTGTCTCAAGTTAAATAATATGAAACACACACTTTCCACAAATTAACTAATTAGTCTAACTAAAAAAAATTAATCGGAATCAGCTTGACAAATATAATATTAATCTTAGATGGAAATATGGTTAAAATGCAATTTAGTGAATTTCAACAAGGATAGTTTACTATATATCTACTTTTGCATGTTTCTAATTATTATATAATAAAATATACGAAAATTATATATATATGTGTGTATATATATATATATATATATATATATATATCATATTATTGATCAATTCATGATCACTAATTTGCACTTCATTTTCAATTTATATATTTCAGTTTTCACCGGATGATGGCATGACATCAAACATGTCAGCAATGACATATGTTATTCAGCAATTTCTGACGACACGTTTAAATTTTTTAGCACCACATCAACCATATGATGAAAAAATACTTTTTTAAAAAATAAAAATAAATTATTGGACTGTAAATTGACCGCACAACACACCCAAAAATAAAAAAAAAAATACAAGTTAACTAGAAAACTAGCTAGAATGTAATTTTCTCTTATATAAAAAAGAAAAGCCATTAGTCCGTTAGACCATTACTAGTTTCAACGGGAGACTTGAGACTGTGTAAAGACTATGGTTAATTTGTATAGTAGCATAAAATTATCAAAGGGTCAAAATATTGTTAATTTTGTATTTTTTTTTATTTGAGAGGAGGTAGGAGATTTGTTACAATTGAGTCTCGAGTTCGAGATCTCATCCCATATATGGAATTTGGTGTCAGATGAGCTACACGTCATAGATATTTAATTTTGTATTAGTTGGATAGTAACTCTCAATGTAATTAACATATTAAATATACAACCCAAATACAATTTGCATAGAGATAACTATTTAATTGTTCCAAATTTTTATGTTTGAAAGATGCCTTGTGTCGGAAATTCTATGGCAAAATTCTTGAAAATAAATTTTTTTAAACAACGTAGTACTTCAAATTTTGTCGTAGGTTTCCTTTGTCATTACTCCGATATTTGTTAATTTCGATCGATGGTGCAGTACTTGTGAGCATTTTTTTATTTTTTTATTTATTTTTTTTGAACTAACTTGTGGGCATATTTTTATTTTTATTTTTTTGACGGGACTTGTGGGCATATTGATAATACTTAGTTGTTACACTTTTTGTCCACTTGTCTTATTCAGTTTATTCAAATGAATGGTAATTAGTCAATGTAGGAATTTATATTCATCAAATTTTGGTTTCTTTTGTTTTTATATATATATATATATATATATATATATATATATATTTGTGTGTGTGTAATATGTTTATTATTTGGTAAATATTAATAACACGTAGCTAGCTTTTTCCTCATAGAATATTGAGAGCAAGCATAACGTTTAATTAATAAAAAAATTAAAAGAAAGAAGAATCGTATAAATTATTATATACCTTGATATGGACCAATTATCCTCCAATAATTAATATGGCAGGTATTGAATATTATAATCGCGAGATTGTTGGTTCTAAAATACGTGAGTTGTAGAATATAAATATATAATTAAGTATTTATTTAATTTTACCAATTAAATTACTGTAAATTTGTGACTGGGCATCCTAAAGAAGTCAGGCAGTCATATAATATTATGGTAATTATAGGAGCCAAACAACTCACTGTTCTTAAATTAGCCAAAGTCATGAGCTCTCAAATTTAATTATTACATTGTTAACTCAAATCCAAAATTTGTCACGTCCTATATTAATCAATTCAAGGGCTTCAAACAAATTTGAACCCCATACTTAGGTTTAATCGTGAGGACGATTATCGGAGCGTGACGATAATTTTCCGAGATAGTGAAGCTGAATCTTGATATCAACATGGATAATATGATCTTGGCTTCCATTAAAGCAAAAGATTGGCCTACACAGTTTCTTGGACCAGCAGCAAAAGGGATGAAATGTCGACCGGACGCGTACGGTTTCGAAGCGAATCGACTAGGGTTGAACTCATTAGCATCCTTGCCCCATATTTCTTCATTGTGATGTATGGCTAGAACTGGGATCCATATCGAAAGACCCTTTGGAATGAAGAGTTCCCCTAATTTTATGTCTTCAAACGCCATTCGAGGGAGAACTGATGCAGGTGGATATAACCTCAGGGATTCATTGATCACCATGCTTAACTGCAAAATGATATATATATATATATATATATATATATATATATATATATATATATTAAAATTTTTAATGCAAATTCTCCTCAATTATAGACCACCCTAGTTTATAATATAATATTCTTATAAACATGATATCAGAGCACTCGCTGATGTCTTGCAAACTTCACGCTCTAGACGTTCATTCATAAGGGTGGAGATGTGTGTTAGATGTGCCACGTTGGTTGGATAAAGTACTTGAGAAGTCTATATATAGACTTGGGCAACCCTATCTCGAGAGGATTTAAGTCCAAGTCCATAATCGTAACATTGATATATCTTACCCAGTGGCGGAGCCACATATAGCTAGCCCGGATTTTATATATATTGATCTTGAAAAAAATTTAGATTAATTTGAAAGTAGCCCGGGTGATTCGATTCAAAAGTTTAAATAATTCTAGAGTTTAAAATTTTAGTCCGGGTAGTTTAAGAATTTTGGCTCCGCCATTGATCTTACCAAAGTGAGCTTGGACAGCTGATCAACGGCGGGTTGGCGGCCATCGGAGCAAACTTGCATCACTTCCTGGCGCACTTTTTCTTGCCAAATAGGGTTACTAGCCAGCAACATTACAGTCCAAGTCAATAGTAGAGCTGTGGTTTCATGTCCAGCAAAGAAGAAAGTCTTGCATTCGTCCATTACCAACTGCAAATTTAAGCTGAATTTATTGGATTCTCGTTTCTTCTTCATTTCACTCAGCAACATCCCCACTAAATCGTTCCCGTACGACTCGCTTCTTCCGATTTCGACGCAGTCCTTTCGGCTTTGTATGATCTCCATCAACAGTGTTTCCACCTCCAACTTCAAGGATTTTATTTCTCTGTTGTATTTGCTCGGAAAAAACCTGCGTATTAAATTATTGATATGATATCAGAAAATGACAACGTGACATACGTGTGGACATTGTTGACATGACCATCGTCTACTTCACTCTCTTTCGTAGTTAATGACTAAAATATGAAAAACGTAAATTGGTGAACTAAGATCGTGAATTGACTGACGACGATTTCTTCTATAATAATCTAAAAGGAAAAATTGTTTTTTTGATCATGTATGTTTGCCACTTTGCGATTTCAGTCCTTTATATTCTTAGATTTCAGTTTTAGTCCGCTATCTTTATTTTTTGGCAATTTTAGTTCTTTTTCCGATGTGTCACTGACGTGGCACCAATTCAATGCTGATGTGGATCTGACGTGTACAGTGTTACGTCAGCATTTTCGAAGAAAAAGGACCGAAATTGCCAAAAATCAAAATATACAGGACTAAAACTGAAATGTGAAAATATAAAGGACCAAAATCGCAAAGTGACAAACATACCGGACTAAATTTGCAATTTTTCCTAATCTAAAATGTGATTTTCTCGATTCAAAATTTTATTTTTCATAATTTTTAAAAAATATATACTCTACACAATAAGATATATGAGTAGTTGGAATTTCTGATTCTGCACCAGCATATGCATGATTATTTTATATGGTTGGCATTAATGGAATCACTTGGGAAATGAGTTACATGTCAATTCCAAGAAACTAAACAGTAATGATCTTTTTCCCATTTCTTGATATCCCTCGTCTTAAAATATTGGCAAGTATAAGGTTGGAAACCTTTAGGAATTTAATAATTATACCGACAGCCAAGAATATCAACATAATTAACCAAAAGAAACACGTACAGAATCTGCTCAAACAGAAGATATAAATCTTTCCCAAACAAAAAAAAAAAAAACCATATGTTATAATGAGCCTTTTTCTAAAAAAAAAAAAGATTGATAAAATCAACTATGATTTTGCTAAAGATCCACACAAGTAATAGTAATTTTTGATAAAACGAAAAACGTTTATCTAGTTACCTGCTTCCGGGAAACCATAAATGGCGGCTTGCTTGAGCACAAAGACGTTGTAAATCAGTCAAGAGATTAAATATTTGCTTCCCCTTTTCATAGTTACTGTCAAATTCGGTCCTGGAAATTATATCTGCCGTGAGACGAGTCATGTATTCTCCGATCTCGACTTCGTTTTCGCCTGTTTCCATTGCCTTTTCCAGGGATTCGAGCATCTGCTTAGTGCATTCCACCATGTATCCAGCGTAGCTCTGCCCAAAAAATATTAACAAAGAAAGATCTCGGGTTTTAACTCTTACTTATTACAAATTTTATGAAGAAAAAGCTGTAAAATGCTTCTTAGAAACTATCTCAAACATTACCTTAACGAACTGATAAAATTCTTAACATTACTTTATAAGACATTTAAATTATACAAATGTTGATTAATATATGTAACCTTGAGTTTGTCTCCCATGAATGCCGGCGCGACGATGTGTCGTTGATGGTACCAATCGTCGCCATTAGCCATCAACAGGCCTCGCCCGATGAAGTGCTTGGAGCCCTGTTGTTGTTGCCATGATTTCCCAGAAATGGTGCTATACTTGGACAAAAGTTCTTTGATCTGTTCAGGTTCGGTCAAGCACATTCTTGGCTCGATCCCGTTCCAATATATAAATCTTTTTCCTATATACACAAAAAGTTTGTTAGCTAGGATCGATCATCATGTGTCACGTAACTCAACACGACATGAAAACGAATGGATTTCGTGGCTCACGTACCATGTATCTTCGACCATACGATGAAATGAGGGAGAAGACGACCCACGATATCGTGATGGATTGAATCCATGTCCTTTGAAGTTGATTCCGCCACCAAAGAGGTCATGTCCGGTATGTTACCCACCAAAATCCGCGGTTTCGGGCCGGTTACCCCTTGTTTCTCCATTATTTTTTTTATTCTTCTGGGGGTTAGCCAGTAACATGATATTGTATCGTAGGCAACTTTCAAGAAAATGTATAGAAAGATTAAAATTGCCATGGAAACCACCATTGCCATGGTGGCAAAAAAAAAGGGGGGGAAACTCGGTATGATTTGTTAAAATAGGGGATTTATAATATAATTTCACAATCACAAAAAGTTAGAGGTATGGAAGGGAAACAGGATCAATGGGGTGTGTTAATTCTTTGGTTTGGTTTGGTAGCTAATGGGGGATAGGGGTAGTCCATTTTTATAGGAAGGGCTTAAAGTTAAGACTTTAATTTATTTATTCATGAAATTAAAATTATTAATTAAATTAAAGTATATAAAACATGCTTTGTGTGAACCCAATTAATTATAGCATATGATTAGCATTCCTCAATCAGTATTATGTTACATATGTTTATTTAGTGTTTGGACTGATGTAATTCAAATCTATCTATCTATATATATATATATATATATATATATATATATATATTTCAAATGTATTTTTTATATGTTTATATATATAAAACTTCATGTTAATCAGGATGTATTTCAAGTATCATTTGAAATCCAGTTTACTTGGTATTATGTGTAAATAGATAAGATATATGTAGATTTAATATTTAGAGTCAATTTGGTTACAGAAGCTTTTTACTTTAAAAAGTGTTTTTTTAAGTTGGTTTTTAAAAGTATTTTTTAAGTAAAAGCTGTAATAATTTTGTGTTTGGATAAATAAATTGAAAGCATTTTTTTAAAATATGAACTTTTAAAAAAAACACTTATTTTGGCTTAATTAAAGCTTTTAAAAGAATTTAAAATCTATCCAAACACAATCTTAATCTATTAATCAAAATTCATAGATTTCAAATTCATCTTCTCAAACATAACCGTTATGAAATCAATACTATTTTCTTGATAAAGTATTGTGTGCACAAAATTTTTAAAAATAATCCTTCTAAATAGCACAATGTAAAATAAATATTTTGAATCATTTTTTTCTTAAAAAAGAAGAGAAAATTTCACGCTAGGATTGGCTCAATAAATTAAATAGAAGATGACCTTTAGTGTTGGGCAAGGGGTTTGGTTAGTTAATTGGTTGCAGCACCACATGATGAACTGGTTGACCTCAATTCAACACTCGGGAAGATAAAATTCACTTTACAAAATTATGTTCGTAATTAATTCAGGACAGCCAATTTTACAAATAAATATTACCTTCCATCTATTTATAGCAATCCAAATTCTTTATTTTAAATTTATTTTTATACTTATTCTTAAAATTATAATATCCATATCAATCCCAATAATGGTTTGAAATAGATGCTACATTTATATTTAAGGCCGGGGTTATAATATATTGAGCTTGTGGATGCTACAGTTATGAAGTGGATACTTTGAGAACCCATTATTAAATCGTGCTTGTGCTGTTGTGCAGGCTTGGGTGCGATAGATGATAAATAGTTACTAGCTATATAAAAAAATATAGACATCAAAAGTAATGTTATTATAATTAGTATAGTTTGGTTTATGATCAATAGGATAATAATCAATGAATAATATAACGATGATAAATTAATATATTTGATAAATCTTTGACTTCTTAGGAATTAAAGACATCCATTATCCCAGCTTCTATGCCTACATAAATAGGTTAAATTTACCGAATATAAATTCATTAACTGTACGTCTACTAAAAAAAAAACAACAAAATTAATATCCGGGAATTATGCAGAAACATATTTAAGAGCTAAAGGTCATATTTCATAAAAAAATTACATAAATTCCGAGAATGATAAGTTGTATGAAAAATTAGGTTAATAGTTTTTTGTCATATGTAACTTGTGGGGTGTTAAAATCATTAGTAATGAGAACTAATATATCATGATCCTTAAGTCAACTTAGCAAACCTAAAGTAATTCTTTAAAATCCCATGCATCACACATGCATGATAAATATGCTTTTGAGAAAGTGAAAGGAAATGAGATTTGCCATTCTTTGAAACTTTTCGTACGACTATCCCTAAAATCAAATCCTTTAGAAAAAGTCTTTTGACTCTTGCACAATAAAGACTAGCATATATGCATCGCGGGTTTCAAATTGAAACTGTTAGGGTACAATAATTGTCTCTAATCAAAACAAGGTGTAATTTGGATTGATTCAATATATTTTGGTAAAGCGATGGGCGTTTGATCTTACATATATAATTTTTAGTGTATTCAATATACTAATCAAGTTTAATTTTGGGAAAAGATTGTATCATAATCATCCAGGTATTTTCGAATAGATTAATTTTATACCATATGAGATATGACATGCTCGCTAGCTAGTCGCTTGTAATAAAGCCTAGATGAGTATAAACAGCACTTATTGAATTAAATCATCACATGTCTTGTTTATTACGCTACAAAATGTAATAATTGCAAAACGAAGTAATTATTATAAATGATTAATATATTAACATAATATTTAAATAATTAAGTTTAACGATAAACGCCATTAACGGTATTAATAAACCATGATATGCTCCTTTAGTTATGGACTTTAGAAACTTCAAAGTTTCAAGTCGTAAAAGCAAAAGTAGCACCTTTACATGAGAATGACCAAAAATTGTCATAAACAAAAGCACACGATTTAACTTTCTATTATATTTATTTAATTATAAAAATTCATGTTTTTTTTTAAATTTAGTTAATATATATACAGAATTTTATAGTAAAAAAATACTGCTGAATGCGAAAATTAAATTATATATTTAAGATAATAATATAAAAATAGACGAAATTAAGTTTTCATAATTAAGACAGAGCGGGGATAAACTAATGATAGTATATAATGCGACTACGAACGGGAAAATATTCTGTTTTGCTTTATTATCATTCTCTTGTCCTAAATATTTATTTATACAACTTAAGAGAAGGAAATTGATTCTATGGTCGGAAGTTGGTATGGAAACAAGTCACTTTTCTTTAATTATGGATCAAGTTTAAATTCTTTACTTTAATTTGGTGTGGACAACAAAGTAGTTTATTATATTTATTAAATTATTTTACTCTTATTATAATTATAACAAGAGTACTTACATATTGATTGATACTTAGAATTTATTAAAGTATAATATGTGCTTCTCATGCGTGATAGTTTAACATATTTATATTTATGATACAAGTTAGATCGACTCAAATTTACAATAAAAAATAATAGTTTTGATATAAAAAATAAAATTTTTTTGTGGATAGATTCGAATAGAAGACTCGTTTCACACTCATGAGACTATATCATGTATTGGGGTTTTTGTGATATTTCGAATAATACTCGAAATGTTTACAACAATAGCATATCAAGTTATACGACCTAATTGGCTCAAAAAAAAGTTATACGACCTATTTAATTCAATTAAGAAATTACTAAAACTATGCATGAACTATATATCTGTCAACAAAATTATTTATTGAGTTACATATATTTGAAATTAGGGACGGAAAAGCAAGTCAAGGTAATTATGTCATCAAATGCGGAAAGGGCGTGACAAAATACAATTTTATAATATGCTAATGATTACGTTCCCATTTTGTGCCCGACCCTGTGAATGTAATTTCAGAGGGAAAGATATTTGGATTTGAGAGGGGGAAAAAATAAAGTAAATATGAGTCAAAAAAAGGTTGTGGAAAGGACAATTATCATTATGAATCAATCCGCAAAGATAAAAATTTGGTACCAATATTGGATAATGTTTTTCTACGACAATTCCTTCAAAGGACGAGATTGATTCAAATTGTTGTAGCAACAAATAGGTTTTGAAGTTTTCTTTAAAAAAAAAAAAGGTTTGAAGCCATTCTCAAAAGAAATTGAAATTGAAATTAAAATTAAAATACTATTTTTCGTCACTCCAAATACATCAAATCATCCGATATCGAAATAATTTTATTTTTTCGTTGGTTGATGACGAGGGAATATACATGCAATTGTTACTTGTTGAATGTCCGCTAATTAAGTAATCGAGCATAAAGCAATTGCTCGTAAATCATAGCAGCTGAGTAAGCGATACTGAGCAAACCTAATAAGACATAATCAATCAAGAAAGTTATATCAGGAGAAATCGATTTTTTGATCATTTGACCTCTCGCTCAATTACTACACTAACTTGAACAACACATGAGCCATCATATCAAGATAATTCGTGAATTTACACCCAATGGACACAAATAATACCATGTCTTTAATTTTACACTCACTAGATAAAATTTTCCATTTGTCAATTTATGCAGAAACTAGGAGTCTCTTTTTAAAAAAAAAAAAACAAATGTCGGCGTTGTCTTTTCAAATGGGCCAGTTGGGATCCCAAACTATTGCCATTTCTTTCCACGAATAGCCTATTTTCAAGCCCATAATGAGCTTTTACATGATTAGTTAATTTATTTTTGTGAGATATATCATAACTTTTGTACTTTGAAATTTTGTTTTTGTATACTACTTAATTTACATCGATTATTAATTAAATTTTAAAAAAAATTATTTATTTACATAAAATGAATTTATTTCTTTTAATCAAGCATGTACTAATAATTTATAAATATATATATATGTCTGTATGTGATCTAATCAAACAATTTGTGCAAAAAAATAATGTAATATTCCAAGAAACATCACTATTTATGATATCCACACTTAAACCAAAACACATGGATCATTAGGTTTCAACTACCTCCGCCGCTGATATTCATAATTTAAAAAAATATTTTATAGATCAAATAAGAGATTCATCTCATAAAATTGACTCGTAAAACCGTCTCAAACAAATTTTTGTTTATATGCATGTATATGATAACTAAAATTTCTCTCATTAATTTATTTTTAAACCGAAGGTGTTAGTGTTGGGTCTCGAACACGAGCAATGGTGGATCTAGACGTTTTTATTTGGGTAGGTGACTTTTTTTTCTAAAGTGATTATAATTATTGAAAATTGAAAATGCAAGTATAATGTTTAATATTTGCTCATGAAATAAATTGATAATAATATTCTCTATATTTGACTCATATTATTACCCAAAAAAAAATGCTCTGGAACATGATTTTATGTCAGTGAATTACCATGATAAAGATTTTAAAAATAAATACGGATTCAAAATACATCACCCAAAAAAATAGACTCTAAAAATAGAAGCGAGCTCTTTAGAAATATTGAGATCTTAAAATTAATATAACATATAACATAGTGAATCAAAATCTAAAATTGCTAAATCAAATGACACAAAACTCATATAACATAGTGAATCAAAATCGTAAAACAAAAAAAAAAAAAAAACGATTTTATTGCTACTCTTATGTCCACACATCAACATTCTAGCAAGCTATAATATCGTTAATTTTTCTTCAACTGGGTAGGTGATCGTATTTAGTGTGGTAGACCCAATGAAAAAAGTCAATGAGAACAAAACCCTAATTTCCACAAAATGTGAAAGCCACAACAAATTAAATGGGAATCCGATCTTTATTGCCCATTCAACCAAAATTCGTGATCTCTCACTATATATATCATCACCATATTTAATTCTCCAATCTACTTCCAGCTAGACATATAAATTTTGGCACATGTAACTTATTTTACATCACAAACTTATTTGAGGTAAATATGGTCGGAGGATATTGATAAAGCTACAATCCTCAACCATTTTTTCGAAAGTACTCATTAAATTCTATGCATAATTTTTTTATGGGAGCATTGTCGGAAAACGACAGTAGTACTTCTCCCATCTGAGAATTATCAAAATTTAGTAACTCAAGTCTGGTATGATTTAAAAGAATTACTAGAGTTATATTACATTATATAAAGAATTAGACCTTTAGAGTAACTATTTTTGGTGTCTTAATGTAACATTATCTACTTTTAAAAAAAATTAAATTATTTAAGTATTCTTTAAATCCATATTTATACTTCTAAATTTTTAAATGGTTATATCACTTATAATAAAAAAAATTAGTGTTAAAATTTATTAATTTGAAAATAACGAAAGTTATCATGTTTAAATAATTATTATAATGGTATAAGCATGCAACGCGTGCAGAAGGTCACTGATATATATAAATATAATATACTAAATGATTTGGTCCTTTAATATGATATCAACGTCAAATTTACCTACAAAAATACTAATATATTTCAATTGTTAAAGGGCAAATAGGTCGAATTAAAATTACTATCTCGATTATCTGATGAAATCAATTATCTTATCCAAATTAAAAATTATAGGAAATACTTATCTAACTTATTTCCACTTCATATATTTATTTATTCCTTATCTTCCTTAGCTTTTTTATAATTACATTATTATTATTATTATTATTATTATTATTATTATTATTATTATTATTATTATTATTATTATTATTATTATTATTAATATTATTATTATTATGTATCACATGTGCTTTGTATATTATAATAATTTAAAAGGAAATAAATATGCATTTCTCTAATTATGGATGTCACCATATATATTCTAGTATGAAGAATGTCTCCAATTCCTAATTTGATTTTTCAAATTCTAGTGTTTTTAATTATATTCCAAAAAAATTATGTCAAAATTTTTATATAATTTTTGAAACACGATGATCAAGTTTGTGAGGGGACGAAATCATCTGCTACACTTGGTGCTACAAACGGTGCTACACTTTGCTAAAAAAAACCTGTTTGCACAAATTATTAAAAATTAAATTTACTAAACAACATGGATGAACAAAATATAATTAATCATTGATAAATTTTTCCATTCACCTATTTTTTCAATTAAAATAGGCAATAAATTGTGTCTCAACCACGATAAATGAGTAAAACAATTTATTGATGATTTTTTTAATTGAAAAAATAGGTGAATCGAAAATTTTATCAATGATTAATTATATTTTGTTCATCCATGTTGTTTAATAAATTTAATTTTTAATAATTTGTCCAAACGCGATTTTTTTTTAGCAAAATGTAGCACGGTTTATAGCACCAAGTGTAGCAGAGGATTTCGTCCCGTTTGTGAGACTGAAGATAATTTCGATCCAACCTGACCCAAATTAAAAAAACAAATATTATTTTATGGTGTATGTACGTATGGAAATTTGATATGATTTGTTTGACGAGAGAAAATCGTAACTGTACAATCGATTAATTCTCTTTAACTTTTATTCATTTAGTGAAACATATATACCTGAGGTAAAGCACTAAAGTAGAAGGTGAATATTATCGTTTTCTTCATTAATATACGTGCTAAATCTAAAATTTGACTCAACAAATAACTACGGATTTCGAGAACAATATGCATGCTGTAATGTGATATCATTTATTAACGACTCATAAATTTAGTGAAACTGTTACATCCTATATATATATAATTAACTGAATTGTTTTTCAGTCTTTCCAACTTTAAAAAATAAAATTACAGACCATTTACCTCACACCAGTAATAAACCTTAAAAAAAAAAAGGTAAAAAAAAAAAATATTTCCATGCATGGTATTTTAGACAATTCCAGAAAAATAAATTTCAAAAAAATAAAAGGTAAAAAAAAAAAAAAAAAAACATGAAATTTATAATTATGGAAACATTTGGTGTATAATTCAGAGCTTGACAATTTCTGGAATATGCACTGGATACCTCTGGATGCAATCTTTCCAGGGCCCGTCTGTGGGTGTTTTGATGGTGCGGTTACATTTCCAGACGGCGCTGTTACACTTGAATCCACTCCCGAATGCAATCTGCCACACCCTGTCCCCCTTCTTCATCCTCCCTTTCGCTTCTATGTAGCTCATCTCGTACCAAAGCGAAGAGGAAGAAGTGTTCCCGAACCGGTGCAGCGTCATCCTCGACGCCTCCACGTGCTCCGCCGACAGCTGGAGGTTCTTCTGAAGCTCGTCGATCACGGCCCGCCCGCCGGCGTGTATGCAGAAGTGATCGAAAGCTTGTTTGAAGTCCGGTATGTATGGTTTCCACTTGGGGTTGAAGATCTTTCGTCCGATGAGCGTGAAGAGGAAGAGCAGCTGCTCGGAAGCCGGGAGTACCAGCGGACCGATGGTGGTTATGTTCGATTTCAGGGCTTCTCCGGCGATGACCATCAAGTCTTTGGAAAGGTTGATCCCCACTTTCCCCTGTGGATCCTCTTGCTCGAAAACGCATTTGTAGGCCTTGTCGTCGGACCCTTTGTGGGTCCGGACGACGTGCACGAGCTTGTACTTGGCGCGGCGGCTGTCTCGGGTTTTGTTGGAGAGCAAGATGGCGGCGGAGCCCATCCGGAAGAGGCAATTGGGGAGGAGCATGGCTCGTTCGGAGCCTTGGTAGTAATTCGGGGTGATGATTTCGGTGCTGATAACTAAAGCAGAGGAGTTTGGATGAACCTGGAGCAAATCTCTTGCTAAATCGATGGAAATCAATCCGGCGCTGCAACCCATTCCAGAAAGATTGTAGCTTTTGATGTTACTTCTCAGCTTGTATTTATTCACGATCATGGCGGAGAGAGACGGAGTAGGCGAAAACAAGCTGCAATTCACAATCAGAACATCGATGTCTTTGGGCTTGATCCCTGTTTTGTTCATGAGATCATCTATGGCGGAGAAGATAACTATCTCTGCTTCTCCTCTGGCGGATTCCATGGTGGGTGTTGGGGGGATGTAGTGTATGGCAGGGGGGAGACAGGTTTCTTCACCAAGACCTGATCTTTCGAGGATCCGCATCTGGAAATCGACGCTTTTGGGATTATCCTTGAGAATGAGCCTGGAATGCTCCATGAAGGTGGAGAAAGGGACCCGGAAGTTGATGGGAGGCTTGTAACAGGTGTAATCGACCAAGTAAATGGAGCGGGGCTTGGACATGAAGTAGACTGTGGCGATGAAAATGATGAAGAAGGAAGAACAGAGGAGTTGGATTAGATCGAATTGGAGGGATTTCAAGATTTTCGAGAGCTCGTCGGGGCCCAGACGGAGGATTTCGATGAGGATTCCGAGCATGATGGGGATGAGCAAGAAAGTGAGAATGTGATTGACTAGGTACTGGTAGCCCAGTTTCACGTACTTGAGGCGGACAGAACCGGAGAAATTTGGCAGATTTTGCGGCATTTTTTTGTTATCGGCGGCGGCGGCGGCGGAGGAGGTGGAGGAGGAAGGATTTTTGAGGTGAAGGAAGGTGGCGGAGAGGAGGAATTTAAAGAGAGCGAGTTTGCAGCAATCAATGAAGGCAGGTAGGAAGAATTAATTAACAGCTTAACGTCACAACGCTCGCTTAGCTGTGGTTTTCTCGTCTACATATGTTAACTTTTTCTTGTCCTTATTTTCAAACATCTATGTTTTTTCGAATAAAAATGTTATATGTACACGAAGGGTTAGAATTGAGTTATTGAAATTACAAAATTATCTTCTACTTTATTTATAAAAAAAAAAAACTCTTTCCAAAATACATTAAGGATAATTATGTAATTTTAAGTGCAATTTGTAACCAAACGTATAACTCTCTGTGTATACATGGCATCACATTTTTAGAAACATCGTCTTCGTCTCAAATATTTAAGTTTTTTTGTTTTCTCGCTCACAACGTACTTCTTATTTTGTCTTTATTTAATATATTCAAAAAATATTTACACACTTAATTCTTAGGATTTAATTTAATTAACTAAGAAACAAACAAGTCTGTAGAGTTGATATTAAAAAAAAGGACTAAGACATCGTTCTTTTCACGGTATTACTAATATATGTATAACTCATCTCATCTCATCCCACGTTTTTTCATCATATTATTTATTTATATATTAAATATTTATTTTACATCAATCAAATCATTAATTATTTATCTCACATCAATCAAATCATTGAATTCAAATTACTATATTACCCCTTATAAATAATATAATTTTTATTTTATTTATTATTAAAAGAACAAAATAGTCATTTAACATTTTTATATAAAATTTAATTAATCAAATCAAATAAACTATAATCTATCAATCAAGTCCAATACAATTTTAACTATCATTTCTTATTTATTTTTTATTATATTATCCTACTTATCTATATATTACTTACATTATACCTCAAACCAAACGGTGCCTAAATACATATTATTTGTGGGTTTTTTAATAAATGCAAAAGGCTAATTACTTAATCTTTCAATTGGTATATATAAGTATCTATATTATTATTATTATATTATAGTTTTACCTCTTATTCTAATCGTTCATGGTTTGTTAAATCACACCAAAAATTCTTCTTATTTTGCCACTAAATTTAGCACACCTCTGATCACCTTTCTATTATGTTATATCTTAAATGACTAAATTATCGACACTTTATTCTTAGGATTTATTTTAATTGATTAAAAAACAAACAAGTCTGTGTGTGTCTATATATATATATATATATATATATTATTTGTGAGTTTATTTTAATAAATGCGAAAAGCTGATTACTTAATCTTTCAATTGGTAT
Source organism: Henckelia pumila (assembly GCF_033568475.1). NCBI lineage: Eukaryota > Viridiplantae > Streptophyta > Magnoliopsida > Lamiales > Gesneriaceae > Henckelia > Henckelia pumila. The sequence goes on along the minus strand of NC_133121.1, from coordinate 5,733,463 downwards.
ACATAAATATATTGATAAGAATCCAATTGATGATGTCTTATTGAGGTAAGGAGTTAATTGTGTTGCAAATTATTAAGTTATTTAATTGATCTCTTTATGTATTGAAGACATAACTCACATTTAGACAAGTGTCCATGATCTACAAATCCAGCCTGGTATTAATGATAATCGATCGTATATTTTAAGGAAACAAATAGTCCCTAAAGTTTAAATCTTATAATTAATTTCTCGTAAAACATTTTCAATTGCTTATTATAGCATAAAATATTTGGGTTCTAGATTCCAAATGTTGATTGTGCATGCTACTGTTATTCGTGTTACTTTTTTTGGGGTGACATGATATCCGATTTCAAAGTACCGTGATCTTACGCACAATTAAATAAAAAATTAATTGATTAAAAATTAAAAACAAACAAGTTAATAGGAAAAAAAAATCATTTTCTTGTTTTTTCTTGGTAAAGCTACAAATATATCTTCTTTCAATTCAAAGATTTTAATTATTTTTGAGAAATTAATTATAGTTATACGTATATACGAGAAATAAAGAAGAAGAAAAGAACGAGTACAAGGGACAATTATGGCTACAGCCAATGGAGCAATTGGACAAGGGAAGTCAAAACCAAGCATTCTTATAAGTTACAGCTGTTCAATATTTCTTTTCGAAATTTTCTATAATAATATAATATAATTATTATTATTTTTTTGAAAATATAATATAATTATTATTAAGAACAATAATAATACTTTCTTAATTTTTATTTATTATGAAATGTTTTTTTTTATTTTTGAAAATACTCCTTGTTGTTTTTATTTATACTAATTGAGAAAAAAATATATTCTTGGTCATTTATGTTTGTTTTTTTAAATAATTTCGGTTCTCTATTATCAAAATTAATCTACTTTCTTAATGTGGAGCTGACTAAAATTACGATATAAAAATATCAAAACTAACAAAAATAAAAGATACAAGAGCACTGAAATTTAATTTTGATAATATAATATGGTGGATCAAAATCTCAGAAGAAATTTACGTGAGTATAATTTTAAGACAAATGCATTCATTCTTGTAGATTTTTCTTTAAAAAAAAAATTAAGGTGAATGTTTTCCACAAGACGGATTTTAAATTGATTTCTCACTATACGATATATAGGTAGTGTTTGGGAGAGCTTCTAGGAAGCACTTCTCAGTTTTTTGTTAACAAAATTTCACAAAATTTCAAATTTTTGTTATCGAAAAGCTGAAAAGTGTTTCCAAAAAGCTCTCCCAAATACTACCATAATAAATGGCAATACAAAAATTTCTAAATTTTGAAATTTGAATTCTTTAAACAATCAGAAATAAAATATTATATTTGACATGCATGAATTTGACTTTATAATATGGTTCCCATATTCTTCACTAAAATCTAGGACCACGTACCCGCCAAACCTCGTGACTTATTGAGTTGAATAAGTGTATAACTGCTTGAATTCTCAAATTTATTGCGTAAAATGATTTGCCCAAGTGGACACATTCTGCAGAGACCCAATCCCGTTCGGTTAAAACGCTTCGTGAATTTGATCTTAGTTCGATTATAAAGCTGGAAACACTAAACTATAAGTTAGGTATCAAGACAATATCTAATAATTTCGTACTAAAAATTCGGAATTTCGATGAGTTATTATTTTTAGTCAGAGTTCGGATCATCCGAATTACTGAACATGTCATCTCCTCAATTTTCTTAATCAATACATATTAATCATATTTAAATAGTATTTGTTCTCAATAAGCTTTGGGTTTTACACATTTCATATCATACAATAAGTTGTGTTTATTTTTTCATTTATCTCAGCATAATACTTTTTTCTTACTTTTTTTTCGGAAATTCATCACAATTAGCTGAATCGCGAAAATATGTGCAATCGTTTCTTGATATATATATTCTATATATATGTATTATTTATTTGTGTGTATTTTCATATAGTTTAAAAAAGTGTTTAGACAGATAAATTTTATAAAATAATTTCTCAGTTAGTCTTTGTTTAATGAAGGTTTAATAGGATTAAATTTTTTTTATAAATAATTAATTATATTAAGGAAAAATTATTTTTTTGGTCCAGTATGTTTGTCACTTTGCGATTTCGGTCTTCTACATTTTCAAATTTCAGTTTTAGTTCGCTATCTTTATTTTTTTTGGCAATTTTAGTCCTTTTTCCGATGTGGCGCTGATGTGACATCAATGCAGTGTTGATGTGGAGCTGACATATACAATGTCATGTCAGCATTTTCAAAGAAAAATGATCGAAATTGTCAAAAATTAGAACTTGCAGGACTAAAACTGAAATATAAAAATATAGAGTACCAAAATCGTAAAGTGACAAAAATACAGGACCAAAATTGCAGTTTTATTTATATTAATCTAATAAAAAATTTTAAATTAGTAAAAAAATATGTAAGATAATATTAAATATGAAAACTAAACGAAATATATATGACGTGTGTGTTTTGTGTTTTGGGATATGTTGACGGTTGGGGTGGTTGTCCGTTAAGCGGACTAATAAATTCTTAGGCCCGGTTTTTCTAGAATATCACGGCCAACCGGTAACAGCTCTCTTTTCAATCATTTATTTAATCAAATTCTGAGGTTGTAAATTTCATTCTGAATTCTACTACTTTATTAATATCAATATACCAGTTTTGATATCATGTACAAATACTTTAGACAACTATGTGAGCAACGATTAAAATGTCATTCATTTATTGGTTGTATAAAATGTCACGTCAGTTGATGCTCACATAGTTATCCACAGTAATTGCACCTGAGATAAAAAAAAAATCATACGTATATATAATTATATAGGTATGTTACATATATCCATATTGGGAATTGTTTTAATTTTGTAAAACCTAAATTTAATTAATTTCTTTATTAATTATAACTAGGCAGGGTCTGCATCATCCATTTGTGAACAAGAAACTAGCCCTATCATATTCTAGGCCACAACTAATCCAACATTATTAATTCCATTTTTTGTTGGGAGCTGAATCACATTTACTTATATACAACTAAAACTTGTATTGAGAGGGATTGATAATTAAATTTAGTTATTAGTTTCCCATTATTCGCCTTGAATTAATTATCACTTTACTTTGTTTTATTTTGATATTTCTTTCTATTTACTTTTTGTGGTGCAGTGAACTATATATTATGTACACACGGTACCAAAGATCTATTAGTCATTTTTTCCATCATAATTTAATGTCTATATATTTAAAATTACTATTTATATATGTTGTTTTCTTTCATAGTTTGCATGTAATTTTTAAATTTGGAAAAAAAGATAATCAAATGTTTGGCATGGGGTTTGTGGGAAATAACCGATGATCAGAACCAACATTACGTTTCAATTTAATATAAAAAAACTAAATTCGAACTAACTGAGTACAATTAACATAAGCTAAAACCAAAATTTTATGCAATATTCGATTTTCTTAGAAAAATGTATATGCATTCGTCGTCGTCGATGGTTTATAGTCGGTCGTCATCGAAGTCTCAATTTTGGAACAATGTATCAGGTTTGAGACTCGATTACAATGGATTACAATAAATATCTTAGCGTTTGTATCGTAATTAAAAATTTTGAGTTGCATCATTAATATCAATATATTATAACTTTTAATGAAGTGATTAACGTTTGATCCTAGGAATTTAAATGCCCCCAATTATAAAAAAACACACACAAAATCTATGGGTTCTGTTTTCTAACCGTGAATAGTATTTTTATCAAAAGAAGAATATAAATCCTTTTCTTTTCCGAGTATCAAAGAGCACTCCATTTTCTTGATTAAAAAAAAGCAATAAATAAATAAATAAATAAAAGCAGGGCACTCCACTTTCGTGGACTAGAAAGTTTGATTATTGTTTTAATAAACTCAATTATCAATAATTTTTATACCCGATAATCTTGATTAACTGGGAAGTATAAAAAATACTCGAAACTCTTGAGTTTTTTTTTTGAAATAAAATAATATGATACATTAATTAACATCTACCTATTACTTTTTTGCTTGCGTAATTTTTTTGTATCTAAATTAAAATAACGCTTCTTTTTTTTTTTTTTGTGTGGGTGTAATGCGGTGTCCCTATTAATGATATAATATTACTAGCACTAGAATAGATTAGGCAAGCAAAAGGGCCAAAACTAATTACCTCAGTCACTACGAACGCCCCCGATCAGTGCAATGGGGGATTAATTACGATATTCAATGTTGTTCACGTGAATAAAGTTAATACTCATTTTTTTAAAAATTCACAAACATGAATAATAATGACCATTTTATTCATATTAATTTAATTCTCCCTCAGGAGTAATCTCTATGTATGATAAAGTAATTATTAATTTCAATAATTCTATAAATTCACTATAATATGCCAATAATTTATTTTAGTCATATATTTTCTTAAGGGCAAAAATCGAATTTTTCGCACAGCTCAAACACATCTGAAATATTCTACATTTTTTATTATATTATTAGTTAGAAATTGAAATTATTTTTGTGATGCATGATTTATCAGTTATAAAAATAGATTTATTTATTGAATATATATTATTTAAAATGACATAACTTAAGTGGTGTGAGGAACGAAGGGGCTAAAAGACAAACACGTCAAATCTGGAGAATGACTTAAGATGGATGTGATTACTTATCCGCTGTTCAACTCCCAACTACTTAACGTGATTAACATTAGCTTCAAGGCCCCAATTTTTCTTTGATACTAAAATATTACATCAATTTATTTTTTTAAAAAAAAACTAAAATAAACACTTATATCAACTATAAGAAGGACGTTCGAGTATAGAATAAAATTTTTGAATTACATCATTATTATAAAGTATAATTTTGAGAAAATGACAAATACTCGATCATATAAAATTAATATTAATGTTTGATAGTTTGTTCTATTATAGGTATTACGCATGGAAGATGTTTTTGAAAGATTGCATTTGAAGATGTAATCAAAATTTGCATTGAGGGACAATGATTATCTATATGAGGAGAACCGAGGAGAGGAGCCGAGACGTGGCATTTTGATTATTTTATTTTATAAGTTAAAAGATGTGAATTATATTGTTATAATTAGATATAATTTTTGGCATAGTAGCAAATGTATTTCAACTAATCTTAGTTTTTTTTTATAAATATGATTTTTTTTACCAAATATATATCATTTCATTAAAAAATTTGTTAAGTTAATTAATAGATGTCTCATCATATAAATATAAATATTTTAATGGTGCATGTGTGAGGTGTTTTAATGTTTAAAATGCAGTATATTCATGAGTCGAAATATAATTCAGTAATTATAGTAAATTTGGAATAATGAAACTCTACTAAAAAATTATTAAATTCATCTCTATGATATTTTTTATAATTTAATATTGTAGAGATTATCGTTTTTATTTATTTTTTACTTTGCAAAAAAATCTTTGGGACTAATAAAATTGGAATTATAATTATTACACGTCGGAATATAAAAAATAATTATTTTCTTGAGATTTTATTGAATATTATAATTTATACTTATTTCTATTTGAAAAAATAAAAATATTTTTATTTATCAAAAAGATACATATGTAGCCAGTATTTGTACTTACGTTATCGACCACTATTCACAAATTGTCTATTCTAGAATAAATAACATGTTTGTTCTGAATTCTTCATACATTTAATTTATCGGTTACGGTTATAAGTCTCCGCCGTTTTAAAATAAAAAAATGTTATATATACATACTAATTTACACATTGAATTATACGTTGCATTTTGAAACTACAAAATTATCGTTCATTTTATTTGAAAAAACACTTTCTAAAATACAATAAAGATAGTTATGTAATTGCAAGTACAATATGTAAATCAAACGTGTAATATTCTGTGTACAATGTACATATATGTAGTAGCACCCTTTTATCAGGTACATCTATGATCTATTACTCTTTGATCTTAACGACGATATTTAATAATTACTTTAAAATATATAGTCTATATTTATTTTTTAAGCAAACCTATTTTCATATCATCATATTCTTATATGTGTAATTGTATATATATATCAATAGAATATATGAGCTGAATTTTCATTTCTGGATGTTCCTAATATATAATCTAATTTATATATTTAGTATTTTTTTACTATTTTTTTACTATTATATCTTTATTAATTAAGTTTTGGAAATTTTGAAACTATTTTTAAAATGAATCATATAGGAATAATAATATAATTAAGAACATTGTTTGTATATTTTTGCTTCGGTTAGATTAGTGATTTAAAACCGTTAATATTATAAGAACATTGTTTGACCTTTCAAAAAAAAAAAACATTTTTGAATATTTTGGCTGGGTTATTAATGTTTATAGTGTTTAATAAATTTAAAATTTAAAAATATTGTGTTTGAAAATATTTTTTTTAAAAAAAATTGAAAATTATTTTTAAAAAATTGTTCTCCAAATATAATTTTTAAAAAACAATCTTCAAATATAATGTAAATAACAACTGCGTGCTTTTTTAAAAAAAAATAAAGAAATTATAGAAATCCAAACATATTATAACTTTATAACGACAAAAATGTTTCATAGAATAACATTTTCGAAACTCATATATTTCTGAAACAATTTTTAAAATATTTTATAAAAAATACTTTAATATAAGTTTTTTATAATATTTTCGCAACAATTTTTTTTCAATGATGTAGAAAAACAAACAAGCGATTTATATATTTGTGACAGAAGTAACTGAGCAGTACCACAGTGGTTAAGAATTGGCAAGTACAAAGCAAGCATCGTATTTCATATAAATGCACTTTCAGTACTACTATGTTAACTTCGTCGTTACAAAAGACAAAACATCCATCTGCTTTTAGTATTTTAGGTAAAATATAAAATTTAAAAAACAAAAACAAAAATAAAAATAAAAATAAAAATAAAAATAAAAATAAAAATAAAAATAAAAACAAAAACAAAAACAAAAACAAAAGCATAATAATAATTAATTAAAATTTTGTTGACTTATTTGTACGTCCATGAAACTTTTATTTCGCTTGTATCTTGCGTTCAATCCGAATCATGAAATAATACTACTATTTATGCATTAGTACTTTTAAATTGTAAATACATATCGATTTAAACCATCTCACGCCTACCATCTCATAGAATTAAGACCTACTCATTTATTTATCCGTCAGTTTAATTTAATAATGCGGTTTGGTTCTGTCTGTCCCAAAAAATATAAGAAATATTTCTAAGAATTATAGAATTTGTACTATAAGCGATAGGAACTTCATCCTAACATAATTTTAAATCTATCTTATATATACATCGTGTAATAAATTATTAATTCGTCAGTTAATCATTATTATTTAATTAATATATTAACGCACTCTCGAATCATTATATAGAAGTTGTATTTTATTTTTGAATGGGAAAATGTATTTCAGTCGTGTAAGAACATGTGTATATATTTTATTAATTCTGAATTTTGTCAAAATTTGAGTCACGAGCTCAATTGAACTACTAGTTGGGGGTCACGTGTGGACCAATGCCAGCTTTATGAAGTAAATGTAATTGAATCCATAAGGCAACTTGGCATGGCAATGTTTGCCTATAAATATCGTTAGTAGATTGATAATTAACTTTTTAATTGTTGGTTCATTTATAATTTTATTATTATTATTAGCGTCTTTTGCACACGATATGTGTATATGTATTTAAAAAAATTTATGTTAATTAATTTTCATCTTATTTTTAGAAATTACGTGATAAATGAATTAGATATTCAAAAATTTTAAAAGTGATAACTATCTAATTTAAAGTTCTTAAAATATAAACGAAAATAGCGAATGTCATTTTGGTAAATAAGATAAAATTTAATGGCTAAAATAATAGGAGACCATATAAAATGACTAATTTGTCTAATAATTTTGGTTTTGTTAAGAATTAAATTATGATATAATCTTAATTTTATCTCAAACTTCACCAATTAATTAAAATTTAGTTAATTAAAACTCTCTGCTATAATAATATAGTACGATAGTAAGATTATTAAGGTTTTTCCATTGTAGAAGTTCATAATTTTATCCCTTAATGATTTTTCTATCTTGAAAAAAATATATTATAAAAGATCATTTTTAAAAGTAATATTTGTCTTACGATATAAACGGATGGCTGAATCGCGAAACTTTGGGTTGATGTTCCAAGTTCAAATCTTACAAAAGTTTTCTCCTCTTGTGCATATATATATGTTTAGCTAATGTGTTTAATTTGTAAGTTAATACATTAATCCAGATTTAATCAATACACACCCGAGAAGATACATTAATCCAGATTTAATCAATTACACCCGAGAAGAACATGACTGCATTTTCTTGGTCGGAAAATAATAATAATAATTTCATACCTTTAAAGCGCCTCCAACTAGATTTCATTCCTAGGGATGGTGCTTGCTATAATAATAATTATAATAATAATAAAAAAAATAATAATAATGTGATGATGATGAGGATGACAAGTTTTCTTATTTAATTTGAATTTTAAAACATGCATAAATATAATAATGCTAACTTTTTTACATTAATATAAACAACGACAACAAATTCAGTTTTAATTTTTATGGTTGATTTATTCACACGGTTTAATTTACTAGTAAAAGTCACATGCAATGCACATGGGAACATTTTTTGTTTTCGATAAACGTTGTTAAATAAATTAAATGAGATAAGAAGATATTAACACACAGTTAAAAAATGATTTTCATGGTAATAATATATACTTTTGAAAAAAAAAATATTACATGTCTTAGTAATGCAATCAATATAATCTTCAACATTGCAATTAATAAAAATATTTGCAATATTTTCGAACAATGTAACACTTGCAGTTTCAATATTTGTATTTATTTACGGTTATGATTATTTTACATCCATATTAACAGTTTATAATAAAACATTATCAACAATTCATGTATACTTATAAATATAAGTATTACGTTTATTGTAGTTTTACATTAACACAATTAGAGCCGTCAATTTGAGTTAGGCCCACCTTTTGTTGGGTTGAAAAAATTTCAACCCAACAAAAGGTGGGCCTAGATGGGCCAACCCGCCAAGGCCCGTGACCCGTGCGGGTTGGCCCGCGGGCCTGAAAAATTAATAATTTATTTTTATTTTTATTGTGATATATGTATTTTTTAATAAAAGTTGTGAATTTTTTTGTATTAATTACTTTATATAAAATTTACACACATGAAATCAATAACTAAAATTTTTATTAATATGTTTCTATTAATATTTATTTATAAAATGATATTTATAATTAATTATAATATTTTTTATTTATTTTTATTTATCGTGAGTCAACCCGCGGGCCATCCCGACTAACCGACAACCCACCTTGGGTTGGGTTGGGTTGAAGATTTCCAGCCCGTCGGGATAGTGGGTCGGCCCGCCATCGACCCGCCAAAAGGTGGATTTTTGGTGGGCCGACCCGGCCCGTCATGGGTTGACCCGTTTGACAGCTCTAAACACAATATTGATATTGAAACTTATGCAACTATTATAGCTCGATCGAGTTTTTTATTTTTTATTAATCTTGAAAAATTATGGCATATTTCGTACCATGAATTCGTTTTATTTCCTATCACATGGATATATGATTTATTCTTTATTTGTTAATAAGTGAGGTATGTTAATCAAATTATATTAAATATGATTTTGTAATTTTCTATGTTATATGTTGATCACTATTAATTTATGGAAAAAAAATTGGTATAGATAATTCATTCTAAACCTTAATTTGAATTATTGCGTCAAATATTTTTTATATTTTATATTTGAGATTTTTTCTTCTTTAACGATTTTTCATATCATGTGTTTTTTTATTCTCCATGAAAGAATCATTATTATCATCATCTTTAATAACAATTCTTGTGACACTATCTTCATCAATCATTTGCTTTTTCTATCGTTATTATTTAATCAGACGGTCTATTTTTTATGCTAAAATTATTTACTTGAAAAAAATAACAATAATTTCATCATTCTCATCTGCATTATAGTATGTTATAGTCTTCCATTACTTGTATGTCATTATCGTTAACGATCAATATATTTGTTGGACATCCTCTTTTCTTTTTGATTTCCCGTTTTTTGAAATCTACTGATCTCTTTTTGCTTACAATACTCTCATTAATGAAATTTTTATTGAATTTTGAATGTATTTAATTATAAATATTAACATTTCATATTTGATCTCAATCGTTTTGTTGCATATTTTTCTTTATTTATTCATCTGATTGAAAATTTACATCAATGTAATTTTTACAAGATCTTTAATTTAATGTGAGACGTGTCATCCATAATTTTTTTAGACTTATTTTTTTGATTTATTAACTAACCCGTAGTAAAAATATTCATTCGTTAATTGTAACATTATCTCATAAAATAATTGTTATAGTTTTTAGATTTTTTGAGGAGGAAAAATAATTAATTTTTTAAATTTCAACTTTTATATATATGATATTTGTGTGTTGATTTGTTCTTTATTTATTATTTTGGATTAAAACTTGACTCCACATGAATTGATTTATTTCAACACCGATGTGTAATTTAATTTTTTTATATATATATATATATATAACGTTTAAAAATATGATATTTTGTTATATTTATGAACTCAAGATATAATTATTTAGTTCAATAGGTTCTTACGCAAATTAAAATACATAAGATTTTTTGTTGAAAAAATATGTCATTCCATCTACAAACAAATAAAAACTAAATTATTTTGGTGTTTCAATATTTTAGGAAACTGGATAAGTATTTAATTTAATTAAATTTTTTTTTGGAAAAATATGTTCATTTTATCTACAAGAAAATAAAAACTAAAGTATTTTGATATTTCAATCTTTTTGAAAACTAAAATCTTATCTAATATGCACGCATTGTCAATTTTGACCTTATCATAATAATTGATTTTACAAAAGTATACTCATAGAATATATCAAGTGTGTATTAACCAATGATAAAATTAAAAATACACAATAAAAAAACTTTGACCTTGGTTCACACTTTTATAATTGATAATTGATGATTGATGATGATGTTGATGATGATATAGATAAGTAATATAATATATTACTTTTATGTACTAGCCAATATTTAACTTTTACATTTATATCTTTATATGTATTTATTTTTACATAAATTTGTGTAGAGTAAAAAAACAAAGTTGTAGATTTACAATTGTAAAACTTTATTCTTTTATTCACACTTTTAGATAGGTAATAGATAGATATATTATGATAATTTATTATTATAAGTAACTTAATTTATTATATTATCCAAACAAATTAAATTATTGGTTAAATCATTAAAATAAAAACCATAAAATATAATACTGAAATCACATTAAAATTTGATGAAATAAAAAAAATGAAGTAACAGATTCTCCTTTTAAGTAGTTCAAAACATGGATTTTGGAAATAAGTTACTTCGACACAATTTATGCTTTAAAATTTTTGCCCATTTAATTTGGCAGGCATATGCTAGAAGATTAATACAAGTTTACTTTGTGGGGGAAAAATTGGTACTCCCCACGCTACAGCCTCATAAAATCCCCAAATTTTCTTTTTGGCATTTAGATTTTAAGCAATTGAATTAAAAAAAAAATTTTAATGGCTATAGATAATATGCTCAACCACTTCATTCTGCAAAGTCACTAAGCAATTACTGAGTCAGGATCTCATGCTGCATACATAAGCTGCGAGCACACTTTGATCCAGTTGTTTGAACGAATCAATAAATATCAATTGCAACGGAATTTAAGAAAATAAGACGAATTTTATCGAAAAAGTCAAATAAAGAAGCAATGAGTGTGTGTGTAAGTGTGTGAACGTTTGCATGATACACACACTTACACACACACACACATACATACGTGTGTATGATAAGCTGGTCTAAAACGGTAGGTTAGATCCTATCCCATGCGTATTACCCCATGAGATAGATGACAATCACTGATTGATTCAAATTATGTGGGTTTCATTGAATTATATGAGACCCACATGATTTGAACAAATAAAATACATACACCTGTCCCATGGGGTAATACCCATGGGATAGGTTGAAATTTTTCGTCTAAAATCTAATACTAAAATACACCACCGGGTTTTATACAATTATACCAGCTCAGCTACACGCTAACCTGAAGGGTAACAAAACTATGGTAGATGAGATTCTAGCATATGAGTAATACCCAAATCATGCATCCAACGGTTCGTATTTTTATACATAGGCGTAATTAATTATATATTGTTGACGTGACAAATCATGAAACATTAGATCTATCATTGGGGTATTACCCATATGCTAGGTTGAAATCTACCCAAAACTATATACACAAGGACTTGAGGTTTCAATTAAGTAATGCCACCATTCTATAAATATGGTACAAGCCTTAACCAAAATCAAATAGCACATACTACATTGTTTCGACTCAAATTAAATGGTCATACAAAAAAGGGACAATTCTCTTTCATTTTTTCCCCCTCTGAATGCATCTCAAAATATTTGTTGTCTGGGAAAATTATGGTCTTCAAAGAGAGTTTTAAAGACTCTTCTTTTTGGTAGTAGAAAGCTTGGTTAGCGTCCATTGCCTTGAGTTTGAATATATAAATATCAGAAGGAACTGGGAGCAACACAAAAGCATGATTATGGCTTCGAATAGGAAAGGGTATTTTTGGGGTGGAGTTATGGTAAGATAAATTATATGAAGAACAAGTGAGAATGCAAAGACAAGTGATTTTATATTGGGGAAAAACGAATCCATCTCTTTCGGATCTTTCCTTGCACCGGGAGTGTGGTAAAAAAGGATAAAGAGACCATATAGTGCGGCATATGGAAGAACTAATTTGTCGCGTTTCAATAGAGGGAACATGGAAAGTAAGGCATAGTATACCGACCACCGGAAAATAAAAGGTTCTTCCAAGGCCAAGAAACTTGCTGGCAGAAGCGGAAGCAGGATGGATTTCTCATGCACTGAAAATTAAGTAACAGTTGTAGATTTCATGTTAACACGATAAAAAATTGGTAAAAGAGATCTACTGAGAACAAGAGGATGCTTTACATACCTTGGTATGAGAATAGATAGAATGAGAGAGAACTGTTGAGTAGTCCATGCAGAAAACTTTGTTTGGTAGGTGTTCGTATGAGTTGAATCATCGATGGTAGACATGCAGATATAGTTGAGGCGAGAGTAAGAAGTTTCAGTGACTGTGTGGGGAACAATTTCTTCCATTTTACGACAACTGAAGTGGTGCACCAAAAATTTGCCACATAATCCTCGTATATGCCTCTCTCGAAAGGTGCTAATCGAGAAAGAACCTGATCAAAGCATCGAAGTGGAAATAAGAGTTACCACATACCAAAAAAGGCTTCTAACGAGTCTCAGAAAAATGCAACATTTGTTGTGAGAAGGAAAAGCATGGTACTATAGATTTATAACAGTAGAAGTGATCACACTGAAAGTTAATATCCAGTACCCTCCATCCATCATGACCATAACAGGCGCTATTACAAATAATGTGGAGTAAATACCCAAACCTTGTCACATCCAATGCCTTTTTTACTGCTTATTGTCCATCTTGGGCCATGAGAGGAAAGATGAGTCCAAATTCTTTCACCAAAACTGAACATTGATAGGATAAATAAATGCCCTCACTGCTACCTCATATGTCTAACAGAGCTATCCTTACAGGTTAAACATTAATCCAACACAGATATCTCCACTTCTGACCAATTTCAACATGATAAGACACTTGACATAGCTTAAGATGCCAAACCTACTAGGGGCTCCTGGACAGCATAATAAGTGAAAAAGAAGAACGAATGATGACGATGTGTGGCCACAAGGTTCACGAGATCACCAGACTTAGCCTTCAATCTCTAAATTGTTCATAGAAAGGAAAAAAGTTGGAGAAGTTTACGTTTTAGAAAATAATAATCCATAATATATACAGTAATATGATACAATAAAAGATATCCCGTCAATTTGAAAAAGTATAATAGCTATAATCTGTTCTTGGAAGTTAATGACTCCGTGAATTACGCACTCCCAGAAGATGGAATCAGGATCAGAAATGGATTTTTCAGAGTGACCAAAGTGTTGAATCACTTACTTTAAAGTACTAGACGAAAAGGAATGTCATACATTACAGGCAAAGAGCACTAATGCAAAAAAGCCAACAAATATGTCTAAGGTGAGAATTAATACTGGTGCGATAGAGCAAAAATGATGTCAAAGCAAAAACGTTCTAGATAAATAAAATTAATCATGAAAACGATGGGAATAGAATATCCACATCAAAGAAATGGGAAAAGTAACGCCAGATGAATGAGAAAATGACAGGCTTGAATATACAGTAAGGGTCGTGAAAAAAGAAAGAAGCCAGTAATTTTAGAACCATGGTTTCTTAATTCTTACCTCCAAAGATGCTTTCACAGAATAAAGATATGGCCACCAAACTACAGCAAAGGTTCCCAATACCACCAAACCTAGTTTTGAAACCTGAAGAATAGGATTCTGACGTCTGATACACTTGCCCAAGAGATAGCCAAAAAAGGCAGGGGCATAATATGCACTCATCTGCACAAGTGAACAAATGAAGAACATAAACATTAATCTTTTACTTAGGTTAGCAAGAAATATAGCATATGAAACTTTCTTTCAAAGGAGATGGATGTATCTATATTGAGATCATTGAAAGTCCTGCTGAAGATCAAATTCAGCAATTTGTGCTTGGTAAACTTATTAAGGCATATCCATACTTAAACACCAAAATTTGTTCGAACATCACACCACTCGTATAACCCCGCATAGTAATTTTGGCAGTTTTATGTGAGTCAATTACTCAATGGTTCCCTAGCTAGGAATTATCATCATGATAGTGCCTTGGAATCTTAGAGCAAATGTCAAAAGCATATCTAGCATGGAAACAATTATGATCTCTGTGATAAATTTCATTTTCAAAGAAAATACAAATGATTCAAATCCCATCGCAACATTAATTATTGCACATCGAAATCTGATCTCATACAACGATACTATCTGTTAGTTCACTCACTGATATAGTTTCAAAATGAAACCAAAAAACATCGATATTTATTCATTCCAACACAGTTAAAAGGTTACCTGTTTGTGATTCAGAGCAAGGCTAAACAGTACAGAGCCAACAAGGTCTCTATCTGATAAAATCGCCGCAACAGCTGCGGTTGTTAACCCCAAACTGATACAGTTGTACTGATCATGCGGGCAATAGAAATTAGTAAAGAAGATAATATTAAACTGAAACCATTGGAAAGAACCAGGACACACAGCACAACCAAAATGCACTGAATACCTGAAAATGACCATGATCAATCAAAACGAGACATGGATTCAACAAAATCATTGCAGTGTGCCACACCATGCTGCTTTTTTCCTTAACAGATTTCTCTCTGTTATACACCTTTGCAAAATAAAGCACTGCAGGAAAGAATATCATCAGATCAGACATCAAAACAGTCCACCTCATCAACAGCTTCCTACATAAAACATCACAAAAAATGAGAAGCAATTAGGTACAAGAATTGCTTCAACTCACCAATGAACAGAAATAATGACCACAAGTTCCGATTTAACTACTGTAATTTTTACACAAATTCATGCCACTGATCATATGTCTTTCGTGGCAGCTCGGACACGAACTGTGTTCGGAGGGCAAAAGGTACCAAAAACGGGAAGTAAAATTCATTTAACTGGCATATATGAGCTCAAATTAAATTAATGTTTTCACATATGGTGAAAAATAAATGATCTTTACAAAGTTCAACACTTGTCAGACAATTGTGATAAGCGAATGTTGTGGTTTGAGAAAACAGGACAAGAATAATTAACTCGGCATACTATAGCAACAGATATCACATCCCCGAACACCGAAACCTCATATCCAAATAATTTGTTGCATTAAAATCAACAGTCGTCATACCCAATGTAGGACTCGTATCCACGAGAAGTAAACAGCGAAACCGATACAGGATCGAAGAATTTCAAGAAGATTCCGTGGAAATAACTCTGGTACGCAGTGAGAGGGGGATAGTCAAGGCCCCAATAGCTTAGATCATTCGCGGTGCTGTTGCGATACCACTCCTTAACAGGAAGATTGAGTGTAATCTCCATCCAATGTCGCTGGGCCTCGTAGTCCCCGAACATAGGCGGCGTGGCTGCGCCGGAGTATGGGTGGAGCCCCACCGCCAGGCGGATCAAAGCCGCGAATAGGCTGATGCAGATGAACCATGATTTGGTTTCCGTTGAGGCGATGAACGACCAGATGGTGGAATCTGGGTCGGGGCCCGGTTCGAGTTCGGGTACGGGTTTTATGGTGGGTGGGTTGTCGGAGCCTTTCTTCTTCCTCTTCTCCATTGTTGTGAAGTGAGATCTACTTGAAAACCGATGGATCCGGTTTACATTGGGTTTTTTTTAGTTGCTTTTATATTGAAGATTTTTAGTAGAGAAGTGGACTTGCGTCAGGTCCGAGAATGGTTGACCCAGTCTAGAATCAAAATTAAAAAAATACATATACATATATATAGAAATTATATCCTGCACATCCTTACTCTGCACACCTATGGGCGCCTGTCAACATGGCGCGCCCACAACCACAAAAATTTTCTATTTTTTTTTAAAAAAAACGACTGACCAATCATGAACCGCCACGTAAGCAGTGTCCATGTTATCCTGCATCCCTAGGGTGCAGGGTATCAAAATTATACATATATATATTTATATTAATCTAAAAAATAATAAATGTTCATGGATCAGGTCGAACCGAAAATTTATCATACAAAATTAATATTCGCTCCGTTCCAATAATATAGTTTATGTTTTTATTTTTGTTTGTCTCAAATATATAGTCATATACTCATATTAGTCATATATCATATTTAATAATATTTTTTTACACTCATTTATTAATATACCTCTATTAACTATACTTTGAAAATTGTGCAATCAATTTTTAATATATTAAATAGGGATAAAATAAGAAGTTTATATACAATTTGTTTTACCAATAATTTTTCTTAATCTATGTAAAAAAAAAAGTAGTACTATATAATCGAGACAGAAGAAGTATATAAAACAATCTCGTACAAAGAAATGCACATGGTATCTACTATGTGACTTTCTATGGTGTTTTATGAGACACGTGCTTTAATTCTAACTCCAGCAAGTAGTGTTGATTAGAGTGTAATTAGGGTTTTGAATTAACATTCACGAGTTCTAAATCTAAGATATTGTTTGGAAGTGCTTTTACCAATCATTTATCGTTTTTTTTTTTATATTTACAAAAATATGAAATTTTATAAAAAAAAAAGTTGATAAATGCTTCTTAAAAAATGTCTCAAACACTACTCAAGAGTAAATCAAAATCAAATTTTCAAATGTGTTTGTTTTAACTTCCCAATTTCCCCCCCCCCCCCGAGCGTGCTTTTCTTTTGTTATTAATGATCATTGTTCTACAATGCAGTATGTAAAATGTCACTGTGGCTTATACTGTTGTTTTAGTTTAAATATCTAATGTTTTTTTTGTTTATCCAATGTTTTTTAAATTATTTATTTGTATCGAATTCAAACTCAAATATCATGGCATACATTTTTTCGTCCAAAATTAATTGATGGATAAATATGTAAATAACCTTTTTAAAAAATTTACTATTTCAAAAAAATTTAAAAATATTATATACCATATAGGTAATCGATTGACGTAACAATACCCAAAGACATCGCTTTTCTAACAATTGAGACGGTAGAAAACCGTCTAACATCTATACGACACCTTTTAGAATACTTTTAGTGATCACATGCACGTAACTTGCATGCTTCAGTAGTGATTTTTTCGAATGACTTACGAGCACCACAAAATAAAATAGATAAGTATTTAATTTGCAAAAAAAAAAATTTGATTGTTTATATAATATAAGACAATTTCTCAAGCAGTTTTTATTTTATTTTATTTTTGATAAAATACGAAATCTAAAAGAAATAAGGACGATTAACGAATAAGGTTGAGATATTTTGGAATTTTATTGAGTTATAACCAAACACGAAAAAAAAAATGTATCCAATGTTCTCACCAAAAGAGAAACTAAAAGAAATGATAACCTATTCAAATAAATCTCATAATTATTTAATTTTTTTTACTTTTGTCTATATTTTGAGATTCATTGTATTCACAGATAATTTAATTTAATTCTCAAGTTTTGTTTTTCATCACATCCAAAAAGCACAGATTGTATCGCCACGCCGCATCATGATAATGTCGAAAAAGGGCTTTGACTGGTCAATGCCAGCATGTCGCCATCACTGGACTGTCCCCAAATAGCAAACTCCGCCGCGACCCACCACGTGTCGCCATATCATTGGCAGGCCGTTCCTCCCCTTCGATTATTTATTAATTATTCACGACTCGTGCCTCTGAATCTGCAAGGAAACTCCCTTTTCTCCAGCCAACCAAGATCCAAAGAGGTACGTTCCTCTTTCTTTTTTTTTTTTTTTTTTTTTTTTCCATTACACTGGATTTTGTGTGTATGTTGTGAGTTTCTCGTCGATTCTCTGTTTCGGATCTGAACTTTCTCTCCATTTTCTGTTTTCTGCTGATGCTTTTGCCGTATTCATATTGTTGTTATTATTGGTTTAGAGGAATTTGGCTGTGATTTGGATTTGTTTTCATTTTGTTGTGACTTTCTAAGAATGTTTTGATTTTATTTTGTTGGGTGATAATATGGAAAAGGGTGGTGTAGTCGGATTTTAAGGGTTTTTTTTTTTAAGAAATGGATCGCTGACGTAAGTATGAGGGTAAAGAGAGTATTTTTGGATTATATATCACTGCATCGTTAAATATTTGTGTAAATTGAGGCATTTTAAAATTAAATCATGGTTCTGTCTGTGCCTCCATGGGGATTTTTGTCCACGCTTTCGGAATTTGGGAATTAAATAGAAGTTTGGATTATTGTTTGTGTTTAAAAAATGTGATATGCACTGTTCTGGGGTTTGAGATGTGGATTAAACCTGGAATTTACAAATTCTTTAACTTTTTACTTGTATTTTATAACACAAGACAGCCTTGAACTTTTCTTTTTTATTTATTTATGATAATGTAATTCTTCCTGGAATTTGCGCAGATTTTGAATTCAATTTATCGCACAAAACATGTCTCCAGCTGATTCAACACGCGAGGAAAATGTGTACATGGCCAAGTTGGCCGAACAAGCTGAGCGGTATGAGGAAATGGTTGAGTTCATGGAGAAGGTTACAAAGACAGCAGGCACCGATGAGCTGACTGTGGAAGAAAGAAACCTCCTCTCTGTGGCATACAAGAACGTGATTGGTGCCAGGAGGGCTTCATGGAGGATAATCTCTTCCATTGAGCAGAAGGAAGAGAGTCGGGGAAATGAGGATCATGTGAATACCATTAAAGAATACCGGGGTAAGATTGAGGCGGAACTCAGCAAAATCTGTGATGGAATTTTGAACCTTCTCGAGACCCATCTCGTTCCTGCTGCCGGTTCTGCTGAATCCAAGGTGTTTTATTTAAAAATGAAGGGTGATTATCATCGGTATTTGGCTGAGTTCAAAACTGGGTCCGAGAGGAAAGAAGCTGCTGAGAGTACTCTGCTGGCCTACAAGTCTGCCCAGGCTAGTAGTTAATACGCTGATGGCTTTGTGCTTATGGAGTTTTTTTGTGGTGACACCTTTTGAGTTCTTTTTCCCTTTGTTGTACAGGATATTGCATTGGCTGAATTGGCTCCCACTCACCCAATTAGGCTCGGACTTGCACTTAACTTCTCTGTTTTCTATTATGAAATCCTTAATTCACCAGATCGCGCCTGCAACCTTGCTAAACAGGTAATCAAGATAGTTTCTGTTCCTTACCATACGTTTTCTTGCTTATAGAACATGACTAATCCTAATTCTCAGAATATAGTGGGAAAATACCGTCTACTATTGGAGATTCATCTAGGAAATGTTGCTTAAAAGGCATATCCATTGAAGACCAATTGCATGTCCATTTTGTTGTCCACTGATGAGCAATGTGATCCCCTTTTTCAGGCTTTCGATGAAGCTATTGCCGAACTAGATACATTGGGCGAGGAGTCATACAAGGACAGCACATTGATCATGCAACTTCTGCGAGACAATCTGACTCTTTGGACTTCTGATATCACGGTATCTCCCATATTTTTAAATATTGTGTGTTGCAAGTTTATAATTCATATAATGCTTTGCAATCTCTTCCTAGATACAGTGAATCCTCTATGGATTGTTAAACCACTTTATGCACCATATGTTCATGGATTGGGGATGTAAATCCATCCTTATTCATACCATTTGATACTCTTATATTATAAATTTTGTATACTGAATCCATGTTCACGAATCATTAGTTTATTTATTGGGTTTTAGGATGATGCTGGAGATGAGATCAAGGAAGCTTCGAAACGGGAATCTGGTGATGGTCAACAGTGAGGAGTTTGTTTCGTAGCTTTGCGCTGTTCATTTTCTTGTTCTAGCTTAGAATTCGTTATGTTGTAGCGAGACCAGATGGATATGGTTTGCGAAATATTGTTGGTTCTTATGGTTTGAATCTTGATCGGAAAATATGGATGGTGATTAATGTTTATGTCCATGAGATGTGATGTTGGAATGTTGCTTTTGTTTTGTTTGCCTCTTGTAAACCTGAGTTGGCTGTTGCATCACGTAACATGTGGAAATATAGACTTGTTAGAAGCACAAGGAATTCTGATATCTATAAGCTTCTCAAATATCCTAAGCACAGAGTGCAAGTGCTTCATTGAAGTAAAGCTGTTTGAATTATAAATTCATATATAATTCGATAGGTAATTAGTATAGTCAAGTACAGAGCTACACAATATTTTTATTAATTTTAACTGCAATATACCTATACACAGTATCTATACTTGCATTCAGTAGTAAAATCTTGGTTTTTTTTGTATCTTTACTCGATCAAATCGAGTGGAGGTTCGATGATGAAAAGCAGAGAACTCAGCAGCAACACGAAGATGGAGAAATATACGAGTGATTTGCAAGGATCTGCATACCGTCGAACGAGTGTCATCCCATCTTCTTGGCCAGTTTCTGTTGATGCATCCTTCACTTGCAAACTAGGACAAGTCACATAACCATATGCAACACCTGTAAACGCTGCTGCGAAATGTGCCCTGAAGACCAAATTAAACGACATCTTCATCAGTTATTATAGCTAATTTCCTGAACAAATTTTAGCCTCTATGAACTCCCCGCTCTACAAAAGCAATACTTCCAATAAAACATGAGGGAAAGAGCTATGCTCACCAATCATCAATTGGACCAAAACTGCTGACAACAAAGCTCAGAGCTGTAAAAACAATGGCTTTACGAAACATTCTTTCGGAAGAATCTCTTGCAACGAAATCTTTGTTTTGAACTTGATAAATAAGCCAAGCTCCGATCAAAGCAAACACTGGTCCCTGAACAAGAACAGTCACATTGGAGTTTGATGGAAAAAATTAGAGCAAATATGATGAACCCATTCTCCTTACCATCATGTTTTATTCATGGAAGCTACATTGAGGTTTAGGCTGATTTATTTGGGGGAATAATAGTAAGTGGAAGCAACAGCGATCAGTTAATCACCACTAGTTATGAAAATTGAAACAATTAAACAATGCAGTGAGCATGTAGCATACCGTCCCGCCAACAGTTGGAGATGGTGTGTGCAGAAAGCTGATCAGATTTCCAGAAATTCCTCCAAGAAGATAAATCAAGAGACAAGTGAATGAGCCATATTCTTGAGATACTTCGAGCCCGAAAGTGAAGAGAACCCAGCTACTTAGAGCTATATGAAAGATTCCAGAGTGCTGAAAGCAGCAAAATTATTAAATTCTAAACAAAATATGGAACCACTTATTGTCATGTAGATTTCTCAAGACCTCAGACTCGGCAAAACCAACCTAAACTTTTACACCGTTGGCTTCCAAAAAACAAAACATTCTAATGAGAGGACGTTTGGATTCTTGAAGGCTTCTATAAAAATAATTAGCCAAACGCAATTTTATTTTACTAATCATATGAAACAGAATGCTAAACTAATAACAGTATTGAAGCACGAACCAATCATCTATCTTGTACCAGAAACATTGGTGTCACTAGCCTCCACCATTCTCCATTTAGTATCAAGTCATTAATTTTTGCTCCATAAACTGAGGGGATAGAAAATAGCGCAAATTCAGAGTTTTTCACTGGAGTGGCTATCTCGAACAGAAGAACCGCGATATTTATAGAAGCCAATACACCTCTGCGACATAAGCAGAAGTCAAATGAGAATTCAGATGGCCTAGCCACAAAACAAACTCACATAATGAAGTAGGGAATACATACATAAAGTAGAAATCTGAGGCATATGCTGCTGAATATCTGTCACCCTTAGCATCATCAGTTTTCAATTCCATAAAACTTTTCAGTGATGGGTCCCTTCGAATTCCTTCAGCATTCTCAGCATCAGTGCTTAGTGATGCCTCTAAATTTTCCATTATGTTTTCGGGTTCTTCATCTGAGGGAAAGGCGTCGTCAAATAGATTAACATTTTCAGCCAACAGGGGCAGACTCGGGATTTTTGGGGAGATTGAAATATGAGTTTTTAGAAATTTTGATCATAAAATATTCTACTAAGGACGGTCTAATTTATTCTAAGAAAGCATCAAGCCATCAACATATTAATCATGCCATCCAAAACAGTAATACTTGAAGATTAAGTTTATTACCACTTTTGACTTTGGTGAGATAATTCTCAAGTGACTTGAGACCATTTCGAAATATGAGTTTATCACTTCTATCAACTGCTCCTGTCCTCTGGTTCTCAATTTTCAAAGAAAGATGCTTGGCAACATCATGAAGCTTTCCAAGATAAGAATTCAAAGACTTCAGATGTTTCTCAGTCGTGCCCGATGCCTTCACGATCATGCATAAATTTCGACTCTGCGGGTTTGGGGAAGCAGCGTGACGACTAAAGTCTTTGTGCTTTCCGATAAAAAAAGATGCTTCCAGAAAGGTCTGCTGTGGTATTGATCCAGATTCGAGCATTCTCATGTTTCCTTTTGTAGGCTGAATGATGGTATCGGAATTTGTGTTATCTTTCCTACCTAAACCATTATATATTTAATCAAAAGTCTCATATATTTGGTGAAAGAAATCAAACATGTACTAATAAGCCTTGTTCTCATCTGCAAGACTGCAACCTTTTGCAATCAAAGGAGTATTGACCGTGTGGAACAGTTTATGGCTGCTTGTAAATGCCATCGAGCATAACTGAATAAACAACAACAAGTAACATTAGTTCCTGTCAGCTAACATGCAGTATATCTGCTATGATTAAAAGCATCATAGCATAGTTTTTAAAATTAAAAACAAAAGGTTTTCCTCCATAATCATTATTCACTAAAGCAAGAAATCAACTCATCACACAAAATTATAACTACATCAAACAAATACTTGGTCGTGTCGTGTATCCCAAATCGGTTTCACAACAAAAACTAGAGTGACCAATAAGCTTAAAACACTCTCCCAACTAAAAAGGCAGGATTTTTGGTACTTGAATCAGAAGAGAATGCCATCGCTCGATGAGTCATATGTCTCATGTTAACATTACATGCTGAACAGAGTGCATATGCTAAAAACCATCTAGAACGACTAATGGGCGTGAGGATTCTACCAGAAGTCTACTCTGTGGGTTTAATACAGACTCTAGCTCTTATAGTTCTATTCCACTTCCCTACATATACGGTGGCATAAAAAGATTTCATTCAAACATTACACCGAACAGTTTATCGTCCCCACATACATTCTCCAAGTTCGGCTTCTAAACCATGCAAAAAATTGTTAAAAAAAAAAAAAAAAAAAAAAACAAACCCATGTCACATGGGCACGCAGGAGCGAATCCTTGTACCTTAATCTACCGACACTTGGCAGAACAAGTGCGTATTTTTCCGGAAGCGATTGGGAGAATGCGCTTCAATTAATGAAGTTTCCAATGCTATCGGAGCTGAGTTCGTTGATCACATTTAAAGTCCTGACCTGTACTTGAAAGTTGATGCTGGCCAGTAGTTATGCTGCGGAAGAGTCCAACAGAAAATTTGTACCTTATCCTCGTTGTCCCAATGATACGTCGCCACTTGTAGGTGTCAGAGATCGACCACAATTTCGGCCCCTTATCGTATATTTTTGGGTCCCATTACAAATATCTATCTCAAAATCAGTTTGGTGGAATTAAAATGGCAATTTTAAATAAATTTAAAATTTTTGTTTTTGTGTTTAATGGATAAAGTAAAATGTTATTTATGAATTGAATTTGATAATCAAAATAATATTAGTTTTATGTTAAAAGTATTCTTTATCACTTATCTTTTTAATATAAGCAATAACATATATATAAATATTCATATATTATTTATCCTGATATAGAACAAAATTTATTCTTAGAAAATACAGAAAATATTATATTGTTATTGTCTTATTGACTAATTTTCTTAATACTTAAAAAAAGTTCAATATGAGATTTTGACATAAATTAGAATTTTAATATTAATATAAGGTTATTACGAAATTATCTAACTTTTTATGTACACAAATATTATTTGATTTGATTTTACACAATTTTGTGTAGTTTATAAATTTTATTAATCATATTCACGATGAAAACAAATTTATGATATGTGAATTTGATTCGTCATACCCTATCAAATTATATATATATATATATATATATATATAAATTCATGGCTCATGTGTTTGATTTGTCCATTTTTGTATGATTGTACTTTTTAAATAATAATAATAATAATAATAATAATAATAATAATAATAATTTGTGGCTATGTGCTTAGAAACGTGGAGAAATAGGGTAAAAGGAATACGAAAGTGCTCATGCTTTTCATTCTTTGCAAAAGCGAAGAGCATAGGTAAATCTAGAGGTAGGTTTTCGGTATATTGTATCCAAAATATTGATATGAAAAAAATTCATATTGATATTGATATCAAAATTTTGAAATTTTGGTATGAAAAAAATCCATACTGATACCGTACAGATACAGAAAAAAAATTCGAATACCAAAAAAATGTCTATATATCGAAAAAATTTCGATACGATATCCCGAAAAGTCAATATTTTGGTTCGATATCCCAGCCCTGAATAAATCTTGTAACATAAAATCATAGATTGAATTAGTGACCATCTGTTTTGAAAAAAATAATTAGTGTGTTCATTGAATTAGTATTTTGGTTTATGTTTATGAGCTTCAAATGTTTTTTTTGTCGATTTTTCTTAATCGAAATATAATTTATAATTATTACATGTTTTTTTTTTGCCTCATGAAAATAGGATTATATCTCATATTTAATTTATTGTTTCTCTGCTTACCTCTATATCTATCTTGCACTATATTGTATATTTCATACACACTATATTATATATTTCATACACACGCATCGCGTGTCTAATGTAATAATAATTCACCCACTCACATAATTGGAAGGAAAAAAATTTTTAGTATGATACTCACTAAAATTTGATGAGTTGAGTCCAACTTAAGCCCAAAGCCCCAAGTCTTTATGCGAACCTGAAACCAAGCAAAGAGTGTTAGAGATGTCGGGAGAGTGTCCGACGTAGCCCCTCCGACGCTCAAGTCAGAGTCGAAAATAAATGAGTGAAGAGGAGAACTTGAGCGCCCCTAAAAAATGAAAGTAATGAGTTACAAATAAAGTGAACAAATCCGGTATTTATAGAGTAGAAGGTAGGGGACCACGTGAGTGAGACTCACGCGCTTGTTCATCCAGGATTTGCCCTTGAGGCGAGACTGAAGCTAAGAGGTCTTGCCCTTGAGACGAATCTTAGGCTAAGAGCTCACCCACCTTAGGTATGCTCTACCCTAGGTACTCTCCTCCACCATCGTCATCCTCAACTCCTAGGTTCATCCACACCTCACCTCATCACAGGCTCATTCACACCTCACCTCATCATCTTCTCACCTCTATGTACTCCTCCACTCTTAAGCTCATACTCAGCTCCAACTCCCACTCTCACTCCAACTCCAACTCCAACTTCAACATGTCTCGCCTCAACCTAGGGATGGCAATTTTTCCCGCGGGTTCGGGTCCCCGCGGGGAAAACCGAAACGGGGGAGGGTTCGGGGGAGAGTTTCGGGTTCGGGTTCGGATTCAGGAATTTTTTTAAAATCCCCGAATTGGAGTGGGGCGGGTATGGGGATGCTATCCCCACCCCCGAACCCGGCCCGATATCCTCGAAAATAAATAAATAAATAAATAATAATAATAATAATAATAATAATAATAATAATAATAATAATAATAATAATAATAATAATAATAATAATAAAGACACACACTCATCATCATATAATAAATATTTCTTGAATTTATTTAGAATTTTCAGCGTATATATGTTAAAGATATTTGAATCACTAAGTTGAATTATTTGATATTTGAGACTTGGAATGTCTCAAATTTTTTTATATAAATCTAAAATTTATGAAATATAAATCTAGAATTTATAAATATTTGTCAAAATTTTAGAGTTAGAGTTTAAGCATTTTCTAAGGCAGTACACAAAAATGTAATATTAATGATTTTTGGAATATAAAAAGATAATTGTTGGAAAATTGAATATTTTAAGTTTGATGTCTACGGGGACGGGTTCGGGGATTTTCCCACGGGTTCGGGGATCCACCCCATCACAATCTCATTTTCATCTTGTTGTGAAATTTTTTCGCAAGTGTACGAGTGTCAAGTTTTAATATAGTGAATAATTCAGATATCGATCCCACAGGGAGTAAAATGAAAATATTTAGTACTTGTAATTAAAATAGTCTAAACTTTATCTAGAAAATCAAACTTTGAGAATTTTGCAATAAAATAAATAATCAGATGATTTAAAAGCACGCACACAACTTTCAGATTAAAAATCAATCAGAGAAAAATGGTCTAGAGGTATAGATTTCACCTGGTTTCAACAACAATCAATCCTAATTAATTAATCTTCATGAATTCCAATCAATTAATAACCAATAATACTTACGTTTATTATTTCCCTCTCCCGAGCAACAAATAATGTTTATCAACTACAATTAAATTCTAATATCCCTATTAATAATTTATCGGAGTGATCTATCACAAACCAATGTTCTTTTTAAAAGCTCTGTTAAAATCATACACTCTCCCGAGTTGTATAAATAATTAACAGTGTAGTTTCTAATGTCCTATTCAAAATCCCCTCTCCCGAGCAATGATTTCAAATAAATATAACAAATCAATTATTGATCAGATAATTGAAAAGACAATCAATTCTAGAAAAAATAATTAATCTAGAAGAAACTCAATTAAATAAAATTAAAAAACCCATGAAAGTGTCTACACCAGGTTCCATCCGACCTCTAGACTATAAAAATTAGTTCATAATAAAATTCTGAAAACAATAAATCATAAATCCAAACATGTTCATTAAATAAATAAAAGATAAAAGAAACAAATCCGTCGTCGATGCCGTGTCCGGACTATCAAACTCCGTCTTCGTTCTTCAGTTAAGCTCCAGAAAAATCCTCAGGAAAATCACACGATCAAACCCTCTGATTTCTGTGTAAAATATTGTGGCGGCTCCTCCCTTCTAATTTGTCTGATAAAGAATCTCTTTTATATCGCTCAGCAAAAGCCCACAAAAAGCCCAAGAAAATTATTTCCCGATATAATAAAATTTCCAAATCACAGCGACGGGGCGGGCGCTCAAGTGAAGGCGCGAGCGCGCCTTTAACTCGAAATCTCAATCCTCCAGTCTTCAGGAACTTAGCGCGATTGCTCTTGAAATCCTCTTTAGCGCTAACTTTTAAGCCCAATAAGAAAGCCCAACACTATTCCTTCTCTTCTTTTGTCTGATCGTTCTTTTCTTTTCCTTTTATTCTTCTTTTCTCTTTCTCTTCCAACTTTCTCTATTTTCTTCACAAATTCTCATTTTTCATCACTTTTCCAAATAAATTCAATAATTCTCTGCAAGCACAAAAACAACACAACACAGCATAAATCTGCTCGAAACAAGCAATTAACAATTAAAATCATATATAAATTAAGTGTATAAAATATACTTATCAAATACCCCCAAACTTAGACTTTTGCTAGTCCCGAGTAAAATTATTAAATTCCAAATTACTTCAAAAACTACTACTACCCAACAACCAACAAAAATAGCTAAGAAATAATATGGAACAATGGCCTCATCAATGATTTCAAAAAAAATATCAATTCCAATCATATCCAATCTACTAACACTTGAAAGTTTCAGCCAGAACAAAATAACCGCATAAACTCACAATCTCCGCAACTCACGTTTCAAAACACCTTCATCCGAATTCAATTCAAACATTCATAGATCATGAGGTCTTTTCAAGGTAGCAATAGGATCAAAAATAGGATATAAATAAAAAACACTCACAAATAATAAATGCAACGAATAATAGTGTGTGCGTGTTTAGATCAAAATTCATAATCATTAACAGCATTAATAAACAGTCCATAGGCTAAATTCTCGCAACTCTTCTCCACTAGTATATTGGGCAACTGAGACTCGGTCACTAGGACTTATTCAGCTTATAATGTAAGGCCTGGCTCATGGCTACAAATGAAGGATAAGAATTCAAAAATAAGGAGTAATTCATATTTTTATGCCCAATTACGACTCCTTTTTCATTCACAATTCCACTTCTATTTCCCTTCATTTCATTTCTCAACTTTTTCACAACTCTCTCACAAATTTTTTTCTTTCTTTCACAACTTTTTCAACCACATTTTTCAACTCTTTTTTCTACTACCTCTTTTCATCTTTTCAATTCATCCACCACACCAATCCTTTTTCTCACAAATAAAACTAGGAGCATAAACATTTTAACATTCAAATTACTCCCTTAAAGGTAGGAAGTAGTGTATAGGCTATTCAGGTAGTTAATGTAGGACCTTGAAATAATGACGAATGGGGTTTAATCACACGTTTACACGCATGTCATTCGATTTTCAATAAAGCTCAAATAAGGTACTAGGGATAACAAATAATTAGGTAGCTTAAAAGGCTCAAACGAATTCAGAAAAATTGCCTAAATCATTCCTAATCTCAGTTTTGCCCGTATTTCGCCTCGAAGAGTGTTCGAACTAGTTCTAGACAAGTCTCAATCCACAATTAAATCATACAAATCTCAATCAGTGCAGAAAAAATAATCATCAGCAGTTAACGATGATTTTCACAAAAAAAATTCAGATTTTCTCGTACCTCAATGTACTAATATACAAGTGTAGCTCAAATGGGCAACTAAGGATAAATTCAATGAAAAGTAGGCCCAAAAATTTCAAACAATGCCTCAATCATATCTATGTCTGTATGTCTCAAAAATCAGATTCAAATATTATTCACAGAGTATATAGGAAATTGTTCATCTAATTGGTTCCATATTTTCAAAAAAATATTTGTCAGATAGGTAGACAATCATGGATTTCAGTTATAGCACAAAAATATTTTTCATCAGCCATGCATCTAATATTTCTCAACTTCTTTTAAATTCAACTCAACTCAACCAAAAACAACTAAACTCAACAAAAATTTTATCTATGAAATTCAAAACTCAACTCTCAACCAAACAACTAAATCAAACATTGATTCACCCCCCCAAACTTAATGTAATCATTGACCCTAATGATTAAAAATAATAAAAAGAACAAGGGACTCATACCTTCGACACCGAGCATCAGGACTCGGCGTCATCATCATCATCTCCATGGAAAGAAGGTGCAGCAACAACAGTATCATCAGAAGACCACTGCGGAGGAGGTGGATAAGGCACAACAGTGGGCGGATAATTCTGGGCGAGAGCGGCAGTGAAGTCATGCATATATGTCATATGTGCTCGCATCATCTTCCACTGCTTCTTCATCTGAGTAAGCACGGCCGTAGAATCATCACGAGTAGAATACTCAGTGGTCGGATGCGTCGGTAGTGACATAGGTCCTTCCAAATGAGAAGGTGCTGGCTCAAAGTGTGGTAGTGGCTCCGAGGGCTGCGGTGGTTCAGCTGCCTGTTCAGAAGTACTGGCTGCTTTCTTCTTCTTGTCCCGTCTCAATACACCAGTAATTCTTATAGGACCTCGAATTGGAAGAATCTGCTCCGTATCATCCCACACAACACCAGCTAACCGGCAAAGTTTAGTAATCAAAGACGAGTGGGGTAAACTGATAGTCGAGGAACCCCTAACTGCAACAATAATAGACTCCTGAATCACCCTCCCAGCATCAATAGATTTTCCAGTGACAATGCAGTATACAAGACCAGCTCTAACCTTAGTCACATCAGATGTATGCCCAGATGGCAAAATTTTGGCAGCCACAAACTCATGCCAATTATTCGCTTCTCGTCTAAGAAAGATGGATGGAAATGTAACAGCTTCATCCTTTGTATTCCTCTTCCATTCCGCCCCATAATGAAACAAAGTCTGAATTACAATATTCTCTGGATATGACTCATTCTTAAATACCTCATACTCATCATCAGAAATGTCCAAATCCGGCATTTCATAGAGACTGTTAATTGTACTCTTATCAAAAGGCACCAATTTTCCTCGAACTCGAACTTTCAGATTCTCATCTTTGACCATCAAATTTGCATAAAACTCATGAATCAATGATATAACAGCATCAGGTGGACTCCTAACAAATGTCTCCCAAACTCTTCTCTTAGCTTCAATTAACGCCGGCGCACTATGCTCTCTCAAACTCATTCCTCGTTCTTTGTGCATCCCTCTCTCCATTACATCAAAACAATACTCCTCTGCTGTGGCATTCCAAAATCTATGTCTATCATATGAAGCAGCAGAGGATGAAGAAATTGCTCCTTTCCCTTTGGTTTTCGGTGGCATAGTAACTCAATAATTCAACTCAAATCAAATCAAATGCCTCAAACAATGCACTAAACTCCAAACAATTCCAGCAACCAACGTTCAAATACAACCCAAGCAATTCAACAAACACTTGGTAGGCACGAATAAAATGATATAGAATTTCACTGCATCAAACGTACTCAACACCACAGCTCAGACAACCCAATAGCCTCAAATCACAACATTTATCACGAATCAAATGTAATAGATAAAATTTCAGCTTTTGTACCGTTCAAGAATAACATTTTCCAAAGTCTCCAAATTCCCCTTTCTCGACAAGCGTAGATGGAGCAAGACCAATTCTGAGAATCTCTGCCTTGTAATCAAGATCAAAATCCTTGAGACGATGATATTTTGTTGAGTGTGCCAGTGTGTGAGATTTAAAGATGGACTCGAATGAGGGATCGTGATTTCTAAAGTGTGGAATGAGTAGACTCTGGAGTGGGCTTTTAAATTTCTGAAGTAATACTTGCGCGATAGCGCCTAATCATGTGATGTTCAATCGCGCGATAGCGCTTGATGTTGCGCTAGTAAGGAGCGCGATATCGCTTGATGGAGTGCCATAAAGGAGCGCGATAGCGCTTGTGAGTGCGCTATTAAGGAGCGCGATAGCGCCTGATGTGGAGGGGTAAAGGAGCGCGTTAGCGCTAGGATGCAGCGTTATTGAGAGAGCGCGTTAGCGCTAGGATGCAGCGCTGATGAAACCTGTAAGGGCGCGATTGTGCTGGTGGAAGAGCTATCGCGCTTGGTGATCTTGTTGGCGCAAGTTAGGCAGGTGTCATGCTCTGTTCGTGTATCAGTGCAACAAAGGGGAGGCGCAGGCGCTCGAATAGAGTGGCGCGGGCGGGCCTTTAAGTCGCAAAACAACTCCTATTTCGTTCAGGTAAGGCGCGGGCGCTTCGATAAATGGAGCGGGCGCGCCGCTTGCTCGAATTTGAGATTTCTGGAGCCTACAAATTTTTGAAAATTAAGAAAAATTAAGCTCAAAAATTGAAAATAAAATTAAAAAATAAAATACTTAAAACAATTAAATAACAAAAATTAAACTAAACTAAAAATAAAAACAAATAAATTAAAATAAAAGAAAATGCTTGGGTTGCCTCCCAAGTAGCGCTTGGTTTAAAGTCGTCAGCCCGACTTTAACGGGATTAATTCTTTCCCTTCTCTTTCACTCGCCAAATAAATTCCACGAACCGCCTTTTAAATTTTGCTTTTTTCTTATTCTTTGGTGGTTTTGGTGCTCTCTCCTTCGATGAATTAACCGCAATGTCGGCTTTTGAACGACCCTCCAAATTCATAACCGGCTCTATCAAGCATAATTTTTCAATAGGGGTGTTAGATGACTTCATGAATATATTAAAAATTACACTCTCACCGTCCACAACCATTGACAATGCACCTCTCTTCACCTCTATCTTGGCATCGGCAGTGGCCAAGAAAGGTCTCCCCAATATCAGGGGCATGTTTGCATCCTCCTCCATATCTAACACAACAAAATCCGCTGGAAAAATAAATTTATCTACTTTTACCAAAACATCTTCAATGATTCCAAGTGGATATGTGATAGATCGATCAGCCAACTGCAACGCGATCATGGTGGGCTTCACCTCACCAAGTCCTAAGCTCCTGAAAATAGTCAAAGGCATGAGATTAATGCTAGCTCCTAAATCGCAAAGTGCATTATTAAAATAAGAAGAGCCAATAGTGCAAGGAATAGTAAAACTCCCTGGATCCTTAAGCTTTTGTGGCATCTTCTTTTCGAGCACCGCACTGCACTCTTCCGTTAAATTTACTACCTCGTTCTCTAGCAGCCTCCTCTTCTTGGACATCACCTCCTTGATGAACTTCGCATAATTCGGCATTTGCTCCAAAGCTTCAGCAAAGGGAATGTTGATGTGAATCTTCTTAAAAATCTCCAAGAACTTGGAAAATTGCTCGTCCAATGCTTTCTTCTTGAACCTTTGCGGGTATGGAAGTGAAGGCTTATACATCGGTTTTGGCTCAGATTCAAGCTCCTTCTCTTTCTCCTCAACTTTTTCCTCAAGTTTCTTATCCGCAACAGTAGGAATTTGAACTCCAACGTCTTTGGCACTCCGCACTTCGATGGCATTGCACTGCTCCTTGGGATTCACTTCAGTATTGCTAGGGAACTGGCCGCGATTGTTGTCCTTCAGTGCGTTCGCCAACTGCCTAATACTAGTCTCCATGGATTGCAACACTGCAATTAATTTAGAAGAAACTCAATTCAATAAAATCAAAAATTCATGAAAGTGTCTACACCAAGTTCCATCCGACCTCTAGACTATAAAAATTAGTTCATAATAATATTCTAAAAACAATAAATCATAAATCCAAACATGTTCAGAATTAAATAAATAAAAGATAAAAGAAACAAATCCGTCGTCGATGCCGTGTCCGAACTATCAAACTCCGTCTTTGTTCTTCAGTTAAGCTCCAGAAAAATCCTCAGGAAAATCACACTATCAAACCCTCTGATTTCTGTGTAAAATATTGTGGCGGCTCCTCTTTCCAATTTGTCTGATTCAATTCATTTTATATTGCTCAGCAAAAGCCCACAAAATCAAGCCCAAGAATTAATTGCCCGATTTAATAAAACTTTCCAATCCAGCAACGGGGCGGACGCTCAATAGACGGCGCGGGCGCGCTTTCAACTCGAAATCTCAATTCTCCCAGAAACATAGCATTGCGCGTTAGCTCTTGAAGAAGCGCTAACAAGAAGCGTTAAAGATTGGCCCATTAAAGAAAGCCCAACACTATTCCTATCTCTGTGCGTTCCTTTTCTTTTCTTCTTCTTTTCTTTCTTCTTTCTTTTCTTTTATCCTTTAATTCCTTTTCTCCATTTTCTCTTTAAATCATTTTTCTTCTCTTTTTCACAATAATTCAATAATTCTCTGCAAGCACAAAAACAACACAACACAACATAAATCTGCTCGAAACAATCAATTAACAATTAAAATTATATATAAATTAAGTGTATAAAATACACTTATCAAATACCCCCAAACTTAGACTTTTGCTAGTCCCGAGCAAAATTATTAAATTCCAAATTACTTCAAAAACTACTACTACCCAACAACCAACAAAAATAGCCAAAAAATAATATGGAACAATGGCCTCATCAATTATTTCAAAAAAAATATCAATTCCAATCATATCCAACCTACTAACACTTGAAAGTTTCAGCCAGAACAAAATAACCGCATAAACTCACAATCTCCGCAACTAACGTTTCAAAACACCTTCATCCGAATTCAATTCAAACATTCATAGATCATGAGGTCTTTTCAAGGTAGCAATAGGATCAAAAATAGGATATAAATCAAAAACACTCATAAATAGGTAAATGCAACGAATAATAGTGTGTGCGTGTTTAGATCAAAATTCATAATCATTAACAGCATCAATCAACAGTCCATAGGCTAAATTCTCGCAACTCTTCTCCACTAGTATATTGGGCAACTGAGACTCGGTCATTAGGACTTATTCAGCTTATAATGTAAGGCCTGACTCATGGCTACAAATGAAGGATAAGAATTCAAAAATAAGGAGTAATTCATATTTTTATGCCCAATTACGACTCCTTTTTCATTCACAATTCCACTTCTATTTCCCTTCATTTCATTTCTCAACTTTTTCACAACTCTCTCACAAATAAAACTAGGAGCATAAACATTTTAGCATTCAAATTACTCCCTTAAAGGTAGGAAATAGTGTATAGGCTATTCAAATTAGTCCCCACGGGTTCGGGGACGGGGATTCCCCGAATATGTAGAACCGGGGATGGGGACGGGGATGAGTTTTTAATTCGGGGACGGGGATGGGGATGGGGATGGCAAACCCGTCCCCGCCCCGCCCCGTTGCCATCCCTACCTCAACCACCTACTTCCATGGGCCAATCTAAACATTTAGACTTGGGTCCGGGCCTTGTTTCTTAGCTATGGACTCCAATTAGATCTACACAGGTGATGAGTTCATTCATTGGATATCACAATAGAAGAAAACTGAAAACAAAATTAAAACAAGTCATGAACCACCTATGGGCAAGAAACACGTTAGGCCGATGTTGTGAGGCATAAAATATTTTGCTTTACCATTTGTCTTTCTTTTTTTCTACTTTGGGTTTTATGGTTGGGCCGACCAAATTGCTAAATTCAAAGTTTTATAAATATATATATATATATATATATATATTATTATTATTATTATTTCCATCTTTGTGTATAAAATAAAAAATCACATTGGGTTTGGTCATGTTGACCCGGCCCAAATATCCGAATATGTGCATCTAATGATGGCAATGGTTCAAACGTACATTTCTCTTCGAGGTTCGTCACGTGAACCAGGGATTCTTATAACCAAATTTTTATTGGATCATCTTACGGATTAATTTGGTGAGATGAATATTCGACCCGACTCATTAAAAACATATTTTTTATATCAAAATATTTTTTTACATTGCAAATATGGATCAGATCGATTTATCCGACGTGTATATATACGTGAGATCGTCTATTAATTCAATATACGTACTTAAGGAATAAAGATTCATTCTATAATATCAAGTGATACAACTTTTTGTAATTAGCAATTCGCTGAAAGTCGTAGAAAAATTAATCATCGTTTTAAATGAGCCCAAACCAAATCCCAACTGGGACAATTAAACAAATTGGTAAAAAATTATATAATAAAATAATTATGAAATTTAGTTTTTATTAGAAAAATAAAACTAAAGAGGGTTAAATGGAAGTGAAACTACATGATTCCACGGATATTGGGAAAAAAAATCACTTAAAAAATTTTCTTAAGTCCATTACGCAGCATTTATTCATGTCATGAAAAAAAAAAATGTTATTATGATTGTCGATTGATAAAAAAAATATTAAGTAAAAAAACAATAAGTAGTGCGATATGTCCTTTTCACACACCTTTTCCATTTAAAGTGCGGAACACACTTCATTCATTGTTGGTATTTTTTCAAATGTAAAAATATATTTTCAACAATTAATAATTAAAAATTATTATATTATATTAGAAAGCATATTACACCCCTACTAATTTAAATAATTATCATAATCACTCAACAAACAATCAATTTGGTAGGCAAAAAAAGAAAAGTTTATTCCACAGCCAAACACGCCCTAAACTCTGACACTCCCCTCTAATCACTGAAATTCGGAAGAGTGGAGCCCGGCTCGCAAGCTTTAGCAGCGGCGGTGGGTTCCACTTCCGGCGACGGCGGCACCGCCTTCCCCAACAGCTCCGCGGGGAGATCGGGTATGCCCTTCAGCTGGAAAGTGTAGAACAGCTTGAAAGGATAGACGAGC
This sequence comes from Henckelia pumila, assembly GCF_033568475.1. Taxonomy (NCBI): domain Eukaryota; kingdom Viridiplantae; phylum Streptophyta; class Magnoliopsida; order Lamiales; family Gesneriaceae; genus Henckelia; species Henckelia pumila. The sequence goes on along the minus strand of NC_133121.1, from coordinate 5,697,016 downwards.
TGTTGGAGCTTCACCTGTCCGTACACCCCCTCGAACACGCCGGAGCCGCCGGTCACGGCGAGGTACGAGTCCTCGTAGGTCAAGTACGGTCCTTGCACAGCTATGTGTCCGTAATCTCCGAAGTAGAAACTGTAGATTGCTTCGAAACGAACGCCGTTCTTCTCCGGCTCGTTCTTGATCAGCACGCAGATTCCGGCCGTTATCCCGGCGCGCTTCTTCAGGTCCCCTGTGTAAACCTGAATCGAAGAAATTATTCAGTTATTTCAGATGGGTTTTTGATTTGATTTTGGAAATTGCAGATTTGAATCATTTGACTTTTTGATTCACCTTGTTGCTGAAAGGGACGAGATCGCCGAGAGCAGTTACAGGCTTTCCGCTCAGGCGAAGAACAGCTGGGCTGCCACGGTCCCGCTCGTTGATCTCGTACACTTTCAGTTCTTGAACTTTACCCGAAACTGCAACGAAATCAAACCCAGAAAGTTAATTACACAGTAAAATTTGCCATTTTCTTTTTCAGCTACAAATTAAAAGACATCATGTAGTTACCGGATCTTGAATCTTTGGGGTGGCTCTCGGTGTGGATCTTGCATGATAAGGATCTTCTGGTGGAAGCTCTTGCGAGTTTCTTGGGGATGATTGAGGAATTCGTGTTAGATGGGCTGAATGAGAGGAGCTTTTGGAGTGAGGAACCCGCGGCGGCGGCGGCCGGCGGAAGCTTGGTGGAAGATGGAAGGAGGTTGGCCTTGAGAACGGCGGAAGCCGATGAAGCAGCCATTACTAGTTCAGTTGGATCGGAGAAAGTGGTGAAAAATTATTCAAGATTCGTATGTGAGCTTGATTATTGATCTATTGATGCAACCACGTGTATTATATATAGAAAAATATAATTACACATCTATCATATTTTATATTATTGGAACGTGGTCAAATTAATAATTTAATTCTATATAGTATTCTATTTTTATTGCAAAAGAGAGTATTATGGCTTTTTCTCTGATTCACCCGATCGTTTATGAGACGTGTGGGGTCCGACCCCATGAACGATAGATGTTGTAGCGTGGGGTTCGAGCCCCATGAACGGTAGATGCTGATTCACCCAATATAAAAAGGGTTGACCCCGAAGGAGACCCCATCTCATATGAGTCAGAGGCTCATTGGCTTATGTGGGAGTTAAATCGAGGGATTTGCATGAGTAGGCAGAGACCTGAGGGAACAACATGGTCCAACCCCCAGAGCATACCCCCAAATATTTCAATGAGGAATATGCTCCACACGAGGATCGAACCCGCAACGCTGGGGAATTTCTTCCCACGTCACCTCAGGCCTTACCAACTCGCCTATGCCCCTGTGGGCGCTGATTCACCCAATCGTTCATGGGATGGGTGGGGTTCGAGCCCATGAACGGTAAATGCTGCAAAGCATAGAAAGAGCCGAGTATTATAAGAGCATTTGGTGTGAAATGCGTGGTTGGATGTGGGGCTTCTTGTGGACGGTGTTTGACTCTCGCTTCATATGCCTAACAAGAGCATCCTCGAGTAGTATGTACATAAATTATTTATTATTAAATAACTTCCAAAAAAAATTTAATATTGAGTATATATATGTATATATATATATATATATATATGCTGCATATATATAATTGACTATAATAATGAGTTGTATGTATCGTCTGGATTTGTATATGATATTGCCCACTCCAACATTTACATCGTTGTGAATTTAAAATTAGTCATCGAATAAATATCCAAGCTACTCGAACTCAACCCTAAAAATAATCGTGTTAGATCAAATCAAACTCGGATTGAGTTTTGACCGTGTTGCTACAAGTAACTTGACTCATTGCACCACAGTTGCTCGTTGTATTTTATTGGATTCATCCTTGAAGTACGTATTTGCATAGGAAAAACAAATTATAATAATTAAAAATCAATCGGTATGGTTAAATTAAAGTAACATTTATAAATGTTTTTAGAAAATTAAAATACATACTTTGTTTTCAAAATTATATTGAAAAACAACTTATGATCATTTTTTTAAATATATGCACCAATTAAATATAAGTCCGTGGTGATTATGCTTTTCTGAATTCAAAGTCATAGTTCCGTCCTTCCTAAAACGCACGTGGGTCCTGGACCTTGGTCTAAGGTACCGGCCACCGGCCAAACCCAACTACGGCTCCATAAGCCCATTATTGTCGTTGAATCCACATTGGGCCTACCTTTTTTATTGCCAAATTGGCCCATTGATAACAGACTATGGTTCCACTATCCAACCACACGGACTAATCTCTCAGGGCCCAGTGGACTAACCCAATGAGATTCCAATCCATACAAATTACAATCTTATTCGAGACCCTAATTGTGGTGCACTCATTAAACTAATTCTTTACTACTACTTTACTTCAACAAAAAAAAAAAAAAACTAATTCTTTACAATATTAATTTACAAAATAATAGAATGAACAATGAAGAGAAATTCAACTAAACAATGAAGAGAAATTCTGAGAATATTAATTATATACCTCTCTTTTCTATGTTGATAAACTAGTTTAGAACACACATATTGGACTTATAGAAATAACATCTAACTCAATTATAATAAATAAAACGACGGAAAAATATAATCTCAAAAATTAATAGGTATGATTTTGTATGTTTGTCGCTTTGCGATTCGATCTTCTATAACTTTATCGATTCGATTCGCAAAGTCAACAATTTTTTTTTATATTATGTCAATATTTTTCGATATCAGATTAACAATTATATTATAATAACAAAAAATGTAAAGTTTATATATGTAAAAATATTCATAAGACCAACTTTAGTAATTTAATAGACCAAAATTCAAAATTGAACGGAATTAAAACGACTAATTTCCACTTTATAAATATACTTTATCGTGCCATTGAGCAATGGAGTTTTTTGTCCTTCCAACAAGTTATCTATAATAGATATAAATCTTGTATTTTATAGGGAATCTCATATATATATTTTTTGTTTATAAATAAAATAGTGATACATATATTAAGAATGGTGTGTATTATTACAAAATTTATTTACTGCTTATTATATGGGTTTATAACTTTATATTTTCATAATGTATGTTAATTAATATTTACGGAAATTTTGGAGGATACACAAAATTTTCAATTTCGATATTATAAATTTATAGAACAATCATGCAATATATGATGGTCTTTTTTAAAAAAATGATAATAATAAATTGATGCAATACATCTGTTAATTTGCAAAGACAGAAAATATTTTTGAAGATTCCAGCGCTTAATCTATTAATTAATAGAGACAAATTTGAGGTCTATTTGTTTTTGTTTTTGTTTTTTTTTTTCCCATTTTCATTTTCTATCATTTCAAATTACAACATGATCAGTCATTAATGAGACCCCACAAATAGGCATCACATGTTTAAGCCCAATTGACGTCCATGACTAAAGGACAAGACTTGGGTCCAGTTCAAAATGGTAAGATCGGTCCATGAGGATAGTTGGTAGAGACGAGGCATGTTAGAGTTATACCAATTGTAGCCAAGAGAGGTGAAAAGGGTGAAGATGAGCTAAGAGGTAGCTAAATAGTTAGGGATGAGTTTGAGAGTTTCGAAGGCGAGTAGGTGCTAAGGATCTCATAAAAGGTCGTCTATGAGTTGGGGAGCATAGGAGGCTGGAAGGTGAGGAGGTAGGGATGATTCGAAGAGTTGAGGATAATGATGAGAGTAGCTGGGGTAGAGACTACACGATGTGGGTGAGTCCGCCTCAAGGGCGAGGTCACATTTTGAATCTCCCTAGGAGGGCGAGATCCGAATGAATAGCGCGAGTTGCATACACGTGGTCTCTTATGGAATATGCGTGATCTCCTACATTTTTTTTCTATAAATATCGAGTTTGCTCGTTTCATTTGGAACTCATTAGGTTCATTTTTTAGGGGTGTCCAAGATCTCCTCTCCACTTATTTATTTTTCGATTCTGACTTAAGCGTCTAACATTATTTTCTTGGTTCCAGGTTCATTTCGAAACTAATTAAAGTTTTGGGCTTAAATTGAACTAATTAGACATTGAATTTGACCTTCCAATTTTATACTACTATCAATCAGTTTTGACAATGATGATATTGTATTTAATTAAAAATATAAATAAAAATAATTTAAAAACTTTATAAACACTCAACAATCAACACGAGTGCCGATGCACTAGTTATTATGATGGACCTTCCCTTCTTTAAAGCCAAAAAATGTTCGGTAGATAGAATTTTATCGATGTTTGCACATAACATGTTTTTTTTTCGGTTAATTATAATTCAGTCCCCAAATCTAAACAAAAATTAATGATTAGTCCCTGTCAGAAAAAAAACTTTGTTTAAACTCCCTGGGCCCACATGTTTTGTTTCGGATAAAATTCGGTACAAAACATGAAAAATATGGTACAAATACATGATATTTGAGTATCAAATGTGTTAGATCTAGTATAAATATATAATTTTCGAGTACTAAAAAATATTGATATTAATAACACATTTATCTTATTTGGATGAAAATCGGTACAAAACATTGAAAATATGGTACGCATATGTGATTTTTGAGTACCCAATGTGTTAGATCTGGTACAAATATATGATTTTTGAGTACTCAAACACATGTTGCAAGTTCACGTTAATAAATATGTTTAGATTTTATACTCAAAATTGTATTTTTTGTACTCGATCTTGAACAATTAGTGCTCAAATATCTTGTATTTGTACCATATTTTCAATGTTTTGTACTTAATTTTATCCGAGTAAAATAATGTGGGGTCAGGGAGTGCAAACAAATTTTTTCTGACAAGGGACTGATTCTTAATTTGCTTTTGAATTTAGGGACTGAAAACCAATTAACTCTTTTTTTTTTCATGCGAGAAAACCGACTCACATGAGGTTCTTAGCACAGTGTCAGATGTGAGCATCGACCAACTCAATTGTCATAAGCACATGACAAGGTACTAGGATGCATGGACAAGTCTTGTCAAATTATATCCAATCTAAAAGGGATGTGTACCAAAGTTTAAAATCTAAACGATAATATATATATACATGTATATGTATATATATATATAAAATCAAAATATCAAATCTAATTTTTTATATATTTTATAAACAAAAATTAGGATAAAATAAGCTCAAATACTACTAAAATACTATTTTTAAAAAACTTTAAACCAAATAATCATGTACATGTAACAAAAAATAATATGAAGCACTAAAGTGAGTCGCGATCACGAAGCACTAAATATATGAAGATCATACATAGTTAGCAAAATGATTTTGATCAAGTTATTTTTTTTAAAAAAACTAATATTCTCTAATATATTTCAAATAATTCATATACGATTAAGGAGAGTTAGTTTTACGGACAATCATTTATACATTATTTTACATTAAATATTCTACAATCATTGTATACTTCAACTAATCATTTACATCAAACATATTGTGTATCGTCAAGATATGTTATTTTTCCACATCATCGTATGATCATGTTCATAACTAAATCTTAATTAAACTTGCTCTGTTCATTACCAAAGCGGCATGTATATATATATATGTAAGTTAGTATTGTATGTCATTTCAGAATTCAGTACATTGCTTTTTCTTGTATAAAATTGACATACATAAACACCCTTGATAATCTTTATTGAACTATTGAGGAAATGCTATCAAAATACATTCACTCTATTATTATTATTATTATTATTATTATTATTATTATTATTATTATTATTATTATTATTATTAATTTTCAGTTTTATTGTCACCGTTTTTTTAGAGAACTTGTAAATTTTTTTAATGATAATCTTTCGTTACAAAATCAACTAGACACGAGAAAAAACTCATCGTTCACTCAAATAAAAGGTGAATGTGAGGAAGAAGCAAAACAATCAATACTATGGGCCACAGTATTGGGGGCCACAGTATTGGTCAAACGCTTTACATGAATAAAATCTGAAATTTCAGGTTCATGATGAAGGTTTTTTCTAATTTCATCTGCACAAACTCCACTGTATCTCAGATCCTTTTGTGGGTCTGTGACTGCTTGCACTGCCAACAAAGAGTTTGTCGCTAACTGGACATCACTAAAGTTCTTTTCATAACTTCGGAGTGATTTCATCTGCACAAACTCCCACTGTAATATTCCAGGATCGCTAGTAGTTCACCATGGACCACGGAGTGATTTGCTTGTCAAATGCCAATAAAAATCTGCCTTCTATGTCACCATTTTAATTACTCTCAATTAAAGTTTTTCATGATTTGTTTCCCTTTTACTGCAACCTAACACTAATGAATATTATTGCTTTTGGAAAATATCAATTTTGATTTTATATACTCGCTTATTGTGATTTTGAGATTCTATTTTATTTAGTTAATTGAGTAACGTTTATCTTTGTGTTTTTGACAATATATCTCTCCGTTTTGCAACGTAGCACGTACAATATATATTAGCAATTTAAATTATAAGTATATATCAGCAAAATCTAAATGGTAAAAGAAATTAAGACTTCAAAAATCAACAGATACAAGACAAACATTCGATTTTCGGCTACACAAAAACTCGATCCTGTGAAACTGTCTCACGAATAAATTTTACGAAACGAATCGCATATTTGAAAGCATAATTACTCATGACAAAATATCACTTTTCATATCAAATATATTATTTTTCAGAACGATAATAAATATCCATGATACCGTTCATCTCCAAATTACTTACATGTGCAAACATTATCAATTACTCCGGTTAGTAATATAATCAGTCAAAGCAACCAATACAAGAGTCTTCTCCGGATGAAACCCAGCAAGCAGTTCCTTGGCTTCCCCGTTCAATTTCTGAGCCAATTCCCTCGATTTTTCGATCCCCATCATCTTCGGATAAGTGCTTTTATCCAGCACCAAATCCGTAGCCGCACTCTTCCCCAATTCCTCCGAAGATTTCGTGACATCAAGAATATCATCAACCACTTGAAACAGCAGCCCGATACGCCTCCCAAACTCCCTCAGTTTCTCGATTTCTTCATCACTCCCGCCTCCTAAAATGGCGCCTGAAACCACCGAAGCCTCCAGCAGAGCTCCAGTTTTACGCGTATGAATGTATTCCAGCTGTTGTACGGATCCTATTTCCCGACTCATCCCCTCCGAATCCAGGTCCGCCATCTGCCCAGCCGGGATTCCTTGGCACCCGCCGGAGCGACCCAGTTCACGGATCACTCTAATGACTCTTTCCGCCGGAGCCCTTTTCGCGGCGGCGGCGGCGGAGACATGCTCGAACGCAAAGGCCAGAAGCGCGTCGCCGGCCAAAAGGGCCGCGGGCTCCCCCCATCTCTTGTGGTTGGCGGGATTCCCACGTCGCATGTCGCTGTTGTCTATGCATGGCAAGTCGTCGTGCATCAAAGACATGGTGTGGATCATCTCCGCGGCGCAGGCGGCTGGCATGGCCGTCGATTCGTCACCGCCTACGAGGTCGCATGCGGCGAGGCAAAGCATGGGCCTGATCCTTTTGCCACCTGCTAGAAGAGAGTAAGTGATGGAGTCGCGGATCTTCGATGGCTCTTCGAGTGATATCGACTGCTCCAACGCCTTGTTCACCTGATTCGCCTTTTCGAGCATGTAGGATTCGAAATCAAAGGCGTGGAGGATGTAGGAAGAAGAAGAAGAAGAAGAAGAAAAAAAAAAAGAAGAAGAAGAAGAAGAAGAAAAAGCTGCGGGTTTTGGGCGGATGGGATGAGAAAAGACAAAGGGTATTGAGCAGATTCTTGATTTGTTGTTTTGATTTGTAACGTTGTAATTGCAAGGTTTCAATTGTGCCCATGTACTTATCGCACGATTCACAAGACTCATTATATATGTATTGTGCTAAATTTCTTGGGATTTCACCGCTGACTAAATATTCGTGTTCTTGGCGTGCTTTCTTCAATGATATTAATGTTTATGTATATATATATATATAGAGGGAAATTTATTTTTTTTCCACGTTAACTAATTCGTTTTCTTGTGATTTTGGTTTGATTGTTGACGTGTGAGTTTGTCATATCAGTATTTTTTTCCGATGTCATATCATAAATTGAATCAAAATAGTCGAAAACAAAAAGGTAGTGTACCAAAATCAAAATATATTAATTTATAGGAAAAACTGCATTTTGGTCCTTTTGTTACTTTGCGATTTAGGTCCTCTATGTTTTTATATTTCAGTTTTAGTCTTGCATGTTCTGATTTTTACCCTGCTGTCAAAATTTCCATTATTCCTCGTGGCCAAGCTGGTGGACTGACTTTCTTTGCTCCAAGTGAAGACTAAAACTGAAATCTGAACAAAAATCGCAAAGTGACAAACATACGGGACAAAAAATCAATTTTTCCTAATTTATATAATTGCTAGCTAGCTAGGAAGGTAGATACTTAATTATCTAGCTTCTGTTCTTTATGATATAGTTCCATGCGCGTCAATGCTTGATATAATACCGTAAGGCCCGAGATTATTTAATTTTAATTCGAGTATATTTAATTTGAGAATTTTGGAGTTTGAATTTAAATTTTACTATTCTTAAATTATTTAGGATTAAAATTGAATTAAAAGATTTCATAAGCACTGAATTGCAAATAGTGAAGTTTTGAGGGGCCAAAATGCAATTTCTTGGATTAGTGGAGGACACATGTCTTGTATTGGCTTTGTACGTGTATAATCTCTCTTTTGTATCCGATTTACATTCCAATTCAGAGTAAGAACTCGAGATCTTCCATTTTTCCTTGAATCTTCATCTTCAAACTTTGATTGTGCAAGATCCGTCAATCCTAATAAAATTATGAGCACGGTTTTGGAATCCTCGCAGCAAGAGCTTCGTTGTGATGTAAGTATTATCTTGAGTCTGTATATGTCGAAAATATGTTGTTGGGAGAACTTGGAATTCGATTATGGCTATGCGTTCTTGAGCCTGTATGCGTGATTGTATCGAAGTCGGATCGAAGAACGGACGTCATTTGAAATTGATATGAATTTCCAGCTTTTATTCGAAAATTATGCTGTTTGATTTGGCTGGATTTTGATGATATTTAGTTGGTATGATATGTATATGAGACTTATATGGTTGTTAGAATTCTTGGTTATGAGTTTTGGTTACCGGTTTTGTTACCGTTACGCCGTCGGTTTACGAAGTTGATAGATTTTGACTCAGTATGATTGAGCTGTGGTATAAATGAATGCTTGCTGATGTTATGGTCTTGAATACCATTCATTTCAAAATTAATCAAAGGACATCGACTTCGGGAGTTTCGGTTTCGAACTGGGAGAGAGTTGATCAAAGTTGGTGAGCATTAGACTTTGATATTTGAGTTTAGCTTGAGCATAATTGTGATTGCAATTGTGTATTTTGTAGCTTGTGGATCTAGCTCGTTCTTTATCACGACTAAGGTATGATACAACGATGATCAAGTTGGGGTTGTTCGTCGAGACGAGTTTATTTTCTCGATTCCCTTAAATCACACATTACTTGGCATACATGTTTATATTGTTGGTTATGCTTGTTGAGCTAGGATAGGATGATTGTGGTTATGTCATGCATCTTGTTAAATATGTGTGCTTAACATTTCTTCAAGCCTTGCTGATATCGTCGATGAGTTATAAACTTCGATATCAAGTATCAATGACGAGTATTTATCATTGATAGATCGATTTCGGTTATAGCATCAGTGATGAATTTGAGCCTGATGATGAGTGGTGTGTTTTAGCATCTAAACCGTGTCGTTCATTAGGCCTTGAACTCTTATTGTGTAGCTAATGGCCTTGCAGTTCTTATTGTCTTTTATATTGAAATGCATGGAATTTGCTATCTATGTTTCAATATATGTTTCCGTTGTTTCATACAAAGTTTTATACTTACCGGTTTGTCCGGCTGTTATTTTGTTTTGTGTGTGCATTGCAACAGAGGATGCAGGGCCGAGTCGTAGAAGGTCTTGAGTGATTGGAAGTTTAGAGAAGTGACGTTCCGGGCTATAAATGTACAAGTGCTGTCAAAAACTGGAGTTAATGTTTATAGCATGAGTTGGTTGTGTTTATATAACTCTAGTGGATGTAACTTGAAGTTAGTTTGAATACTTGTAGTATCTTGTAAGCTTGGCTTCTGAATAAAGTTGTCATGTATCTTGTACATGTTGTTCTAATATGTGTAGCCTTGTTATATTGAATTACATATTGTTAGATGACAAGAATCTAGCCAAGTACAGCACCAGAAAAATCGGCAGATTTCTGCACTGAAGGAGCCGCTCGATCTGTGCAATTTGACCGATCGAGCGGTGCATGTGAATTGCCAAACCCGAGAGTTTGGGATTTCTTGGCCGCTCGATCGGTCAATTTTAACCGATCGAGCGGAGACAAATTTAAAAAAAAAAATTATTATTTCTTTTGTATTACTTGTGCTTAGTTCTAATGTTTAGTGTTGAGTCATTGCATTTAAGTAGGGCTGACAAAACATATCAAAATGCCGTCATACCGTCTTTACCGTACCGAAAAAAAAACCGAAAATATCGAAAATTTTGGTTTACCAAAAATTTCGGTACGGTATGATCGGTAACGGTATAAGATTTTCAAATTTTCGGTATTTCGGTATACCGGAAAAAAATCGGTATACACGGTATCGGTATGATACCGTGTATACTGATATTTTTTAAAAAAAAATAGTATAAAAAATTGGTATACACGGTATCATACCGATACCGTACCGAATTTCGATATTCGGTATGATATCGGTATGGATTTATGTCATACCGAAATTTCGATATACCAAAATTTTCGATATGATATCGGTATCGGAAATTTCGGTATCGAAATTTCCTGTACGGTTTGCGGTATTCGGTACGGTATGCGGTATACCGTACCGAACCACCCCAAAATTTAAGTAGACGAGCCCGGGGTCGCCAAAAATACCATACTCGATCACAAGCCCGTATTTGATTTGAGTTTTATGCGCCTTCTATTCAGGATCATACTCTAAAGACATCCCAAAATTATATATGTATACACGTATGATATTTCATCAAAATAACTATACAATGTTAATTCTGTTAAATTAGCTATAATTAACAAGAAGTTTAAAGAAATAGATATTTCACTTTTATTAACCATATATTGACGTTTATATATATTAATTGAATTCTTTGTTCATCATCTTATAATTAAGTAGATTTCATATTCATCAGTGGTTTAGGTAATCCAATTTAAGGATTATACTTTTATTTCAATTATTAAAATTAGATATATTGATCATTCCTAAAGGAATACTAAATTATAAAACTGAAACATATATATTACAAATGCATTTCAAATTTCAAATTATATAATTTATAACTATAATCGATATTTAAAAAATTTATTAGATATGGTCAATAATCAATTACAATAAGACATATTTTGTGTAGGAAAAAAAAAAAGAAAGCAAACAAAGAGAAGTAGAATTCTGATATAAATAAATTTTTTTTCAGTTGGAGAAGTAGATTGTCACAATTGAGTCTCGAACTCGAGATCTTATCTGTTTCAATGTATGCAAAATAAACAAACCTATACAATTGGAGCATTGGTAATTTTACGGACAAAAAAAAAAATTTTGGAGTTAGTAATTATTGAACAAGTTCGACTAAAATATTATTAAAAATAGAGATTGTAATTTTTTTTGTCATACATGTTTGTCTCTTTGCAATTTTAGTAATTTGTATTGTTAGTTTGGTATTTTTGTCTTTTTTCTTTTGTTTTGTGGCAAATTTAGTTTTTTTTTAATATGGTGCTGACGTGACACTAATGCAATATTAACGTAGCGCTTAAATGTATACTAACATATCGACACTTCTGATGAAAAATGACTGAAATTATCGAAAATCAACAAATACTTGATTAAGATTGAGTTTGATATAACATAAAATACCAAAATAAAAAAAAACAAAAACAAAAAAAAAACAATCAGGTATGGGATATTAGGATTGTTAGTTATGATTGTTCACTCAGATATTTCGAAACACAGTTTTCCCAAAGAAAGATGTTTTAGGTATGGGATTGTTAGTTATGATCATTAACTCCGATATAACCATAGTAGGTACCAAACTTTTAGCCTTTAGGCGCACATTATTGTAAAAATTAATGAATGTCGTAACTCATAAGGCATCTATAGTTTGAGCTCTTTGACTAATAAAATCAAGAGTAACACTCGTGTGAGATAGTCTTATTTGTGAGACGGGTCAACCCTACCCATATTTATAATAATAAGTAATATTTTTGAAATAAAATGTAATACTTTTTAATGGATAACCCATACAAGAGACCCGTCTTAAATAAATGACCATTAAGTCCGTCTCATAGGAGTGTTTGTGTATCAAATTCAGGAACATCTATATTATTTATTAAAGTTAAACTATTTTAACTAACTAATTTTGATATCGTGGTGAATTGTTTTTTTATTTTGATTCCTAAAAACCCTTGAACCAGTAACCAATATCCAATTACATATATACCACATTTATGTCGTTTCAATTTTAAAAATTATTAACTTTTATTTTAATTTTTTTAAAAAAAATTAGTTCGTTCTTTAATTCATGATTTGATAGCTAGTACCAGTTAAATACGAGTAATTAAGTACACAATTCTAGTTTCTAAAAACGTTTTATTCGATTAAAATTCCTAATTTGATCGTATGTATTTCTAATTACCCTTAATGGTATCGGATAACCAAAACAAAAAACGAATGTCAAGAAATGAAAGATCTAGAAATAAAATTCATGTACATGAATAATTAATAATTACCGTGCCACCAAGAATCAAAAAATATTTTTTTTAATGAGGATTATTGAAAATAGAAATTGAGAAAAGACTGTTAAAATATAATTGGATAGATAAATAGAAAGATTTATGGAAGTCGTGTATTCAAATTCTATGTTTCTAGAAAATAGTGGTATAATTTGGCCCTCAAGCTCAATACTCAATTACTTTTACGTTTAATCCTATTAATGGAGCTAGCTAGACTCTTCTTAAAATTCGTCGTTCTTAAATTTGAACTACGTGAGATGGTATATCAACATGACATCAAAGTAAATTTAGATATGTAATTATTCTGTTTCAATTAACTATATGCCTGAAAATGTTAATAATTAAGAAATGGATTAATTTTCGACGTGTAAATGAGCCAATGACATGATCTCTCTATTTTTTTTTTAAAAAAAAGGACTAATTAGTACTCGTAAAGAAAAAGGAAAAAAAAAATAATTATCCTGCGAATCTATTTAAAAAAACTATTGCATAATTTTCTGATTTCCAAAAAACCAAAATTTGCCTAGTACATATCTCACGTATTCATATCGTGTGCATCTCTATCACTAGTTCTAGACAAATATGCTTGTTGAGGCTTAATTATCCTTCGACTATTTCTTAAAAACTTCCAAATATACAATTCATATACGCAAAATCAACTATAACACGTATATTAATAAAGGCTAAAGCTTTATTAGAAAATCACGTTTTCCGGTAATGTAATTTGTATTTTTTATATTTCTAGAATTCTAGTCTTGTTAATGGTGAATAATTTGAAATTTTAGCTAGTCTTCTAACTTGTATGTTTTTTTTTTTAATCTTGCTACAATTAATTTTTATTTTTATTCATGTAACTTGTATATATATATTTTTTCTATTTTTAATTTGTCCTTTAACTTGTATATGTTTATTTATTTATTTTTATCATTTTTGGTCATTTAGTTTTTTTTTAATTACCGACAAATACTATGAACTCCGACATAATAAGAGCAAAAGTGAAAAATATAAGGTACAATACTAAAAATTAAAATTCATTATAACATGACCTAAAATGAAAAAATAAATGCAAATTACAAGGTTAAAAATATAAATTCATTGTTAACAGGACAAAAAATGATAAACTTACATGTTCAAGAGAACTACATTTTTTGTTCTGGTATTTGCAATTTTTTCACTTTTGTCATGTTAATGGTGAATATCTATTTTCAGTCCTGTAATTTGCATGTTTTTTTTCAATTTTGGCCATGTTATGTTTTATTTTCATTTGTATTCTTGTAATTTGTATATTGTTTTTATTTTTTGTCCTTTAAATTGATGTTATTTTCATTTCTTTTTCTTTTTTTATCGGAATCTGTCATGTTTTTCGGTCATAAAGGACCAAAAATGAAAGTAAATATAAGTTAAATGATAAAAAAATTTAAAAAAATTTTATAGGACTAAAATTACAAATTTATCATAACAAACAATTCACAAGCCTAAAAATACAAATTCACCGTTAACAGAACGAAAAATGAAAAAAAATACAAATAACATGACCCAATTTTTTTTTTTCATCCTACATATTCCAAAATGTTACTTTCCCCGTTTTTCATCTATTCTATTTATTGTATCGATCACTATATTATTCTAACGTTTTTTCAAATAATTATGATGTAATTTCTCATTCTAAAGCATGTTTCATATGTTATATATAATAATATCATAATGTCCACAGAGACATAGACGAGTTGGTAAGGCTTGAGATAACGTGGGAAGAAATTCTTCAGCGTTGCGGGTTCGATCCTCGTGTGGAGCATATTTGTTGCGTGTTTTTTGCTCGCAAGCGTACATTGTCAAGTTATAATATAGGAATTAAGTTCAAATCGATCCCACAGAGAATGAATAAAATGATATTATATTAAATATTTGCAACTAATCAAATCTTAATCTTATGTAGAGATACAAATAAGGGTTTGAATTTAATAAAACTAAAATATGCAATAATTAAAATTAAATAACGACGAGTTCACAAGTGAAAAATTCAATAGAAGATGAATTCTAGATATTCAACTTCACTTGATTATCCACCAGTTTAATTCCTAAAGAATTCTATATCATAAATTCTTCTAGTTTGCTAACCAAGAATTACTAATATTTTCAACTCTATTTCTCAAGTGACAAATAGCAATTCGTATATAATATCAAACTCAATATTTCAATCAAAGTTTAGATATCAAATTCGATAAACATCACAATAATTCTTACAATGGCTTCAATGGAGTTATATGTCTCTCGAACTTTATAAACATCAACGATTTATTTTCCTATGGTCCTATTTAAAATCGTCTCTCTCTCTCGAAAAATACAAAACTAAATGAAGAATTCTAATATATTATCAATCAAAATATCAAAACATGGTTTCAAGTCAAACTACATCATCCCTCTAAACAAAAGAATTAGTTCATAACGAAAATAAAAATCAAACAAATCATGTTCTTGAACATCAATAAAAAATTAGAAAAAAAAGAAATAAAAACGAAGGTAGATGATGCTTTTCCGTCTCTGGAAGTTACTTTGTCCGTCTTTGTGCCAAGAATGTTTCTTCTTCCTTCTCCTTGGTCTCTAGCCGTCTCTAGCCTTCGAATTTCGCTGCAAACCCTCGATCCCCCCCCTGATATATGCCCAAGAGTCCTTTTCAAAATTCGAGAATAAAATTTTCCAAAAATACGACAAGTCGAGCGCGGGAGCACCACGTTTTTTTGTTCTAGAGCGCAGGTGCGCTGATAGGAGGGCGCGGGGGCGTTGATCGGCATCAGATTTTTCGGAAATGAGAGGCTACAGGGAGCAGGTGCCCCGGTCCCAGGCGCGGGTGCGCCCTGTGTTGCTCCTTATTGCGCAAAATTCATTCAAAAATCATATCTTGAGTTCTAGCCGTCGGATTGAGTTAAAATTTTGAAAACAACTTTAAAACATCCTAAAATTCATTTTGAACGTGGAGATTGGATTTAAATTTCTCTATCAGCTTCAGTAAT
The DNA here is from genome assembly GCF_033568475.1 of Henckelia pumila. Lineage (NCBI taxonomy): Eukaryota > Viridiplantae > Streptophyta > Magnoliopsida > Lamiales > Gesneriaceae > Henckelia > Henckelia pumila. Next base: position 5,681,186 of record NC_133121.1, on the reverse strand, counting down.
TTTGTAAACTTGCAGCTTCATAATTACTTTTTTTGTTTCTTTTCGTTACTTTTCCTCCAATCCTTGCATCTCACAAAAACAACAACAAATACGCATAAAATTCACTCGATACATCACAAAATCCAAGTCAAATCATATGCAAATTAAGTGCATAAAATGCACTTATCAATATTCTCTGCTGAAATATTGTGGAGGTATGCTCTGGGGTTGGTCATGTTGCTCCCCCCTCAGGTCCCTGCCGTTCGTGCACATCCCTCAATTTAATCCCCGCATAAGCCAATGAACATCTAACTCATGTGTGATGGAGTCCCCATTGTTAGGTAAAATAATTTATGAAGTTGTCGGGAAACATATACATGAATTTGGGAATTAATTGAGTTTGGTGGATACAAGCATTTAATCCGATTGGTGGCTAGCTGATGGTTATTGGTTGCCGGATGAAATATATTTATTTCACACGCTTTGGGAGCTCTACCCTTCCTCAGTTTAAATATCTCAAAACGAAGCAATACAAAGCTTCTTTAATAAGAGAGAGTAAAGAGGTTTCTTGAGTGTTTTCCTGTGTGAGTTAGAGAAATTATTTTATCGGTTATACTCGGGGTGTGGGATAGTATGAGAGAAAGTGTTTTGTATACACTTATAATATTTCACCCTGAAATAAATATTTGCAATAGCTTCGTGGACGTAGCCTACATTGGATGAACCACGTAAATATTTGGTGTTCTTGTTGATTATTTTATTCCACAATTTTATTATCGTCATGATCGTTTCGGTATAATCCATAACAACTGGTATCAGAGCTGTTACGGTGTCCGGAAGCCTTGGTGAAAAATTTATTAAAATTCTGAGTATGCTATGTGGTTGTAGCTTTGTCTGACCTTCCACATCAGAAAAGAATTTTTGAAATTTTATTAAGGCAAGAGAACCGATGGCCGAAAATTATGGATCGTGACCTGGAATCAATAAGTTCGACGATACAGATTTCACGTTCTGGCGGTTATAGATTAAAGATTATATTTATAGCAAGAAGCTGCATCAACCTCTATCCGGAATAAATCCAGAAAAGATGGAGGCTGATGAGTGGGAGCTCCTTGACCGACAGGTGTCAGGTGTAATACGATTGACCCTAGAAAAGAACGTGGCACATAATGTGGCGGAAGCAAATACCACGGAGGAGATGATTCCATTTTGTCGGACATGTACGAGAAGCCATCAGCAAATAATAAAGTGTTCCTCATGAAAAAGTTATTCAACTTAAAGATGGAGGAAGGTGCTTCGGTGGCGTGACACATCAATGAGTTCAACACGATTGTTTCCCAATTAACATCGGTTGAAATCAAATTTGATGACGAGATTCTTGCACTTATTCTTTTAGCGTCTTTACCAAATGTTTGAGAGCCGATACGGGCAGCCGTCGGCAATTCTGCTGGAAAAAAAAAATTACAATTCAATGATGTCATAGATAAATTCTTGGTGAAGAGGTTCGTATGATGGATTCGGGTGAAGGGAAATCATCGAGATCTGCCCTAAATCTCGAGAATAGAGGCAGAGACAGGAATGACGAAAAGAGCTCTAACCGATGGCGTGGCAGATCCAAATCAAGGAATGGAGAAGACAAAAATTCCTTCGAAAGAAATTGAAGTGCTGAAGATGTGGTGAAACTGGTCACCTGAAAAAGAACTGCAAATCACTCAAGAACAATGCTAATGTTGTTAATCAGGATGTACACGATGCCTTAGTACTATTCATGAAAAGCCCGGTTGATTCTTGGGTTATGGATTCTGGAGTTTCGTTTTATACCACCGGTGATCGTGAGGTATTCAGTAATTACGGAAAAGTTTTTTTGGCAGATGGAAAACCTTTGGAAATAGCTGGTATGGGAGAGGTCCATTTGAAAATATCAAACGGATCTATCTAGAAACTCAAAAAAGTAAGGCATGTACCAAGATTGACCCGGAATCTGATCTCAGTGAGACAACTCGATGACGAAGGCCATAAAGTGACCTTTGGTGATGGCTCTTTGAAAGTGAGCAAAGGAACCATGATTATTGCTCTTGGAAAGAAAACTGGAACCCTTTATATGACTTCCAGTTGCAGAGATATGCTTGCAACCGTGGATGCTGGAGCTAATTCAAGTCTATAGCATTGTAGACTTGGGCATATGAGTGAGAAGGGAATGAAGATGTTGATATCAAAAGGGAAACTACCATAATTAAAAACTGCCGAACGCAAATTGTGTGAAAGTTGTGTTCTTGAAAAGCAGAAAAATGTGAGTTTTTCGAAAGACGGCAGAGAACCAAAAGCATCAAAGTTAAAGTTGGTTCAGTAGGTAACGTCTCCTATGGCATCTCTTGGAGGCTCGAGATACTACGTCACATATATTGACTATTCGAGCAGAAAAAGTTTGGGTTTATTTTTTGAAAAATAAATCTGATGTTTATGAGACCTTTAAGAGGTGTGGAAAGCCATGGTTGAAAATCAGACCAACTTGAAAGTGAAGTGCCTACGGTCTGATAATGGTGGAGAATATAAAAATGGTGAGTTCTAGAAGTATTGTGCATAAAACGGACTCAAGATGGAGAAAATCATTCCTCGTACTCCTCAACAGAATGGAGTGACTTAAAGAATGAACAGAACACTGATTGAACGTTCCAGGAGCATGAGATTGCACGTTGGACTGCAAAAATCATTATGAGCTGATGCAGTTAACACTGCAGCGTATTTGATCAACAAAGAACCTTCGATTTCACTTGATTGCAGAATACCAAAGGATGTCTGGAGTGGCAAAAGAGTAAACCTTTCTTTCTTGAAAATGTTTGGTTGTTTTTCATATGTTCATATTGATTCAGCCATCAGAACGAAACTTGAACCGAAATCAAAAAAATGTTTCTTTATTGGTTATGGAGATAAAAATTTTGGTTATCGGTTCTGGGATGACCATAATCGGAACATCATTCAAAGCAGAGATGTCATTTTCAATGAGAAAGTATTGTACAAGGACAGATCAGACATTCCAGTGATTGAACTCATGAGATCTTCGAGAACAATTAGACTGCCTGAGAGATACTCCTTTGCACTTCATTATATTTTGCTGACAGATAGAGGTGAACCAGAGACCTTTGAAGAAGCAATGCAAAATGATGATTCAATCAAGTGGGATTTATCCATGAAAGACGAGATGGATTCACTATCATCCAATCAGACTTGGGAGTTAACAGAACTTTCGAAAGGCAAAAAGGCATTACACAACAAGTTGTTGTATCAGATCAAAGCAGAAATTAATGACAGCAAATGGTACAAGGCAAGACTTGTTGTAAAAGGCTTTCAACAAAGAGATTGCGTTGATTAAAACAAGATTTTCTCTCAAGTTGTAAAGTTAACCACTATCAGAAGTCAGGACAGTACTTGGACTAGTGGCAAAGGAAGACTTACATCTGGAGCAGTTAGATGTAAAGACGACGTTTATTCATGGTGACCTAGATGAAGAAATTTATATGAAACAGCCACAAGTATTTGAAGTACGAGGAAAATAGAAAATTTTATGCAAACTTCAGAAGAGCTTGTACGATCTCAAACAAGCTCCAAGACAGTGGTACAAACAGTTTGAAGGATTTATGAGCAACAATGGTTTCTGAGGTGCCAAGCCAATCACCGCTGTTATGTGAAAACGTTTGATGGTTCTTATATCATACTACTGCTATATGTAGATGATATGTTGATAGAAGGATCTTGTCTGGAGGAAATTGATAAGCTTAAGAGATTTGGGTGCTGCAAAGCAAATCCTTGGAATAAGAATCTTAAGAGATCGGGTGAATGGAATCTTGAAGTTATCTCAAGAAGAGTACGTGAAAAAAGTTGTTAACAGATTTAATATGGATGAAGCTAAAGCTGCGAGTACTCCTTTGGCTATTCATTTTGTTAACAGATTTAATATGGATGAAGCTAAAGCTGTGAGTACTCCTTTGGCTATTCATTTCAAACTAACCAAAGAACAATCACCATCAACAGAGCAGGAGCAGGCTTACATGAACAAGGTTCATTATGCTTCTGCTATCAGAAGCCTCATGTAAGCAACGGTGTGCTTAAGACCAGATATAGCACATGCAGTGGGAGTTGTGAGCAGATTTATAAGCAATCCGAGAAAACAACATTAGGAAGCAGTGAAGTGGATTCTCAGGTACTTGAAAGGTACTGCTGGTTTATCTTTATGCTTCAGGAGGACTAATCGGGACTTACAATGATATGTCGATACCAATATGGGTGGTGACCTAGACGGTCGAAAACTTACTACTGGGTATGTGTTCACATTAGGTGGTACGAAAGTAAGCTGGGTGTCTAAATTGCAAAAGATATTCGCACTTTCGACTTCTGAAGCTGAGTACGTTGCAGTGAAAGACGCGATAAAAGAGATGATTTGGTTGCGATCATTTTTTGAGGAATTGAGTCAGAAGCTTAAGGATAATATGTTATACTGTGACAGTCAGAGTGCTATTCATTTGGCAAAGAATCCTGTATATCATGCTAGGACAAAGCATATACAGGTTCGATACCATTTTATCATATCAGTTTTGGAAGATGAAATCTTGATGCTTGAGAAGATTCCTGAAAGCAGAAATCCAGCTGATATGCTCACGAAGACTGTAATCACTGACAAACTGAAGTTGTGTTCAACTTCAGTCAGACTGCAAGTATAAGAGATGAAGCATGAGCTGCTGCATTGACTGTGTGAAGCCATGATTGAAATCAAGTCTTCAAGTGAGAGAAATGTTAGGTAAGAGCATTTATGAAGTTGTCGGGAAACATATACCATGAATTTGGGAATCAATTGAGTTTGGCGGATACAAGCATTTAATCCGATTGGTGGCTAGCTGATGGTTATTGGTTGCCGGATGAAATATATTTATTTCACACGCTTTGTAAGCTCTACCCTTCCTCAGTTTAAACATCCCAAAACGAAGCAATAAAAAGCTTCTTAAATAAAAGCGAGTAAAGAGGTTTCTTGAGTGTTCTCTTCTGCTGGACAGAGAAATTATTTTCTCGATTATACTCGGGGTGTGGGATAGTGTGAAGGAAAGTGTTTTGTATATACTTGTAATATTTCTTCCTGAAATAAATATATGCAGTAGCTCCGTGGACGTAGCCTACATTGGATGAACCACGTAAATTATTGGTATTCTTGCTGATTATTTTATTTCGCAATTTTATTATCGTCATGATCAGGGGCGGATCCAGGATCTAAAGGTCGGGGAGGCCGCATACTAGCTAGGTGATGGTTGTGTGATATGGTGGCGGAATTACCAATTATCAGTGGGGGTCGCCACTTCCGCTTTTTCGGAATTGTGGTTCGTGCATTAGTTTCACGATCAATAACTTTATATTGGTCTTATAAAAAAAATAATTTATATTGGAGTGTGAATAAATAAATAAAAAATAAATAATATATACATATGTTTTTTAGAAAGCAATAAGATTTTAAAAACGTTCAAGGGTCAAGGAGATCCACCATTTTTAGCGAAATCAAATTTTAACTTAATAAAAACTCTATTTTTTTTATCATTTGCTACTTTATTTTATAATTTAATTTAAAGTCCATAAAATATTTTTATCTTTACTAATTTGGTAGATATTATTCAACACGAAAAAATGAGTGGAAATAAAATTTTAGATTTTGGTTTGTAGCTACTAATAAAAGCCAATAAGTAAAACGTTAAAAAAAAAAACAAAATTAGAGTAGTTCAAAAAACAAAGCAAATGAGTAAAGAGTAACACTCCTGTGAGACGGTCTCATTCGTGAGACGGGTCAATCCTACCCATATTTATAATAATAAGTAATACTTTTGACATAAAATATAATACTTTTTAATGGATAACCCATATAAGAGATCCGTCTCATAAAAATGACCCTTGAGACTGTCTCATAGAAGTTTTTGTCATGAGTAAAAAGTTAATAAAAACAAAAAAATAAGAGTCCCCTGTAATCTTCATTGAGATTCGAACCTTTGCACTACTAACTGAAGTAAACACATCTAGAGATGGCAATGAGTCGGGGTCTAAACCCGACCCCGCATTGAACCTGGCCTAGCGGGGCGAGTTTAGACCCGACCAAGCAGGTCCAGATGCGGGTCCAAGGTTTGGCCGAACCCACCCCGCCAAAAAAATATATATTAAATATAAATATAAATTATATATGTATATATATTAACAATATATAATTATATTATTTATATTACATAATCAATACTTTATCCTTAATTTAAGTTTATAATATTTTTAGATTTAAAAAATTTTAATATATTATTATATTTTTAATATGAAAATATATTATTATGATTTTTTCTTAGTTATTAATTATTATTTTAATTAAAATTATATATTTTAACTTGTAAAAATATTTTTTATCTTAAATATTATTAATTTAAATTTGAAAAATAAATTTAATAATGATTTGTTAATTTTTTAACTTATTTAAAATTTTATTTAATATAATTTAAATTATATTTAATTTGGCGGATTCAACGGGTCTAACCCGGATTGGACCCGTCGGGTCCACGGTATGGGGCGGGTCGGGTCCACAGGGAGGCGGGTCGGGTCTCGGGTTTTCCCAAACCAACCTCGAACCTGCCCCGTTGTCATCCCTAAACACATCACCACCTAAGCTGCACGTCCCAGTTGTCAATTCATCTAACTTTTTATTTATATATATACATATACTAACAAAAAAATCATATATAATAATAAGACTTCGAAAAAAATTTTGGGGGGCCATGTTGTAGATCCGCCTCTAGGTCGTGATCGCTTCGGTATAATCGGTAATACCTTTCGGGAACAACTCTTTTTTTAAATATATATATATAATAATAATAATATAATTAAAAAAATATGATTTTGTTCCCTTTCAAATCGAATAAAAATAAAATTGTAGTTAACGCCCCATGATTTTGTTCCCTTTCAAATCTTAATAATATTTTTAGCTGGTAATCAAGTCCAACATTAAAATTAAAAGATTGATTTTTTGAAAAAAAAATTACGGTATTAATAACAAATACATAATTTTTTTTATAAAAATATTTACAAATCAAAATATGTTTATTTAAGTTAACAAATTTTTTTATAAGTATAACTGATTACAAACAAATTTATTTAATCTGTTTAATTTTTTACCTGTTAAATTTTTAATTTTTATCTTAATAATTTTTTTATTTGGTAATTAAATCGAAAATTAAAATTAAAAGTTTGATTTTTTGAGAAAAAAATTACCTTTTAATATCAAATACATAATCATTTTTTATATAAATATTTATAAATTAAATAAATTATAAAAACAAATTAAAAAATTTAAAAAAAAATTAAAAAAAAAAAGAAAAAAAGGCATGGGGTATTGCCGGGCGCAAGTCCCCATGCAACTAGCAGCGTCCGCTATCTATATGGCAGGGTCCGCTTTCGTCCGCTGCAAAATTATTTTGCAGGGTCCGCTGTCATCGACATCGTTTTAAAGTATTTTTGAAATGTTTTTGTACACTTCTTATTTTTGAAATATTTTATTTTTTTAAATTAAAAATAAAAAAACCCCAAAAACATCCACAGCGGAGTAATTTTCTCGCATCAGCCAGGACAATATCTAAAGACAGGGAGAGAGTAAAAAATTTGTGCATGACAAACGAATCCAAATATAAAATGTTTTTATTGTACGAAATATATAAGTATAACATCATATTTATTTTATTTCTCCCCTTTTTCATAAAAATATATTCTCTAGTAATTTCAAATTCACTACATATATGAATTATTATTAATCCAATAAAATAGTTTCAAAATTAAAAACAATTACATATTAGAGAAGAAACAGACATTCTAAATTGTTTTTCCTTCATAAAATACAACAATATATGATATATTTTTTCAGAAATATATTTTGAAACTAGATTAGAATTGGTGCTAAACAATTTTCGAATAAATCTAATTATTATCATTTTTTCGTGGAAAATTATATATATTTCCTGTAATTTGTATTTTTGTTATTTTTTAAATCTTTTTACAATGAATTTGTTTTTTTTAATATCGTAATTTGTATTTTTTTTCCTCATTTTTCATTTTTGTTTTATCAAAGTCTCAAAGGACTATATAAATTGATTCGTTTTCGTCGATCAAAAACTGGAAATTACAAGACCAAAAATATAATTTTATCAAAAAATTTCATAAGAAATAAACATTTCAAAATGACATGGTATCACGGATTTTTATTCATGAAACGAATCGAAAATTCTATCATGCGATTTATAATAAATACATAAGGAGTGTAAATTGACGTTACTTAAAAGCTTTATATATTATCAAAATACCATGCGATTTATGTACAATAATAAATACATAATAAATATATAAATAATAATAATAATAATAATAATAATAATAATAAATACATAAGGAGTGTAAATTGACGTTACTTAAAAGCTCGAAAATTCTATCATGGGTTGGTCAATGCTTCACACGACCACATCACAGTGCTTGGCGATGCCCGCTGGCTAATCGAGATCAGCCTCCCGCGACAATATCCCAGGATTTCTTGCAGTTGACTTTCGAGTGTTTTATGGGCCTTGGCCTGAGGGTATCCAGAGTTCGTGGGGCTGCTGATTTTCGATCCAAGAATCTGCTTCCGACAAATCTTGGAGCCATGAAGTTAGTTTTCGATTCACCCATGTTATGGTTATCGTTATCCCCTGCTGTCCGCTTTCTGTTTCTGATCCGTTGATTGGGTGTTAGTTTCTTGATGCGGTTTGCGGTTGGGATATGATTTCGGTTTGCTTCTTTTTGTTGTTTTGGTCCCTTCAAGATTGGATTTTTATAAAAAAACATCGGAAATATTTGATCATTTTGGCTCATGGGTAGATTGTTGTGATTCTGTTTGAATTTATGGTCGACCACTATTCAGCTTATGTTCATTCGTTATATGGGAACAGACATTTCGAGGAAAGATTTTGGGATTTAGTAGTCATTTTCTCTGATTATGAATCCCGATTACTGGTAAGGGATTGGCTGCTGGTGTTGCTCATCAGATTTTTTTTATATACAACTGTACTTGTAGTTAGTAAATTAGAAGTGCCTCTTATCTTGTTGCTTGGAAATTGACATTGCTTATGCAATGTTACAGTACTCTTTTAGTAATGGGGAAATAAAGATCACAGAGGGCATTCGGAATTTGCCACAAAAAACATGGAGTTTTGTTTTCTTCAACCTCTTGATACGTGCTTCACTCTTGTTTAACAATTTTGTGGTTTCCAACTCTGCGATTCGTTCGTCCTTCGTTTCAAATGTCAGTAACACTTCATAAAGTATTTCGCGACACTTGCAATCTAGAGGCTTCGTCAACCAATCCTTCTGTTATGTGTATAATATACATAACCTCTAAATTCAATGTACTTTGTATCAATGGTCGGGATGGTTGTGTTACTAGAGCTTTAGCTTTGTGCAATACCAAGATGTTACAGTTCCCACTCCATGATTCTCTTTGGTTCCTTTGAAGAACATTTGAGGTAAATTTCATCTGACTAATTGTGTTTTACATACTACAGAGCAAGAAAAATTTTCGGGATTTCTCTTTCTTTAATTATCATCAATATGGCCGCTATAATGGAGCGCGCTGATGAGAATCTCCTTCCTGCTGTTTATAAAGAAGTCAGTGAAACCTTTGAAGCTGGGCCATCTGATCTTGGATACCTTACGTTCATACGAAACTTTGTGCAAGGGTTAGCATCACCTGTTGCAGGTGTATTAGCCATGAATTATGACCGCCCAACCGTTCTTTCAATTGGCATTCTATGTTGGGCATTATCTACAGCAGCGGTTGGTGTAAGCAAATATTTCCTTCAAGTTGCATTTTGGCGAGCAGTAAATGGCGTTGGACTAGCAATTGTTATACCGGCACTTCAGTCTTTTATCGCAGATAGCTATTCGGATGGTGTGAGAGGTGCTGGATTTGGGTTTTTGAATCTTGTTGGAACAGTGGGAGGTATAGGAGGTGGTGCTATTGCAACAGTTATGGCTGGTTACAATTTTTGGGGAATGCCCGGATGGAGATTCTCCTTTATCGTGATGGCAAGTTTAAGTGCATTAATCGGGTTTCTTGTTTTTCGCTTTGTTGTTGATCCAAGAAGAGCTAGTGACGGTCATGATACGATCAAGATTTCTGATAGGTAAAGATTTGTCAACCATCTGTTTTCTCTTTATCTCAAGATTCAAAGATGATTTGTGAGTTGGTTTTTCTTTGATTTAGGGAGAATTTGATAGAGAAAGAAATTACAAGTTCTACGACTATATGGTTGGAATCATGGGCGACCATGAAAGCCGTTATGAAAGTGCCAACCTTTCGGTACATTGTTTTACAAGGTCTTGTTGGCTCAATCCCTTGGACAGCCATCGTTTTCTTCACCTTGTGGTTTGAGTTAATAGGTAGGATTTTTTCACATGTTCCTTTTCAGTGAAATTTCCACCAATTTGATTCTTGATGAAATGAGCCAAACTTGCCTCAAGACTAGCTCATTCATGCCTAAACTTTTTCTCTCAGGCTTTGATCACAACAGTGCAGCAGCTTTGGTTGGTCTTTTCGCTGCTGGGTGCGCTCTAGGGTCGTTTCTTGGAGGTGTAATAGCCGACAAAATGTCCCAAATATACCCTTTAGCTGGACGTGTCATGTGTGCACAGTTCAGCTCATTTACAGGAATCCCATTTTCAATATTTCTTCTGACTGTCATCCCACAAACTGTAACCAGCTACTACACATTTGCTGTCACCTTATTCTTTATGGGGCTAACAGTAAGTTGGTGTGCAACCGCCACAAATGGCCCTATGTTTGCTGAGGTTGTCCCCGTAAAACACCGTACCATGATATACGCCTTTGATCGTGCTTTTGAGCTGTCATTCTCCTCGTTCGCAGCCCCCCTTGTGGGGATCCTTGCAGAGAAGATGTACGGGTACGATCCCAAGTCTGTGGATCCGGTTCTTGGGTCGCCTAGAGAGGCGTATGCTTTGTCGAGAGGGCTTATCTCGATGATGGTGGTTCCTACTGCCTTGTGCTGCTTGTTTTACACTCCTTTGTACTGGACTTTTAAGCAGGACAGGGAGAATGCTAGGCTAGGTGGTTCCAAGGAAACTGAGATGCTATGATTTTTGCTTCAGATGGACAAAAATGTTTTGTTAAATTTTATTTCTTTTCAATTATCAAGAAAAATGTGAGGTTCACCTTTCTTTACTTTGTAGCAATCATATGATATTTTTTTAAACCATTTTGTGTGAGGGATTTATCATGAACGTTCCATACACACACACACCAAACTCATCAGATCTCTTTGGAAGAACACATAATTAGCTGAAACTGGAAAAAAACAATTAAATTTGTAAACTAATCAAGAATTATTTAAGCGTTGTGGATATGATTTTAATTTTTTTATTCGAAATTTTACTTATTTTAAAATATTTTTAAAACTTATATACTTCCATAAATGCTTACTTTTTCTAAATTTCATGAATGTTGAGGAACTTAAAAAATTATATAATTTCCGAAAGTTTAATTTTTATACAATTCCATTAATTAATAGTGAGTGACATAAACCCACACACAACGAAATTAAATTAATTTCCCCCCCTAAATCATGGGATATTTCTTAAAGCTATGGAAGTGGGTGTCAAATAAAACGCAAGTAAAATGTACTTCAAATAAGCTTTCAACCCAAAATAATTGGAATTAAATATACATTAACGTACCATTTAACGCGAAAGATAAAATATGATTTCATTATCGTAAATCATATAATGTTTTGTTCAAGTTTTATAAATATATGGTTAAACTCATAGATCATCATATTATCTATATACACGAATTTATAATCTAAATATTACATATATCATTCATCGTCTCATCCAACGTATTAATTATTGTTTAATAAAATAAAAATTTATATATCATTTATCGTCTCGTTAACCATTGTTTAATAGAATAAAAATTAAATCGTGATTAGTATTTGCAAATACGAGGTAAGTTGGAAGATGGGAAACAAGAGCTTGAGTTGTCGGGATAGACTTGACATCCATTTATTAATCGGTTTTTTGCTTTGCGAAGAGAAAGAGGCCAAATTAATCCACGTACTAAACAACTCATCATCCAAAGCATAAGGAATCCTTCAATTAAAATAATCCCCCTAAAAAGAATTTAAAGCCATAATCAATTCGTTTTCTAGATCTTGAGAATCTCTTTTAAGAATTTCCGATCTTGTATATTCAGATTCACTATAGTCTATACATAATTATTTTTAACATCAATCATACAATATTTTTAAATGATTAATGTTGCTTAGTAGGAGGTTTGAATTGGAATTCGATATTTATCGCTCGAATGCCTCACATATAAAAGTCGAAAAACATGTTAAGAAAGCGACAAGGAGAGTGAAAGTATTGAAAATAGTCTTTGTTAGACCTGAAATTTTACTCTCGGTGTGTTTGTGTCAAATGTTTGTGAACATCTCTTCGCATAATAAAAAATATTGATACAAAAACGATAATGTTACTCTTGATATAATCAGTGTTCTAAAAGGCACTGTCTAGACCCGTTTAGGCGTCGCTTAGGCGCTAGACGGTTGCTCATCACCTCGCTTTCTTGTTAGGCTATGCATCTAGGTGTTACCCGCCTAATCTCCCGCCTTGTGCGCTGCCTAGGATTACAGAAATCCGCCTAGGCTGTTACTATTTTTTATTAAAAAAATTAAAAATGAAAAAATAAAAGAGAGACGCGAAGCGAGAAACAAACACAAAAAAAAAGAAGAAGAAGCGCATAAAAAAAAGTCAAAAAAAAATTAAATATCATATTACATATGAAGACTTTATATCTATTAATATTTATCTTGTTGTTGTTGTTGTTATTATTATTATTATTAAAATTTTATAAGAGTTTCGTATAAAAATTGAAAGAATTATATTTTATGGTAAAACTCATGAATATTTCAAGTTATTTATTATTTAGTTTTTTTAAAAAAAAACCACCTAGACGTTTCGTACAAAAATTGAAAAACATAAATATAAAAATTATATTTTATAGTAAAACTCATGAATATTTTAAGTTATTTATTATTTAGATTTTAAAAAAAAACCGCCTAGGCCCTGCCTAAGCGGCTAGGTGCTAGGCGCTAGACGGTGGGTCGCCGCCCGCCTACCGTCTAGCGCTTTTTATAACATTGGATATAACATAGAATGAGATGACCCATGAATATGTAAAGTCATTAATGTCATCTTTGATTCCATTCACTTTACTATATTGTGATGCAATTTGATCAACACTTTTGTAATTTAAACAAGAAAAACACACACATTATGTGAATTTATTTAACACATTTTTTGGATCGGGCACACTTCGGTGCGAAAGATATATAATGTGTATTGATTATTTCTTTGCCTTTTTAAAAAAAGAAAATTGTATATTGATCGTTTTCATATCTTTATTTCATCTCAATAATCTCATTGTAGATTTGAATTATATAATAAATTAAAAATTATATATCGAACTAATCATGGAAGTAGCGCATTCATTTCCTCAAAAGATGAGATGATTTTAAACTATACAACTTAAAATATATGAAAACTAATTTTATATTAGTACATTAATGACTAAAGTTTGTTCTTATCCTTTTCCTACCACTTCCAATTTACTTCGTTTAACAATATATTCCATATGTATAATTAATTTTAAATACATAATATTATAATTTATATATGTATAATATTATGTATATAAAATTATTATTTCTTATTATTTTAATATCTATATATTATTATTATTATTTCTTAGTATTTAATAAAGCAAGAGGAGTTGATACTAACCATATTTGATATTTTTATGCAATTTGCCAAATATAGTCTTCATATCAACAATAAAAAAGAATAATTTCTATGTGTTATTGTGTAAATTTAAAAAATACCCTTCCAACTCTAATACAAACATTACTCCCATATTCTTATCAACTGCTCTTGAATTTTTATACATGCATTTTATTAGAACCGACATGCACAAACATGGATTGGATTAGTGAGAGCGAAAGTTTTATTATACATTCAGTTCATTTCAAATTACACACTGTTTTTTCAATTCCACTCACATATATTATATTACGCATACATTGTGTGTGTGCGGTAGCTAGTTATTATATGAAAGAAGAGACAATAATAAAAACTGTGACTTAGTGAAAAAAAATTCTAATCCCAAAAATACCTCACACTCCAAGTTTTGGTTTCACATTTCTTTTAAACATCGTTCAATTTTTTTTATTATTATTTTTTAAAAAAAAATAGCGGTTATCTTAAATTTTAAAAACAAAATGTAATATATTTCATTAAATAAAAATCTTCACATCTCATGCGTTCACCTGAGATATTAAGATAATGTTTTTTTTTTCTCTCATATTTTATTTTATAATACTACTTTCGTTCCAATTATATTGTTAATGTTTCATTTTTTGTTTGTCCCAAATATATATTCATATACCATATTTAGTAATATTTTTTTACACTTTTTTACTAATATACACCTATTAACTACATCTTAAAAATTGTGCAATCATTTTTTAATACATTGAATAGAGATAAAATATGAAATTTATATAAAATTTGATTTCTCAATATATTTTTCTTAATCTATGTGAAAATCCAAAAAGAACAATATATATGGCACGGAAGGAATACTATGTTTTGAAAACAAAATAATTATCTCATTTTATTTAGAAAAAAACAGTATATATAAACACGCATCGCATGCCTAAAATCGCTTATATAGATTTAAAACTTAAGCCTTATCCTTGTTGCTTAAGCTAACAAGCAACTTGCCTCATTATTATTTTATTTTATAGTTAAGGCCTTGATTCCCGCTGTCACCGCCAGCCTAGGCCTAGATAGCACACGGTCGTGATCCTACCCATTTTACGCCTCATCACATTAATAAAATTATAAACTTTAGCAAAATTTTATAAATTAAAATACGCACAAACAAAATTTAATATATATTCGAATTTAACTGTTTTATTGCTCAAATTTAACTACTACTACCATTTTACTGAACAATATTTCAATCAACAAAATCTGAGTTTCAAATTTCAATATTCTTAAATCGATTTATTACAAAATAAAAAGTGTCTCGTTTTCACCCAAAAACAAAAAAACAAAAAACAACTATAATTTTCTTCCAGTTTTTAACATCGCTCTGAAAATTCTCTAGCATTGACAACTTGCCTTGTTTTGTTACGAGGATCCAAACAAACAAAAGGACCTGATGCATCACATCATTAAAATAATATTTTAAAAAAATGAAATTTTGATTATTTTTTTTCGAATTAAAACTATATGAAAATTTATATTAAAAAATGTAAATATCCCACAAAACTATCTTACGGATATAGATGAGATGAGTCGATTTGATCTAAACAAACAATGAAAAATAATATTTTTGACATAAATTTTTTTTAGTTATATCGGGTTAAAGATTTGTTTCAATGCATTGATTTATAAGACCTTTTCATATGAATTTTTGTAAATAAAAAATAACAAAATTGAGGTGAATGAGTTAGTTCGACTGTACCTTTCAATGTTATCTATAGCGTTGATTCAGTGACTACAAAAAAATCGCTTTCATATGATGTCATGTATTAGGCGGCGTGAAAAAACATATCCTTTTTGTTACGGCTCCGGCTGGCATTATAGTCTGTATATTCACACGAGTGTTAACTAAATAAATCAATTACCATTTTCTATATTACGATTATGGGTGAAAGATTTAAAGATTCAGAGAGCGTGCGTTTGAAAATGAACTAAAAGCGTTATGGTTGCTTCTTTGGCTTTGCTTGCTATTTTCTTTTTTTCCTAAATAAAGTACTTTAACTTTTGGAGTGTATGAGGACAAGAAGTAACCATCATTAACCCCCTAATATTTAGTAAACATCATCCATAATTTCATAAATTGTCATTAACTACACCTTAATCATCTAAGAACCATTAATCATATGCTCACCAAAACGCAAATTTGGTAAAAACAAATAATGCTAGCTAGAATAGCCACACGAACACGTAAATTAGAAAGCGTACTCGTAAATTTTCGGGGAAAAAAACTATTCACATCGTAATATATGTAAATAACATATTGTATGAAATAAAAAATGGGAAGAACAACGGCTCAATGCTTTGAAATCATTTTTATTTTTATGTGACACTCACACTAGTATGAAAGTAAGTATATTATTGGTTTCCATGTTTAGTTTTTGGCACCCCTCAAGTAAAATTACCTAACTTTAAAGCTTTACTTATCCAAGAAAGTGTATCTAAATTTGTCATTACAAGTGGCAAATAAATGTTGCACTTGTAGCAACAAGATACACTACATTGTCCACTTGTTCATTTCTCGTACGTTCTTCCCTCGCTTTTTCAATTTGCAAAATTAACTATATATATTGCATTCACATGACACACACACACACATATAGATTCTAGCTAGTTGCTTGGAATAATTTTCATCGTCCTCTTTGTTCAAAATTTGCGACCCGAATTATGTTAAAATATCATCACATGGAAGCTTCATGATCTTTGTGATGCTAGATAAAAATTTATTTAATTACCTTATCCCAAGGCATGGTGATTGGTTGATATAGTCAAGGCTCGAATTCATGAATATAATATATTATATTACATGGTGACAAGTAATATTATATTTCACGTGTTTTTTAATCTATAATCTCTTTCACAATTTGAGTCATCATCGCGGCCAGACTCATTAATCCACTATCCCGGGAATTTATCGGTTTACTTCCGTGTGTGTAACACTTTGTTACGTTGATTCAAGATGTGATCTTCACACATATTGCATTTTGTCATGTATAGTCTTTATTTTTACAAATTAGGCTCATGTGACATCTATTTTATATCCGTCATCTAAAAAATGATTAATCTAAATTGTTACGAGAGTTTTTTCTAATCTTTTATTAAATGATAAATTATTTCAAACATTATTTTGCACGTGCTATGATCACACGCCATTAATAAAAGGGGTTTCATTCTCCATCCATTGAAATCCGATGAAATGGTCAAATGACTATAATACCCTCTCGACGAGTCTCGTTCATACTTCATACAATGAATGAATATAGTGTCCGGATCACACAAGAAACCTCGCTTTCCATTTTCTGCATACCCCCATCAAATCAATCACGTTTTCACCAAATTAATTCTTCCTTTTCTAGGGGGCATCTCAGTCGTAAAGCCTATACTATCCAAACACAATATTTTGACAAAACATAAGCATATATATATTATTCCTAGAAGAATTGAGAAATAAAACAATTTAGAACACATTTCATTCGCGATTGATATAATTACATAATATAAAGATAACGCACAAAAATGTTTCGATAGCAATATATATTATCATGTATTAGTAATGTAAATAATTAATCATAAATGGCATTCTTGGAAATCCCATCAAACAATTCAACACCAAGACCCAAATCCAAGCATCCGCCTTTATAAATTGAAGTCATCCTCCACTCACTCATTTCCAAATTCTTCCCATGTTTTTTCCTAGCTAGCTACAGCAACACATACATACAAGAAATCAAACGAGACAAGAACATTAAAGGTGATGGACCCTCCTAAGTACGATCCTCGAATGCTACTCGACATTTCTCAGTTATATTCTTCTGAATCTTACAGCCAAATTCTACCAGAACAAGGTCAGGAACATATATGTTTTTTTTTCACAAGTTTCGAGATATATTTTCTTTAGTTACATGCGCGTGTGTGTGTGTTTTTTAGGGAAGGAAAATACGGCGAAGGCGCGGCGGAGACGTAAGAAGATGAAGAATATGGATGGAGAAAATGGTGGGGTGACGTCGATGTTGAGGAAGACGAAGCTGAACGAAGAGCAAGTGAATGTTTTGGAGACGAATTTTGGGAGCGAGCATAAACTGGAGTCGGAGAGGAAGGATAGGCTGGCGGCGGAGCTGGGGCTGCAGCCGCGTCAGGTGGCGGTGTGGTTCCAGAACCGCCGGGCCAAGTGGAAGAGCCAGAAGCTGGAGGAGGAATACTCCATGCTTAAGTCCCAACATGACTCCGCCGTCGTAGAAAAATGCTGCCTTGAAACTGAGGTACGTACGTACGTATTATTTTTCTTGAGCTCAAGAAAAATGTATGTATATATATATAAATATCGACACCAAATTGATTTCTTTTTTAAATTTATAATATCACGTAAAACCCAGAAAAGAAATAAAATTTAGAGTTTTCATGGCAAAAACATCACGTAAATCGTAAACACCGCGACATTATCATCGACGCATATTTGTGACGTTTAAGGCGAATAATCGGATTCGGGTCGACTTGTGTACGTGCAGCTTTTAAAGCTTAAAGAGCAACTAAATGACGCAGAGAAGAAGATACAGAGGCTATCAAGCAATAGTCCAACTTCATCCTTCTCAATGGATCCATCATATGTTGGGGAATTCGGAACACAAGGATTAGAAAGCGTGTTTTACTTTCCAAACAACGCTTTTGTTCCCGGCATGCAATGGGATCATTTTTACTGTGTGTGATTAAATATCCTTAGTAATTTAGTTCATTAGGGTGGGATATAATATAATGTCTGTTTATGTAAAACAGTGAAACAACTAAATGTATGTATTATGTATATTTTTCATGCTTTTCATGTCAGTTAGTGTGATGCAAGATTGTAAATTAAATATAATTAATGGAACTTACTTTATTGCCAGTCCATTTTGTCGTGATTCTTGTATTTAATTAGCATACTCTAATTAATTTCGGGGTACTGCGTGAATAAATTTAAACAAGGAGTGGCATGCGTATGATTTGTCAATGATCTTTGAAATTAAGCCGAAAAATGAGAAATTAGAGGTAATCAATAAAATCAACGCTAATTTTCTTTTTTTATGGAGAACAGCAGCAGGAACCATTTGAGAGTGCAATTAAAACCTTGGAAGTATGTTAGACTTGTAAACAATAAACAATACTAGATAAGTCATATACGAAAAGTTCGATCAAAAATACATTTGTAGGAGTCATCGAATCCGTGATCATTTAACATCAGTTTAACTATTTCACAAACTCAGATAAGATATATATGGGGATAAATTCAAAGTAAATTTGAATGAACTCCCCAACGTGTAGAACAAATCGTTAAATTTTAAATGTAAATTTTCAAAATTATTGAAGTCGGCCCCAAAACTTGAATCCCTTTGTGCATTCGCCGCCGTAACTTTATAATATAGCCTAGTTGTCAATCCTTGCCAAACTTGGGTGCCAACAATTGCAATTTCAGTAAGTTTCACTCTCAACGTAACAATAAACATTGGTGTAATTTCGTAGTCAATCGACTTATCAAAATTTTGGAGAACGTAATGTAAGAGTAACACATTTTTTTGCCATTACAAAATATTCAGGCCACTTATTAATACTTAGGCTTGTAAGCTTAGATTTTGCCACTACAAAATGAACTTGAAGTCTTGGATCCCATCCAACATAGACCTGCCACAGAATGTGAGACAAAAAAAATAGAGAATATGATATCCATCTTTGTTTATTGAGCCAAGTAATACTATGCTATGTCACAAACAACCAAACCGGAAAACAAACTCATCCAAATTTTTCATATTACAAACTAAAGGCCTATGAATCATCCAGAGCAGCATCAATGAAGAAAAAGTATGAAGGAACAAGTGTACTAACCTTTCGGGTTTCTTGGCGTACCAATTTCGGATAAAATTGAGTTAATCGGGGTCGTCGTCACTCTGCTAGCTGTAGTGTGCAACCCCAGATTCTTTGAGACCCTATATAGAATTTTATCTGAGTGATCATTAGATGCAACTCCAAAAGTTAAACTACAATGCTTGCAGTTATATTCATCTTCCAGCTGTTCCAACTTCTCCGAAGTGAGAAACTGTTTTCCCAAGCATCTCTGATCTTTGTGGGCGTGTCTGAGATATTTCTGATCCTTGTGGTTCTGAGACAAACTTAGAGATGCAAATTAGGTAGATTATACAAATTCAGTATAATAAGAAGGCAATACCTACATCTACAGAAACAATAAAAAGGACAATTACAGATCAACAAAGACCATAGCTACTCATCCTACTGGTTGAAAGTTTATTTTTCATCTCATCATCAGCCAAAGTATTTGGATATCAATCACATACTCGATAGCGTTGAATGAGGTTTTTGGCACCTTGATATAGAATAGCACTTGTTTACTTTTAATATGGGAACAAGAAGACTTGGGTGCGCCACAAGATCATGTGAATTTTAAAACTAAAATATATGAGTTACTGCAGCAATTCCTGGTTATCCATAATTGCACAAGGCTATGGCATATGAGGGCAATTTTATCCATCGGAATCTTTTTAAGCATAAACACCTGTTCTTCCTTTATCTACTGATGGCTTCAATTTCAGTGCAGGTAAACGAGAAACAAGAACTCAATAAAAACAGCGGACAAGCTTTAAATAAATACAGCTAGACAAGGGGTAAATAAAACTCACCAACAACAAGCAAATATCTAAAATGTTTAACACGCACATAGATCCCCTTGTTGTCTTTGTATGTAACTACTAACAGACACTTTAAATGGGCTATTATACGCTACCTGAGATAAAAATCACCAGCATTTTTAATAGCCCATTTAAATGGCAAGGCATTATCATCTTATTATCCAGCAGCATATGAGTAAGATAAGCTTTGAAGCACTGAATTTGCAAGTAAAGAAGTGTCCATACACCTACCAATTCATAGGCGTCCCTTGAAATAAAAAAGTGTGGAAGAACCCATGGAAGCAAACGCTGCAGGACGATAAATTACTAATTATCTGGGAAAGAAAAGCCACGTTCCCTGATAAAGCTTCTCAATTCCGGTTGTGGAAAACTGCATTCCTTAGATTTTTGTGAACTTAAATCTAGCTGTCGTGGTGACTTAAAACAGGCAGGATTGTCATTTGGATCAGTCACGTGAAATGTAGATTGATTGCCTTTTTGATCAGTCACGGGAAATTCTGCGTCCTTTTTGCCTCTCACCCAATCCTGAAGCATTTCCTCTGTTTTTGGCTCAGGCAACAAATGTTTTGCCTTCATTTCTTGATAGTAATTGTATGCCTCCTCTAGTTTCCCATTCAAAAAGAGACCGTGTATCAGCACAATGTATGAGCTTCGATCAGGATCAAGTCCATTCTTGCTCATCTCGCTCCACAGTTGGAAGACATTGTCAAGTTGTCTCCAGCGGCAAAACTTCCTGATCAACATTATATATGTGTCATGGCTTGGATGGCATCCTGTTATATGCATCTTCTGCAAGAGCTCAAACACTTGTTCTCCCGTCTTCAAAATACGAAAGAAAGCATGGTAAGTGCGGATAGTAGGGAAACGGCGTCTTTCAATCATCTCATCAAACACTAGTTTAGCTTCATCAAATAGCTTGAATTTACAAAGAGGCATGATGAGCGAGTTATAAGTGACTGAATCAGGAGTAAAACCCTTCTCATCCATTGTTTTCATGAGATTTCGAGCTTCTTTCTGAAGCCCGCCTTTGGCCAGAGCAAGAATCACTGCATTGTAAACTTTCTTGTCCGGTTCAATGCCCAATGCTTTCATCTCGTCAAACAATCGCAGCACCTTGTTCAAGTTGCCAACTTTCGAATAGCAAGACAAAATACTAGAATAGGAATAAACATCATACCTGATCCCTCTCCTCTCCATCTCCCACCAAATTCGGTTTCCCTCACGGGAGTCACCAACCACATTAAACCATCCATTAAGAATAATGTTAAAACTTTTGGCGTTGAGAGGAAACACAGTTTGGTTGCAGAAAAGTAAATGTTCCGCATCTTTGACATTCTTGTACCGACAGAGCCCCGAGAGCAGGCCTTGGAATTCAACCAGTCCAATCTCAAACTTATATTTCTTGTGTGCATAAAAAGCGCTGATCGCCTTTGCCACGTCGTGCACAGCCGCATATTTCCAGATCATTATCAATATTGTCCGTGGAGTCAAAAGAGATGCGGCTTGCATATCATTGATCAAACTCCAAGCTGTATCGAACTTTTTGAACTTACCCAGAATAGCTATCATCGAGTGGAATTCCCGCACAGAATGCTCGTACGCTGGCTGCCTGCCAGCCCACAGAAAGAAGGTGAATGCTTTTTCCCAATCATTCCGTGTTCGAGAAATCACATCAGAAACTAACTGGTGTGTCACCTTCACTCCGCATCGGTCGAGTTTACTACACTTTTCTTGAGCAGGGCACGTCGACAAAATGTCCAAGATAGTTTTTGCATCGCAAGAAGGGCCTTGATCTACAACACCTTCACAATCTAACAACTCGCACTCGGTACCATTCTCGAACTCAGGCTCAACATCACCCTGGCCGTGTCTCGGGGATGAAAAAGACCTGAAAAAGAATGGTTTTGCAGCATAAGTCACATCCAATGGAGCAGTACAAAGGTAGTAGTCGCAAACTCTACTACCGGTACTGATACTAGGCTGTCGGAACAGAGAACAAAGAGGGCCTTGCACATTTCCCGTTATGTGATTGAAATTGATGTTCTTTCGAAGCCCAAGAATGATGGTAGACATACCCACCAGCTTTCTTCTCATCTTTCACGCACTGCCTGAGAGGAAATTCAACAGTGTGGCACGCGACGAGAAAATGTTTGAGAAAATGACTGACTAATAAAAATGCTATTTTCCTTAAGAACCAAAGAATCCACGGTCCAGATCACTTGAAAGTGTACTTATAAAAAATGCTATTTTCCCCAAAAAAA
This sequence comes from Henckelia pumila, assembly GCF_033568475.1. Classification (NCBI taxonomy): domain Eukaryota; kingdom Viridiplantae; phylum Streptophyta; class Magnoliopsida; order Lamiales; family Gesneriaceae; genus Henckelia; species Henckelia pumila. The sequence continues at coordinate 5,658,349 of NC_133121.1, read as the reverse complement.
ATTTAAAATATCTTTTAAAATATATTTAATTATTATCAAAATAAATAAGTATGATGCGTTCAAAAATTTTCGCATCACGTATATTATTGGTTCGAAAAATATTTTGGGATAATTCGGCTCGATTTATTGAAAAAATTGGTTCGTTGATTATCGTTTTGAGCTAATTTATTTGATGTGAAATTTTTAAGCGCATCAAATTATATTTAAAACAATTATTTGGAAAACGTATTTAAACAACAAATAATATTTATATATATATATATATATATTGTGTGCCACACCGATAATGTAAATGAAAAGTGATGATATTATATGATCGAAGCTATAATTGAATTTTTAAGATTACACAAAATGATATTATTTTTTGGTGGAAAAAATTAACAAAATACGGTGACCGACATTTTCAACATCTTTGTTAATATGGCTTTTAATTCATAATAAATTCGCACGAGATTCTATTGAAGACGTACAAGGTAAAAGATCTAATCATTTTACGTCAAATTACTTCTTTTATATATATTATTTATTATTATTGTAGTTATATATATATATATATATATATATATATATATTTATACATAGATTAATAAACTGTTCGAATTATTATTATTATTATATATATATATATATTTATACATAGATTAATAAACTGTTCGAATTATTATTATTATTATTATTATTATTATTATTATTATCATGATTATTATAGATTTTGGGAAAAATTTTGATTTAAGAGGTGTTTGACTAATCTTATTAAAAATAATTATTAGAGCACTTTAAAGGCTTATAAAATTTCACACTTATTTAAAAAACTAAATTGTTAAACTGTATGGATGAATTTATTTTAAACGCATTAAAAATTTTGATGTGTTTGATATAATAAGATTTTTTTATTGTCAAAATTATCAAAAAAATATATATAATAATATGAATTTTATTTAAAAATAATTTAAAATTTTATCATAAGTATTAAGCTATTAAAAAAAATAAAAAAATATTTCATATTTTAATTTTTAAAAATTAATATTATTTGGTAATTTAATTTTAAAAAAAATTAATATTTTATAAATGAAGGACATGGCGGAGATTTATGAAAATATAGAAGGTTATTTTGGAGAAGTAAAAGTTTACAATGAAATCTTTTTTAAAAAAAGTTGGATCACCCTAGCTTTTTCAAAAAAATAAATAAATTGTCAAACAACTTGTTTTGACTGTTTATAAGTTGTTTGACCAAATTATTGTCAAAAAAATTAAAAAAAAAAAGTACTAAATCTTTTAAACTTAATCAAACACTTTTTAAATCAGTTATGGTGAAGAAATCATTCTACAAACACTATGATTATTTGTTATTCTTATAATATGACATAATAATTTAACATTGAAGTCTATCTAATATTATGATTTTGTCTTAAGTACTATTCATCATTCATCAAAACAAAAAATGAACATGATGAAGAACAAAATACACAACTTTATGAGCTACACTATTGGTCAATTTATGCTCATAAATAATTTATGAAATCATCAGTGTCTTCAAAAGATCTTGAACTTCTCAAGCACAAACTCCAACATAACCAAGGTCTGCATATATTGCAACAGATAAATAAATTAGAATTCAAAAAATACAATTAGAATTTGTAGTTAATTTTTTTCTTACTATTTTTAAAAACTTGAGTGCCGTCAAGACAATTAATCAATAATGTTGCAATCTCTAGACTATATTACACACAATTGACGAATTCATAAGATAGTATTTGAGAATATTTATAGGAAGCTCAAAAGTATTTTTTAAATGCACTGTCAAACAATACTTAAATCTTATGTTCCATACCTACTACCTAGTGTTTGTAATTTAATAAAAAATATTTTTTATTTGAATAATTGTCGTAATAAAGAGACCAAATGAATTCTTATAAAGCTCTACTACTTTAATAAGATATATAGTTCCCTTCAAATTAAAAATATAATGAAAATGTTGTTAATTCCTAATTTTTATATGAAAATAAAATTAAAACCGTTTTTTTATTAAAAAAACACATAAAAGCATCAAATTTGGAGGAAACCACAAATCACTTTTTAACAGCAAACACCTCTGATACATGACATGCATGCATCATATCCACATTGATAAAGACGACTTCATAATTTTGATGATGAATAAACAAATCAATTAGAACAATGAATAACAAAATGCATAAGTTCAAATCGATTTGATATCAAGAAAAATTAATATATTGATCTGGATATATTAGACAAGAACAAAACTATTTTTTGAAAGACAGATAAGAGAAGATGAAATCAAATCGAACAATCAGACCAGATCAGCTACGCAACAAGCTAGAAGGCTAAAATACAAGAAATTTATTGGAGATATAAACATTCCACTAAATCCTTTTTTGAACGTTGCAGAGGAGCGTTTATAAATACTTGATGACATTTGGAGATCAACAACTTTTGCTCTCAAGTTTTCTGAACTCAAAAAGATTATCAAAGTCTTCATTAAGCAAGTTCTCATGTAATCATACAAGTAGCAGATCAAAGTTTCATTCACAGAGTTCAAACTCACTTATATCAGATCAATTGATTGAGATCACTCTGTGATACTCAAATCAGCCTATCGAAGCATATTTTACTTGGAATTCAAACTTGTAATTCAGACAGATAATGGTTTGTATTGAAAAATTGATGCAAGAAATTCGTTTCAATAGTTGATTGAATCGGATTTACACAATAATTCTTATAATAAAATCGTTTTAGAAATATAAGAAAGAAGAATGAGCTAAGGTATTTGTTTTACATGGTATGATTATATATCACGTCTTTGCCGTTCAAAATTTGTGTTGCCGCAATGAAAATTGGCACAAGCCCAACAGAACAAGTTGATCGATACAAGCCCATTTTGAGCAACCAATCAGTATTGCAGATGAGATCATTGATCTTTTTGGTCCAGACAGATATATATAGTCCAATATGTGTTGGAAAATAATAATAAAACCTTTTCTTAAAAAACATATCTATACTATATATAAAATTTGAGGCACCTATACTAATCGAATTGATCTGTTTATGTGACACAAAAGTCAAATTACTCATCTAACCTTAAAAAATCATAATTCATTTATATAGATAAATGACAAAACGTCTATATCAAAATTTTTTTCTCTTTTATAGGGGTGCAAACGAACCGAACCTGTTCGTGAGCTTTACGAGTCCGCTCGATAAATATTTGATTCGTATTCGAGCTTATCGAACTCAAGCCAAATTCGAACAAGGATTAAGATGAAAGATTTAATCATTTTACTTCAAATTAGTTTTTTTTAATATATATTTATATATAGAGACTTCGAATTGGTATTACTATTATTATTATTATTATTATTATTATTATTATAACATAATCACACACACGCATTGTGTGTGTATAAAACCATTTAATTATATATTTAGTGTTGTATATTATGTATAAATATTATTTTTTTCAATAATATTTAAATTTATTATTTTTTTAATTTCTAAAATAAAATAAAAAAAAATTTAAAATTTATTTATCAATTTATCTTATCTATATTATGGTTAGTTGAGAAACATATGGAACTATATATGAATAAAATCTTTATTTATTTTTATAGTTTCAAGGGCAATTTTGAAAAAAAAAAAAAAAAAAGTTAGCTTCCACTCTAAGGGTAGCATCGACTTAACCCTATCTAAGATACTCAACTATTATATATAGTTTTCTAAAAAAAAAAAAAGAAACTATAATATATAGTATAGATATATATAGCATTTGGGATAAAAATTTTGATCTAAATCAAATATGGTAAAGAAAAAACATTATAAATATATAATCCATAGCATACGCTATATAATGGAAAGAAACTGCATTCTGCAAACACTATAATTTTTATGCTCATAACAATTTAACATGTAATTCTAAAAGTATATACGAAAGATAATATATAATCTGTAATTTATAAAAATAGTTTTTTGAGAATAAATTTGAATAAAAAAATTAAATCAAATAAGAAAAAGAGAAAACAATAAAACACATTAATTTTAAAATAAATTTTAAATTTTTATTTGAAAGAGAACGTGATATAATTTTTAAAATAAATTAGTTATTGAAGAGTCACATAAATAAATAATTAAGAAAAAACACACACATTAATTAGGTAGTAATAAAAAAAGATAACCATGTAAATTCACAAATAAACTCACATATTTAAATAGATATAATATAATAGAAATAGAAATAGATAATAGATAATAGATATAATAATTTTGTTTACCTTATTTGGTAATGCCAATCTAACTAATTAAAAAATAATAATTAAACTCAAAAAAATTAATTTTTGGACTCTGTATTTTGAGACGCAATATATAACGTGGATAAATTATTATGCATATAACTGCTGGAAAACTTCCCAAAAAATATAGAGAAATGATCTGTATACATCGAATATATTACACGTTGTATTTAAAATTACAAATTTATATCAAAATTTATTATTTAAAATAATAGGTATGTTATGAAACAGATTAAACTAATTGATATTTACAATAAAACATAAAACTTTTAACATAAAAAAATAATATTTTTCATAAATTACCTTTCATCTCACAAATTTGACTAACAAAACAGTTCATGTATTTAATATTCACTTTCTCAAGTTCTAATTGTCTTCTTCTTTTTTCCCTCGAGATTGATAGTTCATATTAAAAATAATAATAATGTATAAGGTCGACTGATTGAAACATATCAGCAAAAAAGACTACCACTAAACTAAACAAACCAAAGGCTAGCCTAGGTAAAAGAAAACACTTCCCATTTGTCATTTGAGAAAAATCAAATAACAACGTCAGATGAAGATTAATTAAATAAAACAAAATATACATAAAAAAAAATTTACGATATATATATATATATATATACACACCTACAACCAAAGCCCCGTGCATGAAGCGCCAGCACTCCTCGTGTCGCATTTTCACTCCATGCAAATGCCACGTACCCTCACTCCCCTCTTCACTCCTATCCCCTGTCACCAACAGAACAGACCGCTATAAAATTTCAGGTGCCCAAATCCATCAGCACAATCGGAAAATGGCGAAGGAGATGAACCCCGTTTCCAGCATACTACGACCTGTACTGCTCTTGATTATGTGCTGCTTAATCCCGCCAACGTTTTCGGGTTTCAGCACTTTGATGCGCGCTGAAGAAGAGAGCGGAGATGTTCGGGCTTCGGGTGTTTTGGTGAAAAGGGAAGATAGGAAAGTTGTTGTTTCCGGGGAATATGGAGAGATCTCGGCTGTTCGAGTACTGGGCGATATTGAAGACATGGGTGCCACTTATCTTGTTCATTTCTTCACGCTGGAGCCCAATTCTCTGTTTCTGCCTGTGTTTCTGCATCAGCATATGGTATTCTATGTGCAAACAGGTACTCTACATCTGTCTTGTGTACTTCATTTTCCGGATTTGATTTAAAGTTTTGTTCTTTGGAATGTATACAAATTTTCAGAGTGATGGAGTTTTTTTTTTTTTTTTTTTTTTTTTTCGTTTCATGATCTTTAAATGTCAACAGGGAGTGGAAAGTTGAGCTGGGCGGAGGAAAATGATTCCAACGACATAGATTTGAGGCCTGGAGATGTCTACAGATTGCAGACTGGAACTGTTTTCTTCATACAGAGCAACTTGGAAACCGAAGCCGAGAGGCAAAAACTCAGGATTCATGCCATTTTTGTGGATTCTAACCACGAACTGCGAGTATATATTTTGCTTTAGATTTTGAGTTTTTATCCAACACTTAATGCTCATTATCAGTGGCCTTAAATAGTATCTTTAAAAATATATATATTCGTTTGTGATTTTCGTAGGAATCAACAACTGGCCCTTACTCTGGTATCCGAGACATGGTTCTAGGCTTCGACAAGGAAGTTTTGCAGGTGGCATTTAAGGTTGTAATTTCTTTCTATCCACTTTGTTATGTTCCTTCGATCGTTTTCGATTCTGTGCGTGGGTTCTGAAGTTTAATGTTAATGGGATTCAAATTCGTGATTTTAAGGTTTCTGACGAACTGATGGATGAACTGTTGAGCGGATCAAATCCGCCTGCCATTGTACATGGGATTCCAAGGACCAAGAAGAAGACATGGGAGATGGAAGTTGAGTTCATTAGTGGCCTTTTGAGAAGCAGAGGGCATGATATTATCCAAGTTAACAAAAAGAAGAGGGAGAAAGCGAAATCATTCAACCTTCTGGAGGAGAAGAAAGATTTCGAGAATGACAACGGGTGGAGCACGACCGTAACCGGGAAAAAGTTATCGGTATTGAAGGATACCAACATTGGTTTATACATGGTGAACTTGACCCAAGTGAGTTTCAGAGTACCAAATGGTTTTAATGGTATTGGTTTGGTATTGTAGCTAATTTCGACTTTTTTTTTGTGAAGGGATCGATGATGGGGCCGCATTGGAACCCCGTGGCAAATGAAATTGGGATAGTCTGGCAAGGGCAGGGAATTGTGCGGATTGTGTGTTCAAGTACGGGGAATGAAACAGGGTGCGAAAGTGTGCGGTTTAAGGTCGAGGAAGGGGATGTCTTTGCGGTTCCGAGGTTGCATCCGATGGCTCAGATGGCTTTCGAGAATGATACGTTTGTTTTCGCAGGATTTAGTACTTCAGCAAAGAGGAACCATCCTCAGTTTTTTGCGGGGCAGGCTTCTGTGCTCCGAGCCTTGGATAAAGAGGTAGTGGCTATTTCCTTCAATGTGACGAACGCGACACTGGATCAGCTTTTGGCTCCGCAAAGAGACTCTGTGATAGTAGGATGTGTGTCGTGTGCGGAGGAGGAGTTGAGGGTGATGGAGGAGGAGATGGAGAAGGAACGAGAGGAAGCTAGACAAAGGGAAGAGGAGGCGGCCCGAAAGAGGGAAGAGGAGAAAGCTCGGAGGGAGGAAGAAGAGGAGAAAAGGCGGGAAGAGGAAGCAAGAAAAAGGGAGGAAGAGGAAGCCAAGCGTGAGGAAGAAGAGAGGAAAAGGCGCGAGGAAGAAGAAGAGAGAGAGCGGGAGGAAGAGGAAGCTGAGAGGGAGGAAGAAGAGAGACAAAAGGAGGAAGAAGAAGAGAGAGAGCGGGAGGAAGAGGAAGCTGAGAGAGAGGAAGAAGAGCGGAAAAGGCACGAGGAAGAAGAGAGACAAAAGGAGGAAGCAGAGCGAGAAAGGAAAGAAGAAGAGGAGGAGAGGAAACAAAGGGAAGAGGAGGCACGAAGGAAAGAAGAGGAAGAAGCTAAGAGGGAGGAAGCAGAGCGAGAAAGGCGAGAACAGCAGGAGGAGGAGGAAGAACAGAGACGGACGGAAGAGGAAGCCCGGAGGAAAGAAGAGGAAGAAGCCAAAGAGGAGGAAGAAGCTAGAAAGAGGCAAGAAGAGGAAAGGAGACAGGGGGAAGAAGAGGAAGAGGAAGCAGAAGCCAGAGCAAGAGAAGAGGAGGAAGCTAAGAGGGAAGAAGAAGAGTGGAAAAGGCATGAAGAGCAGGAGAAAGCGAGAAGAGAGGAGGAGGAAGAAGAAAGAAGGGAAATGGAGAGAGCGAGGAAAGAAGCGGAGAGAAGAGAAGAAGAAGAAGAAGAAAAGGCAAGACAAGAAGAGGAAGCTAGAGCGGAGGAGCATAAAAAGGGTGAGGAAGAACGGGCAGCTGAAGAGGAAAGGCAACGGGAGGAGGAGGAGGAAGAAGCAGAAAGTCGCCATAGGGGAGGAGGTGACGGGAGGAGCAGCTAAGTTTCAGCTGGAATGGTAAAAATAGGGGCATCGATCACAACTAGGGATGCAGAGTTTCAGATAGATTTTTTCTGTGTTTTGAAGTAAATTGGATTTCATGAATGTTTTCTTTTGGATCAATAAGATGAGTGATCCTTGCATGTAAACTGTGTAGTGGGGTAAGAACAGTTTTTAGCTTTTGGCTTATGCAAAAACTTCTCCTCAATTTCTAGTATTCTGGCTTGTTCACACAGAAATTTAACCAAAATAAGGGATAGCGCAAAATTTCTTTAAAAAATGCTCAATGGCTTCAGTCCCAGGTGGAGTGCTGGAAAAAGACGAACACTCTTTATGCATCGGAGAGATGATTGGGCACTTGAACGATAGGTATGAATGATCTGATTTCAAGGTTGTCTTGGGATAAAGAGAAAAACAAGACTTAAGAAAGTAAATAGAAGTATATACAATAAAATGCACGATTGAGTAAAAATATCCAGTACATCAACTGTCTACCAAAACTTTTCCCGTTTTATCTCAGTTACATACCTTATTTATCATATAATCAGGAATCAGAACCTAAAATATTTGAATCCATCAGACTCCTCTCTTTATGAACACAGTATTTATATACAAAAAATCTGAATCGACGCTTAGTATAATAATGATTCAAGTGTATAATAATGATTCAAGTTGGTTGCTTGCATCGACTAATCTTGATATTAATGTGCCCGACGCATGAATTTATTTAATGGGCTAGAAAACCAAAACATATCTACAATCCTGGACAATCCACAAAATATAACAGAATCGCCATTTTCTATTATCGATCCGAGTCCAATTATACTTATAGCATTGGCGTGACAAAATCAAGTTCACCAGATAACAAATGCTGCCGCAAGATCTGGTCTGACTACAAATGACTAAGATTCTTGATTTCCTCACCAAAATCATATCATGATTTTCTTGACATGGCCTTGAGGCGAAATTATCCACCTAGTGCTGGTGTTACTGCAGCGTCATCAAGGTTGTCCATGGACGTCATTAAAGCCGTTAGGGGGACAGTGGGACCGCCACTGGCAGCCATTCCCAACCCAAGAAGGTCGAGGGTAATGTGCTTAGGACCAAAAACAGAAGGAGTTCCCAACATCAATTCTTTCAAACCAGAACCCCCATCGCATGTGAGCCCAAGCGCAAGGCCTGCAGCTAAAGAAGTGCCATCAGGCTCGATTTGTGGTCCAATCTGGTGGACGTTAGTGAATGAGGATGAGGACACAATCCCTAGGCCTCTAAGCAACGACGCGTTTGATGAAGAGGCACCTATCAGAGCAGCCTTCTGTAGCAATGCGGTAGCAGACATAGCAGGCTGTGGGGCTGAAGCATACTGCCAATGTTCTTGCCCAGATGATACAAAAATTGACGACCCTTGATTCATTGCGAGGCAGAGAGATATGGGTTCAGAAGATGAAGATGGTGCAAGTTCAGGTATGTGATCTGGACAAGTCACGGCTCTGAATAAGTCTGTGAATGCAGTAGTTTGAGATGGTAAACTTCCTGAAGATGCAAATAGGCTGGCAAAGACATTACTGCTAGAACTTCCATTACTACAGGAACCAATACTACTGCTACAGCTTGCTATTGAGTTTGCCAGGGCAGGAGACTCCTCTAGAACCTGTGTGGTGGTATGGTCGGGGAGGTTTCTTTCTTTCAATTCTGTGAGTAGACAATACCCACAATGAAAATAAAGTATACACTAGTGAAGAGAACTCAAAAGGCAAGAAAACAAAATCTTTTTCTATTGGCTTAACAAGTGTAAAGAATTCAGTTCAGTAAATAGATTGTTAGACGAATACGAATAATAGTTTCTAATTCTAAAATGAAAGACAGATAGACAAGGTAAACCGACTAACCAACCCGAGTGTTTTATGTTGCACAATGGACAAAACCCAAATCCCATGCTTTCAAATCCAAGTTCTAGCCAAAATACCTTGATTTTGAACGGGAGAAGCAGGAGACGCCACAGTAGTTGAAGTAGGAACTGCAGGTGCTGGATCTTGTGGTGTTGATACCGCTGCCGTCGGAGCAACTTCAGATTTTGGATCCTTGTCATCAACAGGAGACTCGGCTTCTGCCTGTGGTTTTGAACTTTCCCTTGCTAATGCATCACAAAAAGCCCTGTGTGTAATGAAACTATCCCTCCTGCACAATGAAGCTTAAAACTCAAGCAAAGAAAGCATATCCTAATTAACTCCATAACATGAAAAGGGGAGTTGAGTTCTGAAATTGATTAGCAGATTTGACCCTTAAACCTTGAAAACAAAGTTCCACAATCACATCTATACTCTTTAGTTCCACAGATCTTCGAATGTGCCTTCATATCCGATTGCACGGCATACGTCTTTGAGCACCTGTCACATTTCCATGTCTTTTCCCCATGTTTTCTGAAGAAATGCTTCTTGATCCCGGTCAAATCGCCAAGTGCCCGTGAAGGATCGTGATGAACACAGCTCGGTTCAGGACAAACATAGACCTTTCTCTTCACATCTTTACTTGGTCTTTGTTTAAGCTTCCAAGGCAAATTATGACCCCTCCTATGCAGCTGCAAATTCTGGTCCCTTTGAAATCCTTTGTTGCATATTTCACAAACAAATCTGTTCGTTGCCAACAAAGTCTTCGGGGATAAAGCAATCACTTCTGAATCGGGATCTAATAATTACACAAACACACGAGCCCGCACCAAAACGAACCCACGATCAATATTGCACGTTTTCAAATATTTGATCAGTGAAAAACCATCCTAAAAACTAATGCACGGTCTTCAAGTACCAAACTTTTACCTGGCATTCCCGGAAGATTTCGCTTCTTCTTGGAAGTTAATTTTGGAGGGCATGTCGAATTACCAGAACAAGAGGCCCCTGCAGCCGTTGGATCATTCATTGTTGAACAGTAGTCGAAATGATGGGAATAGCAGTACGTTTTTGGGTTGCTAAAAAAGAAAATTCAATTGGGGATTTTACAAGTTAAATTAAACTTAATATCTTAAAAAAAATCAAACATTGCATCAAGCTGGTAATTTCGGGGAATTATTTATCTACTAGTCAAATGTCAATCCTGAATAAATAAAAGCCAACTACCAGTTTCTGATCGAGACCCAAATATGTTGAATGAATAAGTGGTTAGAAAAATCAGCTGAATGACACAATCAATCACTGATAAATCGATTCATTGTGAGTTTGGGAAGATGATAAGAGGTAAATAAGTGAAATCATATAAATTCTGCAACGGATCGTTGATAAAAAAAAATTTGAGAAAGTGGGAACTACACTACGAGTTTGGACAAAAATCAAAGAGGATTCAAACATGATGCAGAGGTCAAGCTATGACGTTCCAGTGCCGCATTTGATGGGAAAATCCCCATTAGCCAGGATTCCAACACAGCGGCCGGAAGAAGTAACTGCGAAGATTCACAGCCAGTGGCACTAGAGAACCGCGTGTCGACGAAGAATGGCTTCCGGCTGTCCGCGGCGGCGAAGAAATGTAGAGAGAGAAACAGAGAGCTTGGGAAGATGATGATGGATATCTTCGAAGCCTGAAAGTCTTCTCAGTCCTGGCCTTGGTTTGTCTTTTAGCTCTTCACATATTACATTTTTCTTTTTCTTTTTTTTTAAATGAGGTTTTTATTTTTAATATACAATATTTAAATCGCATCAACGTTGTTAGATAAATATTTTATCTAATAAATTTTGCTAAAAAATATTATATTTTAAGCAAAAATTATTTTCATGATGATTATTTTAGACATTTTATTAAACTATGAGATTTTATAAATGTAGAAAAAGAAAAAAGAAGTGAGAATGATCATTTTCATTAACGTAATGATTATTTTCGTGAATACGAAAATCATATTTTATCTTTATCTCATTCACATCTATCGAGCATGTCTTATATGTTTTTCATAAAGAAAAAAAAATCTCAAAAAAAACATCGATGTCCAACGTGATGAGATGGTAATGTTCATATATCTTTATAAACCCAATCTATCCAAATAAATTTTGAACAATTAGATACAGTCATCTCAATATAAAGTCAACTAACTTTCTAAACTTGTAAAACGAAGTTCAAGCAGAGTAAAAGTTGAAATTATTATTGTCGTTCATTTTTATTTATATTTTTTTGGACAATTTGTCATTGATATTTATTGACATGTATAAGATAATGTTTGTAACTTCTAAAAATAATTGATTATGTGTTTTTTTTATACTTGTTATGTATAGTGTTCTAGCGGCACACCATTACCCATTTGGTGAGCAATTCTTATCGTTCACCACCAACAGCCGGTTCTCTGCATTGAGTTGAAATTGAGAATAGAGAGTTCACATTTCATTGGATTGAAAATTTAAGGCATTGTGTTTTACGTTAAGGATAAACATTAATTGATCGTTCATTATTGTTTATCTAATGTTTGGCTTAAATTTTACAAAAAATTAGTGTTATGCATTATTATATCATTCAAATATATTGATTTATTATCTTTATATTGTGTATCATTCATATCTTATCGATGAACCACTACACTAAGACACAAGTTCATAGTAACCAGTGAGGAAAATTATAAATCAGATTTTTTTTCTTTTGTCTACAAATGCAATGAAGCATAACTTCAAGGGGAAAACATAAGAACAATGTTATTTTTTTTTACTGGAACTAAATAACAATATATTATATTCCGTTGCATCAAATGAGCCAAGGTTATTCCCCATATATAAAAAAATGTTCCTTTATACTTAATTTCCTTTAGAAAAAACATAAACTAAATCGTTCCAAAAATATAAGTACACTTCCTAAACTTTGACAATATTCTCAACATTTTCACCAAATCTTCTTCTCATTTATGTCTACCTTGTGACAATTGATTCATTTTTCAATAGTAAAGATAATCATAATCGAATAATTTGATTTTGCTTTTTTAAAACTTAGAATTAATAATATATACGTATATAACTAATGTCTCGAGTAGGTTTCGTGTTTATACAATCATTCATTTTTTTGTAAAATATTTTAGTTATATGATAAATTAGATAATATGATAGTTATGAAATTTTATTTCAGTGACAAGCATAATACAAATTTATTTTTTATGTAATTTCGTCATATATAAAAACTTCGCTAAAAATATTATTTCTAAATGATGATTTTTAGAAAACTTCGGAAAAAAAAACATTATTTATTTCTAAACAAGACCTGTGGGCGGGTTAGTTTATGATACACCGGGAGTATTTATCCCCCTATTTTAATATTATTAGATCACGTGGGACCCTGATATTTTTATGGAAATTGACGGGTTAGTCTATGCTACACCGGAAGTGTTTCTCTCCTATTTCAATATCATTAGATCACGTGGGACCCTTATATTTTTATGAAAATTGACATGTTTGTCTATGCTACACCGGGAGTGTTTCTCTCCTATTTCAATATCATTAGATCACGTGGGACTCTTATATTTTTATGAAAATTGACATATGTGTTGATGATTCAATGGTTGTAATTTGACCACATCATAAGGGAAGAAGTACTCCAGATGTAGCGTAAAATAATCCTCTGTACACAACATCTTCTCTTTAACCTATTTTTTAAGAAAGCAAAAACTCGGATCTAAAAACAGAAGGAACAGATCCACGTACAACATTTGAAAACAAGGAAGAATGAAAAAGATACGGAAAGAAACCCGTGAGTCGTACGACATTTTGAAGGCTGAATGAAAATCAGTAAGACACGATCTATTCGAAGAAGAAGATGACGTGAAGCAACTGATTTACGGTACAAATCTCTGGCGAAAAAAAAAATGAAAATGAATAGGGAAACAAAAGCGAAAGAAGGGAAGAGAAGAGAAGATTAGAACCGAAGTCCTCAACCAATTTTATTTGTATGCGTGTGTTGTGTGATAGACTGATAATTGGTGGTAATTACGAAAACAACGCGTGTATTTGTGTTAATGGAGATATTTGGGCATATAGAATAGGTCAATATTTTTTTTAAAAGAATGACATCCCAAATGATTTGAAATGCACTAGAGGAGGTTATTTTTTTAAATAAAATGTTGACCGAGGTAAAAAAAAATGCCCTTGTGTGAACCGGGGATAAAATTGGCCCGTTTTAGATTATTGGCGCTTTATAATATGTAGATAGATAAGACTAATAATATTAAAATAATATATGCAGATATGCTACCAATCACATCATTCCAAGAAAAGATATAGGATCAATAAATTAAATTAATCTTTCATATTATATGTGAGAAATATTTCTTGGACAATTTATTTTTGCTACCTCTTCAAATATATATATATATTTTTAATCCTTATATATATATATATATATAAGGATTAAAAAAACCGATATTAACTCCCTTAAATTTAGGCTTTTTTAATAATATTAAAATAAAAAATAATAAAAGTATAACAATTTACAAAACTTTATAAATGTGGTATAATCCGAGACACGCTGCCTCGATTAAAAAATTATTTTTTTTGACCCATTGGCCGGAAATGAAAATATCGACTGGACCAACCGATCTGGTCCAATTGGTTTTTTCCATTAAAAAAAAGGAGTCTTAATCGAAATCAAGCTATTAGGGGTTAGTCTATGCTACATTGGGAGTGTTTCTCCCCCTATTTCAATATCATTAGATCACGTGAGACCCATATATTTTTATGGAAATTGACATATGTCTTGATGATCCAATGGTTGATATTTGACCACATCATGAGGGAGAAGTACTCCAAGTGTAGCATAAAATAATCCAGCTATTAGACAGTTAGTTTTGTTGGATTGATAAAATAAATTACTCTAATTAATTTTATGTTGAATTATTTTGTTATATTGGTAACCAAATCAAGCTATTACACAATATCAAATACATTATTTAATTTGTAACTGAATATAGTATTACAAATTTCACTGCATCTTTATAAAAATTAAATATAAATATTATATTCTGCCTTTTGAATATAATATATTATTATAAATAAATTATATTATTATTTTTATAATTAAAGTGTCGAAACACGAGAACAATTATCAAATATATATTGATTGATTAACTCTGATTAATTATAAATGTATAAAAGATATATGGCTAACGAACTATTTATAGATAATATATTTATCAAATCTATATTTTAAAAAAATTGATCAACAATTTTTATAAATGAAATATTTAAATTAATTTAATATTTATTATTGACTTACATGAAATGGATAAAATTAAAATATCAACTTTTATGTTATAAATATATTGTTGTGTTATCAGTAAGTGATTTAATAAGTACTCTACTAATAAAGTCTAAAAATATGCAAACAACATAAAATTTATTTTAAAACAGTGCTTTCGTATAGCACCGAGGGAAAGATGACCACCTTTAATTTTATTTGTTTCGGTCATGAAACTCAACCAATATAAAGAACTAGCTATAAGTAATTTTTATTGCAATCATCTTAACTTCGCATCCGTCAAAAGATAATTATCGTAATTGATTTGCTATAAATTGTGTTATTGATTGATTACTTTGCTCCGGACTTCATGTCCAGCCCATGGGGGAAAAATAAAATAAAATGAATTTTAAATTTGGGACAACCTGCCGCGGATTTGGCAGAGCTTCTGCATAAACTCTGCCAAATCCAAGGGACCAGTTCATGATGCTCGGCTGCCAGCATCAACATATCCAATTGGATAAACTGTCTCAAATTATAATACATTTATAAAGTTTTGTAGATTGCTATATTTTAATTAATTTGTATATTTCATATTATTTTTTTTTAAAAAAATACTTAAATTGACAATGTCATAGCCGTTTGGAAATGAAAGCTAGATTAGGAAAAACATTTTTTTTTTTTTAAAACACTTTTGTAATTATTTTTATGTTTGGATTGGCTTCTAAGTGCTTAAGCTAAAATTGGGGCTTTTTCAAAAGCCAAAAAAGTGCTTCTCTAATTTATATTTCTATTAACCTAAACATCCAAAAGATTTTCAGCTGTCACAGTCAAAATTTTCTCATCACTTATCTAAAGTTTCTCAGTGAAAAACAAGGTAAACATTTGACAACCATTTTTATCTTCATTCATTGAATTGTCGTTTCGTATTATTTACATGAATTTGTAGCCAACTAGATATTCCTACTCATATGTTTGTTTTATGATTGAAATTGTTTGTGAATAACAAAAAAATGATTATATTTGTCGTTAACCCAGATTTTCAGTTGTCAATGCCTTTCTTTTGTTTGGTAAAAAATTATTTGTTCCAGGCTGCGTAATGTGGAATAATTATGTTCTACCCTTGCTTTCATGCATTACTGAACAAGTGATAGTTTTTGTAGTGATGTCTACGTTCAATGGAAGTTCCTTTCATTTTTCCTTTTAATGTTGTTTTATGACCTGAATTTTTTTATATCTTTAGATTGTTTAGAGTTTTAATATAAATATATTTATATATATATATATTTATATATATATTAGTAAAAAAGCTCTAGAAATACTATTCATCCAAATACATTTATGAATTAAATAATTGTTTTTCATTTGTTTATCCAAACACTAAAATGCTACAACTTTTATTTAAAAAATCATTTTTAAAAGTCAACTTAAAAAATCACTTTTAAAAAAAAAAAAAAAACCTTTTGAAATCAAACACACTCAATGTCATGTTTTTTTTTTTTAATAAAAAAATCAAACATATGTCTAGATTCTAAACCCTGCTCGCTAAAATTTGATGATCCAAGTCCAATCTAAATCCCAAGCTTTAAATCCGTAGGTAAACCTAAAACCAAACAGATAATGTCAGAGGGAGCGAGACGGTGTCTCGGCATAGCCCCTTTGACACTTAAGTCAGAGACGTGAACGAATAAGAGAAAGAGGATCTCCAGCACTCCTCGAAATGAAAGCGAATGGATTTCAAACGAAGTGAGCAAACTCGTATTCATATGAACCAAGGTTGGAGACCACAAGCGTGTAGTTCACGCGCCTCTCATTCAGGGCTCGCCCTCCCAAAACAATTCAAGACACAAAGTCGAGCTTACCTATCTTAGGGCTCGCCTGCCCTCCTCCATTTATTTCTTCTACACTCCCAACATTCCATTTCACCTCTTCGTTCTATATTGTCATAAGCTCTTGACTTCTCATACGAACCCTCATGGTAGGGTCCAACTTGATGAGGCTCTTCCATACGTCTTGAGAGCCAACATGTTTCTTTTTCAATGTTTATCTTTATGGGCCGATCCTACCTCTTAGAATGAGACTTGAACCCTCGTCTTTGGTTTTATGAGCCTCTATGAGGCTCAAACGTGTGATGAGCCTACTCATGAGGTATCAAAACCCATTTTTTTAAAAATTAAAATCCCACTTATATGAATAACACTTATTTGATATAAAAATTCATATTTTTTGTAATGAAAAAATTATCAAACATGCATATTTGTAATTTATCCCATTTGCTGGTAGTTTTAGGCATAGTTTTTAAAACCCATTTCGTTCATATCCTTTATCTATTATACTACTAATTAATTTTCAGATTTCAGTATGTTTCATGTTCGACAAATGGAATTGCTCATTCATTTGCTATTTTTTCTATTTCTTTTATTTCTATTTTGTTTGGGAGCTAGAAAATTTTCTATCTGTTTGAAAAATCATGTAATAATAAGCCACTTCGTTCGTAATGACATTAAAAATTTTAATAATAAAAAATCGTTTTGGTTCCGCTTGATCATACCAAATCAAATTCACTTTAATAACCATTACTTATATGTGAACATTTATTAATTATTTTATATTAAATACAAATGCATTATGTATTTATTATTTTATACAAATACATTCATTCCCTGATTTATGAAGAATACTTTTTGTTAGAGAAGTCAACAGAAAAAAAACATTTTTTTTTATAAAAGCGTGTTTTTCTTTAAGAAATGTAGTTTGGGGGAAAAAAAAAAGCCTGAAAACGCATAAAAAGTATTTTTTTCAAAAACTATACGATATGATTTTTGGCCTTAAAATAAATATACTATTAATATATTTTTTTTCCATATACCAAAACCTCTGCTATTTTTGTTTGAAACCCTAAACCCTGTTCTGGGAGAGAACCTAACAGCGAATTTTCTGTGACGTTTACTGTTCTTCTTCGATTTTCGATTCTTAATTCCGCTTCAGAGTCGGGGAAGGATAGATGGCGGACCTTGATTTTGACCTGGACGAGCTGTTGGGCGGCCCCGCGCAGGCTCCCGTTCGATCCACACGCTTCAATCCCAAGAACTCTAAATTCAAGCCGAGGCCCAAAATCGAGCGATCTCAACAGCCGCCACCATCTTCATCTGAATCTTCTGAACTGATTCGACAGGAATCGGATTCCATTCCCTTGCCCAAACAAGAGGAACTTGGTGTTAAACCCGAATTTGCGAACGATGTTGTTGAGATGGACATTGAATTTAAGCGTGTGGGGATAGTTGAAAACGGAGTGAAGAAAGAAGAGACTGAAGATTTAATGGACACTGAGGAAGGGGAGGCTGTAGACGAAGTAGTTCGAGAAATTGACGTGTATCTAACTTCTTCTTTGGATCGGGTATTATTGGGTTTTTAGTTTTAAATCTGTTATAGGAATTTTTTTGAGGTGATTAAATGAATGATCACGGGGCACGAGACCGTGGAACATTTAATTGTTTTTTTTTTTTCTCTTTTGCCATTCAGTTGTATGTGTTGCAATATCCACTTAGACCTTTGTGGCGGCCTTATGAAATGGAAGGAAGATGTGATGAGGTATTCATAATTTCCATTAGCTGGTGAAAATTTATCAACAAGTTTTATCTGGCAACTGTCTTGTGCCAAAAGAAAAAAATGTCCTTGGCCGAGTTGAGAACTGTGCATATGGTGAGACGTGGTGTTGATTTTTCAGGTAAGGGTGAAGCCTGCAAGTAACGAAGTAGAGATTGATTTTGCTGTTGACTTGGAATCCAAGAACTATGATAGAAATGCTGACTCCAGAGTTTTGATGAAAAAGCAGGTTTGTTTTTTAAGATTATTTTATTTGTACACATCGATGTTTCAGTTAGTTATTCATAGATGAGGTAAATGCACCACACTCGTTTCTATAAAAGTTTGGTGCATGAACTATATTAACTATCATATGTATGTTTCAATTCTAGTAAGAAGGCGATGTGGCATCGATTTTCATTCAGTAGAATCGATGATAGTCATAACCTAACATGATGTCCTTATTGTTCTTTTATTAATAAACATGGATAGAGACTTTCATCTACTTCCACTTTTTAACTGCTCATTTTTCTTTTCGGGTGTAAAAGTTTGCATCATCTGTTTTTATTTGTTTCTTGTGTAGACTCTTACTTCATCATGGAAGCCACCTCAAAGAAGTGGGTATGCTGTTGGCGTTCTAACTGGAAACAAGGCATGCCTTTGTATCTCATAGAATCCTTCTGTTTCTCATTTTGAATGCGGGTTGGCTTCTGTTTGATGCTAAAATCTTAGCTGGACAATCACAATCTTCTGTTTGTCACGCAGTTACACTTGAACCCTATCCATGCAGTTGTACAACTTCGACCTTCTATGGAGCATCTTGATTCTGGGGAATCCAAGAGGAAGGTTGTTACCAGTGTGGAAGATACAGTGAAGGTGGAAGAGACCAAAGAGGGAAAACTTTCGGGTTCATCAAAACAATTGGTAAGTTATCTCTCTTTTTTTTTATATCATCAACTAGTATGACATTTATTTATTACACTTCTTTTTACTTAGTTGACATGTCTAAGCATACTAAAAAAATGGCTGAGTTAGTTATGATACCATCTTATATCTCAGCATGTATCATCTCTTGATTATCAACTAGGACTGGAATATAAAGCCATCTTAAACAGGTGGGTACATGAGCATAGGAAATATGTTTATAACAAATGCCCGTCTCTTTGTTAAGTGGATGACGAAGCAGTTTCAGTTCTAATGTCTTATTTTATACATTTGTGTATTACATCTTTGGAATATTGATTTTTTTACCTCAAGACCCTACTTCCTCGCAGATCAAACCATCAGGGCAGGAGAAGGATATTGGAGAAGTATGCGCACCTTGGCTCTCCTGATTCTCTTAATGCCGTTTATTAATTTCATCCCTAATAGTGTAGCATCTGAAATTTAATTTATTCTTTTGACTGCATTGTGTTTCTAATTGTTGGACCATGAGGATTATATGGCATATGATGTCAATAGCAGTGTGTTACTACACAAAAACAAGGAAATTCACTATGCCATTAACAAATAAATGGCTCCAAATTATGCTTTCATCTATGAAATTACTAAATGTTGAGGTCAAAATGCGTTTGCAGTTTTTTTTTTTTGGTGGAAGAAGTTTATTGGCGTTTTTTTGGAGGGGGTTCGTCAAGGAGTTATTCTTCTAATAAATATCAGAAATGCCCTTGGTTGTGGCAGCTTGTCTACTTTCTTAAGGATCATGGTTATATGCTTTGACTAGTCACAATATTACCTATTAAGTAGGTTTTAAATTGCTCGGGTTGCTATAAAGAACTTTTGTTGATACTAATGAGCCAGGAAATTCAAACTTTTATAGAGCTTTTTGCGATTTACCACTGAAGCTGTTGTACATAAGATGAAAGAAAGACTGCGCTAGGATTTTTTGCATGATTGCATGATGAACCAAGGATTCGATGGATGATGGGCACTGAAGTGTATTTAGCATGGATTATAGAGTCTCTTTAACATTTTAAGGATCTTACCGTCAATTTCTGCTTCAAAGTGAAGCGGAAGAAGTTCAATGGTTTGCACTTTGCAGACACTATATTACATGTTTTTTGTGCTGACTTACCACTTTTTAAATGCTATTTTCCCCATTAATACGATTAAAATACTTATCTTTGCCAAAATTTAATTCAGTATAGTTGATCTCCATTTTTTTTAACCTTGATATTTTGCTACCTTTTCAGGATTGGATTCCTCTGACATACCATAGTGCAACAAGTGACATGACATCAAGCTACTCACAAAAAATGGTGGCTCAGGAAGTTTCACCTATACATTTTTCCATGAGCTCGTATGTTTTGAATGCTGCTACTACTTATTCCCATAGTGTTCATCGTATGTATGTTTTCAAATATATATATCTCTTTCTTTGTTCAAATATGAAGGTCTGACTATCTGAATAGCTTGTATCCTGCCACTTCTAATGATCATGTTCAGATTAGCGGTCCTCCAAGAAGGTATCCAATCATACTGTCTTTTTTTATTTCCTTTGTTTTTCCTGATTAGAGAATCCAAGTTTTTGTTCTAATCTCTTTTTGTGCTTTAAGCATCCCTTGTATATCCGTTTTCGACTGCCTCTATCTTAGCTTTATAAATACGAAGCGAAATATAATGTTGAATTGGTATGAACATTAGTGGAAATGTCTCCGACAGCTTTTCTAAGCTCAGTAGATTATCTTTATAAATGGGAGGACGTATCTTTAGTTTGTGATAATATTAATAATATTTTGTTCTCTCCAACTGATGAGCTTCATAGTTGTGTTGCTTTTGCTCGTTTGCATTTCATTTTTGCTGATATTGACACATTAATTTGAATTCCCTATTGATTGAAGCCCATCGTCAGATGTAATCCCTTGTCCATCTTTGTAATCATTTCCTATTTCTTTCTCTACTTCATTATCAGCAGAATGCAGCCATAGAAATGGTCACATATATACTTTTTCCCAAGTTTTAAATTGTTAACATTCCTATGTTGCACAAACTCTTATTTGTTTTTTTGTGTTTTCCAAGTGTTACTTGCTTTTATGTGATTCCTTGTGTAATATAGATGGTGGATGGTATTTCAGGTTGCTGACTCTACCACTAAAAGAACGGTTTAAAACTTGGCTTCTTGAGGTCTGTGGCTGCTTTTATTGTTTCGAAGTTGTCTTATCCAAATTTTTTGGTGATTTTATTGTCTTTGTCAAATGTTTACGTCTCCTGTCTTTTCACACCTACTTTGCTTGGTCTATCATGAATCATGTAGACCATTTTTTTTTATAACACACACACACACATATGTGTATATTTGCTAATGAAGCGTTACACTCTGAGTTGGCTGCATCTTTTCTGGGAAGGGTTGATTTAGACATTGTGGTGAAGGTTGATGTCCTTCAACTTCTAGATTTATGTTCTTCCTTCTCTCTCAGACGCTTCATTTTGGGGCACTTTGGGTCTTGGTTTGTCTTCACCATCACCCAACATCTCCTTTCATCTATCTACCCTTCATGTCTTCTTTTGGCTATGTTATTTGTGGGACGTCTGGTGACATTTAAATATTTCTTCCAATTGATTTGTGAAATTGCTGGAACAGGGTCCATCAATTCATCGATTTGATGCTTTAAAGTACCTAGCATTGGATGAATCCGCTGAAGAAATTTTGGGAGTCTTGCAGGAATATGCCCGATTAGTTCAGGGACTTTGGGTTCCGAAAAGTTCTCTGGTGTATGGAACTGATCAAGGAATAGAAGTTTTAGCCAGGGATTATGTCCTCCTTTTATTTACCAAGAGTCCTCTCATTAACAGCTCTCAATTGCCTCGACGACCTCAACTTGCTAAAGCGATGAAAGATGTCCTGAAAGTATTGTCTGTGGAGAGACCCGCCTTCAGTGATTGGAAACTGAAAGAACTCCCGGATTTTAGTTTCATGAAACTCAATCCCTCAGTCGTAAAAAAACAAGAAGAAGAGTGGGATTGCTTAGACAATAAAATCAATGGTCTTCTTTCTGGAGGAAAAAGTGGACCTGCTATGGTGGCTTCTTCAAAGTCTAACACGACAAACAATACGATTGCGAAAAGTTCCGATAAAGTAGGTACTAGAACTCCAACTGGAGCAAATTCAAGGATCCAAATGTCCGAAGAAGCTCGAGAGGCTATTGCAAAAGCACTTCAAAAACTGTTTAAAAGTGTCAAAGTTTGCAGGTGAGTTGCTCTTTTATATGAATTATTCTTCTCAAGCAGTTAATTATACTTGTGATTGTGAATGCCATCTTCTAGGTAGTAACATCTTGTTACCTGTTTGATACAGAGTTCAGAGACGCTAATTTTATCTATAACTAGATGGTTTAATGTGATTGAGGTGCAACAATTTTCTGACATAATACGTGCTTTGAGAAATATCTTCTCTACCCTCTACCTTCTATAATGGACATACGGATGGAAATGATGTTGACAGTAGAGCTGTGAGCCGATTGAGTGGAAGTTCTAGACACTAATTTGTTTGTTCTCAGATCGAGGACTTGTATGTAGTCTTCATTATTATTTGCTTCACCGAGCATTGGGAGAAATGTTGGTGGACTAGAAGTCTCAAATCAAGTCTATTTCGCTCTTGCTTACTTTTATTGAGCTAACCTGGCTCAATTTGAGCTTATCCGCTTTACTTCAATCTTTGAAGAGGGTTTTCTTGAGGACTTTTAGTTTGATTTGTTAGGTAAATTACTTTTGCATATGCTTTATTATGACAGTTTTCAACAAATTAGCCAACGGTTACGGGACATGGCAGTGTCTGAGTCTGCGCGCTCGACGGGATTTGCTAAAGAGGCTGTAGCTGCAGCGAACAGCATCGATTCTTTTCCTACCGAACTTCAGGCAATCGTTAATCAAGTAGCTGTTAATATTCATGGCATTTGCATTCCGAAATCATCACCAGATCATCCACAGTATGACACATTCAGGTTCCGTTTGGTTACTTCCCTTCTGTTAAAGAACATTCAACTTGCTTTTATTGAAACGATGTCCCTTGTTTGTCATCAATTAATTTGTGATTTTTGCCTTTCTAGGAAAGTTGTCATTAATCTTTTTGTTGCTGAAGGACCAAATGCAAAGCTTAAAAAGGCTTCTATACTTGAGGCTGCCAAGATGGAACTTAAGAGGGATATAACTACTAATGAGTATAATAAGGTCAGTACAAAACGCGTAATATAAATGATGATTGTGAGATGATGGCAATGATGATTTTATATTCAGGTTAAGATTATACTCTCTCCCCTGTCCTTTATGTCAAACTTTTTCCCTGGCCATGGGAATGGGTTTTATTTTATGTTTGAGACCGAGACACTGAGTTACAAAAGTGTGGCAGAGAGAGCTTTGTTATTTTTGTTTGTTTTTTTTAATTTATGCCGACGTCAAGGACATAGCTGGCATGCATGTCATAGGGAAGAGAGAAAAATTGTTCGACCTTATATTTGATGGCAACTTTTGAACTCTGTTTTGGAGTTTCTTTATTTGTGAAGCTGCCTTCATTGTCATCCTTCACAACTTTTTCAAAACTGACGAGGAAATACCTTGTATCTTGCATATCGCAAAATGCTGAAGCTTTAATAGCCAACTTGCCTGCCAACTGCTGACGTTCAGAGTGATCAAGTCTTCTGTGTTTTAGCAATTCCTCCAAGTGTTATTGATTGATTTAATCTTTTTCATTTCTTCTTTGGGTTTGATTTACAGGTCTTGCAGGAATTGTGTATAACTCAAGGTTCTGCTTGGGTACTGAAGAGTGGTGATAGAAACCCGATACATTAAAGTTTATGTTCGCAAATTCACAGTCCAGTATGTGCAGATAGATGTAGCTATAGCATGTATGCTTTCTGAGATGCTCGATTAATAGATCACTGTTTAATTTCTATAAAATAGTAAGTTTGTTTTTTGGCCACTTAATTGAGTTCCTAATTGCACATAAGTTGTGGATGCCGATTTAGACTATTTGATCAAGTTTAGTTTTCGTAATCAAGTTATTACTTGAACAAGGATGGGATGCAAATTTGTTGTCATAAATCATTTGTTATTGGTATCATTCCAACAACTTGATCTAAAAACCTGGAATTGGATATTGTAGTTGATAACTTTCATCATGGATCTACAAGATAAAAGCTTCTTGATTTTTATTAGATAGTAATTGGATCAGTCAAGCCTTCGTTCCATTGTTGGAGGTTACACTTGATTGCTTGAACCTGTAGGTCTTTAGTTTCTACTTTCTGGGCTTGTTTATCGAGTTTGATTCTCACCTTTTGTTTCTTCCTGACAATCATAATTGTGCTCTTCTAGTAGCATCACTTATGCAGCCCTTTTTTGTCTTCTAGTGTCTTTGGTGACTGGCTTATATAATGGTTTCCTGTGTAGGATGTCTCACCTGATACTGGCAAGAATAATACTTTCTGGCTTGGTGATTGATGTCTCAGTTCATCCAAAATAATTCGATTTGATGCTGATGGATGAAAGAGAATTTGCGTATTGATACCATTGTCGAGTTTCCTTGTCCCTGAGGCAAGTGTGCAGTATTTACACCAGGACTAGAATATGAACACGTTGTCCCACATTTTCGTTTATCGTAAGCAGTAAAGCTCTCAGTGGTGGTTTGTTTGTTTTTTCGTTGTCTCCATTGACATGGCGTATTTGATTTCAACATCACCTTAAACTCAGCTATCATGACAGGACCTAAATATAGCCAACACCCCCACCCCCAACTTCTGTTCCACCGATTGAATTTCAGTAAAAACTGAAATCAAGACTTGGGTTTTTTTTCTGTACCCGGCGAAGTTTCTCTTTAAGTCTTACCATTATATTATACCTCATAGATTCACCAGCCATTTTTCTGCACTGGCTTTTTCGAACCATAGTAACCAAATTCTTCTGCAGGTGCGGCCCTGTTCTGTTTCACAGTTTGACAATTTTATTCGAAGTTATAACGTTCAGAGTGAAAAATGGTCTGTACAATAAATTCTCTTGCACCAATTAAATTTGAACTTCGATGGTCATTTATAAATCTAGATGCAGACATGAGGTGATTAGAAAATCTGTCGTCTTATATGATCCGCGGCTATTTCAAACAATTTTCTTCCTCCCTGATGCTGCTTCAATATGAATCCTGATGTTCATCGTCCAATGCAGATTCTCTTTGGTGGTTTGATGATAGATATTGCCGTCAAAATGTACTTTTGCATGAGTTGGAATTGTGGAGACACTTTAGGTTTATTGTATATAAGACGTTCCGTCATTTTTGGATAGGACAAATGTAAATTGATTAATTGATATGGCTTCTTCGATATATTACCTTACCGTATTAAAGTTCAAACACTCAAGTTTGGAGAGTTCTTGATTTTTTGGTTAAAGATTAAGATTTAGATATCAAATATTTGAGAAATATTGTGAAAACATGTGATAATTCTTACATTATATACCGTTGTAATCTTGCTTGCCAATTTCTTGACCTAGTTCGTAGGAAGTCAACCCGTTGGGCTCGAGTTGTATTTGTTCTTTGAGCTGTTAATTTCAACTTTCATCAACTTAATGAGACGGCCAGATTAATGGAGGTCTTGGCGATGTACGAGCATCCAACGTGTTCAACGTCTTTGATACTATTTCAAATCAAAATTTTGTTAAATGATTTGTAAGTCGTTTGTGAACTTTAATGTATCTACTAATATTTTATGAAACATTTGATAAACTCAAATGCCAAATATGAATTCTAGGCTTCTTTACTTATCGGCAATGTCTTGGCTACCCATGGTTTTATATCTTAAGTTTGATTCTGTCTGTCCTAAACTTGATTTCTTTGTGGGTTTTATGGGCTGAAGATTACAAAAAATATGTAGTGAATTACCATTCACCAAAGTGTCTAATATGTACTAAATAACAATGGTATTCTTATAAAGCGATACGAGATAATGACAATAATTGATTGATATCGCCCACAGGGGCACAGGCGAGTTGCTAAGGTCTGAAGTGACGTGGAAAGAAATTCCCTAGCATTGCGGGTTCGATCCTCGTGTGGAGCATATTTTTTGCTGAAATATTGTGGGGTATGCTCTGGGATTGACCATGTTGCTCCCTCCCTTAGGTCCATGTCGCTCGTGCACATCCCTCGATTTAACTCTGCATGAGCCAATGAGCCTATGATTTATGTGAAATGAGGTTCCTTTCGAGGTCAACTTTTTTTTAATAGTTGATTGATACCTTTACACTTTGTTTGAAATAGTAAAAAATGGGAATTGAAATTGGATTTGGAATTGAAATTCTTGGATTTGGAATTCCATTTTAGTGTTTGGCTAATGTTATTTAGGAATTGGATTTAATACTTAAAATTAATCTAATTTTAAATTTTAAAATTTTTGTTTTACTTATTTTTTTAAAAAAATATCTTTCTTTTTAATAATATTTAATAGTCACATTTTTTTTTTACATGATATTTAATAAAATAATTTATAAGTATTAAAAAATATTTATTTTTCGTAAATAGATTTTTTGATAATGAAAAAAATTTCATCAAAATAAAATTGAGATAAAGTCATCAAATAATGATAAATTAAGTTTTTAGCATTAAAAATAATTGAAGTTCATTGTTAAAAAAAATCTACATAATTTTTAAAATATACAAATATTTTAAAATGGTTTCGAAATAATTTTTTCAATTGTATGATAAAATATTTATAAATTAAATGTATTGTTTTTTGAGGACATGATATTTTTAGTTGGTTTGAAAAGAAAAAAAAAATTTATTTTGTGTGTATAATCCAAACCCCATGAAATCTTTTCATTTTTTCCAAGATTTTATTTAGTTATATCAAATCCCATCAAACCCCACCAAACACCAATCCCATTTTAAAATTCTATTATATCAAACGATCAAAATGGGATTTGAAAATCCAAATCCCACCAAATTCCATGAAATCCAGGGAACCAAACACACTGTTAAGATGATGAGAGATGGTAATTGGTTAATTAAAAAAATATCTGAAAACAAAAAAAAGTTCCTACTCGAGTGGTGAGATTCAAGCTGGGGTTGGTTGCGCAAAGAATACAAAACAAGGTGTGATACAACGGTTAAAAAATAATTCTTGACCATTCGAAGTTCATACTGCAACTGGATTCGTCGAATCAGTTGCTGTCTTGTTCGGGCAAGAAGATGAGAGGTGGCCACGTTCTCCACACTCATAACACGTCCGCCTCCTAATCTTTGAACTCACTGCACTTGCTTCATTGTCCTCTGTTTTACTTTCACTAATATTATTGTTACCTTCAGTAACGAGATTGACTACATGATCGTCAGTTTTAACTATACCAACTTCATGACCGTCGGTGTTAATTTGTTTGGCCATGGCTTGTTGCTTCGGGCAAGAAGATGAGAGGTGGCCGCGTTCTCCACACTCGTAACATGTCCGCCGCCTAATCTTTGAACTCACCGCACTTACTTCACTGCTATCTGTTTTAATTTCACTTGCATCATTGTTACCTTCAATGGCTATACTGACTTGACCACCATCAGTTTTACTTTCTTTCGCCATGGATGTTGAGTTGTTCTCAGTTTCATTTCTCCGTACAGCACAGCTTATTCTAACAGGTCTTCCGCAGACAACTTGTTGATCTAATTTCAGTGCAATGTGCAGGGACAGACTATTGGCAAAATCCACATGGGCATACCCCTTGAACTCCTTCGTATCCTTGTCTTCACCTAATCGTATAGAGGTAACCGTACAATCAAAGAAAAGTTTCCTCAAATCATCCTCAGTTATATCCCATGACAAATTACCAACGTAGATCCTATTGTATCCCTCTGAAACTGAAGGGCAAAAGTTTGACGATTTGCTGTGTTTAGATGATTTGAATGGCTGGATTGTCAAAAAGAGACCACCCCTGGAAGATAGTAAAAAGTTGAGTATGAAAATTCACGAAAGTCATGCATTAGAATCAAAGAGCGACTTACATATCGGAACCATGAAGAGCCAACGCTCTTTTAACAGCTGCTTCAGTCTGCAAGAGAGAACAAAAGATAAAACTGTGATAATTTTTGCCTGTCTTTACAATTTGGTGCAAAAATAACAATGACAAATTTCCCATTCTTTTAGACACAAAAATGTCAGTTCTTGTGAAAAATATTATGTGATGTCCTTATTCCACAGATTGACCTACAAATTTATAGAACGAACTTCCAAAGCAATTTGAATTTGTCATCGAGTTCAATTGAGCTCTATCCCACATTGATTTGTCAGTGAAATCCAAAATGATAGCATATCAATGCAATGGACTTCTACATAACTGGGCACAAAACCCTCCACCACATTGGTCTCCCTGCGGCGGTACAAGGTTGAAAACTACCATTATGACGTTTGAGTCTTCACTGTAGTAGTTCAAAGCTCTACCCCGCCCTCCACCTCTTACCATGGTTTTGATGAATTTGAAGACAAGATTATTATTTTCTTCTTAGGCCAGCTTATTATTGTGCATTTTCAAAAGCGAAAATTCTCAACTACGTCTGAGTCAGTTACGGATTTTTGTCTGGCATGAAAACATCTCAAACAACATGAGAGTAGCCGCTCATTCGCAAATCCTTTCTAAGGAATGAATTTTCAGTGTATTGGGCAACCACTTCACTTTCTAGAAAGGACAAGCAAAACATTAATAAGAATGTAAACATAATCATCTGCACAAACTAACTTAATTATAACATCAAACTATATACATTGTTGAGGACTGGTCAGGATATTAAAATATTTCAAATCGAAAGTTAACAATATTGTTTTCTTAAATTCATTTCTAAGTACCTTTTACCATGTAAATTGCAATTTATTAGCTTGATATTAATTTAATAGCGACAGCATCCATGCTCCATTGAAGAATAAGAACTAAGAAGTCATAAATCATATATACTCGAGGATAGGCGAAAAATGATACTCCAGCCAGTCAAAAAACAAACCTTGAAAGTGATTATAGCTATTCCTCTGAACTTCCCGGTGTCTGGAAATAACATACAATCAACATTAATAATTGTACCACAACCTTCAAAGTAACTCCGAATATCATCCTCAGTGGAGTAGTATGGAATGCCCCCAACATATACTTTTGCAGATGATACTTCAACATCCTGTCTGTGGTAAGAATTCAAGTTAAACAAACAAAATGGAAGCAAATGCAACTCTTAGAAAATTTCAGTCTCACTCAAAAATCAAAATCATTGAACACGCATCTCAAATGTCTGTACATTGGTTATCAAAGCCACAATAATGCGTGAAGGTATCTTCTGCATAAAGAACAAGGTGAGGTGCACGAATTATCGAAACAAGATGGACTGGGGTATAATAATTCTAAAATATGGCAAACATAATATCACAGAGGCCATGACTTGTAAGACGTGTGCTTGAACCTTTGAGGCACATCAAGATGTCCACTTCACACGCAAAGAGTGAGTATGTTAAAGGGTTGTGTCTTGTCTTGAACCTAGGCACAAGAGCTTTGCCTCAACACGCTTCGAACCAAGGTGCACAACCCATGCACTTTAAGACATATGCCAATACGTCAACAAGGCTCCCAAGAATTCGTCGAACATGCGCACTAATGGATCTAAAAACCAACGTTTGCATTTAATTAGTAACCTTCCCCGGCAAATAACTACCCGAGCTCAACTTGCACACTGTAATTTCCTTTTAACATATTCTCATATTCATGTAATTCCAAAGGGTATGAGCAATATAAAAGGTGGCACGAATCCTCACCAGATAAAACTACCTTCACTGTTCCATAAAACTTAACCAGCAGCAGGACCACCACAAAGCACTATCACACTAGCACTGCCACTCAGCCATCAAGGGTAGCCATAGTAGCATTTAATCCTTCTAGTTTCCTCCACAATAAGTCAAATGCCATCTCGGTATTACCGTAGAGTTTGATTCTCACTTAATAGGAAATCTATTGCCTTCCTAGATGGACACCAACTTAAAAAAGAAAGCATATTTTATTGATCGCTAAAGGTCCTTTAGTTAATGTCTTTATACAAAAAATATGGCACACCTAAAAAAATTATGAAGGTATACTCACCAAGCACATGTATAAATTTCAGTGAAGGAATCATAAAGGTAATATTCAGTTTGGACAATTTACTCACTCTTGCATAGAATAAAGTTTCCATTCAGAGAAACCACGTACCTCTTACTGCACTCATCCATATCTGCCTTGAGTTGCTCTTTGCTTACTTCATTCCTATTGTTCTCAAACCCATCCTCTTTGACTGGATTGTTTCCCAATTTCCTAGGTTTCTTCTTCTTCTTAGATTCCTTCTTTTTCTTCAAATTTTCTGCCTTATTGTTTTCAACATCACTCTTCACCTTGTTTTCATCTCTCTTCCTCTTTTTCATCATCTTCACCTCCATGTTATCTGAGTTCAACCCACCGTCCTTTTGTCTATCTGTGTCACCAACTAATTCTGTATGCTTTAGAACATCAGAGTTTTCTTGTACCTTTTGTCTTCTTTTTTCTCGTTTCGACAATGTTGACTTGTGGGACTCTGTATTCAGGATCATCTTTATAGAATTAGAGAGTTTCGAATCCAAAGCTCTGAGTTTTTCATCATCCTTGTTTTGAGCCTCTGACTCGACGAAAAGTTCAGCTTTAGCAGCTCGCAGCTTTTGCTTTAACTTTTTGTTTGACAGCACCATCTTTCTTCTGTCCTACCTTCTTCTAGTTGCAATAAAAGAAATTCTGGTACATGCTACGTGAAAATAAAATTACAGATCTCCTAAATTCAAGCCGCTGGGAATCTGCATCAAATTTAAAAATAGACGGAATTTAGTATTACATGCTTTTGGTTGAATTCCAAGCAGACTGTTACTAAGTGTAGTACTATGATTTCCTTTATAAAAATCCTAGATGGAAATTTCGGATTTATAAATGAAATAAATAATGTCAATTAAAATGAACTGTTTTGACAGCTATTCGAGGAACTTCATCAAATATGAAAGAAGTTGTACAACTTCCATTTAGACACGAAGAACCATAGAAAGTTCCATTGGCCAAACATGGCATGGCTGGACTTGATAATCCTTCAACCTCGTAGCAGATCATATGTAGTAAAACATGCTCATTATAAATTTATGGGAAACCAGTTATGAAAGAAAATAAATTAGAAAGTGAAGGTCCCCCCGCGTACAAACTTCAATGGCATGAATCATAAGTCACTACACGTGTCCTTAAATAACCAGAAACACTATTCGACACTGTATAAACTAAACTTTAAGAACATGGCGAGATATTCCGAATTACAGATAAACTGATATAGAAAAAACTCGAATAAAGGTGAAATCTTTGGTCCAGTTATTCCAAATTAAAATACTTTAAAGTTTAGGCATCATGAGTGCTTGATAGAAAGCACCAGGACTTCACAAACGAAAGAAAAAAATGTGAATTATCGGAACAATACAGTTACTTGACAGTTATTTTAATGTCTATTTCAGTCCACTACAGAGCATAACCCTATGGTGCACCGATTGGTCCGTAAATAACCGAGAAATTCGAGCACAATACTTCTGTGATTGATCTATTCAAATCAGAATGTAGTCATGTAAATATTCAAGAATAAATAAAAAAAGGAACACATGACATGGAATAAAAAATTCAGCGTTGCCAGTATGGCTACCAGTATGTTTCCAGTAATGCTATTCCGCCGTTGAACTGCCGCACCTCACCACAAGTCAAACACAGAACATTTTAAACCCCAAGCTCCAAATCCCTGTGCATCCCTGGCCCCGAACGTATAGCGGAGGCAGCGACGTGCGGCGGCGCGTTAGCTTAGCTGTGGAGGCTGGCCGCAGGTTCTCAAAAGAGGTTTACTCTTTGGAAGAATGGGCTTTGGGTTTTGGAGTCCTCTCCTTTTTTTCTTTGGTTGGCGGTGTGCTTTGGTTAGTGAAGTGAGAGGATGATTGTGTAATTTCACAAGGCCCCCTTTTAATAAATATAATAATGATAATTACAATATATTAATATATCCCCAAACAAAATATACAATCCTTAATTCCTTATTAATGTTATTTGATAATTTTAAGGACAATGATACAAAACATCCTCTCATTTTAAAATATCGGGTGACACTCTTCTTTATTTTTTTCATTTTATTTTTGTTTGTTTATTTATCTTATATGAATTTTAATATGTGTCATGATTTCAATCTGTTTGATTCAAGAAGCTCACCCAAAAATGAAACATACAGGACGCACTTCAAAAACACCAAAAAAAATGCAACCAATTCTCTCAACCAAATCAAGTAACTAATAATCAACACTGCAATGCAGAATTCAACAAGATTCCATAAAAATTCAATTATCTAATCACACCCAACAATGAACAAGAATCAAAACAATGCAAAGTAACAAGACAGATTTACGTGGTTCGACACAAGATTGCCTACTTCCACGGGGAGGGAGACCAATCTCTCTATTATTAAAAATTCACGTTCAAGTGTACAATCAATATCCCAAAATATATCGATTACAAAATATAAGAAGATTACAGAAATTTCCAGAGTTCCTCTAAGTTCTTCTCTCTTTGTGATTGTAGTAACCCCGCATCTCGAATTAGTGATTAATGAGTAATTAATCACATGATCATGTTCTTAATACATGATTAGGGATGTCCTGTCGAACTAACGAACTCCAGAAATAACTCTAGGATACTCGAACAAGGCGGGCATGGCTCGGGAGGTTCGGATGCTCCGAACTGGTGTTCGGAGGACCCGAACGTGACCGGAGTCAGGATCGGAGGCCCGAGGAGTTCGAACGATCCGAAGAGGAGTTCGGACGATCCGAAGAGGATCGGAGGCTCCGTCGGTGGGATCGGAGGACCCGAACAGGGTTAGGGCTTACGTCATCAATTACGTCAGCAAGGTGACATCATGGCTGACGTCACTGATGGGACTTCGGAGGATCTGAAGTGAGGATCGGACGGTCCGATCATGTTCGGACGATCCGAAGTCATGATCGGAGGATCCGAACCAGTTCGGAGGGCCCGAAGCCGAGTTCGGATGGCCCGAACGCCGTCTATAAATAGAGGAGCCGAGGTTCATTTGTGACTCGCTCATTTCCTCTCTTCTCTCTCAATTCCTAAGCCTTCTAACTCAGATCTAGGGAGATCTAGGCGTCCTACGGGAAATCCGAAAGTGGATTAGTGATCTAGACGTCGTCGCGGAGCTATGGCCTAGTTTTGAGGCTATCTACAGCAAAGGGCTAACGACGGACGCAGGTATAGCTTTGGCATCCTAAAAATATTTAGGAGTATGCATTAGCTTAGTTAAGGCTTTTAGAGCTTTATTGTTGATGCATGGATATTTGCATTGTAGTAGCAATAGACTGGACTAGTAGGCTTGGAGTCTAGACCAGCGGAGCTAGGTTTGACCAGCAGTGTTAGAGGTACGTAAGTACTGACCGAGATAGCCGGCATGATATATTTGCATGTATGTTGCATGAGTATGTGCTATATGCTTTATCATGTTTTAGCATGTTTTACCATCTTAGCACATACATGATTTTACGTGTGACTGCATCCGGAGAGATGTGAGTCATTGACAGCCTCCATAGGGAACTATGATCTCATTTTGGACTCGAGTCAGGTATGACAGTTTCCAGATGGGACTTGTATCCTGTTTTGGATTCGGGTTAGGATGGGGTTGGCTCAGCCCTGATATGGAGTATACGAGTACCCCGCGGAGTCGCTCTCTAGCCGATACTGTATATTTTCGGCGCCATGAGCAAGTGTTTACATTTGAGTTTTAAATCTTATGTGTGCGCATATTTGTATTTATATCATTGCTTTCGTATTGAGCGTTGTCGCTCACGCCTCAGTGTTTGGGTATCGTGGTGTACCTTGTGGCGGGGCAGGTTTGAGGATGGACGGTCCAGACGGCTCTCAGCAGGATTGAGCTTTGGAGAGTGCGAGGTTGTAGAGGGTAGGGATTTGTTTACCATGAACTTTCGATTTGGTTGTATAACAGTACTTATACACTTGTGATATCGTCGGTTGTATTCTGCCGATTGGATTTGCTGTATTTTAATTATCCGCTCTTTACGCTTTAAGTTTTAATTGCATGCGCTTTTATCGTAACTCTGATTAGTTAGTGGATCCGGGTTGGTTCACTACAGTGATCGACTCTTGTCTCTTGATCTCAGCTCACAGCCATTGTGTAGTGACCCTGCATGGAATCACCTACTAACTGGCAACTAATAGCATACATTAAACTTAATACATCAAAATTCTTAACAGAGTAAAAACGTGCGGAAACATAATCCATAATTTACATAACAGCTTAGGAAAACATATCCAGGCTTAAATCTGTAGTGATACAACCATATTGAAATGCTTAAAATAAACTGTCTAAAACATTTATACAGCTAAACAAATCATGATGTATAAAATCCCCTGAAAAGCTCTGGCTCCCTAATCCTGCCTCGAGCTACCGGCTCCGTCCATCATGCGACCTGCCCCGTGGAATGGGTGTCCAAGATAACAACTAGGACGTGAGCGCTAACGCCCAGTACATAAACATGAGTAAACATATGTATATGATGCATGCAACATGATGACTGGTAAATGGTCATCTGAAAAGTCATGCTCAGTACCGGTGCCATATGAGTGCTGCCACCGCATGGATCAACCTCTGGGTGCAACCACACTCGTCTAATACACCAGAGTAGTCAGACATACATGTCCCCGCCGTCGCGGTACTCTCAGTGACAAACTATCGAGTATAGAGCTGAGCGGCTCTATAATCAGGTATAACAAGGTATAGGCTCAACGTGTATGTGCACATGATATATGAATATAAAAAACGATAAAACATACATCATGCCACATAATAATGCCAAATAAATGCAACATATAAACATGTATACTCGCTGGCAATCTCAGTCAATGTGTATGTACCTAACACCGAATTCTGAACTAAGCTGGAAAAAGACAACCCCTAGCTGTCCTAGGTCAACTCCCGACCCGACCTGGTCTCAAGTCCGACCCGACCCGACCCGACCTGGCCTCTTGGTCCGACCCCGAGCTCTTCCTTCCCGAGCTATTCCTTCCCGAATTCCCGAGCTACTCTTTCCCGACCCGAGCTACTCTTTTTCGGGTAAAGATATGAAGTGAGATGGAAGTGATGTGAAAAATAACTGAATCCCCAGCTCTTATTATAGACAAATATTTGTGGTGATCAGGGTTCTTGAGCTGACGTCGAGACGTCCGAGCTCCTATAAGCACGCCACGTATCAGATACTTAAGCTGAGTCACTACCATTATTGACAGCTCATGCTTAGGCGCCAACTGTCATTCATGCAAGCGTCCACACACCTGCCTGCCTGTCTTGGAGGGTTCGGGCTTCCCTATTAGCAGTTCGGGATTCCCTAGCAGCAGGTCGGGATTCCCTAGCAGCTCATGTTTCCCTAGCTGCTCATAATCCCTAGCTGCAGTTCAGCAGCTCAACAGTTCAGCAGTTTAGACTGGACCCTTAATCATGATTATCATATTATTATCTTAAAATGGAATCTGGGTTACTACATTCTCCCCACCTTTAGATATTTCGTCTGCGAAATAAAATCTAAAGACAAATTAAGATAACAATATGAAACAGAAAATCATGTTTTATTACAACAACGGTAATTACATCTTTACATGGTAATTAAAAGTACAAAGCAAATAACTCAGGATATTCTGCTCGCATATGGCTCTCGATTTCCCAAGTTGCTTCCTCAACGCCTCGGCGTTGCCACTGTAACATCACAAGTGGTATAGTCTTGTTTCGAAGAACTTTCTCCTTCCTGTCTAGAATACGGAGTGATCGTTCAACATACGACAGATCTTGCTCTAGCTGAACTTCAGAAGACTGAATCACATGTGATTCATCAGCTATGTACTGTCGAAATAACGACACATGAAAAACATTATGTATACTGGAAAGAGATGGCGGTAACGCCAAACGATAAGCAACATCTCTGATCTTCTCCAGTATCTGGAAAGGTCCAATGAAACGAGGTGACAACTTGTCTTTCACACCGAATCTCATCACCTTCCTGAAAGTTGATACTCGCAAGAACACATATTTACCAGGCTCAAACTGCAATGGCCTGCGATGAATATTAGCATAACTGGCTTGTCTATCTTGAGCAGTTTTGATTATCCTCTTGATAAAATCTACCTTGTCTGCAATCTGCTGCACCAACTCAGGACCCTCGACTTGTTGTTCTCCTACTTCATTCCAGAATAACGGAGTACGAAACCGTCGACCATACAATGCATCGAAAGGTGTCATATCAATACTACGATGATAACTGTTATTGTAAGCAAATTCGATCAAAGGTAACTGATCCTGCCAAGATAAACCAAAGTCCATGACAGAAGAACGTAGCATATCCTCCAATGTACGAATCGTCCGTTCTGACTGCCCGTCAGTCTCCGGATGATATGCAGTACTTAAACTCAGAGTGGTACCCAACAACTGCTGAAAACTACCCCAGAAACGTGAGGTAAATCGCGGGTCTCTATCACTGAATATGCTCACTGGAATTTCATGCAATCGCACTATCTCATGGACATATAAGCGTGCCATGCGATCATAAGAATACTCCCGGATGTAAGGAATGAAATGTGCTGATTTTGTCAAACGGTCAACAACGACCCAGATAGCATCACACTGACGTGACGTCATAGGCAAGTGGGTAACAAAATCAATAGTCACGTGCTCCCACTTCCATTCGGAAATCTCAAGATTCTGCAGTAATCCACCTGGTCGTCGGTGTTCAGCCTTGACCTGTTGACAAACCAAACATCTTGAAACAAATTGATATACATTTCGCTTCATCCCTTTTCACCAGAATCTAGTTCGCAAGTCTTTATATATTTTCATACTTCCAGGATGAACATATAATCGACTCATGTGAGCTTGAGAAAGAATATCATTTTTTAGCTCCGCAACATCAGGCACAACCACTCGATTCGATAAGCATAATAAACCATCTGCCTGATAATGGAATCCAGATGTATTAACTCCATTGGCAAGACGTGCCAAACGATGAGTCTTATCATCAGATATCTGAGCATCTCTAATCCGAGAATACAATGCTGGCTCAGATAGAATAGTATACAATCGAATCCCATTCCTCCATTTCTTGTGCTTGAGCGTTAAACTCAATGAACAACACTCTTGAATCATATGAGATACTTCACTAGTCTGAAGTGCAGAAAATCTCACCTGCCGACTCAAGGCATCAGCAGTAAGATTAGCAGAACCTGGATGATATTTGATTTCGCAATCATAATCCTTCAGAAGATCCATCCAGCGTCTCTGTCGCATATTCAACTCTGCCTGAGTGAATAAATACTTCAAACTCTTGTGATCCGTGAATATCTCAAATTTTTAGCCATAAAGATAATGTCTCCAAATCTTGAGAGCAAATACAATGGCGGCTAACTCGAGATCATGTACTGGATAATTATTCTCATGTGTCTTCAACTGTCGAGAAGCATAGGCAATAACATGTCCATGCTGTGTCAGAACACATCCTAACCCCTGACCAGAGACATCAGTATAGACAACATAACCTCCTGATCCAGAAAGTAGAGCTAGCACAGGTGCAGTAGTAAGACGTTTACGCAGCTCGTGAAATGACTCCTCACAATCCGAGGACCATATGAAGGAAATATCTTTCCGAGTAAGCTGAGTTAAAGGCCTGGCCAACTATGCAAAATTCTCGATGAACCGACGGTAATAACCCGCTAGACCCAAGAAACTACGAATCTCAGCAACCGTCGTCGGACGAGACCAGTTCAGCACTGCCTCTATCTTACTAGGATCAACAGATATTCCTTCGCTAGAGATCACATGACCGAGAAATACTACCCGATCAAGCCAGAATTCACACTTGCTCAATTTCGCATACAGCTGCTTATCTCGTAACGTCTGCAACACAATCCTCAGATGTTGTGCATGCTCATCCTTGTCATGAGAATAGACAAGAATATCATCAATGAAGACAATGACAAATCTATCCATATATTCTCGAAATACCTGATTCATCAGATTCATAAAGACTGCGGTGCATTCGTCAAACCGAATGACATCACCAGAAATTCATAATGCCCGTATCTGGTTCTGAAAGCAGTCGTAGAAATATCTGAGTCTCGTACCCGCATCTGGTGGTATCCCGATCTCAGATCTATCTTGGAGCAAACAGAAGTACCCTGTAATTGATCGAACAGATCATCAATTCGTGGCAAAGGATACTTATTCTTGATGGTGACATGATTCAGCTGCCTGTAATCAATACATAATCGCATCGATCCATCATTCTTCCTGACAAACAAAACAGGTGCTCCCCACGAAGAAACACTCGGACGAATATATCCCTTATCAAGCAGATACTGCAACTGCTGTTTCAATTCCCTCATCTCTGACGGTGCTAAACGATAAGGTGCTCGGGATATAGGCGTAGTTCCTGGCACTAGATCAATACCAAATTAAACCTCTCGAACCGGAGGAAAACCAGGAATCTCATCAGGGAATACATCTAAAAACTTGCTGACAACCGGTAGCTGATCGATACCCGGACTACTCGTGGACATATCAACTGCATAAATGAGGTAGCCCTCCCCACCTGACTCCAAGACATGACATGCCTTCAGAGCCGATACAAGTAGCATCGGAGGTCGCGCACCCTCACCATAAAAAGTACCAGCTATCACCCTCATCCGGATGAAACTGTACCAGACGCTGATAACAATCCACAGTAGCGTGATGCAAAGTCAGCATATCTATTCCCAAAATACAATCAAAATCTGTCATCGCTAATATCATCAGATTAGCCGATAACACATTACCCTCAAACTCTAGAAGGCAACCCATCACTAGATGCTTAGTTACTACCTCCTGCTCCAGCGGAGTAGATACAACTAAATCCTTATCTAATGATACATAAGGTAATCTATGTCTCTTAACAAAACGACTAGAAATAAAGGAATGCGATGCTCCAGTATCAATTAAGACAAGTGCAGGAATACCACATAATAGAAAGGTACCTACCAACATGCGATCGCTTCCCTCCAAAGCCTGCTCCTGAGACAAAGCAAATACCTGCCCTTGAGTCTGTGGACGGTAACCAGAAGAACTCTGTGGTGCTGTCTGCTGACGTGGAAAAGTAGAAGCCTGAGATCCAACCTGTGATCCCGATCCACTAGCAGAACCCATGCGCTGAGAACAATCTCTCTGCAGATGTCCCAGCTCACCATAAATATAACAAGCACCAGTAGCCTTCCGACACGAAGCCGCAGGATGCTTTCCACCACAGTGGCTGCAAAATTCCTCCTCCTTCTTCTTCTTTCCAAAACAAAAAGTACCTCGTGAACCAAGAGAACCAGACGAAGTAGTAGTAGTAGAAGAAGACATAGGTCCAGATTGCACAATAAATTGAGCCCTAGGCCCAAGAGATCCACTAGGCTGTCCTGGCATCATCAACAGTGCCCGCCTATTGTTGTTCTCCACTTGACGGCAACGGTTCACCAAAGTCTTATAAAATGTCAAATTATCACATGCGACAACTTGTGAGTAGATATCTTGATTCAGGCCTTGCAGAAATATATCATACTTGGACGCATCACTGTCATTGATATGAGGACTAAAAGGTAGCAGATAAATAAATCGTTGCTGATATTGATCAATAGTCATTGATCCTTGCCTCAGAGTCTGCAACTCCATAGATCGTGCATGACGAACAGCTGGAGGAAAATACAGTTTCTGAAACTGCTGACAGAAATCCCCCCAAGTCACATGTCCTCTCTCAGTACGTGCCTGAGTAGCTTTGGCATCCCACCATAAGCGTGCTCGATCCTCTAGAACGAATTCTAGAACTTCCAGTTTCTGCTCCTCAGTGCAATCGAAAGCTCGAAACGCACTCTCGAGTTTAGACATCCAACCTCTTGCCTGTTCAGGATTCTCACCTCCCAACAAGGGTTTCGGTCTTACTTGCATGAACTTATTAATAGAGTAACGACGTCTACCCTCATGAGGACGATGTCGATCATCCTGATGGTGATGGTGACGATGATGATGACACCTCCCTGGCCAACACTACCGTGACTCTCGTCAGCCATATCCTGAAAAGAATTGCACATTAAAATCCCAAATGCGCAATAATTACTTAAGATGAGAGTAAATCCCAAATACTAATCCCAAAATCCACGCATGCTCTGATACAAAAAATGTAGTGACCCTGCATGGAATCACCTACTAACTGGCAACTAATAACATGCATTAAACTTAATACAGCAAAATTCTTAACAGAGTAAAAACGTGCGGAAACATAATCCATAATTTACATAACAGCTTAGAA
Source organism: Henckelia pumila (assembly GCF_033568475.1). NCBI lineage: Eukaryota > Viridiplantae > Streptophyta > Magnoliopsida > Lamiales > Gesneriaceae > Henckelia > Henckelia pumila. The sequence goes on along the minus strand of NC_133121.1, from coordinate 5,617,432 downwards.
AAACATATCCAGGCTTAAATCTGTAGTGATACAACCATATTGAAATGCTTAAAATAAACTGTCTAAAACATTTATACAGCTAAACAAATCATGTTGTATAAAATCCCCTGAAAAGCTCTGGCTCCCTAATCCTGCCTCGAGCTACCGGCTCCGTCCATCCTGCGACCTGCCCCGTGGAATGGGTGTCCAAGATAACAACTAGGACGTGAGCGCTAACACCCAGTACATAAACATGAGTAAACATATGTATATGATGCATGCAACATGATGACTGGTAAATGGTCATCTGAAAAGTCATGCTCAGTACCGGCGCCACATGAGTGCTGCCACCGCACGGATCAACCTCTGGGTGCAACCACACTCGTCTAATACACCAAAGTAGTCAGACATACATGTCCCCGCCGTCGCGGTACTCTCAGTGACAGACTATCGAGTATAGAGCTAAGCGGCTCTATAATCAGGTATAAAAAGGTATAGGCTCAACGTGTATGTGCACATGATATATGAATATAAAAAACGGTAAAACATACATCATGTCACATAATAATGCCAAATAAATGCAACATATAAACATGTATACTCGCTGGCAATCTCAGTCAATGTGTATGTACCTAACACCGAAGTCTAAACTAAGTTGGAAAAAGACAACCCCTAGCTGTCCTAGGTCAACTCCCGACCCGATCTGGTCTCAAGTCCGACCCGACCCGACCTGGCCTCTTGGTCCGACCCCGAGCTCTTCCTTCCCGAGCTATTCCTTCCCGAATTCCCGAGTTACTCTTTCCCGAGCTCCCGAGCTACTCTTTTCCGGGTAAAGATATGAAGTGAGATGGAAGTGATGTGAAAAATAACTGAATCCCCAGCTCCTATTTATAGACAAATATTTGGGGTGATCGGGATTCTTGAGCTGACGTCGAGACGTCCGAGCTCCTATAAGCACGCCACGTATCAGATACTTAAGCTGAGTCACTACCATTATTGACAGCTCATGCTTAGGCGCCAACTGTCATTCATGCAAGCGTCCACACACCTGCCTGCCTGTCCTGGAGGGTTCGGGCTTCCCTATTAGCAGTTCGGGATTCCCTAGCAGCAGGTCGGGATTCCCTAGCAGCTCATGTTTCCCTAGCTGCTCATAATCCCTAGCTGCAGTTCAGCAGCTCAACAGTTCAGCAGTTTAGACTGGACCCTTAATCATGATTATCATATTATTATCTTAAAATGGAATCTGGGTTACTACACATTGACTCTTGATTGATGTTTTTTTCGCGAGTCTCGTTCTATCCCCTGAAAACCACCTCACCTCAACCTTTAACTTAAGCTGATAACTTCTCCAACGACTCTCATACCATATGGGCTCACTTGAATTTGTTAAAAGGATTTAGGCCTTAGTTTAGCTTTATCCCTTGGCCACCGAGGTAAGCTTAACTTTGGCCCACTAACAAACTCCCATTGATCCAACGAATGAACTTTGTAGACGTCAATCCAACAATATGTATAATATAGTTTTTATTCTCGCAACATACAAAATATTTATGCAAATAAAGATATATACAATGGATTTAATAGTTTCAGGAAGAAGAGAGTTTATAGAAGGTCAATTAAAGTCCTTTAGGCTCCGTTTGGTGTTCATGATTAAGAAATGATCGAGGAACGTGTCCCACATTTGTTTCGATTTTTCAAAATAGTAGGATATCTCCGGATCTCGTACTATGATGTTGTTGACCACGGAAAAGGGAGGAAAATGAAACCCAATTGAAAGAAGATATTGTCAGTCCTAAATATTGCAGTCCATTGAGATTCCTGTTGCAATTACGATTTTGTCTCTTCTAATTACACAAACCCAGATCTTGTAGGTAGTATATATTGTAATTGTGAGAATGGTGTAGGGGTATTTTTGTAAGTGTCGAAAAAACCCACTTTTTTATCCTTCACATAAAAAACGTACCAAACACTAAAAATATTTATCATTAATAATTATTATGTACTCATATCCAAACAATAATCCACCTGTCAATATACCTATCAAACGAAGCATTAATATTTTTTCATATATTTTGTTCTAAAATGTTTTTTTTTATAAAAAAATGAATATTATTACATCAATCATTTTTAATGTTTTCTCAATAATTATAATCAAATAATATTTACGATTGGTTATTTTCAAAGATTACAAAGATTACTTTATATTTCATATTTCACACAAAAACTTTATTTTATTTATAAAATAAATAAATAAAACCCCTCTAAAGAAGCCATAGGTAAACAATTAAACACCCCTAAACCCTTGGGAATTTCAGGTTGCATTGTGTTTGGGGATTTCAGGCGAGGACGATGACCACGCGAATTGCGCCGGGAGTGGGTGCGAACCTTTTGGGGCAACACGCCGCCGAGCGCAACCAAGACGCCACCGTCTATGTTGGAAATTTGGAAACCAAAGTACTTTTTTGTTTTTCCTTACGTTCTGGGTCAGGATTTAGATTTTACGTGTCGAAAATGCACTGGGTTTTCAATCTATTCTATTTACTTTGCTGGAATGCATGTGTCAACTAGTTATGCTTATGATTTTTCGGTTGCTCCGACCCATTGATGGAATGCTTGTTTACGTTTTTGCATTTTCTAATCAATATTTTGTATAGTTGCAGTCTTGCAGAGGTACTGCTTGTCGGTTCAGTGGTTGACGGGGAAGAAGCAGTTATTTTTTTACCACATTTTTTCTGTTTGAATTTTTCTTAATAAATGACTGGCCCGTTGATATACATGATTTAGTCATCAAATGCTGAAATCGAAATTTAGGATTCTGAGTAACCTCTTGAGCAAAAAAGAACGATGAATCATTGGCACTTGACACATTTTTGGCTTTTGTAAAGCCACAGACTTGCTTTTTGTGATGCTTAATCTTGAAATAGCCGACAACTCATTCATGGTGAGGACGAATGTGGTTCATTTTGATGGGTTCGCCTGACTAACTTCTTCAGTCAATATAAGGCCTTTTAGTGTATCTTGTCCCTGTGTTATTATATTGTTAGCTTTTAGTTTTGTAGTTCCTGCTTCTCTCTCCTGAAGTTGTCTTGGTTTCGCCATTCGTATTAATGCCTTGCTGCCTGCTGGGGTTTTTCTTCCTTTTGTCTATAATGTCACGTTGATCTCAAGTGCTCCCTATCTGTGTGACTGACAGGCTAGTGAGGAGTTATTGTGGGAGTTGTTTGTGCAAGCCGGCCCTGTAGGTATGTATGTGGCTTTTACCACGTGACTTCATTTTTCTCTATGGCCCTATTTAAGAGATGGTTGGAAACCTGAATACTTGAATGCTTTACAGACTCTCTTGGTGGTTACAGAAATTAGTCTCCTGTACTATCTTTTTTGTTTTTTGGGCATATTTTGGGGTCTTACACTTTCTTTTATGATCTAGTCAATGTCTATGTTCCCAAGGACAGAGTTACAAATGCTCATCAAGGCTATGGTTTTGTTGAGTTCAGAAGTGAAGAAGATGCTGACTATGTAAGTGTGCTTTTGCTGTTACAATCGTGAAAGAGAGCTTTTTTCAAGTTACTTCTTGTAAATTCAGTGATTTTAATTGTTGATCCTTTCCAGGCCATTAAGGTATTGAATATGATTAAGCTGTATGGGAAGGCAATTCGAGTAAACAAGGTATGTGCTGCGTGTCATAATTTCATTTAGAGCGAGTTTGTGGTAGTTCGCCATCTTTTGAATATTTTTACTTCTATTTACTTGCGTGAGCCCTTACGGTTTTTATGATAATCTACCCTAAAAACCATGTTGAGGGTCTTTTTACTTTGTTCTGTTGACTCCAGGCATCACAAGATAAGAAAAGCGTGGACGTGGGAGCTAACCTTTTTATAGGGAACCTTGATCCTGTAAGTACTTGGCCCTTTTATTTCTCTCGATTGCTACTTTTCACCCTTTATTATATGTTTTCATTCTACATGTTATCTTACTTGACACAGACAATTTAATACTCAAATTATTCTACTTCTGAGCAACGTTTTTATTTCACAAAGCTCGCAACGGAACTCTTTGTATTGTTTCCAGGATGTTGATGAGAAGCTTCTGTATGATACTTTCAGTGCTTTTGGTGTCATCGTTTCGAATCCAAAGGTCAAGCTTCTCTCTTGCATTTTACTCGTTTCTGTTTCTATTTTTTATTCTTGACAGAAGACTGGCAGAGAGGGCTCAAATTCATATGACATATCTGTTGTTTATGAAATGTTCATTTTCTGCAGAAATCTGCCATTTGCTTCTATTTATCAATTACCATATCTTGGATTTTTTTATTGCCTCGCCCCCTTCTCTCTGTCATGTTCTCATTTTTTTTTACTTTTTGTTCTTTTCTGCCTTTTTTGGTGAGGATGGGGTTGAGTCTTAATTGAATAAGAGGCTTTATTGTATTTTCATACAAATACTGATTTATGTCTATTATTGAACTAATTGCTGTAAACTTCTGGCATTGATCTTCGCCAAGTTGCTTGTGACGATTGGTATATCTTTTGTGATTTGTCACGTAAAATTCATGATGTTATTTTTTCATTTGTGAATTACTGGTTTTTTATCTTTATTTCGGTGCCTTCTACAGATAATGAGAGATCCAGAGACTGGAAATTCTCGTGGTTTTGGCTTTATTAGTTATGACTCTTTTGAGGCTTCTGATGCTGCTATCGAGGTAACCTTTTTGATCTGATGTTCTCATGTTCTTGGCTGGCTATGTCATCTTGAAATGGTACAGTGCTTGTTCAAACTATGCAACATGGATGATGTCTTGTGATGTTACACACAAATTAATCTACATTTTGATGTATTTCGCACTTGAATATTTGTTATGGAGGTCAGGTACAACCTTCTAGTTGTACTTCTGCTGCTAAATATAAATAGGTTGATAGGTTGTGGATAGTGCACACACACAGACAGAATGATGATGTTGTTTTGGAAGATTGTGCCTTCTGAATTGTAAAGTACATACTGCTTGCATATTATTGTCACATGGTTTCATTGCTCAAGAGGCTAATAGTTTTTTTTTTTGGGTAGACAATGAATGGCCAGTATCTCTGCAATCGTCAGATAACTGTGTCTTATGCATACAAAAAAGACACGAAGGGGGAGCGTCATGGTACACCTGCTGGTATGAGTATCTTATGGCTCTCCTTCCCTTCCTCTCACTCATCAAGTGCTTACGTTTGTGCCGCTACACCATGTCTAGTTGGGCTAGAGCCTATTGATATTGCTGCTTCCAAATATTTCTCATGCTCATGCTCATGCTCATGCTCATGCTCATGCTCATGCTCGATACTGAAATCAAATATGTCTTTCCCACTTTGTTGTTTACCAACTTGGCATCTTGTATTAAAATGAATTAATTATGGTGCATTGAACAAAAACACTTGGCATGCCCTCTGTGAGATACGAATACCAGCATATATGGTTTAATCAATTAGTTCAGTGGTGCAGCATTTCATTTCCTAGAACTTTGTTTTTTTGAATCGAACTTAAGTTTTAAAATCAATCGCGAAAGGCATGCTTTTAATGAAACCAACAAGACAACGATTCATGAGAGAGTGACGAGACCAACGCCACTCGAAGATAGCAGTTTGCACCTTAAATTTAAGAAGACCAATAATACTAAAATGGCTGACGTGATTTTTAGGGGAAGTACATGGATCTGTAGAACCAATCCTATCCAGTCTGAATAGTCCTTGATTATGTACATTAAGAATGTCCTGGGTAGTAATGGGTTCCATCTCCCACGAAAGTTGCATTTGCTAAAACATTTGTAACAGTATTCCCTTCTCAGCAAGTACGAAATAGGTTTTAGCCTTTGTAAATAACTAATTATTAATACTCTATGAATTGTTGTAACTACTTAGGTTACCTTGTGTAGTTACATCGAGTGTGGGTTCTTTTTCCCGGCGAGATTAAGTTCAAAGCACACACAAGAAGCTAGTCATAGGGCGTATCTTTAGCTGTTATTTGTCAGCAATCATTCAACATGTCAAACATCTATAAAACAAAATGATCGATGTTGATTCAGGATAGGACTTCATGCTTTGAGAAGTTGACAAGACATGCTTGTACCTCCAGTGTTTATACTTGTCTGATGTATTTTTAAAATGTTCTTTATTCTTGTATGAGCCATACTCAATTGATATATCTGCAGAGCGAGTGTTGGCTGCAAGTAATCCAACTACACAGAAAAATAGGCCTCATACCATGTTTGCTAGTGGACCCCCGACGCTCCCTCAGACGAACAATACTGCTGCTGTTCCTGCACCACCACGACCTTTTGCAAATGGAACTATTCCTCCACCTCCAGTCCCACAATTCCGTCCACCGCCTCCACAACCTGCACAAACCCCTCTCTATCAAACTATACCGATGCCTCCACCACCATCTTGGCAGGGTCAGCCACCAAATGCTGGTCCAATGGGCATTCCATCGCCACAGATGCAGCAGTTTGCCGGCATGCCACCACCACCTCCTCTAGCCAATCCAGCTTTTGGAAGGCCTCCACCGCCTCCTGCAGGAATGGTTGCTCCACCTCTTTGGCGGCCACCACCACCACCCCAGCAGCTTGTTCTGCCACATTCTATGCACCAGATGCCGATGCACCCGCCCCAACATCAGCAGTGAGATATGTATTAATTTCTAGATTGTGAAATTTTGTGATCTTGTTTTGACCATGTTGTGGCATGTACGATACGACTGAGAAATAATTAAGGGAGTGTTTGCAATCACTAAAAAAAAGTGATTTTTAGCTTTTTGCTTAAAAAAATCATTTTTGTGTGTTTTTTAAACCTAGATTATGTGTTAGCTTATGCTTAATTAAATTGAAATCCAAAAGCTAGTCATGTGTTGATTTTAATAAGGTCATTGTTAAAATCACTTTAATCACTTATTTATCAAACACTACTCAATTTTGATTTTTAAATTTTTACATTTGTTTTCAAACACTATCAACTTTTGATTTTTCTTAATTTTTTTATAATCTATAAATTAATCACTTCTACAAAGTACAATCTATTGCAAATACTCACTAAAAGTAGAAATTATTTAATGGTAGAACCATATTTTGTATCAGTATGTGATCTGGCGAATAATGCTGAATAAATTTATCTTGCTGCATATTTTTTAAAAAAGGATAATTTATAAAGTAATGTTTGTAAAAAGGATTTTCCGTATTGTACCATCACATATAAATGTCATTCGAAAATATGAATGACATGAGTGTGGGCATTTATTTATTTTTTTTTAAAGGAAGGAATTGCATTTATTTATTTTTTTTTTAAAAGGAAGGAATAAAAAATCAATAGCTTATCCAATGGATTGATTTTGAAAATTATAGTTATATGTTTAATATTAGTTTTATTTTCAATTGATTTTGAAAATTATTGTTATATGTTTAATATTAGTTTTATTTTTTTTAAAAAAAAATTCTAGTTAAATCGATTGAATTTTATTAATTAGTACTATTTTGCGCAAAATTATCGAGTCAATTCTACGAGACTGATCTTTTATTCGGTTCGAACTATGAAAAAATTATTTTTAACCCGTGTTCTGAAAAATGATATTAAACGCGGATTATGAAAACGTGATGAATCGGGTAAAAATGGATAAAAAATGGCCAATTCTAAGTTGACCATACTAAACATCATTAAACGTATTTAATCGAGATAAAGACGTGATTTTTTTAAAAAATTAATTTATTTTTTAAAAAATTACATCAATATAAACTCTTAAAATAAAAACCATTTTCTTCAGATAGCAGTGCAGGTAGTCACAAACCCTTCTGATGATCTAGGATATGTTGGAAATACAGGAGGTTGTGAATCTCTTTAAGGATTCTGCTATAGTCAGCCTTAAGCATATGCGACGGTCGACTAATTTAGTCGCTCACTCTTTAGCACAATTTGTTATTTCAACCCCCACACCTTTTTGTTGGGTGAACGAGGAATTTTCTTCTTGGTTAGTTAATTTTGTATCCATAAACAATTATCATTAATAAATATGATACAAGATTTTCTTTTCAAAAAAAAAAACCATTTTCTTCAAAATCTAAGGTGTACATGAGGTCATATCCCTCTCGAAACCTTTCTCTATAAAATTCTTGTGTTCTAGACAATATTTAAAAAATTTTATGTGATCTAACTGTAGACACTAATAAAAAATATAAACTTGAGATTTGTGCTTTTAAATTTTTTTTAAGTAGTGCATTACTATTTAATTTATCATATATGTGTGTTATTTACCTATATATTATAATTAGTCAGAGATAATTAAAATTTTAATAAAAATTTAAAACTTTTTTTTTACGTTTAAATTCGTCTTAAACACGTTTATCTATGATTCTATATTATAAAGAGGGAGCACCTCTTAGTAATTATCTTGGTATGACCACCTACAAAGAGAGAGCACACATCTTGTGTAACGCCCCGTTTTTATCTTAATTGATGTTATTTGAGATATTAAGTGATTTCAGAATTCGAGAGCCGATTTTTATTAATCAGGGACCTTTTTGCAATTTTCGAAAATTTCAGGAACTAAAACGCAAAGATAGATTTTGTTATAACTTAGAGACTTGACTAAGTCTTCTTCATTTCCTCCCTTCATTCTCCAAGTCGCCTATCTCCATTGAAGGCGAGAGAAAAGCTTCCAAGCTTTGTGATTTCGATTTTAACTCGATCCGTCCGTTGGAATTTAATCTGAAGTAGATATCTACGATCACAACATCGAGTGCTCCATTTGGAAATAAGTTTCTCTTATTTCTACGAGGTTTGAATTTTTAGATGTCTTTAGAATTGATTGATATTCGGAGAGGATGTTCTTGAGGTTGCTGTGATAGTATATCTAAGACGGTTCGGAGATATATCGACGATCGGATTTGATATGATTTTTCTTATGATTTTCGAAACTTAGATTTTTGAGATGTGTTGGGTTTGACTTGGAAATGATGTTAGATTATTGGTTTGAGTATTTAGAATTGATATTCTGCTGTCTGCAATTTCGGTTTGATCAGTTTATAGCCGTTATGCCGTCAGTTTGAGTTTCGGGATATCGTTTCTATTGATTTGATTATACCGAGTTTGATGAGGTTTTGCTATCGATATTGATCTTGTGACTTCTTCTGTTAGATTGATTCGAAGTCCTTGGAGTTGCGAGATTGCAGCTTCGATCAGTTTGGAAGATTGAGCCGGTATAGTATCGACTTCTTACTTATCGATCGTAGAACTTGAATAGATATTGAATTGAGATTTGTTGTTTTACAGATTGAAGATTGTGAACGACAATAAGGTATATGACGACTTTGGAATGAAATATGACGATTAACTTGAATCCGGACTGATTCGAGTGTCCTAGAAGAAATTAAATATTGCATGTTTATATGCTTATTTGAACCTATGATTGAATTGATAATTGAATGCATGAGATTTCATATGCATTCATTTTGAGCCGATTGATTATTTATTTTGAATTAGACGATCTGAAGATTATAGTTGAGTGACCTTGGTAGGTGATTTATTACGAGTGTCGATTAACTCACTGTAATGTCCTAGAGTCTAGAGGATTAAAATATACCTCATCCATCTCGAAAGGGGTGTTCGGTGTGATTGTTGGGTATTTTAACCTCTGGATCCCAAACCGAAGAAAGAAATAAGAATTTCTTTTGATTATCTGAGTCTGATAATCCAAAAGTTTTAAAGTCATGCATATCATTTTAATTCCGCAATTGAATGAATTACTTGAGGTATATGTGAAATTTGATTATATATTATGTGATATTGTATGCTACTCTCTTTTACTGGAAATATTATTCTCACCGGATTATCCGGCTGTTGTCTTTGTTTGTATGTGTACTTGGCAACAGGTGGGGCAGGACCGAGTCAGAGACAGCATGACTAGATGGTTGAGAGGATAGAGTGAGGCTTGGATGTTAGGAGTCGTTTATGTATTTGAACTCCTTTTTGTATTGAATAAGTTCGAACTAGATGAATTTTTATGCATGTGATTTTGTGAGGATTGTATAACTCTAAACCTAATCATTTGTATCTTGTTGATTGGGATTTTATGTTATTATTGTTTGGTTTGAGTTGAGTTGGAATTGGAGAAGAAAAACCAGAATTTTCTGGTACAGAGCATCTCGCTCGATCGGCTAAATCTTACCGATCGAGCGAGCACCCCTATACCGAGTCAGAGAACTGGACATTTATTGTTCGCTCGATCGGTAAGATTTCACCGATCGAGCGGGCGTCCTGATTTCTGGGTAGTGGTTTTAGAATTATTTGGCCGCTCGATCGGTAAAATCTTACCGATCGAGCGGGCACTATTCATTTAAAAAAAAATATTTTGATGTCTTAATTTTTATTATTTAATTGTGTGATCAATTGCTTTACTCTAAGATTATGATTAAAATCGAAGCCTCACATCTTGATTGTTTGATTCAAAAATAATCTCAAAAAAAATTGCTGCTAAAAATTATTATTTTTTAAAGTTAATTATCAAACGAAAAATCGAATAAAACTTAATAGAAAAGCTAATCGGACAATCTGGCCCAAGTACAAGCCCAATAAAACATGCGACAAGACATCGCTACGATTTATGATCCAACGGTTCAGATCATCGCGTCAGCTAAAAGCTTCAAAAATCTGCTTCGCATTAGGGCTCCCGAATCCGTGTATCCGTGCACATACAAACTCACCATTCGCAGATTTTACGAACACATCCTCTCTCTCAAGCATCGCCTTTTGCTGAAAACCGCAGAAAAAACACATGGTAAATGTTCATACTGTGTAGTAGATTTATGTTTGTGTTGAGTTGATTTGTCTGATCTTCTTTTGTTGTGATGTTCAGGCTTTGCCGAACCAACAGACCGTGGATTACCAGTTCGTAATTGCCGGCGATGGTGGCACTGGTATTTTTAGACTTAATTCAAATATTGATTCATGTTTTCCTGTGTTTTTTTAGCCGACTAATTATTGCTATGTTTCTTCCAAGATTAATGATGGTTTCCGCAACTTATGTTATATGTTCGAAGGCGTATCATTATTTAGTTCGGATCTAGGTTTCGTTTTTTCCACTTCCACTTCATGATTAGAATGCTTCAAGCCTACCACAGAATCATTGATTTGATAATTAGGGGGTGGGTAGGGTATACTCATTTTAACTTATTGTCTTGATTATTTAAGACAAATTTTATCTTTGAACTTTTTTATAATAAAAACAGGACAAACCAAGCGACAATTATGCAACGTAATACACCATCATGCCATCAAAATAAAATTTGTCAGAGAGGAAGAGGAGATAATATTATCAGTCCACTTGCAAGCAATTGCAGGGACACAATCAAACACTAGATTCAGCAATTACCTACCTTTGGATACATCTCTTTGCTATTCTTGCAATGGTTTGGAGTTTGTACACTTTGTGCTGAGTCTGCTGACCAAACCTAAAGCCATCAGGAAAATGATTACCTTTTATACACGAGAACAAAGATCAATAAGTTATAATTGAGACAAAAGTAATAATAAAAGATTTTTGGGTAGACATAATAATCTTCAGGTGATCTATTCAGTTTCTTTAGTTTCAAATTCTCTTGTCATTTATAAAGCAGCATTTAGTAAACCGAATATGAGTTCTCATCTCAAAATGGTAGATGTCATATGTAGATGATAAAAACAGAAAGACCATTAAAAGCAATCCTCATGACATTATACGCATAAGTCACGACGTTATGTCGTCTGGTGCTACCAAAAAATATATAATCTGGATGAAAAATCTCCATCTTTGTCAAGTCATTACTATGTCTCAAAACCATAAAATAAAAAAGGTTTTCAAATTCACCACGAACTAGCCAAAATTCTTAATCAAAAAACGACCTTCATGATCTATCATGTAGAGAATAAAGTAATAATCATCATTAAAAAAAACTTAACTTTTCAACTTCTGATAAGTTAAACAATATTAACAATAAGAAATGCGTAGAGAATTAAATTAAACAATAATTATACATGATGAATCAAGCTGCAACGCCTTGATATCCTCCTCCATATCTATATCAGTCAACACACAAAACAAGACATCAACAACATAATGGGGCAAGTGAAAAAAACCACATATCACAATTATGACACATACAACTTCTACCAAAAAGGAATCACTCCATTCCCTTGAAATTAATGACAAGGGACATGGGCAAGAGACGCCAAAGATAAAAAAACGGTTGATCTATAATTAATGCCTCGAAGTCACCATAGGTAGGTAGCAATTAGCATGTTAAATACCCCATTCATTGTATTTCTCAACACATGCGCAAATTACAATAAGTATCCCAGGTAACCTTAGAATTTTAAATTCAAAATATAAAATTTTTTCTAAACATGACGAAAAATAAAATTACAATATAAAACTAAGGGTAGCCAATTGCTTCATTTGGCTTCCAATGGAATTGAACTGGTTGGTTCGTTTTAACAATCCAATCCCATTGATTCTCCTCAGGAACCGGAATATAAAGAATAGGGGTAATCTAGTGAAGTTCAAACATTTGTGGTGCGGTTTAAGTTGGCTAATGTGGTTTGTAGGTTATTACGTCAACCCAAGGGTGTACTCATTGCGCACCGAAAGGCACCGGCTACGAGTTTCATCGTCATAAAAGAAAAGTTCAAACATTTGTAATTTTGTATTCACACATGCTTAAACGTTCGTTTTTATTATTTAATTTAAGTTATGTAAAAAAGGAAAAAAAAAAACCTCTCATGTATGTTCAAACTGTTTAAATTATTTTTCTTAAAACGATCATACTTTTACTAAAAATATTTTCCACGCCTGTTATAGTCTATGTATGTTATAATGTTTTTTGAAATTCTGATATTTATTTATTTACTACTTTCCCCAGGTATTGGAATTAAAAAAATTCCTTGCTTTAGTATACTTCGATTTAGTATATTAATTAAATTTAAAATGTTGTAATCCAAATTTAATCCTTTAAACCGAGTTTGTGAACAAAGCTTCGTGCAAATAAACCCGGTTCACGAGAGTATAGAAACCCTATTGGAAATTTTCACACATCTGATATCATATTTCTCGCCGCATCTTGCAGCCCAAAATTGCTGCCACTGCTAAGATCACCACAACATCTGAAACCCTAGTGCGCCGCCAAAGTTCATTTGATGAGTTCGTTTTTGTTTTTTCGATTCCTTTTCATTCATTTATTTTTATCACTGTTCCTTGTCGTTTATCTGATTTGAAAGGAGTGGTGTGATTGCTTTTTGTTGAAGTTACCTGTGTCGATAATTGTGATATGTTGTTTTTTTCAATTGCTCAATTATTTTGTAGATGTCTTTTATTTTTATTTTTTGCTGCTAACTGATGTAGATATCGAGGAGGATATCAAGGCGTTGCAACTTGATTCATCAGGTATAATTGTTGTTTAGTTTAATTCTCTATGTAATTCTTATTAATTCTATTGTTTAACTTGATAGAAGTTAAAAAGCTAAGCTTTTTTTAATATTTCTACTATTCTCTGCGTGTGAGAGCATGAAGGTTGGTTTTTATTTAAGAATTTTGGCTTGTTTGCCATGAATTTGAAAACCTCTACCTTATTTCATGATTTTGAGACATGCTAATGTCATAATAAAACAAAAATTATGAGAACATATTCAAGAATCTGTATATTTTCTTTTATGAGTAGAGGAATAATAACCATCTTTCAAAACAAAATCCTTCGATCCATAAGAATCTAAGTGGAGTTTTCTTCTTGTTACTGTAATTTTTGTGAGGTCGTAATTTATTGCTTGCAGAAGATACTATTGTTGGTGACAAAGAAGATGGGAAGCTTGATGTAGAATTAAATTCGGAGGTGGATAAAGGTAGGTCAAGTCACATGCTGTTGCATAGTAGATCAGAGGGAATTTTTCATCCAATTTTATGTTTTTTGGGTAGCACAAGCCACCAGACAACATAACCTTGTGATTTATGCTTGAAGATTGAGAATTATGTACCCAAAATTTTTTTATTATTACTTTTGTCTTCAATGCATATATACATCTTTTTAGCATCAGAAGAATAAATTTATAATTTATCGATCTTTGTTCTCATGTGTAAAAGGTGTTCATTTTGCTGATGGCTTTAGGTTTGGCCAGCACTACGTGTACAAACTCCAAACCATTGCAAGAAGAGGAAAGAGATGTATCTGAAGGTTGGTAGTTGCTGAATCTAATGTTTGATCAGCACTGTATCCCTGAACTGGCTTGCAAGTGAACTTATAATATTATCTCATCTTCCTGTAGCATTTAAATGCTTGCCATCTCTGCCAAATTTTGTTTTGATAGTGTAATGGTGTATTATGTTGCATGATGTTGCCTGGTTTGTTCTGTTTTTATTATAAAAAAGTTTAAATATAAAAAAAGTATAATAACAGCAAGAGAAAATGTCTTAAATAGTCACCTTTTGATCGATTTTGTATATCCCATGTGTATCTATAACACCCATTTTATGTTTGTTCTCACCTTTATATTTGTTCATCTAATTTACTTACAATTTAGAGTATAATTTTTTTGACGAGGATAAATTGTTTGCTCAATACTGGATTTGCGCACATAATGAACATCAATGTTAACCTATAATTTAATAATTGATATACTAATAACCTTTCAAGACGTCCTAATTCCATCAAGACGTCCTATAAGCAAGAATAAGGCCTTATTAAAGGTCACATCTCTCTGTAATTAAATGTCATAAACGTGATGATAGATAAATTTTACCTTAAATTATTTATTTTTCCTCTTTATGGCGTATCATAGATAACAAAATAAAACTGTAATATTATATTATTATGTTAAAATACCGCCAATGCTGCTTTATGCTAGATTATCGCCCCTTTGCATCCTCAATCTGTTGTTTTTTGTTTGCTTCGAAGTCCCCATTCGATTAAATTGAAAGGTCTCTTTGAATTTATTTTATTGTTAAGAAGTTCTGTTTTCGGGTGGATGCTACATTGAATCGTGATTTTTCTTTTTTTAAAGTTCAAAATTAAGTTTATTTTAATGATTTTATTTTATGTTTTGACTTTTGATTGGTATGTTCAGTCAAAGAAAAGGAAATCTCTGCTCCAAAGGAAGTTGTGGATGTGGTGGAGAATAAAAAGAGACATTTGAATGTTGTATTCATTGGCCATGTTGGTAAGTGAATTTTTCTTCAATTGAGAGATCCATATAAATTGTTGCATTCATCATACACTGGGGTTCAAAGAGCATTGGAATGAAACACAAATACATAATCTGAATTTTTCTTCAATTGAGAGATCCATATAAATTGTTGCTGCTCTTTATCATATCAATAATCAAAGTTTCTTATGATGAGCAACATTATTCATCGTTTCTGCAGATGCTGGCAAGTCGACAACTGGAGGGCAAATATTGTTTCTCAGTGGTCAAGTTGATGACCGAACTATCCAAAAGTATGAGAAAGAGGCAAAAGATAAAAGTAGAGAGAGTTGGTGAGTGCTACTTGCATCTTACGATAACTTGCATGTGTTAGTTACTTCCAATTTGGTTCAAAATACTCGTGAATATTTACTGAAAAATTGATGCTTATAACTCCTCGTGTTGCATAACAGAAGCCTCATTTTTTAACTGCAGCTTCATCTGCTGCAATGTTGTTATTATGGTCCCAGGTTTGGATCATGTTATGGGATGATCAATGTATTTTGGATTGGGTTTCGAGGCTCGTTTTGAGAGAACCTCGCGATCTCGCATTCACTATATGATTTAGAATTCTGGATGATTTTATTCCATTAACAATAGTCATTTAAATACAAGGAAGACAAATAATGTTCCTAGCAAGAAATCTGACGTAATCCCCTTATTAATGGCTAGAATGCATGCAATATTAAATAAGGAAACTAAATAAAACCCTTCTAATCAATTCCTTATTTTTGGATCTTCCACCATATCATCCAGATCCTTGATATCAGTAGTTTGTCCTTAATTCTTGCCCATTACAGTTGTTCATTTCACATATGATTAGCTTATGAAGCCTCTATACAATTCAAATTTCTTGCCAAAAATGTCATAAAATTTGTGCTAAATTTCTGTAACGAAAGTAGGTGGAAGCCCAAATGAATTTTGGCTTGTTTCCGTCTCGTGTCTTGTTTCTGCAATCTCCCGAGTCCTTATATTCATCAATCTCTTGCTAATTCCCAAACATATTGGAAGCTTTTTCCGAAACGGGCCGGTGGGAAGGGCCCGCCCGCCATTCAGGTGAGTTGGAAAAGTGCCATCCCAACCCGCCTCTTTTGCATCCCGCCTTACCAGTTTTTAGTTATATTTGGCGGGTTTGAAAATTGTCAACCCCACCCCACTATTTGGCCGGGCTTGCCAACCCTGCGGGCCCAACCTACTTTGACAATCTACTGGTGGGATAATTTTTGCAGTCATTCAACTGCCTGATTGATATCATTGCTTGATCTAGCTTCGGTTTTATTGATTTTGTTTACTTGATAAAAAAACCAGGTACATGGCTTATATCATGGACACAAATGAAGAGGAGAGGGTTAAGGTACGTATCTGTAGCTTTGGCTACTGAGTAATGTCTGGCGTTCGTTGTCCTCCAAATGTGTTTGAATGTGTGAAGAGATGAGTGACTTGTTGTCCTATTTTTCTTTTGAAGGGAAAAACAGTCGAGGTTGGTCGAGCTTCATTTGAAACGGAAACTACTAGATTTACAATATTGGATGCCCCGGTAATTTGTATTTTCCTTTTATTCACTTCTTTGTGATTTTTCTCGTAGAAGTTCAGTTGTAATTCATTTTGAATGCATTTTTTATTGTAAAAAGATTTAACTGATTACATCTCTGTTCTAAATTGATCTGTATTTCTGATATGAAAAGTTTTATATCGTTCTTGAGGGAGATTGAAAATGCATTGAATCTTAAGACGAGTCTTTTAAAGTTTCATTATATATGACATCAAATGAGCATGCTTCATCAGACAGTTCTATTACCATTTTACACACCGGTTGATTTTTCTGCACTTCGTGGTGTAACACATTTCTTTTAAACTTTGGTAATTCAGGGTCACAAGAGCTATGTACCTAACATGATTAGTGGAGCGTCTCAAGCTGATGTAGGTGTATTGGTAAGTACACCTATAAATGTTAAATTTTATATTTTATGTGGATAGATTGACTTCTTCTCTTTCATTTATTTATTCATCTTATGGTTACAGGTAATTTCTGCCAGGAAGGGAGAATTTGAAACTGGTTATGAGAGAGGTGGACAGACACGCGAGCATGTTCAATTAGCAAAAACTTTGGGGGTTTCGAAGCTTCTTGTCGTTGTAAACAAAATGGACGATCCTACTGTGAACTGGTCAAAAGAGAGGTGCCTTTGTCTGAGAGTTGAGCGAGCATCTGAAAATTCTGTATTTTATATTTGCCTTGTGTTGATGCTGTTGTGTAATTGCAGATATGATGAGATCGAGTCAAAAATGTTGCCATTTCTGAAGTCTTCAGGTTACAATGTGAAGAAAGGTAAATTCCCTGTTGGAGCATACATTTTTCATACCAATGATGCATTTTTTCCTTCACATGGAGCATCGGAGTGAGAGACAGTTTTTATTTGTTTATTTTACTGGATTGTGCTTGTTATCGAGTGTGAGCCATGTCATTATGTTGTTAATTGGACTTGAATTCAATAGCTTAATTTGGTTCCTTGCCTGAACCATGAAGCTGAAGTGGCGAGAAAAAGGTGTAGTTCTGGATTCAAATTTTATAGAAATGAGGCCACGTGCTCTCAGTATAACAGAATTCAACTTCACACCTCATGGCATGACTTGTGTGCCGGATATGCCAAGGCATACGATAAATTAATAGAAAAAGAAAAAAATTGGACGAGTGAGACAGGACAATGAGGAGTGTTGGACACAATTTTGAGATGTTGGTACTAATTTGTGATATTTCTCAAAAGTTTAGAGCAAATAGTCAAAAGCATATTCATTTTTTAGTGAAGCTCTTTTTGTATGTTTGAAAATTATTTCAACTTTAATACTTGAATAAATTATTGTCTTTCAATTTATTAGTGAATTTATTATTTATCGAACTATATTTTTTATTTTAATATAATATAATTTATTTGTTGCAATAAAGTTTTATTTTATTTCTTGTATGTTGGCACACTTGTCTCTTTTAATTCCGATAGTTTTTCTTGATATAATCGGTTTTTATTTTCATTTTCAGTAAGTTTACAAACCTTTGTATGTAATCTACATATATATGTATGTATATGTATACGCATAATTATGTGTCCACCATTTTTCTGTCATGTACATGACTTTTTTAAAAATCCATGTAGCCATCTTGTGTTGTGTCCATGTGAAGCCTTATTTCAGGAAAGAATTTTAAAATGTTGTTCAATGTGACTACAGATGCTCTACTACATAATGAATTTTTCATGACTACAGAATATTATGTTCATAAATTATTTTATATATTTTTGTCTCTGGTTTCAGATGTACAATTTCTTCCCATATCTGGTCTTATGGGTACAAACATGAAGACAAGAGTGGACAGAAATGTCTGCACATGGTGGAAGGGTTCATGCCTTTTTGAAGCTCTTGATGGTGTTGAAGTCCCTACACGTGATCCAAAAGGTCCATTCAGGTAGAATATATAATTTCTAATATGCTTTTGTCTTCTTAAATTGCCACTTTTGTTCTTGATTTACTTGGGAACGTATATGCTTACTTTTTGGCCTAATTTTATGCGCTTGACTGATTGTTGTGTTAGAATGCCCATTATTGACAAATTCAAAGACATGGGAACTGTTGTTATGGGCAAAGTAGAATCTGGGAGTATTCGTGAAGGCGATAGCTTGTTGATCATGCCAAATAAGGTTCTATTTCCCCTTATTTCTGTCCTTGCACGAAATTTTATTTTATGAATGCATGAATAACTGTTGGGTTAAATCTTATGCTCTGACAATTTTCAGGTCCAGGTGAAAGTTCTAGCCATCTTCTGTGATGAAGATAAAGTTGGTCGTGCCGGACCTGGTGAAAATTTGAGAGTCAGGGTTTCTGGGATTGAGGAAGAGGATATCGTTTCTGGTTTTGTCTTATGCAGCACTGGTAGGTAAAATAGGTAGATTCTCCTGAATTTCATCTAATATTGCGGAAGTATCTTTTTTTTTTCCGGAAGTATCTTTTTGTGTATTATATGTGTTGTGATTTTGTACTGTGCTAATTGCGGGGATCGGTGGCATTGTAGCTCTATTGGGATGGAGATTGCAACTTTTCCCATTTGAATTGAATTTACTGAATTGAAGTTCTCATGGATCATCCAGTGTCTGTACACTTTGTGTTGTGCTTTAATCTCTTCTTTCCCTTTTTTTGGTTTGAAATTTATAAAAATGACAAATGCATATCAAGAGCTTTCTGCAGAAAATTTAGTTCAAAGTTTCTAAATATCGATGAGGTGGCTCTTTTAGAAATTTTCATGGTCATTGTTTAATAGTTAAAGGAGAGAGACTCTCAGAACATGGACAGTGTTCCTCTCTGAGTTCAATGATAGTGATTTCTCTGAGTTCAATGATAGTGATTCTATTAATGTTGGTAATTATTAGTCTCACATTTTCATTCAAATTCCTGAATGAATTCGATGGGTGGAAGTCTTGGTTCTGTGTAATGCATTTGTTTGTTCAATTCTCAAGTGCTTTATTTATTTTTGACCAAAATTATTCGATTGTGTTTACAGCAAACCAAATAGCTGCTGTTTCTGAATTTGTTGCACAGTTGCAGATTCTGGAGTTGCTCGACAATGTATGGTTCTCTTCGATCTATTTATCCATGTTATTTTTCTCTTGATCTTTTAATGCGCATACTTGTCTGCGTATTCATGTGCATATTTGTTGTTCATTTGCTAAATTGTTTTATCCATTTATTTATTCTGATATAAAAATCGTTGTATCTAAAGAGGTATGCTTCTTGTGTTAGGCAATTTTTACTGCTGGATACAAGGCTGTTTTGCACATCCATGCAGTTGTGGAGGAGTGTGAGATTGTTGATTTGATGCAACAGATTGATCCCAAAACTAAAAAACCTATGAAAAGAAAACCTCTCTTCGTGAAGAATGCTGCAGTTGTTGTATGCCGCATCCAGGTTAACTTAGCTTCGCATCTTTTCTTGTTATAATAAATACTTGTATGTGGTGTTAGTTTTACTTGAAAAATGTATTAGTTTCTTTCTAAAATTTGTTTAATCTTAGTTGAACTGATCTATCAATTTATGGTATGTGCTTTCTGTTATGTTTAATATTTCCTAATCTTAGCATTATAGTTCTCTGCTGATTTTTGTTTTTAGGGGATTGACATAATTGATGTTGCTACATTTTTTGCCTCAGGTGAATAACTTGATATGCATTGAGAAATTCTCCGATTTTCCTCAACTTGGACGGTTCACTCTTCGCACTGAAGGTTTGAAAAACATTTGGCTGTGTGTAAATTATTATTCTCTGATGCTGCTTACTCAACCTTGTTAAGTTCATTTGAATTCCTTTTCTGCCAGGGAAAACTGTTGCTGTGGGTAAAGTAACTGCTCTTCTTACATCTGATAGTGCATAAAACAATTTTGTCACTAGGTGAGATGGTGCTCCATTTCAAGTAGCACCTCTTTTTTAGTTTGCTGTTGAAGCTTTGAGATTTCTGTGTTTGTTGTTACTGATTCCTGTCAAATGTTTTTCTTAGACATTGAGACTGTCATGGTTAAAAAATTACGTAGGCTATTGGTCATATTTAAGATATGATGGTTAATATTTGTAGATCTGATAAGCTTATCAGTGCGTTTTAATTTGCATCTAAGTTCTTGAAATACCTCCGAACGTGGGTGCTTCAAGTCTTGACCCTTGCACTTTTTGCTCTGTTATTAAGTAAGATATAAAGCATATACAGCATGTCAATGACAAGATAGCTTTCTCCTGCGTGATTGCAAGGTGTACTTGTTGATTTTTACCAGTTGTGATTTTAAAATCACTCAGAGATTATTTGAAGTGATGATCATGTAAGGCTTCTTCAACCCAAAAGGATCCAAGAAAATCATTGACTTATAGTTTCCAAGTAACCAAAGTCTTAAAAGGAATTTCAAATGAATTCACTATTTCTTCTTTTGTGGTTACCATTAATTTAATGGACATTCTGAAGATTATTGTGATCAAATATTACTTTTTTAAGCAGGGAGTGCCACAAAATTTGCAGGTAATCATGAGAATGTTCTGTACTCGAAGTGACGATGTTGGTTCTTCCTCATACATTTGACCTTCCGACAAATTTCGGAGGATGGCCATCCGAGTAGAAGAACGGGTTTTCCATCTGTGGCGTTTTACTATACCTGAAGAGTTTTTTTCCCATTGGATATCAATTTGTGGTGATAGTTCGAGTCCTCTTTTGGCAACTAGTGCCTAAAGACCGAGTGTAAAGCTGGTTATATTTCAGTAGATAAACGGTGACACCTTGATTGTTATTTTTTAGACAAGTTAAGTTATACAATGATTGTGATTATAACTTATGTTTAGAAGCTACTAATAAAATTGCGCTTCATTTTAGGATATTTTTTTTTCCATTTAAATGATGTAGTTTGGGCAAATGTGCATATATTCTTGGTATTCGTGTGAAGGTTAAGAGTGTTTCATATAGAATTCCGAACCGAAATTTAATAAAACCAAGCCGTACAGCATAACCAGAGAATAAATAGTTTGTCCATGTCGAAATCCTCAGAGATATGCTGCGACTTGAAGTGGTATTGAGGTAATTTAGTTAATTTTCTCACCACTAAGAGTAGCTTAAATTGACTAAACATCACATTTTGAATTGTAAACATGAAGCTTGGGGAAAGAATAAAAGCCATGCCAATTAGAAGCCCGTTCACTAAATGATAAGTTCCTTTATCATTTGAAATAGGAACCACCTAATTAGAGGATAAAAGTCCAGGAACAAAATTAAGGAAATTCGGAAAGTTTCTTGCAATTTCAGGTGTTCACTTATTATCGTCAAAACCAGTATTTGGCCAAAAGAGTCGAGAGGAATACCACCTTTGCTTTGCCAATGATTCCATTTTGCAGTGTAAAATCGCATACGAGGAGCATTAATCCACAAATTTAGATCATGCTTCAATCTCGATTTTTCGTCTCCACAGTAGAGGACATAGTTATCGTCGTACTAGTTTCAATCAGATTTTTTTTTCAGGTTTCGAATTATAGCATGACCACATTATTATCAACACATTCGTTTCGAAATTTACATTTTTTTATACGATAGAAAAACAAACAAACAAACTTACCTATGGCGGTGAAGTTGATTAATAAAAGTGACAGTCAGTTGTTCTAATTATTTAAAAGTCGTGGCACGCTTTTAACCCTAGCTGGGAGCTACCCCTTAAATCATGGTGAGGTAAATAGGTAAAGAATCTCTGATACCGTAAAATTGGATGCTACTTAAATTTTTTCCCATTTTGGGTCACTCGGCAAATCCAATAAAAAACCGTGAACAAAAACAAAATATACAATAATAAATAATATAGTTATTTTAAGGGTAAATGATTTAAAAATCCCTACCAACCCTTCAAACTTTATCTTAACTCTCTAACCACAATTTTTTTTATTTCAACTCCCTAGTGGTCCCCATTTTTGAATTAAATATTATTTAGTAACTAATCCTTTGTACGTGACATTGTTAACCTATCGAACCAGTCCCGACCATGCAAGACTATCAGTTACGCAAGGTTTTCAGCCGATATACTCCGAATTAGGGTCCAACATGCTTCCGTAAGATGAATTAAATTCAAATACCTCTTTGACCAAAATGTCGTCGGGTCATACCTGCCGAGTTTTACGAAGTGCTCCTCACACTCCAACCACGCAGTCGCAACAGATGGTTTCTGCACAAGCTCCTTCAACGACACTCAGCACAACCTTAATTCGTTTTCTACCTTAAGGCGTATGATATATAAATTTAATTATAAAATATGAGCATGAAAGAACAAGAGGCTTTAAAGAAATTATTCAGACATAATATTATTACATAAATCAACTCCTTTGAAGAGGAGAAGACAACTTGTTTAGCTACTTATAGTAGCTTTGTTCTTGAAATACATGAAAGAAAACTTAATACAATAGAAAGAGAAATATTACAGCAATTTATTTGTAAGAAAACTGAAGGGAATGATCGATGTCTTCAGCTTCCTTGAACGCTTGTATTTATAGCTGAGGTTCCACTCGTTTCACCGAGAAACTTCATGGAATCTTACAGCTGTCTTGTATTTCTTTATGCCATTATTGATGACATCTTTTACTAGTGGAGGAGGCAGTTGCCTTGTATTTTTTATGCCATTATTGATGACATCTTTTACTAGTGGAGGAATCACATGCCTGACACTTTCTTTTGACTTTATTCTCCTCACATGTTTGCTTTATTGTTGTCGGGGCATCTTTTGCTTTTGAAGTAGGCCCCTGTGAAAACGCATCTTCAGTGGTCCTTGTCCACCTTTGCTTGTCTCGAAAAAATCCTTTCGATCCGTTTGGGGTCTAAAGGTTTTTCCAAATTCTGGCTCCTTCTGATTTGGGCATTCTGAGCAGATATTCTCTGACAATCGTCCAATATGAGCCATGTTACAAAATTTTTGGCGAGTTTCTTTACTCTCCGGCAGCTTGTTGTTCCACAAAAGATTTCTCTTCTTTTCAAAGAGTTCTTTCGCAAAGGCTGTAGTTTTTCCTGTCATTGTGTTTAACAGGAACGATCCATTCACAGAATTCTGATAAATTTTAAATGAAAACTTGACTTTGTCCATCTCAGTAAGACAGACCCATATACCCCATGCCCTTCTGGTTGAAATCTCATTTTCCCCGAAAGTGGACACTAAGGATATTTCTTCAGTTTTAGGATCCTTGATAAATTTGTGACAATTTATATCAGGTCTCCTTAGCTTGATGAAATGAAAGGGTTCGTGTGATCCTTTCACTGTTGGTTCCGGAGCTGCACTGAAAAAGTATAACTCAAGCACATCTTCTCTGGACAAATGGTCGTTATTTGCCCATGTTTCTTGGACTGCTTCCTGAATCCATTTCGGTAACTGAAATATCTCCGGGAAGCTTGGTGACGTTGTATAAACTGAGGCCAAGGCTCCAAATTCATATCAGAGCTTTACATCCTTAGGATTGACATTGTTTTTTAGCCAAACCATTGGATATATCCCTGCCACATCAACCCTACAAGTGTTAGGGTTAATTTCACTTCTTGTACTTAATTTCTCCCACCTTTGTTGATAAACCTGAAATGAAGAAATAATAGTTGGGTTAGTATCGATCTTAGATTTGCCCTTGTCAGTGTTGGGCCTAAAATTGATCTCTTCCTCTTTTACCCCAGAGGCGGAGGGTTGACTTGATGAGGAATTCTCATCAATTGTTGCTTCATCTAGATAATCAAAAGCTGATGATAGATTAACACTTGTTTCTTGAGTTTTAGCTTCCTCAACATCTTGTTTCCCAACCGGTGGTTGTATTTCTTGTTTTTGTAAAACCAATGGTTTTATCATATCTTGTTTATGAGAAACCAATGATTTCTCTATAGCCTTCACAATTGACCCTTGAATAGCAGCCCATAGTTGTGTTTGAGTTTGCATACATCCTGTAATTCGATTAGATACTTTGATCTGATCAGCTTGTTGTAACCTGCCGGTCATTTCAGCATTAATGGCTAACTGGTTGAACTCGGTTTGAAGCAACCCAAGGTGTTCCCTGAGATGCCTCTGCATTTTCATGATGAAATCCACGTCACTGCCTTCCATCTCTTGTTAAGAAATCTGCAAGAATATTTTCATGAGATTTAATAATAACAATATCAAAAATATAATTTTGACATAATGCTTGCCATCTTAATAACCTAGCTTTCTCAGGTTTAGATTCAATTTTATTTCTTAAGAAAGCTTTTACCTGGGTGTTATCAACCTTCATAGTGAATTTTTTAGCAAGTAAAAATAATGGCCATTTTTCAAAAGTCCTTTTAACTGCATAAAATTTCTTTTCGTTGATATCCCATCTGATGGCCTCTGATTATGAAAAAAGACCGCTACAGTATCTGCATTGTATTTCCCCATCTGGAGTGATCTTGGTAAGGACTGCTGCCCATCAATCGTCACTGGCATCCGTAAATAATACCAGATCATCCTCATCTAAGGGTATAACCATTTTTGGGAGATTCTTACATATCTCTTTTAATTGATTACCCATTTAGTATGGTCATCGATCCATATAAACCTAGCATCCTTTTTTAACAAAGGACTGAATATCTTTCTGTACATTGCTAGGTTGTTAATGAACATACCTGCAAAATTAACTACTCCAAGAAAACTCTGGAGTTGTTTTACGTCTTTGAGTTTATCTGGAAAATTCTTTACATTTTTCACAATATGAGGTTGCAGAATTATTCCAGTTTCATCAATCTCAATACCAAGAAATTCAATTTTCCTTGTTGCTATGACTGCTTTCTTTTCAGATAAGACCAGTCCTTCTTGTTTACAAATTTTAGAGAAAATCTCAAAGTGTTTAACGTGTTCGTCTATGTTTTTTGATGCTATCAGAATATCATCAATATAAACAAACATAAAGTTGAAATAATCTTTAAAAAAGTTATCCATCTTTCTTTGAAATATCTGGGGTGCATTAGCCAATCCCATAGGCATAACCTCCCAAATATAGTGTCCTTGTGGAGTGGAGAAGACTGTGAATTTCTTACTGCCTTCTTCCATTCGAATCTGGTAAAATCCAGACTTACAATCAAATTTTGAGAACACTCTAGCATTTCGTACACAGCTAATTAGGTGTTCTCTACTTGGTATGAAGTACCCATCAAACTCCAATATTTTATTAATACCTTGGTAGTTAATAACTAGCCTGGGTTTTCCTCTTTTTATTTCACCATGATTTCTAACCAGAAAACCTGGGCTGCTAAATGGTGAAACTCCTTCTTTGATTAAACCAAGGTCCAAATGTTCCTTGATAATCATTCTGATATCCTTTTGATCTGTTATGTTCATCGGGATAGGCTTATATCTGACGAATTCATACTATTTGCCTTCCTTTAGAGTAAGACTGACTTTGAGTTGATTTCTATCCCACCATGCCAAAGGATCTCGTTGTAACTTTCTTTGAGTCTCTTTTTGACATCTTCAAGGGATACCTTATTTTCTAACTCTATATCTCTGTGATTTAGAGTTACCTTGAGAAACTCCATATCCTCTGTTTGGAGTTCTTGTTCTGTTGTTATTTTCAACATGGTTTCTCCAAACTTTCTTGGATCTTTCATTTTCGGGTGAAAAAATTGTCCTTTATCACCACGCTGGCTGCGAAATATTATCGGCAATTGTCGATAAAAAGCAACCTTGAGTCTTTGAACTATAATTTTATGATCACAAATTGTAGTGAACATAAATTTTCTTGACTCATTGTCTTGTGTGTACTTCTTAAACATTTGTAAGAAGTTATTTCCTAACAAGATATCAGCTCCTGTATCATGGAAATAGATTGGTGATATTTTTACCTTGTACCAAGGTGTTTGACCTGCACCTCCAATAAGGATCTCTGCTTGTTTTATTCCTTTGCAAAGAATTAAAATTCTTCGAGAGAAATCTCGTTCAGCAATTTTTGGCAATTCTTCTTCATATTCTTCAGGGAAGACTCCTCTTCTTGCGGTACAAATTCATGTTCCCGAGTCAATATAAGCTGCAAAGTACTCAGTCTTATATTGTTCATACAACATCTCTATCGGAATGTATATGGAGAAAAGACTTGTTGTCATTTTTTAAAGGGATTACTAAATGGCCCCGCCATTTTTAACAGACTGTGTTGTAATTTAGTAATCCGATTAAGACTATTTACCTTTAGTTTTTCTAAGGCATCAGAAGGTAGAGTATGCTTACACATTTCTACTTCTTTAATGCGTTCTAGTAAATCATGTTCATGACTTACTAATTTCAGCAGTTGCTTCTTCCTCTGTTTGTGAACAGAGTTTTCGAATCTGATTAAGGGATTGTCCCTTATCCAATTCTCTTGGTTTTCCATTTCGTACAATTCTTATTGAATCATCCAAGTCTTTGAACTCCCTAGATCAAGAATGAGCTGATCCATTTTTTTTCCTGGAATTCCCCAGATTTGAACTTCCAATTCTCTAATATTTATCACTCCTTGGTAAATTCCTTTTTCCTGTTGTTCCAAATAGTAAATCGAGTTACAAGGGAATTGGTTCCGATGACTTGTAATTTCGAATACTATTTTCACTTTTTTCCATCCTACTGGAGATCTAAGTTTTTCTATTATAGAAAACTCTTTTTCTTCTGGTGGAATTTCTTGAATAGGAGATTTGTCCCATCTCTTACTTGTCATTCTGTCTCCTTGGAAAGATAACCTTTGGGGTTCTATTTTAAGATCTCTATATAGAACCGGTCTGTCTTGAATTTGAATGTCTGTTTCCTGAATTAAAGAAAACTCGATTCTTTCCGGGTATATTGCTTGAGCAACTTTCCCAAAGATCTCTGGAATTTCAATGAACTCATTTCTAATAAATAATTCAGAATGGTGAGTATTAGAAAGAGCATATGAAATTTGATACGTAATAAAATATGACATATTACCTTCCTTCATTAGTCTTTTTTTCTTGAAGTTTTGATGCAACGTCAAGACTCGACTAAAATCTCTATCAGCTAAATTGTAGGCTATTCTTGGATAAATAACTCCCACAATTTTTTCTGCACACAAATTTCCCGAGATAGTTCCTAGAACCGCATCTTGTATATTCTCCATTCTTTTTTCGCATACTACGATATCTATGGGTGAATCTATTCCCTCTTTAAAAGTAGCTTTGATCATAATCTGGATTGATCCAATATGAATCCAAGACATTGTCTTTGCTACTTCTGCTTTTAATTTCTGTAATTCCTCTCGAATTTCCTCAAAGGGAATTAACTGCATCTCAATTTGATTACTGGTTAATTCCATAGGGATCGCCATTTCCTTTCTAGATACCTTATAAATCAAATTATGTCTTCTTTGTCTTAGCCCTAGGTTTCCTAAGACTCTTTCAACTTGTCCTGCCGAAAATCCTTGGTACTTTTGTAATGTTGGATTTTCTCTCATAATCCTTTGGACCATATTATGAGATATCGTGGTTTGACTAAAGAACCCAGCCAAACTTTCATGTGTTTCATGCTAAAACACTTTCTCTTTACTTTGATTCTGATTCTGATTCATCCTCAGAAACTTCTCGACTAAATAATATCTCTTCTTCGTATAAGCTTTCATCTGAGGGGATATTCTCAAATTGATATACTTGGACTAGATCTTGAAAGAAGACCGCATCATCCATATCTGGTGTTGCTTCAAAGAGTTTAACTCCTTTTTTATCGTTTTCTGAACAATTTGTAGATATATGTCATCTTGCTCCACATGTCCAGCAGTTGCAATTCTTGAAACTTTCACCTGCTCTTGTATGAGTTCTTCTGAAAGTTCTTCTTGATGGTGTTCTTCCCCTACTTTGTGATAAGCCTGTTGTTGGAGATGTTCTTGTAGGTCCACTTCTTCTACCCGATCTATAGGATCTGGCCTTTTGTTTGGACCAAAATGTTCTTGGACCAAGAACTTTTCATTCTTTTATTATAGGGATTATTTCTGAATTTCTTCCTTTTAAATCTCTGTGATCTGTTTCCAATGATCGTTGGAAGATCATTTTCTCTACAACACAAAGGTGTACGCATAACTATACCCCTTATTTTCTTGTAGTTCTTCTGTAATGCTGCCATATGGCACCATTCTGCTATTTTTCCTTTCAAAAAGGAGGCACGTCTTGCCAATGTATCGAGATTACCTGAAACATATTCTTTGATCAACATTTCTCTCCAGGAACTTGGCATTTTTGCGAAAAATAGCTGAATAAATATATTTTCCTCGACTCCCAAATTTCATCTGTATTTAGTGAATAACATAATGTATTCATCAACTAAACAGATATGATGTAACTCGAGTCTATAAAGAGCTTGAGAATATCTTCTTTTTTTCTCTGTATCTTGATTATTGAAATAATCTACTCCTATTAATTGTGCTTTAAATAGGATGGTCATTCTTTCTCCAATCTCGCTGAGGGATTCTCCTGCTAAGATTGATTTCTTAGTTTCTGGCATAGTCATCTCTCATGCGATCTTAACAGATCCCATTAGACTCATTTTTAGAAGTTTAATGAATCCTTCTGTATTGAGATCTAATGTCCCTACTGCTATTCTCATAGCTGACGTCCAATCATCTATAAGATCTTCTCTGTTTTTGAAGTCCAACAAATCAAGGTTTAACATAAACCCGTAAGGATGTATTGGATCTAAAACAGTATTTTCGTAAGGAGTTTGATGGAGTGGGATTTTACTCCTTCTTGATCTGGTTTCTACTGGATGTGAATTTTCTCCAACCTAGAACTCACTATGCGGTTCTTCTGTTTTAACCACATATCTTGGGGGATTCCCTATGGGTTGTTCACCCTCAGGGGAATTCATTTTTAGATCTACTACTTTCATATTCGCAAATGAATCCGCAAGATCTTGTAGATTCTCGAGATTTAATCTTTCTAAAGTAGTCATCAGATAGTGTTTTTTTTTTGATACTGCTTTTATAAGATTAATCATCATTTTATCATTGGTTAAAGATTTTTGAACCATTTTGGTTTTACCTTTCTGATGTTACAAAGGTTCGGTACCAAATGAGAGTGGTAACCTTCCTCTTGTATTTTTTTTTCTAGAACCCGAAGTGTGTTCTAGATTTATGATTTTATTTTGAAAATCCTTTAGAGTTCCAAGAATTTCTTCTTGTTTCTTAATGATTTCATCAATTTTCCGAGGTATTACAGCTGATTGCT
Source organism: Henckelia pumila (assembly GCF_033568475.1). Lineage (NCBI taxonomy): Eukaryota > Viridiplantae > Streptophyta > Magnoliopsida > Lamiales > Gesneriaceae > Henckelia > Henckelia pumila. Next base: position 5,587,506 of record NC_133121.1, on the reverse strand, counting down.
GTAATATTGTACCGTCTTTTGAATTTCTCTAAGATCTCCGAAGAGTTTAGAGGAATCTGGGGTAATCTCTAAAAATTGAGAGTTAGAAATTATTTTTCTTTATCTCTTCAAAATTAAGAGCATTAATCACAATCTGTTGTAAGTAATCTATTGTGAATAGATTAACTTGTTTATAGGATTTCATATGAATAAAATCCTCTTGATTCAAACCTTCGTTTGAAGTCATCTTTTGTAGAAATCTTCTCCTCAACAAAGAAAAGCATGAATTAACGAATAATATTACGTCTGAATAATTAACCTAAAGCTCTGATACCATTTTGCGGATAATTCTTTATACTGCAAATGATCACAAAATCTTCAGATTCAAGCATAAAATCTTTAAATTTTAAGCATAAAACCTATAGATTTTAAGCATAGATTAGCATAAATCCAGTACAAGAATTAAACATTAAAATATTCAAGTTTGGTGGTCTTAGGAAGTTATAATAAAGAATCTTTTGGCTAGGGAGTTATAATAAAGTTATGGAGGGTATTAGGGATTTTAGAACAATTTATAAACAAAATATAAGTATATCTTTGACTCTTAAAATTAATAAGAATCGTAAAGATTACTGGCAATCATATGATAGAGAAGAATGTGATTATTGGGTTAACATTGGGTTAAAATGTAATTAGTGGGTAAAATGGGGTCAAATTAATAAAGTCACAGGGACTCAAATGAATGATTTCTGGTGCATTACATTTTATGTACGTGGACCATTTACTTTTAAATCATTGCATTTGTTCCCCTCATGTGAAGCACTCATTTGATTTAACGTACGTGGTCAAATCATATCAAATCAAATCAATATTATTCCTCTTAAATACATATTTAACATGTACGACTCCTGTTATTTTCGCTCAATTTTACGCTACATGTCCTGTATTCATATAACGAGCGTGATAAATTTTGTGAAATAAATATTTTTTTTGAATTTTTTTATCATCATATTTTCATGCGTCTGTTTCATGTTGACCATTGTGGTTAGAAATTTATTGTGTTAATCTGAAATTCTATTTAGTATATGCAGTTAATTAAAAATAACATCTTTGAGTTCTCGCGTCGTGAAAAAAGTGAGAAAGAAAATATATAACTTGTAAATTCACGGAGGGACACGGAAAAGTTCATATAGGGAGAATGATTGATCTCCGATATGTTTCACGTATTTTGCTTAAAATTAATTGAAATATAATTTTATATTATTAAAAGTTTTAAACCGAAATTTTATCTAATTTGCAGCTAAAAATAATGTCTTCAGGTTCTCATGTCATAGAAAAGTGAAAAAAATTAAAAGATATAACTTGTAAATCTGATATGTTTCATGTATTTTGCATAAATTAATTGAAATCTAATATAATTACATTATTAAAATTTTTAATGATTTTATATATCTAGTTTGGACACATATTTTATAGGAGTTTCTTGCTCTGTTAAAATTAATTGCACATAAATGGAAAGAGGGAGCTGATAATAGTCACGTGATCACATGATGCATATGCGACATTTATTTTATAACTTTTCAATGATAAAATAATATTTTTGAATAATGTTTAAATTTTGGAGGCTATTGTAAAAATACACAATTGTGCAAATGATGTAACCCTAACTTAATATTTAGATTTTGGAAAAAGAATTATTAGGCAGGTACAATGTTAAACTAATTTTTCAATAATTAAATATTTAGTAATCATTAAAACATTTATCCAGATAAAAAAGTACACATCCAATTATTAAGAAACAAGTAAAATGCCCCATCATGCATGATGAAGTTTGACTAAAGTTAAAGCACTTGTCCGAAAAATAAACACACCATCAAAGCTACAAGTGCGTTTTTTTTTCCCACCTAAAATTTCACGATAATATTATATGTTTTATATATAAATATATGTGTCAAACATTTTATATTTCGATTCTCGATCGTTTGGATCAAATTTGTGTAAATATACACGTTTTGACGTCTACAATAAAATATAACGGGATCCGTTGCATTGCATGAAACTTAAATTTTCCAATTTTCATATACATCCTAGCTAAATTGGATTTTTGTGTATACATGTGAAATGTATTATCCAAAATGCCAATTGATATCACTCTATGTGGGACGATCTCAACTCTTGAAAAAAATTCCATTTTGATGTATATAATTTGGTTTTTAATACATCAAAAAAAAATATGAGAAATATAAAATTTATGAAATTTTTTGTTAATGAGTTAACAAAAACAAAAGATATCCTGTGTGGACTGTGGACTTACTTCACAAACAAATACATTTATTATTATTATTATTAATTATTTTGCAATTTTGGAATTAAATTAGTCTACTGATCATTTTTTTTACAGGAAAACTTGTAACCTTTATTACGAATTATTCTAAGTCACTGATTACAAGATTAACCAACCAACTAAAAAAATTCTCAGGCATCCAACAAAAAGATGCAGAGGAAGAAACATCAAATTTAGCCAGAGAATGTGTCACAACATTGGCCTTTTTACTAGCATGAGTAAAAAAAATTAATCTACTGATCATTTAAACTGTTTAAGAAACTAAGTTACAAGATCTTAATTATATATTATATAATATCATTAAAAGTAAAAGGTAAACATTTTTAGGTTGAGTTATATATAGGAGAAATGGAAAGGATAAATTTTGACAAGATAATAAAATATCAAATTGATGATGACTAATGAATTTCAAGTACTAAACAAAGCATATAGTGATTGATGATGATAAATAAGAGAAGAGAAGGGTGGTGGTTTGAGGGTAAAGGGCAAATGTGGAAATTCATGGGTGATGAAGAGTGGAAGTAGTAAAAATGGAGTCCAAAATATGAGAAAAAGCCTGAAGAATGATCCCATGATAATGCCTGGAATTCAACGACAAGAAACACTGCAACATTTGCTCCAAATCCTTCTTCTCGAACATTTGCTTCTCCAAAATCATTTCCATCATCGAGTTCTTGAAATCCTCGTATGGGTCCGCCGATTTCTTCACCACCGCGAAGCTTTCCTTCACTTTTCCATCCACCGTGCATGGTATCAGCTTCTTCAGCATCGACAATCTCGCCGGGATCTCTCCGTCAGCCTCATCCGGTGGTTTTGAGGCGCCTCGCCGCCTTCTGGAGGAGACTACTGGTCTTCTTTTGTTTATCATCATGTTTCTGTGTTGTTGTTTGTGAGCGGGAGAGTCGTCGGTGGAGATGTTGTTGTTCATTAAGGTTTCTGTTTCCTCCTCATCGTGATCTCTTTCGAGCCCACCAGCGCCGCCACCGCCGCCGCATTCGCTGCTGTACCAACCGCTGTCACCCGACGAGGTGCTGACACGAAGCCTGCTGGGTACGTTCTTCTTCTTCTTCTTCTTCTTCTTCTTCTTCTTGACGCGCCGCTTCTTTTTATCCAGCTCGGGCGGCGGCGGAGAGTTACCCGACATCTTGATTTCCCGGCGAGGGGTTGTCTTGTCGCAGATCTTGTCAACGACATGCCATTTTCCCTCCTTCTTCCACTCGAATGTTTCTCCGGCGGAGGCAAGATGGTGTTCGTGGAAGCTGGGGAAATGTGCGGCGGAGAGTGGCGGCGGTGGTACGGGGTTCTGTGGGAGAGTGGAATTAGGGTCTTTGGAGCGGCACGATTGCATGGTGGACGCCACTGCTCTGCAGATTCTTAACTTCAGATTATTCGCCATCCTTCTTCTCTTACTCCTGTATCACTGTTAATGTATATATATATATATAGATATAGATACATATAAAATTTTGATATGTGCAAAACGTGATCTTCTTGCGAACATTAGGTATCATTTATATATATATTGATGATTTTTCAGTTGTCCAATAATATTTTCTCGTCTTGTCCTTGATTATTAAAACTCGATACTGCGTTTTAGTTGTTTTCTTTTTTTTTGATTTTTCGCATAACTAAAATTTCAGTTGTCCAACAATATTTTCTCGTCTCGTTCTCGACCACTAAAACTCGATACTGAGTTTTAGTTGTTTTCTTTTTTTTTTTTTTCGCATAACTAAAACACGGTACCGGATTTTAGTGGTCGGTTGCGAGTTAAGCAGCTGAAAATTTCTATATATATATATATATATACATTATCTGTCAATTTTAGTTTTTTTTACGTGGCGTTGACTTGACACCAATGTAGCGCTGACGTGAAGTGACTTGTATAGTGACACATCAGATTTTTTGACGAGAAAAAAACTAAAATTTTCAAATTTTTAGAGGACTGAAACTTAGGTAGTGTTTGAGAGAGCTTCTAATTTCTCAACTTTTCTTTAACAAAATTTTGAAATTTTGTTGAGATAAAGGTGAGAAGCGCTTTCTAGAAGTTATTCCAAACACTACCTTAAATTTGAAAACATATATAGAGGACTAAAATATAAATGTGATAAAATTATGGGACCAAAATAACTATTTTCCCTATTTTTATTTATGACAAATATAGAAAAATTTATTAAATTTATTTATTAAAATAAGATTACAAATTTAATTATAGTCTTGGAATATAAGATTTAATTTTTAATGAATATTTAAATTTATAATTTATTGATTGCATTATAAATAAGTCAAACTCAATAATTCAAAAGCTCTGTTCGATTACTTCCTAATTATTAAGAAGATCGACTAGATTTCAAGTTAAAATATGCTCTTTGATTATTTATTGAATTTTCTTTAAATGGTCTAAATTATGATCATAATGAACAAAATCTGCATATTACCCCTATGAAACATGAAAGTACCATAGTGGACCAAAGTCAAAATCTAATCATTTGAATAATTAAATAGATTGAAATGAAAATAAAAGATAAGGGGGCAAATTTTGAGTGGTTAAAGCTTTAGATCGGAAGAAGATCAAAGTAAATTGCAATCATCAACCTAACATGTAAGGTGCCAAAGATAACAACATTATATGTTAAGTTAGAGATGTCAAAATGATGTCAATTTGTTAAGTCAGTCTAATTATGTCCACCCCAATCTATGAAATTACACAAAAAAATGGCTAGGTTTACGTTCCCTCACTTCCCAAAATAATTCGGTTGGGTTTATAGTTTCCCAAACCTTTGATAGCTAGTACTTTAAGTATTAATCCTAGAAATTTATTTTTTCTAAAACATATGTTGAACTATGCTTCTATCAAATTGAATAAGAATAGAGAAAAGATCAGATCAAAGAGTACAGATCAGATGAATTCAGTGATCAGATGAGTTCATGGTCAGATCGAATACTTGGATCAGATCGAAGTTGATGGTCAGATGAGTCTTCGGATGAGTTCATGACTTCATGCTGATCGATTGCTCGAGTACTGGGACTTGGTTAGAAGTCAGATGAAGTGTCCGAGAAGGTGTAAGCTTGAAGGTAGATCAATGCAGATCGAAGTACGATAGCAGACCAGATTGATGCAAGATGACTTATCGGGTTGAACCATGTTGAGTTTATAATTGGGCCGTAAGTTGTTGTTGACCTAAAGCCCAAGATAAAAATCGGTGTAATTCTCTATATAAGCAGATGGAAGCTACGCCAATGAATATAACAGAAAATCAAATTCTTCAAACTCCAGAAGACTTTTGAGAGAGAAGAAAAGAGAGATTTCAGAGAAGAAAACTGGGGCGTAGATTGTGACGGGAAGAATTCAAGGCTTTAAAGCTTGAATTGAGTGATAGCGTTAGAGTTTATCTTGGCTGTCTCTGTAATAAGCTCTGGTGTTAGAGCTTGGATTTATTCTATTGGTAATTAATAAAGTGGTTGTGTTGCTCTCCCGTGAACGTAGGCAAATTCCTTGTCGAATCACGTAAATACTTGTTTCGTTTATTTGTTTTCTTGTGAGTTGGTGTTTGATCTGTGTTAGTTGGGATTGTGTTATTGTTTTGCTATTTGTTCAATTGTTTGATAATTCTAGAATATCAAACTCTTTTGGATTAATTCCTAACAACATATATTGTAAATAAGTTAATAACTCACAAACACGTTTGGAGTGTATTTGGATTTCGGATCAATGAATTTGCATCTGCGATTGAGACAAGAGGACGGCGTCGATTAATTTTTTTTAAAAAAAAATTACTATTGCAAATTTGGAGGATACAATTAGATAAGATAAATTTGAGAAGTGACGAGTGCAAACCAATGGCTTCTAGTTGGATCTATCTCTTGTTGAGCCATTTAACTTTAATCCACTCAAACTCAAAATCAACCACCGAAGCATTTGATAACTGTATATATAATGCATGAAAATAGTTAAATTAAGATCGTTTCTCTCTTCAAACAGTATGGCCATTGCTAAATTAGGTGTCAGCGGAAATTTTTTCGAAAACGAAGTATTCAGTAGCGGAGCTACATGATTCGAAAGTAGGCGACTGCCTCCCTAAAATTCTAAAAAAAATTAGTAGTATATGTATAATATCTTTTTAAAATACAAATTTTAATGATTGATGCTACAGGTACAACGAAATTCGTATATCAAATCTTACGGCATAAAAAAATTCAATACAATAATTTAATTTATCGAAATCTCACGATACAGTAAATACAAAATCTTGCGAAAGAAAAACTCACGACATTATTGTTGTAAATATTGTTGTACACGATATTTGTTGTACCCTTAGCATTTTTCAATTTTAATTGTACATCCTCCTCCTCAATAACAAAAGAGTCGCATCCATCTTGACTAGCACTGAAAAAAGATCATCTTAACCAATATCGTTTTGAAAAATTTTATGAAGTGACAAATTTCAGAGATTTAAACATATATTTCTTTAATTGGATGAACACAAATTTTTTGTCATGTATATCATGTTTTGATCCATCAAATTTATTTATTTTTTACTTATGATAAGAAATATTATTTCAATTTGCTCTTTAATAGAGTTAGAGCATCTTGAGCACCAACATCATACCTTTATTTGATATATGAAGTATCAATCAATTTTTTGATTTCGCAAAAATTAGCGAGATTGTTAAAAAGATCGTTTAATAGAAAAAAAAAACAATTATTTCATTTGATATATTTACTTTGAAAATTGGCATTGTTATATATCCGTTGTAACTGCAATTGTAGAAAATATTTTTTGAATATTGAAAATTAGTAAAACATGACTTCGTAATCAGCTAAAAGATGATCAAATAATTGTTTGGTACCTTATGTGTTTGATACGGTTGATAAGGAAAATATTATTCATTATATTCAAAGCATGAAATTTAAGAGAGTTCTAAAATAAATAAAAAAACATATAAAGTTAATGTATGATATTTATTGTATAAATTTTTAAATCTATTGAATTCGCCGACTCTGATCGAAAAGTCTGGATACGCCTCCGGAAGTATTTATACAATAATTTATCGTGCTGCATTGCTAAATAACGTTCGAGGAACCAAGTATGCGAAAAATTACATTAATCTATCAAATTCCTCGATCAAGTTCAATATTTCTTCAGATTTTGGCAGTGCAAGGCAGTAACCACATGCCGGAAAATCGATCTCAAGGCGGAGCAAGCCTCCTTCTTTGCCTTCCTCAGCCTTGCGCACTTCACCCCACCACCGCCGGAGTTCACCGCCTCCTTCACCTTACTCCAACTGAAGCATCCAATCATATTTTCACAACTTTCTTCTCTAGTGAAAGGATAGCTTCTCAAAAACAACTGCCGGCTCTTAAAGCTCGCCACCACCATGGGATGACCGTACATGCGTACCGGGCCATCATGGTGTGCGTGGGCGATGATTGACTCGAGAAACTCTCGTTCGGATTCCGGTCGCTTGAAGAGGTTGTTGTAGGTGGCTCTGATCGGGACACGATCTTTGAATATGTCGCCCGTTGAGTCCATGTTTGATTTTTCTTGCCGGAAAAGTGAATAGGCTGTTGAAGCAGTATTGTATGAATTTCTTTTACATGAGTGTGTAGCTAGGATGATATATATATATAGGTTTTGGTTATAATTGCATTATATTTCCTTGTTGTAATAGGACTGAAATTTGAACTATCAGTAATCCTTGAGTGTCCTATTTTGTTTCTTTCATCTATATTTTGAATTTGCTTAATCGAATATCATTACGGGTTGGTCTCCTAACAAGACAATAAGAAGATTTCATTGCCCTTTTCCCATGCATGGTTCAGAATGCTGAATCTTCCGTGAATTCATGAATTATATGCTTATTATAAAAAATTATTTGTCTCACGTTTTGGGATCATATATATATATTAATTTAATTTAAAACACAAAATAATAATAATAATAATAATAATAATAATAATAATAATAGTATTAATAATAATAATAATAATAATAATGATAATAATAAGATAAATTATCTATGATCTATACGAAAATGGTTGAGACATTTAGCCTCAATCGACTCAAACTCAAATATCAGCGACCGAAGCATTTGATTATCAACGAAATAACAGTACCAAACAAGCCTAATAAATTTAAAAGATAAAAATTAAATTCTTTGATATGAGAACTTTGGGTCCAAAACAACTTACGAGAGCCAAAACCGTAAGAAAACGAATATTTTGATAGCCATCGAAAGCAAAATTGATGTTATTAGAATGCTCGAGACGTATCCACACAATTCTTTGATAGGAACATCAGTGCAATTGATTTCAGAAGGACCCAAAGAAAAAAAACACAAAAGATTTGATCATCAATGAAAGGAGTTAAGGATCGTTTTACTCGTCAAACATTATGACAATTAGGTGTTAGCGGGAAAAGTTTCGAAAACGAAACATTCCGACAAAAATTTGTCCGTGTTCCTAGATGACAAGGAACCAAGTATGTGATTTCCTTGATGTCACCTTTCTAGTGAAGCAGAAGCGGAATCCTTTTTTCCACGAAACTAATCATGTACCTGATCCTGTGACGAGTTACTTCGTTTTGAGTTCATTGCATTGTTCTATCCTTGCCTTAGCTTCAAATCTCGGTTGCCCTGAAACGATAAAGAAAAAAAGGCTGAATTTAAGGAACCACAGAAAATGCTAGGGTACAAATTGCATATCAATTTTAGTACTTAGTTTCCTCACATATATAATTTTTAGCTTCATCACTGGCAGAACATTAATAAAAACATTATCAATCTTGAGGAGGGGCCTCATAAAGCCAAAGCAGAGCCACGAAAATGAATGGTGCCACTGAATTTCATTATCTCAATCAACTGAATTCACCATAGCGTGGGAAAATGCCATATTGAGCTAGAATGTTCACTTGAACCAAGGAGATCAAAAACAATAAAATTTTTTGCATGGTATAGTGAAGAACTGTAAGCCTGAAACCATGCAAATTAGGGAAATCAATCTGACGATATCCATTTCCAGTCCATTGAAAGAAAGAAAATCGAACAACAAAAGCTGCCAACGAATTATGCAAATTTAACAGACAAGGCCAAAGAAGAATCATTGAGCTCTCGACTCACAACTAAAAGATTCATCAGCAGAAACCAGAAAGAAATTGTGCACACAGTATTATTTGCCTAAGCACAAACATTCCTATCTCATTTTCCTTGGCAACCGTTTCTTATTTGTAGGAGAAAATACATGTGCTTAACAGAGAGTAATTTGTGGAACATGATATTTCATTGTTTTTTTAGAAAAACACACGGACAAGACTCTAAGTTATGCAAAGACAGAATTTAAAAACAGAATGTAAGCTGTAAATGCCAATCATTTCAAAGTTGCAAGTTCCACTGGAAGCAAATTAAGTGCGTAGTAAAACAGAAGTTCATATTTCCATGGCTATGTGTTTCAAAACCACATCCTCTCTACTGACCTTTTCCCACTTATTTCTCAGAGAGCCAAATAATGAGCCTAGGCAATCAACTCCAGAAAATTAACAGCAGCAACTAGCAATCGAGCAAATTTCATCACCCATCACATCCCCAAACTTTCCTGTTTTCCTTTTTTCTCGCTCAAAACTTAAGTGGAAGAGTGATTAAAAAGTCGATGTTTAAAATTTAAATAATGATTTCTCGTATCACATATATCATACTCGCCCATTTTTCTTCCATCCACACTTCGTCTGTCCATTTCGCCTCCTTCCTGTTTTTACTCTGTTTCCAAGTTTTTAGAACACCAAGAATCAAAACCATCTTCAATCCCTTTCCTCCTATGTATTTTATATCATCTTCTGTGCTGATCTTCACTTTCACCAATATTAAAATATATCATTGGCTACTGCTACAATTTCTGTAAACACTCCATATTTACTCCAGACATTGTCCATATCTTTAAAGCTGTGCATTTATTCTGTTTCTCATTTAAGCTATGCTTTTATCCTTGAATACATATTTAAACATAAATACTTAATTGTGGTGACAGCGTTTGGAGAATTAATCTGCTGGCAAGATTTTCCCATTTCGAAAGCTGGACATGAATGACTTAATTCAATATATCTTAGTATGTCAAGTTGTCAACTTACTAGTACAATGCACCAAAATGAAAATAATCAAAGATTTCCCCGAAAGACAAACCCAAGCGAAACTCAACCAATTCAACCTAACCAAAACATGTCTAAATCCAGACAGCACATCAATATACACCAACAAAACCCAATAACTGTTTTAGAAATAGAGAATTGAATATTTAGCTGACCAAAGATGATGAAGAATGTAGAGGCGCAGGAAGATTCTCTATGTGGTGAACGGACATCCTAGCAATCTCTGTAATGGCAGCCTCCCGAACCTCAGGCACCTCACTAGTCAAATCCTCGTAGGCAGCAACAAATGCATCCTTCCAAAACCTAGGCAATGCAACCCTCTTGCCGTTTGTATACACATCCCACATGTGCTTCACTAATTTCTCCCTCTCCTCCATATCCTAATTCACCAAAAAAAGTCGAAAAATCAAACCCCTCGTTCACAAATCAATACATGTTTAGCACAAGTTTGCATATCATGATTCAAAAAGTATTCAACTCTTTCGTTCCATCCATTTGGTTTCATGACACATAACCAACAAAAATATATCTCCTTCACATATCACATGTAAACCACGTGTGCGTGTGATGGAAAATCATGGTGCGTGTTTGGCATAACTTATCAACCTCCTACTAGCTGAACATATACGGAGTTCCGAACTTACCATACGCACCCACTAAAAAATCAATCTGATTGCATCTTAAACCAGATTTATTTCAATTACTTCAAATGATCACGACCTAAAAGCCTCGATCTTTAGAGGGAAAAAAAAAGTAAAAAACTGAGAATCTTCTTCCAAAAACCATGCATCTATCATGGGCAAAAGCGAATAGAAAATTACAAGGGCGTCGAGATCTTCAGCAGCGAGCGAGTGAAAATCGTCGGAGGAACGGGCAATGTTTCCAGCGGACCACCTGAGGTTGACGGTTCCGGTTAGCATGGACCAAAAAGCCAGCAACAAAATGGCGGCGAGTGCCCAGAATTTGTACCGTCCTCGACCAAAAACGATCGGCGAATACGGTGAAATCTCCTTCTTCCCAATTCCTGCGGACAACGATGACAAAAGTGCCGATGATGGAGGCGTTGATACAGGCAGGGCATCATCATCCTTCATACCGATTCGAAAAATCAAGCTGAAAAATAAAAAAATTATCGATCATTTACAGATTCAAACTTTGGAAGTTACATTGCATGGGTCGGGGAGAGTGAGATTTGGCGGAATGGATTCTGCAGCCGTTCAACAATAACATTAAGGCAAAAATTCCTATCGTATCAATGGTAGTTTGTTTTAGACGGACGTCTTATATGGATTATTTATTAAAAAGTATTATATTTTATGTCAAAAATATTACTTATTATTATAAATATGCGTAGGATTGACCTGTCTCACAGATGAGACCGTCTCACAGAAATGTTACTCTAACATTAAACGTCGATATTCGAGCTCTTTTTAAATTGGTTCGGAAAATATTGGATTTGTATACTTGGCGTTATCGAATTCGAGCTGAAGTTAAATATGTTTTGACATATTTTTTGAGTCTGAAATTATTTTGTTTTATAGTACCCGATAACTATCTTAATATAATATTTATCTATTTAATATATATGTATTTCGAGTCCAATTTATTAAAAAAAACATATTTTTTAAATCTATTTTTTAGATGTGATTGTCATAATTGAATCTCGAACTTGAGATTTCGTCCCATCTTTAAAACTTTGATGTAAAATAACCTACACGTCATCGGTAATTCTTTAAATCTCTCCTAGGCTAACTAATATTTGATATATTTTTTTATCATTTTCTTATAATTCCAACACACATTTTATTTAGTCAACTCATCTTCCATTTTTGTTGGTCGTTCAAGCAATCACGAGACTAATAGATGACTTAAGTCTGGATAGAGTAATTAATAGCTTTGGAAATTCGAGCACAACTTCCTCAAATTTTATTTATTCAAACCGTGTGTGAAGGAAAGCGAACGGGACGGCCGGTGCGACACAATCGAATTGCTAAAAAAGCTCTGGCTTCTTTAGTTTCACTTGAATGGTTTTATGGTGGCTCGCCACTTAGGTTACAATATATTGTTTTGAAAAACTTAATGAATTCTCCTTAATGAATTATTGTCATTCTAAAAAAAATAAACAAACAAACAAACAAAATAAAAGGTGAGATTTTATCAAAGTTAACTAAAAAATGCCAACAATATTGGTAAGAGTCAAGTTAAAAAAAAAAAAAAAAGGCAAACACTTGTATGCAACCGTTGCACGGGTCATATTCGTGTGACGGGTCTCTTATATGGGTTATCCATTAAAAAGTATTACATTTTATGTCAAAAGTATTACTTATTATTGTAAATATGGATAGGGTTGACCCGTCTCACGAATGAGACCGTTGCACAGGAGTGTTACTCAAAAAAAAAACAGGGGGAGAAAATTTGCTATAACCAGATCTATATATCGATACATTATCTCAAACGCAAATACACACATGCAATGTGTATGCACAAATAATTATAAATGGACAATTGGATTACCTATTTTCAATTGGATGGATCATGTTTTCATGAGGAGTTGAACTTGAAATATAGAAAATGTGTTGATCACATTGTTTTAGCGGTTTACATTTTTTTTAATAAATAAAAATTATAGAAAATTAAAATTTGTTGCTAAAAGGACAATTATGAAATTTAATTTTTACTCAGTTTCTTGTCGAATACAATCTCTTTATAAATAATAATAGACTAGCAACATTGGCACATACATTGAATGTGTAACAAAAAAATGTGATAAATGCGTTTGTGCTTAATTTAAACATATTCCATATAGTGTTCCAAAAATTCAGTTAGTTTTGGTTTTCTCTTTTTGTTTTGCATAAAAAAAGAGAAATACAATGCTAAGTAGTGGGAGATAGAAAAAAATAACTGCACACACAAAGAAAATGGATGTGAGAAGTTATTTTTTAAAATATGGATTTTACCGATTAATATTATCTACTTTCCCATTGTTTTTTTCTGTAAAATAGTAAGGAATTATTTAAAAATTAGAAAAGGTCATACTAACTTACCAAAAAATTAGTATGAGACCCACATCTTTAATATAATAGTAAGAGATTAACAATAGTAAAAGTATACTCAATATATTGTAGATCAATATTTACATCAATTACATTTAAAGATTTTGATATTAACCTGAGAATTCTTAATCAATGTATCATTAGACAACAAATATAATTTTTTAATGATGTAAGAACTGATATACAACGTACATATAACATCACTCGATTTTGATAAAACTATCTGCTATGTTTAAAATAAAAATTAAGTGTTTCGAATTGTACTTTTGAGGTTTTTAGAAGGTGTTGACTGTAACTTTGCACAGCAAGCTACTCAATCAATCATCTACGATCGGCGAATCCGAAATGCGGTGCCTCCGAGCAAGGCCGCTGCGCCACCACATCTTCCGGCCGGAGTATAACGGAGTGCACCTCCCGCGGCCGCGTGGTTGAGGAGCGGCAGACACTGCCTCACCATTTTTTCCACCTCCGAGCGCAAGATTCCCCTCTCTGCTTGGTCACCTCCGACCTCCCCGCCGTCCCCAAAGCCCCTCGAAATTCCGACGATGACCCATTCGAGCCGACGGGATTCATCACCGCCTTTTCTACTTGGTCCCTCGAGGCTTTTGCTACTGCTGCTTTGGTGCAGGCCATCAGAGAAGCTCAAGAACCCAGGACGCTCCAGGTATGTATGCATTATTTAAGTGAAAAAAATTTAATTTTTTAGGCTTGATTTTCTTGGATATTGTATGCAAATTGGGGTTGTGTAGCCTTGTTTATGAAAATGTGGATACACGGAGTGAAAAAATTTCATCCCGTTTAGGCTTTACTATTAATGTTTCCAGAAGAAAGTAAAAATATTTACCTCCAAATTATGTTTTAGAAGCTACATGCTCTCTGTTAAACCAAAATATATATATATGTTTGGAAAGGTTTCCTCGCTGTGCTTGTTTGGTGATCTTTGAAAATGGTTGGTAGCATTCTGTGGCTTCATGGAAACTGCGAGTTAATAGTGCGGGGAGCAAATTTCTTTCATGGATTCTATATCGAGCGAATGTTTGTAACTAGCATACAAAAGCAAGATGCTTTTTTTTTTTGGATCCCCTGGTTGACTGAGTTATTTTTCCAGTTGAACTGCTCTGCCTTTTTTATCCCCCTCATTTTGCTTTGTTTTGGGATGGGTGAGAGGTGGTATGTGTATGGTCCATGCTATGTTTTGATCTTACTAATGGTTTTTGCCTCGACCGCTGCTGAGTAAGTTGAGCAATTTAATATGATTTTGCCAGATCTTCGAATCAACAGTAGAATAATCCACGTATGTGCATTTTTTTTCTCACTTAATCACTACAAGAAAAAAGGCAAACAACAACGCATTTTCCGCGTTGTTGTTCTCCCAAAAAAAGCGTTGTCGTAGGCAGTGTTGTAAAAGATCGCGGTCACAGACAACGCGGAAAAAGCGTTGTGGTTTTCGGCAAAGACAACGCTTAAAAAGCGTTGTGGTATGTGGAGAGGACAACGCTTTTTAAGCGTTGTTGTATCTATTAAAAGCGTTGTCGTAGCTTCAATCTACAACGCTTTTTATGCGTTGTCATTTTTACAAACAACAACGCTTTTGCAGCGTTGTCTTTTATACAATCTACAACGCCTTTAAGCGTTGTAACCACAACGCTTAAAGGCGTTGTAGATTGTATAAAAGACAACGCTGCAAAAGCGTTGTTGTGCATTTGTTTTCTCACTTATACCTTATCAGGCTATTCTTGCTTGTTCTTTCTTGAAGTGTTGATTGTGATTCTCTTTTTGGGTCTCTATTTTGCTACATCGCAAGATGATAATCTCCAAAGTTTTCCTTTCTATCATTTGATTTTCTTCATTTTGTGTCTTCAGGAAATATCCATTGCTGCAAATTTACCCCAAAAGGAGATAGGAAAGTACATCAAAATTATTGGAGAAGCTTTACAACTAAGCCAGCCTATCAATAGCAACTCAATATATGTGCACATGTCGCGGTTTTGCACACTTCTCCAACTCAACAAATCTGCTCAGGTACTTGTCAATCACCTATCACGATCGATAAATGTTTACGACGCTCACTGAACTTGTAACACTTATGTCTGTAATTTTTTGGTGATGATTGATCAAAGGAGCTGGCAACGCACATAGGCGAAGTAGTTATAAACAAATGCTTCTGCACCCGACGTAACCCTATCAGCATCTCTGTGGCTGCCATCTATCTGGCTTGCCAGTTAGAGGATAAACGCAAAACACAGGCTGAAATCTGTAAAGTGACTGGCCTAACAGAAGTGACTCTACGCAAAGTGTACAAGAAGCTATTGGAAAATTGGGATGACCTTTTTCCATTAGATTATCACCCAGTTGTCCCTCCAGAGAAAGCGTTTACAACCGCTTCTATTTCTGCCGGCCGCTCGTCCAAAGCCGATCTAGTTGAAGCAGTTTTGTTAGACAAGGACAAGCATGCAAAGCCAAGTGAAATCTTGAGTGCGTCCCATCAAAACAAAGGTAAAGAGAATGCCGAGAAAGATAATTTCCACCGGGCTTATAACTCTGCTATGCTTGGAACACCATCCTTATGGAAACCACAGTCCCGAGTGGAAATTCTCCTGTCCACAAACCCCCAGACGCGAAGCAAACTTCGACCCAGAATATGGAGATCGATTTACAGTACAAGACGAGGGAGGAAAAAAGGGTTGATACAGATTCAAAGTTTGCTTCTTGTAGTTCGATGAGATCGGTTCCATTCCCTACGCCCCCTTCTCTAGGTACCGGCGTCTTGCCCTGGCCATTTCGCCCTCCTGTGACATCATCTAGTTCTCCATATGTTCAATTTGTGCAACCAGCCAATATGTCCCCTAGTGTGGTAGATAAACAATCTATGCAACAGAATCTAAATGAAAAGCTCAGCTAGTATAAGTAATTTTAAGATCGAAGCTATAACTTTTTGCAAGATTTTGTATGTGACCGTATTAAGCTGTAAATATTTTGTGATTATTATGCTTTCCGTTGTCATAGTTAAAACAATAAGAATCAGAATGAAGAAACGGGACTTCATTCCTTGAATATCGACGATGCACAATATTGTTTATATAACCTATTACAATCAATAATCTTGCGACACCTGGAGGAAATCTAGTCATTCTTTATAACAATAAAATGAAATAATAAAATTTAAGAAGAATCCCGAAACATCAAATGGGCTTGCAAATCTATTTGGGCTTTGACTCAAAACTTAATAAAAAGTTTACCTATCGTAATGAATGCTTCGCTTGCAACGACTATAGTGTTTGTTGAATCACTTTGCCTCGCAAAACGAAAATGATTTTTTTTTTAAAAAAAGAAATTTATACATTAATTTATAAAATTCTCATTATCCAAAATGTGTCACGAGTTCTCAACACAAGCCATTGAGGCCGAAATTTGTGGCAGGAAACATAATTTTAGGCATTTGAGAGTGTCCTTGTTTGTAGGAAGTCAAAGGTGGAGATTAGACTCCTGGAAATGACATGAAAAAATACACAATTCAATAATGTTCCTCTCCTTCTCTTTTACATTCGAGGAACCTTCAACTGCTGCGTTAATTCTGGTATGTTTGTCTATTCTCTCTTGATTTGTGTAATCATTTAACATATACACACACAATTACCTGTTATTTCTAAAGAAATGTAAGGTGCATTTTATAAAACAATATACGAGGATGGAAAAAGAATCGTTTTTTTTCATTATAATTTATGTGTGAATTTTAAAGTATCGCATATGTGATATATGTTTCTTTGTTGAGGATGGATGTAATATATGTTCATGTGGCTTCGCATTACATTGCCTCGTAGAGCAGTCATCGGGAGAGTTTTCCGGCGGTGAAACCGACGCCAATCTTCGCCGGAAAGTTATATACAGATGGCTTCATCTCCTGACACTTCTCCACCAAGTGATATACCCGAAGAATCTCCGCCAGCTCCTCCAGCAGATACTTCGCCACCTCCACCGGATCAGAAGGTAACTCCACCGGCCCCTCCAACATCACCGCCAGATCCACCAGCTTCCTCCCCTCCTCCTCCAGACTCCTCCACACCCGGAGACGACCCTTCTTCAGGCCCGCCACCTTCCACACCAACAGAATCCCAAACCCCGCCAGCACCTCAAGCTCCAGTAGTCACACAGCCTCCTCCATCATCATCGTCATCGCCGTCTCCGCCGGCTTCATCGAACAATAACCGCGTGCCTCCTCCTTCTCGCGGCGGTATTCCGACACCTAACTCCTCTCCAACAGGTGGATCACAAACACCGTCTGCTTTGGCTCCTCCATCTCCCGTGCGTCCATCAAACGGGAGTACGAGTTCATCATCTGGGACGTCGGATGCTTCGTCTTCGCCTTCTGATTCGACAGATAGTATAGCGATCTTTGCAGGTGTTGTTGTCGGAGGAATATTGATTCTTGCCATTTTGATAATCTGTCTGGTATGTGCGAAGAGGAGGAAGAAATCGCCGCCGTATTATAATGATCATGGGCGTCCACCTAAAGGTATGCAAATATATATAAGAGTACTTTACATTTTCAATAGATAGTTTTGATGAATAATATTTACTTTATAATTTTAAAATATTTTTTAAAGCAAATGCATGCTTAGTGTGCTCAGATTTTTTTAACAAGATTTTGAAATTTTGTTAAGAAAAAATTGAAAAATGCTTTCTAAAAGCTCTATCAAACACTACGAATGAGAGTTAGAATTTAAGTTATATCATACAAAATGTTTTTGGTTCAAGGGGGAGAGCAATATTACAATGGAGGCAACGCAAATCGGCACAACGTCCCTCAGAACAATGATCACATCGTGAAGCTTCCTCCACCACCCGGCGGCGGCGGTTGGGGCACAACTCCTCCCCCGCCCCATGCGAATCTAAGCAACGAGTTCAGTCCTGTTGGCTACAACAATTCAGGGCAACATCCCACTTCCCTGCCACCTCCATCTCCCAACGTGGGTGGCAACATGGGACGTCCTAGAAGCCAGTTCAGTTACGAAGAGCTCGCAGCCGCCACGGGTGGGTTTGCTCACACCAATTTGTTAGGCCAAGGAGGTTTCGGTTTCGTCCACAAAGGAGTCTTACCCGATGGGAGGGAGGTTGCCGTGAAGAGTCTCAAAGCCGGTAGCGGGCAAGGCGAACGCGAGTTCCAAGCGGAGGTTGATATCATCAGCCGAGTTCATCACCGGCACCTCGTGTCTCTTGTTGGATATTGCATTGCGGGAGAGCAGCGGATGTTGGTTTACGAGTTCGTGCCCAACAAGACCTTAGAATTCCATCTTCATGGTACTGCATGCATTCTGCTATATATATATATTTTAGAATCTTGTATAATATTTGTGGTAGGGATTGATATTGATGGTAAAAACGTGAGTTTGTTGTTGCAGCAAAAGATCAGCCGGTCATGGACTGGGCGACAAGGCTTCGAATCGCGGTGGGATCGGCCAAGGGCCTTGCTTACCTGCATGAAGATTGTAAGAATTTTTGGCTTGTTATTCCGTTATATATTGGACTGCCCATACTTGGGTCCACCCATCCCATTGTTAGGCCACCCGTTAATGTCTTCACGATCAACAAATATCTTAACACATTACTCTTATTGCAGGCCACCCTCGAATCATCCATCGCGACATCAAGACAGCAAATATACTACTTGACTTCAATTTTGAGGCCATGGTATCCCTCAAATCTTCAAATTAAATAATTTACAATCAATAATATACCCGTTAATGTCTTCACGATCAACAAATATCTCTTTCTATGATACCATTATTTATTTTGTTTCCCAATATATATATATATAACATAGGTGGCTGATTTCGGATTGGCTAAACTCACTACCGAAAATTACACTCACGTTTCCACGCGTGTCATGGGAACTTTCGGGTAATTTAATTTATCATTATATATATTCGCTTTGAGACCTATTAATATTATCATTGAAACATATATATATCTATTTGTATAATACTGCAGGTATCTGGCTCCAGAGTATGCATCAAGCGGAAAGCTAACGGAGAAGTCAGACGTCTTCTCCTTTGGGGTGATGCTGCTGGAGCTGATAACCGGGCGGAAACCAGTAGACCATACTAATAAAACCATGGAAGACAGCTTAGTCGACTGGGTGCGTACCTACTAAGATAGTGTTTGGGACATTTTTAGAAATCAATTCTCAACTTTTTTTAACAAGCTGAGAAGTGATTCCTAGAAGCTCTATCTGCCTAAATGAATAGTTGCTTCCAACTATATATAGTCTTTATTGAATTTGCAATAATATTATGCATGCAGGCGAGACCACTTCTTTCGAAAGCATTGGAAGATGGGAATTACGATGCTTTAGTGGATCCACGCCTCCAAGATAACTATGTCCCCCATGAGATGGCTCGCATGGTTTCTTGCGCGGCCGCGTCCATACGCCATTCCGCAAGAAGACGCCCCAAGATGAGCCAGGTAAGTATATTAATTATGATTAATGTCGGTTTTCTTAATTTCCATCCAGTGTTGACGTGACGTTGGATATGTCCGGTTTTCTCAAGACAATAACATGAAGTACTTGATTATAATTTAAAAACATAATGTATTCATAGATTGTACGTGCTTTGGATGGTAATTCGCTGCTGGAAGACTTGAACGAAGGCGTGAAACCTGGGCAGAGTGCTCCTTTTAACCCGAGAGGCAACATCGAGAGCTACGACACGGGCGCGTACAATGCCGACATGATGAAATTCAGGAAGATGGTGATGACGAGCCAGGACTCCAACAGCAGCGAATATGGTGCCACCAGTGAGTACGGCCTGAATCCGTCTTCGTCCAGCAGCAGCGACTCAAGAGAATTGGGAGAAGTCACGCCCAAAGGATCCAAACCATAGAAATTTCTTGACTTGATCATCATATTGCTAGATCTCATACATATGTCTAGCACAATTAACCAGCTTTAGGAATCGTTCGAGGATATATACATACGTATTTGCTATATGTATGGAAATTTTCGGTCTTCTATTCATTTTCTTGGTATATATGCACACATTACAAGTATATGGACATTTACATAATCGATCTCTTGCTATTTATTAAAGCTAAGCATCGTATAAAAATTGTTTGATGTCACTGTTTTTTTTCTATTTACCTGAAATACCCCTCTACCACTTCCTTTTAATTATTCCCAAGTTCTTATGTCTGCAAACACATTAGTTTCTCAATAAGAAGATGCTTCTTCTTCTTCCTCCTTCAAAATAAACAAACATGATAAAAATTAATTTTTTGTTACACACGCAATACGTGTGCCAGGTTGCTAGTATTTATTTTTATTGGACTAATTTGGTGGAAATTGAACGATGCAAATTTAAAATTTTTTGAAATGATTTTTTTCCAATTTTTTAAACAATTTTTGATGGGTTGATCCACCTAACCCATAGGTTGGGTTTCTCCCAACCTATCAAGTTGTCGGAGCGGGTATGGCCCAATTCTAAGTTTTTGGTTGATTCAAACTAGCTTTTAGGATATTGTCGAAAATTATATATAAATATATATAAATAAAAAATTATATGAATAAATAAATAAATAAAATATTATATACATTATATATATATTTATTTTATTTATATGTGTTATCGAGTAGCTCGTGAGCTACTCGAACACATATATTTAAAGCTCGAGCTCGAGCTCGAGCTCGGTCAAATCAAACTTGAGTCGAGTTTTGACCGAGCTATTCGCGAGCTACTCACGAGTAGTTCGGCTCATTTACACCCCTAGTCTCAATGTGTATCCTATAATCTTGTTTATTATTATATGTAAGATTCATGATTTTTTTGGGTTGAATTCTTGGATACATGGATAGATGATCAAGGATACAATAATTAATCAATGAATATTTTATACTATGTATCAAACAGTGTTTTTATTTTCGCACCCCCTTCCATTAATCATTATTGTGATACAACCATCCGAAAATGTTTGATCACAAAAAATATGTGCATGAAAATGATATAATACCATTATTATATAAATATCTATATGCATTAAAATTTTATAATTTACAAAAAAAATTATATATAAAATTATATTTAATTTTTATTTGTGCAATTTTATTTTTACCAATTGTTTTTTGTTTATTTTCTCAGAAGTGTGTGTGATGTGTCCATCCGATAAATAAATAAATTATTTATGGTGGAAGACAGAATATAGTGCAAATGTGCAACCAGGAGATGGCATTTTTGAATTACCTTAAGTTTCAGGGGTAAAAATGTATATCCAGTTTCCCGCCAATGACCGACTGTATTCTAAATTTCCCTTTTCCCCATTTTTCACACTTATTTATTATTTATATTTATATTATGTTATATTTACATTTCCACAGCACTTGAAAATTTGTCCTTTCATTCTAGCAAAAAAAAAAAAAAAAAAAATTTCCAGTACGTGAGTATGTTTTTGATGATTTACTAGTGATTGTTTGATTACGATTCTGAAGCATTCATTTCCATAATTTTATTTTTCGGAGTAATTGTTGCTGTATTGAAATGTTTCTATAGCGATGTTCTTTTTTTTTTTTTTAAATAAAAAAAAACTTTGGTTTCTGGGGCTCTGATTATATTTGGTGGAATGATTGAAGGGTTTAGGGTTTAAAGTGAGATGGCTGAGAAAGAAATGAAGACTGAAGCTGTTGCAGATTCTCCGACCTCGGTTCTCGAAGACGAGGTGTGTAAATAATTTATGTGTGTTTTTATCGATTGTATGTGTGGTCTTCTTTTGTTAATCGAGGAAGAATGTAGTATGGTCGCTAAACGTCTGTGCCTTTTGAAGTTGGAGATTTGTTGTCTTAGAGAGCGCTTCACATTTCTTGTTCCTGGTGAAAATTTTGAATTTTTTTTTGCAAGAAAGTGTTTATTTGTTGCTTGAGTTGGATCATTGGCTTGGGGCTTCGGACACCCTTTGAGTTGGGGATGTTACATGCCTTTGTTTTCTTTTTGGTTCTATGACTTTGTTGTCGATGTTCAGTTGATGCTTATCAGTTTTTTCTTGATGTTATTCTGAGTTGAAGGACTGCACGGAGAAGATCGGTGTTGTATTGAAGGATGAAGCTGACGCTAATACAATTGATTCTTCTTCCTTTTCGAAAATCATCAAAGAGGAGGAAGATAAGCTTCTGGGAGCTAGGCTGAAGAAATTAAAAGAGGAAGATGAAAACGAGGTTAAAGAGGAGCCTCACTTGAATGATATCCAGTTCACTAAACTGGATGAGCTTTTGACGCAAACCCAACTTTACTCTGAGTTTCTTCTGGAAAATATGGAGGAAATCACTAAGGTATCTTTGTTGATGAATATAAAATTTTGAATTGCTATTATATTTTTGCTGGTTAATGGGTTTTTGGATATTTTAGAATGAGATGGAGGATGATGAAAAAGCTGTTCAAAGCAAGAGAGGTCGTGGTTCAAAAAGAAAGGCAGCTGCAAGTTATAATCCTGTAATTATTTTTTTTCTTCTTATTCTACCAGGAAACAGTATTTATTTAACTAACTATTCGATATTTTTCTGTTGGATTTTGCAGCCAGTCATTGTTTGGTGATTGAGCCATTTGAATTCTGATTGAAATTTCAGTGTAGAACTTGTATTTTGTATTCACTTTTATTGGGTATAATACATATTTTTTTGAGGAAGATATACTTAACAGATTTTGTTCTGTGCTTGTGTGTGTCGACATGGACAGATGTATGCAATTTTTTTGCTCTTTAGTGTTCATTTTAGCCAACATATTTTCCATGTGTCTGTAGAGGAAGGCCACAAGAGCTGTCACAGCCATGCTTACTAGATCTAAAGATGGTGTTTGTGAAGATTTGTCTCTTACGGAAGAAGAGAGGGCCGAGAAAGAGCAACATGAATTGGTTCCCTCGTTAACTGGTGGAAAGTTGAAAACTTATCAAATTAAAGGCCTGAAGTGGATGATTTCGTTGTGGCAAAATGGACTAAATGGGATACTCGCAGATCAAATGGGTCTTGGGAAAACAATTCAAACTATTGCCTTCCTTGCACATCTAAAAGCAAATGGATTGCATGGACCTTATTTGATTATAGCTCCTCTCTCCACCCTCACAAATTGGATGAGTGAAATAAATAGGTATTCAATTTACTTTGTAGTTTGTCATATCTGAAGCTGATACCCTATACCCTTTCTCCGCATATTGAGTGCACTAAGTAGCTGCAGTTTTCCAGGTTTGTGCCCTCAATGGATGCAATCATTTATCATGGTGACAAGAAGGCAAGGGATGAGATTAGAAGAAATCAAATGCCTAGAACACTTGGTCCCAAGTTTCCTGTTGTCATTACTTCTTATGAAATTGCACTGTATGATTCCCGAAAACATTTAAGACATTACAGTTGGAAATACTTGGTTGTTGATGAGGTACTTGTGACAGTTCAAATTTTCCTTTCTGAACTTTATGCAAGTGCCAGACATTTAGGGGTTGCTTATCTTCCAATTTTTCTTTATTAAAGGGACACAGATTGAAGAATTCAAAATGTTTGTTGCTGAAGGAGCTGAAATACTTAAGTGTAGAAAATAAGCTTCTTTTGACTGGCACACCTCTGCAAAATAACTTGGCGGAGCTTTGGTCTCTATTGAATTTTATTCTTCCCGATATTTTTTCTTCCCATGAAGAGTTTGAATCCTGGTATGGCCTTTCAATGGTTATATTCTTGATAAGTGCAAGTATTCCTTGAGAAACTGTAAAATAAACTACTGCAATGGTAATTGCTTTCTTAATTTCTTTTCTTTTGATTAGTATCCCGTTAACTCAAGGTGTATCCCTATGGTTGTTAAGGGATCAAGTTCATCTGAACATTTAATCTGTTGTGCCGTTGGAAGTTGTTATTTATGTGACTTGGGATTCTTTTATCATGTCAGCGATGGGAAGGTTGATTCCTTGGGGAAATAGCTTGAGTATGATTGTTTTGTGGAAAAACTGGCACGATACACGCCATGAGCGGTCATGAAGTTGCAAAAGCTATGACTTTGTGATTTTATTGCATATTATAGTATGGAGGCTGAGTTCTGCCAGACTACAATTATTAAGTACCCTTTAACTAATATACGAATTACTTAGGTTTGGAATGTGCATCCAAGTCATTCTTTTACTGGAGTCAATGTCTTTGATACTAAAATCACAATTACTTCTGCTTGCGAAATTTCATGATGTTTATCAGTGTCATGCTGATGTACTCCACTAAGTTATGTATGGGTGGAAACTGCTTTTGTTGCCTGATCCTTTTGCTTGATGCGAATTCTTTCAGGTTTGATTTGTCTGGAAAGTGTAGTAATGAAGTCATCAAGGAAGAATTGGAAGAAAAACGGAGGGCACATGTATGTTCATGGAAACCTACTGAGCTTTCCATGAAATATTAATGTTCTTAGACCTTAGCATCATATTTGAGACTTCCTAACACTGCAGGTGGTGGCCAAACTTCATACGATATTGCGTCCTTTTCTACTGCGCAGAATGAAAGCAGATGTGGAGCAAATGCTACCACGGAAAAAGGAAATTATCTTGTACGCCACGATGACACAGTATCAGAAGAACTTCCAGAATCATCTAATTGACCAGACGCTTGAAGGTCACCTGAGAGAGAAATCAGAATATCGTAATAACCTCTCCATTTTCCTCTTAATAAGTGCTACACCAAAATTTCCCCTAATCCCTATCCTAACTGTTAATTGCTTTACATTTTTATCTCCAGCTGACTGATTTGAATAATAATTTTCTTGATATTGTTTATTTATAATCTCTCTAAAATAAAGTGAATATGAATTTTGTCTAGGTGTAGCAAGGTGATTGTATGATAATGCTTTTGTAGTTTAACCTGCACTGGCATGTTTGTTCTGACACATATTTGGTTACAGAATAAATCCCATTCTCATGCTATTTATAGCCTTATAGGCTAATATTCTTGAAGGATGAATAGTTTTTCTAATTAAATTGGCTATTCAGAATGATTTATGCTGATGACAAACTTTGTGAACATGCAGCATATGGTATGAAAGGGAAGCTAAATAATCTGGTGATTCAACTTAGAAAGAACTGCTACCACCCTGACCTTTTGGAGTCTGCATTTGATGGTTCTTGTATGTTATCTATCTCGTAAAACTTTAATTGTCTATTTAGTTCAAAATCTATTTCTAACCTTTTAGTTTATGTGCGCTTTGTCAGATTTTTATCCACCTGTGGAACAGCTAGTTGAGCAGTGTGGCAAATTTCGTTTATTGGACAGATTGCTGACTAAGCTGTTTGCTCGCAAGCACAAAGTAATTGAACCACTTTTTTTTTTTTTTTTAATGAGGATAAGGTTTATGATAAATGGCTTTTCATTATTTTCAATCTGGGATAACAGGTTCTAATATTTTCGCAATGGACCAAAATGTTGGATTTAATGGACTACTATTTTGCTGAAAAAGGGTTTCAAGTCTGTAGGATTGATGGACATGTTAAATTGGAAGAGCGGAGAAGACAGGTAATACTATTTCTTACCGATACTAAATGGGTGTCAATTTGGCCTTATCTTCATTGTCATTGGGTCATGCATTTCTGTTCTTGTGATCAAGGACATTTGAAATTTCAATTGCACCTTTTCTGGTTGACACCTCATGTGTTTTTGTTTTCTGTTTTTTGAAATGTCTATTTTCTTCGCCATCTTTTGTGTCTGCGTGGAATTTGCAGTTTGAAAAAACGTAATCCCATCTAGAATTATCAGAAGTCGTTCATAATATTTGAAGCTTGATTATATAGAACATGATCTTGGACTCATGATCTTCTGTGTTTTTGCTTGTTTATTCTCTTCAACATTTTGAGATAGGTATAATCTATGATTACTTGCTGATCTGACATACAGATTCAGGACTTCAATGATGTTGACAGCGAATATAGAATTTTCCTCCTTAGCACTCGGGCTGGCGGACTAGGCATTAATCTTACTGCTGCTGATACTTGCATTTTATATGACAGTGATTGGGTACCATCTTCAACTCTTATTTAATATCTATCCCCACCACAGACATACAGGCACACACTTATTTCCAAGCATGCCACATGTTCTTTCATTTGTTTTCCTTTTCTTTTTCTCCTTATATTAGCCTGTTTCTCCACATCTCCTACTCTTTTTATGTATAAGGTGCTGTCCTGAAGATTAATTTACTTGCCCTTGCATTACAGAACCCTCAAATGGATTTACAGGCAATGGACCGATGTCACAGAATCGGTCAAACAAAACCTGTCCATGTTTACAGGCTGGCTACTGCTCAATCTGTGGAGGTGCATCATAATTCAGTCTCCTCTCTCCATCTGTCCCAAATATAGTTCTTTTTTTTCTTTTTACTTGGATATTTGGATTGATGAAACTAACTCTTATACCATCAGGGTCGGATGTTAAGGCGAGCTTTTAGCAAGTTGAGGCTTGAACATGTGGTGATTGGGAAGGGACAGTTCAAGCAAGAACGATCGAAGGCTGATGCAACCGACTCCATGACGGTTGGTTCTACCTCCAATCTTATTTACTATTGCATATGTTTTTATACTTTGTCCTCAGTTGAAGGCATCATTTTTGTATGACATTCACAACCAAGCAATCAGGATAAGACCATATTCCCACATTCTGATGCATGTTTCAGGAAGAGGAACTGCTAGCTCTGCTTCGTGATGAAGATGATGAAGTGGAAAGAGAGATTCAGACGGACATTAGTGACGAAGACTTGGATAGAGTTTTGGACCGTAGCGATTTGCTAGTTTCTGATTCTTCAGCAGAAACCGAGAACTTCGAGTCAAAACCAGGTGTCACTCCACTTACAGGACCTGGCTGGGAGGTGGTCATTCCAACTGCAACTGGAGGAGTGCTCTCCACTCTCACCAGCTGAACACTGGAGTTATTTTATGGGTATAGCATCTCTGTTTTTTAGAAAATGCAGAACGTGTTTAGTTTATATGTTTGCTCAACTTTCCTCCCATTTTTGTCGAATACGCGGAGAGGAACGTCCACTAGGCATCGATGGACAAAATCCTATATGCCCTGAGTAGCGTATTGCCAATTTGCCATCAAGAAAAAAAAAAAAAAAAACCAAATTCTGAGTTCTAAAATGTGTTTCCTCTGAAATGGTTCCATTCTTCATTGTTCCATCATTCTGAGAGGAGATGACATGTAGTTTTCACTTACTTTATCAAGTATCAAATATCTTTACATTACTCATGATATCTCTTACCACAACTCACTCATGTTCTATAATATTTCGAAATTATTTTCTTTTCGTTTAACCTTTTTAAATCAACTTTTTGAAGCTCTAACAAAATTAAATGTCTAATAAATATTAATATTATGGAATTATATATCAAAGATCGTGATTAGACAAAACTTAGTTTGATGTTATATTTCGCAGTTTTTGAGTTAATAATATGATTTTCCCACATAAAAATTTATTTTAAAATGCTATAAATTGTAATTTTATGCACATAGTTGGTAATATCGTCTCTTATTTTTCAAATAATAATTGGGCCAAGCCCCATTAATTTATGGGTTATTTATGGCCCCTTTGGATTTAATAGATATTTTTTTAAAAAAAAATGTTTTTTAAGCTATAATTTTTAGTTTTTGAAAAAGCTTTATTTTGATTTAAAAATTATTTTTTAAGCACTTAAATGATCATCCAAACATCTTGTTAACCAAAAAAACATTTTTTTTTAAAAAAAAGTTTTTTTGATCCGACTTTTGAAACCAAACGGGGGTTAGTAGATTACCAAAATTTAATTATATGTACCCGATATTACCTAATAACATATTATATGGGTTCAAAAAAAAAATTAACATATTATATATATAATTTTAGTTGAGACAAAATAATAATATAATATAATATTGAAAGATAGAATAGATATAGATGCGGAAAGTCAAATAAAAACAGCAGGTCGGGAAATGCTGAGGGAGACTTATGATTGATTGCCCACAAGCAATGCAATGCATTCGTTTATTGTTGGAAAATCAAATTTCTGAATTGGGAAATTGAAATCAGAATATACGAACGATCTTCGATCGATTCCCAGTTCATCTCTGAAACTGAATTGGATTTGGAATTTGGAGGGAGTGATCCAATGATAACTCGATCGAAATTGGTGGAGCAGCTCAGAGATTACCAGATCCGATCGCAGCACAAGTGTCCCGCTCTCACTGTTTTCTCTCCCACTCCTTCCCTCTCCACCTGGTAAGCCATGCTTTTTCGTGTCTACATCGGCGAGGATTTTGAATTTGTGAGTTACTTTGATCAAGTGACGTTTTTGAACAGATTCGGGCTTATTTCGTATTGCTTTGGGTTAGAATTGCCTAGGATGTGTGATATGATTGACAGCGTGAAAATGTGTGAACACACTTGTTTGAATTTTGGAATTGTATCCTACTTTAGTGGAATACCTGAGTTTATTGTCATTTCTCCAGGTTATTGGTTCTAGAAATAGCATATTATTGGTGCATTTACTGAGCGTTTCTAATGAAATGGAGCTAATGTTATTGGTTAGGCATTTTTCTACCGCTCAACAGCCTAAATAAATTTTGGCTAATTTTGTTCATCCGAAATGAAGTCTAGCATAATGAAATGTAGGATCTTTAGCAAACTATGTTCTTTATTTTCACACGGTGTTGCAGTTTTCTCGGGTTGAATCTTTAACTGATCTTACTTGCTTAGTGTTTTCGCCAAATTTAGTTGCTATGATGCAGTAGCTATTTTACTTGCACAAGGGATCATTCCTTGTGATTTGAGCCCTTCTCGTCCAGCATGCCCACCTATAAACTAATATTCCCTTGCAATTTCCGAGAGTTCTTTCGTTAATACTTGTCACTCCTGAAACCTGAAGCATGTCATCGACAATGTTTAAAAAATTCAGAAACAATTTTTCCAGAATGTTAAGCCTGAAATATCAAAATCAATCTATTTTACCAAACTAATGTTAGAACATGATTTTTACATCTGAAAAATAAATTCATTGAAACTTGTCTAAATCAGGGAAAAAATTACAGCAGCGAAAAAGTAAATAAGTAAATACAAAAACAGCAGCAGGCACACATGTCTTGGCCAAAAACTCAACATTCCCAGTGTTTTTTCTTTCGAGTTCACTCTCCCTTAAACTCAGTTGCAGTCTCATTCGGAAGTGGTGTAAGGGGTGAGTGAGTGACGGGAATCACTCTTCATGGTACAAACAGTTATAATACAGTGTAGGTTTAGACATAAAACATAAACTTCAATCCCAAATCCAGGATGTAAAACATAAATTGAGAAACAGAAAAAATAGCAATCTGTCACAATGATTTTTTTGCATTAAAAACAATGAGGTTTTCGTGGCTAAGTAAAACTAGTTCCTTAGAACTAACCTATCTGGGAAAAAATCCGAACAATGCTTCATCCACTATATCGAGATCTAAATAACAGGATAATATTTCCCACCATATCAAAATAGAGTAAGATTATTAGATCTCCCCAGTCACCACATTAGGGTTATAGGCTTATAGCAGAGCAAAGTTTGGAATTCATGTTCCAAACATTTGGTTCAAAATTATTTGATGCTCGTCAATTTCTTTTTAGATATAAATTCCTACTATTAAATCATTAAATGCATAAATATGTCTGCCCCTGATTTATATAAAAACAAATTATTTAACAAATGAAAGAAACCAGAAACACTTACCTATGTAGCCAATGTAACTTGAAGTGATTGAATGTAATTAGTGTGTGAAAATCCAAAATTTTCTTCATCTAAATTGCCTTGTTGAAAATCGCTTGTTTTTGCTGGAAATGGTGTCCGTGTCTTAGCTAAAAATTGTGCCAAAACTAATGTGTATGCACCAAGTGTTAGTGAAGCTTCTTAAGCTTCAAAAATTGGCTTTGTTGGGGGTATTTTTATGGGTGAAATTCAACCCAGAATTTAACCTCCATTTACTCCCCATGATTCGGATGTTACAGGAATGCATAAATACCTTAGATAATGGCTAATAATTACTGCCATTATTGTCCAATTAGGTGTCATTACAGGCCCTTCAACTTCCTTAAACTGGTAACCAGTGATAGAAGCCCAAATATGAAGCACACCAACATGAGGCCCTGTAACCAGTGGTAGAAGCCCAAATATGAAGCACTCCAACATGAGGCCCTGTAACCAGTGATAGAAGCCCAAATATGAAGCACACCAACATGAGGCTCTGTAACTTACAGGACCTCATGTTGGTGTTCGTCTTATTTGGGCTTCTAGTCACTGGTTTTCACAATACTAAATTCCTTCTACCCGCCACTGAACTCTTAATGTTCTGCTTTAGTGCCACCATCTTATTTGAACACTTGCGGCATGCTTCCTTGTGGATCTTGTTTTCTGTTCATACTTGGGATATAGGCATTATACATAAATTTGTGAAACAAACTGTTTATTCAAGGCTATAGAGGAACAACACAACAGAAACTAGGTCAACTTTGGCATGGGTTCTCGTGTACTATTTTGGATTGCATTAGAGTGTACTTCTAAATTTGATGGCTTAATAATTTATTTGCAATTTATTAAAATTACGTTTTGCTTCATTCAGGTTTGATGTTGCTGTGGCTATTTTTTGGGCCTTTCTCTTCACTGTGCTTCTAGTATCATCATATGTTACCCTTTACTTAAAACATTACTGGATATCGTTTGGCATTATGTTCCTTGCAATTCTTATTCCATATATCTTGAGAATTTCACGGCAGTCAATTGCAAGAAAAAGAGACAGAAGATTGTTACTGCCTTTATCCATGTGAACCTCACGCCATCAACAATTCCCAGACAACTGGCACATATTTACCCATGTTAACAAGGGGTTCTTGATTAGTTGCTGAAAGTTCAAAGCTGCAACGTCAGTAAGGTGAACTTGCGAGCCTTACGCAAGAAAATGGTACTATTCTTTTTTGCCTTTACGTGTCTCAACTCAACAATATACCGCAGTTTCGGATTTTCTTCAGAATTAATTTCCCAACAACAAATTGATGGTCATTAGAGCAGAATCCGCAAGTTTTTGGCCCTCGAGTTTGACTTGTTTGAACTTTGAAGTTAATACTCTTCAGTCTGAACAATCAGATGTATCCCGTGAAATTCAACATTTGTATGAAGTTAAATTAACACTCCAAGTTCTAGTCATCAATTAATAGAGTTCAGACTCATTCTTTCTCCTAGATTACAATTACAAGATTGAGCCAACATCTATGTTATTTTTAGTTGCATTTTCTTATTCTCCTTCTACTTGTACGGTGTTACTGAATTTACGTGTTTGTACTCTACGTGGTCCAGCCATGTTCTTAACCATTGAATGATCAAGAGGTTTGGTCCTGTTTACAGGTCATTTTTGGGTTCAACACGGAATTCTGAAGTGTAGTCAATGAAAGTTTAATTTAAAACTACATAGAATAGAACAGCTTGATCTATCTAGTTGACTTCGACTAGTTTGGGCCAAATGCATGTAAAAAATGATGGATACATACAATGGAGATGGGGTTTATTATTTGAATACAACTCTGTAGAAGAAAGCAAATAACTCTTTTGTCCTGTCTTTCTGATTGGGATATAAAGTAGTATTATTATGTCCGATGTGATATTTAAATTTGTGGTAGGGGTACCAATCTTTTTCTTTTCTTTTCTTTTCTTTTTTTGAGTCGCAAGTCTAGAGCTCTATCGTGCTCTACGAGGTCGTGTGGAACTACTCTTTTGTTTTCTGAGTTGTATGTATAGTGAGCATGTTCAAGAATTTTGCCGAATAGCTCGCTAAGTATTGCCAATTTGCCATCAAGAAAAAAAAACCAAATTATGAGTTCTAAAATGTATTTCCTCTGAAATGGTTCCATTCTTCATTGTTCCATCATTCTGAGAGGAGATGACTTGTAGTTTTCACTTTTCACTTACTTTATTAAGTATCAAATATCTTTACATTACTCATGATATCTCTTACCACAACTCACTCATGTTCTATAATATTTCGAAATTATTTTCTTTTTGTTTAACCTTTTTAAATCAACTTTTTTAAGCTCTAACAAAATTAAATGTCTAAATATTAATATTATGGAATTATATATCAAGATCGTGAATAAACAAAACTTAGTTTGATGTTATATTTCGCAGTTTTTGAGTTAATAATATGATTTTCCCACATAAAAATTTATTTTAAAATGCTATAAATTGTAATTTTTATGCACATAGTTGGTAATATCGTCTCTTATTTTTCAAATGATAATTGGACCAAGCCCCATTAGTTTATGGGTTATTTAGGTCCGTTTGGATTTAATAGATATTTTTTTAAAAAATGTTTTTTAAGCTACAATTTTTAGCTTTTAAAAAAGTGTTATTTTAACTTAAAAAGTGTTTTTTAAGTACTTAAATTTGATCATCCAAATACCTTGTTAACCAAAAAAACATTTTTAAAAAAAAAATGTTTTTTTGATCTAGATTTTGAAACGCTTATTACTTTTGAAACGCTTATTAGATTACCAAAATTTAATTATATGTATCCGATATTACCTAATAACATATTATATATATATAATTTTAGTTGAGGCAAAATTAATATAATATAATATTGAAAAATAGAATAGATATAGATGCGGAAAGTCAAATAAAAACAGCGGGCCGGGAAATTTGTGAGTTACCTTGATCAAGTGACGTTTTTGAACAGATTCGGGCTGATTTCGTATTGCTTTGGGTTAGAATTGCCTAGGTGTTGACTGTAACTTTGCACAGCAAGCTACTCAATCAATCATCTACGTCCTACGATTCGCGAATCCGAAATGCGGTGCCCCTACTGCTCCTCCGAGCAAGGCCGCTGCGCCACCACATCTTCCGGCCGGAATATAACGGAGTGCACCTCATGCGGCCGCGTGGTCGAGGAGCGGCAGACACTACCTCACCATCTTTTCCACCTCCGAGCGCAAGATTCCCCTCTCTGCTTGGTCACCTCCGACCTCCCCGCCGTCCCTAAAGCCCCTCGAAATTCCGACCATGACCCATTCGAACCGACAGGGTTCATCACCGCCTTTTCTACTTGGTCCCTCGAGCCTTACCCTGTTTTCGCCCATTCTTCGCTCTCGTTCTCGGGGCACCTAGCCGAGCTGGAACGGGTCCTGGAAACTACGTCCTCGGCGGCAAACCCTTCAGGGCCGTCGGTGGTTGTGGACAATTTAAGGGCGTACCTGCAGATTGTTGATGTGGCGTCGATTTTAGGGCTGGATTGTGATATTACGGAGCACGCTTTTCAGTTGTTCAGGGATTGTTCTTCTACCACTTGCTTGAGGAATCGTAGTGTGGAGGCTCTTGCTACTGCTGCTTTGGTGCAGGCCATCAGAGAAGCTCAAGAACCCAGGACGCTCCAGGTATGTATGCATTATTTGAGTGAAAAAGATTTAATTTTTTAGGCTTGATTTTCTTGGATATTGTATGCAAATTGGGGCTGTGTAAGTTCTGTAGTAGCCATGTTTATGGAAATGTGGATACACGAAGTGTGAAAATTTCATCCCATTTAGTTGTAAATTTTGAACGGATGACTGCCGAAGCAGCTGCAATGGTTCCGTGAACGTGAAAGGCCAATCTTAGGCTCACTATTGATGTTTCCAGAAGAAAGTAAAAATATTTACCTCCAAATTATGTTTTAGAAGCTACAGGCTCTCTGTCACACCAACACATATATATGTTTGGAAGGTTTCCTCGCTGTGCTTGTTTGGTGATCTTTGAAAATGGTTGGTAGCATACTGCGGTTTCCTGGAAACAGTGAGTTAATAGTGCAGGGAGCAAATTTCTTTCATGGATTCTATATCGAGCGAATGTTGGTAATTAGCATACAAGAGCAAGATGCTCTTTTTTTGGATCCCCTGGTTGACTGAGTTATTTTTCCAGTTGAACTGCTTTGCCTTTTTTATCCCCCTCATTTTGCTTGGTTTTGGGATGGGTGAGAGGTGGTATGTGTATGGTCCATGCTATGTTTTGCTCTTACTAATGGTTTTTGTCTTGACCGCTGCTGAGTAAGTTGAGCAATTTAATATGATTTTTGCCACATCTTCGAATCAACGGTAGAATCATCCACGTATGTGCATTTGTTTTCTCACTTATACCTTATTAGGCTATTCTTGCTTGTTCTCTCTTGAAGTGTTGATTGTGATTCTCTTTTTGGGTCTCAATTTTGCTACATCGTAAGATGATAATTTCCAATGTTTTCCTTTCTATCATGTGGTTTTCTTCATTTTGTGTCTCAGGAAATATCCATTGCTGCAAATTTACCCCAAAAGGAGATAGGAAAGTACATCAAAATTCTTGGAGAAGCTTTACAACTAAGCCAGCCTATCAATAGCAACTCCATATCTGTGCACATGCCGCGGTTTTGCACACTTCTCCAACTCAACAAATCTGCTCAGGTACTTGTCAATCATCTTTCACGATCGATAAATGTTTACGACGCTCGCTGAACTTGTTACACTTTTGTCTGTAATTTTTTGTTGATGATTGATCAAAGGAGCTGGCAACGCACATAGGCGAAGTAGTTATAAACAAATGCTTCTGCACCCGACGTAACCCTATCAGCATCTCTGCAGCTGCCATCTATCTGGCTTGCCAGTTGGAAGATAAACGCAAAACACAGGCTGAAATTTGTAAAGTGACTGGCCTAACAGAAGTGACTCTGCGCAAAGTGTACAAGGAGCTATTGGAAAATTGGGATGACCTTGTTCCATTAGATTATCACCCAGTTGTCCCTCCAGAGAAAGCGTTTCCAACCGCTTCTATTTCTGCGGGCCGCTCGTCCAAAGCCGATCTAGTTGAAGCAGTTTTGTTAGACAAGGACAAGCATGCAAAGCCAAGTGAAATCTTGAGTGTGTCCCATCAAAACAAAGGTAAAGAAAATACCGAGAAAGATAATTTCCACCGGACTTATAACTCTGCTATGCTTGGAACACCATCCTTCTGGAAACCACAGGTCCCGAGTGGAAATTCTCCTGTCCACAAACCCCCAGACACGAAGCAAACCTCGACCCAGAATATGGAGATCGATTTACAGTACAAGACGAGGGAGGGGAAAAAGGGTTGATACAGATGCAAAGTCTGCTTCTTCTAGTTCGATGAGACCGGTTCCATTCCCTACGCCCCCTTCTCTAGGTACCAGCGTCTTGCCTTGGCCATTTCGCCCTCCCGTGACATCATCTAGTTCTCCATCTGTTCAACTGGCACATATTTACCCATGTTAACAAGGGGTTCTTGATTAGTTGCTGAAAGTTCAAAGCTGCAACGTCAGTAAGGTGAACTTGCGAGCCTTACGCAAGAAAATGGTACTATTCTTTTTTGCCTTTACGTGTCTCAACTCAACAATATACCGCAGTTTCGGATTTTCTTCAGAATTAATTTCCCAACAACAAATTGATGGTCATTAGAGCAGAATCCGCAAGTTTTTGGCCCTCGAGTTTGACTTGTTTGAACTTTGAAGTTAATACTCTTCTTTCTGAACAATCAGATGTATCCCGTGAAATTCAACATTTGTATGAAGTTAATTTAACACTCCAAGTTCTAGTCATCAATTAATAGAGTTCAGACTCATTCTTTCTCCTAGATTACTATTACAAGATTGAGCCAACATCTATGTTATTTTTAGTTGCATTTTCTTATTCTCCTTCTACTTGTACGGTGTTACTGAATTTACGTGTTTGTACTCTACGTGGTCCAGCCATGTTCTTAACCATTGAATGATCAAGAGGTTTGGTCCTGTTTACAGGTTATTTTTGGGTTCAACACGGAATTCTGAAGTGTAGTCAATGAAAGTTTAATTTAAAACTACATAGAATAGAACAGCTTGATCTATCTAGTTGACTTCGACTAGTTTGGGCCAAATGCATGTAAAAAATGATGGATACAATACAATGGAGATGGGGTTTATTATTTGAATACAACTCTGTAGAAGAAAGCAAATAACTCTTTTGTCCTGTCTTTCTGATTGGGATATAAAGTAGTATTATTATGTCCGATGTGATATTTAAATTTGTGGTAGGGGTACCAATCTTTTTCTTTTCTTTTCTTTTCTTTTTTTGAGTCGCAAGTCTAGAGCTCTATCGTGCTCTACGAGGTCGTGTGGAACTACTCTTTTGTTTTCTGAGTTGCATGTATGATGAGCATGTTCAAGAATTTTGCCGAATAGCTCGCTAATGCATGAAAAATTGAGTAAAATATTGTATTTGAATCCTCTGTTATATAGAAGACTCGAAATTATTATTTGAAAGTGATCGCTCTTTTAGCAATTGTGTTAAAAGCCAAAATCAGTGGCCAGTTAAAAGTCCACTGAGTTTAAACTATGTGAATACATTGACATCATTAAGACAACATAGTTGGAGGCTAAATCATTTTTATTAAAAGTTAAACCACAATTAATGGTTGTCTTTGTTTCATCTCAAATCGACACCCCTGAGATGTGACATGCACAGTCCCATCCCCAGCTCTAAATGCTCCATGTTCTGTTCTCTATAATATCTTTTCGAGTCCCTCAAAAGCAAATTTCTTTTGCTGATGCCACTTTATTGAAAGGTATAATGCTATACAAAATAAATAAGGAGTAAATCTGCTGTTTAACGATACGACGTATGTATATCCGGAAATATATCTACTCAGTTTATACCTGCGTTTTTCACGCAAATCAATATGTATAGTAGATTAAAGTGTTATTTTTAATAATTTGATTAATAAAAAATGATATTTTTACAATGAAAAATAATATTTTGAACATAAAAATAATATTTTTCATTAGTCAAATGGGATTAGAGATCAGAGTTTTTGTGTATTATATATTTTATTTATCACATGGTCGATCACGTTTCTAGCAGCGGATATGTCAAATTGGTATAGAAGGATTCATTTAGTCGGTAGGATTTATTGTTATTGTTTTATTATTTTATTATTATTATTATTATTATTATTATTATTATTTATTTATTTTTTTTATTTTGAGAGAGAAGTATTATTATTATTATTATTATTATTATTATTATTATTATTATCATCATCATTGTTTTATTTTTATTTTTTTTTACGTTGGAAACTATCCAAATTCCAACCTGTCAAGAGGAAGTGGGCTTCTGTCCTTTCGACAAAATGAGTTTCCAAGGCATAAAATTCATGATATGATATTTCTTTACTTTTCTGTCTAGGTAAAATATGGATGATTATAATGTGTTTTTAACATGTGTTTATTAAATATATAACGGAATATATCTGCAGTCAATATTTCAGGCTTTAAAATTCTGAATCTCCTGAATTAATAGCAAGTGCTTATGTTGAAAAATATCCATGAACCAAAACAATTTGTATTAATCTCCATATGCACTTGCATGATACTTGAAAAACGAAAAAGAAAGATGATCCTTTTACAAATTGTTAAGCCGCAGTATAATTCTACTAACTCGCGATTATAAAAATACACTTGTTGGAGCATAGAATTTGACACATTTGATCTACAAAATCAAATAGATTCTTGTAAAATCGAACGCTTGCACAGATGACTTATCTCATCAATAAGTTTTATAGTAGGAACAGTTCAAAATTAGGTAAATTTTCGTGAGATAGCATTACTTCAGTTACTTATCCCGCATGGGTTATAAGTTTGAGTCTCTTTTCCACCTAAAAATTTTATGAAAACACGAGACAATGTCAAGTGATAGACTCGAGAAAAAAAAAAATCAATGTCAACATATGTATCCTCTGATATAGATCACACAATTAACCGAAAATCATAAATTTAAATTGAATCTTAGACTATATCGGTTTCGATCTCGGACCTCATTCTTGTCACTAGACGAAGAGATCCTTAGTCAAATGTGTTTTTGATATACAGTAATAATAAATATTTGATTATATTTTGGAGAAGTAAAAATAATTCTCGGGTTTGTGTTTTGTTTTCTTGTTTGATTTGTCCATTGTGCTCTTCTAACTTGGCACCTAGGATATTGACCTTTCATGGAGGGGTTGCTTGTTTTTATGAGCAGATATTGGAGACTGTTTTGAGGAATTAGCTGTCGGCTAATGGGAACAAAATTTGGTATTAGTAATAACATCACTAGTTGACCCATCACCAACAAAACAAACACAAGACAAATCATACATCCAATAGTTGATAAATCTCATTTCAACGATGCTCAAATAAATATTTATAACGGACGTATAACATATAAAATATTTATATATAATACACATAAAAATATATGTATATAACTAGTCTGCCAATTTTATTTTTAGAATAGTCGAAAGTTGATCGAAATCATGAATATTTTTGTGTAGCAACAAATGTTATATAAACTAGAGCAGAGGAGTAGCTCATAACAATCATGAGAATGTAAAATATAATCCAATCATATACATCTAACTAACTGATGATCGTGAGGCCAATGGGATTAAAAACAAGTTGTTTCTTCAGAATCTTGATAAATGTAGAGACACATAAATAACTCTCGAAGAATCTTAATTATTTATTTGGCCAATAATAATGAAGCCAAAATCCCATGTCATTTTCCTCTCACACACAAAGAAACAAATTACTTGCAATTGATTGGGGGAGTTTAGGTTCAAAGATTTGGTTCAGGTACATGGAGTCTCCCAACTTAAATGTGTCATATAATAATAGTATCTAACATATTGATAAGTCAAAGTATAAAGCTTTGTTTGGTTATGCATCTTGTCTCTATTTGGGGAAGAAAATGGTACAAAATATTTGAATATATCTTATGGATCTAATTTTTTTGGTTATATTTAAAAATGGATATAAGAGGAATGCATTTTTTTTTGTCATACATATTATTTGCTTTAAAAAATATATAAGAGTATAGTTTTACATCTCCTAACAATTAGCAAGAACATGCGAATTTGAAATTCGCATTTGAATATTTCTTATATATAGCACAAATTCGTATGAAATTGTACATCTCAAAAATAAATTTTGAGAGACAGGTATCTGGTTCGACCTGATCTATGAAAAAAAAATTATTTTATGTAAAAGAAATATTATTTTCATTATATATTTTGAATCGGATCGATCCGTTTTATAGAGATAGATCCAACCGTCTCACGCAAACCTATTCTATCCTTAAAACTCATGAGATAACATCGAATTTTCTTAAGAAAAACTTCATTTTTTTTTTCCTTTAATGCCCTTGAATATTAAGTTTCAAAAACGATTATTTTTTCTAATAAAAATATGGTAATTTTTTTCTAAAAAAAATGAATTTTTTATAAATATATTTTTTAAGCACTCAAATTATTTTTTAAAAAATAGAATTTAATATAGTTTTGTTCAAATTTAATATTCATCCCGGTTAATGATTAGTTGTTGGTCCATCCATGTGAATGGACAAAAAGTTAATATTGAAAGGTGTTTTAGTAGCTAGTAAGAGTGCAAGACTACATTAAATCAATTATTGGAGATATAAATATAATTTTCTTTTCAAAAAAAAATGATGACTCAAATTCCCATCAATATAAGAGTTTGCTAAGGATATTTTATAGTTTCACGTCAATCAAATTAATGAAGTGATTGCATTAACAATTATGAGGATAGCTTGTCTTTGTCATTAATTTTTTAATCGAGCTTCAAGTTCAACATCCCAAAAATAATTTACCATTTTGTAATCCTCTTATGCTATGTTTGGATGACAAGAAACCGAATACAATTAGAAAAATCAACATTGCAGGCAAAACAGAAGAAAATCATACACAAATCGTCACAAAAAGATACTTTCGTTCCATGCAATTTCACATGTAATACATTCCCAATCAAGAAACTACATGAAAAAAAACCGCACTTAAATTATAAATATCTACATCAGATAAATATCACTGTAATCTATCTGTGGTCTCTTCTTACGCATAAAAAAAACACATTTATCCATACGCGTCTTTGAACAATTCAACCATAAATAAAAAAATATAGAGATGTCCCTTCCAATGATAAGTACAAATCTTGGTAGAGATGGGGACGATGTATTATAATAGAGACCTTGGCTCTATACTAAATGGAGAAAATGGTATTAAAATTGGGAAATAGTAGAATCAAGAATGTTTGTCCCATTGGAGATCTTGGGCTTTCATTATTTGTGTAGTCTTGTCTAATCAAAGGTTTGGTAGTAATGGGCCTTTGAATTATGGGCCTACACTAGTTGGTGCCTCATTAATATCGAAGTGTGTAGAAGAATCGACTAGTTGATAATAAGTAAGGATTAAATAAATATTTGATTTAATTAGGAAACATTTAATTTTTAAAATTAAATAGTTGGGCAATGATTGGGTAGGAAACGTGGTCATCTTGAAGTGGGCCACCCACACGAGTGGCTACCTATATTTCTTGTCATTGGTTGGCAATTAGGGCCCAAAAGCCACCGGATAAGCAATAATATCTCTGTAAAATAATTGATCGTTCAACTCACATTCAACTTACTCTTCGAACATCATATAATTTCGTCACACTATGTGAATTAGTGAATTGCATGTATCTATAATTTTATTAACAGATTTACTATCTTATTGTATAATCATACACTGGCATCTTAAAGTAACTAACTTGGCCATTTAATAGATATATAAAAATGTCCTTGTATTCATATTTCAATAAATTTACTTATCATCACTAAAAATTGTTATCTTTCATCATATACTAGCTGCCGACGCATACACGTTGTGTGTGAAATATAATTTACAGCAAATAAGAGGCAGTGAGAGGAGAACACGAGTCATTGGGATGAGAGGTTGGATTTAGAATGAGTCATGTATATTACGATATTTTCATCAAAATGTTTTATCAATCAATAAAATCGAGGGATATTTTAGTCTACGTACACACATAAATTATTAAATCAATTTTTATATGAGGTTGAGGCTTTATTAAATGGTAATATATATATATATATATATATATATATATATATATATTTCAATTTTAACACAACAAAAATATTAATACATTTTTGGATATAACATAAATCAATCTTATACGTTAATTTTTCGTGTGTAGATTGGTGATACATGTTGTACATAGTTATTAACATGTGGTCTCCAGATGTACTGATATTATCGTAACAAAAGAATATTTTTTTTGCGAATAATATATACTATATAATAAAGTATCAACCTCTTAGATTGTGTTAACTTAGTGAGATCTGCGTTTACTTGGCTTGATAAAGGTATGATGAGTTTATTAATCCAATATCATCATCTGTTTACTTGAAAAAAGTCAATTCTCGTCAAATCTCAAAGCCCGTCATTTCACCTTTTTATCCTTATTTGACGTGATATCTCATCCTTCATATTTCTAGGTATAACTCATTCTTATCATTATTTTTGGAAAAAAAATCCATAGATAACCTAATCTACCCTC
This sequence comes from Henckelia pumila, assembly GCF_033568475.1. Lineage (NCBI taxonomy): Eukaryota > Viridiplantae > Streptophyta > Magnoliopsida > Lamiales > Gesneriaceae > Henckelia > Henckelia pumila. The sequence goes on along the minus strand of NC_133121.1, from coordinate 5,545,578 downwards.
TCCCAATTTAAAATTTTAAAAAATAATCTAATCCAAATTTTATGAATACAAAAGTAAACATAAGATTATTTATAATAGGTGGAGGCTAAAATTGTAATTCGTCCACCAATCATTACTTTAATGTCAAAATTAATAACTTTAAGTAAATGATGCCCCGGAAAGACAGGGGAGCAGGGCCGCATATGCCCTGGGAAACAGGGGCATAAACAGTCAGGGATTACAGGGTTGTATTAAAGCAAGGGTGGCAGAACCGTAAGTCGGGACAGCGATTAAGACTCTAGCCCGACTATTTTTGGGCTGAGTAGTGATGCCCCGGAAAGACAGGGGAGCAGGGCCGCATATGCCCTGGGAAACAGGGGCATAAACAGTCAGGGATTACAGGGTTGTATTAAAGCAAGGGTGGCGGAACCGTAAGTCGGGACAGCGATTAAGACTCTAGCCCGACTATTTTTGGGATGAGTAGTGATGTCCCGGTAAGCCAGGGGGCCCGGGACACGAATGACCCAGACTGGTAGGGCTGTATCAAGGTAGCCCAGTAGCCCCAGGAGCCCGAAAAACCAGGTCTGCAGGACTTATATAAGGCCCGTGTTTTAGGGGCATGATCCCCACGATTATCACCAACCCTAGCTTTCCGGGTTCATCGTACGTGACAGGCAAACATGGGCAACTACCACACCCACGATCCAGATCGTGGCCACTACCCTGGAATTGCGGAGTGACACTCTCACTCCAAGGCCTTTAAATATCTGGTCACAGATATTGGTAGAGGTATGTTCACTTAAAGTTCCAAAGCACTATATTCATTTTTCTCTAAAAAGCCCACTCTATTTCTAAGTCTAACTTAAGCATCGGAGTGGCCCCGCCGGAACTTCCTCCGGCGTCCCACTAACGTGCTTTTTATCCCCTTCTTTGGTGTGCAGTTCATCTCGATTAAGGAAGGGCAGTTCATATATCACTTTCATTAGCCCGGTCACCACATCAGGCCCACAACACTACCCTGATAGCCCGGGCCCTGGTTTAACAGTAGACCATCATCAGTAAACATGTTACCGTTTATCCATTATTATTCTATATCCATTAAACTCATTTTAATAATCCTAGTAAGATTTATCCATGTATAATCATATCTCACTAAGTAAACGCAGTCTAAAACTATTAAAAATAATTTTATAGAATGTTGAATAATGATGGATAGGCAATTACATGTTTACTTTGATTATTCAATTTTGTGATTTGATATTATGATTAAGTGATGAGTTATAATTTTGCCATTTGCTTGTAATATATAATCTTATTTTTTTTTATTTTTAAAATTGAGATTGTGATTTTTATTGAAGAATGTAAATTATTATTAATTCACATGTAAATTATTTTAATTGACCAAAATTATTGAGTATAAATATTATTTATTTTTTAAACAAAAATTAATAAATTGAGTTAATTTTTTTTTCATTAATAATAATAAATTCCAATTAAATGTATTAATCATATCTTAAATTATTAGAACTTTTATCCATCTATACTATCTCTACTATTTTATAATACCTGAGAGGCTTATAAAAACTAACTATGTGAGGACACCATCTTTTCTTCTCGTTTTACCCTTTCATTCCCAATCACTTTTCCACATCCTCTATTCCACTAAAAACTCCCATTAACTTCATGATTTGTTTTTTGTTTTTTTTTTTAAAAAAAAAGCACTTATAAGAAAACTTCTTTTGTGTGTGCATTTCTCGTTAGTGTTTTATAATTTTTAAATGGATGTTTCATACATTAAAATCAAATAAAATGTATTAATATATCTTAAAGTAGTGGGGTTTTCGTATATTATTTTTTTAAGAAGTAAATGATATTAGTGTATTTTTTTTCAATTGGAAACATAATTAGCTAAAAATGATTATTTATCACACTATTTATTTGTGATAAATCATCAAGATTTAAAGTTAAAATTAAGTAAATATGAATGTGTTTTATGAGCTAATAGGTGCCCTCAAAAGACAAGTAAACATGAAATTGATTAGGTTATTAATATAATCATATACTTATCATAGCAAGTAAACACACCCTTTAGAGTATTAATATGGTAATTTAATAAATAGCAAAAAAATCTCTTATTTTATCCAATAGAAGTTGTTATTTTAGTAAATTTTAAAAGTAATTATTTAAAATTTTAATCATAATCAATATCTTAAACGTTTTCTTTTAAAAAAGAGTTTGGAGATATTTTTTTTAAAAAATAAATATGCGTAGTTTGTTATTCCAAAGTAAACATCCGTCTATGACGGTTTATGAGTAAAAAATATGGATAATGCTAAAGGTACAACAAATATCGTGTACAACGATATTTATAACAATTATATCGTGAGATTTGCTATTTTATCGTGAAATTTTGTATTCAATTTATTGTGAGATTTTGATATATATCATTTTTACATTGTGTTGTAAGATTTGTTGTACAAAATTTTTTGTAAATGTAGCATTGCTAAAAAAATATTAATTAGAAATTAACAAAATACATGTCACTTTGGAAGGAATAACAATAAAAAAAAATAACTGTTAGAAAAGTAATGTTACATGTACAACCAAATTTGTACAACACATCTTACACCATAAAAATATCAATATAAAATTTTTATGTATCAAATCTCATGATACATTGAACACATATCTCTCGATATAACGCCAAAATATCACGATCGATATATAGTAAAACTCATCATATAATTATTGTAAAATATCGTTATACGAGATATTGGTTGTACCTCTATCATTATGCCCGTAAGAATGACCAATAAATCATGATTATATAAAAATATAATAAAATTCTATTTATAAATATAAAATCATAAGTTTAATAATCATGCTTACTATTCTATTATAGCAGAGTGAGTTATGGTACCAGCTTTTTAAAAAAAAAAAAATTAATTCGGTGAAACATTGAGCAAATTTATGAGTATATCTTTCTTTCGTTTTAGGTTATTTCACATATTCACATAAAATTATCTTCAACTTCTCATTGGATAAGTGACTATCTATTTTAAGAAATTGTTATATATATATATATATATATATATATATATATATATATAAAATGAGAGTTACAAATTGTGTTATAAAGTATATTTTAAATTATAAAATTATCTTTACGTTTTATTTGAAAAAAATATTTCAAAAGTGTATTTAAGATAATTTGTAATTTCACATGCACTTTTTAACTCAATGTATAATCTCATTGTATATACAGTGTGATCCTCGATTTTATTATTATTAATTTTCCTCTTTTGCATCCCAGATTTTCTCCCAAATTTTCCACTTCCAATTCCAATGATTTCATTTTTTTCCTCCCTTTCATCCCAAAATTTATCCGAAAATGTCTACTTTCCATTTCCCATGATTTCATCTCGATGCAATTTCACATCTATATGTAATTTCAAATTATCAAAGCTCATCTTATGTACACACAACGCTTGTGTCACCTATATAAAAAAATTAAAATAGATATTAGTAAAAAATATATAATTTACCTGTATAGGTAGGTTAAAATCATCCCGGTAAATCATAAAAAATTACACAAGCTGTTCCTTGTCACTTTTTCGTATTGTGATATTTTTGAAAATATAAGAAAAATTATACCCTTGATTATTTAGTTGAATGCTGAGTTCAGCTTGTTTGTTTGTTTTATTTAATTAATTAATAATTAACTAATAATCTATGAAATTAATTGAAATTAATCCTAATCATAGAATGGACAAAATGATGCTGTCGTGTAGACCGCACGAACGTAAAGTAAAAGGTGGCTTGCAAGAACACATTTTAAACATACATTTAACCTTTTTTTGTTTAAAATAAATAAATAAATAAATATATATATATATATATATATATATATATATAAAAGTTCTTTTATGGTGCCCAACACTATATGCCCACTTCATGCTCACCATGTACAATAGATGAGTTGACCAGTACAATAGATGAGTTGACTTGTAAATGGTGGGCATGAAGTGGACATATAGTGTTGGGCACCATAAAAAAACTCTCTCTATATATATATATAGTTTCGAATGAGCAACTACCATGGGCAACTACGTGAACAACAGCTGACGTGACATTTTGTGCATCCAATGAGTGATTGCAAGCAGCTGTTGCTCACGTAATTGCCCACAATAATTGCTCATGTGATCGAAACTCTATATATATATATAGATTCACTCGTAATAAGATCATTATTTAAATTTGATCTGATATTTTGATCAATGTAATCTAAGGATAAAGTTTTTCAAATTCGGATACATTTTAAACATACATTTAACCTTTTTTTTTAAAAAAAAAAATCAAATCTCACTTCATAATAATAATTAAAAATAATAAATGTTATTATAATTTTTATTTTTATTGCAAAAAAGGACCAGAAACTAATGCCTATAAATGTCAGGTTATTGGCTTAAAAGCTTCTCAATTACTTTCGTCTTCCTCTCGAATCCGCCTGCTTTATGTAGTAAACTCTTGAAGGAAGCAGGCGAAGAACCCATTTCGAATCCTCAAAAAACAATCTGTTTTCATCGAAAAATCGACAAGAAAACCATGTTGGGATTGGAGCTGAGACTGGAATTCGCTCTGTTTCTTGTATGCCTGGCTCTGATGATCTTCAATTTCCGTAGAAGAAGACGAAAACCTTTCAATCTTCCCAGAGGTAGCATGGGTTGGCCGTTTCTTGGCGAAACTCTCGCCTATTTGAAGCCGTATCGTGCCACCACAGTGGGGAAATTCATGGAGGAACATATTTCAAGGTGATTCTCTCGGTTTAATTCATCTGTTTGTTAAACATAAACAAATCCCACGAACTAAGCAGCAGCCCAACCAACCAAAGGTTGGATTTTTCATCTTTGATGATGATTCTTGTGTCATGCAGATACGGGAAAATCTACAAATCCCACCTATTCGGCGAGCCGACGATCGTGTCAGCCGACGCGGGACTGAACAGATTCATTCTCCAGAACGAAGGCAAACTGTTTGAATGTAGTTACCCGAGAAGCATCGGCGGGATTCTCGGGAAATGGTCGATGTTGGTTTTGGTTGGGGAAATGCATAGGGATATGAGGATCATCTCTCTGAATTTCCTCAGCAATGCGAGGCTAAAAACCCATCTTTTACGCGAAGTCGAGAAGCACACTCTCTTGGTCCTAAACTCTTGGATGGATGACTCCATAATCTTCGCCCAAGATCAAGCCAAGAAGGTAAAAATACAAAACCAAAACTCCTATATATACATACATATCAAGAAAATCCCTGATCTTTCTCTGGTTTTCCCGCAGTTCACATTCAATCTAATGGCAGAGCATATAATGAGCCTGCAACCTGGAAAAACAGAGACCGAACAGCTCAAGAAAGAGTACATCACCTTCATGAAAGGAGTCGTCTCTGCTCCACTCAACTTCCCCGGAACAGCTTACAGACAAGCATTACAGGTACTAAAACAAATCAAACCATATATTCAAAATCATGCATTCAAACTCGGGCCTTTCTTAAAAGTTTCGATGATATACACGCGCACACGCACACGCACGCAGTCTCGATCGACGATTCTCAAGTTCATCGAAGAGAAAATGGAGGAGAGGATGGAGAAGAAGAGGGAGGAAGAAGAGAATGATTTGCTGGGATGGGTGCTGAGGAATTCGAATCTGTCGAAAGAACAGATTCTTGATCTTGTGCTGAGCTTGTTGTTCGCGGGGCACGAGACATCGTCGGTTGCTATAACCTTGGCGATTTACTTCCTGCAGGCTTCTCCCACTGCGGTCCACCAATTAAGAGTAAAGCTTCTTCGTTATTTATTTATTTTTTTGTCATTTAATTATGCTTCTTCTCTTTTTAAATATATAACCAAATTATTTTGTCAGTTGGTTTATTTTTTTTATATATAAACCGAATTCATCAATTCATTTTATTTATAGGCCTTTATTATTCGTTATCTTTTTCATTTATTTTTGGGGTAATAGTTGTGTTTGATTTTGGTTTAAACTTATCATTAGATATCATATTCGGGGAAGAATGAGTTGACTTAATTAGTGACATTACTGCCACATACATATTTGTGTTGAATTTAAAAGGTATAATTTTTTGGATCAAGATTTAGTTAGGGATTGTGAAACTAAAATTAAAAAATTATGTCGTGATATATAAAATTGGTTACGGTCCACGTTGGTGAAGATCTGTTGATCTAGTAACAAAAACAAAAATCTCGTGATATTCTATTTGTGTTGTTTAGTTAGATAAAAATAAAAATTTCACTCCATTATATTTAAATAATAATAATAATCACGCCTCCGTACATAATAACATTGGAAAAAATTTTATTTTATTTATTTATTATAAAGAATATATTGATTAAATTTATTTATTTTTATTTCATAATATTGACGGCACAATTTATGATTATTCAAGTCTTTCGTAATTTTTTTAATCAGGAAGAACACTTGAAAATTGCTCGAGAGAAAGTGAAGCTAGGGGAGACGGAACTTACTTGGGATGACTACAAGAAAATGGAGTTCACACAATGCGTAAGTTTACAAAAATAACCTTCTCCATCAATAGAAACTAAACTAATAGGTTTTGTTTTTTTTTAAAAAAAAAAAACAAACCAAACTATGAATTTTGATTATAGAGTTTTAATTATTATCCATGAAATGTAGCAATTTCAAATATAAAATTTTAATGCTGGAAAATTCAAATTGTGTATAACACGACGGATAATATCCTCACATTATATCAAATGGTCCAATTTTGCTTTGACTATGTGAGGATCCCACATGTCGAAGTTAATTTTGTTTTGTATTAGAGTTTTATTCTTATGCTAACACAAACTCAAATATTTGCATACGGTGTGCAGTTCACTTAATTAAAAAAAATCATGGAGTAAAAGCATCATCTTAAAAATTGCATCCAATGATCCTGATTCATTTTCATACGCGCAGTTCACATAAAAACCATGCATGGACCCCATGTATTATATTTATAAAAATAGATATGAATTGTTGAATATACACTTCGAGTAATATTCTAAAGAGAGAAATGTTATATGCACATAAGGGTTACACATTAGGTTATATATTACACTTGAAATTATAAAATTATCCCTCTATTTTATTTGAAAAACTCTTTTCAAAATACATGAAGTATAGTTATATAATTTCAAATGTAATGTATAACTCAATGTGTAATTTTTCGTGTACATGTAGTATCACTTTTCTGCCCTAAGGATATATAGGTTGAACCCGACTCATCTCCATAATGACTTTTGTTTGTATTACAAATGTTTCAGGTTATAAGCGAAACATTAAGACTTGGAAATGTTGTAAGGTTCTTACATAGAAAAGCCCTAAAAGATGTTCGGTACCAAGGTAAGAGTATTTCTTGTCGATTATAATTTTTTTATTAAAAAAAAAAACCAATCACATTTTCTTTTTAAAATATAAAATACATTGTCTCACTTTTATATATTTAAACTAAATAAATCGATTATTATTTTCTTAACAAAAAAACAAAAATTGTGATATTTGAAAAGGTTATGACATTCCATGTGGGTGGAAGGTGTTGCCTGTGATTGCTGCTGTGCATTTAGATCCCTCACTTTTTGACCAACCTTGGCACTTCAATCCATGGAGATGGCAGGTTTGTTATTCAAAATAATCCATTTTTTTATGCTATTTTTTCCCACATATATATGTGATTTATTATGTTTGACAATATGTATTGGAGTTTGAAGCATTTAAATAATTAGGTATATAATAAATATTTTAATTGATTTAGTAAAAAATATATCACCATATTTGAAACATATGGGGTATGGGAGAGCTCAAAATAGCATATGAATTCTATTCTTGGATTATGTCTATTCATTATATACATGTGGATTGTCACTTGAGAGTGGATAGATCAGGCATTATATATCATCTATCTATGTATTAATCAAATACATAATTATATTATATATGTATATACGTCAAATCATGAGTTGTAACTTTTGATATAAAGATTTGGTTTGATACATGCTTGTAATTTCATGAAACATATGAGTTATCTTATATTTATATACTTTCTTAGATAATACTATTTTTTTCCATGGTAAATATAAATTATAAACATAGTTTAAATAACTTAGGGAGTGTTTGAAAAAGATTATACTTTTGTAAAAGTGATTAAATTTATAGATTATAAAAACGTTAAGAAAAATCAAAAGTTGGTAGTGTTTGAAAACAAATGTGAAAATCTAAAAATCAAAGTTGGTTAGTGTTTGATAAATAAGTGATTAGAGTAATTTTGACATTGATCTTTTTATTAGAATCACTTTTGGAGAATCATAATCATCATATGACTAGCTTTTGAATTTTAATTAAATTAAGTATAAACTAAAACACAATTTCACGAAAGTGATTTTTTAAAATCAAAATCAGACAATCATTTTTTTAGTGATTGCAAACAATCCCTTAATCATTTTGTACTTATCTAATCTACATAGACAAATATAGGAAATAAGATGCGACTCAGCATTTGGGATAAAAGCGTATGTGGTGGAAATGCAAATAATGGAGATTGACCAACTTTGTGTGAATAGGTGATATTTGCTCCTTCTTTCATTTTGTTTTGTTTATTTGTTTGTCTTTTTTCTTATTTTTTAAACTTTGTGGATAAATAAATGGATAAGAGATTTATCAAAGCCGTTGATTTGGGATAGCTTCTTCCAAGGTAGTGAAAATATTTAAAAATGAGTATGTTTTTGTTAGATTGATCGATTTGATCTTATCTATGAATAAGTAAAAATTAATACTTTTTTATAGGTCGGATTGAATAAGAAATCCATCTAAAAAAAATTAGTTCTGCTTTAAAATACCTCAAAATGTTTTTTTTAATATATATTATGGCTATTACAAATACAAATGGTTAAATTCAAAAAAAAAATTATCTTTATAATACTGAGATTGCATTCATTTTATTTTTATATATTTGGGTGGTGAGGTTTTTATAATTTAAAGCATCGAACTCGATATTTATTTATTTTTATTTAGATGCTAGTGCGAGTGGACCTCGGAATATATTTATTTAACAAATATTAATACAAATAAATAATAGAATCCCATTGTTAGCAAATCGGAGACCTTGAAGATTAGGGGCCCACATAATGAACAGTCATGATCAATATGGATGTTGCAGAAACGCGTACGGAGGCGGAGGCCCACCGTAAAACAGTGGGTGCGGTCGTAGACAATCATTGCCTCCCACACGTGCGTGTGGGGAGGGGGCGGAGACTGATAATTAAAGTCCCCATGTGGATTGTGGGGTTGCACGTGCGCTTGCACGATTGCTTTTCCCTGTTGATTGAACCCTCTTTTTGCTGGTCCAACTCTAACCCATTTTTATTTCTCATTTTCATCATTTTGTATTGTGTTACTTGATAATTTACCAAATCAGGCCATCCTTTATTAACTAGTAGGTGACGGTCTCACGTATATTTGTTCGTAAGATGATTGATTCGAGCTGTATATAGAGTGGAAAATATGTTTGATATAAAAATTAATAATTTTTCAATGATCGTTTATTCGATTAGACCATAAGACCATCTAACATGAGTTTTTGGGCATTTATTATTAATGTCTCAGTTGCGTTTCGGTCGATGCTACCCACCCGGGCAGACACTTGCGTTTCGGTCGATTCTACCTGCCCGGGTGGGGATCGGACGACCAGATCTCTTTTGCAGATCAATTGATTTGATCTGCAAAGATGATCCGGAGCATCGACCAAACCCTCAGTTGCATGCTTGTGTGATCTTTTATTTGTTTTTCGAATTTTCTTTGAATTTTAATATTACATGCATGAAATTTTAGTTTCGGTAAAAGATATGATAGAATTTGGTCGTACCGATAAGAGGTCATATAACATATGGTATAGATTCACTCATATGAGATCAATCACTCCGTCCGTCCCAACTAGATATATTTTTTCATTCTTGTTCCGCTTGTCTCTAATACAAGTTCAGTTTCTATATTTGGTATCGTTTTCCTTTACTATGCTAAAAACGAATTAAATAAGGATGTAGTAAGTTACATTTTGTTTTTCCAATGTTTTTTCTTAATCCGTTTGATTTTGATGGAGAAAAAAACCACAAGGCTTCACTTTTTTTTTGCCCTCAAAAGAGTCGCCATCTTCATTAAATTGTATAGATGCATGAGTGCATTGGTTGTCTTAAAGCACCAAGACAGCATAACTATCGATATAATAAATATAGCTGAAACAGAAACCACATATGATTTTTGTGTCACAGAGTGATCCTAGGGGAGAATCATCGAACTCAAGCACCACAAAGAACAACTCGTTCATGCCATTTGGTGGAGGACCACGGCTGTGCGCGGGCTCGGAACTTGCCAAGCTACAAATGGCCTTATTCATCCACCATCTAGTCCTCAGATTCCGATGGATCTTAGCCGAGCCGGACCATGCCGTCGCTTTCCCATTCGTCGACTTCCCCAAAGGCCTGCCAATAAGAGTCCGACAGCTCGCTTTTACCGCGGAAAACGACACATCAAGGGAAGAATAGAATGATTCCTATGTGTTAAAAAAAAGTTTGTGTGTGGGGGAGGGAATAAAAATATGAGGATTTTGTATGCCGAAAGTGAGGTTTCTCTTGGATTTTCAAACGGTTCTTTTGGCCTCACTTTTAGGCTCACATGAGGAATTGATTATGGAGGAAACATGTAAAGATCCATTGATGTGTGTATATTAATTTTAGGACCACATATGTGCCAACCATCATCAAGTTTAATTAATTAGCTTTCTTTTTTTTTTTTTTTGTAAATTATATTTATCAATTTTTATGGATGGAAGTTTGTGTTTTTTTTAATCTTCATTGAGTGGAGTTGTAGATGTGAAGCAATCATTAGTACACGATGTCTCATTGCTGTTTCTTCATATCTTGATTTTATCTCCTCATCCATTCATACACGGCACATATGATAATACACTACACGGTACCACACATCGTGTAATCAGACGAAATAATATATGGAAAGATAAAGATAATATAATTTTTTTCTGCTCTTATTGCTCTAAAGCTAGATGATATAAGAATGTTGAATTTCGTCGTTGAGAAAATGAGCATATGGATATAAGTAGATCATTTTTTTCTTGCTATACCATTTTTTCATGATAAATGAATACACACACATATATATATATATATATATATATATATATATATATATATATATATATATATGTGTGTGTATTCATTTATCATGAAAAAATGGTATAGCAAGAAAAAAATGATCTACTTATATCCATATATATATATATATATATATATATATATATATATACTAAATCAAAGGCTCAAGAAGAAAAAAATAGATGAAGATACATATAGAACAAATATTATTGCGAGATGTGAAATTTCAACACAAAAATAAATGTATAAATGAAGAAAGAAAAAATCAAGATTTTGGAAGTTATTAATTGTAGTAAAGAAAAAATTTAAAAAATGGCTTGGTGTAGAGTGGCAAAAATTGATTTCTTTCTTATCCCCGAGAGTTAATTTTTAGGCCCACGCAAACAATTAATTCTTCTCGTCCACTAAGGCCATAGCAATAATGTCCATTCTAATATGTGGCATTGGGGTGTGCTCATAATTATTTGATTTGTGTCACTTTTAACCCCCGTCGAGTAATTATTGTGCATAATTATTCTTCCACATAATTTTTGTCTTTTATTTTTATTCTCATATTTTATATAATATTATAAATATAAATATATATGATTCCATTAATGTGTGTTTTTTTTCATTTATTTAGTATCGTACTTGAATAATAGAGATTAAACATAAGTTTCATGTGTGTGGGTGGAAATTTCGAAACTACCCATGAAGTAATATCCCATGGGTGATGTGGAGTGGTGTGATTGGTTTAGATTATGTGGGTCCCACATGATTGATATGAGGCCACATGATTGGACCAATCAAATACTTTCACACCACCCATGGGATAATACCGCATGGGTAGAGTCAAAGTTACACACGGATAGTTTCTTGAAAATTGATATTGATTAAAATATTTATTTTTTCACACGTTGTATGCGTACAACGTATATACCAATCTTTTGTGTGTATTATTTTCATTATTAAGTAGTTTTTGTGCAAAAGTTCAAAACTTGTTAGAGATTGTATTGAAATTAAGAGCTTCAAAAATTATTTATTGTTGGATTTGTTGATAATTAACAAAAATTATTTTTGAAGCAGGGATTTTTTTTTGTTTATTTTGAAAATCTTTTTTTTCCCATTCAAGATGTCTTTGTTTACAATTGTGTTTTGTACTACACATCCTCCATAGAAAATAACTGTAAATTATTTTTGTTAAATAAATTTAAACTTTTTCTAATACAATTTGGGTTGTATTATTTTATCATACTAGCGTTTCTTGCACATGATGCGTGCATATATATAATTTTTTTTATGTTAATTGATTTTCATGTTATTTTTAATATTCAAAAGTTTAAAAGTGATAACTATCTAATCTAAAAATTTAAAAATACAAAGATAGCGAAATATCATTTCGACAAATAAGATAAAATATAATGGTTAAAAAAGGGAGACCAAATAAAATGACTAATTTGTCTACTAATTTTGCTTTGTTGGAAATTAAATTAGAATATAATCGTAATTGCATCCCAAACTTCACTAATAAATTAAAATTTAGTTAATTAGAGGTTCTCTACAATAATAATATAGTAAGGTAGTGTTTGGAAGAGTTTCTAGGAAGCACTTTTTAGTTTTTTATTCACAAAAATTTGAAATTTTATGAAGAAAAAACCGAGAATTGTTTCGTAGAAGCGCTGCCAAACCCTTTCCCAAAGATTAACTAAGATATATATTATTCAAAGCATTGAACCTCAATTTACCCTTGATTTGAATATTATTGGGCTTATCTACTTAGCCCAATTCCTTTAAAAAAAAAAAGAAAAAGAAAACTTAGCCCAATTCTAATAGTGGTCAATACTTTGCCACATGAATTACCTCTATGGCCCAACACGTGTAAGACTCACATCAAAAGTCGTGGGCTGGAAAGAAAAGTGGAAACATTGAGAGGAAAGAAAATATAAAAAGAAACTCCAAATCCAACATATTTTATTTTATTTTTAAAATACATGACAATTAAAATTATATCATTTTATCATAATCCCATCCCGAAAACCTAATTTATCAAAATTTGATGATTTTTCGATGTACTGCAATGATATAAACTTTTTTCGATAAAAAATCCTGTATTTAAATCGAGGTGACAACGAAACCTTGCTCGTAATTAGAGGTGTCAAAACGGGCTAGCGGGACGGGTCGACCCACAACCCGTCACAACCCACCATTAGACGGGGCGAGCCGGCCTACCTTTAAAATGGGTTGGGAAAAATCTCAACCCAACCCACCTATTTTAAGTGGCGGGACGGGCCAATCCGATGGACTTACGTGTAATTTGGCGGGTTTGGCGGGCCAACCCGCAACCCAACCCAACCCGCCATTAGGCGGGGCGGTGCGGGCCGGCCCACCTTTAAGGCGATTTGAGAAATTGTCAACCCAACCCATCTATTTTGTATGGCGGGACGGGCCAATCCGACGGGCCAAACCCATTTTGACAACTATACTCGTAATATATATTTCTTTAACTTTTTAACCATTTTTTTAAAATTAATTATAGTTTTCAAGTAAATTTATTTAACTCCTAAGTCCTATCTCCAAAATCAAATTGTTCAGGGCAACCGTACTTAATTTAATATATTTGGTTTTTTTAAAAAAGAAACAAATTGTAGACAAATCGAATTTTTTAAAGATAAAAATTTATGTTATTCGAGTACAAATTATTTATTTTAAAAAGAAAATAATTAATATATTAAGAAAAGAAAATGGCATTTTTGGTGATATATTCACCCTTTCCCAATTCTCAACATATTTGTTCGTTCTTTATTAGTGACAGTCAAAATTTCGATTACGAATTTGGTTTGGACACTGAAACCTATTAATCCATTGATTGATAAAGTAGATTGATACGTATACCCACCGGAATCGAACGGCGATGTGGCGGTGCGTGTCGCGTGGCCTCCGCATTCCCTCTCGGGGATCCACCTCTGCCTCCGCGGCCTTAAGCCGCCGTCTCTTCTCCACGCCGTCGGTTCGTTTTCTTATCACCTTTCTCGAATTCGTTTGCTCGCTATTGTCCATTATGGCTTGATGTATTCGCTTCAGATTGGTGGTAGAAACGGACTTTGAGAAAGTAATAATTGCGATAGTTGTTTATTGTTAGCTCGCATCTGATTGTTTTTGGTGTTGTATTCAATTGGTGCTTGATCATTATTTTTCGTGAAGAAAAATTGGTTTTTGCAATCTGTGAGTTCGTAATGGAGCTTAATCTTTTATTTTAGGTGGATTAGAGTTTTTTTAAGTTCATTGAGGTGTTGGATTGGTGTGTTATGGATCTTCCTTCTGTAGTGTTATTTTTATTGACTTCTTGGGTTATTTTTTAAGCAGGATAATGGGGGGCCATCCTATACGGTGGTGGATCACACGTATGATGCGGTGGTGGTGGGTGCAGGTGGCGCGGGGCTGAGGGCAGCGATAGGGTTGTCTGAGCATGGATTCAATACAGCTTGCATTACCAAGCTTTTCCCTACTCGTTCCCACACAGTTGCAGCTCAGGTTCTATGTTTTGGCTCAATTTGAAGTTCGACCACTAGCATGTATATTGAAGCCAGTGTTACTTTCCCAGCCTAAAAATATTTTCTTTCCAATCCTTCCCTCAATTTTTGACGGTGTCTTTTATTTATGTTTGTCATAGAGTGATACAAAGAGAAGTCGACTGTTTCCTGTTGTTAGTTTGAGATCTAGGGATCAGGGATGTTATTGTTTTATCTTTTTGTTCTGATCTGCATGATGCTTTGTAATTATTGAATTGTTTACGTTGCTTCTAAGAAGTGTTGACCTCATTCGCAATGTGGATTTCTTTGACAATGTGATCCTATCGTGCCAACGAAGTTTATGCTCCTCCTGTCAATGTCAAACTTTTATGCCCTTTGTATTTTGTGATTCTAATATACGTTTCTCTGTATGTTGTGTAGGGTGGTATAAACGCTGCGTTGGGAAATATGTCAGAGGATGATTGGAGGTGGCACATGTATGATACAGTAAAGGGAAGCGATTGGCTGGGTACAGTTTCTTCACATTACTTGTTGTTCCACTCGCTGTCCTCTGGAACTATTTTTGATGTCTGCGTCCTGTCTATGAGAAGAGTGTAGAAACAATGGTTTTGTCTTTTCACAATTCACAGTGATATAACCAGACTTGAAACCATCCTAGACTGGAATAAGTCAAAAGGAAACGAAAAGGCAGGGGTCTTGTTTGGAAGAAAATCTGGTAGATGAATAATTATCTCGTCTTGCATTATATCTTTAATTCTTGTTTGAAAGGAACCAAAATTGCGTAAGAGGTGTTAGATGAATAATAATTTCAATGTGTTTTTAATACGTATGGACATTTGGTTTGACATGAACCAGGACCCAATGCAGAATTTATCTTCACACAAATGTTATTATGTTTCTCTAGGCGATCAGGATGCTATTCAATACATGTGTAGGGAAGCACCAAAAGCAGTTATAGAGCTTGAGAACTATGGCTTACCGTTCTCCCGGACCGAGGATGGTAAAATATATCAGCGGGCATTTGGTGGCCAAAGTTTGAATTTTGGGAAAGGTATGATAGAAAACTTCAGCTGAAACAAAGTACATGATTTAATTTTCTTTCAGTAATGCAATATCTATTTTATTTAGGTGGACAAGCATATCGTTGTGCATGTGCAGCTGATCGAACTGGTCATGCTTTGTTGCATACACTATATGGACAGGCTATGAAGCATAATACCCAATTTTTTGTGGAGTATTTTGCCCTTGATTTACTCATGAGCAAAGATGGTAGGCTTCCCAGTTTTCCTTCTACATGTGTCTCTAGTCCACTACTTTTATTAATTGCTCGTTTCCTTCTTTCTTATCTATATCCCATGCTACCTAGGGCTATTCTGTGCCTGTCATATTGTGTATGGATTGAATTATTCCAAGTTTCTTTTTACTTAATTTAATACAAAAAGCACGATCGCGTTCCCTCTAAATTTCTTCTGATCCTATTTGAACAAATCAACATGACACCTCACTTCGTTATTTATCAATGTGTCCCTAACTTTATGGCTTCTGATTTTATGTATATCAGGTAGCTGCCAGGGTGTTTTTGCCTTAAATATGGAGGATGGGACCTTACACCGGTTCCGTGCTGCCTCCACGATCCTTGCTACTGGGGTACATCTTCATGGAAGCATATTTGTCGTCATCGTGATACATAATAAATGCTTTTTATGATATTTATTTTCCACCCTGAGAAATATTTTTTGTTATATTCCTTTCAGGGTTATGGCAGAGCATACTTCTCTGCAACTTCTGCTCACACTTGCACTGGAGATGGCAATGCTATGGTTTCACGTGCGGGATTGCCTCTTGAGGTCTGTATAAATGTTTGTTAAGGATGCCATCTTGGTATGTATGAAAGATAATGAAATGGAGCTTCAGGTGAAAAATTAATGTTTTCTCTAACTGCCATAGTTATGGCTTTTCGCTTGCAGGATCTTGAATTTGTTCAGTTTCACCCTACTGGTATATATGGTGCTGGGTGCCTCATCACCGAAGGTTCGTATGTTGTTACTTTGTCTGAAATATAATCCTTCCATTGCGTCAAGCACTGATTATTTCTGTCCTCGCGTTTTGAATTTAATCATTTACCTCGTCCATACAATGGTCAGGGTCCCGAGGTGAAGGTGGTATACTTAGGAATAGTGAAGGTGAGAGATTCATGGAACGTTATGCCCCAACAGCCAAGGATCTTGCATCTAGAGATGTTGTATCAAGATCTATGACTATGGAGATCAGAGAAGGGCGTGGTGTTGGTATGTTATTGACTTATTGTTATTGTGCATAAGCTCTGATTAAATGCTTTTAACCTATACCAGGATAACAATTTCATTTCTGTGTAACATTACGTTCTCAAATGGTTTGCTTCAGGTCTTTCAATGATAGCTATAATTAGGCTTTTTTTGCCTTTTATCTAGAGGATGCAATTTCCATTATTCTGAAATTGCACAATGAGTTTTGTGTATACTAGACAAGCTAGACAAAATGATCTTGTACAGGTTATCAATTGAAAGCCATAGGTGCTAAGCTCCTTGTTAAGTCTATCAAGCTCACGTCAATTTACAGATCCTTTTGTGGTTTGAATGCTGCTGCCTACCTCTGACCCTGTGATTGCTGATTAAACAAAACTGTTTTACAATTGCATGCGTAATTTTCCTTTGAGTTGTTCTATTGGAGATTTATTTTATTTTACTGCATGTTCTTTATGTTTTCCGGTAGAGTGATTTTTCTCATCCATGTTTTTTCTCAATTCTTCTATTTGAATTGTCATTCTGGGGTTCAGTGGGAGGACAGCAGAAGAAAAGGAAAATTTGACTGAGAAAGTGATTTGATACTCCTTGAATTCCATATACCTTCATTAGATGTTCTGATACATTATACATTGTTCTAAATAGGACCCTTGAAGGATCACATCTACCTCCACTTGAATCACTTGCCTCCTGAGGTCCTCAAGGAGAGACTTCCTGGTATTTCCGAAACCGCTGCTATTTTTGCTGGCGTTGATGTTACGAAGGAGCCAATTCCTGTTTTACCCACTGTCCACTATAATATGGGGGGAATCCCAACAAATCACCATGGAGAGGTACAACTGAAGTACATTGAATAACCGATCAACAATATGGAACTTTTGTCTAAATTTTTTGGTGTCTAATAGGTTGTTACCATCAGAGGGGAAGATCCTGATGCTGTGGTTCCTGGACTATTTGCTGCTGGGGAAGCTGCCTGTGCATCAGTGCATGGGGCCAATCGGCTTGGAGCAAATTCACTCCTCGACATTGTGGTCTTTGGCCGGGCTAGTGCAAACAGGGTTGCAGAGATCCACAGGCCAGGTGCCCAGACTTAGATTTATTGGCCGATAGGTTATGCTCCAGGATTATAATAATATTGAAATACATGTACTTGCAATGTTGTAGGAGAGAAACAAAGCCCACTAGAAAACGATGCAGGACAGAAGACAATTGCATGGCTAGATAAACTTAGAAATTCAAATGGCTCCATCCCAACCTCAAAAATCCGTCTGAACATGCAGCGGATAATGCAAACCAATGCTGCTGTGTTTCGGACTCAGGAAACACTGGAGGAAGGTATGCAAGATCTCCTAACAGCTTCACGCACATGCAAGCGCAAATGGCAAAGAACACTGAACTCCTCTTTCTTGTTGATTAAATTTGTCTGTTCCAGGTTGTCAGTTGATCGATAAGGCATGGGAGAGTTTTCATGATGTAAAATTGAAGGACAGAAGCTTGATATGGTACATTAACTTTTGAGAATATATGCCTATATTGCATGTTGTAACGGACACTAGCGTGCTAATGTTTTACATATCTGGTCTTGTTATCCTTTTTAGGAACTTGAACTTAATAGAGACAATTGAGTTGGAAAACCTTTTAATCAATGCATGCATCACCATGACGTGTTAATGTTTTACATGTCCGGCCTTGTTAACCTTTTTAGGAACTCAGACTTAATAGAGACAGTTGAGTTGGAAAACCTTTTAATCAATGCATGCATCACCATGCACTCTGCTGAAGCCAGGAAAGAAAGTAGAGGAGCTCATGCACGTGAGGATTTTACGGTTAGTTCTAGTCTAAATCTTGTGCTGCGTATATCTTTCCCTTTTCTTCATCATTTTAGAATACTGAATCTTGTATGCCAATTTGCAGAAAAGAGATGATGAGAACTGGATGAAACATACATTAGGGTGAGGTTTCTCTCTCTCTTAACACCGCTTGCTTCTGCACTTTTTAGGTTATCCAACCATCTAGTTCACAAATTTTTGTGGTTTCTCGATGAACTATGTAAGCCATAGTGACCGTGGCACGATATCATTTATGGTGGAGGGAGCAGAAACTTGTGCCATTTAAAAATATTAGTCATAAAATTAGAAAAATTTCATTTTATAAGGATTCTCCTGTTCCACCCACTCATCTCCGGATGCTTATGTTGTACTATATTCTAAATGTTGCTTTGTTTCCATTCTCGTTAACAAAGCTTGTTCTCTTGTCTGCAGATACTGGGAGAACGAGAAAGTTCGTCTGGACTACCGGCCGGTTCACATGAACACACTGGACGATGAAATCGAAACATTCCCTCCAAAAGCTCGAGTGTACTGATAAATCCATTTGCTATTGAGCGCAGAGGAGATTTTGTTGCCAACGACAGGGTCGGCATAATAATGTAATTTAATAAATTAATAAAGTACGGAATTCTGGTATTTGTTTTCACTTGTGCTGATCAGCTGCTGCAGCATGAAGTGAGCCTCAATCTCAAAGCCAAGTGTGGTTACATGTGTTTTCTATGGTTACATGTGTTTTCTATTTTTGTCCCTTTAACTTGACATGCAGACGAATAATGGGCTTATTCTTTATAGAAAGGCCACTTTATAGAGTGCCCTGTATCTGTATTACATGCTTTCGACGCATGCAATTCCAAATAATTTTCCAATTGATCAAATGTTGATTAATAATAAAAATTATTTGAGGCAGAGAGAAAAGGGTCGGTTTCTGATTTTCATAATTATGTGAACAATGTTTTGCAAAGTGATAACAGACAATATATGGAATTATTGTTTTTATTTTATTTTTATATAAAATTGCTGTTATTAAAATATTGTGTGATCTTACATTACTTTATAGTTTTTCTTTAAATGAAATTATTCATCTCTTTGCCACAAGGGTTAAATAATTCATAATTCAAATATGCTATTCAAATATATATGTTTTAGAGTAAATACTTATTGTTTATAATTAATATATGAATATAAAAACATTCATTAATGACTTACTACTAAATAATTTGCGCATTAGAGCATGTACAAGGATGTGAGGAAGTTGGTGTGGTCAAGTTGATAACTTGATCGCATGATGATGTCAGCGTTGATAACTTCATTGTGTGTTCCTACAATGGTGTGATGATGTTGTAGTGGTGATGTTGAAATAATATTTTTTTAATCAATTAAATAATTCTTTTAAAACATAATAAAAATACAAATAAATATAACAAATAAAAAATAAACATAATTAAAATTAAAAACTACATTAAAAAAATGCACATAAATATAAGAAATAAAAAATAATTTTTTTTAAAACATAAAAAAAATAATTTTAAAAGCATACATAATATTCCAAAATAAAAAACAAACATGAAAAAAAGACACATGAATTGAACTTGACACAAATAAATAAAAATAAAATTTAATTGATTTTGAAAAATATAGTCGTTGACCTTTTAAAATATTTTTTTTAATTATTCTTAATTTTTTTGTTTTTTTTACAATTTATTTAATTTATTTTTAATTAAAATTATTTTTATAAATTAAAATAATAGATCAACTTCCGTCCATGTTTAAAAACAATTATGAAAAAAAAGAAAAACAAAAGATTGGTGGGATCCACGCAAAAAAAAATAAAAAAAAAAAGAAAAACAAGATTTGTGGGCTTCACCGCGCGAAAAGTTTCCACGCGGGGCCCACAATCTTGACTGCACGCGGAACAGTTTCATTGCTCCTTGAAGGAGGCAATATGTTAATGGGGCGATCAAGCATCAACTTGATCGCCCCTTGTATATGCTCTTAGCTAACTAAATACATTCATTTGGTACGTTGGTCAAAAATTAAAATAGCGTTTGATTTCCGGCCCAAACCCAATGATTTTTACAGAAGACGACCAGTTGATTATTAAAAACGATCAATTGTTTTGTGTTTAAATTCATCTTATTGGAATCGAAAAAACTTACCCTAATTTTTTTTTTAATTTTTAAAAAAGAACAACTTTGGTGCGGTGAAAACTTTTTACTTTTTTTTGTACAACATCAACGAGGTGAAACTTTTTAAGTTTGAACCTTTTATAGTTGTATGTATATATATATATACGAGGTTTTATAAAGTTTGTACCAAAAGATTTCAACGAGAATCTTTGAAAATCTATTCAATCATCGAATTTTTGTAAAGATTTTAGGAAAGCGACAGTGGTCAGTTGAGTGTGTAAAATGTGGAGGCGGCACCTCAGTACAGCTGCGTTGCGGGAGAAGAAATGGGACGCGCTCGTCATTGGCGGCGGACACAACGGCCTCACCGCCGCGGCCTACCTCGCCCGCTCCGGTCTCTCGGTCGCAGTCCTTGAGCGCCGTCACATCATAGGCGGAGCGGCGGTTACCGAGGAACTCGTCCCCGGATTCAAGTTCTCCCGCTGTAGCTACCTTCAGAGTCTTCTCCGCCCATCCGTTATCAAGTCTCTCTCGCTCGACTCCAATCAGATGGATTTTGTTCTGTTCCGTTGTTGTAACTTGTTTGTTTTCATTTACTGAGTTCTCATTGAAATGCTAGGGACTTGGAATTAGCGAGGCATGGATTGAAGTTGTTGAAGAGGAATCCGTCTTCGTTCACTCCTTGTCTCGATGGGCGCTACCTTTTGCTTGGTCCTGATAAGGAGCTTAACTATTCTGAGATTTCCAAGTTCTCCAAAAGAGATGCGGAGGCTTATCCTAGGTACATTTGCCCTTTGTCATCTTTTAATGAAAGCATTTGTCCTGTGTTGATTGATACAACAATGTCATGAAAAACTGTTAACCAGAGGAGAAGGATATGATTCTGTGTTGGTTTGATCACTGAAAACGGAGGGTCTCTTGAAAATACTCAGTGAATAACAGACAAGTTATGTCTTAAGCTCAGATTTATATTAGACAGAAGTGACATTGTCAGTTTTTTTTGGATTTAAATTGCTCATAAATTTTGTCCAATCCTATGGTATGCCTCGGTGGTAAATTGACTTTTTTTGCTTTCAAGTGAGTGCAAACTTATTGGTAAATTGAAATCCTCCTCTTGTTTACGTTTTCAGGTAAATACAGATAATTTACTTGTTTTGAACTTTGCACTTAATTTCTAGGTATGAAAATCAATTAGAGAATTTCTGTAGATTTATGGACCCACTTTTGGATGCATCACCACCAGAGAATTTGCCAGAAATGTCATCGTTTAATGCTCGAATGGAGAATAAATTGGAAAAATCAGTTTTTTGGGCTCATTGCCTGCGACGAGCCCTTGCCATGGGGCAACAGGAATTACTGTGAGTCTTCATTCACTTCTTCAAATGCTTTGATATCTTGCCTTGCTTATCGATTATGAAAGTATTCCATGTTGTGGATTCTATCTTATTACGAAGAGAAGACACTCTATAACCACTTTCAACAAATCCAATATCTGCGCTTACTCACCTCTTGGCCGTTTCAGGGATTTCATGGACCTCTTACTGTCTCCTGCATCTAAGGTTTTAAACAACTGGTTTGAGGTATTTAGTGTTAGCTCATAATACTGCTCAAAATTGTGGAGTTTTTGTGAGTCGAAAATCTGAAAATTCCTAATGTAGTGCCCTTTAATGTGTTGTTTCCTTTCCATGTCCTTATTGTGGAATATAATCACATGGATGACTGGTTGAACTTGTTATTTATCTTTATTTATACATCTTCTAACTGATGACCTAGAGGGGCTTCTTACCTGTGAATCTCCATGTGCTTAAATGTCTTGGTGATTAACAGATTATAAGATTTTTGTAATATTTTTAGAAACAAAAGAATTGCTGACTATTAAATGCCTGACTTTGACTTTTTATTTACAGTCTGATGTCCTGAAGGCAACACTTGGAACAGATGCAGTTATAGGGACCACGGTAAGATATATCCTGATAAGTTGCTTATTTATTATTCAAGTCGATTTATTTGATGGCTTTTTAGTTCGATAGAAGATCCCTCCAATTCTTCTTTTTCCCTGATTACTAACAAGGGTCTTACTGTATAAAATCAGAAGCAAACTCAGGAGCTGGACTTACTTTTACCTTTTGAGCCATTTTAATTCATGAAAATAACATAAAGTGAAATGAGGAAGATCCATATCCATCTGTTGGTAATCCTCTCTAATAAAGATAACAAAAAATAAAAACCTTCTGAAGTTATCCCTCTATGTCCCGTCAATTTCAACAATTTACAGACCTGTAGGCATTACAAACCTGGTGTAGCTTTATTTGATGTGTTCCTTCCATTTGTATCACAGGGAAGCGTCGATACTCCCGGAAGTGGATATGTTTTGCTGCATCATGTGATGGGAGAAACTGATGGTGATCGCGGAATTTGGTCGTGAGTATCTCTTTAAAGGCGAGACAAGGTCACTGGAAAGTGTACACATATTACAAAGATTTATTTCACCAGTTTGTTTCTTCTGGAAGTCAGGGTATTTTATGTTTGAGATTTTCGTTTCATTTTCTGGAAATGAATATGTACAAAGATACATTTGATATGTTAAGAGTTAATAACTCATTTATTAGATCATTTTAATCAATTCAAATCCTGTTCACCTGCCTAGAATTAAAATAAATTAACATATTTTTCTGATTTTGTTTACGATCAGCTGCACTGTTTAGCATTCATTTTGTTTTCACTTCATGTATGATATATTGCAGCTATGTTGAAGGTGGGATGGGCTCTGTCTCTTTGGCCATAAGCAGGGCTGCTAGAGAAGCTGGTGCCACCATAGTAACAGAAGCCGAAGTAAGTTTGAGGGAGATCTAGATTCGTGCCTCAACTGAACTGTATCAAAAACTATATTTTAGCTGTCATGATGATTTGCTTACATTGTTATTTTGACATGTATTCATATTCCAACATCATTTGACCTAATATACATAAAATTCATTGGTGAATTTTTGTTCAGTTTAATACAATTCATTGCTATGAATTTTTGGCATGTTCTGACTTAATGTGAGCTGATGGTACCATGTGCATGAATCAATATTGGCGGTTCTTTCTTACTTCCATCTTCGTTACACGTTACTGCATTCACTGCCAATGATTGTAACTTCTTTTCATTCTCTTATGCTTGGGTTGATGGAATGACATTCATTATTCTGTTACCGAATTGAGTGATTGAATCAGTACCAGTGACGATTATCAAATTCTTTGCATGTTCTCTATTTTGGGATCATCACCTTCCTGGTTGTCCTAAATTTTGTTCTTGTTACTTGTCTCTACCTCTAGGTCTCAAAATTGATGATTGAGGACTCGGGCAGAGTGTGCGGGGTAGTTTGCTACCTTACTTTCCTGTTTATTCATTTCAAAACTGTATAACTAATTTTGAAATTCGATACTTTCTGGTCATTTAGGTTTCTCTGGCTGATGGTACACAAGTGCATTCTTCATTTGTTCTTTCAAATGCTACTCCATACAGAACATTCACGGTGAACTTTTCTCATTTATTTTTACCTTTTGTGCATATGTTGTAATTTCTACATACAATTTTTTGTATAGAGAGAATATATGTAATAGATTGGTTCGCTAGCTTAACTTTTAAAGGTGATTCTGAATAATAACACGGAGCACAATTTTTCTGTCAGGAATTTGTGCCACATGATGTTCTTCCGGATGATTTTCTTCGTGCCATCAAGAATTCAGATTACAGCTCTGTAAGTTTACTGTGCAATGGATAATATTATCCATGGGCACTACACGAGGTTCTTAATGCACATGATTTCTTATGACACTACCTATTCGCTGGTAGGATTTACTACGTCAAATTCTTTTCAATGAATTCCTCATTGTTGATTTTTCTGCAAAAGTATAGAGATTCTGTCAGAAATCCAATACTTAAATTTTGCTCTCTTTCAACTTATGCTCTCTGTAAAAGCTCAATAGTTGTTCCTTGGAACTGTTTTCCTATTTTTTTTCCATGTAATTCCCCATGTTATATCTTTGCAAAGCTTTAAAACATCTTCCAGAAACTGATCTTTTTTATAAAATGTTCTCTTCTTAATTTCTTCTCGATAAAGTTCAATAACATTTCTATGAAACTTTTTCCCCTGTAGTTTTATCTGGTACTATTTTTTGACTTCACAAGTTTGTATGAAGTGAGAGGAAATTCAGGGTGTTACCATTCCCTGTAACAGGCAACCACAAAAATAAACCTGGCTGTTGACCAATTGCCTCAGTTTCAATGCTGCAAGATAAGTAGTCCTGATTCTGGTCCTCAGCATATGGGTACGATACACATTGGTTCCGAGAGGTATTTCATGAATTCTAGTTCTATCTGCTGTCGATGTCAGTTTTAGCATTTTATTGTCATATTTTGTATGTCCACTTTAAAGTTATTAATCTAGAAAATGGATCATTTGATGCCAAGTGAAACATATACTTGGGATGGACCCAAAACCTTGGGTGGCTCAATTTTTTGAGTCCAGCACGTGTCACTTTCGTGTTTGCCACCATGAAGGGCTGAGGAATGAGCCTTCAAATGATGATACTGAGTCATTTAAACTTCATTGTTCCATGATTACCCCATGGATTATTAAGCCTCATATTTGTCACAAGTTTCACTTATGTCACACATTTCCTGGTTTAAGTGCTTCTGTATTTTATAACAGAACTGCCACCAGTTTTTCAGCTTTTTTGTTTTGTTTTTTGTTTTTTCAGTTTTAACTTTTGGGAATAGTGAAAAAATTGGATGGTTCTAGTATTCTTGGTTGATGAACATGGTTATATATCATCTTTTTTTCACCCAAACAGTATGGACGAGATCAACTCTGCCTGTCAAGAGTCTATGAATGGGATACCTTCTCGAAGACCTGTAATTGAGATGACAATTCCTTCTGTACTGGACAAGACTATTTCGCCACCTGGTACCTAAATATCCTTGACAACTACCGAGGATATTCTTATTTTTTTCTCGATGGAATTTTTTATTTCATATGGTTCTCGATGGAATTTTTTATTTCATATGGTGCATTTAAATTTGCTAAGTTTAATAGGGCTGCTAGTAATTGACAAAGGTTTCAGTAGGGGAATTACATGGAATTTCTTGCGAAAAGTTGGTTTGTGGGGTTTCGACCTTGGATGTGTAATATTATATGAGTTTTCTTTTACTCAACTTTCTAGAAAGTGTTTACTTTGGAGTTGATAGGTCATTTAGCTTTGCTCATTGATATTTAAGGTATGTCATATTTATTTGTACCATTATTATTTTATGAGTAACTTGTCCATTTCTTGGTAATTGTAGCTGGTTAACAACTGACAATTGAGGTAAAGGTTAGCCTCATGCGTTGGACAAAATCTTGTTCCATAATGACTATTGTATCCCAGTCTGTATATTTTTTGAGCTGACCTCTTCCACCTATTTGTTTAATCTCTTTCCTCCCTTTATATGATGATCAAATAACAACAAATACTAGCTGTCTTTACTCTGCATTTAAAATTGCATTAATTGAGTATAAGCAATACTTTACAGGCAAGCATGTCATTAACCTATTTATTCAGTACACACCTTATACACCAGCGGATGGGAGTTGGGAAGATCCCGTGTACCGGGTTAGTTTATTTACTTTAGTGGGCTTTCAAATGTTTACCTGTCAATTATAGTTCACGTCGTTACCGGTTTCTGCTACTCCATTTCTTTGGGATTCAGCTTGTTCCTCTTCCTATGCCAGTGTAGAAAATATGCAAATCTCTACTGTATTTCTTGTAAATTGTTGTACGGAAATACAGAATCAATCACAGATACTTGATAAGATAGAATCAATCAGAATGATTTGATAGAGTAATTTATTTTGGAAGAATAGTTTCTTTTCTTTTTTTATCTTTCCATTGTAATTATACATAGTGTTTTGGTTCATTAATTTATAGCCAGTGTATCTCCTATCGTTCTCATTTCTTAAAAATTGTTTCTCATTTCATAAAATTTCCTGCAGAAATCATTTGCTGAAAGATGCTTTAATCTAGTTGATGAATATGCCCCTGGTTTTCGTTCGTCAGTTATTGGCTATGACATGTTAACTCCACCAGACCTTGAAAGAGAAATTGGTTTGACAGGTAACTGCCACCATTTACTTCAGGAATTAGGCTAACTATCTTTCCATGGGAATAGATAAGTATTCAGTTGTTTGAATAGTTTATCATCAGAAGTCTGAATATGCTGGCATTACATAAAAGCATGTGTAGGTTTTGAGAATCTCTTTTTTCAGCTTAGTTTGTCATTATTAGTCTTTACATCATGACTATCCTCAATCTTCATTTTGGCTTTCCTATTACGTCTCCTCCAGAGACGGTATTTTTTGGACGATTAAAAATATGGGCGTATTGTTCTTGGATGCTATGAAAATAGTTGTCATTGGAAGCAGCATGTGTGTATCAATTGAACACTCAAGTGCTATTTCAACCAGTCTACTTCGATTCTTCGAATAAGCAGCATGCTTTCTTATTAAAAATTATTATCCCAGCTAAATTAATTCTCCTTTAGTTATGTTTACGCCAATTCTTGATATTGCCACAACTCCTTCTTTTCCTAACATCGACAGGAGGAAATATCTTTCACGGTGCTATGGGATTGGATTCCTTGTTTCTCATGCGTCCTGTGAAAAGATGGTAACATCACCTACCATATATTGTTTAATCTTCTGGCTTAGGAGCCTATGCAATCAAGGCAGTAAATGAGTAACAATCCTCGCTTCAACTTGAATATAGGTCAAACTACAGAACCCCAGTAAGAGGATTGTATCTGTGTGGGAGTGGTGCCCACCCAGGAGGCGGAGTGATGGGTGCTCCAGGACGCAATGCTGCGTGCGTGGTCATTCAAGATATCAAGCAGCGGTTCTGATGCTCATGTCAACTCCCCTTTGTGACCGTTAGCATTGTGATTTTAGTCTCTAAAAGCTCTGTGGAACCACTTTAGGAGAGCATTCGCCATATGCTCGCTCGATGCTGAATGGCTACGATTACAGTTGGAAAAGTTCCATCTGCGGCCGCATGTGACGCGTCTATCCTTCCTTTGTAATTCGTTTAGTTGGAGTTGGCCGGGCTTGGGGGCGATCACTCTTGAGACGGGGGGTGGGGGGAATTTAAAAATTCGGAATTACAAGTTTTGTTCGTTATTTTGCTCTTCCAATGCGCAATTCATTCATATAATAAATATTGAACACATATCTCTATTTGACACAGGTAATGTTGCTGAGCGATTTAGAGCGCGATTAGTTGCAAAAGTAAACTAAAAAGCACTTTTTTTTCTTAAAAAAATATTTGTTTGGTTTAAAAAAAGGCTTCAAAAAACTGCTTTAAAATTGTCTTTTTAAAAACTAAAATTTTTGGTTTTTGACTTATGTTTCTACTTTTATTTAAAAATTTAATTAAATAAAATCATTTTTTAACATTTATGCAAACGCCAACATCAAATTTGTTTTTGCTTTTTTTTTAATAAAAAAATCATTTTAAAAAGTTAAATCTAAGTATTTTTGTTAATTACAACTTTTATATCCAAACTAACCTTTTAATATTTCATATCATCGTTGGGTTTGTACTTGTTAATCAAATCATCGTCCCATAAGATTACAATATACCCATTTCAACTTTTACAAAATATTACACGGATGACTGAGTTGATTATTTAAACTAAACAAAGAAACACATATTTTAACTAATGCTTAATTCGTATATTTTTTCAACGAATCTAAAATTATAGTGTTACGATGAAAAGATAATTAGTACATGATATCTTTGTATTGTATATTCCTTTCGTTCCATATATTTACATTTTGTATGTTTTTAAAGAAATTTATGAGTAATTTAGAAAGATATTTGCAATTTCACTTTATTTAATGAATGTTTTAAAGTTAAAAAAATAATTAATGTATTTAATGAGGAAAATATTAATGCACGTAGATAGATACATATTTTATGAGAGTAATTTAGAAAGATATTTACAATTTCACTTTATTTAATGAATGCTTTAATGTTAAAAAAAATTTATTAAAAATAATTAACGTATTTAATGAGGAAAATAATAATGCACGTAGATAGATACATATGGCCTATATCATTGGGTCTCCCTTTGCCGTTGACCGTAGCTCAGGACAAGACCACGTGGCCGATTCTCACTTCATATCTGAGCTGAATTTTACCTTGAATCTCTCTCTTTCCTCTCCGAAGCCAATCTACGCCACCGCTACCGCCGTCGCTGCTCCGCCGCCTTTCGAGTTGGTGTGTTTCTGATCTCCTTCTTCGCATAACGTTTTGACATGGGCGAGAGAACCCAAACCCCTCTCGAAACACCACCAAAACAAGAAGCTCCATTCCAAATCGAGACCGCCCAAGCTCCACACACTTCTGCAGCTCATTCCTTCGATTCGGAGTTTCAGCAAACGAATTCTGTGTCCCTGCCTCCTCCCTCGGCCGCCGCCGGTACCGAAACCGCCCACGGCACTCTCAACCCTTCCAAAATTCCAATTCGGCCCCAAAAAATTCGCAAGCTTTTCATCCCTACGCCAAATACAGACGAGAAGCTGCCGACGGTTCAAACCAGTGTCGCCGATGATTCCTCCTCCGCGGCCTCGTCAGCACTTATCGCCTCCTCCGCCACTCCCTCGACGCCAAACACCTCTAGGAACCGGCGGCGCGGCGCCTCCCAAGCTTCCAGAGCTCTTCCTCAGATAATCAAACCTTTGTCTGCCGAAGGAGAAGTTGAATTGGCCCTGCATCACCTCCGGGCTGCTGACCCTTT
This sequence comes from Henckelia pumila, assembly GCF_033568475.1. Taxonomy (NCBI): domain Eukaryota; kingdom Viridiplantae; phylum Streptophyta; class Magnoliopsida; order Lamiales; family Gesneriaceae; genus Henckelia; species Henckelia pumila. Next base: position 5,515,799 of record NC_133121.1, on the reverse strand, counting down.
ACTTGTTCCCATAATCGAAACCCTCCCACCTCCCCAATTTGAGTCCCACCATCCCCCATTCCTTGCCCTCGCGAAGAGCATTCTCTACCAGCAACTTGCTTATAAAGCTGGCACCTCGATATATACACGTTTCGTCTCCCTTTGTGGCGGCGAAGACTTTGTCTGCCCTGATTCTGTCCTTGCCCTTTCTTCTCAGCAGCTCAAGCAAATCGGGGTGTCTGGTCGTAAGGCCAGCTATTTGCATGACCTCGCCAATAAGTACAAGTCTGGAATTTTATCAGATGAAACCGTTGTAAAAATGGACGACAGGTCTCTCTTCACGTTGCTTTCAATGGTTAAGGGGATTGGTTCTTGGTCAGTACATATGTTTATGATATTCTCCCTGCACAGACCGGATGTTTTGCCTGTGAGCGACTTAGGGGTTAGGAAAGGTGTCCAGCTGTTGCATGGTTTGGAAGAGTTACCGAGACCTTCACAGATGGAACAGTTGTGTGAGAAGTGGAGGCCTTATAGGTCTGTCGGGGCATGGTACATGTGGCGAGTTGTTGAGGGAAAGGGTGCCCCTAGTCTTGGTTCTGCAGTTGCATTGGATGGTAATGTCGTGCAGCCTCTACAACACATTGAAGACTCACAAGATGGGCAGCAGCATCTGCATCAGTTGCAGTTTGTGGAATCAGTTGGAAACCTCGGGTAGTTATTCACTAGATTATTAAAAACTAAATATCTCTCGAACTCTTTGAAAAAAGCTGCTTGATATAGTAGTTTCTTTTCATTAGCAGTGGCTTTGGAACGAATGAATAACTTGCTTTTTCAATATAAAGCACCTTAACGATTGTTGGATGCTTCTGAATGTTTCGTGCTGCTTAAACCATTTCAGGAGTTAATTACTTCAAAATAAATAGGAGGAGTTCTCTCATAGGGATTCCTTTGAGTTTTCCAATGTTTGATGGAAGTTACTAAGTTGTAGTTAATGCTGACTATGAACAACGGAAGATATTTAGAACCTGAGGTGCTAGACTGTCAACCTTCAAATGCACATATCATCAAATTATTAACTCAGGATCCAATTATTCTATGGACTTCATAGGTTTTCAGACTTTTGTGTTCTTATTTCCTGGTTGATTTCAATTAAATGTTGTGTGGGTTGAAAAGAGAGGTTCTCTTGTTAGTTGTTATCAGGACACAATGTGAGTCCCAGATGTAGTTCCAGAACTATGATGTGGTACATTTGTCTTTTCTGCTGTAAGGGTTCATCTTTTCTGTGGTATAAATTATGTTCTTTAAAGATTGTTCGTAGAGCTTTAAACAATGTTTATTTAGAGTTATCTAGTATAACTGGACAAGGTTAGTAAAATTGCAACATGATTTTCAATCAAAGTTACGTTCCACTTGTTTCCTTGAAAGTGAACGAGAGTGTATAGAAATGCACGATTGTTTGCCCCAGTTTCAAATATTGCAAATTCAGGAACTTGTGTTATTCAAAGACATTTGAATCACCTTGCCTCAAGAGACATCTGAGATCTGTTTTTTGGGCAGAAAATGAGTAAACGAGGACATTGCAATGCAAATGCAAGAACAATTTTATCACCTAGTTCACACCTGATGTATTAGGGCTTTGTTATTCTGTTTTCTGCATGTCTATTCTCGGTCAAATAGAAGATAAATGTAGTTGGGGGTGGGGTGGGGTTGGGTGGGTGGGTGGGTTTATTCTGCATGCAGACTAGCAACAGTTGTTTGATGATGGGATGGAATTTTTTGCATTCTGGTAAGGATTGTGAGTGTTCATTGAGAAGATATAGGTGTAAATTCTTCAAAATATTCAGATAAAACCAAATTCTATGATGGTGGTTGGTTGCGATCAAAGATTGTATTCGAGTAGAATTTGTATTGCGGTGTTGGTGTGTGAGGATGAGAAAAAAGTGAAGTAGTAATTCCATTTCTTTTGCAATGTATGGATTCAATCATGTTTTTATAGAGAGCCTACTGGCATTGTACTGTACGGAAAATGGTCTTCCGGGATGTGCTACCTTAGATACTGGGGACCCATTTATCAAATGCAAACATGAATCTATAGGATGAACTCCGCTTGCAACTTATGAAAAAGAGTGACCTAAGTTACTGGAGGGATCAATTGTGTAGCCTCATAGACCTATTTGCACATCTCCGAATATGTAATGTGGAATGAGGCATTATAGTACTACTACTAGTGAAAACTGTCATGGTCCTTTTGATCATGTTGTAACCGATTTTAATCTAAATAATTATTTTATTAGCACCTGATGTGAATCACACTACATCGGTTATCAGTTCCCAACTCTTTTCCCCTTCCATTCCAGGGCATGTATCTGGAACCAATGAAAAACAAGGAACGGCCTGCTGCCAATTCCAAACAATAGAAGTTTGTTGACTGCCTGCCTCTACCTGATCAACAGTCACGTGACAAGATAATTCCAACACGGGTTAGAAGAACGTACGTCTCAAGAATTGTGGCACGGAAACACCCCAGCATTCATGGGGCTAGTAACATAAGGTAGCTCACACTTTAATTTTGAACTGATAAATCTCTCTTCTGTTCCTCTTTATGAACCACCTGTAGATTCATTGCAAGCTGTGAACCTTAAGACATTTTTACTTGCTTTTACCAAATGTACAAGAAGCCGAATATTATTATAAATTTCTAAAAACTATTATTTCTCTGAACTTGTATCAGATCGGTCTTCAACTAGTTCTGCTTGCTTTTGATGCATTCATTTTTAAACAATTAACAAAAGTCGATGGATCATTTCTAAGTTTAAATTTTTTAATACATCCTAGCAAGTGAATACGGAGAAAAAGAGGCAAATCCAGTGGAGGGCAAATCATTTTTCTCCTCCCTTAATTCTTGAGCAAGTTGATCTCATAATCATCCGTTTGTCTCGATGCTACTAATTACTATTAGGGCATTACCCTACCGTTCATCCAATACTTGTAAAGAAGGTCTCTATATTTTTTCACATTGCCTAATGCATTTCATCGTATCATTGTTTTATACTAAAACAATGATGCACTCACATTATAATTGTTGGATCAGACCAAATTAGAATTGAACTAACCTTGTTTTTGGAAATATTTCAGAGTCGTGCCCGTGAAACGACAATTTAGTGATCATTTTTACTTTCCCATTATGTTGGTTTAGTACTTGATCAATGTTGCTTCCAACTAATCGCACTTGCATTGGAAAAAAGAAAAGAAAAGACATTTTGTTAACTTTAGGTTGCTAAAGTAATAATCATAGCCCATAGGCCATCATATATAAGGACACATTTTTGTAATAGGATCAAGATCCCGAGATATCATCGACTCTCCTCACTAGAAATTCATAGCAAAAATCCAATTATGTGGTACTAAAGTTGCCACATTCTAAGTTGCCACATTCTAAGATATGGTAAAATCATTTAAATCTTTTCTTTGTATCCCCTTAAAGTAGTTACAGCACTACCCACCACCAACTCAAGGGCCAACATCCTCCTTTACGAGACAGGTGATGGATGGCGATTTTAATTGATTTTTTTTAATTAAAAAAAAAAGAAATTAAAATCGATTGCAAATTTGTGGCTAGCTTGATGTGCGGTATCAGTTTCACTTTCCTTGAAGAAATCTCCGATCGCTCATCTTATTCAATAGATTCTTCCGCGTCGCGAGATGCTAATGAGATCGTGCTACATATCCAATAGTCATTATTTCAAAAGGGTTGATCCCGAAGGGACCCCATCTCATTTGAGTCAGAGATTCATTGGCTCATGCGAAAGTTAAATCGAAAGATAAGATGTGCAGATCTAATAATCATTATTGATCCAAATACGTGTGAATCATGTTTGACCACCCACGGACAAGTGGTGGTTATTGGATCTATATATGTCGATGATAATGTCTCGAGGGTAACATCTTAGCCCTCGCAGTAACTCGACCGACAGGTTATAGGGTTTGCGGTGGGGCATAGGCTTATGCATCAAACAGAACGAAGGCAACAAAAAGAGTGATGTAACATCGGGGGGGCAAATATAGGGTGTGGAAGAGAACCAAAATGTCCTCTCTTATCTTTGTTGGGGTTCTATTTTTTTAAAAACTTTTGAGTTTAATTTATACTACCCAATTATAAAGAGTGTCTTATATTTCCTAATTATAAAGAATGTCTTATATTTACTAGTTTATTATTGGATGCTATGCGATCTCTATCTAATTTGATTGATTGAGCCATTTATCATTACGTGTTTACATAATAGAGTTTTAGCAGTCGATGATGTTTGACTGATATGACACCAAAGTTATAAGTATGAGACGAAATTTTGAGTTCGAGTTTCAATTATAACAATTTTTTCTCAAATTCAAAAGAAAAAAAAGGGTTTTTAACGGTGTTCTAAAATTTAGTCAAAAGGAGAAAAAAGAAGTCGACCTGCAGAAATCACCTTCAGCTCACATGACATGAAATGACACTTTTTTAGTCGGACTTAAATATCAATTTAAGCTACGATCTAAAAATAAATAGATAAATAAAATGCGTCATGCAACCCAATTCAAATTCCAAAAAAAAAAAAAAATCTCAATCCAAAATCCCAAGCTCCTTCAATTCAACAGTTAGAGGATTAAAAAAAAAAGAAAAGAAAAACCTCTTTGTCCGCCGCTATTTGGTCATAAATGTATTGTTTTTATTTGTATCATTTGACTTGCACATCTAGTGTCAACTCCATCGGATACACGAAGAAACGCGATGGTTTCGACCCACGGCGGGATCTCCATTTTCAGCCCCATGCAAACCCTAGATCAGGTGGCCGGGGTTTTAAGAAAACCCCACCCAAGATCTCGATCCAACCGCTGCGAAAATCGTAGGCACGTCGAGTTCAAAAACACCCTGCAGCCCCATCAGTTGCATATAGAGAATGCCTCAAGAATCATGCTGCAAGCACCGGTAACTATGCAGAGAATTCATGCCCAATAGTGGAGAAGAGGGAACCCAAGAATCCCTCAACTGTGCGGCCTGTGATTGTCACCGGATCGGAGCTTCCACCGGAAAGAACCGTCACATTTCCTAGCACTTCCAACACTCCAGCTTCATTTTGCCTCCACCACAATCTTCAATCTTGCGGGGAACGGCGGCGGATGGGAGGCAGAATCATCCCTGAACATGTTCCCATGCACAGAACATCGAAAGATAGCGGATGTGGGTTCCCACATAAAAAAAAATGACAAACTTGATCAGGAAATAATTTCCACACATTGTGTGCCATGATCATCTGACTTAGCTTATTAATTTCTTCCAATATTTTGGAGCAATTTTCGGGTTTTTTCCCTTTCTTTAAGTTTAAATAACAGTACATGGAAGTCAGTAGCTCAGTGATTCCTGAAACTCCTCATGCTAGATCTTTAACCTGGGTCGATTAAGGTAGTGTTTGGGAGAACTTCTACTAAATTTGATTATCGGGAAGACATGAATTATGATCCTATAAATTAATGCATTTTTCTCCCTCACTCTCAGTCTTATTATCGGTCATGATTTGGAATATGATTTTTAACACTTGTGTTTTCAACACTCATTGATAGAAAAAACAATCACATCATTTGAAAAAAGAGATTGCGGGGATCGTTTCATTACATTTGAATATATTTTGTGGCGTTTTTTGGCCGAATCATCCGGTATACCGTATATATATGGGAAAATAATTTTTTTATCCACTAGCTTGTTATTTTTTTTTTTGGGTTTTGATCCATTAAATATTTGAAGTTTGTTTGGTACGTACTAGATTTTATTTTTCGGTTATTTTGGTCCAATTGTCGACGTGATAACTTGACATGTCAACATTTTTTGGTGTCACATCGTCATTTTTCGATGTCACTTCAGCAGTTAGATCAAAATAGTCGAAAACTAAGTTAGTGTACAAAAACTAAATTTTCAAAAATTAATAGATCAAAACAAAAAAAATATAAAAGTTAATGGACCAAAATTATTTTTCCAATATATATTACTAGTAACTTTTGGCAGCACGATAGATTTTTTTTTTGAGGAAAATAATAAATTAAATTTTATTATAAAATGTAACATAATATTGTACATAGTAAAAATATTTGTGTGAAATTATAACGAGTTATTCATTTTCGTTTAAAGTGAATGTTTGAGTTTTTTTTTTTTTGAAGGAGTTTGAGTTTTAATTTTCATATATATATATATATATCTTTTTGAGAGAATATATATATATATATATATAATTCTTAGAACATGAAAAAGATTTTTACCGCATATATTTTTTTTTAAAAAAATATCTTTATTATATTATATATGTAAAGCTTTCTAGTGATCTAACTCAAAAAAGAAAGATATTAGTCCATATTTACCTGACTGGCACGATCCTTCCCGTATTATGAGAGTAGCCGGAGTTTAAACCCGAATCATAACAAATTCCTCTTCATGTTGTAATAATATATTTTTTTATCTTCTAATTTGCATTTTTTTCACTTTAAAAATGAATGTTTTGGGTTTTTAGTCCCGTTACATGCATTATTTTTTATTTTTATTTTTATTTTTATTTTTATTTTTTAATTTTTGATTTTTTTTTACCGGATTCCATCATGTCCGTCGGTAAAAAAGACAAAAAAGAAATTTTAAGTTAAAGGATCAAACAAAAAATTAAGTTACATATATCCTCTCAAAAAATAATTAAAAATTAAGATACATGACTAACAATAAAAACTCGTCGCAATATGCTAAAAAAATTCTAAAGAAATATACAAGTTACATGAATAAAAATATAAATTCACCATCAATAAGATTAAAAATAGAAAAATTATAAATTACAACTCCAACATCAAATTTCCAAAATATAATGAGAAAAACAGAATTCCTCCCTGAATAAAATATTCAAACCTTTTGCGAATGGCAATAGTTTTAGTGACGCCATGAATCGTTTCATCTCAAAATAGAATATTTGAAAGTATGTGCCTATAAAATGACAATTTAATTCTTGACTATATATCATCCTTTCCATAATTTTATAAATAAGGTTTGCTTTCAACCAATCGCGGATCGACATTTGCATCGGGAAAATGATATTTTTCGACTTTAGTTATGTTGCCAAATTAATCATCATATATATATTGGTCATCATAATTCATATCTAGTGACATATTATTGTGGGCAAGCTTATTGGATCAAGAATTGAAATTCTTAGAAAAAATCCAATTAATTATACGGTACGATCCAATGATAAATGTATATCATAAAGTTTCATGAAGTAGCTGGTAATCTCTATTGAAAAAATAATAGATTCCACATATATTAATAAGTCTCTACTTTTAGATGTTATTTAAAGCACTATTACATGTAAGATCTTATTTACCGATAAAGGAGAATTCTCCCACCACCTTTATAGAATTATCACTCATACAATTAATATGTGGCAAATATCCACCCACCTGAGGATCAAAATGCTATTTTACGCGACAGGGGGCCATTGTTCCTTTTTAAGAAAAGAAGTTTTGGTGCCCACTTAATTAGGTTCTCTCTTATAAGAAAATTAATTGATACAAATTAAATTTGTTTCCTATCAAAATCTTGTTCCAGTTTCCATGGACCTTGAGAACTCTCCCTATGATAAATTGAATGCATGCATGCACACTTTGGGTTATAATTAGTAGCTTCTAAACTAGTATTCATGATCATCGACTGCTGATGTGTCACGCAAAAGTTGTTGAAGTTGCACGCTAATCAATATTGCTGATGTATCCGACAACTTAACATATCAACTTCTAGATGAAATATGACTAATTAAGAACCAATGCAAATTGCAAAGTTACCTCATACATCGTTAGGGTTTGGGATGGGGTGATAGCATAGAAGAAAGACAACAAAAAGTGATGTAATAATTGGAGGTGTGGAAGAGAACCAGAATGAACTTTTTTGTCGGTTGCTACTTAGTTTTCCTGTGACACCACAGCCTCAAAGATAGAGATTCCAAACTTATCACTTGTCAATTATATGTTAACTCTATATATATATATATATACTTATTAATACAACCAATACATTATGATTTATGGCCCCATGCATGTTTAAAGTAAAAAAAAAAATGAAAAATATTTGTGTATGCAACTTGCACCATGTATATATATCTCGCGTCCTTCCTTTGGATGGCTAAAATTTTCACGTCCAAAATCTTGAAGTATAGTGCGAGCTGTCGGGATTGAGACACGAACTTTTCCTTTCTATCATAAATAATCTTAATTATTTAAGCATCTTTTTAAATATATATATATATATATATTAATGTGTCTTGGTTTTGTACGTCTTTGCTATAGCTAAAATTTCATTGATTTGGTGGTGGCCGACATTTCCTGTTATTCATTATATGAAAAAGATTATTATTTTTTTTAAAAAAAAGATTGTTCTTTTTTCCCATAATTTCACATGAGTCAAAGGCTCATTGGCTCATGCGGAGATTAAATCGAGAGATGTGCACGAGCGGCAGGGACCTGAAGGAGGGAGCAAGATGGAAAACCCCCAGAACATACCCCACAATATTTCAGCAGGAAATATGCTCCACACGAAAATCGAACCCGCAACGCTGGAAAATCACTTCCCACGTCTATATTATATCTTACATGCATGGAAGGTCTTATATATATTTAGTAGTTTCTTAGTGCACCATCTCTAATTTGACAGATTTTCTTGAAATTGAGCCACTGATCATATTTTTGCCTGCAGCTTACATATGGGAATTTTGGTGGCGAGCATATATATATATAAATTCCAAAAGGATTGACCTTATGATGACCTAGTTTAAGAATAAATATTTAATGAGAAATTGCCAAATTAATGACCATTTACGTTGACATATTTTAGGTTTCGGTAATCTATATATATAACGTATCAACTTTGGTACTGTAGATTTATTTATTTATTTTTTTGGGGGGTTTGGTTCTAAAACGCTGTGTTGAAAGAAAATGAATACATCATTATTTTCCCACACGACATGAGCATTTCGAAAAAAAAATTGACAAATACTTAGAAATACCTAAATTACATTACCAAAAACCTAATTTTCACTACTTAATTATTAATATAATTCAAAGACAAAATTAACCCCAACATAGACAAATTTAAATGAAGAATTTAGCTATTTCCCCAAGAATAAGCATAAGTTAGAATAACTATCAGATATACATTGTTACAGTTTTTACCTTTAAAGAATTGACTGTCATTACCCGCACCATACACTATATTAATCAAACTAATAGTAGTAATTGGATTAGTAAAAGCCTAAATCAAAGGAAAAGATACCATCTATCGTTAACCCCATAGATTATTACTTAGTTTATAATCAACTTGTTCAACTCTTGACCTTATTTAGCTCATGATGTTTTTAATGTAGAATTAAGAAATAGATAATAAAAAAAAACAAATATTTGAAGCATCATCATAAGAATCTGTCACTAATTGCAACTTGCAACTTTGGTTTCAACCCCATATATCGGAGAGACTGCGAAAACGCGATCGTTTCGACCCGTCGCGCAGGATCTCCATTTTCAGCCCTAGCTATGCAAACCCTAGATCAGCTCCTGTATGAAGAAAACCCTCCCCAAGATCCAGATCCAACCGCCGCGAAAGCCGGTGGTGGATCAAGTTCGAGGGCACCATCACGACCACCTCCGCCGTGGGAGTCGCGGCCGCAACCTCTAGAACCGGAAGCTTCCAGAACTTTCCACGGCGGCGCATCGATCACGCACTACAGAGAATGCCTCAAGAATCATGCTGCAAGCACGGGGAACCATGCAGTGGATGGATGCAGAGAATTCATGCCCAGTGGAGGAGAGGGAACCCAAGAATCCGTCAAATGCGCAGCCTGCGACTGCCACCGGAACTTCCACCGGAAAGAGATTGTAGGCGAGACGGAGACGGAGACGGAGCCGGAGCCGTTTCATTTCCTAGCACTCCCAACTACGGCGGCTCCTCCTCCTCACCACCAGCTACGTTTCGCCACCCCCGTCGCGCCCACAGCGGCGAATTTCGCGCCAGAATCATCCAGCGAGTATCTAGACATGTTCCAATATTCCAGTTCAGGAGGACATGCATCGATGCGAGTTTCCCCTTCAGGATCAAAGAAGCGATTCAGGACTAAATTCAATCAGAAACAGAAGGATATGATGCATGAATTCGCGACCAAACTCGGCTGGAGGATTCAAAACGAAGATCATGATGAGGAAGTGCTCAAGTTCTGCAATGAAATTGGGGTGAAAAGGCAAGTGTTTAAGGTATGGATGCACAACAACAAGAAGAGACACAACTAAGGCAAGAATAATTTGCTCAACAATGTGAATATATATCAAATTATATTATATGATTAATTAGTACTATTATATATATTATAAAGTTTCAGGTTTGTGTCCCATCATATAATATATGGAACAAAAATTGAAGATTTATAATATATAGAAAAAAAATATCAATGTTCACGCCATAGTTTGATAAATCACTTCCAATTTGGACTTACATGGTAGCATCCCAGGTGAACACACTCCAAAAATGGCTGAAGCATATTGCGAATTCGGGAATACCAAGTTGGCTCAAATGTTTGCATGTTCATCACATAACGGTGAAATCTGATGAACAAGTGGTGGTCATTTGGGCTTTAAATGATTCAATATCGGAATTTTCAAGTTTTGGATTAATTATTATTGACGAATATTGCAAAATTTTAGCTTTGGATTTACTGAATTGTAGTTTAGCTTTTGTATGAAGATCGGTGAATCAGGCCGCTCACGAATTGAAAACGGTCATTACTCCCTTTATGTCTGATTACCTAAGATAAACTCATCCCTCATTTCGGATGTAATTGTACAAGACTAGCTCGATTTAATAATATATAGCAAAACTTCTCGTGAGACGGTCTCACGAGTTAATTTGGTGAGACTGGTCTCTTATTTGTAAATATGAGTAGGATTGACTCATCTCGCGAATAAAGATCGGTGAGACCATCTCACAAGAGACTCACTCATTAATAATATATTCATTTAATATTATTTAAAATAAATATATAAATCACACCGGCATCTGATCAAAGAAATTCTGAGGTGAAACACAAGTGGTATGTATGCCCAATTAAATGATATCACAACATGAATATAATTAGTATCATTTTAGTATAATATATATTATTTTGGATTTTAAAAAAACAAGATTTTTTTTTGTTATTTTTTGCACCGACAAATACATGTATCCCTTTTCGAGTAATAAAGAATGACTTCGACTGGATAATGCTTGAATACAGTCTGGCTTATTTGAGTAGCTAGGAAGGTGCTTTAATATATCTACACCAGATAATTAATTTCAAACTCTGTATAATGATGAATTTCAAATACACTCAAGATATAGATATGTATTTATAAATAGATTTCAAATACACCCATGATGTATGTAATTTGAAACTCGGCGCTCAAATATCCTTCCCCAAATTAATCACTCCAAACGCTCGTTATAGGAAACTTTAAGCTGTCTATATATGATTTCATGGCATTATTAATTAATAGTTAGGAGGGCATGACTTATAATCTGTAAGCAATTAAATATTAATGATTCTAAAATTTCATATTTTCGTTTATATGAATGAACGACATGTCAGACAATTGAATGTCTATAGTCCTTTCTAGGGTTTTTGTAAGAGGATAAATTTATTTATTTATCATTCAGTTATATGACTGTAAATGAATGATACCTATTTATCCTACTTTTTAGAGTTTAGTAAATTTATCTCCTTTCATTTGTATGTCCTTGGCAGCCTTTTAAAAGGTGTTAGACTTAAAAATCCCACTCAAAAATCGTTGTACAGAAGATAATTGTACTAAAATTTCCCACTCATGATCAGTATATTGCATTTTTTTTCAAAAGGAATTATAGATATTATAGTTTTCAAAATCCAGCCCAATTATTTTTATAGCAATTTCATGTTAAATATTGATAATATTTTTATTTTAAAATAATATATCGCATAAGTTTCTAATAATGAATTATTGAATTTGAATCATTTTACATCTTTCTATGACTTTTTTTAATAAGTTTTTGTGAGACAGTATCACGAATATATATTTGTGAAACGGATCGATCCGATCCATATTTATAATAAAAAATAACAATTTTGACATAAAAAATAATATCTTTTTCATCGGTTGAATCGAATAGGAAGTCTGTCTCACAAAATTGACCCTTGAACCGTCTCATATGAATTTGTGTTATTGTTTTGGAATAACAACATTTTTAGTAGTACTGTTAATTTTTTGAATTTTTTTTTGGTCATGTTACGATAAATATTCATTTATAGTCATGTAACTTATATATTATATTCATTTTTAATCCTTTAAATTATATTTTTTTCATTTCGATACCGATAAAAAGGTATCAAAAATGAAAACAACTAAAAGTTAAAGGACCAAAAATGAAAATGATATACATGCAAGTTATATTACTAAAAATGAAAATTCACTATAACATGACCAAAAATGAAAAAATAAAATGTAAGTTACATGACTGAATATACAAATTCATCGTTAACAAAACCAAAGTGAAAAAAAAAGTTCAAATAATGGGAAAAAATGTATTTGTCCTTTTTTTTATGCGAACATTTTATAAAAATAATTATTATAACAATTTTTTTTTTGTATATTAATTTAAAAAATATGACAAAATAAATATATGTATATTGCAAAGGACGTACGACGATAAGTTGAGAGATCAAGGGTCTGAATCTCATATTGTTTGGTACTTAGAGATCAAAACACTCAGTTACTTGACCAATCAATTGTGATTGCATTTGGTTCATGTTTGCGAACTCTGAAAACTGTGAAGTGAACACTACATTAATGATCAATCTGTAAGCTATTAGATATATAGAGGTATATATATTGCGAGAATCCGGAGATTTGATAATCGGGTTTTACCATTTTTGACCAACAAACTCCCTTATGTAATAAAGATTTGAACATCTAATCGATATTTTCTCGTGGTTTAGTTCAACCTCTTTTAAGGATAATCTAACCTAGTTGCAAAACGGGAGGAGCCCAACTTAATTATATTTGTCGGAAAACCCATATATCGTCATCAATAGGACATCAACAAATCATACTCGAAAATATTCAAAAAAAATCAAAATCAAATGAAAAACTAACCAATTAAATATTCCTCACGAATTCAGATGGGAAGGAAACCTAAAATTTATTATAGGGTAATTATATTTTTTTTAAAAAAACACGATTTAATATTTTAATGAATAATATACATGTATATTAATTGCTGGTGAAGTTGTAAAGGAGACAAAGGCTATGTATGGTCTTTATATTATCTGCGAGGCCCAATCCAAACAACTTTAGGCTACTAGTACCTAGTGTGTTCAACTTGCAATTGATTATGCATGTATGTAAAGTGTAAACCTATATTTTTCAATGTAATTTATTATTTTCTATACTATCTGTATTTCTATACTTATTATATTATTAAGTTGGGAGAAATATATCTTTTAATCCTGTTACGGTAAATTTTCAATTTAATCTTGTAAGTTGTATAGTTTTTATTTTTATCATTTAACTTGTATTTGATTTTATTTTCGATCCTTTGTAACCTACAAACACAATAAACTCTGATAAAAAAAAATAGAAAATGAAAATGACATACAATTTAAATGACAAAAAATAAAAACAACATACAAATTACATGACTAGAATAGAAAATTCATCATAAAAAGACCAAAACTGAAAAAAAAAAAAATATGCAAATTACAGGACAGAACATACCATTTCACCGTTAATAGGACAAAAATGTAAAAAAGTGCAAATAACAGAACCAAAAATATAGTTCTCCCTATTAATTTTGAGACACCTCAAGTAACGAAATTTGATGTCATGGTCAGTTTTTTGATAAACCAAAAATCCATTTTTCTCAAATTACAAAATATTATATTTTTCTTTGATAAAAAAATTCATTGAGTATGTTCTAGTAAATTTTATCTTATTTATATCTATTATAATAAAATATCTTTATCTATATTTTTTGAATTTTTTAATTAAATAATCATATTACTCTTATAACATATGAAAATATTATAATTTTTTTTAAAAAAATTTGAATTTTAAAATAATATCTCGAATTTTAAAAAAAAATTGATACCAAATAATTTTAATTGAATACACTCATCGCATGCGAAGGAACACTAGTAGTTATTATTATTGTTATTGTAGGAAACAAATTGAAAACATATCACGGTATTAAACAAATCTAAGTCCAAACAATGTATATCGGAATTTGAATCCTACCAGAGTGCAAAAATTGTTTAATTGGTGAATTTAGCATTTAGTTTCAAAACGGTACACATGCAATAAACGTTTCCAAGATTCCGATCGAAGCTAGCTTAAACGTCTATTTTTCGAGAGATTTGCTAGAGAAACTCAATGGATATCACGAGGCGATTCAAATAAAGGTTCTTTTTTATTTTTGAGATCTTTTTGAGAATATGATTTTTTTAAAACATATCGAAAAATTTTGTGATATGATTTTGCGGGTCAATTTTGTGTGACAGATATCTTATTTGAATTGATCCATTGAAAATATATATTTTTATGTCAAAAATAATATTTTTTATTATAGATATGGATCAGTCGATCTGTCTCACAAATATAAATACGTGAGACGCAATTCACAAAAAAACCTATTGTATGAAGTAAACTTGTATGACACAACAATATCTAAATCATTGCAAGATTTTCGAAATCTTACATCATATACAACATCATGTAATGTTAGAACATCATAGAGAATGGAAATATTCTTTAAAAAATTTAAAATATTCCAGTCGTTTCAAATCCTTTCCATCGAAAACATGTACAAAATAAAAACTCTAAAATAATAATAATAAAAAAAAGATAAGATATTAATTAATATATGATGGTGCATGTTCTTTGACTTGCTTCTGTGAAAAAAGTTCGATGAGCAGGCCCTGCTTACAGCCTTTTGTCTATTCATGTTGCACCACACCCCTAAACTATTTGTATTATTTTAACCCTAAATTTTAGGGCAATTTGCCAAATATGAGGGCCAACTTCTCAGCAATAAGCTCCAAATTCTGTTATTTTATTTATGATTCATCTCCCATGGAATCAAATCCCGACAACAAAATTTAATCTTTTCTTTTTTTGGTGTCATAAATAGTATTTTTAGCTCAAATGGACGATGAAATTCATGTTGATGTGGATATTGTTGACTACATGATCTTGATGAAACATTGGCACAAATAGAGTCTCTTCTACCACTAACAATTTTTTATCCATGTTGGAACTCTATGTCTTTATGAACAAATTAAATATTATGAGATGTGATATGCAAACGGATGAAAACTGCTTAGATACTAGTCGTTGAAGCACATATGACGTGTAAGTGATCAAAATAATTATTATTAACATCAAATAAATTATAATGAGGGTTTTTTTTCCACTAAATTAAGTTATGGTTCATATCATATATATTCAAATTTTGGTTTTGATAAACTAACTTCTAATTTTTGGTTATTTTGATTCAAGTTTAGACGTAGTATCTGACAGCTGGACAATTTTTTATATCAGATCAGTATTTTTTGATGAAACATTTGTACTTAAACTAAAATAACCAAACATTAAAAGTTTTAGTGTAACGAAATCCAACAATGAAAACTTATTTAGTGGGGCAAAAAACTATTTTCTTTTATTAAAATGATGTTTTTTTCGAATATAATAAAACTCCTTTGTCGTGGCGGATTTTGCATGAAATCTTAAACCCGTCTCGATCGATTAATTATAATTTGATTGACTTAACCATAGGAATGTCTGTCGATAGTCCATCAAGAGAATTTTGTGAAAGACAAACAATCCGATCCCATGTGATTAATTATCAAATATAAATGTTTCTACATGATTTAGGAGTCATTAATAATGCTGCCACATAAGACAATTTTCAATATTAATTATACAAATATTATGCAAATATATTATATATCCTATAAATTTAGGAGTCATTAAAATCGATTTTTCTAACAATATTATGCAAATATATTATGTATCCTATAAATTTTCATCGAATTATTATTGGATTTATGTCTTATTTATTATCATATCTAATTATGCAATATTAATGAAACTTTAATTTCACTTGTTGTACATGTGTTATCTGTATTCCAACCAATATGTTAGGTTTTTCCAAGATTTCATCAAGCATGATTCATGAATAACTAGCTAGTAACTAAACGAGAACAATGTGGTGGGGCTATCAATTATCATAAAATGAAATTGATCGAATCTAAAATCAACATGGTGGTGGGTGGATTCATAAGCCTAAATATTTTTGTGGGGTTCTATAAGGCTTATCGGTTAGGTAAATAGTATGTTCTTTGTCCTTGAAAACAAAGAATTGAGAAGGACATCAACATAAATACAATAATATATATGTACATAATACTGTAGAATCGAGTGTTTGTTTGTTGTTTTTATCAAAAGTTATAGTTGGTGTAATCGTATAATTCAAATTTTTTAAATCATATAATAGCTCAAGTATCATGTTTCAATTGCTTTTTTAGTCAGGACAATTATTGCACCTAAATATAATATAATAAATTTAAAACAAAATTGGAAAATATAAGATCTCAAAAGGGTTTGAGAAAAAATTTGCCTTTAAAATAGAGGAAATATCCATTGAATCGGATCCAAGAGACATGCCCATATGCAGGTGATGGGGACTTATTTCAACTCGATTATATCATATATATTTCAACCGTGTATATTATTATCTATATTTTGTATTATATTCCATATTATTAAATTCTCCATTATTGCTCAAGCGACACTTGATGATAATTTGAAATTAAGTATTCTGAAAAGACTATGGCCTCTAAATCTTTCTTGGCATATTTCACTATCAACCTAAAGTGATCTTGTCCCTCTCCCTTCCATTTCAATTATTTCGAGATCGAATATAAAGGTAGCACACGAAATGGTTCGAATTTTATTGTTAAATTTATTTATTATTTTGATTTTTCTCCTATTTTGTTAAAAAAAAAATTGACACCTATTTTGTTAAAACTTAATGTAACTAGCTCAATAATTTGGAGTAGATTTGGAACAGATTTTTCACATAAATTTTTGAGAAAATAATATTTTTGGTCCAATTATAACTTGTCAACTTTTGGGTTTTAGTAGTCCATTAAGTTTTTAGAGTTTTGTTTTGATACAATAAATTTTAATTTTTGATTTTTTTTATTCAATTATATTGCTGAATTAAAACCTAAACTAGAAAAATTAGTGATATACTAACAAAAGAAAACTATTTTTTAAATCCTATAATTTTGTCACTTTGCGATTTTTTTTTATAGAATTTCAATTTTATATATTCTTGCATTTTCTTTTTTTTTTTTTACAACTTTAGTAATTTTTCATCAAGAGTGTTACGTGACACTAAACAACTCAGTCTTGCAATGATTTCACATCAACATCACACACGTCAAAAAATTTTCAAATCAAATAACAGAAATAGTGGACTAAAATTGAAATTTGAAAGCATAGAATATCAACTTCGTAAATAAGCAAACGCATATGACCAAAAAATTTATTTTTTTCTTCAAAAAAAAAAAATTATTTTCCCTAAATTCCTATACCAATCATATAGTGGTGAAATAATTTTAATGAACAAAATGTATAAATAGGAACTGATATTATTATTTTATAAATATATGAAATTTGTTGCTTCTCCCTCTCCTTATCCACTATATCACATGTCTATGTCTTCAAGTTCAACATATAATATTAATATATATTGGTGCTGGTCCAAAAGATTTTACTGTGTAAGAATTGAAATTTATTTCGTTTGATAGCTCATTTGAATTTATTAATATTCCCTTGCACCCGTAAACAACATAGCATGTGGAATCTTGCCATCCCTCTTGTTATTTTTACAATTTTTTAATGTATGGTGTGTGTATGCACTATATAAATATCAATATACTTAATTAATCTTGAATATTCACCGATCAATTATATGGACCAACTGTTTGTTTTAGACTAAAATAAACTAAATCTTGTAATATTACAAATTTTTTTATGAAATCGTCCGACCGATCTCACTCATATTGTGTCAAAAATATTACTCCTAACTACTTGTATAGATTGAGTGGAACAGTCTCAAAGAGGTCTACTCATATAATAATATATAAAATATTCGATTTAGTTATTAACCAAATTTTAAGAACCACACTTGCACTTCTGACTTACCAGCAAATCCATTACTAGATTATCATGAGTAAAGCTCACTAAGAAAAATATATATATGCTAATGAGGTCTTGGCTTAGTGGTCAAGACTGAGGTTCTGAGACCAAGAGGTCTCAGGTTCGATTTTCGCTATTGTATTTGTGGGTTAGTTTTATAATTTATTTAGGTTGATTTAGTTACTTTAATTTCTTTGCTCGAGATAAACAAGTTTCGAGTCCATACTTAAGTCTCGTTATTTGTGTGCGGGCAATTTTAATTTTTTAGTATTATAATTTGATGTAATTTGATATCTGATGTACTTGTATTTAAAAAAACATATATATATATATATATAAGTAATTGTTTAATCAATGATCATGTGCTCGATTTTTCTTAATTAATATTTTTTTGAACGAGTCTGTCACACAATATTTATTCAGGTGTAATTTAGTACTTGACTAACACGATTTGTAGTTTACTGCTTTAGTCCATGAGTTTATTCAGAACACGCCATAGATCATAGTAACTGCAAACCCTCACGTCATGTACAAACATAGAGAATTCGTCAAATAATGACTTAAAAAATTGTTGATGTGATTATATTTATTATTTTTAAATCTAAATTATTTTGATCGGAGTAAGTTCTTATACTCCATTTTTCACTACTTACACTCCATTTTATGGAGAAGTAAGAATGATTTTATTCATAAAAAGTAGTGTACAATATAACACGTACAAGTCTGAGTGTGAATAACATTATTTTTAAATGAAAAAACTGCAATTTTGGTCTTTTATGTATGTCACTTTGCGATTTCGGTCTTGTATGTTTTCATATTTCAGTTTTAATCCTGCATGTTTTGATTTTTGGCAATTTCATTCATTTTTATTCGAAAATGATTACGTGACACTATACACGTTAACTCCACATCAGCACTGTATTAGTGACACATCAGCGCCACATCAGAAAAAAGACTAAAATTGTCAAAAAAAAATAAAGATAGCGGACTAAAACTGAAATCTGAAAATATAAAAGACCAAAATCGCAAAGTGACAAGCATGCATGACTAAAAAAGCAATTTTTCGTTTTTATAACTATTTTAATCTCTCAATAACATAAACTAGATCCCAGTCCTTAAAAGTCCATAACAAGTGATTCTATTTATCATTGGGTCTGGATAGATATAAAAAATCTTGACTGATCGATCCCGTAGAAAATCAAAAGAAAATATAAATATTCATTCCAAAAACAAAAACATATATAAATATTTACTATAAATAAATAAATATATATATAAGTATGTAATCAATGTTTGTTCCCATGTATAGGTTATGATAGTTTTATTGCATGACCTTTTTGGTAGGTTTTTATTAGGAAAGATATAATTTTTGGTCTTATAACAGCTTATATGTTGTCTTGTGAGTTTTCAACTATTGTTGTAGTCTTATAAGTTGGTATTTATTTTCAATTTTGGTTGGTGCTAATATGATATTAAATATATCTGCAATATCTGACACCACGTCAATAATTTATATGTCACTTAATCAATTTTCAATGTCTCGTTATTAATTTCTAGCATAGTAACAATACTCCAGTAAAATTGATTAAGTGACATTTCAGCATAGTAACAATACTCCAGTAAAAATGATTAAAACTGCAAATTGAAACTCACATCACGGTAATTTGATCATGATTTTTTATATTATTTTTAACAACTAATAAATCTCAATAGGAGGTTGCACCATTGCCAATTTGGTACAATGGGAATTGGCAATTGGGCTACCATTCTACAGTTTCAACTCATATATCCCCATAATACCCTCACATTTATCTTCTATTCTCATATAATTATCGATACATTTTATCCACACACACATATTTTATGTGTGTTCAAATATTTAGTCAATTTAGTCTAAGAATGAGTTTTATTTGTGGAATATAGGATGTACAATGTTTGCACATAATGTAACGTTAAGTATGATATAAAACTACATTTGTTACGTCCAAAACAAAACTTAGGTTTTGAATTTGAAACCGCGTTGATGAGAAATTCAATATATATGATATATCACCCCAAAAAAAGCACTTACAATACATGTTATATTTAATCCAAGAAATTGTGTACCCTTGTTCTCACCATTTTTGGCATTTCACGAAAAAAAAATTGAACAAATTACAATTGCGAAAGTTGGATTTTTGTTTGCGAAATCTGGTCATGCCGCGATTTTGTTTATCTATGTTATCAAATTTCAATTTTAATCATGTAATGTTTTTTATTTGGCAATTTTACTCCATTTTCATTGGAAGTGCATGTTGACGTGATAGTATACAGTATGCACATCAACGTCAATCAGCACTGCATTGGTTTCATATCAGCGTCAAATGAAAAAAAAAACTACAATTGCAAGAAAAAACAAACAAAGATATATTAGAGATTAAAACTGAAATTTGATAACATTGCAAATTAGAAAAGAGACAAGTTGACATATCGAAAGAAAAAAAAAAACCAAAAAAAAAACAAACAAACAAACAATTTTCCCATACCAATTATACCTTTCTCAGAAACTTATAAGAGCCATTAAAGTTTCAATTTTCGGCGATAATTAAAATAAACAACTTTTTTTAAAATTTTTAAGATATCGGAATTTACGTGAGAGGTTGAATTTGAGCACTTATAAATCCCTTTGACCCCTCATTTTAGCCTCAGATTCCAGCGTCCCACACACAACCAACCAGTCTCCATCAAGCTTACTACTAATTAACACTTAGCCAAAAACTCAACAATCTCCATCTCCACAGCAACACCATCTCCCAAGAAATATCCCACAAAGTTGATTTCATGGACGTCATGAGCGTGCTCGAAAACCGAAACAGGACGCTCCGACGCCTTTGTCACCAGCCGAACAATTCTTGGTTGCATCAAGAAAACGATCAGATGAACAACATACATTGCGTAGTTGATCGCCAAGAAATGGTCTCCCAATGCTGGCAGAAAGTGAAGCCCGACAACGAATCGTTCGACGCAACCGCCGGCCATGCCGCATTCGCTTCATGTTCAATCAAGAAGAGAAAAGCTGCCGAGGTATTGTATTGTATTGTATTGTATTGTATTGTATTTTCTGTTGATTTTTTGCATGTAGGAATCTTTCAAAAAATGCTGACTTTTTGTTGTGTTCGTTGCAGTTTGATGATGAGGAATCGGGGGACGTGAAATCGGAGATCACTGCGAAAGCTGATAAAGAAACTTCAGCAAACACTTGTTCTAAGGCAAGTTCAAAGACTAATTCCGAGGTTCAGAAACCTGATTACATTCATGTTCGGGCGCGACGCGGCCAGGCTACCGATAGCCACAGCTTAGCAGAAAGAGTATGCATCAGTTCTTGAAAGATTGATAGAAAATTCGAGTTGGGATTTCGAGATTTAGCAACTTTTTGGTGGAAAGATCATGCTTTTGATTGAACATGTACTGATATTTTACAGGCAAGAAGGGAAAAAATCAGCAAGAAAATGAAGTGCCTGCAAGAATTAGTCCCTGGATGCAACAAAGTTACTGGCAAAGCTGGCATGCTTGATGAAATCATCAACTATGTCCAGTCTCTACAAAAGCAAGTTGAGGTATATATTAACTACCAACAGATGTTTCGATTTTCTCTTTGGGTCATTTTCTTGGATCAATTCAGTGTTAATTTCTCTTGCAGTTTCTTTCCATGAAACTGGCTGCTTCAAATCCAAGGTTCGACTCCGGAATCGACAATTTATTCGCCAACTCGACGTGCTTTGATTATGATCATCTGCAGCAGGAGGGAGCAACAAGTTGTGGCCGTGGCACAGATATGGCATTGGATCAATCTCAGATGCTCCCTGATCCTTTTCTCGATTCTTCTTGCATCCCTGTAATTTCTTGAACTATGACTCGCTTATTATCATTAATTTTTTCAAAAAAAAAAAAAAACATTTCAGTTTTTGGTTTAAACTTATTCAAGAAAGACATTATTTCATTTGCAGCAAATACAGCAGCTGCCTGGCTGGGATTTTGATTGGCAAAGCATGTTCAATGCCGGCTTTCATTAGCTAAAACATGTTTCTTGGCTACTTCTTTTACCAGCTTAGATATCTCTGCTTCCCATACCGATTTGGGTCGAAACGAGTTACCGTTATTTTATCGAACCCGCGAGCCCGATCCGGTTTGATCTTCTCACTTGGATTGGATTGGAGATTAGTTAGCTGCAGCACAGACATTCTTTTGTCACAGACAACCTCCTCTCCTAATATGTTTGTATTGTCCAAAATATCAATGTGCACATAAATGTAATTCATCTGTATCACCACATCCATAGTCCATAACTTGTTATATGTATCCATTCATTGAAAAATAAATTATATCATTGATTTATATATTTTTTTTGTACCTTTGGATATATGAGTTAACAGAGAAGATTGAAGTTTGAGAAAAAGGGTAGCAAAGCTTGCAAGTGGGCACAAAGAAAAAATTGGAGAAGTGAGTGACAAGAAAAGGGTGCGTGGAGTAGTTATTGTAAAGTGGGCCAATTTTATTTGTTGCTTGTTAAATCAATTATCTTTTTCTTTGCACTTGGAGTACTGAACTGGACCACTATCACCAGTACTTCTTGTGTTGCATGTGACCACACACCCTAACTTGTTAGAGGACCATGAAAATGCAAGATTATTATGGGAATTTCACCTATTTTTGTAATATTCTTTTTTATTTTTGATAATTTATAATTAATTAGATTGAATTCTGGGAAAAATAAAAAAAAGCAAAAGAAAAAGGTGGGGTGGTAACAGGCATATCAAAAATGGTCTCCATAAGTGAAAATGAAGGATTAATACCCCTATGGCCGTGTTCAGCTGTTCACAAATTTGTAATATGATATTCCTAAACAAGTTATACTACATGTAAGATGAAGATTACACATATGATCATACGTTACTTTTAAAATTACAAAAATAGCTCACATATACTAATGCAAACATCATTTCATGAAGATAGTTTTGTATTTCAAATGTAATATGTGACCGTGAGTATAACATTCATGGTTCATGTAACCAGAAATGCCGTAATACCCCAGTTTGTACAAACATCACCCAACAATGTCCTTCACACGGATATGATATCAAATGCATGTGCATGCAATACATCCATCAATATGTCTACGGTACGCATGAGCTAAGACACTAACGACTGAGAAAATAACGTCCCGAGACATGTGTTGCTTAAACATCAAGAGCCAGATCATTAGCAGATGGCAGATGGCAAAGAGGAAAAAGTTTTTCGCAAAAGTCGACTTTAGTTAGGTATATATAACACAAGCTCCTCTCAGAGTCTCAGTCTCATTTATGGGCATCAACATCTAGTCATGGCTCACAATTCTGGTACTTTAACATGTCATTTGGACACAAAGGTGCAATTGCCCAATAAATGATGATTGAACACTATGATTCTGAAATAAAAGAATAAAGCAACTTGAATTTCAATTCCTATAGTGCAAAGGCAACCATAAGCACATGACCCAACATTTGAGCAGCCTTCAATGAAAAGAATAGGAAGACAACATATTCAGTGCGGCATGATATATGAGACATTCAAAAGAAGTTGTGGAATCCGAAAATATATTATTAAAAGTGTGTCATCCTCTGAACTTCCAACAGATTAACAACTCTATACAGCTAAGCTCTCGACTACAACATGCCAATGCAGGGTGGAAGTTACCTTCCATATTGGAAATGAACTAAAAGAGTCCATGATCACCAAAGTCCGCCAGGTTATTCGCAGGCTGGTTTGGTATCGAAACTGCTCAAGCAGATTGCAAAGGCCTGAAATGCAGAAATTGGGTACCTATAATCCATGGTAAAGATGTCTTTCCCAATCTTTCCAAATTGCAAAATGACCTTTTCTTGTTCAGATGCAGGCACATTAAGCCAAGGTTCAACAGATGCTACAAGCTGGAAATTTTTGACAGACGCAACAGTGACACGACCCTTAAAGTTCAGGCACCAGCATTGCAACTGTTCATGCCATCTAGGCGACTTGTTTTTCAGAACAAGAGCCTCTACATGTTGGGGTTTTGATGCAGGTAAATTTGAGAGACTGGCCGAGCTGAAATCTGCAACAGGCTCCTTTCCTTTTGAAATTGGTACGAAGGGAGACTTGTCATCGACACATTGTGAAAATGATGTTGGTGTTGGTGCCATGCCACCTTCTTGTATTGCAGCGACAGGAACTGAATGTACGACACAGTTCATTCTCCTAGGACCTCTAGTCCGAAGAACATTCAGTTCGTATGAAATGGAGGACACAACATAATTATATGCAGGTAATCTTGGAGATACTTGCTTAGCATGGAATCTTCGGCTTTGTCGAGCGTTAGGCTGAACCGAGGTA
The DNA here is from genome assembly GCF_033568475.1 of Henckelia pumila. NCBI lineage: Eukaryota > Viridiplantae > Streptophyta > Magnoliopsida > Lamiales > Gesneriaceae > Henckelia > Henckelia pumila. Next base: position 5,491,121 of record NC_133121.1, on the reverse strand, counting down.
TCATTTGGAGGTTGGCTACAATATATGGTGAACTTGGTTCCAAGAAAATTAGACCTGATTTCATCATTTTTCATTCAGTTAACACCAAACATCTAACACATATATCTTTGACAACTGAGAGGAAAAGACTTACCTAAGTTTTCCAACATAGGTGTTGCTGGCTCGAGAAAAATCATTAGCAACCAAAGAGATAACAAAATCTGTGCTTGTTGCCCTTCTGATCTTTTTTGCAGTCAACAGTAGTTTATCATTCTCATCCTCAGCTGGAATTAAATCACGCAATAATTAGAAGAATTAGCCCTCTATATTTACATATAAATGGATTGAAGCACTGAAACACATGTAAAATTGCGCAAGAAGGCATGCCTTAAAATATAACTAAATAATAAATATCAAAGTAAAAAATCTGATGTTTTGTGTTAAGCTCCGCTATATTTAGTGTATTTGACACTAGCTAATCAAGTGCAAAAACTAAATGTATACTTTCCAAATCAAGCGACGGAGGTCAGTGTCAAGTGACAGGAGAGGTGAATATTAAAAAACTCCTCAAAAGTCAATCATAATTGGTCCATTGAATGTGTACTTTTCCAAATCAAGCAAGAATGCCAATGTAATACTGCATCTTTTCAAAATTTTATGATTCATCTAAAGACTGGATTCATGAAGCTCCAAAGTCAGGCTATAGAATATTCAGGAAAATTGCAAACAAGATGACTTACATGGGGTCAGACCAAAATAAAGTCGGTATGTGGAAGTCGCACGATCCCTCTTGATAAAGCATTGTATTGGTGCATCCCGTGGCCCCGGCTAAAATACAACAAGAATGGGGAAAACATCTTAATTAATACGATAAAATAATCATCATAAAAAACCAAATCAAACAAAACTAAACAGATGTTGAAAAAGACCTGCTTTAAAGAAATGGGAAAGGTGAGCCTCCCACATTCTTCAGGAGTTTTCACAATTTCCTTCGTAATATCCCTCCAAGATCGACAAACCGATGCACAAAAGACGACGACAGCTCTAGCAGGCCAAGATGTCTCACTCTCTTCAACTCTTCGAATGATGTCCAAAAGCAACTCAGGTGGTAAATTTGCCCACTGTCCTTCCTGCATTGGCTCAAAGGGACCTACATCAGGAGCTATAAATGATCTGGTGCGGTTGCTCCAATGCTTCGCCTCAATCCCTCTCCTTGAAATGCCGCCAATCCCATCTTTCATCTCCTTTAGCTCCCGTACAATGCTCTTGAGCGGCATCTTAATCAATTACTGCACTATACCCTTCAATTAAGTAGATAGTACCGGACTTTAATTTAGAACAAATTGAATGAAAGTGATCGAAAAATGGTCTTTCTATAGGGGTATAGGGCAGAGAAAAAAAAAAAGAATCAACCATTATTTTCTTCCATTTTGGCAGCTGATTTGTAATTCCAAAACAACAGATCCCATTTAGTTATTTCTACCACTTTCGGCAATAAATGGCCAAGAAAATCACATATCTATAACTACGTAAAAACAGATCAAATGCTAACCACTCGAAAACCGATGAGAAACATGATCCCAGAAAAGGACAAATGCAAATCTTAAACAATAATCGACATCTACCACAAAGACATCAAATTAAAGGCAGCAGATCACCACAAAATTCCAAATCAGAACCGTGCACCTAGGTGGAAAAAAACAAGCTTTCGAATGCCCAAGCAACGCAAAAAGATCCAATTTTTTTCTCAAAAACCCAGATAACAACATCCAAGAAACTCACACTAACCTCGAGAAAAAAAACGAAGAACCAAAGATGGAGTCTTGAAAAATCCAAAGATCGGGCAAGGGCATAAACAGATCAGAGGCAAATGGGCAAATGCAACCCCAGATTGGCTTCACAGATTCATCTACATTTCTCACCACCCAGCAAAAAATGAGCGCCCGCCGCCCGCTTCCACGCCTTGCCGGAGAGAATAGCAAGCGGTGACCAAGATGTGGTAGTGGATAGAAGACAACAGCTCCTTTTCAAGAAAGTGATGTATTGTAGAGAGAGTCCTCGGCAGCACCTGCACGCCTTGGTTCAGCTGTATGCAAGTATATATCATGGTGAAATTGAAAAAATATTACAAAAGTTAACAGTAAAAGTTAGATTTTAAGGCAAAATTAATAAAATATTGCTAAAGTTGTAGTAGCAGTAAAAGCTAGATCTAGGGACACTTTCCAACTTTAAGATTTTTCTAATTAATACTCAGTTTGTAACATTATTATGAAAATTTTAGAGAATTAAAAGACATTTTTTTAGATAATATTTGAATAAATTGAATTTTAGAGCCTAAAGAAAAGGGAAATGGTAAACTAAAACTTTATTTCTTATCTTAATATAATTTTATATTTAAAAGTTATTTTTCGCCTCAAAAATCCATAATTCGACTTCTATGTGATTACTGATTATGTAGAGAAAGATTAATTTATATTAACTACTAATTGTAATGACATGTTGATGATATTATCATTTTAAAATAACAAAAATAGTACATAGACAAAATATGTTTGTATTTTTGAAAATACTTATTGATAAATGAAATGATGACTTTTTATGGAATAATCTTACGTTTTTTCTGGTTATTAATTGCTTTTTTTTCAAAAGAGTGGGTGGTAGTTGCCATCTAATTAAATATATTAATATACAAAAATAAAATATGGATTTTAAGGGTAGATTTTAGTAATCTTGAGTTCATCTAAATGATTACTTGAAAATAATTTGTATAGCCCAAATCAAAATCCAATTGGTTCGGAGTGAAAATACATAATTTTTATAATGCTTTTCAAATAATTTTGAAATTGTGTACAAATTTTCTCATTTTCAAGTAATTTTTTTTAAAATAAATATCTTAATAGGAAGAGAGAATCTTGTATGATCACAACTTCTCTTTTTTGCTATTCCTTTTTTTAAGCTCATATGATTAGTTATGTCATGTGTGACATTAGATTTGAATTTAATGATTTTAATTTCTTTAAGTTTGCATGCGTTGATGCCAAGATTTCTTTGCAATCATTTTCATGGATCATTTAAACCTACCTATGCAGGCATTATCCCTATGATAGATCTAAGGGTTATAATTTATCAATACATGCGGGGTCCACTAAAAAATCATGAACCCCACATTTATTGATTAATATTAATCGCCAGATGCATGGTATAGGTAGGATCTCATGTAGAGCCGTCAATTTGGGTTAGGCACGTCAGGTTGGCCCAGCCCGCCACATAATTTAAATGAGTTGGGTTGAAATTTTTTCAACCCAACAAAAGGTGGGCCTAGATGGGTCAACCCGCCAAGGCCCGCGACCCGCGCGGGTTGATCCACCGCGGGCCTAGAAAATTATTAATTTATTTTTATTTTTATTGTAATATATGTATTTTTTAATAAAAGTTGTGAATTTGTCTTGTTTTAATTACTTTATATAAAATTTACACACATGAAATCAATAATTAAAATTTTTATTAATGTGTTTTTATTAATATTCATTTATAATTAATTATAATATTTTTTATTTATTTTTATTTGTCGTGGCCAACCCGCGGGCCGGCCCGCCTAACCCGCAACCCACCTTGGGTTGGGTTGGGTTGAGGATTTTCAGCCCGCCAGGATGGTGGGTTGGCCCGCCATCGACCCGCCAAAAGGTGGGTTTTTGGTGGGCCGGCCCGCCCTGCCACGGATTAACCCGTTTGACAGTTCTAATCTCATGATAGATCAAAGAGTTATAATTTATCAATACATGTGGGGTCCACTAAAAAATCATGAACCCCGTATTTATTAATAAATATCAACCGCTAGATGCATGGTATAGGTTCTCACTTACCCATTTTCATATCCATTACATTTTATAGGATTTTTCTTTTACAGGTTACGAGATTGTAGTTAATTTAGTGAGATAATTTTCTATCAACTCGACATGTGGAAAACTCTATTTTATATGTAAAATTTGTTTTTTTTTATTTTCGATATTTTCACTTCTTATTATATATTCACTACCTTTAATTTTGTTGCAACTTGCTATTTTTTGTCCGAATTATTAAAAAATCATGTTTCTGATTAATTCAAAAAAAAATTAATATCTGATTAAAATAATCACCTTTAGAGTTTTTTTTTTAAAAAAAAATGGACAAAAGTTTGAGTTTTAAATTTTAGACCGTGAGATTTTGTGTCGATTGTGAGTTTGGACATTGTCAATGGTGTGATTATTTCATAATCACGATGAACCAAAGCAACATCAATGTTATCTTTAATTGGCGAAAATTTTGGAACAACCCAACTTTATATCTTTAATTTAATCAAAATAGTATTTAAAAAAATGTTCACTTTTTTAACTTTTTTATATTGAATTAAGATAAAATATGGTATAAGCAGTCGGATTATTCTATGCTACACCTAAAGTACTTCTCCCTCCATAATGTGGTCAAATATCAATCATTGGATCATCAAGACATATGTCAATTTCCATAAAAATATATGGGTCCCACGTGATCTGATGGTGTTAAAATAGGAGAAGAAACACTTCCGGTGTAGCATAGACTAACCCCAAGCAATCACATTCATCCCCTATGCATTGATGACGTCATCTAGGTAAAAAATTATACTTTAATGCAATTTCTAAGGCATCTTATGTATTCTTAACTTTATTTAACATCCGTAAATTTACCCTAAGTTAATAGCTGAAGATCTCGAGAGCCAAAATTTTTTGTTATGGTGATAAGAGTGAGATCTCAAGACTTAAGTATTTTGGGTTCGAAACTAATTAAACAAAAATCATCTGACTCATCTACTTTTTGTTGTATTTAAAAAAAAAAATCAAGAAATCAATCAAGCCTATGGAGACGTTGGTGACAATTTATAACGTGAATTATCATGGAGATGTTAATTCCAATTTTGATCCAAATGGATTTTAAATCAAATTCACTCAGATCTTTCTATTCGAATGTATCCATGAGTTGCGTTTGAATGTAAGAATTTAATTTGGAAGAAGAGATTTGATAAAATGAATATGAGATAAGTCCATCTTGATTGTATTTCAAATCAATCACAATTACTAATCACCTATGTAAATTAACATGAGAGTTTATGGACCAATTAATCCAAGCACGCACTTTTAAGTTTTAAGCATTTTGAAAACACAAATTTATTAAAATTACAAAAAAAATATTGAAAAATTATTTTGAGATGAAACTGTCCACTCATCCTCAAACGTCGTCGCTTTCGAAATGGATAAACAAATAAACAATAGGGGCATTGTGCCTTCTGAATGCCAGCGAATACTCGATATAACCTATGAATACCATTACTATGTCTCATGATATATATTTATATATATAATAATATAATATTAACATAGTGACGAATATTTTTTCTATGCCTTCGGTGTGAAAGTGATTTACCACTTTCTTGTGGCAGACTGGCTTCAAGATTCTTAATTTTTATTATTGGATGCATTAAAATCTAAAAATAAACACAAGAAATTAACAGTAGGTCGATTTGAATTTTAATGCTGAGTTTTATTTTACTTTTGCATGTTATGAAATCTTATTTTAGAGTGAGGTTAAAATTTTGAGGGTATTGTTTGGATATATTTTTTTTAAAATAAAAAGTGATTATGAACTTTTCTTTACAAAATTTTTCAGACTTCATGTTCCACGTAAACAAACATTTAAAAATACAAAGCAGAAACAATCATGTTCTCCCTCTTTTTGTAGAGAATAATTCTGTGATAATATATTTTAAAAAAAAATCAAGAAACCGGTTGACGACGACCCCTACTCCAGCCGTTGCATACTGATACAACTAGACAACGTTGATCTTGAAATTGTGGAGATGGTAAGTAGGAGAGCATACTACAGTAGTTTCAAAGTCGTTTACACAAGAAAATTAGCATGTAAAATAAATACATTCAGTCTATGTGAAATATATACACTCTCTCAGAATCCATCAGCTGCTCAACTCTGCAAATTTAAAAGATGCCCATGTCAGGGAATAAGTTAAGAAATGAAAACCTTTTTGCCAGGGCTTCTGCTTTAGAGTAAGTGATAAAAAGTGAGTATATATAATAAAGCAAGTATCTGCACAACTTGGTTAAAAGTTGAAATAAGTAAATGGTGAGACTTGCAACTTCTTAGGGTTCATCAAATTTGCCATTCTAAGTTGAGTATGTATTGTATGCACATTTTATTTATAAAAACACAATTAGCTGCATATATGTTATCTAACTTATTTTATAAAATTGTTGATTATATATGTATGTATGATATGTATAAATTGCATGAGTAGCACCAAGTAAATCTAAATCTAAATCTAAAAGAAAAATGCACAGAAATATATGCATACACACATGCAAATTTATGAATCAATATGAACACACGGATGTGTGCTTATGAGCACACATACACTATATATATATATAAGCTCTCACATGCAGCTGGGAAAATTGTTAGGGAGAACAAATATGTGATAAGAGTATGTCAATGTATTTAATAAATATGCCTAAGTTAAAGAGAACACCTTTCTACATGCTCATTGATTCCAACTTCTCAGTGCTTAAATAGTTGTTTTGAAAGCAGAAGCCCATGGTCGGTTGCAAATGGATCGAAACACTTTTGGTAAAGCAGAGCAAGAAAACTGAAAAAAAAAAAAATGAACTCCAACGCATACCTTTATGTTGCAGCTTCAAAGCCTCAAGTCTTCTTAATGTTGTAGAACTCAATTTGTCTACACCACATTCTCCAGGGACTAAATCTACTACTTCAATCTGAAGGAGATACACAACATTTTTAGTTTTAAAAGTACACAATAAGTTAATAACGAAACATAACTTGTGTGATTTTGATATATTAAACCTTTAGTTGAGAAAGACCTCTCTCTGCCCTCTTCTTATTAACAGATAGTCCACCAAGAAATGTTTCCTTGCTGTTACCAAGTAGCTTTAGTAATTCGTTGCATGACACTTGAAAACAAATTTAACCATGCAAGTATAGGGTCTAGTGTATCTAAGCAAAAGCATTTAGCTCGAGCAAGATTTATAAGGATCATAGGCCATCAAGACAAGTCTAAGTTCATTAAGTGAAGGGAGGTAGCCATAATAATCGGATCATCACAAAGTAAAGCTAAAAAAATATAGATATAGAACCGTCATATTTTTTTCCCGCAATTAATAAACAGAAAGAATAATGTGTAATTCAAATTGTTGTGAGAAAAAATATGGACCTGACAATTATAGCCTCCAGATTCTCATCGATGATTGAAGGGCCATAGGGATCAACAATGGGTTCTACTTGCACAACTATCCCTGGTTTAACTGACTAAAGGGAAAAATTAAAGAGAGAAATAGTCATTATGTTCATCAAAAGTTGAAATTTCTGCAATCTTAACATACAGTAAAAATGATACACGGTAAAGTGTTTCACGGTCTCTGTGTAATCAATCAAAGTCCGTTTGTTCCACATTTATTAAAAGAGAGCCTTCATAAAGTAAAACACAACATGCTTTCACATGTTAGTATCTCAACAAACATGAAGTATACCAAATATGCAAACAACTCAAACCCAGTATCCAATTGCAAACGCCGTCAATCACGCAGCCATGATCACAATGCACGAAGGAAATATGTTCTCTGTTGACTCGAGAATAAGTAACTTATTTCATGCTGACTGTAAGCATCTTCTTCATAAGTAATGCGTACCTTTATGTAACCCTCAACATGCTTCATTCTTTGTTCAATTGGCTCTATGAGATTAGCATACTGCAGATAGAGCTTAAATACATCATAAATTTGTCGATTGCTATTGAATAGAAAGAGCATACACATATAAATCACAAGGAAAATAAAGCACATGCCAACCCCCCATGTGACCGTTCTACAGATCATAGTTAGCTTTCTAAGAAGATCACATGAATACAAATAAAAAAACCTACCTTACACATCAACTATAAATGAGATCAACAAAAATGAGCTTTAGTCAAATCAGACTTTTGTTACCACACTTGATTTTTCCCAAAATTGGTTAGTAAGAAATTCATTATCTTCTATCCACAACACATGCTAAGGTGTCTCAACTGTGACTGCAACTCCCAGCAGCATTCGACTACTAATTAACACAATGACAGCAACAAAGATTTTATAACCAGTTAAATATTAAATCAAAAAACTCAGAAATGGGGTGACTGGCGAGGCTGGTAAGTTGTAACCTATTGGCGATCACGCTCAAATGAAACAATTATCAAATGTATTGACTACTTTGTCAAAACAAGGGACTATCAACTATTTAATTTGAGTACCTTCTTTTTAGCTAACATAGGACCATCGCAAACACCGACCACGACACGGTCCCTCGCCACCACCGCCGCAGCCTGCAAAACCAGATTTCCGATGATCATCCGATGATTGAAACATAATTGAAACAACGCGCATGGGATCACGCACCTTGAGGAATTGGCGGTGCCCATCGTGTAAGCGGTCAAATGTTCCGCCGATAACCACCGCGGCATATGAATTTGGAAGTGAAAAGGGGGAATAAGGGCCCAAATTATCGTCTAATATTGCCATTATTTTCTAATGGAAAAGGGGGAATTGAAAAAGGTGCGATCTTTGCGCTACCTAAGCTGAAAAGTAGCAGTAGACAGAGATTGAGAACCAATGAAAGGGACCGACAATTGGGCCAGGTGCATAGTCAAAGCACTCCTTTGCTTCAAGCATAACTTCTAATTAAATTCCATTTTTATACAAGTAACACAGCTTCGTTGGGAGATAAATTTGGATATAAAATTTGAAAGCTTAAAAAAAAGGCTTAAATAAGTTTGATTTTTTAAAGTTTTTATATTTAAAAAAGCAAAAAATCAAAAATTTAAAGTTTTTATATTTAAAAAAGCAAAAATCATTTTGATGTTTGGATAAATATTGAAAAGTGTTTTTATTTAAATTTTTAAATATAGTTAGAAGCAAAAGCTCAAAAAATTAGAAATTTGAACTTTTAAAAAAACTTTTTTAAGTGTTCTTAAAAATTGTTTTTGTAACCAAACAAAACTATTTTAAGAAAAGTGCTTTTGTTTTTTTCGAAAAAAAATACTTTTATCCTCCAGCTTCTCAAACCAAACGAGCTTTTTATCTAATTATGTTGATTTCATCTTTATATTATACATGAGTTGAACATTTTTTATTTAATACCTGTTAGAAGTAAAGCAGTATCGAATAAATATTAAAAAACCAAATAATGTAAAGATATAAAAAGTATAACATTGAGTCTATTGAATCAATGTATTAAAAGGCAACACTAATGTACTTGGAATATATTTATGTTAAGAGTATGAGCAGAGCATAGGTCCTGAATGAACATGGTAGTAAAATATATTAGTTTAAATGATGTTGTTTAACATATATTTGTAGAAAATAGGACAATGGAAGTCAAAAAAAAATTGAAAAATTCCTCCTTCAATGGAAAGAAATTTGAACTAATTTATTGCGTTGTTTAACTATGATTTAATTGTAGTGAGCGAATATGTGATCGGGGGAATAAAGGACATATGATATATATACAGAAGAATAATAGTAAGTTTGTAAGTAGTAATAGTAATGCAAAATTAGAAAATACCTTGTCATATCTATTTACTCACAAATGTATTAGCAAGTACATGTTAAAAAAATTTAACACGATGCTTATTCAGTGAAGCTTCATTTTTACCATGCAGTAATGAAGTTTGAAACAATTATTAAATACTTAGTTAGTTACAAATTATTACAGATATTGATTGTCATATAAAAATATAATTTTTATATATATTTGTTGTATATTTGTGTTGTGGTAAACTAAATATCAGTATCAATCTTCACAGATAGCACAATTTTTTTTAATCTATACGAAAGCTAAGCGTTGATTATAAGTTTAATAATTATAACTCCAATAACATTTGAAAACTGTAAATGTTGTCGTTAATTTTCAAAGTATTGAACAATAAATCTTTTGTGAATCTTAGTTGAGAGAAGGTTTCATTATAAATATTTTTCGAAGGTTATTCCCAAAAAGATGACATCAGTTTCATGATTTTCGGGTACTGTATTCAGTGGCTGATTTTTTTATATTGAAATTGTGTTCTTACACATATCCAAACAAGATAACTATAGCACAAAAACTATATGGATAACTTCAGAAATTGATTCTGAGTTACAGATGAGGTTTTGTTTTTCCTATAAAACAATGTTACTCTATGTAATTATATATCATGGAATATTGTTTGTCCATTTTTTAGATCGCTACAAGTGGCAGGAGATAGCATAGTAATACGATGACTCAGATTTTGAACTAATTATTTAATATTTGTAAGGTAACAATTGTCAATAGTTGCTGCTGAGTCATTTATCCACCATTAAATCCTCAAATCATATCACGGCATTTGTCAGAAATATAATAACTCATCAACCAGAAAATTGTTTTTAAGTACAATTTATCTTATACATATTTCCACAGTTAGTTACTTTAAGAAATAACACATTCGTGAATTTTCTTTCTTTCTTAGAAAGCACAAATTTGGTTTATACATCGAAGACAATGAATTACGAAGCTTAATGTACTTGTATTGATTGTACACAATGTCAATACAACTATTTACTCCAGAAAGAAATAGAAGAAATGATCAGAAGATTTTTGTCAAACCAAGCATGGGCCTTTCTGTTACGAAGGGTGCTTAATATGGAAGTGAAGCTTTCGCTTCTGTTAGATTATGCAGGCGCTATAGAAACATAAGTCAATGCGAATAATATGCATTCTGCTTAATATGTACAATTAATAAATAGTAGAAATAGTTGTTTTGAAGTATAAGAAGTGTTTAGTTGTAAAATATATGTAGAAACTGAGTATTACAATGTATTTTGCAAACTAATTGGTGTTCCTGTTGATCTGTTGATGTATCCTGTCGTGTTTTTACAGTTGGAAATACATTTTGTATCACATTTGAATGTTAGAAGGACTATGTTTTGTTTTTCAGCCCTTGTTTTCTAGTTGAGCAGATGTTCTGTCCTTACACCATGAGAAGTAGAAAAGATCAAGATTTTCCCACAGAAAACATAGAAACTTTTTACCCGGTTAGCTGATATGTTTATAATTTCAAAAAAAGGAAATTGTTTAGGATTTATTCCTATACCTACTGAGTATAGCTGGTAAAATATTTTGATGCATTTTAAACATGGTACTGTTGTGAATATATGTAGCTTAGATTGTACTTGTGTAGTAAACTGTTTTTATGTATGCTACATCCATCATCTTATTTCATTTTGTTTTGTTACTTGTCAGTTATTATCTTAGTTCTAAATATATTACTTGGTTTTACCAGAAGGTGTTTCCTTCATTTTGAAATTCAGTATTAGTTAATCAAATATATTGAACTATTAATACCATTTATTAAGTAACTTCCCTCAGTAAGAGAAGTATTAGCTTCAATGAGTTGCATATCAACAGTGTCATTAGTAATTCATCATTTGATAACATTCGAATGGGATAATCTTAGGTTAAATTTTATAATGGTTAAGCTGAATTCATTGGTTAAATTATATGTTTAGATGACATTGGGTTGGGTTGAGCTAAACTTTAAAATCAACAGTTTTTTTCGCCAAAGTATTGAAATTATGAGTTCATTTTATTTAATTCGATATACATCGACAATAAAAAAAATCATATTATTTTAAATTTTTTTCGACATTTAACTATACTAAAAGCAGTAGATTCTAAATAACTTTGCAGATTCAAAATAAGTTCAAAATGAGGTTTGGTTGTGTCAAAAGAAGCAGATTGAAAATAAACCTCAGCGAAGTGAGAAATAAGAAACTAAAACAAAAGTAATAAATATTAATTTTATTCAGTTAAATCAGTTCCCATTACTGTTAGGTTAGATTTAAAAAAAATACATATTTAGGTAAAGCACATAGGGAGAAACCGAGGAAAAAGAAGCAAGTATAAGAAAATATCACATGGGGAGAAACCTAGGGAAAACAAAAAAGTATAACAAAAGCTCATTTGAAATGGTAAAAGGCTAGCTATACCCATTAGATCAGTTTTGCGCAAAACAAGGAAGACGGAAATTTACAGTGAGTGTTTTCCAACCCTTGAATATATAACACCCTGAAGGTTGGTCGAAATTGCAGAACATCAACCGTAGACACCTTTTTTCCAAGAGCAATGGAGAAAAAAGATCTTAAAACTAAACAACATTCAAAACAAAAAAGAAAAAGAAAGACGAGATGAAAACCCGTCTTCCGTTTCGCATAGTAGCAAAGCCAAATAACCGCCTTTGTTTTTTTAATTAAGTAAGCAAAAACTTAGATCTACAAACACAAGAAGCAGATCAAATATGAAAACAAGAAAGAAAAGAGTCCTAAAAAGAAGACGAGTAGCCCAAACCTGTAGCGAAAACGCTCGAAGATCTTCAAACCAGCGAGTAGACCAAACACAAAACAGATCTGAAAATATTTTGAAATATATGTAAGCAAAACAAAGAGAAAAATAAATAAAAAAAAATCGTTACCTTCCTGTAGTGTTTAAACCAAAGAAAGGAAAAAAACACAGACAAAATCGATACCTTTATGCAATTTCGGAGTGAGAACAGAAGTGATCGGGGGATAGAAATCCAAAAACGTAAGAAGTTGGAGAGATAGGAAGAATAATCGATGTGGAGAGGAAGCAAAATAAATAAACAGGCAAAACAAACCTAAAGGAAAGCAAAGTAGGTGGGAAGGAGATAACGACCGACACATCAACTAATCTATCCTTTCACGGAGCCAAAATAAAACGCATTTGTTTTGGCCAGTTTGGATTTGGTAGACATTTTTTTAAAAAAATACTTTTTTAAGTTATAATTTTTTGCTTTTGAAAAAACTTTAATGACTTTAAAAAGTGCTTATTTGGTCAACCAAACATTTTATTAAATGAAAAACACTTAAAAAATACTTTTTTTGCCTAGCTTTTGAAACCAAACGGAGTCTTTGTGTTATTGGGAACCGGAAGGAAACATACCTAATTTGAGTTATTCCTCTTACTTAATAATAGATAATAGATAATAGATAATAGATATATAAATATATATCATGAGACATAATATTTCAGGTGTATATATTGTATTAGATATGAGGATGAGTGGCCAATTTCATCTCAAAATAATTTTCCAATATTTTTTTTTTTTGTAATTTTTATAAATTCGTGTTTTCAAAATGCTTAAAAGTGCGTGCTCGGATTAATTGATCCATAAACTCTTATGTTAATTTATAGGTGATTAGTAATGGTGAATGATTTTAAATACAATCAAGATGAATGTTATATCATATTCATTTTATCAAATCTCTTCATCTAAATTAAATTCTTACATTCAAACACAATTTAAAATAATTTCAGATAGAACGATATGAGTGAATTTGATTTAAAATTCGTTTGGATCAAAATTGGAATTAACATCTCCATGATCATTTTCGTAGTCTTCCATTCAAAAACATAGTCCGATATAAATTGTCGACCAACGTCTCCTTAACCTTGATTGATTTCTTGATTTTTTTTTTTTTTAAATACAACAAAAAGTAAATGATTTTTGTTTAACTAGTTTCAAACCCAAAATACTCTTGAGGTCTCACTCTTATCACTTAGAACAAAAGATTTTGGCTCTAGCTATTAACTTTGGGTAATTTATGGACGTTAAATAAAGTTAAGCCTTAGGAATTGCATTAAATTATAATTTTTTTCCCTAGATGACGTCATCAATGCATAGGGGATGATTATGACTGCTTATACCATATTTTATCTTTATTCAATATAAAAAATTTAAAAAATGACATTTTTTTAAAATACTATTTTGATTAAATGAAAGATATAAAGTTGGGTTGTTCCAAAATTTTCGTCGATTAAAGAAAACATTGGATTTGAATATCCTACTGTGGCATCCCCACAATAGGGGATGTTGTGGGGGTAAACGCTATCATTTACCCCCACATCCCAATTTTTTTTTTTTTTTCAGTTTTTTTTCTTTTCTTAATATATTTTAACTCGTCTTTTTTTTTCCTTATTTTTTGGATTTTATTTCAAATTTATTCTATATCAAAATATTATTTCTTTATATTTTGTCATATATATATATATATGTATATTTATTTTTCATATTTTGTGTTTCTCTTAACCGAATTTCTTCTAAAATCGATATAATTAAACCGAATTAAATATGGTTCGTTCGGTCGGTAACCACATTAAACAATTTAGTTTTTTTAAAATATTTTAAAAATAAAAATTATAAAATTAATAATTGAATATGTTATTTTTATGATAGTAAAACACATTATGCTTGAGATCATAAAAATTTAAAAAAAATATTAAATGTATAAACATTAACAAATACTGTATAAAAAATCAAAATATAATTGATTATTTATAATTATGTTAATTCGGTAAATCAATTTTTTATGAAAGCAAGAAATCAAACCCAATAATTAAAATTTTTTAAAAAATAAAATCAAATTTTTTAATTAACCAAACCGAATTTTTGGTTCGATTAGTAATTAAAGCACACAACGTATAAATTATTTATTTGGGTTTCTATATTAACAATATTTATTTGGTGCATTATTATGTAGTATTGAAATATAAATTATAAGAAAGAAAAAATGATATAAGAAAATTTGACAAAATAAAAAAAAATTAGAATGTATAATAAAAACAAAAAACAAAAAAAAGAGAAAAAAAATCCCAAAATTTTAGCAAAAATAAAAACTCCAACAATGAAAAAAAATTAAAGAATCAAAAAATATATTTTAAAAAAAAAGCCAAAAAAAGGGGGAAAAAAAAAAAACAAAGTGGGCTGTGGGGTAGCGTTTACCCCCACAGCATCCCCTACCGTGGGGATGCCACAGTATGAGATCCAAATCCGAAAACATTGATGTTACTTTGGTTCGTCGTGATTATGAAATGATCACACCATTGAGAATGTCCAAACTCGCAATCGACACTAAATGTCACGGTCTAAAATTTAAAACTCAAACTTTTGTCCATTTTTTTAAATAAAAAAAAAACTCGAAAGGTGAATTTTTTTATCAGATATTAAAAAAAATGAATTAATTAGAAACATGATTTTTTAAATAATTCGGGAAAAAATAGCAAGTTGCAACAAAATTAAAGGTAGCGAATATATAATAAGAAGTGAAAATATCGACAATAAAAAAAATTTAATATATAAAATAATAATTTTTCACATGCCGAGTTGGTAAAAAATTATCTCACAAAATTAACTACAATCTTGTAACCTGTGAAAGAAAAATCCTATAAAATGTAATTGATATGAAAATGATTGCAAAGAAATTTTGGCATCAACGCATGCAAACTTAAAGAAATTAGAATCATCAAATTCAAATCTAATGTCACACATGACATAACTAATCATATGAGCTTCAAAAAGGAATAGCAAAAAAGGAAAATTGTGATCATACAAGATTCTCTCTTCCTATTAAGATATTTTAAAAAAAAAAATACTTGAAAATGAGAAAAAATATACATAATTTCAAAATAATTTGAAAAACATTATAAAAATTATGTATATATTTTCACTCCGAACCAAATTGATTTGGGCTGCATAAAATTTTTTTAAGTAATCATTTAGATGAACTCAAGATTACTAAAATCTACCCTTAAAATCCATATTTTTTTTTTGTATATTAATGTATTTAATTAGATGGCAACTACCACCCACTCTTCTGAAAAATAAGCAATTAATAACTAGAAAAAACGTAAGATTATTCCATAAAAAGTCATCATTTCATGTTTATCAATAAGTATTTTAAAAAATACAAACATATTTTGTCTATGTATTATTTTTGTAATTTTAAAATGATAATATCATCAACATGTGTTTACAATTAGTAGTTAATATAAATTAATCTTTCTCTACATAATCACATAGAAGTCGAATTATGGCTTTTTGAGGGGAAAAATAACTTTTAAATATAAAATTATATTAAGATAAGAAATAAAGTTTTAGTTTACCATTTCCCTTTTCTTTAGGCTTTAAAATTCAATTTATTCAAATATTATCTAAAAACGTCTTTTATATCCAAATTTATCTCCCAACGAAGGCATGTTACTTGTATAAAAATGAAATTTAATTAGAAGTTATGTTTGAAGTAAAGGAGTGCTCCAACTATGGGTAAGTTCGATGTTACCGTTCAAGGGTTCATTTCAACCTACCTTTACAGGCACTATCCCAATGATAGATCTAAGGGTCCTCATTTAACAATACATGCGGGGTCCACTAAAAAATAATGGACCTCACATTTATTGATGAATGAGGACCGTTAGATATATGTCAAGGCAGTGCCTGTAAATAGGTATTCTAATTTTTTAAAATTGTCAAAAAAATGGGATAAGGTTGCATCACCAACCATGGTTAACCCTTATGTCTGAAAAATTCAAAAGGCCAAACATTCTTCCCGCGTCATCGTTTGGGCTAATTCACCATCAACATTCACTTTCCACCAAATATTCCCCTTTTCTCGCATAGCGTCTCCTCGCCATCAACATCCGCTCACTAGCCCTCCAACTTTACGGCCGACAATCACCGACCCGCCATCTTTTCCGATCGTCACTCCCGGGACTCACCATCAACATTCACACTTTGCACAAGATTCTTCATCTCTGGCGTCGCTTCTCCTCGCCATCAACGTCCACTCACCGGCCATCCATCTTTTCGACCATCGCTCACGGGACCGCCATCTGTCCGACGTGCCATATTTTCTAAAAAAATTATTGAAAAACCCAACCATGGTTTGTACAGAAGTTACGCAGATTGAAAAATTATATTTCCCACGCAAAGATTCCACTCCACTTTTCTCTCGTGAAATAGCTTCTCCCCACGCCCGTTGCTCCGCTGCTCCCACTGTACACGCTGCTGTTAGACCAAGGAAAGTCTTCAAACAAATTAGCAGTTTGAGTTATAATAATATAGGTTATCGGGTTTTGGTTTTCTATGCACCTGGAGTTATATAGCAAGAAGCAAAAGATTGAGAAACTCATAAAATTTCTTAGGCATGTATACTACATGAGTTTTGTCTTTCCCATTTTGGATTACCTTTGATAACGGCGTATAGAGATCGAAGTTATAGAGATCGAAGTTCTGGTGCTGATATCAAGAACTCAATTGTGTTATATCGATACTGTAAAATTCTTGATATAAAACTCGAATGGGATGATGGGTGTTTGGTTCTTGTTTTATATTGTTGGAGAAAAAGACTAGGAAAGTCAAAAGTAGGTAAAAATATTTTGGGGTAAAAATACTTTAGATGCATTGCGTACTCATTTATCGATTTCAACCAATTTACATGAGAGTTAATTCTTGAATCATGGCTTAGATTTCTTTTGTTTTGAACGTTTTTTAATTTCCGACTAATGGTTCACGGCAGTGCCTGGAGAGGCAGCATCGACCGAGCCCCAACTATGCACCTGGCCCAATTGTCGGCCCTTTTCATTGGTTCTCAATCTCTGTCTACTGCCACTTTTCAGCTTGGTTAGCGCAAAGATCGCACCTTTTTCAATTCTCCCTTTTCCACTAGAAAATAATGGCAATATTAGACGATAATTTAGGCCATAATTCACCCTTTTCACTTCCAAATTCATATGCCGCGGTGGTTATCGGTTGAACATTTGACCACTTACACGACGGGCAACGCCAATTCCTCAAGGTGCGTGATCACATGCGCGTTGATTCAATTATGTTTCAATCATCGGATGATCATCGAAAATCTGGTTTTGCAGGCTGCGGCGGTGGTGGCGAGGGACCGGGTCGTGGTCTGTGTTTGCGATTGTCCTATGTTAGCTAAAAAGAAGGTACCCAAATTAAATGGTTGGTAGTCCCTTGTTTTGACAAAGTAGTCAATACATTTGATAATTGTTTCAATACATTTAATGTTGTAGAACTCAATTTGTCTCCACCACATTCTCCAGGGACTAAATCTACTACTTCAATCTGAAGGAGATACACAACATTTTTAGTTTTAAAAGTACGCAATAAGTCAATAACGAAACATAACTTGTGTGATTTTGATATATTAAACCTTTAGTTGAGAAAGACCTCTCTCTGCCCTCTTCTTATTAACAGATAGTCCACCGAGAAATGTTTCCTTGCTGTTACCAGTAACTTTAGTAAGTCGTTGCATGAAACTTGGAAACAAATTTAACCATGCAAGTATAGGGTCTAGTGTATCTAAGCAAAAGCATTTAGCTCGAGCAAGATTTATAAGGATCATAGGCCATCAAGACAAGTCCAAGTTCATTAAGTGGAGGGAGGTACCCTTAATACTCGGATCATCACAAAGTAAAGCTAAAGAAATATAGATATAGAACCGTCATATTTTTTTTCCCGCAATTAATAAACAAAAAGAATAATGTGTAATTCAAATTGTTGTGAGAAAAAATATGGACCTGACAATTATAGCCTCCAGATTCTCATCGATGATTGAAGGGCCATATGGATCAACAATGGGTTCTACTTGTACAACTATCCCTGGTTTAACTGACTGAAGGGAAAAATTAAAGAGAGAAATAGGCATTATGTTCATCAAAAGTTGAAATTTCTGCAATCTCAACATACAGTAAAAATGATACACAGTAGAGTGTTTCACGGTCTTTGTGTAATCAATCAAAGTCCGTTTGTTCCACATTTATTAAAAGAGAGCCTTCATAAAGTAGAACACAACATGCTTTCACATGTTAGTATCTCGACAAACAGGAAGTATACCAAATATGCAAACAACTCAAACCCAGTATCCAATTGCAAATGCCGTCAATCACGCAGCCATGATCACAATGCACGAAGGAAATAGGTTCTATGTTGGCTCGAGAATAAGTAACTTATTCCATGCTGACTGTAAGCATCTTCTTCACATGTAATGCGTACCTTTATGTAATCCTCAACGTGCTTCATTCTTTGTTCAATTGGCTCTATGAGATTAGCATACTGCAGAGAGAGCTTAAATACATCATAAGTTTGTCGATTGCTATTGAATGGAAAGAACATACACATGTAGATCACAAGGAAAATAAAGCACATGCCAATCCCATGTGACCGTTCTACATAGCATAGTTAGCTTTCTAAGAAGATCACATGAATACAAATAAAAAAACCTAGCTTACCCAACCACTATAAATGAGATCAACAAAAATGTGCTTTAGTCAAATCAAACTTTTGTTACCACACTTGATTTTCCCCCAAAATTGGTTAGTAAGAAATTCATTATATTTTATCCACAACACATGTTAAGGTGCCTCAACTGTGACTGCAACTCCCAGCAGCATTCGACTACTAATTAACACAATGACAGCAACAAAGATTTTGTCACCACTTACAGATTAAATAAAAAAACTGAGAAATGGGGTGACTGGTGAGGCTTGTAAGTTGTAACCTATTAGTGATCACGCTCAAATGAAACAATTATCAAGCGTATTGACTACTTAGTCAAAACAAGGGACTATCAACCATTTAATTTGAGTACCTTCTTTTTAGCTAACATAGGACCATCGCAAACACCGACCACGACCCGGTCCCTCGCCACCACCGCCGCAGCCTGCAAAACCAGATTTCCGATGATCATCCGATGATTGAAACATAATTGAAGCAACGCGCATGGGATCACGCACCTTGAGGAATTGGCGGTGCCCGTCGTGTAAGCGGTCAAATGTTCCGCCGATAACCACCGCGGCATATGAATTTGGAAGTGAAAAGGGTGAATTAGGGCCTAAATTATCGTCTAATATTACCATTATTTTCTAGTGGAAAAGGGAGAATTGAAAAAGGTGCGATCTTTGCGCTATCCAAGCTGAAAAGTGGCAGCAGACAGAGATTGAGAACCAATGAAAGGGGCCGACAATTGGGCCAGATGCATACTTTGCTTCAAAGTTCAAACATAACTTCTAATTAAATTCCATTTTTATACGAGAAGTTGTGATATAAGATTGGATATAAAAGTTGGAAGCTTAAAAAAATGCTTAAATAAATTTGATTTTTTTAAAGTTTTTATATTTAAAAAAGCAAAAATCATTTTGATGTTTGAATAAATATTGAAAAGTAGGGGTGGACATCGGGTCGGGTTTCTCGGGTTCGGGTAGTTCGACATTAATAGCCTTAAAAATCGAAAAATCCATTTTTCTCAAGCAGATTTATGAATTATGAACAAAAGAAATATGCACTCTTTTTTTTTTTTTTTTTTGTGACGTGGGAACCCGCAGCCGCTACCTTTCGGTGCACTCTGGGTAAACCCCCGAACTAATGCAATAACCTGCAAACTACGCCAGTCAGGTAAACCACACTAGGCAAGCCCTGTGTGACAGACTAGTCCAAGAAGGTGTTGGCAAAGAGAATCGAACTCCTGACTGGTCAAGAGTTCACCTACTCCACCAACTTGGACACCCCATTAGGGGTAAGAAATCTGCACTCTGCATCAGTCAATTATAACAAATCAACATCAAATATCCATAGCTCAAGCTATTAAAAACAGGCAGAAGTTCAACAAAACAAAAAATCCATCACATTTCACAAACACCTAGCTTTCTGAACCTTGTCATAAAATCGATGTACATAGAATTATATAAACCTAAACGTGAGCTTCAAAACCTTCAATGAATCAATCATCGAAGCTTCAATTCAAACCTTTATAGTTCAATCGGCCGACAGAAAGAGTAAGAGAGGGCTGCAGGCTGCTATCGCGTATCGAGATTGAAGGGCTGCGACCTGCGAAGTGCGAAGACTGAAGAAGAAGAAGAAGAAGAAGAAGAAGAAGAGTGAAACCGCAACCCAACTATCGCTAGGGATGACAATTTTTCCCGCGGGTTCGAGTCCCCGCGGGAAAAACCCGAAACGGGGGCGGGTTCGGGGGAGAGTTTCGGGTTCGGGGATTTTTGTAAATCCCCGAAGTGGAGTGGGGCGGGTATGGGGATGCTATCCCCACCCCCGAACCCGCCCCGATATTCCCGAAAATAAATAATAATAATAATAATAATAATAATAATAATAATAATAATAATAAAGACACACACTCATCATCATATAATAAATTTTTCTTGAATTTATTTAGAATTTTCAGCGTATATATGTTAAATATATTTGAATCACTAAGTTTAATTAGTTGATATTTGAGAATTAGAATGTCTCAATTTTTTTTATATAAATCTAGAATTTATTGTCAAAATTTTAGAGTTAGAGTTTGAACATTTCCTAAGGCAGTACACAAAAATGTAATATTAATGATTTTTGAAATGTAAAAATATAATTGTTGGAAAATTGAATATTTTAAGCTTGATGTCTACGGGGACGGGTTTGGGGATCCACCTCATCACAATCTCATTTCCATCTCTACAATGGGTTCGAGTTCGGGTTCGGGGATGTGGGTTTAGTCCCCACGGGTTCGGGAACGGGGATTCCCCGAATATGTAGAACCGGGGATGGGGATGGGGACGGGGATGAGTTTTTAATTCGGGGACGGGGATGGGGATGGCAAACCCATCCCAGCCCCGCCCCGTTGCCATCCCTAACTATCGCGTATGACCGATAAAGAATTTTAGGGATTTAGAAGTTTTCTCCCTTTTTTAAGTTTTAATAATATATATTATATGTGTAAATTATAAAATAATATATATAATATATATGTCGGGTCCCCGACATAATTTCGGGTAGATATTTTTCTACCCGACATCAACCCAAACACAATTAATCGGGTTTTGGTATTTTCCCGAACCCGATATTTTCTTGAAATTATCCGATCCGATCGGGTAAACCTGATCGGGTCGGGTACCCGATACCCGCATGTAAAACACCCATCCCTATTGAAAAGTACTTTTATTTAAATTTTTAAATATAGTTAAAAGCAAAAACTAAAAAAATTTAAAAAATTAACTTTTAAAAAAACATTTTTAAGTGTTTTTTAAAATTGTTTTTGTAACCAAACAAAACAATTTTAAGAAAAGTGCTTTTGTTTTTTTGAAAAAAAAAACACTTTTATTCTCCAGCTTCTCAAACAAATGAGCTTTTTATCTAATTATGTTGATTTCATCTTTATATTATACATTATTGGTCTTCTCATCACTAATCAAAGTGGTGTCTAACGATATCTCTAACTTGTAAGAACATATACATTACGGTCGTTTGAGTTGATGAAGCAGGTGAATGTTTAACCAATAATTAAAAGTTCAATTCTCTTCGCTAACATCTTTTCGACCAAACCTATAATACAAGGTTTGTTTTGTTCTGTGGGGTTGGTTAACATGTTCTGCAAATTATTGTATTAACCCGAGGATTTATTTTGTGCATATCGAAAAATAACGGTCACATGTTCTTACCTCAAAAAAATTTGAAATAGAAAAAAATAGAAACAAATAACCAAAAAAAAAGGAGAGAATAGATATGATATTTATTACTAATAAAGGCTTTTCAAAGGGTTAATTTAAAATTGAGAAAGGGTTAAAATTATTATTATTGAAACTTCAAGTGTTAACTTTATGATTACTTAAAATTGAAGAAATGGTAAAGATGTGAATACGGGTGATTTGACATTTAACAAAAAAATGGCATAACAATCATAATCAGCCAATCATAAATGCTACAACATTTTATTTCACCATAAATTTGTAGCCGATGAAAAAAAGAGAGGTTAATAACCAATGATATTGCCGTGTGTTTTTTACTTTTGTTTTTTAATAATTAAAAATAATATTTCTCTATATTAAATTAAAATATAAAAAATATGACTAATTTTTCACACACAAAAAACACGTACTACGGCATTTTAATAAATCTGGCTCCTAATAAAAATACATAAACGACGAGGGCCATAATGTAAAACCTAATACATGTGAAGGTCTAAAGTGCAATTATCTAAAACTCATTAAAATATAGGATTCAAGAATCTCCCCACAACCACTTGCTCATATATTCTCTACTCGTATCGCTACCGGTTGGCGAAACAGAGCAGACAAAGAAGAAAGCGCGCAAGAAAACAAAAACCCGAATTAAATTAATGATAATGCCATCAAATTTTTGGGAGGCACCATCAACATCATCATTAAAACCATTGAACAAATCGGATTTGTATCATTTTCCATCTCTCAGAATATTTTCCAATGCATTCATTTCCATCGCCAAGAACTCTCTCTCCTTTTCTCCACCTACTTGTCGTCTCTCCTGCCCATTCCTAACATTCTTGTGCGTCGTGGTTTGGTCCACACTCTGTTTTCGAGGAGTTTCTTGCCCAAGAAATGTGAAAGATTTCTTGGTTTGATTTGTGTTAAAAAGGGAATCTTGTGTTATATATCTCTCAGCAGAGTTCAAGATGAGGCGAGGTGAGTGAATCGTTTGTTGTCTAAAATCTAAGTGCATCAGCTAGCTAATCACATACATACACAGAACTCATTCGTTTTCTTGTTTTATTTTCTTAATGATGTTCACTTTTGCTTAATGGGTTTTTATTTTTTTGCTGTGATAATCGAAAGTTGTTCTTTTTTTAAGTTTCCTGCACATGAAGAGCTGCTGTTTAATGATGGTGTTCTAAAGAGTTGTACTTTAAAATGGCCTGCAGGCATGTGACTTAAGAGTAAAAGCATGGAGATTGGTTCAGTTTCTTTTTTTTTTTTTTGGGGTAAAAATAGCTGAATTTTAGGCTGGTAATTAGGTTCTTCAAGTATTGCAGCCGGTGAGCTTGTGAGTTGTGTCCGAGTAATCTAAGAGAAGATGCATCTTGGTTTAAGCTAGAAATGTTGTGTGATGGATGTTAATTGCTAAACCATCTCTATTTTTAGAGATGAACTCCTTATCTACTTGTAAAACTGTCATTTTTATGGTTTTTCCAAGCTGAAATGGTCTCCGTTCAAATGAGCAGGTATTCAGAAAAATGATTCCGGCTCATCATCCTCAGGTCCAAGTTTCGATGGAAGTTTCAGGATGCCTGGTAGGAACTCTGCTTTTTTACTTTGATCGAGTTTTGTGGTTTGTGTGCTAAGAGAATTCTACTGTTTTAAACATAACAATGAGAAAGGAAAGATAAGAAAACACATCTGAAATTGTTTTATAATTGATTTTGTTGCCTATTCATTTTAACACTTCATTGCAAGTCATGTAGTTTATCTTTTCGTGTAGATATCTTGTCAACTAGAGAACCTGCATTTTCTGAACTTCACTGATTCTTTTGGTTGCTCATCTTCTTAATTATCGCATATAACAACCATGCGAAATACTGTGACTGCAGCTTCTTCTATCCATACTACATCCAGCCCGTCAAACAAGTTCATCCCTTCTTCAAAAAGGGTGTACAAAGTACTCAAGGAATTCACAACAAAACTTGTAGACCTTAATATCTTCACAAAATTTCTGGATGATTGGGTGACAGCTAATTTACACGGTAAAACAAATCCCGGCAAAAAAGGTTTTAGCACCCTCTTCTCTTTGGATGAGATACGTACGTTTGATTTGGCTTTGGAAGGAGTTCTATTTCAGCAACTAATACGCATGCCTTGCCCACCTTACTCCTCCAACAACCTCAAAGAAGACGAGTATTCGGCACTTGAAGATTTTCTTCTTACGGCTGCTAATGGACTTTGGCATGCATTTTGGCGTAAGAATAAACCCTTTCCATATTTTGTGTCATGTCCTTGTGATCGTGGATCCAAGTTTTACACCGTTGAGAAAGCAATATCGAGGGGAAGACTTAATCGGCTCTGTGGTGCTGCTCTGATGATAAATAGTAAGGGAAGTTTATCTGCTCATTGGGATAGTGTAATAAACTTCGTGTTGTTCAGACAAGACATTACAAATGGAAAGGAATTTGCATTTTCCTATTATGTGTTTTGTGAGGCTCTTTTCTATGCTGTTCATATACTGCTTTCCCGGAGTTTGAGCAAGTCCAATGCTGTTAAAAGTAATCATGTTTTTGTATCTGTTTTGGACTCGAAATATGGAGGGGTTGTCAAACTCGGTGGTGACCTCGGCAAACTTGAGATAGACTTAAATAACCCTTATCAGTCTATAGCAGATTGGATAATACGCCATGCAGAAGTTAGTGTTTCCCCTGTCGACCGAATATGGAACAAGCTTGGGAATGTGAATTGGGCTGATCTGGGAACAATGCAACTACTTTTGGCAATTTTTAACTCCATTATTCAGTGGAATGGACCTCCAAGAAAATCAATGGCCTCACTTGCTGGCAACCACAGTCTCCGTCTAGAAAAACGCAGAGTGGAGGATTGTACTATCAAAAATGAAAACCCTCCAGTCCCTTATCATAATTATCACAACCATCATAGAGAAATTATCGAATTAGAGCATGAAAGTAATCAGAATTTTGTATCCAGAGGATCGCGCTTGAAACTTAGCCGGAGTGAAATAGTATTACTTGAAGATCACAACCAAGGACTTCTAAGTTTCCAAATTCAAGAAATTGTAGAAGACGGGAATGGTTTGTTCTATATCGTTGTTTCTGACGACTGTCCTTCACAGTTGTTGAATTTGTACATTGGTCTTCATAGTTCTCGTTTGGAGCCATCTTGGGAAGACATGAAACTATGGTATCAAGTCCAAAGGCAAACTAAAGTATTGAACATTTTTAAAGAACAGGGTATTTCTAGCAAACATCTACCTGAAATAATAGCAACAGGTAGAATAGTGCATTCTGGCACATGTGAAAAGCAAAGTCCAAAGGGGCGTTGTGACAATACATGGTGTGGAACACCGATGCTCGTCATGTGTCCGGTGGGGGAACCAGTTTCTTCTATCATAGCCCATAATGGCCCATTTTTGGCAGAAGAAACCGTACGTTGTTGTCGAGATTGTCTCGCAGCTTTAAGAAGTGCAAGGACAGCAAACGTCATGCACGGTGATATTTGTCCGGAGAATATATTATGTATTCTTGATTACCAAGGTTCAAGAAAACAAAGCTTGTTTATTACAGTTTCGTGGGGACGTGCCGTGTTGGAGGATAAAGATAGCCCTTCATTAAACTTGCAGTTTTCTTCTAGTCATGCACTCCAGCATGGTAAACTTTGCCCCTCATCTGATGTGGAGAGCCTCGTTTACATTATTTACTTTGTTTCCGGTGGAGCCATGCCACATCAAGATTCTATAGAATCAGCTCTGAAATGGCGGCAGAAATGCTGGTCAAAACGTATATTTCAGCAGAGGCTAGGCGAGGTTTCACCTCTGTTAAAGGCATTCGCAGATTATGTGGATAATCTGTGTGGGACACCATATAAGGTCGACTACGATGTTTGGTTGAAGAAACTGAATAGAGTTGTGGATAGCTCAGTTGAGAAGGGGAAAATGGTTGAAAAAGTATTGAGACTGAAGGATATTGCCGAGTCTTCAGGAACTTCTGGTGGTGGGAATTCTTTATGATCTGAACTTATTATTACTTTTTCCTTTGTTGGTATTCGGTGTTTAGGTTGATCTTGGGATTTTATTGATTCATTTGTTTTGGATATTAGCGCTTGTAGTTTTTTCAGTTCTATTGGATTTATAGAAAAGTTGGTCAAGGACATTTAAGACAAATGAATTATTTCACCACTCCAATGTATGATGTAGAACAAGAATACGTACAAAAGACACATCAACCTGGGAAAATATACAAAAACGAATCCTTCTATTCACAGTGTAACTTCTTTACATGATTCAGTGCTGTACAGACCACAGCATTGCCTATTCTTGCTGCAAAGTCATTGCATGAGACCAAATCGAAGCACTCGATCAAGCACCAGTTGTTCCAAAGATAGATGGTATCGTCCACCGACGATAACTCAGATCTCAACTCTATCAATCACATCCAACTGTATATCATCACCAAGTCCAATGTCATTTCTGTCAAGTATCACCTCCTGATCGTCCTTGCACAAAGATGGTGATGAAACTGAATTGTTTTTCATGTGAATTGGCTGTTCTTCAGATTCATCGTGAGGGGTTATCTTTCTGATGCCAATGACCTTGGGCCTAGATTTTGATCGGCTAACCAAATAATTTAGCCACAACAAGAGATCAAGAATGTAACTTTCTGTTTTCTGCCTGTCTGCGTGCTCTAGCGTCTCGATTTTCATAACATCAATTGGAGCAGCAGTCCTGCGATTCTGCTCCGAGCTGCATTCAGAATCACCATAAGTTTTTCCCAGTTCGATGGCAAGAGGCTAGGAATGAACAAAAATACGTGCATTCGATAGACACCACTTGACGTTAGATTTGAAACAGAAACAAAATACTCACCCAGTGTTGGCCCACTCTCCAACCCAACCAAAGCCATGATGAGCTCTATGATACAAAATCAACGAGACATCGTTAAAAACTGCGGTCAAATGGGAAAAACACGGAGAAATTGTTTTCAAAAGGTTTATAATCTTACTTAGCTGTGTTAGTAGCAGTAGGAACGAGCCAACTCAAAGTCTTTTCCATCTCATCTTTGATTTCTGTCACAGTGAGCTGCGGAAAAGACACTAAAGAACTTAAATACGTATAGAACATCGTGTCCAGTCATTATTTTACAAGCGAATACCTCTTTCTCGATTTTGAAAGACTGTAATTTGGATCGCAAAGAAGCTTTGACATTTGGTGGCAAGCTCTGATACAACGTGTCCCTTGAGTTTGGAGACATTGAACTAGAACGAGCTACCTGATCATGCAAGACCTGAGCTAAGAAATGCTGATGCACGAAAGTAGTTGAAAGGAAAAATAACAATAGTTACATACGATCGAATCAATTTGGAGAATGATATTAGCATAATGTAACGCAAGTCCAGCATCCCCCAATCTCTGCCGGCTACTGTGCGACCCATTTTCTGATCCTCCACCTTCTACTACTGCTGATCAAAAGAAGACATGTTCACAAGAAGAAAGGAAAGTCGGAAAGACCATTTAAGTATTTAACTTGTCACAAAGCTTCTTTCTTGAGACGCCCCAGCAGGGCTAACTTTATATAAATCCTAGGTTGTGCTTGGATTGATAGATTTGAAATCAATGCTTCAAATCCTTCCCCAAATCGAATCTCTTCCGGTAGATCAAATCCTTCAATCTTAGCACAACCTTAGATACTCGTCTCATTCTGAATAATACTACCTCCTTTAAGTTGGACTTGTACCTGGATTGCCCAGTGTATTGTTTATTTCCTGGTTCAAGAATAGCACAGTATCTACAAGCTGCCCCATAACCTGCCATAAAAAAAGGATAACTTGTGGGAAATTTTAAAATTTTTACCCTTAATCTTGGCTCCCTTAAACTGAAATTTTATCTGAGTTAAGGATCAGAATTAATTACCTCTTCCATTCTTTTCGACCAAAGCGACTTCTTTTTAAAATTTTTCACTTGCTTCTTTTGGTTTTTCAATTCTGCTGCCATAATGGTTAGGTTGTAGTCCCTATCCCCTGTAATGTACATGATAACCGCAAAAGTTCAAAAATTTCACAGTTCTGACCCAACTGTAACTAAAGAGTGAAAATTATTATAATTATAAAGAAGAACATGTACAAGGATCATGAACTGAGGATCAAGGAGTAACCTTTATGTGAAGCATTATGTTTAAACTCTTCCAGACGCCTGTGAAGATAATCTTGTTCAAACCTTTCCAATTCGTGCTGTTCCTGGTATAGTTCCTGATGACAAAAGGCAGCGCTTTGTTCATCTTTCCGGTGGCAACTCTAACGGATGATGTATATTCTTATATTGACCGACGATCAATAAGTATCATTACCGGTGACCATTACACCAACAGAGGCAGACTAAGTAGGGGAAGAATATAGGCAATTGCTCCTCTCAAATAACAAAGATTTCAAAGTTCATGTAATTTTTTAACAAAACTGAAGTCTTGCAGACCCAAAAAAATACATTGAATCGCACCCCGCCTAGGCAAAGATCTTGAGTTTGTTCCTGGACACCAATGTAGTCCATTGCATGTTATCCGGTCAAGTATCACATAACATATATACTCAAGTGCGGGGGAACATTCTATGTGAGTAGAATTACTTTTATCCAGTAATCAATTAATGTCAACGTCATAAAGTTTTTCTTTTCCAGATAAAGTAAAACAAAAAATCTTATAAAAATTGTCAGACATGAAAACAAGTTTTGACAATATCTGTTCATGATCAAAATATGATTGCCAAGACATTATACTGGGAATATATCAAGGAATGAAAACATTCATAAACTGGGATTTTGTCCAAAATTCATGACTGAGAATTAAGAAACTGGGAAGCATGAGGAGTTACAGATTGTGAAACCAAAGTGTTTGCATGGTTTATGTAAAAACAAGGACTTTTCATGTATGGTTATCCATGAATCCTTAATAATTATTGGCAAAGAAGCAAGCATATGGCCCAAGTGGTATTGGCAAAGAAGCAAGCACATGGCCCAAGTGGCTACTTGTGGGATGCTAGTTTAGGACTTCAAGGTCAAAGAAAAATCACAAGAAACTTAATCACAACAAAGGGTAGAAATCCAGTGAACTGGAAGTTGTCATCCCAGATATGATGCAAAAATGATAACACTAACCGCTGTAAGCTGAACTGAAGTCATCAGTTGCCCCATCACGGATTCTGCTACTTCTCTCGAGAGCTTCTGAGGATTACGATCGCTGCTACGTCTGAAAAAGTAATTAATGTCCACCCATTAAAAAAATTCAAAACTAACATCTGACATAAAACTCTGCCATGTATATAAATACGCGATAAGTTACTTCTCAAAGAAGCGGTCCAAATTGTGCCACTGTGGATCTTTACATCGATTTCCAAAGCGAACTACTTCTTCCAAGAAAACTTTCAGCTCCTCCCTGTGTAAATATAAACTTAAGCATGCCCTCTTTTTATCAAGAAGACAAAATTAACAAATAACACTCATGTTTCTTTATAGCCAACCTCTTGTCTGCGGCCACAATCTTCAAAAGTTTATCCTCGTCTGTTGATATTAATTGTTGAACACTCTCTGCAGGAAGCACCGAGTCTTTTAGTTTTCGTATACTTCGTTTTGAAAGTGACTGCATAAGGTTTGATCCCTTAACTATCGTATTGGCAACCTCGAATGCCAGGATTGAGAGTTCATTGTTTTTTATTGATGCTCCAGAAACAAAACCGTTGCTCGAGTTAAAATTGGTCATACTACTTCCTAGTGTGTCTAAAACTTCAACAGCCCTTCCAAGGCCAACACTTCCTGCTCTCCCCAAAAGGGAACTCACTTCAGACACCTGCAACATTTGGTATTGATATTCTTAATAGAGGAAAAATATTACAAGATAGGGCCATTCTTAAACTAATTTCTCCTCTCTCGTTTTGAAACACAAAGAAAGTAAAATTGCACCAAAAATCTCGAACCACAGGAATGGTGAGTTTGAATCCTCTTCTCTTTTAAACTCAGTAATACGGTAATACGATGAACAAACACCATCTTCGCCTACTTTCTTATGGATAAGCTTAGTAAAAGTAGGATCTTTTGAACAATTCTTTTCATTGCATCGGACAAACGAAAATAACTAAGATATATACAAATTATCACAACAGCATTACCCCATACGGAGGTAGCCAACAAGAAATTTTGACAGGCAGCTTATTTCCAGAATGTTAATGTTATACATCAAAACATGCTTAGAACCAATTCATTCACTGCCAGCATAGCTCTTAGGTTCGAAACCTATATCACATAGCGCGGCAATTCAACATTAACCCTCATCACTATAACAGGAAACAAAGTAAGAAAAGCTTAATTTATCCACTCTGATCCAACTCATAGTAACAGAAACCAAAAGCAATTATTTACCCTCAATGATCTTGATTTCTGGGATAAACTACTCCTTCGATACTGTGGAATCCCATCATAGAATTCGTCATTACTGACATTTCCATATGTAGCTGACGATTTCTGGGATTCTTTCACTGATATTTGACGCTCCTCCATTGTATTTCGACGTTGCTGCCTCTGAGAATACTGCTTTTCTTGACCTGTATTTCTGCCTGCATAAGGATTTTGTTTCGAGGACTGCTTTGAACTCCGCCCTCCCATCTTTACTTCTGTTCTTGAAACAAAACCCAATACAATACTTCCTATATTATCACAAAAACCACAGCAAAATATTCATGAAACCCACACAAAAACTCACCAGGGAAACAAAAAAACCAGCCAAAATGCTTTCTTTGTTCGATCCCCAATGAGAAATGACAATATTGGTAACACGGGTATATGAATTTAGCAGTTGAAGATTGAGAAAATACCCGGAAACAGACTAAGGAAAAAGTCCACACCAAGCCAAGAACTGATTTTTATCTACCAAAAATACAACCAGCAGATATACTACAAGAATCTTGTGCTGTATAATTACGAAGAGGGAGAAAATGAATTTTGGCTATTCTTTGTGTAATTTAGAGGTGATTGTTGTAGTTAAAATATAAGTTGTTGGTAGTGAAGAATGGGAAGCCGGGAAGAGATGGCTGCCGCCAACCATGCTACCTACTTGCTTTGACTTGGAACTTTTGAGTCATTATTATAACCAATGAAAAACGTTTGACACGGACAACATTAAACTATACTATTGTTTTTCCTTTGCTCTTTCTAACATATTTGTATATTAATTTTTTTTAATGATTTATTGTGTATTAAATTATATATTTTTAATGACACAATGATTTTTATTTTTGCTAGGAGTTGAGGCCGTTGACTAACTTATCATTGCTTCTTTACTTTTCTTAAATTGAAAAAATAAATTAAGAAATTACGGATATCTTTTATCGAATGAAGTATAAGAGAAGTTGTAATTTTATCTTCATTTATTTTTTTTAGATGAGAAAGTTTTGTCTCTGCACATACACACACAAAAGTAATTTTGTCTAGATTTATTTTTCTTAGATGAATGTTTTGTCTCAACACATGAATATTGATCATAGTGTTTGTTGTTATTTAATACAAATCTTGCAAAAACCTAAAAGAAATAGAGAAAATATATGCACTTTATACGATGTGGTTCAACATCAATGTATCACATCTCTTTCATATGGTCATGTTGAACTATCGAACAATCCCAATATCAAACGTACCCATGAAATGATCCAATTTATTTTATAAACATCAACCATCTTAAAATGTATTATTACTCTATCTGAAGTGAAATATCGTTAAAGAATGATTAATTTTGTGGTGGATGTTAAAACTTCTTTAATTAATTTGTGACACCGTGTCATAGAAGACCTACTTGATATTTTTTTGAGGCATTCAATTTTACGTTATATTTTACAACTTTCTTTTTAAAGAATATATTTTTACAACTTACTATGCTTTCCAATGAACAATACCAAAAAAACTGTTAAAATGGAAAAGGTTAGGTATCAAAATAGTAAAATTTAGTACATTTGCCAATTAGATAGATTAGAACCAAACCCTTCGGTCACTCCACATCGCTTTTTTCAGAAACACGATTTCTTTGTGTTACTATCAAACGTCTGTGTTTTGAAATGCGACTTCTTTTTATCGAATGAAAATGGATATAACAGAGACAAAAGGAGCGAGCGTGGATAAAGATAAGAGATGAGAGTTTAGGTAATAATATTTCGGAAAAATTTCAAGTGGGAGACACTAAGCCTCTTGGAAAACTGAACCAAATTGTATGAGGTTTGATTCCTTCTCTAGTTATTCTATGTTCGTCTTTGTTTGAGTGCTTCTCCGATTTTTTTGGAGTGATCAAGTGTTTTTTGCTTTATTTTATGTTTTAATTAATTTTTTTCTATACTTGTATTGACATTGTAGCTGATAATTTGATTATTTTGAGTAGAATGCTGGTGTGATGAATTTTAATGTTTTGGAGTGTTGTTCTTTGTGTTGTTCTTAAGGTTATAAGCAGAAAGTTTTAGAACTGAAATAAGAATTGTTTGAAAATGAAGGGGGTGCTTGAATGGGATTTCTGGCCAAAAGGATGATCTTTTTTCCAATGTATAGATATTTATGTTGGTAACTGATGAAGATTATTGAATTTGTTGAATGATTATGTTTTTTTCGAGTTCACCGCCCATATTTAGCAGTATTGCTCTATTAACCGAATATTTATCTTCAGTTTATGAATACATGGGATTACTGAAATTTTTTGAAATATGTGCGTGCGCTAGATATATTTTTTGCCTTGCTGATGAGGAATTTGGTGTACAAGGTAAATTTATCTTTGTTTTAAACTTGGGTTGTTATATTTATGATTTTTCACTCGGGTGAGAGACCAAAGGAGTCCTTGCACCAAGGCTCCAGGACTGCATTTCATGTTGGGATATTCAACTATGAATCTGATGCTTGATAGCTTTTTTTTGTTTCTGTTGCTTTATCGTGTCTTTCCATGAAGGTGGTCTCAAAATTAGGATGTGGGATCAATGGGATGCATAACTGCGTAAGGGGCGTGTAACACTTATATTTTTGGAAAATCACCAAGGAATAAGTTGAAATCTTTTCCATCTTATGGGTCTCCCCATCTCCTCCTTAGGAGTATGCCGTTGCTTTAACATGTTTGGCGCCATAGGAATAAGACATCGTTTATCTAGAAGAGAACGAAACCAAGTTTGGTAATTTTGACCATGCCTGCATTTGTCATGCATTTCAATTAATATACTCGAGATATTTTGTCAAATGAATTAATTTTGTATTGTAAAGTGCAAGTACTCTAAATTTAGCCATCTTGCCTGAATATTTTTTCTCGGTGTTAATTTTTTCAAAATTCCCTGTTAAACTTTCTAAATTCTGTCAGGAGACATGGAAACAAATTTCCACAGTACTTCCGTTATGTGGTTTTTCAAAGACAGAGGCTTTGATGACAAAAGTATTCATGAAATATTTCGGAAGTGCAAGCGCCTTGAGGGTGTTGAAAGGGTAAAAGCCTCAGAAAACTGGGATTATTTGAAAAGTATAGGTATCCAAGAGAGGAAACTCCCTGCCCTCGTTGGAAAGTGCCCCAAAATTCTTACTCTTGACCTGCATGACAAACTCATTCCAGTGATTCAGTGCCTTGTAACATTGGAGACAAAACCAAAGGAAGTAGCTTCCGCCATAACAAAATTTCCGCACATACTCTTGCACAGTGTGGAGGAGAAGCTCTGTCCGCTCCTTGCGTTTTTTGAAGCTCTTGGTGCACCTGAGAAGCTGCTTGGAAAAATGATATTGTTGAACCCTAGAATCATCAGTTATAGCATCGAATTCAAGCTATCGCAGATAGTGGATTTTCTAGCCAGCCTCGGGTTATCCAAAGATGGGATGATTGGTAAAGTTTTGGTCAAACACCCATTTATTATGGGTTACAGTATTGACAAACGTCTCCGTCCAACTTCAGAATTCTTGAAATCATTAGGCCTTACAGAAACTCACCTCCAAAGGCTTGCAATTAATTTCCCGGAGGTTCTGTGTCGGGACGCCAATAAGTCTCTTAGACCCAATGTCACATACCTCGAATCACGTGGGTTCGATTCGAGCCAGATTGCAGCATTGGTGGCTGGCTATCCTCTAGTTCTGATTAAGAGCGCACGTAATTCTTTAGGACCAAGGATCAATTTCTTGGCGGAGGTGATGGGGAGGCAAATTAGCGAAATTGCTGATTATCCTGATTTCTTTAGGCACGGTTTGAAGAAAAAGTTAGAATCGAGGCAAAAACTTTTGAAGCAAAAGCACATACATTGTAGCTTGAGTGAAATGCTGGACTGTAACCAGAAGAAATTTCTATTGAAATTTGGTTTGGTCGAGCAACTTTCATAACATTGTATTAGCATTCTTTCTTGTCTGCCAAGGGGGGTTTTGTTACCTAATGGCCTAGTTATGCTTTTGTATCGTATTATTTGAATTTTAGCTTAAATTGAATTTGAGTTAAATCAGCTAGTAGCCACGAGTTACATCATCGGTACCTGCAAGAAAGAATTTATTCACTGTCCTAACAGCTAGACATGCATTATCATGCCTGCCTTGTTATTTTACTTACCAGAGGTGCTGCTGTCTGACTACTTGGAGTTAACAGTTATCCGGTTGTATGCATGGATTCCAGTTTTGAAGGAGCACAGAAGCTGCTGCAAAAACCAAATAATAATAATCTAGAGGGGCTTAGGTTGATCGTCATTGCCCGAATTAAGGGTCTCTGCTCATAAGGTGAGCATTGGCACTCCATTTGCTATCATGCATATAATTTGATTACAGCATGGTGATCCCCTTTTGTGTAAGATCCCTGAAATTATCAATTTTTATGTTTGTGTAGTTTATGGTCGAATTATAGAGATATTATTCGGAAGTAGTTACTTCACCAGAAGCGTGAAAACAAATAGTAGAGACAATTTATGGTGATGGCCAGTCAAAACGGTAGGGAAGAGTTGATAATGGAAACTACATCAAGTGGAAGGAATAAAAATCAACCTACAAACATGAAGAAAGTGGAAGGAAACTAAGCATAACTAGTAGATGCAGTATATCCGGTAGGGTCAAGAAAACCAGTAGAAGATGTCAAGTTTTGAGTGAGAATTATGTTGGTAGTAGAGAGGCTGACCAGAAAGAACAATATCTGAGGCTAAAGAAAAGTTAATTTCTCCAAATGAAGCTTCAAAATGGTAATGCCCACGCAAATACTGGAACGAAAATGGGAAGATTGGTCCAAAGCACTCCATGCATGAGCCACAATATAGCAACCATTGACATCTAAAGCACCGCCTCAACGGTGAACCTTCAAGACGGCATGTAATAGTGTTGATGTATTCCAATCTTGTGGGATCATCATATAGGTTCGTAAGTGACAAGATTAAGGCTACTAAAATAGGATGTCCTCCACTGTAAATGGAAGGTTACTAGTTCATGATGATATTTGTTCAAAGTTACTCGCGTATATTATAGTATGCAAGAAAGAAGCCAAAGATATACATAGCGCTGAGGAGTTACATTGGTATTGGATGTATTTTTAAAGTTTGTAACTGAAATGTTAAGTCAGTCTGGCTGCAAAATTTTATGAAAAATGATTAGTTTTTCGGAAACAACCATGATACCATGTTTAAAGTTATTATCACTAGTAGAGGAAAGATTGACTTCTTTTATGAAAGCATTTTGGTACTTTTCTGATTACATGTTTTACAGTGATTAAAGAACATTGTGCTAATGACCTGGAACGATGGGATTAATTTCATCAATATTGCTTGTGTACGGGAAGGTAAAACGGCCACAACATGACCCAGGGTGGAGAAGTCAAATTCACTACCGATAAGTATGAATATCGCTTGATTTAGTGATATTGACTTCTCTGGTATGTATGCTCAGTGAGTTGGTTATTAGTCCTTTGCCTGGAAATATATATGTTCTTCAGATAGTGATTCCGGTGAGCAGGACTAAAGGGTGAGCATAAGAAGCCAAGGAGTAGGAATTTTCTAGCAGAGACAGATAAACATGTACTTTTGTGGAACTATATTGATTTGGTAATAAGTTACAAGCAAGGGGAAAATAGTAGTAATCCTCGACAATGTTTGAAATGAATGATATGTAATATTACAAAATCTTGTCAGATTTACACTTGTAAAACCGTTTTTCGGCTTCAACGTTCATCGGAGAGAAGTCAAGTGCTGGTTCGTCGAAATAACATGTTCATGTTTCCAAATAAAGAACTCGATTTCACTAAGTTAAGCAATGTTTAAGTTAATGATTTTGGAGCTTGATTTTAAATAATGTTTTCACGTGTTAAGTGATTAAAACTAAAAGTAAGAGCCTTGTGACTCTAGATGATCTCCAAGATTGAGGAGGCAGACGGCTCATTTGACCTTTATTTGATATTCTTTTGTACATTTTGTATAAGAGTAGAAAAAATGTAGAGGGCATGCATTTCTTCACTATGTGAAAGCTGGTACTGGAGCTACCTGCTTGTCAATTTCTGGCCATTTTCATTCAAAATAATAT
This sequence comes from Henckelia pumila, assembly GCF_033568475.1. Lineage (NCBI taxonomy): Eukaryota > Viridiplantae > Streptophyta > Magnoliopsida > Lamiales > Gesneriaceae > Henckelia > Henckelia pumila. The sequence continues at coordinate 5,454,208 of NC_133121.1, read as the reverse complement.
ACTAAAGTGGTTGGTGAAGGGGGCCAGGGAGAGGTCTGAAATTTCAACCCATCAATTAGTTCAATAGATATTCTAAATTGCTTGCATGTGTTAAAAATTGGTGGGCTCTATATTTTATCCACTGCACTCTAATGAGACCAGAAGAGGCATTGTCTTATGAAAGCAAGGTGGATGGTATATTGTATTAACAAACATTTGTCGTTTTATGAAAAGTTATAACAGTGAAATTCAAATAATTTAAATCACAAAGCGGCCCAAACCCCCACGATTCGATCGTTCTCCCACAAACAATTTACAATCAGACGCATATTTAAAGTGAGCTGCATGATCCATCTTTATATTTCTCTGTTCACAACCAATACTTACTTTAGATAGATCAATAATATGAAAGTCAACCTTGGGTTCGCTCATTTTCAATGTCTATAATTAAATCTATTTTGTATGGGCTCTTTGCCGGCAGATGGAATAATATATTCGAATCTGAAAGTTAACCGAACCTGGATTCTCTCCTTTTCAGCTCTTCCACACAGTTGACTCTGTTTAATGTTTTTTGTATGAACTTCTATGGGACTCGACCTCCAAAACCAGCCACCGTTGATGAAGAACAATCTGGTCAACTTTGCCAAATGAGATTAATTTTTTGTAGCAGGAAACAAGAATGCAACAGTTCCTAGTATGAGGAAATGAGCTATTTGAGGCTATATATTTAGTATTTACTCTCAGTTCCTTTCACTTCTGTCAAAATCGACATTTGAGATTGCAGAAAAGCCAGGGGAAGAATGGATCTTCTTGAAAGTTCAAAACTCCCCCACATTTTGCGGCGTCTGAGCATTAATGATTTCAAGAAGTTCAACACCTTTAGGTGGAATGGATCCCATATCAATGCTGTCCTTTGCTACGTCCTGAAATCTCGCTCCAGTGATCATGGTTCGATTGATCTACTGAACCGTATCGAAGAATCAAGAGATACCTCTCGCTATACAAAAATGGTTCTGTCTTTCACTGAAAGGCTGAGGGAATTCTTCACAGTTCCAGAGATGGAATTGGCTAACAATTGCAGAACAACAAGTGAGCTTCTGGCTAGCTTTCTTGACTTTCTCCTGGATGTCGTGGAGCAAGTAGTCAGCTGTCATGCAAATTTGATCGATCAAGCTGAAGATCAAATAGAAATTCTGCAGAAGGAACTGAAGTTTCTCATTTCAGTTCTTGGAGACGAACCTTTTCGTTGCTCTGAGCTTGATGAAACCAAATGTTTAATGAAGGATATTGAGGCTGTGGCTAACGAGGCTGGAATTTTCTTGTATCTCTATTTTTTCACAGATGAAGGTGAACATAGCCGGATCGATATCTCTCTCTCCAGATTGATCAAAAAGTTCCAATCCTTGAAAACGATGATCAAAGGGTGTTGCATCACAGTCTTCAAGAAGCCAAATTGTGCTGCTCCAAACACTGCACTTGATTCTCTCTTTATTGTGGACACTTTACTCGATGATCTCGAGCATTTGGTGGATCAGAAGAGTGATCTGATTATTGATGTTTGGGATGAAATCAAGAATCTGCAAAAGGAGCTAATGCTCTTGAGATCATTCCTTGAAACATTAAAGGAGCAGCAGCATATGGAGATTAAGAAACGAGTCCGAGATGCCACATATGAAGCCGAATATCTCATCAACTCATTTCTTGCCAGTGATATCCCCATCTGGTATCTTACCCTGAGGATTTCTGATGTCATTGCGAAAATTAAGCTTGCCTCAGTGGGGTTTGAAGAAACCATGAAGATAGTTGATTCCAGATATATCATCAACTCAGTCTTGGTTGGAGATATTCCTATCTGGTATCCGACCCCTAAGATCAAGAATCATTATGTTGGAGCTCCAAGAAATGCTAGAGATCCCAAGGTAGAGACAGAACCACAAATCAAAAAATTAACTGGAGTTGATGGCATCATAGGATTCAAGGATGAGATAATAAAAATTGCTGATCAGTTAACCGGAGGACCGAAACAGCTACAAATCATCTCCATATTCGGAATGCCAGGACTTGGCAAGACCACTTTAGCCAAGAAATTGTATGATGATCCTACGGTTGTCATGCGATTCGACTGTTGTGCTTGGTGTGTTGTTTCTCAGATATATCGGAAAAGAAATCTGTTAGTCCACCTTTTGAGTACTGTCAGTGACCTTGAGCATGACAAAATAATAGGTATGGAGACTGAGAATTTGGGTGTTGAGCTTCACAAAAATTTAATGGGACGCAGATACCTGATTATCTTGGATGATGTATGGAGTTCATATGAGTTGGATGACATCAGAAGATATCTTCCGGGCGATGGAAACGGAAGCAGAATTTTGCTCACCAGTCGACATAAAGATGTGGTTCCATCAGATAGCATTATTCATCCACTCCCCTTTCTGTCGAATGATCAGTGTTGGGAGTTACTTCGAAAAAAGGTGCTCCAGAAAGACGATGTCCCTCAAGAATTGGTAGACTTGGGGAGGAAAATTGCAGAACATTGTCAGGGACTGCCTCTAGCTGTAGTTGTGATTGCTTCAGCTCTTGCAAACATGGACAAGAAAAAGAGCTTATGGAGTGAGGTTGCCGGAAGCCTTAGTTCTCAGATTTCTGAAGACCCGAACAAGTTGATGAGCGTGCTGGAGCTTAGTTACGAGCATTTACCATCTCATTTGAAGCCTTGTTTTCTATATTTCGGAGCATTTCCGGAATATAGAGAAATTTCAGTTTGGAAGTTAGTATCACTGTGGATTGCAGAAGGGTTTGTTCAAAAACAAGAACAAAAGAGCTTAAATGAGGTAGCAGAGGATTATCTGATGGAGATGATAAATAGAGGTCTCGTGCTAGTATCCCGGAGACGACCGGATGGTGGAATAAAATCTTGTAGCATTCATGATTTATTGCGTGAGATGTGCTTGAGAAAAGCTAAAGAAGATAACTTTCTAAACTTGATCAAAGAGTAAGCTTTACTTCATCTTTGTCTTTCATTTTCTTTTCCATGTTAGCATACTATACTGGGGGTTGCTGATGAATAATGGTAATTTTGCAGTCGATTTTCAATATATGAGCGGCATCACCGTCTGTGTATCAACAGTGATTCCATACACAATGAATCAAGACCTTTTGGCCATCACATCCGCTCTTGGTTTGGTTATTGGCCAGATGTTACATTAATTTCTTCGCGGCTAAAACTTTTGAGGGTCCTGGATTTGTCCACACCAGAACGTCCCGAGGACTTGCGAAAAGCAGAAGATCTTGATCTAACTGGAGTCGAGCAGCTGGTTCATTTGAGATACATGGAAGTGAAATTAACAGCAAACTGCATAACTCCATCTATAGGGAGCCTTCTGAAACTGGAGTTTCTTGTTCTTGATGGCCATGGAACCATAGAAATCCCAGAGACGCTCCTGAATCTGGTGAAACTGAGAAATCTTTACATCAGGAAGCACGCACAATTCAGTGACTCTTTCACCAGACGCGTAATCATGGAAAAGGGCATGCAAATGAGCAACCTGGAAAGCATTTCTAATCTTCGAATGGTTCATGAGAATGATGAGAAAATCTTGAAATGGTTACCATCCCTTAGCAGGTTGAAGTGTGAAACTAAACCTTTGTGGGATTCTGTAGAGATGTGTCGTCGATATCTCGTGCTAGATCGCCTTACTCGGCTTGAATCACTCAGTATATCCCGCTTAGACAGCGAGTTCAAGTCTTCATGCACGATCAACTTTCCTGAAAGTCTCAAGAAACTGACTCTGCGCGAATTCAAACTGTCTTCTTTAGAGATGTCAATGATCGGGAGACTACCGAGACTCGAGGTTCTGAAATTGCTGTATACTCGGTTTGATGGGAAAGAATGGAAGACGAATGAGGATGAGTTCCAGGAGCTCAAATTCTTGAAGCTAGAAGCGCTACAGATTCGTAGATGGAACATGTCCAGCGAGCATTTTCCTAAGCTTGAACAACTTGTTATACACAAGTGCTGGAAGCTTAAGAAATTCCCATCAAGCTTGGGGGATATTTCAACACTACAGAGCATCGACATACATTCGTGCAGAAAATCGGTAGCAGATTCAGCTCTACAAATCCAAAAAGAACAGCTGGAAATGGGATACGAAGAGCTTAAGGTCAATATATCTGGTTCCTGCTGGTGAACATGCGTCGCAGGGGCTGTTCGCTTAAGAGTTTTTGCTCATATATTCACTGACCAACAACAACCCTTTATTTTCAAAGAGTTGCCTTTACTTTATTTTACTTTGTTAGTCATTTTTAGCAATCTCATACATTTCCATTCAAAGTTTGGTGACTTGCTTTCAGGTAGGTAGTCGCCGCTTAAAATTTCATTGCGCTTGCGCATGAATGTTTGTTTCTTGCATGCAACTAGTCTGCTCCTCTTTGATGCACAATTTCTGAATTGAAATCAGACACCTCAAAGATGTTCGAAACCTTCTTCGACATGTTCGTTGTGCATGAGACAAACAAGTGCCTCTGCTTGACTCCCACAAGCAGACTCCCGCTAACCTCAGTGACCCTTCAAAGTTCCAAAAAATCTCTTCAAGTTGAATCCAAGATTTTGATAAAAATCTCAGGAAATCAATAGATTTTGTCTGATAATTTCGAGTTGTTACATGTTGGAGTGTGTGTAAAATATTATTAATTTGTAATGTCGTGACATGCAATTATTAGTCATTGTTGGTAGGCTAAAAGGACATGCGTATATTTTGAAGTTGTCAATAAAGATGAGTCGTAATAGCATTCAAAATATGTAGGCTTTCTATCCATTTGACTTTTGTATTAACTAGAAAATTGCACGTGCAACGCACCTGACACATTATAATAACTTTATTAATTGTTTGCTTAGCTTTTTTAATTAAGTGTTATATATTTTACTATCAATTTCAAACTTTGGTTATAATGAAATGATCTCTAATTAGTTATTGAAGTGAGAACATTATGTCATTAATTTTTTCTCTTTACGATCGATTTGTGGTATCTAATCGATGCTTTTATGTTTTACACCTTGGATTCAATTTATTTTTTTAATTAATGACTTTAAAACAATAACATATGTTATATATTTGTCGAGAAATGTAAAAAAAATACATTGATTTTTTATAAACTGTAAGACTGAGCGTTTGCATTTTATTAAAAGCTATATATAGTTGATATATAATTGTGCAATTCAAATATTTTAATATGTGTAACAGTTCAAACACTACATTTTGATTGTTTTACATAGCAAAGAGATAATTATTGTACCCAATAATCTCCTTCCCAATAATTATGCTCGCAATCAATGTGAATCGAAGTCATGACATTTACTTTAATACATATTGTATGGCCGAATGCTTATTGCATTTTCAATAATTATAGTCATTGGTATTTGGTAACAATACTAATCCAATATTTTAAACTATGTTGTATCTCAAACATCATGTTTCGATTGTTCTTCTCAGTATGAATAGTTATTGCACTTCAACAAAAGTAATATATGTTAAATAATAATTTTACTTCTATTGATTTGTAAGTTAAAACAGTAATTTATTTGAAAGTCAAAACAATAATTTGTTTGAAAAAAATAATTTTTTTAGTTCCATTAACACATCACATTTTACTTTTTAGTCAATTGATTTGTCAAATTTAAGTTTTAATACACTAACTTTTAATTTTGACTATTTTTAATCCAATTGTTGACGTGACATCTAATAAGTCAAAATTTTTTTAAGTTGCATCATTATTATAATGCCCATGTCAGTATTTTTTGATGCAAAATAAAGCATTTTCCAGTGTCACCATAACAATTAGGTATAAATAGATTAAAATAAAATTTAGTATATAAAAAACAAATTTTGAAAACTTAGTGACCAAAACCTAAAATTTAAGAAGTTAGTGAAAAATAATAATAATTTTTTAATTTAAAAGTTTTAGTTGAAGATAAAATTTGATCTTCTATGAATAAAGTGTATATAAATCATATATATATTTTACGTCTGATAAAACATGATGTCTATATGACTTGCTTTGATTTTCAAGTTTTTTGCTCATGCATAATACATTCACAAGTTTGTGTATATTTTTTAGCGTATTGAATAACTTTGTTTCGTTAGCTTTGAAAATCAAATTTAATATACATTAAATAATATTTAGCATATAAAATAATTATTGTCCTAACAAAAATACAATACAAAATAAATTTTTCTAACATAAACTCTTATGTTAAAATATTAACAAATTTATGCCAAAAAATTAATTTAGTCGTACAATTATTTATTTAATTAATGATAAACATAATTGTTTCATAATTTTGTCATAATCTTATTTTAAAATCAAAAATATTAATATGTAAATGTCTCTTTTTTTTACCTTTTTCTGAAAAATCATATACATATAACATGCAATAATCAAGGTAAACTTTTTTTATTTCTTCAAATCTTGTAATATTTTTTTTCAGTGAACTATCATAGTTAGATTACATAGTCATCACCATTAGTTTTATAATAATAGTCCTACAATCTAGAATACCAAAATTTTAGTTAGATTACTAAATTCAAAAAAAAAAAATAAACGAATTAAAACAAATTGATTGGATAAAATATGAGAATATCTTTCATTTATATGTGAAATATAGTCTCAATTATTTATGATCTGATTTACTTGTCTTGAACCAAATGACTAAATTAATGATTCTATTCATTTTTTTTCGCGAAACTATAATGACCAAAATATTATGTTAAAAAGTTTAGAAGACTAAAACATAGCGATGGTGATAAAGGTTGAAAGTAAGTTTTAAAAGTAATATATATTTTTTAGATTAAAATAGCTTTCAATTAATAAAACTTTAACTTTAGAACATGAATTAAATATTAATAATTAATTCACATAAATAAATAAATAGACATAAATTAAATACTCATTGAAAAAGCTACAAAATGACATAAAATAACCTTGAAAATGACAAAAAGTTAGTCATTAAATGAAATAAAATAAATACAAAACTTTAAATTCATAACTAAATAACCACTTTTATATAAATAAATATTATATTATAATGTAGTTCAAACATCAACAAGAAAGTTGGTTATAATTATATATTTTTTTAATTTGGACAAAAAAATATCAATGTTGATTACACTTTTAGTTCAACACTAAAATATTTTTTGTCCTTAAAGTTTTCTAAGATATTACTTAGTAAGGCATCATTGTTAATTTTATAGTTATTCTTCCTAAAAACAGGAATACAAGAAATTTTAGTTAAATTACCAAATTCCAAAAAAATAAACGAATTGATTGAATAAAGTATGAGATACGTTTCCCATATAAGTAGAATACAATATCGATTTATGATTATGATATGATTCTATTTGTTTTGAATCAGATGATTAAAATTAATGATTTGATTTAATTTGTTATTTGTTTAAAATTTTAATAATCAAAATATTATGTTAGAAGAATGAAGACTAAAAGCATAGCGTTGAATATAAATGTTGAAAATAATTTCACAAAATAAATAAATTTCTTTGATGTAGAGAAAAAAAAATTTAATATAGCTTTCAATTAATAAAACTTTAATTTTAGGACATAGTTTTTAGGACATGAATTAGAATAAATAAATAGTGACATGCAAATTAAATACGCATTGAATAAATTTATAGAATGACCTCAAAAACCTCAAAAAGTTTTGGAAATGACAAAAAAATTAACTATTAAATGAATTAAAATGATGATAAAAATGTAAATTAACAACTAAACTTTAATTTTAGGACATGAATTAAATATTAACAATTAATTTTACCTAGAATAAATAAATAGTGACAAATTAAATATGCATTGAATAAATCTATAGAATTACATAAAAAAAACCTCAAAAAGTCTTGAAAATAACAAAAAATTAATCATTAAATGAATTTTAATGAGGATAAAAATGTAAATTCACAACTAAAGTGACATTTTTATATATATATAATAGATTGTTCTCGTTGTCAAAATTGGAAGCCATCACATGCATTGTATTCAAAAGTTAATGTTCAAAGTCAAGGCTAATTAATAGCTTGCGTGATCATGTTTGCATTGTATGTTTTAAAATCATTGCACTATAAAATGCAATGAGATGAAGTGAAAGACTGACAATTCATTGTTCATCATTTTCCTCCCGTACTTTCTTTGCTCCGCATAATTCTTTGTTGAGTATTTATATTAAACAGAAAATAAACCTCCAACATCTCATCATAATTGTTCATTAAAATCCTTGCATACCAATATATATTCTGGTGCCCAACAGGGTGGGGTGAACTGGAAACATGTTTTTTTGTTTTAAAAGAAAAAATGGAAACAAGACGCCCCTATTCATATTTTTCTATTTCGTTAAATATAACATTTTTCCATTGATAACTAATCTGAGAGTCCAAAACATAGATTGTATTTTTAAAAAATTTCTTCATTACAAGACCTTTTCTATTATCAATCAAAATGCTGTAAATCAAGACCGAAATTGTTGATTGAGAAACATACAACACAAAAGTCTTTAATCTGCTAAAAGAATTGTCTTCCTTAAAACAGACAAAGAAAGTGTAATGTCACTCACTCACTCACTCACTCACCCACCACACATACACACACCATTTCGATAGTCTCCTGCTCGGGCATGCCACCCCACCCACCTACACACAGCCAGTTGGAGAGATGGGACAAAGGGTCGGAAGGTGAGCCATAATATATAACTTGTACGAGTTGTGTATTTATATAGTTTTTTTTTTAAACAAAAAAAAAAGGTAAAATGAAAAAAATGTAGTGTTTTCGTGGACAAATAAAATAATCATCAAAATGAAATAGGTGTCATTTTGTAAGGGGGAAAATAAAAACACAAATGTTAGTGACATTTTAGTAAATAAAAAAAAATAAAAAAAGCTAAAAAAAAGGGAGGTCGAATCAATTACAAAACCCTCCTTACATTTAAGGTATACCAATATTTTAGCAGACGTAATACGTACATGTGCATACCAAATTAAAATAATTATAAAATTTTCATATATAAGAACCCAGTAATTTTTTTAGGGGGGAAAAAAATGAAAGAAGAAAAAGACTTGATTTATCGCACATTAAAATCATTATCATAAATTATTCATATGTATAAACCATCACAAGCTTAAATTTTGTTCCTGAATTAATTTAATGATAAATTTTGAGAAATTACAATATAATTTTAAGAAGAAGACTAATACTTGAATTTCAAGGTCATTAATTATTGACCTTTAACATACTTTTTTCATTATATTTAGCAATAAATTAAAAAATATATTTAGTTTAAATTTTATTCTCGATTTAATATTCCATCATATTTTAGATTAAACTATTATGAGTGCTGCCATTGAATTTTAATTTGTACTCACGCTTATTTATTTGTGTTATTAATTAAAATCAACAAAATTACTTTTAATATAATTAATTAAACGGTAAGCTAGCATTTAATATTTCATATGCATATTCAACCAACACCAGAAAGTTATAGGAAAATTCGAAAATGAAGGGATGCAATTAACCATGCAGTAAAACCAAAAAACTAACGAGTATTATAAAATTTGGGCAAAACCTATAGAGAAATTGTCGAGTGGTGTCCATATTATAATCCATCTGTTTCTGTATATAAAGGATTCGTTTGGAGTGGAAGATAAGATAAATAATATAGAGATAAATAATATATTGTAATAAAAAATTAATTAAAAAAGATAGTTAATATAAGATTTGATTTGATTGGTTATATTTTATATAAAAATAGTAAATTATCATTTTATCCTTTTTAATAATTAATAAAATATAAATAATATTATTTATAAAGGGTAATATAATAATTTAAATTTAATGATTTGATTGATGTAATATAAATAATTAATGATTTGATTGATGTGATATAAATAATTTAAAGATGAATAAATAATATAGCAAAAAAAACGTGAGATTAGATAAGATTATTAATACATAGATTAGAAATTTGTAACTTCAAAGGCATCCGAATAAAACTCGATTTTAATATTATAGTCGACCAAAAACACACAAATATAAACACGTCAAAGATAACATAAACGAGACCCTTATGAATCATTACATTCAAACGTTTCAATTTCAATTTTACCATTTACAAGTCGGTATAAAAATTGTGGCGAGACTTGATATCCGAGATCGTAAAATTATTCTGATTTTTTTTTCCTTACGTAAAATCGTGTCGTTAATCGTTATATACAATTGTTTCACGTCTTTTTAAAAAAAAAAAAAAAGTTTATCAATAAATCATAATTATATTGTGGAATATGCATTGAATATTCGATGGGGATATACTTCCTAACAAAAATATTGTTGCTGCCTGGGGTAGCTATTTACTACAATTTACCAGTATCCCACGTGACCTATCTCCCATTCGTCGCATTCGTATTGTACCATTCCCAAATTTTATTTATTAGATGATTTATTATTATTCTTTTTTCGAGAAAAAATTATTAGATTATTTATATTCACCAACAATTACTCCATGACTCCATGTTTGGCCTTTTTTTTTTAATTTAACAAACACTGATATAAATTACACCAAGTCCGGCATAATTACATTGTAAATCAAAAAAGGAGACGGAGTGACCCAAATCTCCCAATCAGTTAAAGAAACCGCTTCCCTGCCAAGGCATGAGCCACTTGATTCGCTGATCTATGCGCAAAAACAAAACTACAATAATTAAAATCCTTAAAAAGGATTATGCAATCATGTAAAACAAAACCCAAACTAGATGAGTCGGGTTCCACCAAAACATAAGCATCAATCACCACTTTTGCATCTGATTCAACAATTACATTCGAAAAGCCTCTAGTCTTCATCCAACTAAGGGCCTCTCTCACCACCATGTTTGGCCTTATTATCTTAAGATTGAGATTAAAAAAAAATATCATGAGAGAATTATATGTGTTAATTTTGTGAGATAAATATTTTATTCGATTTGATCAATAAAAAATAATATTTTTAATATAAAAAATATTATTTTTATGTTAAAAATATTATTTTTTATCATAAATTTGAGTTGATTCAATCTAATCATGAATATAGACCGTTAATTATAACTTAATAACCAATGAAGAAGTCGTTTACCGAATGACGTTCTTTGATGTAAATGTCTTGAAATATAATTCGTGCTTTTGTAAATATCCACGTTCAAAACTCAACAAGTTCAATAAATTTTTTAAGGAAAATTTCCAAGAAATTTATAGGATCTAAAAAAGGGGTAACTTTAATTTTCTTAATAAATATTTGTTTTGGGGACCAAAAACCTAACCAAGTGCGATAAATTTATGGATCAAGGAGCTAGGCAGCTAGCCACTCCTTTACTGCCGTATGTATAGGCCATTAATTATTGGGCAAATTATTTTAAACTCCACACTACCAAACTTTTCTTTAACTTAACTTTCTACCCACCATTTTCTTTATTTTCACTCCCTAGTGGTCCCCATATTTGAATTAAAATATAATTAAAACTAATCCTTTGTACGTGGCTTTGTTGTACCTATCGAATCAGTCCCGACCATGCAAGACTATTAGTTACGCAAGGTTTCCAGCCGATATACTCCAGATTAGGGTCCAATATGCTTCCGTAAGATGAATTAAATTTAAATACCTCTTTGACCATAATGTCGTCGGGTCATACCTGCCGAATTTTATGAAGTGCTCCTCACACTCCAACCACGCAGTCGCAACAGATGGTTTCTGCACAAGCTCCTTCAACGACACCCAGCACAGCCTTAATTCGTTTTCTACCTTAAGGCGTATGGTATATGAATTTAATTATAAAATATGAGCATGAAGAACGAGAGATTTAGAAAATTTATTCAGACATAATATTATTACATAAATCAACTCCTTTGAAGAGGAGAAGATAACTTGTTTAGCTACTCATAGTAGCCTTGTTCTTGAAATACATAAAAGAAAACTTAATACAATAGAAAGAGAAATATTACAACAATTTATTTGTAAAAAACTGAAGGAAATGATCGATATCTTCAGCTTCCTCAAATGCCTGTATTTATAGCTGTAGTTCCACTCGTTTTACCGAGAAACTTTAGGGAATCTCACAGCTGTCTTGTATTTCTTTATGCCATTATTGATGACATCTTTTACTAGTGGAGGAGGCAGCTGTCTGGAATTTTTTATGCCATTATTGATGGCATCTTTTACTAGTGGAGGAATCACATGCCTGCCACTTTCTTTTGGCTTTATTCTCCTCACATGCCTGCTTTATTGTTGTTGGGGCATCTTTTGCTTTTGAAGTAGACCCCTGTGAAAACGCATCTTCGGTGGTTCTTGTCCAACTTTGCTTGTCTCGAAAAAACCCTTTCGATCCGTTCGGGGTCTAAAGGTTTTTCCAAATTCTGGCTCCTTCTGATTTGGGCATTCTGGACAGATATTCTCTGACCATCGTCCAATATGAGCCATGTTACAAAATATTCGGCGAGTTTCTTTACTCCCCGGCAGCTTGCTGTTCCACAAAAGATTTATCTTCTTTTCGAAGAGTTCTTTCGCAAATGCTGTAGTTTTTCCTGTCATTGTGTTCAACAGGAACGATCCATTCACAGAATTCTGATAAAATTTGAATGGAAACTTGACTTTGTCCATCTCAGTAAGATAAACCCAAATACCTCATGCCCTTATGGTTGAGATCTCATTTTCCCCGAAAGTGGACACCAAGGGTATTTCTTCAGTTTTAGGATCCTTGATAAATTTATGACTGTTTATATCAGGTCTCCTCAGCTTGATGAAATGAAAGGGTTCGTGTGATCCTTTCACTGTTGGTTCTGGAGCTGCACTAAAAAAGTATAACTCAAGCACATCTCCTCTGGACAAATGATCATTATTTGCCCATGTTTCTTGGACTGCTTCCTGGATCCATTTTGGTAACTGTGATATCTCCGAAAAGCTTGGTGACGTTGTATAAACTGAGGCCAAAGCCCCAAATTCATACCAGAGTTTTACATCTTTAGGATTGACATTATTTTTTAGCCAAACCCTTGGATATATTCCTGCAACATCAACCCTGCAAGTGTTCGGGTTGATTTCACTCCTTGTATTCAATTTCTCCCACCTTTGTTGATAAACCTGGAATGGAGAAATAATAGATGGATTAGTATCAATCTTAGATTTTCCCTTGTCAGTGTTGGGCCTAAGATTGATCTCTTCATCTTTTACCCCAGAGGCGGAGGGTTGACTTGATGAGTTATCCTCATCAATTGTTGCTTCATCCAGATCATCAAAGGCTGATGATAGATTAGCACTTGTTTCTTGAGTTTTGGATTCCTCAACATCTTGTTTCACAACCGGTGGTTGTATTTCTTGTTCTTGTAAAACCAATGGTTTTAGCATATCTTGTTTATGAGAAACCAATGGTTTTTCTATAGCCTTCACAATTGGCCCTTGAATAGCAGCCCATAGTTGTGTTTGAGCTTGCATACATCCTGTAATTAGATTAGATACTTTGATCCGATCAGCTTGTTGTAACCTGCCGGCCATTTCAGCATTAATGGCTAACTGGTTGAACTCGTTTTGAAGCAACCCAAGGCGTTCCCTGAGATGCCTCTGCATTTTCATGATGGAATCCACGTCACTGCCTTCCATCTCTTGTTAAGAAATTTGCAAGAATATTTTCATGAGATTTAATAATAACAATATCAAAAATATAATTTTGACATAATGCTTGCCATCTTAATAACCTAGCTTTCTCAGGTTTAGATTCAATCTTATTTTTTAGGAAAGCTTTTACCTGGGTGTTATCAACCTTCAGAGTGAATTTTTTAGCAAGTAAAAATAATGGCCATTTTTCAAAAGCCCTTTTAACTACATAAAATTCATTCTCGTTGATATGCCATCTAATAGCCTCAGATTCTGAAAAAAGACCGCTACAGTATCTGCATGGTATTTCCCCATCTGGAGTGATCTTGGTAAGGACTGCTGCCCACCAATCGTCGCTGGCATCCGTAAATAATACCAGATCATCTTCATCTACGGGTATAGCCATTTTTGGGAAATTCTTACATATCTCTTTTAATTGGTTTACCCCTTTAGTATGGTCATCGGTCCATATAAACCTAGCATCCTTTTTTAACAAAGGACTGAACACCTTTCTGTACATTGCTAGATTGTTAATGAACATCCCTGCAAAATTAACTACTCCAAGAAAACTCTGGAGTTGTTTTACATCTTTGAGTTTATCTGGAAAATTCTTTACCTTTTCCACAATATGGGGTTGCAGAATTATTCTAGTTTCATCAATCTCAATACCGAGGAATTCAATTTTTCTCGTTGCTATGACTGCTTTCTTTTTAGATAAAACCAGTCATTCTTGTTTACAAATTTTAGAGAAAATCTCTAAGTGTTTAACGTGTTCGTCTATATTTTTTGATGCTATAAGAATATCATAAATATAAACAAACATAAAGTTGAAATAATCTTTAAAAAGGTTATCCATCTTTCTTTGAAATATCTGGGGTGCATTAGCTAATCCCATAGGCATAACTTCCCAAATATAGTGTCCTTGTGGAGTAGAGAAGGCTGTGAATTTCTTACTTCCTTCTTCCATTCGAATCTGGTAAAATCCAGACTTACAATCAAATTTTGAGAACACTCTAGCATTTCGTACACAGCTAATTAGGTGTTCTCTACTCGGTATGATGTACCCATCAAACTCCAGGATTTTATTAATATCTTGGTAGTTAATAACTAGCCTGAGTTTCTCTCTTTTTATTTCACCATGATTTTTCTACCAGAAAACCTGGGCTGCTATATGGTGAAACTCCTTCTTTGATTAAACCAAGGTCCAAATGTTCCTTGATAATCATTCTCATATCCCTTTGATCTGTTATGTTCATCGGGATAGACTTATATCTGACGAATTCATACTATTTGCCTTCCTTTAGAGTAAAACTGGCTTTGAGTTGATTTCTATCCCACCATGCCAATGGATGCTCGTTGTAACTTTCTTTGAGCCTCTTTTTGACATCTTCAAGGGATACTTTATTCTCTAACTCTATATCTCTATGATTTAGAGTTACCTTGAGAAGCTCCATATCCTCTGTTTGGAGTTCTTGTTATGTTGTTATTTTCAACATGGTTTCTCCAAACCTTCTTGGATCTTTCATTTTTGGGTGAAAAAGTTGTCTTTTATCACCACGCTGGCTGCGAAATATTATCGGCAATTGTCGATAAAAAGCAACCTTGAGTCTTTGAACGATAATTTTATGCTCACAAATTGTAGTGAACATAAGTCTTCTTGACTCATTGTCTTGTGTGTACTTCTTAAACATTTGTAAGAAGTTATTTCCTGACAGGATATCAGCTCCTGTATCATGGAAATATATTGGTGGTGTTTTTACCTTGTACCAAGGTGTTTGACCTGCACCTCCCATAAGGATCTCTGCTTGTTTTATTCCTTTGCAAAGAATTAAATTCTTTGAGAGAAATCTCGTCCAGCAATTTTTGGCAATTCCTCTTCACATTCTTCAGGGAAGACTCCTCTTTTTGCTGTACAAATTCCTGCTCCCGAGTCAATATAAGCTGCAAAATACTCAGCCTTATATTGTTCATATAACATCCCTATCAGAATGTATATGGAGAAAGGACTTGTTGTCATTTTTTAAAGGGATTACTAAATGGCCCTGCCATTTTTAACAGACTGTGTTGTAACTCAGTAATCCGATTAAGACTATTTACCTTTAGTTTCCCTAAGGCCTCAGAAGGTAAAGTATGGTTACTCCTTTCTACTTCTTCAATGCGTTCTAATAAATCATGTTCATGACTTACTAATTTCAACTGTTGCTTCTTCCTCTGTCTGTGAACAGAGTTCTCGAATCTGATTAAGGGATTGTCCCTTATCCAATTCTCTTGGTTTTCCATTTCGTAGAATTCTTATTGAATTCTCCAAGTCTTTTCTTTTGCCATGAACTCTATTCCTTTTTCAAGGCGTTTCCATGGTTTATGGTCCTCCAGGAATTTTAGACCAAGAATGAGTTGATCTATTTCTTTTCCTGGAATTCCCCAGATTTGAACTTCCAATTCTCCAATATTTATGACTCCTTGGTAAGTTCCTTTTTCCTGTTGTTCCAAATAGTAAATCGAGTTACAAGGAAACAAGTTCCGATGACTTGTAATTTCGAATACTATTTTCACTTCTTTCCATCCTTCTGGAGATCTAAGTTTTCCTATTATAGAAAACTTTTTTTTTTCTGGTGAAATTTCTTGAATAGGAGATTTGTCTCATCTCCTGCTTGTCATTCTGTCTCCTTGGAAAGATAACCTTCGGGGTTCTATTTTAAGGTCTCTGTATAGAACCGGTCTGTCTTGAATTTGAATGTCTGTTTCCTGAATTAAAGGAAACTCGATTCTTTCCGGATATATTGCTTGAGCAACTTTCCCAAAGATCTCTGGAATTTCAATGAACTCATTTCTAATAAATAATTCAGAATGGTGAGTATTAGAAAGAGTATATGAAATTTGATACGTAATAGAATATGGCCTATTACCTTCCTTCATTAGTCTTTTTTCCTTGAAGTTTTGATGCAAAGTCAAGGCTCGACTAAAATCTCTATCAGCTAAATTGTAGGCTATTCTTGGATAAATAACTCCCACAATTTTTCCTGCACATAAATTTCCCGAGATAGTTCCTAGAACCGCATCTTGTATATTCCCCATTCTTTTATCGCATACTACGATATCTATAGGTGAATCTATTCCCTCTTTAAAAGTAGTCTTGATCATAATCTGGATTGCTCCAATATGAATCCAAGACATTGTCTTTGCTACTTCTGCTTTTAATTTCTGTAATTCTTCTCGAATTTCTTCAAAGAGAATTAACTGCATTTCAATTTGATTACTGGTTAGTTCCATAGGGATCGCCATTTCCCTTCTGGATACCTTATAAATCAAATTATGTCTTCTTTGTCTTAGCCCTAGGTTTCCTAAGACTCTTTCAACTTGTCCTGCCGAAAATCCTTGGTACTTCTATAATGTTGGATTTTCTCTCATAATCCTTTGGACCATATTATGAGATATCGTGGTTTGACTAAAGAACCCAGCCAAACTTTCATGTGTTTCATGGCGAAACACTTCCTCTTTTCTCTGATTCTGATTCTGATTCATCTTCAGAAACTTCTCGACTAAACAATATCTCTTCTTCGTATATGCTTTCATCTGAGGGGATATCCTCAAATTGATATACTTGGACTAGATCTTGAAAGAAGACCGCATCATCCATATCTGGTGTTGCTTCAAAGAGTTTAACTCCTTTTTTCTTGTTTTCTGGACAATTTGTAGATATATGTCCTCTTGCTCCACATGTCCAGCAGTTGCAATCCTTGAAACTTTTACTTGCTCTTGTATGAGTTCTTTTGAAAGTTCTTCTTGATGGTGTTCTTCCCCTGCTTTGTGATGAGCCTGTTGCTGGGGATGTTCTTATAGGTTCACTTCTTCTACCTGATCTATAGGATCTGGCCTTTTGTTTGGACCAAAATGTTCTTGGTTTCCAAGAACTTTTCATTCTTTTATTATAGGGATTATTTCTGAATTTCTTCCTTTTAAATCCTTGTGATCTGTTTCCAATGATCGTTGGAAGATCATTTTCTCTACAACACAAAGGTGTACGCTTATCTATACCCCTTATTTTCTTGTAGTTCTTCTGTAATGCTGCCATATGGCACTATTCTGCTAATTTTCCTTTAAAAAAGGAGGCACGTCTTGCCAATGTATCAAGATTGTCTGGAACATATTCTTTAATCAGCATTTCTCTCCAAGAACTTAACATTTTTGAAAAAAATAGCTGAATAACTATATTTTCCTCGACTCCCGAATTCCATCTGTATTTAGTGAATAACATAATGTATTCATCAACTAAGCAGATATCATGTAACTCGAGGCTATAAAGAGCTTGAGTATATCTTCTCTTTTTCTCTGTATCTTGATTATTGAAATAGTCTACCCCTATGAATTGTGCTTTAAATAGGGTGACCATTTTTTCTCCAATCTCGCTGAGGAATTCTCCTGCTAAGATTGATTCCTTAGTTTCTGGCATAGTCATCTCCCATGCGATCTTAACAGATCCCATTAGACTCATTTCTAGAAGTTTAATGAATCCTTCTTTATTGAGATCTAATGTCCCTGTTGCTATTCTCATAGCTGACGTCCAATCATCTATAAGATCTTCTTTGTTTTTGAAGTCCAAAACATCAAGGTTTAACATAACCCCGTAAGAAGATCTAAAACAGTTTTTTCGTAAGGAGTTTGATGGAGTGAGATTTTACTCCTTCTTGATCTGGTTCCTGCTGGATGTGAATTTTCTCCAACCTGGAACTCACTATGTGGTTCTTCTGTTTTAACCACATATCTTGGGGGATTTCCTATGGGTTGTTCACCCTCAGGGAAATTCATTTTTAGATTTACTACTTTGAGATTCGCAAAAGAATCCGCAAGATCTTGTAGATCCTCAAGATTTTAATCTTTCTAAAGTAGTCATCAGATAGTGTTTTTCTCTGATACTGCTTTTATAAGATTAATCATCATTTCATCATTGGTTAAAGGTTTTTGGACCATTTTGGTTTTACCTTTCTGATGTAACAAAGGTTCGGTACCAAATGAGAGTGGTAACCTTCCTCCTGTATTTCTTTTTCTAAAACCCGAAGTGTGTTCTAGATTTATGATTTTATTTTGAAGATCTTTTAGGTTTCCAAGAATTTCTTCTTGTTTCTTAAGGATTTCTTCAATTTGCCGAGATATTTCATACAGCTGATTGCTGTAATATTGTACCGTCTTTTGAATTTCTCTAAGATCTCCGGAGAGTTTAGAGGAATCTGGGGTAATCTCTAAAAATAGAGAGTTAGAAATCATTTTTCTTTATCTCTTCAAAATTAAGAGCATTAATCACAACCTGTTGTAAGTAATCTATTGTGAATAGATTAACTTGTTTATAGGATTTCATATGAATAAAATCCTCTTGATTCAAACCTTCGTTTGAAGTCATCTTTTTTTTTAAAAAAATCTTCTTCTCAACAAAGAAAAGCATGAATTATCGAATAATATTATGTCTGAATAATTAACCTAAGACTTTGATACCATTTTTACGGATAATTCTTTGTACCATGAATAAGCACAAAATCTTCAGGTTTTAGCATAAAGTCTTTAGATTTTAAGTATAAAAAAACATAAATCCAGTACAAAAATTAAACAATTAAATATTCAAGTTTTGTGGTCCTAGGGAGCTATTGCAAAAAATCTTATGGGTAGGGAGTTAGGGCTAAGTCAAGTTTGGGTTTGGGGATTTATCACCAATTTGCTCTTAATTATTTACAGTTTTTTTTTAATCTCTATTATTTTATTTACAGTTTCTGAACACATTGTTTATACGGTCAAAGATACAGTTAAAATTTCTTAATTTTTAACAAAGACAATTTTTAAAATAACAAATCAATAGGTTTTTTTTTTGGTATAAAAATTAGATCTTTTATTATATCTTCGTCTCGATATTTGTTTTTTCAAAATGATACATATTTAGTTTTTTCAAAGCAAGTATGTTAACTATTTTTTTTTTGACGGTATATGTTAACTATTAGTCTCACATGCTAACTACAATATACTTACACACACATATATATATATATATTTCAAATAGCTATAAATTAAAAATTATGGATTGTAAATATTAAATATTCATTATTAAAATAAAATTATATTAATAAAACGTAACCAACAAAAGACAGCGGTAAAACGAAGAAATGACAATAAATAACTTATGAAGCATGTTCGAGTTGATGAAGTATGTGATTGTTTGATTAATGCTCCAGCGTTCAATTTTCCTATCAAAAATTTCTCGAGACAGCCTGTCGCACAAATTCTGTCTGGTACAATTTACATGACTAGCGTATTTTATAAGTTATTACATTAGCTTGAATTTATCTAATACACATCGAAGAAAAGTAACTATGAATTTCATCTGGGACAATATATAAATTGACAAAAAAAAAATTTTAAAAAGAGATTAAAATAATACAGTTCAATACTCTTATAAAATGTTACTCTTTATAAATGTTCCAATTTGATTCATAGGCAAGAATTATTCCATTCATATTATTAAAATAAAAAAGAAGGAATTATTCCATTCATATCTAAAATAAGAAACCGCAAAATCAAATTCAAAATCATTCAGGTAATGTATATAAATGCTTTAAAAAAATAATTTTCATTTTTTCAAAGTAAAAAAAAACTGAGAATAATTTTAAAAAAAGTTTCCAAATATTACATTAATGTGTTAGTCGAGCCTATGTCATGCAAAGATTAAGCCCAAAGCTCAAGTCAAAACCAAAAGTAAATGATAATGTAACAAATAATGTTATACTATTTAAAAAAATCCGATATACTTTATATCGAAATTTACATTAATTATATACTGAGATTTTGTTATTATCATTAATTTTTATATTTAATATATCATGAAATTTTACAAAATTTTTATATTAAAATTTTTATTACCCAGAAATTAATATACAAATATGGGCGAACACGGTAAGTTAGATCCTACCTATACAGATATATGCTTTGATATAGATTTAACGATGTACATTTACCAATAAATATGAGATTAATTATTTTTTAATAACTCAACATATATTGATGAATAAGAACTCTTGTATCTATCATGTGGTAACCTTTATAAAGGTAAGAAATGAACCCGCGGACACAAGCATATCTCTTAAAAAAAATATGTTTCACGCCAAATTTGAAAACAGATACATGCTGGGGACACATGCATTCATTCAATCACTATCAGTCTTCACTATAAATACTCTTATACCACACTCTTCTTCCTCTGTTATCTCTTTCGTTTTCAATATTCACTGTCAAAATCCTGACTTCATCACTTCTAAGCACTTTCTTTCTTCCCACTTTCTTTGACTTTCTTGCTTGGAAGTTGGAGAAAAAAAAATAGCTTCGACCCAAAGATCCCAAGAAATTGTTTTCACTGAAGAAACCGAGAAAGACCCACAAAAAAAATCTTGAAAGTTTGCGTTTTGGAGAAATGGCAGAAGGGCAAATGCATAGTGGCGGTAGTTCTGGGAATGAGGATATTTCTGGCCCGATTCGTGGGGTTCTTCTCATCTCTGCTGGCGCAAGTCACTCTGTTGCTGTACTCGGTAAGTTTATGTCTATGTTTCATACGTAACGTAAGACCAGGAAATGAGCTGTCTTTTGGTATATTTTGGGTTAAAGTTTGTGCTTTATGGGGGGAAAATCAGGGGCGACTTGTTTTGTAAATGGTTACCATTTCTTGGTCAAGTATCTTGTAAGATTCTGCAGATGATCCATGTCAACAGGGGTTGAATCCATTTTTTGAATCAGTGAAAAAAGTAAGAATCTTGGCCTGGGTTCATGTTCAAAATGTATTTGAAACATTTCTGTCTAGAATTTGTTAGTATTTTTGCACAGTTAAGGGGGCAACCAGTCGACAAATCGGCCGGTTCGGTCCCCACTTGCTTGTACTTGGCAAATCGTGGTACATAGGTTTGTGTCTGCAATTAATCTTGGTTTGAACATTGGCAATTCATTTATTTGTTCTTTAATATAAGATAAGACTTTGATTTGATGTAAGTGCTTATTTAATTCATAGATATTTTCTTCGTGGACTGGGGTACTCCACTTAATGCAGTTTACACTTGCTTAATTTTATGTGGGGTCGATGATGCATTCTTGCTTGGATATTTCCTTGACTAGCTGGTGCCTATGTTTTGACAAATATTGGGGGTACAAATAGGAGTTTAATGCTGCTTCTTGTTTCTTGGACCGGGGGTGAATTTCGAGGAGAGTGATTGGCTATAGCTTATTTTTAATTAAAAACTTTGCAACTTGTTGGATTTTGATGATATACAATACACTTTAAAATGGTATAATCTTATTTATAATGGTTATAAGATTCCAATCTTTTTGTTGGATTTTTATAGTATTTTCTTAGATTGACTCAATCATAAGTACTTCTTTCTTGATTTATGATTACATTACTGACAAAATATTTGATTTATATGCATGCATTTGACAATTTATTCTGAGACTCGGTTACCTGTAATTGCATTTATATTAACTGTGTTCCGAAAATCCAAAGCAAGTGACATGTATGGCAAATTTCAAGTGTGCCGGAATTATTTTCCCTGTGTGCTTGTGAAGTTCAGGATGAACATTTCGAACATGTTGAATTTCTTGATATTAGGAACAAAGGAGGCGGACTAGAAAAGTTAAAAAATGAAGCTGATAAAATGGCTTAGGGGGTGTAGGAGTTGGTTTCTTTGTCTAATCCTGGATTTGATCTGTTTATTGTAATCCTAGTGAAAATAACTTTGGGGGATCACTTGTGAACTTAGTTGCTAATAGTTGGTGAGCATTTTTCATGCTGTTCATATCTGTTGAATTCGCTTCATGGGACTGGGAAGTGATGAGAAACTTAGTTATAGTTCTGTGTTGCCTTAAATTGACAATCTTGATGGTAGGGGCTGAATGCAGTGAATTAATTATTTTATTCATATGTTGCAGCTGGTAATGCTGTTTGTTCTTGGGGAAGAGGTGAAGATGGACAATTAGGGCATGGAGATGCAGATGATCGGTTTTCGCCTACTCACTTGATTGGATTGGATGGTAAGGAAATCGTGTCTGTGTCTTGTGGAGCTGACCATACGACTGCTTACTCGGAGTCACAAACACAAGTACATAGCTGGGGATGGTATGTCTTCTGTTGCAAAATATTTGTGTTTAAATGATGTTTTGACTTGTGCAAGAGTGTTGTCTTTTAGTTTTCACCTGCAACAGAACTTAGTCGTCAACTATTAATGATGTTAGCAAGCTTTCTTTCCTTTCAAATGCACAATCTTTGGTTTCTTGGGAGTTAGAATGCTTCTAAACTATCTTAAATCATTGCATTAATATTGGTTCACTATACCAAAAATGTAGGGGTGATTTTGGAAGGTTAGGCCATGGAAACTCGAGTGATTTGTTTTCTCCTCAACCAATCAAAGCCTTACAAGGCCTACAGATCAAGCAAATTGCTTGTGGGGACAGCCATTGTTTGGCTGTGACAATGGAAGGCGAGGTTCAGAGGTTGGTTTCCAATGCTGTGGACTCTCTGCATTTTCACGTTCATACTCTTATGAGCTTAGATAAGAATCCGGAATTTCAGAAAGCTTTATTCATAAATCTTGATGAGTTACAAATAACCGCAGAAAATCTATTGTTAGTATCACTATCTCTATGATAGTAAAAGATGCTCAATTCCCTATACAGGAGCTGCTTTTGTCCTGGATGAGATGACAAAGCTAGAATTTCTATAGCTGATGATAATGCTTCTTATACTCCTTTCAAAGAAAATCTTTCTTTTACTTTGTAAAAATTTGGAAGCAAATGCTTGTCCCACTTTGCTCTTCTAAAACTATGAATCTACCAAGAGGGGAATATTTTTTTGGGCAATGGTTAAAGGTTTGAGTGAGATACAGACGATTCCATGGCATGGTAAGTCATATATTAAATTATTCCAGCAAGCAACATATGAAAATATTATATATTCAAGGATTGTGATATGATTTGCAAAACTTTCGCCATGTGCAGTTTAAAGTACTTATCCTAGGAAGATTTATGTATATCTTAGTTTTGCACTTGGATCTTACTTCCACTTAACTGCAGTTGGGGAAGGAATCAAAATGGTCAACTGGGGCTTGGGAACACAGAGGATTCACTTGTACCCAGGAAGATTGAAGCTTTCCAGGTATTGTTAGTTAAATAGTATTATGTATTAATTACGGAATGGAATTCTTTGTCTCTCCTTTGTTGGTCCTCTTAACAAAAAATGCACCATAATCTTAGAACTCGGTGCATATATGTATTCTTTTCCCTTCCTAATATTTCTTTCAAACTATATCTTGGGAAGAACCACATTAATGTATTTAATGTTGCAAACTTTTGATTAATCCATTTACAGATAAAACAAAAGTTTTTCGCATTTTGTAGGGAATATCTATTAAAATGGTTGCTGCTGGTGCTGAACATACAGCTGCAGTAACAGAAGATGGTGAGCTTTATGGCTGGGGTTGGGGTCGATACGGTAATTTGGGATTAGGTGATAGAGATGACCGTTTAGTACCAGGGATAGTTTCATCTGTGGAGGTATTTTACTGCTCTTATTAATATATGAGTAAATTGCCATAATTTTTTCATTCTGGTATCATAATATCTATGTATCTACATATTCTCACTGTTTAATGCGTAAAGAGTATGAGAATGCGCAAGTTGAGAAAAACCAGTTCTCACTAACTTGATTCTTAATTAGATGTTGCCTTAATGTCTTAGTCCTATTCGTGCACAATGTTAGAAGGTCAGAAAAGGGCATACTTTAAAAATCTCCCAGTTTCTGAGTTTTTGCTTCACGAAGAAGGCTATTACTGCAAGGAAGTGAACTAGCAGAGGAAATAAGGTCTGACATGTGCATGTTTGTCACAAGGAAGCTTGGAACTATGGTACCATATATTTTGTTCCTGAAAGTCTTGTAGACTTCGATAATTTGTCCTTCCTAGACCCTAGTAACTTGTTGTAAGAATAAATACTGGACAAGCTCATCAAAGTTGTGTGAGATTCATATGTTGTGCTGAAAAAGAAAAGTGTCTGAGACATAATTGCATGCGCAAAGAAATCTCCTTTGCTCATCATTAAAAGGGGGTCTACCCATATAGTCGCTAATCATGGGTCAAATTTCATTGCTAATTCTAAGTTTAGTTGAGTGCCTTTCCGTTACCATTATAGTAGTACCATGTTGCAGGGTGAAAAGATGGTTTTGGTGGCATGCGGATGGCGGCATACTATATCAGTCTCCTCTTCTGGTAGTTTGTTTACTTATGGATGGAGCAAATATGGACAACTTGGACATGGGGATTTTGAGGATCATTTAATCCCTCATAGGCTGGAATCCTTGGGTGGAAATTGTATTTCTCAAGTAAGCTTTCTCTCTGCCATAATTTAGGAAGCAGAAAACCTTTTATTTATTTGTTTTGGTTGCGTTCAACCTAATGTAAACCGGAACGAGCCACTGTGGATCCTTGTAAACTCCTCGCATTTCTTGGTCGTTTTGTTAAGTTGAAACAAACTGTTTTTTATAGGCTTTTTAAATGGACTCATTTCCAACAAAGCTCAAGGACTGTGTAACTACAACTGGTGGATGTTCTTTGTTATACTCTTGTTTATGTGTTTCCCTGGTGGCTGTTATCTTTTCAGATATCGGGAGGTTGGAGGCATACCATGGCACTGACAACAGATGGAAAACTCTACGGTTGGGGTTGGAATAAGGTCGGACATCTAGTTCGTTTCTATGTTGCCAGAACATTATCATGTCACTCCAACTTCAAAGAACTATTTGCATTACTGACTTCTCTGTTTTTAATAGTATGCCTCGCGTAATACCTGAACTTTCATGGTCTTTGGAACCATTTTAAATGTCTGCACTTCTTTGCCTCACAGTTCGGACAACTTGGCGTTGGCGACAATATAGATCATTGCTCACCGGTACAAATCACATTTCCACTTGATCAGGCATGTATTCATTTCTAGCCTCAATTCCTTCAATTTTGACTGGTTCAACTTTTCACCTTGCCATTTTCCGGAACTCTTTCAACAGTGAAGCTTTACGTCGAATTCTCTTTTTGTTAGCTTCTCCTATCCTACTTGATCATTGCAGAAAGTTGAGAAAATCTCGTGCGGTTGGAGGCATACCCTTGCTGTCACTGAAAGGCAAAATGTCTTCTCCTGGGGAAGGGGTACTAATGGTCAACTCGGCCATGGCGACACTGTTGACTTGTAATATCATATCACCCTCCCTTCTGTTTATTCATGTTCCATTGCTTACTCTTGAAATTCATAGCTACCATATGAAATTTGTAGAAATGCTCCTAAAATTATAGTGGCCTTGAGTAGAGATGGATCAAGTGGACAACACTTCGAAGTCTCAAAAGTTGACGCATCATCAGGTGCCTTAAGCACTTCCTGTTTTGTATCTCACAGTACATTATCTTTTCATCCATTTCATAATCTTGTAGTAACCAAATTAAGCTCTCTCATCAGAAAAATCTTCGGTTTCTCCGACAGAGAGATATGCAGTTGTTCCAGATGAAAATGTAAGTGGCATGAATATATATCTTTATGGTGTTAAATTACCTGGAACTGCATTGGTCATAAACTTCATGAATGTGTAGAAATCCTATTTCACATTATAACACATGGAAGAAAAATGCACCAACGGGATACAGAATCGAAAATTCTAGAGTTTCTTGGACGATGAAGATAGTTTCTGAGGGAGTATTATTCTTGTGCAGGTTCAAGAACAGCAAGCTGGGCTATCTGGCAGCAACATAAGCGACGTAAACGTCCCTGCGTACGATGTGAAGAGGATGAAGATATCAGATAGCCAAAACTTGTGAAACGAACTCCACCCTTGATAGTTATAGTTAATGCTGGTTGTTTGTGATATTAGAGATGGAAGTTATGTGCTAAAAGCTTTATCTTCAACTTGTAATGAATATTCGAGGAAATGTGTTGTTCAAGTTGGAATAAATTATGGTGTGAAGTGAAGAGAAATCAATTATGAGCTGTGGTTTTGTTCATTGATTAAACTTTTCAATTGGTTTTCTTGAATTTATGTTAGAAATTTTTTTAAAAAAATAAATTATTTTATCCAAAAAAAGAATGAAATTCCTATAGTCATAAATTAATTCAAATTGAAAGGATGTTTTGAAAGATTATAATATTGTGTTTTGTCTTTCTAGGATTGATAGTTAATATTGTGTTTCTTATCTATATGCTTGATATATTTTAAACTAGGAATAATTTTGATTTGAATTGAGATAATATAATATTTCTAGATTTAAAATATGGTTGATTGGATTATAGAATGATATTTCCTATATTTGAAAGAGTTTAAATATTTATATATTTACTTGATTATTTTGTAGGAGATATTATTCACTTATCATAATATATCTGTATCTCCTAACTTATCTTTATTTTTTTTTATCTTTGTAGATTGGTTCGAGTTTGAAAGGAAAGAAGATCAAGGTTTATTGGAGATAAGATTGTTCAAGCTTAATTGGGTGTCCTTCACATTGAATAAATAGGAGAGCAGATCGTGCAGAACGTGGTGTGCAGAAATATAGAGTTTGAGCGAGATAAAGAGAGCGCACCACAGGGCTTCATATAGACAATTCAGAGATACATTCACGAGAAATCAAGAGCTCTGAATTGAAGAAGAAGATCGAAGATAGCACAACAGTGGTTGTTGCGTTTCTGTATTGCCGTGAAGTTTTTCCAGAACACTTGGAGTACTTTACACTTGCAAAAGTGTTGGTCGAAAGACCTTTTGTTGTTCTCATATTTCGGCAATCAGAACCAACTCCTTATTCGGTTTTATTGTTCTACTTTCAGTAGACTTT
This sequence comes from Henckelia pumila, assembly GCF_033568475.1. Taxonomy (NCBI): domain Eukaryota; kingdom Viridiplantae; phylum Streptophyta; class Magnoliopsida; order Lamiales; family Gesneriaceae; genus Henckelia; species Henckelia pumila. The sequence continues at coordinate 5,426,686 of NC_133121.1, read as the reverse complement.
TAAGGGAGTTGTTTTTATTTATTCTTTATTTTCTCACATGCTTTGAGAAAATTGATTTTTACAATAATTCACTAGTTTTAGGGTTTGTAAAACTCTTTGATTATTTTCTAGTGAAAGTTTTGCCCTGAGGCGCTGCAAGAGTATTTTATACTCTTGCTTAAATATTTGAGTCTGATTTGTTTGGTTGCTTATCTATTTTATTTATGCTTTCAAAAATTTTGATGCATGGTAATCAAGGTGTTATTGAAGATGTTGTCAACACCTAGTGACAACATCTGAATATATTTGTATGTGCAACTTTTTATTACTTTAGTATTTGTGCATATTTACTCTTGATTATTTTTATTGTTGGTTTACTGTTAGTTTGCTGTTACTATTCACGTTTTAATATTTTCGCTGCATGTTGTGTAGGATATTGTCAACACCTAGAGACAACATCTGATTCTGATAATTTTTATGAACCATGATATCCCTTACAAGTGGTATCAGAGCCTACTCTTGATACACTAAGAGCTGATTCTGGATTATTTTTTCAGGAATATTATGGAGTCAACAACAGCAAACTCATTCTTCAAACCTCAAGAAGTTTTTGAATCGGATTTGGGAGATGACTCGTTGTCACTCATCACAAAGAAGTTTGGTGATTATCTGAAGAAGATGAGGGAGACAAAGAAGACCGATCAGAAACTCAAAGCTCCATTTTTTCCGGCTGCTAACAAAACTTTGAAAATAGGCGGGCCTGATCAATCATCAAGGAAGTTTCCTGATTCTCAAAAGCCTCTACTTATGCTGGAAGAAAATAAAAAGCCTACTGCAAAGAAGATTGACATGGTGCAATGTCATGAATGTCAAGGCTATGGTCATTTTGCCAATGAATGTGCAAACAGGCTTCGTAAAGGAATGAGCACATCTTTGGGTGGTGAATATTCTGAAGAAGGTAAAGAACAGAATGAAGAAGAAAGCCACACATCCCTGACAGCTTTGATGGAAAGAAAGAAGCTTATGCAAGTCAATCCTTTAGGTGTTGCCACACCTGGCCGCAACATCTCCCAAAGGTCAGTATGTTTAAATTCTTTTACTACTGATAATGTGTGTAATACTGATGCAGGTGATGAAAGAATGTCTCTTGAAGATGTGCGAATGCAATATGAAGAGTTATATGCTGACTGGGTTGAACGGAATAAGAAGAACACTTTTCTCTCAAAGGAGAATGCTGATTTGAAGGCTTCTATGTCAAGACTTGAAGTAGTGTTGAGTAAGAAGGACCTGGAATTGTGTAAGGTTAAGGATGAACTCATGAAAGCTAAGGCTACACTGTCTAAATTCAATTCAAGCACAACCAAGCTTGATTCTTTGCTCATGATGGGAAGAGATGGTAAGGCTGGACTAGTGTAAGGCCCGGGATTATTTAATTTTAATTCGAGAATATTTAATTTGAGAATATTTAGAGTTTAGAATTAAATTCTAATATTCTTAAATTGAAAAGGGTTGAAATTGAATTAAATCGCTTTTCCGGGGACTGAATTGCAAATAGCCAAAAATTCAGAGACTAAACTGCAATTTGGCTATATTTATCTCAACTTGCACTTAATATATATCATTCTCACGTGAAGCATCAGACAAGAAGGCAGAAAATCGGCTGAAACCCTCCAAACTCCATTTTTGATCCGGAAAAGCTTCGATAACTCGCGCTCCGGTTGTCAGAAATTCCAGATAAATATATATCTGCGATCACCGCTCCGAGACCTTCGTTTTGGTACAAGTTTCATTCATCTTTATCAGACTTTATTTTTATGTTGAAGATGGAAATTTATGATTTTAAAATATAAGCATTTATGAGCTGTACCGATTACGTATTCGCAGACGGTTCGGAAAAAAGACTATCGTTCGGATTTTATATGATTTTATGAAGCAAAATTCGAACCCTAACCTATCTGATTATGATGATTTTCGAGTTATGTGTGATGATATGTTAGAGATAATGAGTTATATGGATTGTTGGATCGATTGTGATATTGTTTGGATTGCCGGTTTGTAGCCGTTACGCCGTCAATTCGCAAAATGTCAAGACTTTGATATTATTGATTAAAAGGAGTATGGTTGAGTTGCATCTGATATTGTTAGTTATTCGATATGTTATTTCTCAGCTTTCATTCGAAGATTGACGATTCGAGAATCCCGATTCGAACCGAGAAGGAGTTGAAGCAAGGTTTGCTAGTATTGTATTTGAAATGAAGTTTAGAAGCTGAGCAGATTTTGACATGTTGTTGTTGATTGTATTTACAGATTTAAAATACTTTCAGACTCGACATCGAAAGGTATAAATGACAGCTATCCAGATGGGATAGAACCCTCGAGATAGCTATTATTCTCGAGTAAATCACATACGTTCTTGCTATTGTTTTGTTATGTGCTTCTATGTGATATATATGAGTTTTGATGCTTTGATTGATTATGTGATTATATGTTCAAGATGTTTTACAGTCTTTAATGCATACAACTTATGTTGCATTCATCTTGAACTCCAGCCTGTAAAGCATAAGGGCAGATTAGCCTAGATTGCGAAATGACGTTTGGAGAATTATAGTTGAGTGGCATGGATTGCAGCCTTCGCTTTCAGAGCCAGAAGACTCTCTATAATTGCACCAAAGTCAGAGGATTAAAATACTTGATGCCGCCTCGATTGGGAGTGTCAGCGGTTTGATAGTTATTTTATTCCTCGGGATCCCAAAGAACCAAGATTTATTGATATCAGCTTTGATAGCCTATTCTTCAAACATGCATTGCATTTATTTTATAGCATTAGATGAGATGCTATTGTTATTGCATGTTTTGTTATTTATACTGAGATTTTATTCTCACAGGAGGTATCCGGCTATTGCTTTATTTTGTATGTGTGCATGGCAATAGGTGAGGCAGGAGCTGGTCAGAAAAGACAGGGATAGCTCGAGATAGAGTCTTAGCATGTGAGGATACGGGTTGTAGCAGCAAGACATGTACTTTGAGTGGATAAACATGTTAGAAAAGAATACAAGAATGTTGTATAAGTTGTTAACTATATGTGTAACTTGTGTAGGAAAGCTTATCAGATGTTATTAGAATGCATGTTTATTATTTTGAAGCTTTAATCAGAGTATGTGTTGATATGTTTCGAGTTGGACAACAAAAATATTTCCTGCTATTTTCTGGAAAATATAGCCCGCTCGATCGGTAGAAAGTCACCGATCGAGCGAGGCTCTTTTTGTGCAAGGCAGAGAAATCAATTTTGTGCCCACTCGATTGGTAAAAATTCACCGATCGAGCGAGGCCAAATATGTCCTGGACCGAGAGCTTTGAGTTTGAGCTCGCTCGATCGGGCAACTTTTGCCGATCGAGCGAGACAGTGTAATTTAAAAAAAAAAAAAATTAGCTCTTGGTTCTTTATGTCCTTTGTGTACTTGATTAATTGTTAATTATAATAAATTGCCCTAAGATAAGATTAGCAACCCGGATCCCCACAACTAGGTTTTGAAAACAGTAAATTTGAGGTTGGTGAATGTTCAAAAGCTCTTGTATTTGTCAAAGAAAATAGCTGTCCAGAAAACTTAACAGAAAAGGTCACAACAACCGATCCTCCAAAACCAAAGTCACAACCTGCTGCATCTTTAAAGCCTAGAAGGAAAGGTAAGTATGTTTGTCATTACTGTCATAGACCTGGTCATATAAAACCATATTGTTTTAAGTTGCAGGAAGACTACAGATATAGATCTGCACCGAAGGTGTTGCCAACACCTTTCCACAACATCTCCAAAAACAGATCTACTGTAAGACAGGTTTGGGTACCAAAAGCTGATATTCACTGCTACATGATTTATACTGCTTTAAGAACTAATGTTTCAGATGCTTGGTACTTTGATAGTGGAAGTTCACGTCATATGACAGGTTCTAAGAAGTTTCCCACAGATTATGTTGAACAGAAGAGTGAAAAAGTGACGTATGGAGAAGCAACAAAGGGAAATATTGTAGGAAAAAACACACTGAATGTTGCTGGTTTGCCTAAGCTTCGCAACGTGCTTCATGTTGAAGGATTAACTTCAAATTTAATAAGCATTAGTCAGCTTTGTGATGACAACTTGCATGTGCAGTTTGATAAGAAACTATGCAAAGTTTTTGATAGTTCTAACATGTGTGTTATGACAGGTACAGGGTCATCTGATAATCGCTACCAACTTGAAGAAGAGATGACTTGTACGCATACAAATATGGATGAATTTAACCTTTGGCATCGAAAGTTGGGACATGAAAACTTCAAGACTTTGAAGAATTTAAGTAAGTTTGATGTTGTTAGAGGTATGTCTAATTCAAAATCTGAAATTTCATTTATTTGTGAGGCATGTAAAAAAAAAAAGCATACCAGGGTGTTGCACCAGATGTTGCCAACATCTGAGACAACACTCTGTCTTAAGTTTGTACATATGGACTTGAAGGGTCCAATGGATGTGGAAAGCTGTGGAGGTAATAAATATTATGTTTTTTGTGTAGATGATTTTTCACTACATACATGGGTAAGTTTTTTTAGAGAAAGATCAATTACATTTGATGTTTTTAAGAATTTGCTCACTAGGATTGTGAATCTTCACAACTTGAAGGTGACCAAAATTCTCACTGATTATGGTAAGGAGTTCGAAAACTCTTCTTTTGAGAATTTATGTGGTAAGAAAAGGTATTTATCATGAATTTTTTGCTCTCAAAACCCCACAACAGAATGAATTTGTTGAAAAGAAGAATATAACTTTGCAAGAGATGACTAGAGTGTTAAGTTCTGAAAATATCTCAAAACATTTTTGGGCAGAAGCCTTAATCACAGCACGTCACATTTCAAATAGAGTATATTTGAGAAATGGTTCTACTATGACTTCTTATGAAACTCTCATGGGAAAAAGGCCCGAACCTTAAGTACTTTCATGTTTTTGGCTGTGTATGTTACGTTTTGAATGATATTGATCATTTTGCAAAGTTTGATGATTAAAGTGACAAGTGTTTGTTCTTAGGTTATTCTTCGGATATTCAAGCTTACATGATGGTTAACTTAAGAACTCGAACAATTTTTGAGTCTATTAATGTTGTTTTTGATGACTTTGCAGATTTGAAGAAGAAAACTGTCGAAGATGAAGTTTATGATCTGTTTGAAAATTCTGGAATTTTAGATATTGTCCAAGGTGTTACAACACCTGTGACAACACCTCCTACAGAATCTCCAGAAACAAAAATTTGAACAATCCACTGCTGAAAATGACAATGAAGACAGTGAGGTCATTGGAGATGTGCATGGAGATATGCAAACCCGAAGGAAAGAAAATGTGGATTATCGAAAGATGGCTGGACTAATTTTCATGAGCTCCACGTTTTCACAGGTAAGATTTTCGTGCTTTGTGTCAAACAGTGAACCAAAAAGGTTGGCACTGTATGGATTGTAGCAAGCACCACGTGCATGGTATGGAAGATTAATAACCAAATACTTGCTCAATCTTGGATTCAAAAGATGTGAAATTGATAAGACATTGTTTGTGCAAAAGTCTCAAGGTAATATTCTTATTTGCCAAGTTTTTATGGATGACATAATCTTTTGTGCTTCTTGTGAAAAACTTGTTGATGAATTTGTGAAGTGCATGTCGTCTTCTTTTGAAATGAGTATGGTTGGTGAATTGAATTATTTCTTGGGGTTTCAAGTGAAACAAATGCATGGTGGAATTTTTGTGTGTCAAATACAGTATGCTAGAAATCTTGTGAAAAAGTATTTGAATGAAAATTGTAAATGTTGGAAAACGGTGTTCAGATCAATCAGAATTGACACCCGGTGCAGCGGAAGTTTTAAAATTTTATATGGAACGATTCCATATCATGGGTATCAAAACTTTACGATTAAATTGTGCGTGTAAAAATTAAATAACAATTAAATTTTTACCTTGAAATCTCAAAACGAGATTATGGACACCAACAGATAACTCTGCTCTTGTTGTATATCCCAGGAACTGATGGACGAACAATTTTTCAATCAGGTCCACGAACAGAAGTTTAATCCCTCTGATAGATTGCACTAGAAAATCTATCAGAAGTTTCTACGAAGAGAATTAACGAATTTGATCCGTTAAACCAGACTGCAAATTCGAAATTCACAGGCTGGAATTTTCGAACAGAGAGAGGAGGGGGGCGGCGGCCACTAGAGAGAAAACAGCTAGGGTTTTCGAAAATTTTGTGACCTCTGTTGTGTAATTTCTGTACTGCAATAACTTATTTATAATGTGGGCTGCTAACAGCTTAGGGCCCATTAGTCATAAGTTCAAGCCTGACAAGCAAAACCCGCATGTTCAAAAATTAATATAAAATTCATCGTGACTCAGATTGATAAACCAATTTCACCAATGTGCACATAAACCATTTCTGCATCTTTTAAAGTCAAGATAAATTTTCTGAATCCGAATTCAGTGATTTCCAAAAATGCCCATCCCTATGTCATTTTAGGAAATCTTACTCTTCTACTCTGATATAAGAAGTTTCACTTCTTTATTCACTAAATTTAACTCTTTAAATTTAATTATCTCAACGGGGATTAAAAATCCATTACTTGTGTGACCCTCAATGGTTCAGGGATACAGCTAGCCGTGGGCTCATAACTCCTTGTGACTCGGAACAATAATTTCCGACTTGTCCATCGAATCATGGTAAGAGCGCCTAGCAACATCGCCCCATGATTCCCTAGGTATCACTGATAGTGCCTGCAAGAACCAATAGATTTTGGTTAGCGTACAATACGGTCCCTTCATCCATATATCCAGATCGAATCAACAACTATTGGTAAATCGAGAGTCGTTCGAGATTCGATAACTATGCAATGCATCTTGAAGATCAAATAGTGACATCGCATGTGCTACTAAAAAACCATTTCTTAAAACACATCATGTACTCTGGCCAGAGATTCGTCACACTAATATCTCCTCAGATTGCATAGGATATCCACACTAGCAAGTATGTGGTGAATCCTTGACAACAAAGCATCGACTCCTATATGTGTCGTAACTGTACCCAATCCCGACACCTGATGACCCCAATAGAGTCGGTAAACGAGTCAAAGTACAGTAATAGCATATAGAGTCTCAATGATGTTTCAAGTAGTAAGGACTAATGGTGTACAACCAAAACCGCGGACTTTATCCACTCGATAAATGATAACCACTTGGAAAGTCCGGATAGGATAGTTCGATCATTCATCGTATGAATATCCATTTGCATGCTTTGAACATCTCTATGTTCCATACCAATGAAACGTGGTACTCGGCATCGCAAATGCTAGTCTCAATCTCGAGCGATCCTTATCCTTATTAACGGACGGCTCAATCGACTAGGAACTATTTAGAATATACAGTGACTATAAGATGTGTTTCATGATAGCCATCCCCATGTGCCACCACATCTTACATACACTATAGTATATTCAAGGTCTTCATCTAAACATCTTATAGTATGTCACAACATAATAATATGATAAAAGATAAAGTAAACGCCATTATAAAAGTGTAAATTATATTAAACAAAAGATTGTTTATACATAGAGTCATAAAAGCCCTTAGCCACAAGTTGGCTCACCGGGCACCCACTCTTTCAATCTCCCACTTGCCCTAAAGCCAACTAGTCATACTACGCAGTCCCATTGCTTCGCAATGTTTGTCAAATAATGGTCCTGGCAAGGGCTTAGTAAGTGGATCAGCGATATTGTCTGCAGAGGCCACTCTCTCGACAGTGATGTCTCCTCTTTCCATGATCTCCCGGATGATGTGGTATTTCCTCAGTGCGTGTTTGGATCTTTGATGAGACCTTGGTTTCTTTGCCTGAGCAACGGCACCCGTGTTGTCACAGTACACCGGGACTGGACCAACAACTTCAGGAATAACGCCCAACTCTTGGACGAAATTCCTCATCCAAACGGCCTCTTTAGCAGCAGCTGATGCCGCAATGTATTCTGCCTCAGTGGTGGAATCCGCTGTGGTGTCCTGCTTGGAACTCTTCCAAGAGACAGCACTGCCATTGAGCATGAACACAAATCCAGAGGTTGACTTCGAGTCATCCACGTCACTTTGGATGCTAGAGTCGGTATAGCCTTCCAATTTCAGTTCTCTTCCTCCATATACCATGAACATATTCTTAGTCCTTCGTAAGTACTTAAGAATGTCCTTCACGGCTTTCCAATGCATTTGACCGGGATTGGCTTGATATCTGCTCGTGACACTCAGAGCAAATGCTACATCCGGTCTGGTAGATATCATCCCATACATGATACTACCTATGGCTGACGCATATGGTATATGTGTCTTTTTCTCTATCTCTTCATCAGTCTTGAGACACATGAACTTGGATAGAGAAACTCCATGACACATAGGTAGATGTCCTCTCTTGGACCCATCCATTGAAAACCTTTTCAATATTGTGTCGATGTAGGTTGCTTGAGTGAGTCCTATCATTCTCTTAGATCTATCTCTATAGATCTGTATCCCTAGAATATAGGATGCCTCACCCAAATCCTTCATCGAGAATCTACCTGATAATCATATCTTTGTTGACTGCAACATCCCTACATCATTCCCAATGAGTAAGATGTCATCAACATAAAGTACTAAGAATGTCACAGCATCCTTAACTACTTTCTTGTACACGCACGGTTCCTTCGGGTTCTTGATGAAACCAAAATCCTTTATTGTTTCATCAAATTTCTGGTTCCAACTTCTTGATGCTTGTTTGAGACCATAGATCGATCTCTGAAGCTTGCATACCTTATGCTCGCTTCCCATGGATGTGTATCCCTCAGGCTGCGTCATATAGATCTCTTCCTTAATGTTTCCATTAAGAAATGCAGTCTTCACATCCATTTGCCATATCGCATAGTCATACCAAGCAGCTATGGCAATAAGGATTCTTATGGACTTGAACATTGCAACTGGTGAAAAGGTTTCATCATAGTCAACTCCTTGTCTTTGAGTATAACCTTTCGCCACCAATCGTGCCTTGTAGGTCAATACCTTACCATCAGGCCCAAGCTTTCTCTTGTAGATCCATTTACACCCTATTGGAACAATTCCATTGGGAGGATCTACTAAAGACCAAACTTGGTTTGTATGCATCGAATCTATTTCCGACTGCATAGCTTCAAGCCATAAATTTGAATCCGCATCAGAAATTGCTTCCTTGAAGTTTCTTGGATCACATCCAACGTCGGGTTCATCTTGATCCCCTTCAAGAAGAAGACCATATCGAATAGGAGGTCTAGAAGTCCTCTCGGATCTTCTAGGTATAGGCGTGTCCTCTGACGATTCTTGAGGTATGGGATCATTATTTTGTATTTCGGGTTCTTCTCGAATTTCTTCGAGTTCCATCATCTCGCCTTTCTTATCCAATAAGAACTCCTTCTCCAAGAAGGTGGCATTTTTTGAAACAAACACTTTTGTTTCAGTAGGATGATAGAAATAATATCCGATTGAATTCTTCGGATACCCTACAAAATAACATAAGGTGGATCGACTATCCAACTTATCTCCCACTGTCTGCTTCACGTAACCAGGACATCCCCAAATCCTCAAGTACGAATACTTAGGAGCTTTGTCATTCCATAACTCGTATGGTGTTTTGTTCACTGCTTTAGTATGAACGTTGTTCAACAACAATACCGCCGTTTCAAGAGCATAGCCCCAAAACGAAGGTGGGAGCTCAGTGAAGCTCATCATGGATCGAACCATGTCCAACAAGGTTCTATTACGACGCTCCGAAACACCATTCAGCTGTGGTGTCATAGGAGGAGTCCACTGAGAGAAAATTCCATTCTCTTTTAGATAGTCCAAAAACTCGGTACTCAAGTATTCTCCACCTCGATCCGATCGAAGTGCTTTAATACTTTTACCTAGTTTGTTTTCTACTTCAGCCTTCAATTCTTTGAACTTTTCAAATGCTTCAGACTTATATTTCATTAAATATAAATACCCATACCTTGAATAATCATCAGTAAAGGTAATGAAGTAGGTGTGGCCAAATTGAGTACCAATTCTAAATGGACCACAAACATCTGTATGGATCAAATCCAACAGATTTTGACTACGCTCAGGTTTCCCCTTGAATGAAGATTTAGTCATTTTTTCTTTCAGGCATGATTCACAAGTAGGTAGAGAGTTAATATCAGACATATCAAACATGCCCTCTCCCACTAGCTTGTTCATCCTCCTTGAGGAAATATGACCTAGCCTAGCATGCCAAAGGTTTGCCGGGTTCTGACTATCGATTTTCCTTTTGTTCGTTGTTACCGGTTTATCAACATAATTTATTGGAACGTCTTTTAATTTTAAGTTATATAGATCGTTTTCAAGTTATCCATTTCCAATCATACATTCATTCTTGTAAATATTGCAAATCCCATTCACAAAATTGCAAGAAAAACCATCTCTATCAAGCATAGAAATAGAAATAATATTTTTAATCAAATCTGAAACAAATAAAACATCTCTCAAAAGTAACTTAAAATCGTTCTGCAAAATTAAATAAACGTCTTCCACAGCTTTGGCTTCAACTCTAGAACCATTCCCGAGCCTTAGCTGGGTCTCACCCATCCTTAGCTTATTACTTCTTGTCATCATTTGCAACTCATTGTAAATGTGAGATCTATATCTGGTATCCAATACCCAAGAAGTAGTATTAAGTAAAACATTTATTTCAATGTAAAACATACCCTTTGCAGTTCTCAACTGCTCGAGGTATTCCTTGCAGTTACGTTTCCAATGACCGGGTTTCTTGCAGTAATGGCAAACTTGTTTAGACTTGTCGAATTTTGCATATAACATTTGGCCTTGAGATCATGGTCCAACCATTTCTCTAGTTCGGCCAACTTTTCGGCAGTTACATCAGCCGAGGCTGTTTTCGGGGAAGCCTTTTTCTAACACTTAGAAAATCTTTTCCGAACTCAGGACAATCTTAACTTATGGAACCATCCTGTATAGATTGCGCCAGAAAGTTTGTTTTGTTCGAGAATTGAAACATGTGGATTACGAATTCATTGTAATGAAATACTGAGATAAAACAGACATCGATGATTTGTTTAATAATTTACTAAGACATAAAATATGGCGAATTTTATTTTATGAATCTCACTCCCACTATTTTAACGATTTCACTACCCTCTAGTGAAAACGGGAAACTGTTTTTCTTAGTGGGAACATGAAGTCCAATTGACAAACTATGGTCCCGAATAATATCAGCCAATCATAATTTTCAAAAGGTAGAGCCCAATTGCTTCCAAAGCAACCTCCACGTTTTTACCTCATGTCCAATAAGGGCCCAATAATATGACGCCGTTTATTGTGACACGTCAAGATGACCCATCAATATTAAGTTGTGATGGACGGTCGCCATGTGGATCCCCAATAATATGAGCAAATCCCATGGGAGTTCCACCCAACTTACAACATGTGTCGATCCAATGTACAGCTTTTCGACGAACGGGCCCCCCCAATAATATGAGCCGGACCGTATCCGCGGGTAGCATCTCATACATTGATCGTTGATGGAAGGTAGGAACATTTAAACAATATTTAAATTTCCTTTTAATCTTGATATCAATTTTAAATCATATTTAAAATGAGGGATTTTAATTTTAAAAATTTGTCTCATCATTTAAAATTTGTATGCTTGCGGGATTCATACAATTTAGTCTAAAACATGCATACAACGATAATATCATATATTATATAGGATGATCGATTCCATTTCTAATCGACTCGTGGTTGCCAATCACGAGTCTAAGTCCAATCCTAGGTAATATGCAAGTATGCAATGCAAACCTATTACATTGAGCTTCCAATTTACATTTCTTCAGTCTTTATTGTCTGCTGGGCCCACCTCCGTCTCAAATCTTCATCTCCCACTAAGTATAATGTATTTACAATAAATAACTATGACAAGTAGGGGATACATTTTAAGGGGTGGGAACGGGCCATAAATCAGGCCCACTTTTATTACATGTGACAATTCATATTGGGTCATAAACCAGGCCCATTAATAAATCCAACAACAATAAAAACAAATGTAAATTCCCTAACATACACCTATAAAATTGGTCATGGCAATCGATCATCCTTATCCAATAATATTTAATTCAAAATTAATTTATTGGAAAACATGCAATGGCAATTAAATAAAAAAGGATAAAATCATATTCCATATATAAAATCTTATTTTACATACAAAATCATATTTTATCTTTTTATCAAATAAAATCATATTTTACATATAAAATCCAATTTTATACATAAAATCATATTTTACTCAATATTTCCATAAGATCATATCTTATCATCAATTGTACCAAAAATAATTAATTTCATAAAATCTGATTTAATGGATAAAATCTATAAATTTTCCAAAAATTCAAATTTATCCAAAAATCAATTTTAAAATTTTCGCACTCGAACAATTCGATCCGACGCCTCGTGGACCAATCAAAAATAATTTTCGATCGGACCAAAAATAGAATTTTAACATATTAAAATTTTAATTAAAAAATAAAAATTAATTTTCCCGGGCCGCCCGGGACGATCCCGGGCCGCCCGGGACGATCCCGGGCAGCCCGTCGCTGCCCCTGCGCTGCCCTGGGCAGCGACAATCGCTGCCCCGGGCAGCGATCCAATCGCTGCCCGTGTTTGCCCATTAATTTTAAATATTTTTTTTAAAATTCTTTTGTTTCAAAAACCAAGGCTTAAAAAATTTTTGTACAATCGATTAATTTAATCGCTTGATCTGAGCAACCTGTCTCTGATACCACTGTTGGAAAACGGTGTTCAGATCAATCAGAATTGATACCCGGTGCAGCGGAAGTTTTAAAATTTTATATGGAACGATTCCATATCATGAGTATCAAAATTTTACGATTAAATTGTGCGTGTAAAAATTAAATAACAATTAAATTTTTACCTTGAAATCTCGAAACGAGATTATGGACACCAACAGATAACTCTGCTCTTGTTGTATATCCCAGGAACTGATGGACGAACAATTCTTCAATCAGGTCCACGAACAGAAGTTTAATCCCTCTGATAGATTGCACTAGAAAATCTATCAGAAGTTTCTACGAAGAGAATTAACGAATTTGATCCGTTAAACCAGACTGCAAATTCGAAATTCATAGGCTGGAATTTTCGAACAGAGAGAGGAGGGGGGCGGCGGCCACTAGAGAGAAAACAGCTAGGGTTTTCGAAAATTTTGTGACCTCTGTTGTGTAATTTCTGTACTGCAATAACTTATTTATAATGTGGGCTGCTAACAGCTTAGGGCTCATTAGTCATAAGTTCAAGCCTGACAAGCAAAGCCCGCATGTTCAAAAATTAATATAAAATTCATCGTGACTCAGATTGATAAACCAATTTTACCAATGTGCACAGAAACATATCTGCATCTTTTAAAGTCAAGATAAATTTTCTGAATCCGAATTCAGTGATTTCCAAAAATGCCCATCCCTATGTCATTTTAGGAAATCTTACTCTTCTACTCTGATATAAGAAGTCCCACTTCTATATTCACTAAATTTAACTCTTTAAATTTAATTATCTCAACGGGGATTAAAAATCCATTACTTGTGTGACCCTCAATGGTTCAGGGATACAGTTAGTCGTGGGCTCACAACTCTTTGTGACTCGGAACAACAATTTCCGACTTGCCCATCGAATCATGGTAAGGGCGCCTAGCAACATCGCCCCATGATTCCCTAGGTATCACTGATAGTGCCTGCAAGAACCAATAGATTTTGGTTAGCGTACAATACGGTCCCTTCATCCATATATCCCGATCGAATCAACAACTATTGGTAAATCGAGAGTCGTTCAAGATTCGATAACTATGCAATGCATCTTGAAGATCAAATAGTGACATCGCATGTGCTACTAAGAAACCATTTCTTAAAACACATCATGTACTCTGGCCAGAGATTCGTCACACTAATATCTCCTCAGATTGCATAGGATATCCACACTAGCAAGTATGTGGTGAATCCTTGACAACAAAGCATCGACTCCTATATGTGTCGTAACTGTACCCAATCCCGACACCTGATGACCCCAATAGAGTCGGTAAACGAGTCAAAGTACAGTACTAGCATATAGAGTCTCAATGATGTTTCAAGTAGTAAGAACTAATGGTGTACAACCAAAACCGCGGACTTTATCCACTCGATAAATGATAACCACTTGGAAAGTCCGGATAGGGTAGTTCGATCATTCATCGTATGAATATCCATTTGCATGCTTTGAACATCTCTATGTTCCATACCAATGAAACGTGGTACTCGGCATCGCAAATGCTAGTCTCAATCTCGAGCGATCCTTATCCTTATTAACGGACGGCTCAATCGACTAGGAACTATTTAGAATATACAGTGACTATAAGATGTGTTTCATGATAGCCATCCCCATGTGCCACCACATCTTACATACACTATAGTATATTCAAGGTCTTTATCTAAACATCTTATAGTATGTCACAACATAATAATATGATAAAATATAAAGTAAATTCCATTATAAAAGTGTAAATTATATTAAACAAAAGATTGTTTATACATAGAGTCATAAAAGCCCTTAGCCACAGTTGGCTCACCGGGCACCCACTCTTTCAGTAAACACATGAGTACACCAATGAGGTCAAGTGAAAAACTGTCGAGGGAAGATGTTGTCGAAGGTGTTGACAACACCCTCTACAGAAGCATAATTGGAAGTATCTTGTTTTTTGTGCTATTGGGCTAGATATCATGCTTAGTTGAATGTGTACTATGATAAATCAAGCGTTATTGATATATGCAAAAATCCAGTACAACACTCTCGAACCAAACACATAGACATTTGACATCACTTCATTAGAGATTTGGTCGAGAAAGGCATGATCTGTATTGAGTTTATTAGAACGGATAACCAATTAGCTGATATTTTCACCAAAACATTGGATTTCGAGAGATTTTTCAGTCTAAGGAAGTCTCTCAGTTTGTGTGCATTATAGACAGAACTGAGATGTTGTCTGGAGTGTTACCAACACCCTGCGACAACACCTTTTCATGCATGTGCATCTTTAGGATCATTAGGCATGTTTCATTCATGCATACACTCTGTTTTGTGAAGTGTTTGATACTTTGTAATCATTGACCAGTTTTCACTCAGGATTCTTTGCAAATTGTTTTACAGTTTAATGAGATTTAATTGAAGAAGAGTTCTGACTAAATCACGAAGTAGTGAAGGGATGTTCGTGTATTCCATAATCCCGTCCCAAGTGAAAAGTGATTTCGCAAATTCAAAAACTCAAAATAACAAAATGGTTAAATAAGATCATCTCAATCATCAAATTTGATTGAAAATCAGAAGCAAATGGAAAAAGCTACCTAAAGAGGTCCATTGAAGATCGTTCCTTTAGTGTGCAGGCTACCACTTCTGTAATAATGAATTGGATAACAAAATTTTTTGAGAATCCTGAAGTGTTGCTGGAAGATGTTGCCAACATCGTGGATAACACCTCATTTGTCAACATATTTGTTCTTGCATGAATCGTATTTTATTGCATTATTACATTCTGTTTTTAGACATAATTAGGACATGCATATTTATTTTATGGTGAATATATCTTTCTGAGAAGTTTGAAGTTCGAAATAAGCAAAATTTAGTGATTTGCCCAATCCACTAATATTTCGAATTGTTTTGTGATCGAAAGTGTTTTAGTGGAGTTAAATTCGATGTGGAGTTTATCTATGGAAATTTTGTAAAAATCAATTGGCTTGATTTATTGCCTTAATTCAGAAATTTGTTGCCATAATGATTTCAAACTCCATTTTAACATTGACAATTGTTACTGTTAGGGAACATTAACTGTGACCGAGTGATTAAGCGGTGAAGGGTTTGTTGTTAGATTTGATATTATCATCATAATATTTATGGTCTTGTTACTCTTTGCTCTCCCTCACCACACTATCACTTCTATAGAATTTTGTCGGTCCTTGCATTATTGTCAAATTCTTCTCTTCTTATTCTAACTGTTCAAAATTTTATGGTAGAGAAGAATTTTGATTTAGTGATTTTGAAACAGAGATGGGCTACAAAGAAGATGTTGAGCCAGATGCTGACAACACCTCTGACAACATCTTAGAGGATGATTTTTTTTTAGATATTTGATTGTCATTGTTACTGCTGTTGATTCATCTTTGATGGTCATTTTTACTGCTGCTGATCCATCCCTTGCATTCTCTGTAGTAACCCAAAACTCATTTTAAGATAATAATATGTTAACCATGATTAAGGGTTAGTAATTTTGGAGTGTTATTGGACTTCGGAGGAGAATTTGGGCTTTTGACTTTGGGCCGGATCGAAAGCTCGAACCCAGATCGGAAGCTCCGATCCCAGCCACTTCGGAAGCTCAGCGGAAGCACAGAGATCAGAAGCTCCGATCCTGGAACGGAAGTTCCGATCTCCGGCTGCCAGCTTGCCCGATGACTCAGCCGCGAGTTTTGACAAGTGTTGATCGGAGGTGAGATCGGAAGCTCCGATCGGAGGTGAGATCGGAAGTTCCGATCCTGGCGTGTCCTGCATGCACGCAATGAGCTGGATCGGAAGCTCCAATCCCGAAATCGTAAGTTTCGATCCTGGCCGGGAATTTTTCCTATAAATAGGGCTTCTCAGATTCATTTCTAAATACGAATTCCCGAGTTTCTTTATTCAGTTATATAATGTGAGATATACACTTGAGGGACCTATCGGTTATAATAGAGGTTCTAGAATAACCAAGGTGTGGTTATAGTCATCCGGGACTAGCGACTCCAAAGGGATAACTACGGACGAAGGTATGGTCCGGGAATCTATTTAAGTTTTGGGAGTACTTATTAGCTTAGTTAAAGCTTATAGAATTTATGTAGTGATACGGTAAACTTTTGAATATAGGCTTGGAACCTAGGATCCTATTATACTTGAACTAGCCTAGAGGTACGTACACATTGACTGAGATTGCCAGCGAGTATACATGTTTATATGTTGCATTTATTTGGCATTATTATATGACATGATATATGATTTACTGCTTTCTATATTCATATGTCATGTGCATATACACGTTGAGCATATACCTTGTTATACCTGACTATAGAGCCGCTCAGCTCTATACTCGATAGTCTGTCACTGAGAGTACCGCAATGGCGGGGGCATTTATGTCTGTCTACTCTGGTGTACTAGACGAGTGTGGTTGCACCCAGAGGTTGATGCGTGCGGTGGCAGCACTCATGTGGCGCCGGTTCTGAGCATGATTTTTCAGATGACCATGTACCAGTCATCATGTTGCATGCATTATATACATATGTTTACTCATGTCTATGTACTGGGCGTTAGCGCTCACGTCCTAGTTGTTATCTTGGACACCCTATTCCATGGGGCAGGTCGCAGGATGGACGGAGCTGGTAGTTCAAGGCAGGACTAGGGAGCAGGAGCCTTGAGGATTTTATTATACAGCAGGATTCGATATAGCTGTATAATGTTTACTGTTTAAGTTTTCGATATGGTTGTATCACTACAGATTTAAGCCTGGATTATGTTACTAAGCTGATATGTAAATTATGGTTTTGTTTCCGCATGTTTTACTCTGTTAAGTTATTTTGCTGTATTAAGTTTAATGCATGCTATTAGTTGCCAGTTAGTAGGTGATATCATGCAGGGTCACTAAAATTTTGGTATCAGAGCATGCTTAGATTTTGGATTAGTACTTGGGATTTAGTTTAGTCTTGAGTAATTCTTGCGCATTTGGGATTTTAATGTGCAATTCGTTTCAGGATATGGCTGAAGAGAGTCACGATAGTGTTGGCCAGGGAGGTGGTCATCATAATCGTCATCACCGCCATCATGATGATCAACATCGTCATCATGAGGGTAGACGTCGCTACTCTATCAATAAGTTCATGCAAGTAGGACCGAAACCCTTGGTGGGAGGCGAGAATCCTGAACAGGCGAGGAGTTGGATGTCTAAACTCGAGAGTACTTTTCGTGCTTTCGATTGTACTGAGGATCAGAAATTGGAAGTTCTAGAATTTGTTCTAGAAAATCGAGCATGTTTTTGGTGGGATGCCAAGGCTGCTCAGGCACGTATTGAGAGAGGACAGGTGACTTGGGGGGATTTTTGTCGGGAGTTTCAGAAATTATATTTTCCTCCGGCTGTTCGCCAAGCACAATATATGGAGTTGCTTACTCTAAGGCAAGGATCAATGACTATTGATCAATATCAGCAACGATTTCTTGATCTGCTACCTTTCAGTCCTCATATCAATGAGAGTGATGCGTCGAAGTATGATATCTCTCTACAAGGTTTGAACCAAGATATCTACTCACAGGTTGTCGTCTGTGATGACCCGGTATATTTTGAGAATTTGGTGAACCGTTGCCGTCTTGTGGAGACTAGCAATAGGCGGGCACAGTTGATGATACCAGGACAGCCTAGTGGATCTTTTGAGCCTCAAGCTCAATCTGTTGTGCAATCTGAACCTACGTCTTCTTCTACTCCCTACTTCATCTAGATCTCGTGGTTCACGAGGTACGTTCCGTTTTGGGAAGAAGAAGAAGAAGGAGGAGTTTTGTAGTCATTGTGGAGGGAAGCATCCTGCAGCTTCATGTCGGAGAGCTACTGGTGCTTGTTATATTTGCGGTCAGCAGGGACATTTGCGGAGAGATTGTCCTCAGCGCATGGGTTCTGCTAGTGGATCGGGATCACAGGTTGGATCTCAGGCTTCTATTGTTCCACGTCAGCAGCCAGCACCACAGAGTTCTTCTGGTTATCGTCCCCAGACTCAAGGCAGGTGTTTGCTCTGTCTCAGGAGCAGGCTACTGAGGGAAGCGATCGCATGTTGGCAGGTACCTTTCTGTTATGTGGTATTCCTGCACTTGTATTAATTGATACTGGAGCATCGCATTCCTTTATTTCTAGTCGCTTTGTTAAGAGACATAGATTACCTTATGTATCATTAGATATAGATTTAGTTGTATATACTCCGTTGGAGCAAGAGATAGTAACTAAGCGTCTAGTGATGGGTTGCCTTCTAGAGTTTGAGGGTAATACGTTATCGGCTAATTTGATGATATTAGCAATGGAAGATTTTGACTGTATTTTGGGAATAGATATGCTGACTTTGTATCACGCTACTGTGGATTGTTATCAGCGTCTGGTACAGTTTCATCCTGCTGAGGGTGATAGCTGGTATTTTTATGGTGAGGGTGCGCGACCTCCGATGCCACTTGTTTTGGCTCTGAAGGCATGTCATGTCTTGGAGTCAGGTGGGGAGGGCTACCTCATCTATGCAGTTGATATGTCCACGAGTAGTACGGGTATTGATCAGTTACCGGTTGTCAGCGAGTTTCCTGATGTATTCCCTGATGAGATTCCTGGTTTTCCTCCGGTGCGAGAGGTTGAATTTGGTATTGATTTAATACCAGGAACTACGCCTATATCCCGAGCGCCTTATCGTCTAGCACCTTCAGAGATGAGGAAATTGAAACAGCAGTTACAGGATCTGTTTGATAAGGGATATATTCGTCCAAGTGTTTCTCCGTGGGGATCACCTGTTTTGTTTGTCAAGAAGAAGGATGGATCGATGCGATTGTGTATTGATTATAGGCAGTTGAATCGTGTCACCATCAAGAATAAGTATCATTTGCGAAGGATTGATGATCTATTCGATCAACTACAGGGTACTTCTGTTTACTCGAAGATAGATCTGAGATCTGGATACCACCAGATGCGGGTACGAGACTCAGATATATCTACGACTGCTTTCAGGACCAGATACGGGCATTATGAATTTCTGGTGATGCCATTCGGTTTGACGAATGCACCGGCAGTCTTTATGAATCTAATGAATCAGATATTTTGAGAGTATCTGGATAGATTTGTCATCGTCTTCATTGATGATATTCTTGTCTATTCTCATGACAAGGATGAACATGCACAACATCTAAGGATTGTTTTACATACGTTATGAGATAAGCAGATATATGCGAAATTGAGCAAGTGTGAATTCTGGCTTGATCGGGTAGTGTTTCTCGGTCATGTGATTTCTAATGAAGGGATATATGTTGATCCTAGTAAGATAGAGGCAGTGTTGAACTGGTCTCTTCCGACAACGGTTGCTGAGATTCGTAGTTTCTTGGGTCTAGCTGGATATTACCATCGGTTCATCGAGAATTTTTCACAGTTGGCCAGACCTTTGACTCAGCTTACTCGGAAAGATGTTTCCTTCATATGGTCCTCGGATTGTGAGGAGTCATTTCACGAGCTGCGTGGACGTCTTACTACTGCACCTGTGCTAGCTCTACCTTCTGGATCAGGAGTTTATGTTGTTTATACTGATGCCTCTGGTCAGGGGTTAGGATGTGTTCTGACACAGCATGGACATGTTATTGCCTATGCTTCTCGACAGTTGAAGACGCATGAGACTAACTATCCAGTGCATGATCTCGAGTTAGCCGCCATTGTATTTGCACTCAAGATTTGGAGGCATTATCTTTATGGCAAGAAATTTGAGATATTTACGGATCATAAGAGTTTGAAGTATTTATTCACTCAGGCGGAGTTGAATATGCGACAGAGACGCTGGATGGATCTTTTGAAAGATTATGATTGTGAAATCAAATATCATCCAGGTTCTGCCAATCTTACTGCTGATGCCTTGAGTCGACAGGTGAGACTTTCTGCACTTCAGACTAGTAAAGTATCTCATATGATTCAAGAGTGCTGTTCATTGAGTTTTACGCTCAAGCACAAGAAAGGGAGGAATGGGATTCGTTTGTATACTATTCTATCTGAGCCAGCATTGTATTCTCGGATCAGAGATGCTCAGATATCTGATGTTAAGACTCAGCGATTGGCACGTTTAGCCAATGGAGTTAATACATATGGATTCCATTTTCAGGCAGATGGTTTATTGTGCTTATCTAATCGAGTGGTTGTGCCTAATGATGCGGAGCTCAGGAATAATATTCTTTCTCAAGCTCACAGGAGTCGATTATCAGTTCATCCTGGTAGCATGAAAATGTATAAGGACTTGCGAACTAGATTCTGGTGGAAAGGGATGAAGAGGAGTGTGTATCAATTTGTTTCGAGATGTTTGGTTTGTCAACAGGTCAAGGTTGAACATCGACGACCAGGTGGATTATTACAGAATCTTGAAATTCCCGAATGGAAGTGGGAGCACGTGACTATGAACTTTGTTACCCACTTGCCTATGACTATACTTCAGTGTGATGCTATTTGGGTTGTCGTTGACCGTTTGACAAAATCAGCACACTTTATTCCTTATAACCGGGAGTATTCTTATGATCGCATGACACGTTTATACATCCAGGAGATAGTGCGATTGCATGGGATTCCAGTGAGCATAGTCAGTTATAGAGACCCGCGATTTACCTCACGTTTTTGGGGTAGTTTTCAGGAGGTGTTGGGTACCACTCTGAGTTTGAGCACTGCATATCATCCGGAGACTGACGGACAGTCAGAGCGGACGATTCGTACGCTGGAGGATATGCTACGTTCTTCTGTCATGGATTTTGGCTTATCTTGGCAGGATCAGTTACCTTTGATCGAATTTGCCTACAATAACAGTTATCATCGTAGTATTGATATGGCACCTTTCGAGGCATTGTACGGTCGACGGTGTCGTACTCCGTTATTCTGGGATGAAGTCGGGGAACGACAAGTCGAGGGTCCTGAATTGGTGCAGCGGATTGTAGACAAGGTAGATTTGATCAAGCATAGGATCAAAGTTGCTCAAGATAGACAAGCCAGTTATGCTAATATTCGTCGCAGGCCACTTCAGTTTGAGCCTGGTGAATATGTGTTCCTTCGAGTATCACCTTTCAGGAAGGTGATGAGATTCGGTATGAAAGGCAAGTTGTCTCCTCGTTTTATTGGACCTTTATAAATACTGGAAAAGATCGGAGATGTTGCATATCGTTTGGCTTTACCGCCAAATCTTTCCAGTATACATAACGTTTTTCATGTGTCGTTACTTCGACAGTATATAGCTGATAAATCTCATGTGATCCAGTCTACTGATATTCAGCTAGAGCCAGATCTGTCCTTTGTTGACCAATCCGTATCCCAGACAGGAAGGAGAAAGTTCTTCGGAATAAGACTATATCACTTGTGATGGTACAGTGGCAGCGCCGAGGCGTTGAAGAAGAAACTTGAGAAACTGAGAGTCGTATGCAAGCGGAATATCCTGAGTTGTTTGCTTTGTACTTTTGATTTACCATGTAAGATGTAATTATAGTTGTTGTAATAAAACATGGTTTGAATGTTTCATATTGTTATCTTGATTTATCTTTAGATATTATTTCGCGGACGAAATATCTAAAGGTGGGGAGAATGTAGTAACCCAGAACTCATTTTAAGATAATAATATGTTAAACATGATTAAGGGTTAGTAATTTTGGAGTGTTATTGGACTTCGGAGGAGAATTTGGGCTTTTGAATTTGGGCCAGATCGGAAGCTCCGATCCCAGCCACTTCGGAAGCTCAGCGGAAGCACAGAGATCGGAAGCTCCGATCCTGGAACGGAAGTTCCAATCTTCGGCTGCCTGCTTTGCCCGATGACTCAGCCACGAGTTTTGACAAGTGTTGATCGGGGGTGAGATCGGAAGCTCCGATCGTTGGATCGGAAGTTCCGATCTTGGCGTGTCCTGCATGCACGCAATGAGCTGGATCGGAAGCTCCGATCCTGAAATCGGAAGTTCCGATCCTGGCCGGGAATTTTGCCTATAAATAGGGCTTCTCAGATTCATTTCTAAATACGAATTCCCGAGTTTCTTTATTCAGTTATATAGTGTGAGATATACACTTGAAGGACCTATCGGTTATAATAGAGGTTCTAGAATAACCAAAGTGTGGTTATAGTCATCCGGAACTAGCGACTCCAAAGGGATAACTACGGACGAAGGTATGGTCCGGGAATCTATTTAAGTTTTGGGAGTACTTATTAGCTTAGTTAAAGCTTATAGAATTTATGTAGTGATACGGTAAAATTTTGAATATAGGCTTGGAACCTAGGATCCTATTATACTTGAACTAGCCTAGAGGTACGTACACATTGACTGAGATTGCCAGCGAGTATACATGTTTATATGTTGCATTTATTTGGCATTATTATATGGCATGATATATGATTTATCGCTTTCTATATTCATATGTCATGTGCATATACACGTTGAGCCTATACCTTGTTATACCTGACTATAGAGCCGCTCAGCTCTATACTCGATAGTCTGTCACTGAGAGTACCGCGACGGCGGGGGCATTTATGTCTGTCTACTCTGGTGTACTAGACGAGTGTGGTTGCACCCAGAGGTTGATCCGTGCGGTGGCATCACTCATGTGGCACCGGTTCTGAGCATGATTTTTCAGATGACCCTGTACCAGTCATCATGTTGCATGCATTATATAAATATGTTTACTCATGTCTATGTACTGGGCGTTAGCGCTCACGTCCTAGTTGTTATCTTGGACACCCTATTCCATGGGGCAGGTCGCAGGATGGACGGAGCTGGTAGTTCAAGACAGGACTAGGGAGCAGGAGCCTTGAGGATTTTATTATACAGCAGGATTCGATATAGCTGTATAATGTTTACTGTTTAAGTTTTTGATATGGTTGTATCACTACAGATTTAAGCCTGGATTATGTTACTAAGCTGATATGTAAATTATGGTTTTGTTTCCGCATGTTTTACTATGTTAAGTTATTTTGCTGTATTAAGTTTAATGCATGCTATTAGTTGCCAGTTAGTAGGTGATACCATGCAGGGTCACTACATTCTCTGATGAAGGATCTGAGGAATCTGCCTCAGAAGCAGATGTTTCATCAGATGCTGCTGACATTCTTGCTGACATCTTAGATGAGGAGTATTTGAATATTGTAGAATTTTTCAGAATTCGGAATTTGCTGGCTATTGTCACTGTTATTACACCTTTCTTTAGGAAGTCGGTGTTGCTGATACCCCGAACAACACCTTGGATGAAGACTACCGTGTAAGCCAATCATATTCCTCTGTTTTTTTCTGAGAATGCTGCAAACGATTGGCAACACTATGCCAATTGTGACTTCTTTGAGGACCACACCATTGATTTGAAAGCATATGGCGCACAAAGTCTGGTAAGAATTTTCCAACTCAGAAATATGTTCGCTACTGTGATATATGCTACTCTTTACTTTAGACTTATGGTCTTGGAATTATACTGAAATTTGACTAAAGCTGTGTCGAACCCTCTTTCGCAAAATTTGGAAAAGTTCATGTGAGGGTTCATATTTTTGAGTTTAGTCCTACTGTGATTAATGGATTCTTTAACTCACCCGAGGTGGAAAAAGATGTGCAACTTGCTTTTATAAGATAGCTTATGTTCTTTACAAGACTGCAATCAAGACTTGGACTCCGTCCACAAATTTCACGTTTGTCACCAAACAACGAACTGGTGTGATATTTGCTGTAGGAACTGGAGCAGCTTTGAACTTTGAAAAGCTTGTGTTTTACTACAGTTATGCAATATGCAAACTGTGGATTGGTATCTTACATGCTCATGTTTCCTTATTTGATATTTGATGTCATGTTTCCTTATTTGATATTTGATGTGCTAGTATCTCAATATTTTGAAAACCATGATGATGATCCTTTATCTGCTGTTGTTGAGGTACTGAATCTTGCACCAGCATTACTTTGAGGTAACATGAAATTGGACCTACCTTGGTCAGAAACAGGTGCTGCTGCAGATGCTGTGGCAGATGTTGCCAACACCTCCCCTGCCACTGCCATATTTGTTCCTCCTACTTCAACAACGGGATTCTATCTTTATTCAATCCCAGATGTTGCATGTTGAACAGAAGATTTTACAAGCCAAAGAAGACATTGCTTACTATGAATCTCTTATGTCTTAATATCGAATTTTTCTTGGTGTAGGTACCTCTTCTGGACAAAAAGGGGGAGAAGATAATCTGGTGGCTCTAGCTCTGATGGAGAAGATAGTGACTCTGGTTCTGAAGGAAAAAAAGCTAGTTCTGGCGAAGCAAATGATAGATCATCACAGAGCATTAAGTTTAATTTTTTGTGGTTTATTTTGCTCTGCTCTGATTTGTCTTTATGTTTTTGCTCTGATCTGGTTCTAATCAATGTTAGCTTGTTTGATTATGACTCTCTGATTTGTTCTAAGTTTTTTTCTGCCCTGACTTAAGTATTGTGAGGAGATGTTGGGAACATCCTCGACAACATCTGTGCTTAGACTAATTAAGGGGGAGAATGTATTTTCGTATTCAGGGAGAGAATTGCTATTCAAAGGAGTTGTGATGTGTACTGAATTGATTAAATGTATTTTGTGATTCACTTTTGAACAGGTATTAAGTATTTTCTGATATCGCTAAGTGTTGTGTTCAGATGTTGCCAACATCCTTGACAACACTCAGAATTGAAAGATCAAATTCAGGGGGAGAACTGATTTGATAAGTTTGAACTCAGGGGGAGTTCTGAGAATTAATATTCAGGGGGAGTTGCTGAATTGCTTTTAGGTGTTTTGTCCAGAAAGGCAAAAAGGGGGAGATTAAAAGGAATTAATTATTCCTTGATATCTTTCCATGTTTTGAAAGATTATAATATTGTGTTTTGTCTTTTTAGGATTGATAGTTAATATTGTGTTTCTTATCTATATGCTTGATATATTTTAAACTAGGAATAGTTTTGATTTGAATTGAGATAATATAATATTCCTAGATTTAAAATATGGTTGATTGGATTATAGAATGATATTTCCTATATTTGAAAGAGTTTAAATATGTATATATTTACTTGATTATTTTGTAGGAGATATTATTCACTTATCATAATATATCTGTATCTCCTAACTTATCTTTATTTTCTTATCTTTGTAGATTGGTTCGAGTTTGAAAGGAAAGAAGATCAAGGTTTATTGGAGATAAGATTGTTCAAGCTTAATTGGGTGTCCTTCACGTTGAATAAATAGGAGAGCAGATCGTGCAGAACATGGTGTGCAAAAATATAGAGTTTGAGCGAGATAAAGAGAGCGCACCACAGAGCTTCATATAGACAATTCAGAGATACATTCACGAGAAATCAAGAGCTCTGAATTGAAGAAGAAGATCGAAGATAGCACAACAGTGGTTGTTGCGTTTCTGTATTACCGTGAAGTTTTTCCAGAACACTTGGAGTACTTTACACTTGCAAAAGTGTTGGTCGAAAGACCTTTTGTTCTTCTCATATTTCGGCAATCAGAACCAACTCCTTATTCGGTTTTATTGTTCTACTTTCAGTAGACTTTTAAGGGAGTTGTTTTTATTTATTCTTTATTTTCTCACATGCTTTGAGAAAATTGATTTTTACAATAATTCACTAGTTTTAGGGTTTGTAAAACTCTTTAATTATTTTTTAGTGAAAGTTTTGCCCTGAGGCGCTGCAAGAGTATTTTATACTCTTGCTTAAATATTTGAGTCTGATTTGTTTGATTGCTTATCTATTTTATTCATGCTTTCAAAAATTCTAATGCATGGTAATCAAGGTGTTATTGAAGATGTTGTCAACACCTAGTGACAACATCTGAATATATTTGTATATGCAACTTTTTATTACTTTAGTATTTGTGCATATTTACTCTTGATTATTTTTATTGTTGGTTTACTGTTAGTTTGCTGTTACTATTCACGTTTTAATATTTCCGCTGCATGTTGTGTAGGATGTTGTCAACACCTAATGACAACATCTGATTCTGATAATTTTTATGAACCATGATATCCCTTACACAAATTAGCACGTTTTATAGGTAATAAAGTGTGAAAGTTAACTGATTGCTACTTTGCTTCGTTCAAACAAACTTTACTCAAAATTCTACAAAGAATTAAAATAATTATAATATTGATTGTGTTATTTGTATTTGTGAAATTGTGAATTGATTATTTCTTTTAAAAAAAAAACAAATTGATTATCACATAGTATTATACAATCTTTCATCGTGTCATTATTTGAAACAATTGGTGTGTTACTATATTATGCTATATTCTTATTTAAAAGGAACGTAAATTTGTAATCATATTAATATAATTTAATAGTTAAAGAAACAGTCCCATTACGTACAATATCGTGTACAACAATTAAAAATATCGTGCAAAGTGAGATGTGAAATGTGAACAACTGATGATGGAGAAGATTCCATAAAATATTGACCGATTTAGAACAAAATCTAGACGAAAGAAATATGCATGAAACGATAATGTGTACGAATTTGTACAATTAAATAATGCAAACGATCCAGTATTTAAATTGTCACCAGGCAATAATTTTACTACACTTTAAGAGTTAGTATTCTAAAAATGGATAACACGAATTTATATATTTTTTATTTTTTGTATTTCATTTACCAGGTCGGCCAAAATCACAGCTTACTATGATAGTATGATTTAATATTTCCAAAATTTATTATTAGAATCTGAATACTTTTAATTTTGAATTTCATTTCCTGACATAAACTACTTTTGTTGTTCGATCTTTATCTAGTGTTTTATTTAATATTTGATATTCTCTTGGTCTATTTACCCATCAATGATCAATTAGACAATTACGCATCTTTGTTTCAATAAATGTTATCTCGAACTTTGCATATAATCAGAGTTATAAATCATTATGTTTCTTTATATACAATATTGATTTATTGTTTCTATATATGTTCTCTAATATCCCATCACACGAGTTAAATAATGCATTAAGCGTTTACTTGCCTTGATAAATGAAGGATAACATAGATAATACTAACTAATCCTATGTTTACTTGCAAAATTGAAAAATGGTATAAATCTTTAGGCCCGTTAATGATAGGATTGAGAGATGATTTTTAGTCCTAAATTTTTAATGGGATTATAAATATTATGGAGTGAGAGAATGAAAAAAAATCAATTATGTCCTTCCTTTTTATCTTCCACCTTCTTTCCTTCTTTGCCGAACATATGATTATTATGATAGCTAAAGGATGAAATCGTAATTTGTTCTTAATTATCATTTCAATTCCAAAATTAATCTATCCAACTAAACATATTATTATTTATCCATAATCACTCTCTATCATATCAAATTATATTAATAATCATACTTTAATCTATCATTGTTCAATCCTATCATTCAAAGTAAACGTAAATAACGAAATAGTTCTAAAAATAAATTCCAAATAATTAATAGTATACATCATTTATCTAAAGTAAATAGATATAATCTTCGACACTTGTACAATAAATAAATATGATCAACTTTGTCTTAACGGCATGCAATCTCCCTCACTCACCAACAAAACCAAAATCATGCCAAACCAGTGATATGGCCCCATATCTATTCATGCACACATACATAATTTGTATTTATCATTATAATTCATTGTAAATAATTAATGTGTAGTTATCATCATATTTATAAAACTCAATTATTGCAAGACACATCATTAGTCAACATTATACATCACTTTTGATGAATCAAGACAAGTATTAATTAACCACACATATCCTTAGTGAAACCACCCATCTTTGTTCCCTGAAACTCCTACATGTGTTCTAACCATGCATTGATACTGCATATATCTCGATCGCTTCCGCTGTCTCGAGTGGTGTCCAGATCCACAAACACCATCGAAGGTGTCATGGGGGTGAGAGCGAGTAAATTGAGCAGATTCGCGAGCTTTTCAAATCTAAGACAACTGAAATCAGGATCACCTTCAGCGACACCAAAAGGGTACATCCCAGTCGATGTCGGCGTGGACAATGAAACTAGACGTTTCATGGTTCACACGAGAGCATTGTGCGACTCGAAGTTCTTGGAATTGTTGGGTAGATCGGAAGAGGAGTATGGATTCCGTAATGAGGGAATTATCAGGATTCCTTATGATGCAAAAGCTTTTGAAAAGTGGATCAACAAAGGTGCCAAGAACAAGACTTTTTTCAGGGTTCAGCCCACATAGGAATCGAGTGGGTATTGTTATTGTATCTTTCCCATTTTATTTTTTAAGAATAGCCTGTGTCATTTTGTTATACGAAAGTTCAAATACTGCATCTCTCTTAGTCTAGAAAAACAGATCATCTATAGCTTAAATCAGGTTGTTCTGTTTGACAAAATATGTGGTACTCGATATGTTTTAAGAATTTTCATTTTTGTTGCATTTGGGTTAATAGATTTGATTCTGACATACAAATTGTGCTTTGATAAAAAGATTTGAATATGGTTACATCACAAATATATTTTTAAAAAATAACACCTAGCTTCAGAAGTTACTACTGAACTACAAGTTCAGCTGTAGGGTTTTACCATCCCAATCAACTTCAGATGTGAACATTTGGTTAAGATTCCCACCCGAAAAAAAAACGAAAGAATGTTCTAAAAAGCGTCGCCTCGGCGTTTAAGATTCCAACTTAAAAAACTGAAAAAGTGATGCTCAAGTTTGTCTTGAACCTCATTAGGAAATTCATCTATTAACAAGTGCAGACAAGACTTAATCTTTGAGATGTTTAACCTCAAGAACTCCACTTAATGTGTTGTCTAGTTGCTACGCGACTGGACCATTTTCCACGATATAAGCTCGTATGCAGTACCAACAACCAACCATCAATTAACATACACTTTTCAACTAATGACTTAGAAAGGGAGCCATGCTACAGTTACACCAGTGATATACATGCTTATCATCGATGCTGTTGGTGAATGTTGGACTATGTAGTACTATGTTCAACACATCAGATGTGTATCTTCCATCATAGCAGAGAAAACCTTCCAGACAATAGCATAGAGAAATACTGCTCAATGATCAAATGAAGTCATACGCTATGAACGCGGAACTCGACATGTAGTTAATGTACATCAGAATAATCTTGGTGGCTACAACAAAATAATCAAACTGTGCCACCATCAAAATAAGGATATTCATGATCATGAAAGTCGAGCACTACGATTCATGAACCTACATGTCCTAGGATGACTTCCCTAAGGATAGTCATTATGCTTGTCAACCGAGTTCATTCAGCTATCAACATTACATACATCATTCTATTTAAAGATCCCTTCAAAGTTCCTTGCAGACATCCATATGACGAGAAACGCTATTTTATGCTTTCCCTGAAACTTCATTGTCAATTTCATCCACATGATCTCTAAGAATATTCCACTGCAAATATCAGGCGATGAAAGAAATTTGATGAGCTAAAGATAATAAGTTGGAAAAGCATTGGCTGCGTTTGATGGAACGGTTTGGGAATATAATATTTCCAATCATCATTTATAAAAGTCCATTCATTCTATATAGTTATGTTTCAAGTCCGTAAATCAAAAAGCCAAAACCCACTAGTTAAGCTATATCTTCGACCACAAGAACGAGTTTCAATTTTTTTTTTATCATGCAAGTAATTTGGAAATCCATTACTCAGACAAATCTTTCAACCAAACCTCAACCTGATGGAATTTTATCTCAACATTTTTCCTAGGTAGAAATACACACAAAAAAAAAAAAAGAAAGAAAGAAAGAAAGCATACCTGGTCAATGCCCAATGAAATGCCTGTAGAAAGGAGTATAACAAATTAGCCAAAATGAAACATAATTTGATTTGAACTTTAAATGACAAGAAGGAAAAGAGAGCACGAAGTTTCATGTTAAAAGGTATGCAAGCAAAAAACGCACCAGGTTTACAATTATGTAAGACTAAATACAACTGATGCCTGAAGAATGAGTCATTGAGCATGAACTGCCCACATGGAGCATCCATCCATATTACGGAAAAAAATAAATCAATTAAATCCGGACTTGACATCATATTCCCAAACTCCAGGTGGAAGAAGAATGGGCACATTTTCATGAGAATCTAAAGACTGAAAAATTTACTGATAACAGCTCCAGATAGAGGAGTAATCTAGTCGATAAATGCATCCTTCTAATCCCCGTGTATAGTGCCTCTGGATTGTCCATGAGCGAAAAAGCCCATTGACCACCAGACAAACCAAGATATTAACCAAGTTTAATTATTTTCTCTTTTAAGCTTATTTGAACGATAATTCTGTTTTTTTGGGGTAGGTTAGATTGGGGAGCAGCGGTAACAACTTGCAAACCCATCTAGACACTTGACTATGAAGTATATGGAAACTTGAACTTAAAATTTGCAAAGTGAATTTTAAGCACTTATCGAAGCTAAAAGATGCAATCTTTCCCTCAGAAAGCACATCACAAATACTGAAATACTCTCTGTCATAGCTCTTTTATCAAGTTAACTGATTCCATAACCCCCAACTTTTATGCTGCACATTCAGAACCAGAACGGCAGAACCAATACCTCAGCCACCCATGTTTAATAATGTTCCGTAAATAAAACGCTGATTTTTCAACAAAAGACATTCACATGATAAAATCTTCCACAGAAAACAAGAGTTGCTCACACAAGAGAGTAACCTAAAAAAAAGGCAAGAACATTCTGCAGTGGAATTCAACCATCATCACAAGGCGACATGATCTAAATATTTTTCTGCTTATTCAAACCCACTCTCTCTCTAGTTTGGTAAAGTATTTTAACTGTCTTATCAGTTTATACTTAGCACTCAGTTAGAAAATGAGTGAATGATAAGCTTTCATTGTTTCTCATTCGATTTTATTAGCTATCACATGTTATCAAACCGGTTATTTTTCAATGCTCTTTCATTTTTAATTAGGACACTAAATTCTAGAGCGCTTTTAATCCTATGAATTCAGGCGAGAGAAATGGGGGTTGTTGCTCAATCTTTTCTCAACCACAAATCTGTAGTAAGATCATCATTCACTACTCATTAGTTTCAATAAACCCTTTCCAGAGAAAGAAAAGGCCACGCACCAATTTTCATGCTCAATCATACCGAAGAAAGTCTTCAAACAAACTAAACAGAGAAGAAGACCAAATTTTGCTTATCGAATAAACTCAACATTGGACACAAGCATTTGCCTGTCCTCCAAACTGAAAAAAGCAAAAAAAGAAAATTACCCTTTTTGCCAGGAAACTCCTTGCCATCTTTAACATAAAACTCCCTAATATCCACCACAATCTTCCCTTGCCAGTTCCTCACCGACAATTTCCGATTCTTCGACAACTATAATGAAACATACGATTCCAATAGTAATCGACTATTCACAAATGAACCCCGACCAACTAAGTACACAAAATGCATTCCTTTTTCAAGCCAGAAAAGGGATTTTTGCGTCGCACTTTAAACGCAAACACACAAATTGAAAACGGAAGGGAACCGAGCTTACATCACAGATGTGTATCTGGTCGGATTCATCAGCAACGTCACCGGAGGCGGAGGACTTCGAAATCTTCCTCGGAGGCTCCTCATTTTCGGAGAGTGCTTCATCCTCTACTCTCTTCTTTCCCCTCCACGACATTTTCGCGATCGAAATGCAGAACTCACTGAGCCAGGCCAACTTGGGAGAGGGAAAGTTGAAGGGGTGGAATTTGGGGGAATGTCGCTATTTATTCGATAAAAGTCGCGTTCCGTTTTATGATACAAAGTGCGATTTTAGGGACGAATACATACATCCCAACTTCAGAATTGTTTTCACTAAAATTATACTTTTTAAACTAAAAAAATACTCTTTATCTCTGATAAAATGGTTCAAATAATAAATTTATATATACTTTTTAATATAAAAGTAATTTTTCTTTAAAAGATGTAAAAAGTAGAATTTTAAAAGTCACGTATTTTTATTTTTTATTTATTTAATTTTTAAAATACAAACTAGTAAACCTTACATTTTATAGGAGTATTTTTTTAACCTCGGTAAACTATTTTATTTTTAAAAAATGATCTCTTCAAGTGTATTTGAAATACTCTACAGCAGATCACTTTTTAAAAAAAAAAAATAGTTGAGCGAAGTTATTTTTTCAATTCTCCTCTTTAGCAAAATTAAGAAAATAAATTTTAAAAAAGTGAGAAGCGTATTCGATAGTTCAAAACATCTTATCTTAAAAAATAAGACATGTTTTTGCTTTTATCACGATTAAATCACGTGTACGTCGGTCACTTGATAGTTTAAAAGATCTTTTTCATATATATCAATCGGAGGAGATTTTGAAAATTTAAGAAGTTACCATTTAAAATTTTCAAATGTTCACACTTGTGTAATTTCCTTCTATTTTAAGTATCAATCCAAATTCAGTGTGAATATTTAATAATGCCTACTCTTTTAGAAACTTTTTCCCTTTAACCAACCTTTTTCCTTGGTGCAAAGTCGCGTTTGCAACTAGCGTTTTCATGGCTTCTTTATTTCCCTTTCGACTTTGAAAGGGACTAAAGTCGCGTTTCTATATACATCCACGCCACAAATAGCCAAATTGGGTACGAAACAAAAACTTCGGACAACGCATAGAAACAAAATGACCATCATCTTCTTCTTGCAGTCACTTGAATCTGATCTTATTTCTTGTGTGTGAAGGATGTTTCCGCTGAAACTCGTGAGATCCATTGTGTTCGGTGATAATAATATCTCCAACAACCCTCTTCTTGTAAGCCAAAACCACCAATTTCTTCAAAGTTCCAATCTTGATTATAATGGTGATGATCCCAGTAACAACACCATTTCAGCGCATTCGAGAAATAGAATCCCATTGGTGTTGTTTGTTCCAACGCAAGAACTGGTTAGAGATACTTACAGATTGGCCAAGATTGCCAGAGACATTGGGATGGATCTCAACTTCAATCCGTCTATCTCTCACGTGATCTTTTCATGGCCATCACCATCACCACCACCATCATCCCAATCCTCCTCCTCCTCTTCATCATCATCATCATCATCATCATCATGTGCATCGACATCATCAACATCACATTGTTGGTCATTGGCAAATGATAGTGTTCCAGTGCCGTTTCCCTCTTTCACCACTGCATCCCTCTCCCACCTTCGCCTCCTCGCTAATCTCTCTAAAGGGTGTTTCAAGTTGGTTTTCTTGAAAAATTATTGCAGCCCGGAAGAAAAAATCGAGTCTTTGAGCAATAGTAATTGGCACAGCACCTCACTCTCACTTATTTTTACACGCACAGGTGAAAAAATAGATTCGATGGATGGATTTTCTAAGGCGTTGCTTGGAATGGGATGGACCCTTTTCAAGACTAACAATAATGGGAATGCTTCCCAAAATTCTTTGAACATGGAAATTTACTTGTATAGGAAGACAGATTTGAATAGACTTTGTATTGCCAAACAGCAGCCAAGTGTAAATGGGGATTCTTGGGAGAGTTGTAGAGTCAGGGAGCTGAGGCTGCCGCTGTTGGATTTCAGAAATGCACCTCTAAGGATTCTGCAGTATATTCTTCTAATGACTGATGATATCTTCTATCTTGCGTAGACAAACTAGGTGAGTGGGTTATCATGTATGTTCGTAGTTCTTTGTTTTCGGTTGCCACCTTATTTATATGCTGAAATGTTTTATTTTTGCCTATTTTCCTGCTTATGGTGGTGATTTGCATTGATGGCTAGTGAAAAATGTCTTCCTGAAGTTGAAGCTTTGAGGTTGTTCAGGGAACTTATGATATGGGGATTGAGCACTCAAAGATTTGTTCGGACATTTGATTCTTCCTAGTTGGATTACAGGTATAAATTTTGCAGCTACTCAAACAATTGAGTCTTTATGAAGAGCATATAGTTTATGAACAACATAGAGAGCATGGCATCTGATTTACTTTTGGATTCCATCATGTGGCCTGTAAATCATATTTCGACTAGTTTTTATCTCATTTGATCCTACTGTGAATTGAAATGGTGACATGAACCATTTTACTCGTGCCGTTCGGGTGATGTTGAAATGAGATTGTCATGTTATTACCTATTGAGCTAAACTCTACAATCTTACCAAGTGTATTCTAGAGTACATACCCATTCAACATTCTTCTTCTCCATACCCAAATGCAGATAATTCATATTATCTTCAGTCTCTACCAAAACAGTAGTGGAACACCAGGAAGGTTGAATAAACAGTGAATGTCTATTCTGAATTGCCATGTTTGTCAAAATTGCTTGTCCTGAACATTTTCATCAGAAAATGACTCGGATGACGATTTGGTTCAAATGAGGAAGCCTGAGTAGGAACTTGAGATGTTATGGAGAATCTTATGGTCTCATGCTGCTTACCTTACTAATCTACTAGCTTGTGAAGTGCAATAATTCGATGAATTATGTTGGGACAAGTTAGAAAGCGTGGCTTAAAAGGTTGCAAAAAGTCACAGACTTTTGACATGTCAAGGTGGCAATCATTTTTAAATTGGCTTTGGGACCAAAAACTAGCTCGATTGTTTAGAGTACCCATTTTCCTTATATATTGATCAAACGGGGAGAGTAAAATACTCGAAATTCGTGCTCTACTTGATATTGCTTCAGCAGTAGCTCAACTCACTCAGAATTTGAACTTTTTTGGCTTTTAGAGCGATAAATGATCATCTGCAGATTAACGTTAGGCTAAGTAGAGTAGCAATTTAGATGAAAAGATTGAATAACTAACTAGTATCTAGTGTTTTGTTTTCAGTAGCTCGTTTGCTTCCTGAATAATTGTAAACCAAGTTCTCTAAATTTCAATAGTTTTTTGTGATAATCGGTACAAGGTTTCAAGACAAAGGTTGATCCAAGTATACCGACCTCGACACACATTCTACAGGAAGATGGACACTTTCTCATGCTGATTCAATGCAGTATTCAACTGTACAGGACATCAGCTTGAAATACAGCATTACTGCAGCCCGTATATGAGGCCGGCTGGAGAACACTGCCGATAAACACAAGAATGTGCGGATACTTTCATTACCAAGGGGGTGTTGGCATGATATACATTTAGTACTTATCACTGTGTTGGTTTCTTTTTAATAGCATGCACTCGTTACTAAAAATTAGTTCAAATTTCATGTGATAACAATTTTGAAACACGTCTCGCCCCTGGCTTTTAACTTTGCTTCATGTTAACCGTAGAGTTCTAGCATACGACAGGTTACTTGATCCGTGGGCATTACTGGCTCCGTGACTCACAGAAGGGTGGTAACTTTTGAGATCATAGGCTTTCCTATATCTCTCAGGTTAGATTTAAGATAACATTATCCGGCCTGATGATGGAATCAGTTATTACGATCGCTTTAAGGCCGAATGTTTGCGTTTGAGATACTATATAGTTTTAAAATGAATTCAAAAGACTTCAACTTCCATAAACAAATACATTACTAGATTCTATATTTAGTTATTTACTAATACACCAAAGGAATACATTCACTCGAAGTCAAAAGGAGAAACGTGGAAACGGGGAAATAAAAATCACTTTGCATGAGCGGCATGAGTTCGCGACGCCCATATCCCAAACACAAGAAACCAGAAAATAAACAGGATTGCCCAGTAACGTGCAGGCCCATATTTGATTCTTGTCAGCACAAACTGCAGATGTAAGAAGAGAGAATGTTCGTCAGCTTGAGGACACGAAAACTGCTGAACTATCAATAATTGAAGCAAAGATGTAAAACGTAAAATGCGAGAAATACAATGGTGATATGTATGCTCATGCCATATTTTTTTGCTATGATCAAGAAATTTAGAATCTACAGGCCTTATTCAGGCGCTCAATTATTTTAAACAGCAACTGAACATATTTCTTTCCAAAACAATTCTACAAAAATTGTCTATTCGGAAACTATGTATGGCCAACGGCACCCTAAAGCAAATTCAACACACTAGTCCATTGGAGTGCTCATTAGCAGTACCAGATCATGTTTAACCTGATCGAGCTTTGGATAAGAAGAAAGTAAGCATGCCACACTGATCCCATTATTTAAGGGTTCAGATAAGGAAACGGGAGGTAATAACATTTAGACTATTAAATTAGTATTGTTCAGCTTCTATCACGCGTTTCCCCACAAACCAAAGTACCGTTTTTAGGGGTAAAAGTAATGATATTGCCTTCTCTTTTTCAAATTTTATCCGATTATTCCTTTTCTTTTCAGTGTTCGGCCAGTGGATAACTGCAGAACGATGAATAAATCCCAAAGGTAATGCATTTTAATGACTCCTCAAAGAGAAACTTTATTCAAGAAAATCACAGGTACATAAACTTACAAAACGAAAGAAAACCACCACTGTCAATGCACAGATGCCTCCAAGAAGAATATGAAGGCCATTTTTGGCAGTTTTCTGCAAAGTAATTTGACAGAAAGGAGGAACAAGGTGGTCAGCTTGAATTGTGTTGTTGGCAGAGATTAAAAAAATCAAATAGAAAGTTAACATGATAAGCAGAATTAGAGAGATTCATAAATCACAAAAATTATTTTGCTCCAGCTGACTCATTTTGATACATCCAAGTAGGCCAGTACTTTTCCACAAAAATGTGAAACGCTACTACATAAAACTATTAGGAAAACTGAGTATTATGCATCTTAGAGTAGATGGAAAAGTCTTAATTTCCAAAAGAAAATCTAAGTAGCACTTTGGCTTAATGAAGTTCACAACCCTCGTTTGTGACCGACTGATTGCACAGGCAAAAACTAGCTTATCAAGTAGTCGGACTTACAGAGATACCTGCCCACAAACCTATCAGCACATCGCGCAATGAATGAAGCTAGAATTTTAACCACTGAATTGAGTATTAGCGTCTTCAAGTGTAATTTTACTCGAAGTATAAGGTGTACACACATACACATGCATACAACCAGCAGACTCGAAGTTTTAAAGCATGCCCAATCTATCATGTAATCAGCATCGCTAGTAGAACTAGCTATTAGAATCAGAATATGGAGCAGAAAACATAAGAAAAAACATAGGTTGGCAGAACCCTACGAAAGTACAGCCACTCCAGCGATTACCTTTCCAACATGAGGAGCAATGAGCCATGCAAGTGTCACAGTCAGTAGGCCGGTAGCAAGCAGGATCCCAGTACCTTCAACGGCCCATTTAGTAGCAGTGTTTCCAGTAGGGGAATCTTCTTCCACAACTACATTAGAAGCTGCAGGCTGTTCGCTGACCACCTGAGATGTAGTGACAGAGTAGCTATTATGAGGATTGAACCAGAGAGAAATTTCACTTAACCTTTGCCTTCGAATAGCAGCAACAGCATCAGGATCCACGCCCAATTGTGTTTGGGATGGTGCAGGATTAGGTTGCCCATTAGCAACTCTTTCCATTAGAGCTTCATATTTTTTTAAAGAAACCAATATCCTTTTGAAATCCGCTGATTTTACGTTTTTTGCCACTGATCCACAAATTTCACACACTGTTGATCCATGGTTGATAAACCACTTAAGTGCACAAGCATAATGCGCTAGGGCTAGGTCATTTTTGCAAGAACATCCAAGATCAATGAGTTTGTCATGAAAATCATCAACACCCATTTCTACATCAGCTGTACAGATAAAAACCTCTCCACTTGGGCTAATAAATTCAATCAACTCAGACCCTTTTAAATCATTTATGCCGGAGCAATTATTTTCAGTATTTTTTAGGGAAACTTTGGAATTCGATTTCACCTCCTCGTTGACATCATTTAGTTCACATTGCGGAGGGAAAATGCCCAAAAATTCTAGTGCAGCACTTCCCCTTCTGTCTGGTTCAACACATTGACAAACTCGACAAGTTCCTAAACCTGCATCCTTATCTATTCGATGATAGGAGCCACTGTCTCTCGGTTCTTCATTCTCAATTGGCAAACCAAATTCCGTACCACCTTCACTGGTTGGACGGGACATTACTTTATCTGCAACCTTACAAGAGGTTGTCCAAATAACACATCTTAATCCTTTCCCTACCAGTGAGATCTTATAAAAAAAAATCAGGATAAGGTGAACTATGCTATTCACATATATCACTGCATAGAAAGCACCAAAGTCCAGTCCAAACAAAGTTTTTGTACAATTTCACACTAAGCAAACA
Organism: Henckelia pumila; assembly: GCF_033568475.1. Classification (NCBI taxonomy): domain Eukaryota; kingdom Viridiplantae; phylum Streptophyta; class Magnoliopsida; order Lamiales; family Gesneriaceae; genus Henckelia; species Henckelia pumila. The sequence goes on along the minus strand of NC_133121.1, from coordinate 5,387,695 downwards.
AATAATATTAGATGTGGTTCCATAAAGAAACATTCTTCAAGCTCAATTCAGCACAAGAATACTGAACTTTTGTCATAACTTGGAAATGACATGAAGTTCCTACAACACACTCACTTCTGGAATACTGGCAGTATAGCTGCGAGGAAAGATATTATTCGAACTTCACTAACAACTTCATTAAATCTCTTCCACATTAAGAACAAAATTAAGGTGCAGGCCACACACTACATTCTATTCGTGCTAAAACCGCAGATGATTTTAATAGTACACAGAGAGATGCATATATCATTGCAAGCGGAGCACTTCATCTCCAAGCTTCCAGGATCAACCTCTTTGAAATAAAAGGACCGTCGAGGACTGTTCAGAAAGGAAAAATAAGTTGTAATTATAAAAATTTCACCGTTAATGTGGCTGCCAGGCATGCAACTAAGTTTTACACAACAAATCTAAGACCAAAAATTCTAACATTCTTTTCAATAGCTAAAGATCCAGGAAAAAGTATAACATAAATAATTAATCTATAAATAATAAATCAATTTGAAAGACTTGCAAATGGTCCAACCACATTGATGAATCGATCTCACTGTAAACATCTAAAAGTAAAGATAATTGTCACTTCAATGTCATAGACAACTTCCAACATCAGTAACTTTTTTTCTTTTATTACTGAATTTGTCAATAATCAAATAGAACCAGCAGCTTCAGAAAATAATTGAATTTAATTCCGTCCAAAATCTACCTCTTCACCAGAACTATAACAGATGTTAGGTGTAGCTAAAACATTTTAGCCGTTTAGTCATTTCAGCACCAGGTTTTAATATATGCCGACATACCAAAAGTTAGAAGGGGGCGACAGTAATGGAATCCAAATCATTCAAACCTTACAGCAGATTATGAATCATGTTTCAGTCACACTCTCACATCCATAATCACATAGGATAGCCGATAGCGATAGCCAGGGCCATTTGTTGCTTATACGAAGCTAACAATCGTTATAACAACTAGCTCGGTGCTCAAATAACAATACAAATGGCTACTTTGTAACCGCAGCCATGGTATATTTGATGGGACCAAAGTGCCAATCGGAATTCAGAACCACTCCCAACCACCAAGTGAAACCGCTTGGTCCTATTTAAGTAAGACGTTATCTGACATCTAAACCACCCATTTAAAAGTATCGGACAGTGTAAGCATATTTTAATCCAATCCACTTAGGTAGTATTTGGGATCCCAAACACTACCTTAATTTGGTTAGCAGGAGAAGCTCCAGTACGACAGCATGGACACCTTGAGAGGGCTCCCACCATAAAAATGGAATCTTCTCTAAATTCTAGAAGTAATTACAAACAAAACCCATGAAATTAATTTTTTTTTTAAAAAGACGACAAAGAACTGAATGCAACCTATGGAAGATTTTACGCAGTAGATGATAACCGATAACAACACTTCAACAGCATAAACTCACCATCTTACTCCAAGAATCACAATTGCATCATTTCAAACAAATCAAGCCTCGATTGCTCAAGAAACAGCAAGAAAATGCTCTCCACGAGTACAAAGTAAGCACACAGAAAAAACATTCACAGACTGTCATGAAACGCAAAATGAAACCAGCCCAGATGCATAAAAATCAGTGGAAAAATGAAAAACGAGTGAATGAAGGAAGGAACCTTCACAGATTCAGTAAAGCAGATAATAGTTGCGGGGAACGGAGCAGATGGGCTAGTGGCCAAGCAAAAGCGTCCAGCTTCATTCTTCCCACTCTGTCTCTCTCTCTCTCTCTCTCTCTTCTATAATTTTTTTTGTGTTTTTTTTATTCTCTCGGATCTCAATTTAACCCGACATTGATTTTGTTTCCTCTCGGTTCGTTTGTTCGTTTGTTTATTTTTTTTTTTATTTTTTATTTTTAATGATGTGAAAATTAACTGTCTATGTTTTCCCATGCGCAATGGATAAACCCTCAACGCGATAATCTGGAAACTAAGCTATGGTAAATCGCACTATGTACGCTACTACGCTGGCCATGTAAACCATATTAGGCATGTCATATGCAACAAGTTAGTTCAAGAAAGTGGCTAATCATTGCTTACCTATTTCATCAACTTGAGCATATCCTTAGGACTTCCTCTTGCTTTTTCTAGCTGTTTTTCTTTCTTCTTCTTTTCTTTTTTCCTAAATTTTGTTTATTGAGACAATCCATCAATATAACACGACACATTACATATTTATTTTAGAAATATATTCATTAATTTATATGGTTAACCGGGAACGAAAATTTTATTTGAGCTCTTTGATCCTACATGTATTTTCATAAAATGGGTACAAATATTAAAATCGTGGTAATATTATATCATATTCAAAAAAAATAAGTAACTGTTTCAGGTCTGAAACAAAATTTAAGAGTTAGTATCATATTAGAAAAATTTTATTAACATAGGTTATTATAATACATACGTTTTTTATTATGTTAAACACTACTTCATAAATTAATTTTAGGACATAAATCAGTATGTTTAGAACCAAAACAAAACAATTTTTGCACACTAGTAGTTTAATAAATTTAAGTACAAAACTATTCAATCTACGTGTCAATTTATATATTTATAGTATCGACTGACTCAAATTGAATACAAAATCATGATTTATATTTTCAACTTTTTAGAGATGAAGTGTAAACACAATTTTTTTTGTAGATGCGATACCATTTGTATATCAGATATGAAACATTTGGTACTGAAAATTCATACACACACTCCTACTATTCACCTTTCGAAAGATATATGAGACTAGAGAGTGTTGACAGTTTTTTTGTGAATCAAAAAGTGTTATAATTTTTTTTAACAAAGACTGAATCATAATCAAACACATAACAAATAAAATCCCTCAATTAATTTGTAACTTTTATATCAAAAACCTTCGTATGGGTGGTTTGGGGTGAACTTTGTCGGCGAAAACATGATGATCTTTGTTGACGAAACCTATACATGTTAAGTGGTCATCCTCTGTTGGCTTAGTTTATTAATGTCCATAATACCATATTATCTTATTCGCATCTCAGTTACGAGGATTTACAGTTCAGATTGATAAAACCTAGACAAAGGCAGTTTCGATTGGATGTTTATGTTGGTTTTGATGAGGCTAGAGGGAAATTTTCGATTGGGGCTATCATTAGAGGCCATTGTGGGAATATTGTTGGTGCGACACGTCGACAACACAGATAATTCGACAGAGCCTTATTACACGGTTTACTACTCTGTGTAATAGTCAATATCTCTAAGGTTGGGATATTCTTTGATTCAGTGGCTGTTGTTCAATCAATTTGTTCAGATTCAGATTTTTTTGGGCCGGATGTAGCTGTGATTGATCAAATTAAAGGCCTACTTTTGGACGCTAAATTTATTGGAGTTTATCATGTAAGAAGATAAGCTATATATGCAGTACATGTCTGGCAAAATTCGCTAGCTCTATATCTCAATCCATAGAATGAATTGATGTTTGTAAGACGCTTCTTGGTTACAAAAAGTTGTATCTGCGGATAATTTGAATTAATGCAATCATTTTATCTTTAAAAAAAACTGTTATATCAAATACAATGAGGGCATACTTGATATGAGAGAATGAGTTAGGAATGGAACGTGCATTCTCATCTTATTCCTATTACATATCCTTGGTAATTTAGTTTTGGCATGGTAATGAGAATATCCATTTCCATGAGAACGGCTAATTCAATTATTTATGGGAATAGTTGTTTCATCTGTTTTGGATAGAAATGATCATTTTCACTTCTCATTTTCATGTTTATATACAAATATTTTCATATTTAAATTATTTAAATTAAACTAATATTAACCAATATAATTATAATAATTATTATAATAATATATTATAATATACATATAAATAATTATATTATTATTATATTAATAAGAATAATTTTTTAATATTATGATTTATTTATTTATTATTATTTATAAAAGTATTAATAAAAATATTATTATTATTATATTATTATCCAATGTTATTTTAATAATAATTAATTATTATTATTTATTTATTATCATTACAAAATATTATTATAATTATATCTTATTATTTTAATAAAATAATAATTATTATAAAAATAAAAATTTGTATTGGTTAAACTATATAATGATAATTTTGTAGGAATGAGCGCTTGCTTTTTACCCAAAGCTATAGCTGGTGGTAATGATGAAGTTCAAATTTTTTAAACCGCACAGCAGCCCAAGCGCCATAGTTCGATCGCTCTACCAGCAGGGACAATTATTGCATCTCAACAATCTCTCTCCCAATAATTACACTCTCATTGAACTCAAATATTTTAAACCGCACTACGAGCAAGGACAATTATTGCACCTCAACATAATTTTATAATAATTAATACATCATTAATAATAATAATAATAATAATAAGTGTTTAAATAATTATTATTTTGAATTATGTAATTAAAATATGATTTTATTATTAAAAATAATTTGATTTCATTCATTTTTCATTTGTTTTGGTACAAATCATCAGATGTAATATAACAACCATTCAATTCTCAATCTTATTTCATTTCAAAATTGATTTTATTCCTACTTTATTCTTTTTCAACGTAACAATCATGCCTTGAGATTATATTCATTCTTTTTTAAAATTAATGTTCTAAGTTCTAATTTCTTATGTTTTTTAATCATTAATTTATTATACTTTGTTTTATTTATTAAAAAAAACAGTGGTATTCATGGCCTCGTGGGGATGAGGTGTTTTAGAGGGGAAAAATTTGATAGTTAATAGAGACCATAAATAATTTGTGTTAATGCCTCAATTTTAATTATAGTAACGTGTGCAAGTTATCTGTAACTGAGGTTTGATGTCTTTTTTTTTTTTTTTTTTTTTAAAACAAAACACCAACTTTATTACTAAGAGTCAAAAGCAATTACATCAGAAACAAGATAAGATGAGGGTAAGACAGGCCCTCACGACCAGACATAAAACCAGCTGTTCGAGCTAAAGCATGAGTTGCGTGATTCGCTGATTTACAAAAAAAAAAAAAAAAAACAATAGAACAAGACTAGTGTATATCCACGGCTAGGAATATTCTACAGTCTTCCACAATCAAACCAAAATAAGAAACATCGCTAGACTTTTTTAATAAAGCATCTATAACCAGTTTTGCATTTGATTCCAAAATGATGTTAGCCACATTAAGCTCCTTGATCCAGCTAAGGCCCTAAGGGCCTCGCAGATACACATAGCTTCGGCAAGCGTCGGATCGAAAGCTTTTAAAAAACAGTCTTAAATAACAGCAACAATTGAACCCATTATTTCTAAAGAAATATCGTTTATGTTTATTTTATGTCTTTTAATTTTCTCAAATATACATTTCTTCATATTCTACATACACGTAGATATTCCCTCTAATTAACTGTATAGTTTCTAATATTTTATATTAATAACTATATAACACAATACATAGCATGAACTGCATTATTTTGCTCACTTGGTTGTTATTTATATTTATACTCTTACATAAATAGTTGCTTACTTTATGATCACCTTGATTTGATGTGTCAAATCACTCTAGTAATCTTTTTTATCTGATTTTTTTCTCGAATTGCATGAGCTATCAGTTCTTATTAAATTATATATCCATACAAAATATTTAATAATGACTCTCACGTACAACTATAATTGAATAAAAATAATGTAAAACTAGTATCTAATGAAATCAAAAAAATAATATTATCATTTACTTATACAAACTACGATTATTATTTCACACACTCAAATGCGCAATATATATACAAAATTCTCCAGTTATATTATAAAACAAGAGACTTTTTGATTGGTCTACTTGGTAAATGGTAGTATGATTCTAATGAAATAAATCCAACATATTACATATCGAGATTTGCATTATTATTTTTTGGATTATTATATATATTGTTATAATATTAACTGTACAAACAATTGAATTTTGAAATGGAGGTAATAAGAAAAATATTTTCTCTTCAAAAAAATTAAGAAAAATATTTTTACTATCTTGTTTCACGTGATTGTAATACGATTTTGTGCAAGAATTTATCCACTTAAAAACAAAATTTATGGAAAAAAAATAGGAACAATTATTAAGGGAAAAGAATTACCTTTTATTCAATGTGATTACCCTATAAATTTGAATGTTTTGATATAGAGCGTAAACACTACGTGATCAAGTCCGACTCTATCCTATAATTAATTAATAAAAATTACAAACAAGGTCATAAATTTATATAATTGGTAGGTTCTCTAACCGACAGAAATGTAACATCAATTTGACTTCTTGTATAATTTATAATAGTGGTGTTATACTTTACTAATCAATGCAATTTTTATTAAAACTATAAACATTCGATTAAATGCTTTCAATACTTTTACATTTATTTTCATTGAAAATTAATTATTTTCCCCCAAGTTCATAATTTTAATCACCTGAAATTATATAGGTTAGTTTCTAAAGCTTAGGGTGAAGTTGGATACAAAATTTCTAACTTAAAAAAAAAACACTTAAAATAATTTCAATGTTTTAAAATGTTTTAATTTTTTTAAAAAAAAAAATAAATAATTTTGACGTTTGAATAAATATTGAACAGTGTTTTTTAAAAAAGTACTTTAACTGTTTTTTAAAAAAACTATTTTTGCAATCAAATGCTTTATTTTTAAGAAAAACATTTTTTGTAAAAACATACAAGTGATTCTTTTTTATTGACTTCTCCAACTGTAAGCTTTGAGCCATCGGTGCTACCATCAATTTTTCACATTCCAATAGTCCAATAAAAAGACTTCTATGCTCCTAAGGAGTTGTTCAAGTTGGTGGAGTAGGTGAACTCTTGGCCACAGATCAGGAGTTCGATTCCCCTATCAAGTATTAACATCTTCTTGGACTAGCTTGTCACACAGTGCTTGCATAGTGTAATTTAAAATAACGATTGCGGATTCCCACGTCACAAAAAAAAAAAAAACTTCTATCCTCTCGCCAATTCCAAATCTCGTGACTTATAAGTTATAACTAACTAATCGAACCTTTTTTATAATGCAATTATATATATATATATATATATATAGAGTTTTGTTATGCTGTCCACCAATCATGCCCAACTCCATGTCCACCATGTATAAGTCAACTCACCTATTGTACTAATCAACTCAATTATTGTACATAGTGGGCATGGAGTTGGACATAGTAATGGGCATGAAAGGTGGGCACTTGAAAAAAACTATATATATATATATATATATATATATATATATAATATTATCGAGTTCGTGCCAGCAGAAAGATAGTACCATAATATTAAATTCAATGTTCCAAATTTGTCATTTTTCTGTTACGGTTCTCTAAGTTTTCGATTTTGTTTATGTTTCTAAGACAGATTGTGTTTTTCCTTTTGATTTCCTTTTTAAATAGTACCCATTTTGCATCGGATATGTCATTATTTTTCCGTGGCACATTAGTAATTTTAACTCGAAAAAAAAATGATAAAGAAGAAGACCAAAAACCAAAACTAAACTAAATTCATAGTTATGAAACCAAAATACAAAATTAAATACTTGTAAGATATAAAATACAAAATAAGCAAATCTGGAGACATCTTGATATAATAATTTATAAATGGAAAATAATCATAAACACCACATAATCGAACATTTTATTTAAGATGAATAATTTTGTTGGTCTCCCTCAAATTCAAAATCCAATTCATATGGAAAGTTATAATATTATTCCCATTATACATGAAATAATCAGATTTTCTCAATAATATAAATATTGGGAAATATGATTTTTTTTTAATGAAATTAACCAATTTTTAGACCAGGCAGGAGTCAATAAATAAAATCTAGACCATAAATACCACGAAATCCTTTTCACTTTATTATTGCACCTTATTCAAAAATCTATACGTCCCTTTATCCAATCACATACATCCACGTCATCAATTTTGCCACGTGGGATTCGTCCGCGGCAACTCTATATAAGACAGTCTTCCACTGTCATGCAAATTCCATACCTCGTCTTCTACATTCTCACGCAAGAATTGCCTGTGGAATTCAGAGATAAGGTGGCGGAAATGGAGGCTAGGGTTTGGGCTTGCGTTCTATTTCTCTCGTTGGCGGTGTTCCTGTGCGTGTCTCCGGCGGCGGCGGCGGCGGAGGAGGAAGGGGAGAAAGTTGTGACTCTGGACCACTTGAATTTCTCGGAAGTCGTAGCGGCACACGATTTCATCGTCGTGGAGTTCTACGCTCCTTGGTATATCATCCGTGTGGATGTGTTTCTGTTTGTGTTTTTTATATTGATCTTGATTTTGGTTATTCGCTGTCTCTGTAATCGGATCTTGCATCGTTTCTGACTGTGTGGAGAAAAGCGGTTAACTTTGTTGTTTTTCTATCGGAAGAAAAAGGAATTCGGCGATCGATCGGTTTTTAGTTTGTTCACATTGTTTTTTCGTGTTTTGTAAAATCTTTGTAACGAGAGTTTAGTCCAAAATTTGTCTGTGCAAAATCAGAATTTGTGTATCTTCATCTTAATTACATGTTCCTAATCCTTTTCTTCACTTCTGTAACAGGTGTGGACATTGTAAGGCTCTTGCGCCGGAGGTAAACATTTCTGCTGTTTTTTTTAGGTCGAATTTTTATAATGTCTTCTTCTCGTTGATCGTCTTCTTATTTTTCCTTTCAGTACGAAAAAGCAGCATCTGTTTTGAGCAGCCATGATCCCCCCATTGTTCTTGCTAAAATCGATGCCAGTGAGGAATCAACTAGGGAATTAGCCACTGAATACAAGATCCAGGGTTTTCCTACCATTAAAATCTTTAGAAATGGTGGGAAAGACATTCAAGACTATAAAGGCCCGCGTGAGGCAGATGGCATTGTTAGCTATTTGAAGAAACAAGTTGGTCCTGCATCTGTTGAAATTAAATCAGCGGAAGATGCTGCAAGTCTTATCGATGACAAGAGTGTTTTCATTGTATATCATTTTGCCTTAAAAACATCCTTTTTTCGGAGTTAACAACCCAATTCTTATCATTTTGTTAATGCCTATTAGGTGGGGGTGTTCCCAAAATTTTCTGGAGAGGAGTTTGAGAATTTCACCGCTTTAGCGGAGACTCTGCGCGCTGATTATGCTTTTGGTCATACCCTCTCCTCTAAATTCATTCCGCGGGGTGAATCGGTCAGCAAGCCAACTCTTCGCTTGCTCAAGCCATTTGATGAACTAGTCGTTGATTCCCAGGTAATTCTTACTCTGTAATTCCAGTAAACGATTTTCGTCCGGAGTCCCGTTAGAGTTCCTAAGTGGTGAACTATTCTTTCAATCACGATTTTGCAGGATTTTCAAGTTGATGCTATGGAGAAATTCATTGATGAATCTACCATTCCAATTTTAACTCTGTGGTCTAGTGATCCAAATGGTCACACCTATGTTAGCAAATTCTTTAGTGGTGGCACAGACAAGGTAAGCTTAATTCTTCATTTTTTTAAAGCGGCTTGACAATTGATAATATGTATGAAATTTATTCATCGACGTGGCTGACGTGGCTGACTTGGAAAAAGTCTCTCCGTAGCATCGAGAACTAATACTTGAATGTAATGCGATGTTCATCCAAAGTTCTAGTTTGTAAGCATCAATCGGGTAATATTGCAAAATAAATGTTCCTCATGCTAATTCACTTGCCCTGGAGACATCTTCTGCTGCTTGAGATCGTTTTCTGGACATCATTGAAGGTTTTATGTTGATCGAAAAGTGATGTTATGTGCACAGGCCATGCTATTTGTGAACTTCAGTACGGATCATGATGCTTTCCGGTCAATCTACAAGGATGTTGCTGTCTCATACAAAGCAAAAGGCATAAGTTTTCTGTTGGGGGACACTGATGCCGGTCAAGGCGCTTTCCAGGTTGTCACTATGTCTCTATCTCATACACCTTCTGGCCCTTTTTTCTTCTTGCATAAACAGTTAAAGATTGCATGTATTTATTATCGTATTCTGGATGGCAGTACTTTGGACTTAAGCCGGAGCAGGCACCTCTGCTTATCATACAGAAAGTCAACGGACAGAAGTATCTCAATCCAAACGTAAAGCCCGATCAAATTGAGTCATGGGTGAAAGATTACACGGTATTTATTTTGCCTTTTGGTGGTAACCTATAGTGATTGATATCTGGTTTGGATTGGGGAACTCCACCTCCTTGCAAATATGTTAATTAAATCAATCGGTGAAATCGAGTGTTGAACTAATACTTGTGTTTTTTTCCTTCCAATGCTAACAGAATGGGCTAGTGAAACCTTTCGTCAAATCCGAGCCTATCCCGGAAGTCAATGATGAACCAGTCAAGGTGGTCGTTACTGCCAGTCTAGAGGACATGGTTTTCAACTCTGGAAAAAATGGTTTGTACATGACCTTTTAATCATCGCATCTAAATTGATTTTCATGCCACTATCGTTTCAAACTAGCTCTGCTAGTCTTCGAAAAATTTGTCATCTTATCCTGTCACTTAATTGTTTGTACACTACCTCATCTGTTGCGAAAAGAAAATATGCTTTCAGCAACAATTGAGCAAATTTACATTGTCGGAATCATGATGATCTTAAGGTTTTTACTACAGTTCTGCTCGAGTTCTATGCACCTTGGTGTGGGCACTGCCAGAAGCTGGCTCCAATTTTGGAAGAAGTTGCTACTTCGTTTGAGAAGGATCCTGATGTTCTGATTGCTAAATTAGTAAGTTCCCGTCTTACCTTGTACCTGTTCTTCCAAGCATGCACTAGTGTAATGGTTTCGTGCACGATTTCATCGACTCACTGGCAGTCACGTGCAATATGCCCTGGGACAATTTGTGGTTTCTATCAAAGTTTTTTAAGTTCATTTAGACTCGATATGAAAACTGCGTTCAATACTCTGCAAACACTTCCTACATTTCTCCACCCTTGTAAGTGGCACGGTTAGTTTTACATAGACTAAAATCGATTCATTTATGGTCTCTTCTCAGGACGCGACAGCTAATGATGTCCCGAATGATTCCTTTGAAGTTCAAGGATTCCCTACAATTTACTTCAGATCAGCAAGTGGTAATCTGTCGCAATATGACGGTGAAAGAACGAAGGAGGACATAATAGAGTTTATTCAAAAGAATCGGGATCAGCCTGCCGAATCAACCTCCACTGAATCACAGACCATCAAATCTGAGTCAACAAAAGAAGCTTCTGTCAAGGATGAGTTGTGAGAAGGTACCTACTTTGATCTTCAAATTTAATCTTTCTTCCGTAAACTTTGGTGGCTCGTGTTTGGCTTCTGCAGCAAAACTAGAATCACATGACGCCATATTCTAATCAAAAAAGTCTTCGCAAACTCGTTCCACGTTAAGTGTTTTCTTCATTTGTCTCGCAATTTCGATCAATTCTGGATGAAGTTCTTGTATTTGAAACCTCAGGTTATCTTGACGCCAGGCTTTGCGAAGATAATGAGTACACACACCAGTGGGGGCGGATCCGAGTCTTTGTTCACCGAGTTCTTTCTATTTCAAATAAAATGTTATGAGCCAAGTAGTTGTATTACCAGTAGTTAAACATCACAAACCATCTTCTGTAATGGGACATAATTTTATCATCAATTTTCAGATTACTCAATCATAAAGAACCTCTTGTGCATCTTTGAATCTAAAATAGAAAGGCTCATTTAACTGAAAAAAGGTTGATATTAACCACACTACTTGACCCAGACAAAATCTGGACACAGAACCATTCATAAGACAACTTAGTTTCACTTGTGGTCACTTGGTGATACACTTCTTTTTTTTTGTTTTTTCACCAAGAACCCCATTTTCGCCTACTGTAGAACTAGAACAGCAACCAAAACATCAACTCCATCTGCAAAAACCTCAACAACTACATTCTGCAGTAGATTACCATTCTAGGGAAAAACTGGGAATCCTAGCTAGCACATTATTTATCACTCGTCCTTACATCTATTACTGGCTACTACTTCCAACTTCTCCCCGCTGTTGATTCCTCGCTTCCTGCCTTTTCCCCCATTCATGAAGCCTCAAGTGCAACTCCGCAGCAGCAATCAAGAAATGCACACCCTGTTTAGGACTCAGAACGCCCATTATATCTTTCAGAGTTTTCAACCTCAAGTTATCTGCCCTTTGCAGGATTCTGCCCAGGCCTGCCTCCTTAGGCGCCAAAGTCGCATCGATGCGAACCTCGTCCAATGCACCTCCTCCCTCCCTCATCAGCTGCGTAGCAGAATGAGTTAACTGGACCATAGTCGAGTCCGCCACGGTCTCCTGCAGCTTGGCATGCTTCTCGGTTATCTCCTTCTCCATTCTTATGGTCTCTTGCTGCAATTCATTCACTCGTTCGAGCTGAGCCGGCGAAAGATCGCCCAAGTCACCCGTGCTGATCCCTCGCATCAGTTCTTGGAGCCTGGCCTCCAACTGCAGCCCGGACTTGGAGTAGAGCAAGTGGAAGGCCATGCTAGGCCTCCACCCGCCAATCCACAAGAAAGCATCCTCAAGACTACTCCTCCACGAGGGGTTAAACATCGACATCACGTCGATTTTCGCCCACCTCGATTTCGCCTTGTAGTAATGCTCGTAATGCTGGATCACACGTTCGATCACCGGGCGTAGGATCCTCTCCTCATCCCCCCCTCGCATCCCCTGCGGGCTGTTCCGGCCCCGCCCCCGCCGCTGCTCGTACTCCGTCAAGGCGGAGACAAGTTCTTCGAGATGCTGGCTTTGCTCGACCAGCCAACACTCGAAGAAGTTTTGGAAATTATGGCTTTCTTGGGTCATGTTTCTGAAGGCATTCACCATGTATGCACCGCTGTTTGTCGGCAATGACATGGCGGCGGGTGAAATCTTAATCTTCAAGTCTAAAGATTATTTGCCAACCAGAGTGATGGACATGCCCCCCTCGAGGAAACTGGTTTCCTCGACTATTTATAGTAAGCTGTGGGGGGATACATAGATTACTTAGGCATTAAGGTAAAAAAAAAAAAAATGAATGTGGATCCACTCGGTTTCTTGAGTTCGTGCGATTCATTGCAACTAACAGAAAACATTGAAGGCTCCGAAGTTATACATTTCTAAAATCGAGGTGGTCTCATCATTGTAATTGTTCGGTGTTCGGTGCTGATACAGATTTTGAATACTGCGTACTACATATTCTTTCCAGAAATTGATATATATTAAAATTATACTATAATTGTTTGGTGTTCGGTGCGTATTGTGTGGACAACTCTTGTAGACAGACTCTTTCAAAAAAATATTGACTGGAAAAATCGAACTCCTAACCTTTGATTAATAGTTCACATGCTCTATTAATTTGAACGCCTACTTAAACTTATCCAATCTAAGTATTTTTTTTAGGAGAACTTTTATAAAAAAACTCACTCTAACTAACTTGGTCCATCAATATTACGTGAATATAAATTTATATTTACAGTCATCCTACTTTAAGTACTAAACTAATACAAATATCGACATAAAAACCTTGCCACATTTAGAAGAAGAAATTCGCAAGTAATATAGCTATAAAACCATATTTTATGAATTTGGATCGATTTTCTAAAACCCAAAAATGGCATAACACGTGTATCGTGTGTGCAGATCACTAGTACTATATATATACACACATCACTAGTACTATATATATATATATATATATAGCTAAATGTATTAAAGGTAGGACACTAAAGTTTTTTCCAAAAGTACCCATATATTATATAGATGAATAAATCTTTTGTGGGAAGGTATCACATATTTTTTTTATGTGAGACGGGTCGATTCTATTTATATTTAAAATAATAAGTAATATATTTATCATAATAAAAATAATATATTTTTATGGGTATCTCAAATAAAAAACACATCTCAAAAAGATTGGTAAGACGATCTCATATAAATTTTTGTATATATGGATATATACATTTGGTTTTATGTATATGTATATATTGAGTTTTGATATGGTGAACACCTATCATGTGTACTTATGTGTGCACTTGCTGATGTGACGTTCACCTATTGGATGTAAAGGATGACACGTCAGCGGTGCACACAAAAATGCACATCATAGATGCTCATAATATTAAATCTGTGTATATATTATAGATAATTTAAATAAAATTTTAATTTATGTACAGATTGTACACATTGCTTTAAAAAGAAAAAATCATAACAAAAAAAAACACAACTAAATTAATTATTGAAAAATAAAAATATATGTTCTATATTATTTTATGTGGACGGTTATGCTAGTTTAATAAAATTTAAGAAGTCTCGTTTTGCAAAAGAACCACTTGTTCCCAAATCTCCCTCAATAATCACACTTAACGCCGGTTAAAGGCTTTCACACGCCCATTTAGTTGTCGACCTCATTAATTAATCAATAAATCAAATACAAATGTGAATTCTCCGCTTGAAAAGATGAACTAAATCCACTATTTTTAACTTTCGGTCATAGAATTGTTGAAGTACTGAAAATGATAACGTAATATCAGAAAATTTCATTAAATTACGTCATCAAGTGAAACAAGATAATCGAAATTTAAACTTATAATACAAAATCCAAATTTTTTAAAATTTGAACGATGTGAAACATAGTTATGTGATAAAATTATTTTTCGAACAAAAATATCATGTTGTCGTTGGTGTAAGTTTACCTACGTAAGTTACCGAAATTTGCAATAAAATAATAAGGCGGTCGCCTGGCCGCCGTGTTGCTCGTCTGGAGGAACCCATTTCTCAGTGTACATGTGTAGATGAATGTGTACATCTTCTACACGTAATTATGGGAAAAATTAAGATGATATTCAAAGGTAACGAGATGTTATATTTAGAATGGCATTTTAAGTTTGTATTTGAATGGATGGATTTGAAATCTATGATTGATTATAGTTTTATATAAAAATTTATGTGAGACGGTTGCATGAATTAATTTCTGTGACGAATCTCATATTTGGATTATCTATAAAAAATATTATTTTTTATGTTTTAAGTAAAAATTTTGGATTGTTTTACCTGTCTCACGGATAAATATTTGTGAGACCGTCTCAAAAAAAAATTATTCATAGCTTTATTGTTTGCAACGAAATAAACGACAAATCTTGAATTTTTACCTTTTTTTTACATATTAGTAATTAGTAATATGTAAGTAAAATAGATTTCAAATGAAACTATTATTGGATGAATTTTGAAATCTAATATTATCAACAAGAAATTTTATATGCTCATGTGAGTGGTGGGTTTTAATTTATTTTGCAATCTTACTTTTCTAGTCAACAAAATACATTTAAAATATTGGATTTCAATCCAATTCGTGACGACATGCATTATTCAACGACAAACATTTATCACTTCATTGAAGTTGATATATCTTTCAATATTGAACCTTATATATATTTTATTTATTATTTATTATTAATCTATGGTAGAATCAGTCGGGGGCATGAGAAGCGGTGGTTTACCCTGCGGCGGATGTCAGCGGTTCGAGTCCGCTTATCTCCAACTCATGAACTTAGCCGATACAAAGCTATATGATAGCACCCAATTTTTTCGATTCGACAGTTCGATCTATGATTTATCATTCATGGACGTTGATAAGATCCATCCATTTAGCAGCACCTTAGGATGGCATAGTCTTATAAGGGCGAGGTTCAAACGAGAAAAGGCTTACGGTGGATAGTGGATACCTAGGCACCCAGAGACGAGGAAGGGCGTAGTAATCGACGAAATGCTTCGGGGAATTGAAAATAAGCATAGATTCGGAGATTTCCGAATAGGGCAACCTTTCGAACTGCTGCTGAATCCATGGGCAGGCAAGAGACAACCTGGCGAACTGAAACATCTTAGTAGCCAGAGGAAAAGAAAGCAAAAGCGATTCTGTAGTAGCGACGATTTATTAATTATTAATTATTAAATATTCATATCTCGATATATCTCAAATTACTTATGAAAATACATTGAAGTTTATTGATCTTTTAATGAGTCTTATATATATTTCTATTCTATTACCCTATTACCTATTTATACTTAATACTTAACTTAACTTATATAAATATATAAGTTTGAATTATAATTTTTTTTCAATAAACTCATTATTTGAATAATTAATATTTTTGTTCTTTTCAAGATTTTTAAGGTCTTGCATATATTTTATATATTAGTAAATTTATTTATTCAAGGTAGATTAATTTTAATATTTAATTCATATTATTTTTTGTGTCAATTTATTTATCCAAGGTAAATTAATTGTTAATATTTAATTTATGTCCTAAATCTATATTTTGACATTTTTGATAATGAATTTACAATCGTGTCCTCATTATTTCCTTTAATAGCTATTATTGTTGTCATTTACAAAGGATTTTAAGGTTTTTTATGTCATTTTATATATTAGTCAATTTATTTATTCAATTTAGATTAATTGTTAATATTTAGTTCATATCATTTTGTGTGTTCATTTATTTATTAAAAGTAAATTAATTTTTATATGTAATTCATGTCCTAAATCTATATTGTGATACTCATAAAAACAAAAATTATTATTGAAAGTTACCTTAATTTTTGCTCTATAATAAATTTTTTTAAAAAATAATTTTTTGAACTTATTTCAACTTTATCATCATAGTTCCTTTTTTTTAAACTTTACTATATTTTTTAACGTAATATTTTGATTATTAATT
Source organism: Henckelia pumila (assembly GCF_033568475.1). Lineage (NCBI taxonomy): Eukaryota > Viridiplantae > Streptophyta > Magnoliopsida > Lamiales > Gesneriaceae > Henckelia > Henckelia pumila. Next base: position 5,370,974 of record NC_133121.1, on the reverse strand, counting down.
TTAAGAAAACTAAAAAAATTAAATCAAACCATTAAATTTCATCATTGTGTTCAAGACAAGTGAAATCATGTTATAAGTTGAGGTTCAATTTTATTTATATAGAAAATGTACTCGATTCGTTTATTCAATCATTCATTTATTTTTTTGAGATTTGATAATTTAACTAGACTTTCTGATATTTTAGTTTTCAGGAAGATATATTATAAAACAAATGGTGATGACTAATTGTGTATATTTTTTAAATTTTAGGGACTACAGATGTAATCGACAACATCAATTTTTTGATGTCCAAGGTAAAAAAAAATACTCATTTTGCCCTACTAATTTAGGCTTGTATTAAGAAAATATTTGGAAAAATAAATTTCTCATTTTGCCCTTACTTAGTGAAATTTTTATAAAATAAAATAATTATACATTTTATAAATTTAATAGGGACAAATTGGCAACATAGTAGTACAAATGATATTTAATATGAAAAATATACTATAGAATTGAGAAAGATAAAAAAAATAAATGTAGTTTAAATAAGCGATATATAGAGAATATGATTATAATTAAGTTTTATTTTAATGTTTGTACTACAATATAATACTTGGCTAATATAACTTATTAATGTTACTTATGAAATCGCAAAAATTTGTGTGACAAGAAGTTGAAAAACATTATACTCAAATTGATTTTTATTAAAGGTGTCAAAACGGGCCAACGGGACGGGCCGACCCATAACTCGTCGTAACTCACCATTAGGCGGGGCGGACAAACACCAACTGATCCCACCTATTTTAGGTGGCGGGACGGGCCAACTCGTGGGGCTCACATGTAAATTGGTGGGTTTTTGCGGGACAACCCGTAATCCACCAGAACCCACCATTAGGCAGGGCGGTGCGGGCCGACCCACCTTTTGGACGGGTTGAAAAATTTTCAACCCGTCAATTTTGTATGGCGGGGCGGGCCAATCCAACGAGCTTAGCCCATTTTGGCATCTTTAATTTTTATTTCAGACAAATTATTCTTATATCTAAGTTACTTAAATACTTGAAATGTTGAGAATAAAAAAATTTAAATTGTTTAAAATATTATTTCTAAAAAAATATTTTTCTTCACATTTTTATCTGCTCATGTTTTTTACAAATAATATATTTAATATACTATTCTTAGAAATTATAAATTATTACAATCCATAAATAAATATTTTTTACATTATATGTATATCAAATTTAAAACAACTCGATTGGATTAATATTGAAGAAAAATAAGCAGAAAACATATTAATGTCTTATCAGGACATTGTCGTATAAAATAATGATTAAAAAACTATAGGTAATGAGATTAAACGACATAAAATTATTCTCTTCATATACTTGATAGAGGTTCAAGAAATATTAATATAATATATTTAGACTAGAAATTATGTTATTAACGATAACAATAGAAAAATTAAAAATAATTTATTTCTATAGTTATAATCTCGGATATGAAGAAAAAAATATAATTTAAAATAATTTTACCAGTTTCACTAAAGCTAATACTCTGAAGCATTGTTTGAAACATAGGATATGATAAGTAAATGATAAACAATATAAGGATAAATTAATAATAAGTAAAATGATATGATATTATATATATTAAATGTTTGGTATGATTTTAATAAGAGTGATTAAATTTATGTATTGGATTGTAATGACAAAATTAACCTTATCATAATAAATTTTATTTTTTTATTGTTATTCAAGATCTTGCACATGCATAAATGTAATAATTAAATTTGGATTTTTATAATATTTTTTTGATTGAAATAAATTTATCACACAAAATTAAAAGGATACATAGTTCACTTGTAGCATTTATCACGGACTCACTGACTTATCATGAGCTTTTAAAAATGTATCAAGCATGCGATAAGAGATGATAATTTATTAATCACTCACTTATCAAGTGTACCAAACTATGTCTAGAAGTTTTTTGAACAAAATATTATAAGATTAATTTGAACAAATAAAAGTATAAAAAAAAGTTTGGATTGATTGTTGCACATTATATGAATTTGATTTCTGATAAAAAATTTTTTAAAACAAGAGTTTGATGAACTTATAAAAATATGTATATATGTCATTACATAAATAATTATTTGTATAATTGAATTAAATACTCTTAGTATATATTTGTATATACTACAACACACAGAGTTTATATTATAAAAATACTATTTTTATTTATATATTTTTTGTTAGGATATTGATTATATATATATATATATATTACGTTTTTCAATAAATAGATAATATATGTTATTTTTTAAAATTGTCAGTTAAAAAATAAATTAAACTCAAAATATAAATATATAATATCATTACAAATTTTTTTTTTTATCAAGAACCGACAAATATCACAAAAAAGTGAAAGATGTAATATTTTCATTTCACCTGTTAATTGAATATTGAATCATAGTTATTGAAGTATAAACTTGTCAATAAAATATATAAAACGTGATTATAATAAAGATAAATATTTGAAATTTAATAACTTCGATGTCAATCAAATAAAATTATAATTACGTACAACACATATATATTTTTCTAATATTATTAAATATTCATGTTTCGATATCTTAAGATACTTATCAAAATTTTTCATTGGATGTCCTTGGACGCTCCCGAGGAAAGGCTTGGCCAGCAACAATAAAATTGGATAAATTTCACTTATACGAGGACATATATATAGATTGAAACATATAATAATGACGTATTGATTGTATTATTATTATTGGAGGTTTCAGTAGTCGCTTGTTTGTATCATGGTTTTGTTTTTAATTTATTTTTGTTTCATAAATTTTGTAATAAAAAAATATTTTTAAAATAACATAAAAAGTAAATCAAAGTCTGGAAAAAAAAACTAGGACATTGTTGATGTATTACAAATATCCAATGACTATTTGTACAGATATAGCTTATGATTATGATTATTATTATCATCATCATCATCATTATTATTTTTTATCGGAATCATCATCATCATTATTTTCTTTGAGAGTTATTATTATTATTATTATTATTATTATTATTACTATTTTATAAAATTTGAGCCACTTTAAAAACCATTTTGGTAGATTTTGATGACAACAAAATATATTTACCATTTAACCTTTGATAGTTATTTAAAATTTTATATATTTACATTTAAAAAAAGATAGTAAAAATAGGTGAAAAAAAACTAAAAAAAAAACTATCTTGCATTTTGAGAACTGCATTCTACCACATTATTAATAACTGCACCCACTTTTCAGAAAACTGCAATTAATTTGGTTTATGTCATATTGACCACACACACATATCGTGTGCACATTTACTGGTTATTATTAAAAATGCGGCCCACCTTTTTCGTGGATCTCTATCTTAATTCTGAGGGTTACAACGCCAACTTCGATGCTGGCTTTGCTAATTTTAGCACCCCACAAAAATTCATTTTGGGCCATTGATTCTAGCACAAACCAAATGCTAGCCTCCAGGGCTGATCAAATATAATGAAATCCGCCCAAATCAACGGAGTTGAACCGCACCACATCATTATGTTTAATTTTTTTTTTTTTACCAAAACTGTGATGAAAAAAAAAAAGCAAACTGCACAGCATAATATGGTTTGATGGCAATTTAATAGAAAACCGTACCGATTGCACCACATAAATAAATAAATACTTTTAAAACTATTTATGATATATTAATATGTGCATGTATATCGTTTATATAATTTATTTTAAATTTAATAGAGTGATTCAATTAAACAATATTATGTCTATACTAATTATAATATTATAATAATGATAGTTCTATCGAAATTTATGTACAGAAAAAAGACTATGTAATATATCATAGGAATTAAAAATTAACTTTATTTCATCAAATATGTTATCCCCAAATTAAATCATGAAGTTCTAAACAAAAAATCATCATTTGTAAAATCTTTCTATAAGTTTAAAATAAATATTTAACCTAATTAATCAACTACAATATAAAATCATAAAATCTAATTTCATTGTATTCTCTCAGTCGCTCTTAATTCCGCCATTTAATTTTATTTTCTTGTCTCAACTTTTTCTTAATTCTCAATCTTTAGTTTATATTCTCTTGGAAAATTTGTGAAGATTTCAAATCTATTGAAAAATATGTACGTAATTCAATGTATTGATTAAAATTCTAAATATGACTTTCAAAAATTTGTTTCTCTATAATTTTATTTTTTAAAACAGTTTTGTTTTGTCTTTTTAAATTTTTTTTTAGTCTTGCATGTTGAAAAAATATGATGAGATTTTTTTACATTTATTTTAGAATTTTTTTCTTTCTTTGCACGTAATATACTTTGAAATTCGAAAATAATATTCAATGGAGCATTCAATTTGAATTATGAGATTCCATGATTAAAAAATTCACTATTATTTTATGTCATTTATTTTTTTAAAAATTTAGAGTTTTTGATTGTTTTTTATTTGAAAAACAACTTTTATGATTTCATGTCGCAGTGAGCAAAAAATATTCTAATCATTAAATATTTTTATATTAAATTAAATTTTTTGATGTTATTGTATTCATAATATATTCTTGTCTACTTCGTGATCATTCTTCTTTATTAAAAAAATGTTAAACCGTCCGAAACCGCCCGAAACCGTCCCAAACCGCATATCTACATTTATATGAAAAATCGCAATTTGAAATTGTCTTTGAAACCGACTGTTGATTGCAATTTGGTTTGAATTTTATGAAAATACCGCCCAAACCGCACTGTGATCACCTCTACTAGCCTCGACTATACCCATTTTATGTATGATGATAAAATTATAAAATTACTATTACATTTTTTTTTGGGAAACTAAAATTTATTACATTGAAAGTATCTTTTATAAACATTATTATGAAGACCTTTAAAAAACAATTATAATGAAATTAAAATAAATTTATGTTCTTAGTTTTATTAATATTCGCGCTCAATAAATCCTGTTTACACAAAAAAAAATATAGATTATGAGTCTATGAAATTTTTTGAATTTAATGAGATTATATTCTAAATAATAATTAAAAAATAAGATCAAATACCAAACTTTGAATTTATGTGAAGTTGAGTAAAAAAAATTTCGTCAATACATTGGTAGAGACGGATCAATCGTAATAAGCCAATTGTAGATTCAAACTAAAAGAATAAAAAAAAAAATTTCCTTCAAAAAATACATGCATTTCTACATTTTTGAGAAAATTGCATTTTTAGTTCTATATGTTTGTCATTTTGCGATTTTGATCGTCTATATTTTTCGATTTTAGTTTTAGTCCGCTATCTTTAGTTTTGACAATTTTAGTCATTTTTTTAATGTAACGCTGATGTGACACCAATACAGTGCTGATGTAGAACTGACGGTCTATAGTACCACGTAAGCATTTTCAAATAAAAAAAGACTGAAATTGCCAAAAATCAAAACATGCAAGACTAAAACTAAAATATGAACACACAGAGGACTGAAATCGTAAAGTGACAAACACAAAATACCAAAATTGCAGTTTTTCTTAATTTTTTTTATGACGTGGTAACCCGCAAAGATATATATACTCCTGAATACACCAAAATGTGTTCTATTTCTTTCTCAAATAAGGGTTGACAATTTGATTTATATTTTATAGATTTAGTTTTTAAAATTTTTAATTATAGAAATGAGATGAATGTTGTATTGATATGGTAGTGAACAAACCAGGGCCCTCCACTTGTGATTGTTTTCTATAAGCACCTCTCTTCTTGATGCACTCACTAGCCTCCATGAACCCAAAGAAGCTTAAAAACATCCTTGTAAGATCAATCATATGAACGATTTTTACCGATTTCGCCTGGATTACAGGATTGTAATATGCTTCTTGGGGACTTGTAACATCATGTATTCATGTTTCTGCAATGTCTTGCAATGTGGCAAGATAATTCAACTGTAAACCAAGAGAGGAAATGGTCTTTTGGCATGCGGCAAATTTACTCGCAGCTACGGCCAGTTCTTTGTCCTGCAACCAATATGATAGTCTCAAGAACAACGTAGACAGGGTGAGCTTGAATCGAACATGTAAATCACGAGACAAGAAAAGAAATATTACTGGTCTTGTAGATCAACAATGTAGTTCTAGACGAACCTGATTGATTCGGAACTCTTCCGCTATTGTTGACCTCCGAAGTTGATGATCAACTTTCAATCTTGAAATCTCAGTTTCTAATATGGCACATCTATCAGCCGTGTCTTTTGAAAATTCCCTTTCTTTTTGGACATCATCCTGTAGGGTGGAAACTTTGGCGCGTAAAGTGTTTTGCTCGAGTTCCATAACTCTGAGTTTCGACTCTGCTTCGGCTTTCTTTATATTGGCATCCTCAAGCTGCACCTCACACATGTTCTTTGCTCCATTAGCAATAGCCAACTGATTTTGAGTTTGCACGAGTTTCATCCCTGCCTCGTCAAAACGCTTCATCGAGTTTTTAAGCCTTAATTTAGTAAACTCTACCTCTTTTTGCAAGGCTTCCTTGGATTCATTTGCCAAAGACAGCTGATAACTAAGGTCTACCAACTTTGCCTCTGTTTCTTTTAATTGATTTTCGGACGTCTTAAGCTGATTTTGGCACTTAGTCAGAGCCAGCTCCAGAGTCACTTTATTTTTATCCATTTTCTCTAATATCCCTTCAAGCTCGGCCGTTCGGTTAGTCATGACTTCAAGTTCAATTCTTAAATGGTTTTCGCCACCTTGGTTTTCTGTGCTTTGGGTACCTCCACTGTGCATCTTTGGTAATGCTGCAAGGCGCTCGATCTCAAGAAAATCATGCATTAGACCAATGCCAACTGAAGGAATGATGTTACTTCGATCAATAGTCACTAAAGAAGATGCCCTAGAATCATGGCCGCACGATCCGGAATAAATCATATCCGAACCACTCTTTTCGAAGCATTCATTTTCAATAACTGATATCCTCTCTCCATTATCCGACTGACTATCCGTAAACGATTCGACATAAACTGATGATCCAGTAACAGACGACAGTTGATCATTAGCTGCTGCTGCTGCTTTGCGGGCCACCATCTTTAGCCTGTTGCATTCAGCTTCAAGCTTCGCTACTTTTTTTATGCTGTCAAGATGTTGTTTGCTGGCGGTTTCAGCAACGTGAGTAATCAGGTCTTTCTCAAAAGCCCTTTGTTTCAGCTCTTCAAATTTGGAGAAAAGCTCCAGCCTAAGATCAGAATTTTCTTTCTCCAAAGATTCTAGATTGGAGAGGGCATCTGTTTTCGTTTTATGAATCTGATAATGGAGCTCGGTAATCTGGTTCTCAAGTTCCGACTTTTTTGATTCCCACTCGTGTGTTTTCTTGGTGATAGCTTCATAAATCTTTTCTTCTTTGTATTCTCTTTCTTGTCTCAGTTGTCTCATACATTCCTTAAGCGCTCCATCAAGATGGCTAATACGTTCTTCTAGTGCCGAATTCTTCAGCATCAATGCATCAACTTGTTTCTTCAGAACCAATACTTCATTTTCAGCCCTTTCCCATCCTAGTATTCAAGGTCAAATTCAGATTCATTTAGAGACTCGATAGCAAAAATCCTATCAAAAAATTTGTCATCTCCTAATCTTTAACTAATTGTATACCTGAAACAGCTTCCTCCGCAACTCTCGCGTGCTCCTCAACCAAATCTTCCTTGGAGCGAATATCAAGAAGAGCTTCAGATAGTTTCTCTGGTACAATCTTCAACTTATCATCGATTTTTTCATCAATAGGCACAGCTCTAGAAGTCACTTCAGGGGACTGTGTGGTATGGTTTGACAAAGACTGTAGCAACAACCAATCATTCATGACACACATCAGATTTAAAGTTGCTTGCAAAACTTAAAAGTTCATGAGCCACCTGAATCAGTAATTAAACTCCAATCACTGCAGTTTTGTAGATTAATTGCTCTTTGTTTTCTTCAAATTCGATCCTTGTGGATGTTCTTTTATTTTTATCCTACGATCCTATTTATAACTCCAGCTTCTACAATTTAACAGTGCCCGATTCTCTCACCAGCAGCTTACCACAGAATCCGTAAAAGTGACAAGTATACATTTATTTCTGTCCCCTCCTCCATTGGAGATTTCAAGAACTTCTATTTTCATATAAGAACATGAAACATCTAACAACACCATCAACCCAATATCGTAAGGCCGTAACACATTCACACTTTGTTCAAAATTGCAGTTTTGGATTCAACCAGAGGAAAATTTTAAGAGAGTTAACACATCAGTAGACACATGTATGGCTAGTGCCATGCAGAGACACACAGACACAAGCCAAGAAAATAATGAGTTTTCAAAGGATATGCTGTTCAATAATTGCAGAAGATTAGCCATAGAGGCAGCTGGCAACAATGCTTTTCAAAGACTAAAAAGCAAATTGGCTCTCAGTTGTGGTCCAACCACAGTTTTAACCACACATAGTGGTCCAATTTGATAGAAATATGAATAATGACATGTGAATTGAGATTTCTGTCAACAACCTAGATAACATGGTTTTCGAGGTTGTGAATAAGACTTAAGTTCCAGAAGTGTTTGCATTCGAAAGTTTTAATTTTGATCTTGCCGATCAATTAGCCCGGTGGTGGGGTACCTAGTTCCCAAAGGTTAAGTACAGGTTAAAAAAGTTTGATTATCGATTGGCATGCTTAATTGTGAAACTTTGAGTTAAAAGATAGCTATTTCACTCGAATTTATATCCACACCTGAAAAATTAAAGCATCTATGGATGACCTGATGATTATTGAAAATTGATACAAGAATTGCTCTTTAGCAACTCTACTTTTATGTCTATCATCATTTAAAAAAACACATTTTCCCCATTTTTTTAGCCAAGGAAAGCAAACCATAATCATCATTCATCACCCATCAGTAAATATCAAATGAAATGATTCTTCAAGATTTCAAACACACTTCCAAAGATCGTCATATTACACTGCAAGTACAAAACTTCATTTCTTTTTCCCCCAAACATTAAGAATTTTCAGGTAAAAAAGACATTATTTCCAAAACATAAAAAGAACCAGTGCGGGTATTTTGCTCAATGCTAAGGATGCATACTCAAAATTCATTAAAGCCAAGGGCCAAGATTCCAAATTTGAGAGACTTCCAAATTTGAGAGACGATCATTTATAGAATGCAAAAGTATGAGAAAAATTGAACCAAAGGTAACCAACCTGATCATCTGATAATCTTTCTGAACGTGATGAAATCGATCCGGAGCTTTCTGTTTCACCATTAAGACTCTTCTTTCTTCGCCACAGCCAACTTCTTCGGTCCATCGAAGAAATACTCGCACGTTCTTTAGACAGACTTCATCTGCACTTATAAGTTGAAGTTAGCCATCAGAAATCAAGACATCCTCCAATTTTAAATCAATCACCTTTAATAATTTCGAAACTCATGAAAGCCTATAGTCATTGTCTAATACCAATTTTCTCAAGGTCATTCCTTAAGAAGCCATGAAGAAATGTAAAACAGAAACATAGAAATAAAGTAACTTCAAAAACAACTGTTCAACATCCTACATGAATTCACTAACAATATTCATGGCATCTCCATAAGATCAAACGATTTCGATATCGCACAAGATCACTGACCTAAAACTCTTCAAGAACTCATTCACCAACGTTTGTGAATCAACACAAAATCAAACACATAAGAAATGCTAAAACACTGAGCGCCTAATGCTGCAATTTTGAATACCCACTTTATGCCAAACAACTTTTAAGAAAAAAGACTAATAAGACTCTGATGGATCCCATTTGAAACCAAACACAAGATTCTAAACGCAGAAACTCCGGATAACATCCCACGCATATATCTGAACAAAAGCTAAGAAATAAAGGTGGCCCACTTCCATGTCGCACATATCTTCCAAAAATCAAAGACCCACAAAAAGAAATCATGCAAAAAAAGCTTCCCCAGCAAAAAAGCACCTTTCTTGACAGCTCCTGACCCCATTCTCGCACAAAAAAAAAAAAAAAAAAAAAAAAAACCCACGCAAATGCAGTGCTGAAACAATTCTCCCAGGTACAAAAATCAATACCTCAACAAAATCACCGACAGTAGACAGCAGGATTTCAGATTAATGAGCAGCCCGACGCAGACAGTGACTATACGGTCTATACTGATTTCTTGGCGCAGATTCTTGCGCAATCCATAATGTTGGTGCGGGATGATTGTCATGAATTTTCTATTATTCTTGACACTTGTGGGGCTGTGTAAAGACAGCGACAATGGTTGAAATTAGAATGGAGAATTGTTCTTGTTTTCGAAACCAAGATTACCATATTCCCGCGCCTGTTCGACTCCAACACCAACTGCCGGGAATCTCGTAATTATCTTCATCGATTTTTTTTTTTATAATTAGTTGTTTCGATTTATAGTGAAACTTGCAAATTCTCATTTTTTTTCTGGGAAAAAAAAATCGAAAATGGAGCGATGAAACAATTATTAATTCTTTAATGGCAAGACGATATTATTGAAAGAAATCACAGAAACGATCGCCACACTGACTTACGAGTTAATTTTGTAAAAAGAGTTTTCCGTTTAATCAAATCTAAAAAAAATTTAATGTCAGTTCCATTCATTTCATCAATGTAGATAGTCGATTTCAGGAATATATATATATATATATATATAGAGTTTCGATCACATGGACAACCACGTGATCAAACAACTGACGTGATATCTTGTACATTCAATGAGTGATTGTCATGTCAGCTGTCGCTCACAAAAAAAAGTTTGACCCGAAGAGTATCTCATTCCATATGATTCAGACATGCGTCAGAAGTCCATTGGCTCATGCGTGACCAACCCCCAGAGCATATCCCTACACAGCAGATATTATGTTTCACACGAGGATCGAAATCGCAACGCTGAGAAATCTCTTTTCACGTCACCTCAAGCCTTACCAACTCGCTTGCTTAGTTGCCCATGATAGTTGCTCATGTGATCGAAACTATATTTATATATATATATATATATATATAATTTTGATCACCTGCACCCCAGGGTGCAAGGTTTTTCGTGTGAGATCGGGTTTTAATATAAAAAAACACTAAAATCCGGTGGTCGCATACGAAAAACCCTACACCTTAGAGTGCAAGTGATCATTAATATATATATATATATATATATATATATATATATATAAACTATCTCGTAGAGCACATACTTATATTTAAAGAAAAACATGTGGTTAGTCAACCTAATAATAATATAATTGAAATATTAATTAACAAATTATGGCAAACTATTGTTCTTATCCTGACAAGAATTTCGTGCTGCCTTTTATTCAGTTCATTATTCGAATAATATATTTAAATTGAAAATTTATTAATATATATTTGAGGTCCACATTATTACAATATGGGTGTGTTTGAAGTTATAAATAATTAATCTACCAATAAATTATCTTATCCATCTCACGTTTTTTTGTCATATTATTTATCCATCTTTCAATTATTTTACTTATCTTTATATTATTTATTTTATCTCCAACTTCAAACGGACCCTATGTGTATTGATATTTATGTTCATCCTTAAGTAAATATTTATGTTCATCCTACCATGAGTGCATTAAAAGATCAAGAGAGTGCATACATTTTAATGGCACAACAAATTGTTAAGGGAAATGCATCAAATTTTAGCATTAATCTTTTTACTAGATTTATTTTTGGAGAATCATAATCATGACACGACTAGTTTTTGGATTTTAATTAAGTTAAATATAAGCTAACACATAACATGGATTTAAATAACACACAAGAGTGATTTTTTTAAATAAAATATAACAATCATTTTTCTTCAATGATTGCAAACACTTCGTAAATCAGTTTATTCTGTGTACAATATTCAGACCAGTTATGGATTGTGAATGAATGGAACCTAACGACTCCTATGGAACACCTGATTGGATTTTACGGATAAGGAGCATTACTCAATTTGAAACTGGGATTCGTCGATATTGACACATACTACATAGACACTACGTATTCCTGTGGAATCCCTATGGATGATAGGATGAGCATCTCACATAGAATAAAAAAGTAGACAATTTGGTTTACTCTTTAAGCAGTATCCAAAGTGTAGCATCGATCTTTCCTTGAAATCAAAATGAAAACCAAAACCAAATCAATTCAAATCGGATTAAAACATATCTGGAATCAATGTTTTATTTTTTTCAATATTATGTACATAAATAAGTTATCTATAAAACAAAATAATAAAAAAAATCAGTATATTCTCGGGTCGAATTCAACCAAATAAGATGAAAATGGTCCCTGCTTTGTTTCCCAACATGTCAATTTGATTCAACTTCCAACCGATGATAAGCATCACATGTTTAATATTGTCGTGCACTAACACATGTTCCACGTTTGTATACTCTTAAATTGATTTACATTCAAATATGGTTATAAAAAATAATGAATGGTCATACGTACTGTCACTTGAATTGATCATATTTATATCAGGGTTATATCATAATTTTAAAATTTTCGAGATACAAAACTACAAATCGAAATGTCGGGAGACAAAACAGAAAAGGGAAAACGAAAAAGCAGAATATCAATCTACATGATATAAAAATTTTGACAAAAATTTGGTCTCTTTTATTTTTTTAAAAAATATACTATGCATACATAGCATAGATATATTTTTATTTCTTTATGTTTTTGTTAATAATATAAAATATTCTGAAAATTGATAAATAAAAAAAATACTGTATATTGAAATTTAAATTCATCTAAAAAAACTTAAATTAAATTCTCCCATGACACGAGAAAGAAAGCTTCTCCTGGACCATCGAGGGTGGTGAATATTGTGGTGTTCGATGATGAATTAGCACTGATCTTCAGAGGAGAAAAGAAGAGAATATATCATTATTATTACTGAGAGGAAAATGAGTGCTCAAGAGGATCCTCTGGCTCCGAAACGCAAGACCACGGCTCAAAAGCGCCATTCTTCCGCCGTTAAGAGGTCTTCCGACTCTTCCGCTCCGCCGTCGGAGAACGGAACCGCTACCGATGAGCCCCGCTCAAAGCCCACTTCGCTAACACAAGCGTAAGCTCCCCAAATTTGCTTTTTTATTCTGTTTGTGTTGCATTTGTTGCTTCAGATTTAAGAATCGATATGTATTGTTGAACGTAGAAAGAGTAAAAATTGGATCTTTAAGCTGGGATTCTTCATCTTGAGCTCAAACGGGATCACATGACGTTTTCGGATTTTTTTTGATCAACTGATGTTTCTTTCTTTCTTTCTTTTTTGTGCGTTTGAAAGGTGATTAACGGACGTCCTATTATCTTGGTTTAAGGTTATGCTACACGGGTTTAAACATTTTCCCATATAAAAGACATCTCTTGTATAATCAACAAATTCCATCCATATCAAATAAAGTTTAAGTCGGATCCATGCATGTCACGTTATCCGAAGGCTTGAATTACACGTGGCATATTCATTCCGAGTAGCAGGTATAGCCTGGGTTATTGATGCAGCTCGGTTTCCTGTCATGGAAGTCGACAGTGGACATGCATGCGAAAATGCCACAGTTTTAGTCACTTCTGTGCTGTTTGGTGCATTTTTGTCAAAAAAATAATTTTGAATTTTTTTCATGTTTGTGTGTTTCAATGAGTTACAAACGTTTTTTAATCTGGTGCATTTTTTCATCTAGTTTATCAAGGCACAATTTTACTATGCTTAAATTGGACCATCATTGTGATTCCATTTTGTTCTGCTGCTTGGTAGACTGTTGTTTGCTTTGACTTTTGTTGATTATTTACATTTATATATGTAGCAATGTTGTCGGGGAAAGGACGGTGAAGAGATTGAGGTTATCTAAGGCACTAACGATCCCTGAAGGGACCACTGTGTTAGATGCCTGTAAGAAGATGTCGGCAAGGCGTGTCGATGCTGTGCTGCTTACCGATGCTAATGGCCTTCTTTCGGGAATCGTAACTGATAAGGTCCTGATGTAACCAGCATTGAATTTGCGATTACTCTGTTCGTATATTTCCTTAGGTTGGGTTTTAACACATGATTTTATATCAGTGACTGAATTGAAATATCTTTCTGAAAGAAGGAAAATTATAACGCAATGCCTGAAGATGTTACTGCAATTTTTTTCATGTAACTGATCATCTTTCCATGTCCAACCATTTTATTGATATGCTGCGTTTTATTGTGACCGTGGTTTTTTTAAGAACTATTTTGATTTTAGTCTTTTTTGCATAGGATATTGTGACCAAGGTCATAGCTGAGGACTTGAGGCCAGAGCAGACAATGATTTCAAAAGTGATGACAAATAACCCAATATTTGTGAATTCAGATATGTTGGCTATTGACGCTCTTCAAAAAATGGTGCAAGGTTGCTTTTTCTGTGCATTTTGTTTAGCCTGTTGGATTCTTCATGCACCCAGCTTGCCTTGGTTGTTGGTAAAAGACGAAAAACATCATTTGAAGCTTTATGGACTATCTACTTTAACAATTGACATGATGCCCAAAGAACTGGCAGCTTTAGCAGAATAATTCAGTTGTACTAGATTGGGGATCTATGATAGCTGTTCAGCTGCACAATGGTTTTATTGTCAATATGGTAAAGCAGGGGAAATACAATCTTGCTCTGTAATGGGAAAACTGTTATTATATCATATAAAATATGATGTTTAGACTGATCACAAGCTAAAAATGACTTTCTTAGTCACATCATAATGGTGCTGTCCCTCTAACTTGTATGTTTTGCCTTACATTAAGGCCTCAAATGTTATTGCGTTGTTTCTGTTTCTTAGACCCAAAATTATTCTTTTTATCTAACCTACTCTGCTTACATTTTTATGCTATTTGCCAAGCTTTTATTTATCAAGGTACCCTTCTTTTGTCTTTTTAGCTAGATACATGCAAAATGATATTCTTAGAATAATACATTCTTCATCAACTTTGGATGTGCTTCAGTGATCTTGCTGGTCTATCTCATTTTATGTTTTTACTCTTACAAGTTAATTCTAAGCACATTGCTTTGTCCTTTTCTGCTTGTCCTTTTATCCTCCAATAGGAAAGTTCCGACACCTTCCTGTTGTTGAGAATGGGGAAGTTATAGCTTTATTAGATATCACAAAATGCCTTTATGATGCCATATCAAGAATGGAGAAGGCTGCAGAGCAGGGAAGCGCCATTGCAGCGGCAGTTGAAGGAGTTGAACATCGATTTGGATGTAATTTCTCTGGTTAGTGTATAGTTCTGTATCTGTAGTTGTAAAGTATCGATAATCATGCGTAAAGGAAAATAATTATAGTTTACATATCTATCTTTTCTGATATCGGCACATAGAGAGGTTGATATGGATCTGAAAATATCTGCTGCCGGTTAACTCCATTTCTTGCCGTGAGTGTTTATCCTTAAAATGGAAATGTGAATTTGGTGATCATCAGTGAAATAGTGTCTATTCTTTCTGTTGCAGGGACATGTACTTAATGTAAGAAAATGTTGATGAAACAAAACTTAGAGTGCTATACGACTTTACCAGTTTTTAGAGTAAGCTTATATGACTATGGCTGAGGATATTTGGGACTAGGAAGAAACAGTTTCTCTGCTGGAAGTATTTGACTAAGTTATTTAATGACTAAGTAGTTATATCAAGTGGCAGTCGGCCAGTGAACTCTGATATTGGGATTGAGAAAATTAAGTACAAGTTGTGGCTATTGAAACTTTAGTTTACTCAGTCAAAGAGCATTAAAGGTACCAACAAACCCTTCCAACACTATGGGGACGCCCTTGTCCTAGCCCATCATGAGAGCATTCACAGTCCCAGTGTCACCCAGTTGGGATTCCTTTACAACATTTAAGATTTTTGTAGATTTTGTTATTGACCGATGGAACAACCTTATTCCTAGTTTTCTGATCTTGAATATGTCAGAGCAAACTGAACTGAAAGGATGAAATGCTTAAGCCCTTATCTCCCATTTAGAAGATGGTGTACCTAATGGAAACTATCCTATGATATTTTCACACTTTCTTCCCTCACCATTTTGGTATGCATTTTGGGAATATATATTTGTACTTCATAATTGTGGTTTATACTGGATCACTTGTGTGTGCGTTCTCCCCTCCAAACCAATCCCCCCCCCCCACCTCCCCTTCCCCCCCTTGTTTCTATCACTACATCTGATGCTTGATTCCAAGATGACATCTATTGTTGTTCGAAATAATATCCATTTAGTTTCGTAACATCATCTCAAAGAACATTTTCTTGCATCTTGTTAATCACGATGCATTACTTGTCTCATAAGTTTTTCTATTTCAATACCAACTTGATGTTGACAGATGTTTCTTTATTCTTTTCTTTCTTCTATATCTCGATGCCATTAGCTTTTGTAGAAACATTGAAGGAGCTCATGTTCAAGCCTTCTTTATCAACTATCATTTCCGAAAATCGTTGGTACAATGGAACTTGTAGAGCATCTTTCTTTATCTCATTGACACTGGGTTTGGAGTTACTAACTTCTATATCATCACTTTTCAGGGTTGCAACAGTATCTCCTTTAGATTCTGTTTATGATGCTGCTCAAAGGATGAAGGGATTTCATGTCAATTCAGTTCTTATAATGACAGAAGAAAAAGTTCAGGGAATACTAACGTATGACTTTTTGTCCACAAATAAAATTTGTTTGGTAACATTGGAGAAACATGTGTAGATAATAATTGAACTGAGTTTTCTCTTTTATCATTTGTTGTAGTTACTTTTGGTTGTTTATTGCAGTTCAAGGGATATACTCAAGCGAGTTATGGCTCAAAATCTCGCACCAGATCTCACCCTGGTGGACAAGGTTAAAGCTTCTTTTACTAAAGTTGCATATTTTAAACAGTGTACTCTTTATTTCACGTCAAGTGACATACATAAGACTGTCACGATAGGTTACATGTATTATGAGAAACCTTTTGCTCCTTGGTCATAAATATATCAATGAACATAATGTATTGTAGAGTTAGTGAGGTCAAGTTTCTTCCCGCCGGTTCTTCTGGTTACCAGTGTCTTGTTTGTTACGTTTTTTTATATCAGTTACCTGAACACACGATGAACAAAAGGCTCACATTCGAACTTCATTCAATGGATAAAAAAGTAATAATTAATGGTTGTTTGTGTCTCTTGAACGTATGCGTCTTTTGACTTATCCTGTTTCTATGCTACTTCTCTTTCTCAAGGTAATGACTCAGAACCCTGACTGTGCAACTCTGGAGACTACAATTCTCGAAGCCTTGCGTGTAATGCATGATGGGAGATTTTTACATCTTCCAGTGGTGGACAAAGGTGATCACCTTTTTTCACTAAAGTGATGTTATTGCCACCTTCGAGTTTTTATTATTATTTTTTTGGGTCAGATGGAGGTATTGCTGCATGCGTAGATGTGCTGCAAATCACTCATTCTGCAATTGCAATGGTAAAGTTCTTCTCTCTGAATTGTGTGGAGTCATTGCAGTTTCCAGTGCATTTGATACCCTTTTTTCCCCCTCTCTCTCAATGACTTTTGAAATGGATACCGGGATAAGTGATATGCGAAAAGCGCTATGCTTTACACGTTCGCTTCCAGGACGTCACGCCCGTGCTTCTCCTGACTGTAATGGTTGGGCTTGGCTCTTCGGTCACTTTATTTGTGACCTTTGTCTATGGTTTTCACACTATTGTCTCTAGGCGACCCCCCCCTGTGGGATACCATTTTATCAAGTCGTCATGACTTCATATTTTACTTGACAATACCCAGTTAAAACTCCTTGAATATGCTTACTTTTACCAATATTGAGAATGCAATTTTTAAAATGAGAACAAAATAGAGTTAGTGAACATGCTAGTGTGTCAATACTCAATATGCTTTCTCAAGATTGTGTAGATAGTAAAAAATTATATCTTTTATGAAGGCGGAAAGTGGTTCTGGTGCTGCCAATGACATTGCAAATACAGTGATGCAAAAGTTCTGGGATTCGGCCCTAAGTTTAGAACCCCTGGATGATTGTGACTCCCACAGGTCTTCCTTTATGGTTTTGATTAATTAAACCCATTAATTGTTCAAATGATACCTAGGCATGACTACAAACACTTGTGTGCTTTTCCTTGCAGCGACATGTCAATGTCCCAATATATGGCATCAGATGGAATAGAACAAGTAAAGCCTACATACCCATCTCTTGGTCTTGGAAATTTGTTTTCGTTCAAATTTGAGGATCATCAAGGACGTGTAAATCGATTGAGCTCTGGTGAGTATGAAAAGATGTCTCTTGTTTAAGAAAGTCTTCTTTATTCTTTCTCAAAAAAAAAAAAAGGTCTTCTTTATTCAGATGAGATATTTAATGTCATCTGTATTCTGTCAGCTGTGTAAACCAAATAATTTCTTTAAATCATTTCTTTAAGTTGGATTACTAATAGCAGTATCAAATGCTGGTGGTCGGTCGAGTTTTCAATTTCAACGAAATTAGAGAGTAAATGAAACTTATGGCATGTTGAAATGCAGGCAGAACTACGGCTTCTTGTTATAAGCATGAGTTTTAGATGTTTTGTTTGTTCTTATTTTCCGCTTCCCTATTCAGGCGCAGATAATTTATACGAGCTTGTTTCTGCTATTATGCGAAAGGTGGGTGTGGATGAAGCCTATGATCATGGTCGCCCTCAACTTTCGGTGAGTGCAAATGCATCAGATGGTTCCCATAATATTTTTGCTTTTAACACTTCTTGATGTCTTGTTTAAATTCTTTCTTAGTACGAGGATGATGAAGGCGATAGAGTCCTGCTCACCACGGATGGAGATCTTGTTAATGCTGTTAACTACGCGAGATCAGCCCGACTACAGGTGTGAAAATGGTTCCTTTCCTGGTATATTATATATAGAAATTCGTTGTTTAAAAAAATTGAGAATGCATTCATAGTTTGATTGATATATATATTTTTTTGTTATTTAGTCCTTTCAGTTATATCTTATAGTTGAACCAATCTAAAAATTGCCAGGTTTTGAGGTTGCATGTGGATTACTCCAATGCAAGCGAGGGGAATCCCTCTTCTGATGCAGGAACCACACAAAAACCTGGAGCGATCACTCTGCGCACCAGCGTTTTTGCAGGGGCGATTGTTGCTACTGGTGTTTGCGTGTTGGTCTACTTGAAGCGTGCTAAATGGTGACATTGTGCTAGTGATGATTCAGTGCTCATGCTAGTTAAATGAGGACGATGCTTGCGGGGAAACAAGATACGACATTGCAAGATGTAAATAACAAGTTGAAGTAGGCAAAGAACTAGTGATTTTGGTGGTCCAGGAGCTCTGGCCTCTGGGCTATGATTTGGAAACAACATCTGCATGTTTCCATAAATTTTGGAATTGGGTAACCAATATTTATTCGAAGGGGAGAAATTTGCGAAGAAAAAACAAATAATCACTTTTTTTTTTCAGACGTTGCATATATATTCTTTGAGTTGTTTTGCGTCTTCTATAACAAGAGAAAGAATTGTAAAATATAGAGACTTGTTTATACTTTATATAGGAACTAAACATACTTTAATATGTTCAACAATATACAGCATGAAAAGTGAACTTTATTATGATAATCATATTTTCTTGAGTTAATGGTGTTGTGTTTAATTATATCCATTGAGATTGAGTCCAAGGATTTTCTCATATTTCATATGTAGAATTTATTTATTTTTTAAAAAATACAATCTAGATTGGAAAAATCTAGTACACCCTATGAATATTAAAAACATTTGTACTTCATTTTTTAAATTAATATTTGTTATTCATTTTTCTATTACCCAAAATATGACATACATCCTTTCAAGGATAGTTGAGTTGGTTGAGCGAGTAAAGTTTGATATCAAAATTATAAATTCGAATCTTAGAAAAATCATATTTTCTGAAAAAATAATTGAGTTGGTTAAACGAGTAAAGCTTGATATTAAAATTATAAATTCAAATCCTAGAAAAATCATATTTTTTTGAGCTTGTAGATAGTTTTGGACTCGTCGATAAGTTAACCATGTTCGTGGTTTATCAAATACACACCCGAAAGATAGTAGTCTAGTGGGTTCCACCTTTTTAAAATAAAACAAGATGATCATATTATGCACAAATTTATAATAGAATTCCCAAATTTGATCATTTGGGAAATGGCGGGAAGTGAACGGCTCTTACAAGCCTAACCACCACCCCACCCGATACAATGAGGCGTTCGGCTACTGAGTTGGCGACTGTGATAAGCCGCGCGCTTATCAGTTCCTCCGATCACAAGGTGTCGTCGCGGCCGTGGACTCCCGTTCTGGAGCAAACCCTCCACAGACTCGGTTGCCGGGAATCACTCAGCCCGACGCTGGTGGCAAGGGTCATCGACCCTTTTCTCCTACATCACCACTTTCTTGCGTTCGGATTCTTCAACTGGGCCTCCCAACAGCCGGGGTTCTCTCACACCACCGTCACTTACCGATCAGTCCTCAAGTCCCTCTCCATTTCCCGGCAATTCAATTCAATCGACAAGGTTTTGAAGCAGGTCAGAGTTCACAAGGTCCCTCTTGAGCCGTCTGTTTATGGCTCGATCATCGCTTCGTTTGTTGCGGGGAAGAAAACCCATTTGGCATTTACGGTTTTCCGCGAGTATGTTTCCGACATTTCGTTGATGGGACCAGAAATTTGCAACTCACTTCTTGCGGCTCTAGCTTCTGAAGAGAGTATGAATAGCGCACGACAGGTGTTTGATGAAATGATTCGTGCAGATGTTGGATTGAGTACTCTCGGTTTTGGTGTTTTCGTGTGGTCGGTTTCTAGGAAAAATGGATTGGAGGAGGTTTTAAGTTTGTTGGATGAAGTCAGAAAGGTTGATTTTTCAGGTATTAATGGGTCAGTTATTGCATTGTTGGTGGTTCATGGACTGTGCACAGAGTTTAAAGGTAGAGATGTGGTGCATGCTTTGGAAGAGTTGAGGAAAAGAGAGTGTAAGCCTGATTTTATGGCTTACAGGGTTGCTGCTGAGATGTTGCGTGAGATGGGAAGTGTGGCAGATGTACATATGCTTTTAAAGAAGAAACGTAAATTAGGAGTGGCTCCAAGGTGTAATGACTACAAAGAATTTATTTTTCTGTTGGTTTCAGAAAGGCTGATATGCGAAGCAAAGGAATTGGGGGAAGTGATTGTAGATGGGAACTTTCCGATCGAGGATGATGTCCTCAATGTGTTAATAGGATCTGTATCAAGTGTCGACCCTCTGCGTGCTGTCTCGTTTTTAAAGTTCATGCTTGAGAAAGGAAAAATGCCAACTTTACTTACCTTGACGAACTTGAGTGAGAATCTTGGTAAGCATGAAAAAGGAGATGAATTGGTTGATATTTTCCAACTCTTGTCGGGAAAAGAGTATTTCACGAGTTTTGAGAGTTACAGTACTATGGTCTCCCTCCTGTGCAAGGCTAAGAGGGTTAAAGAAGCTTATTCAGTTCTGCAGGAGATGAAGAAGAAAGGCTTTTGCCCAGATGTTTCATCTTATAATTTGCTTCTTGAAGCGTGCTGCAGGGAGGATCTAGTGCGTCCTGCTAAACGCCTATGGGACGAGATGTTTACTAGTGGTTGTTGTGGTAATCTGGAAACTTATAATATTCTGATTCGAAAGTTCTCAGAAATTGGCCAGATTGAAGATGCGTGTCACATGTTCTACCACATGTTTGGAAAAGGGCTGGATCCTGATGCTACAGCCTACTTGTTCCTGCTCGAAGGCCTTTGCCGGGCAAAAGATCTTGAAAAAGCTCTTGAAGTCTTCAACAAGTCAGTTGAACAGGATGCGACACTCGCGGCTACCTTACTGAATACGTTTATTCTCTGCCTTTGTAGAGATGGTGATCTATCAACTTGCATAAACACTTAATTTTTCCCACCTTGAAATATAATTGCTTACTAAAAATCGTATGCTTTTTATGTCATATGTGTTTCCTTTAACATCCGAAAATTAACCTGCAGGTTTTTATCATCAAGCGTCTAAGTTACTGTGTGATCTCATTTGTAATGTGAAATGTTTAGAGTCCCATGTGACTTTGTTGACATACTTGGCCAACAATGGAGAGCCTGCATTGGCAACGGAACACATAACATGGGTTGCATATAACTCGCAGGTTTTACTCCATGCTATTCAAACCGAACTATCAGCATCACTTTCATCTGCATCAAATTCAGATCCAGTCCTATGGTTGTTAAGGGAAATGATCAAAATTTCCAAGGGTGTGCCGAGAAACGAATTGCCCCCAGTCAAGATTAATTCTTTGCTTCATGTAAAATGATTTGAAGTTATTCTTTGTTGCAGATGACTACCAGACTTACAACAGGTAGGAATTTGTATTATTTTGCTCATATCTTGTGGATTCTGTCATTTTCGTAGTAAACCAAGGAGATTTTCTCAACAAACCAAATGGATCCGGTCACATAACAAGTTTTAGCAAGCAACTTTTTGAAAACTGATCATGAATTGAGAAATTCAATGGGCTTTGATGCTAGTAATTGATTTGAACGGTCCTCTTGACACATTTTTTTTAAATGCACAGATCATCACTGATGCAGGGGTATTCATTGTGTGATCGGCCAAACCACATCATGGAGGTCCTAGTTGGATATGAAATCATGTGATGGTGTAGATATAAGATACGGAAATTGGAAACCAATATCCTCCTAATAACAAAGGCGAACAGCCGATCATGGTAATCATCGATCAAAGATGAGCAGCAACACATTTGTACAGAGGGAAAACGGGGAAAAAATTCATTCAAGAAGCAGTCGCGAAGCCTATGCCCGAAAGAGTGGTTGAGGAGATTGGGAAATATATGGTCCGTGACAAAAATAGAAAAGGATTATTTCCATGGGCTCGTAGGAGGTTTCTTGAGGCATATTTGGAGCTCCAACAAGTCAAAAACAGCAAAAGAGACCATTACTAAGATAGCTACAAAGCAAATGAGAAGGAAGAAGACTGAAAAATTCATGGTGGTGGAACTGATGCAGCACCAAGAGGAGCCAGGTATCAATTATCATAATAAACACGAGTGACGCTTGAATCTGGTAAGAAAAGAAATCGCTTAAAACACGTCCCAAGTCGAAATAAGATGGTTTTAGCTTCAATTCTGTTGTTCTTATCAGTGGAATACTCGCACCAAATTATGCATAACAGTGATCATAATATTAGATCTTGTTCAATAAATAATTTGTTCCTGACAATTTGATTTACCGAGAGAAACTATGAAATGATCAGGTCGAGCTTATGTAGCAGGCCCGGGTGGAACCATCCTCGTACGATTCGATATTGTTTGGTACACAAATTTCTTTGAAAGTTTAAGTTTCATACCCCTCGTGTAACTCTCATATTTATCATTTATAATTATAATTATTAAATATTCATCTTTAGATACACGTCCTAATGCTATCTTACCTAAAATTGCCTAAAAGTGCTTGAAAATTCCCCCCAGTTTTGATATTTTTTAAAGAATTTTTCAAAATTGAAACCGAAATTTTCGACTAATTTCAGATTCAAGATCCAAGTATAACAAATTTCTCTCAAATATAAAAAAAAAACCAAAAATATAAATCTCATGCAAATAATTATACACCAAACTAATGAAGAAACAAGAATGTGATAACCTAAATATATATATTCACCAAAGAGCAAGGATACAATGAGTCAGTCTACTAAACCTGCCCCGACACGGCAAGTCTAGACCCAGACAACCGGTTCCGGGGTGGGTTCCAGATTTGGCCAAACTTGTCCCGCCAAAATGTATATTATTATTATTATTATTATTATTATTATTTTATTATATATAAATATAGAATATATGTATATGTATTTATAATTATATCTTTTATACTAAATATATAATATTTTAACCATAATTTGAGTTTATAATATTTTTAGATTGGAATGATTTTATTTATTATGATATATTTAATATTAAAATAAATTTAATTAACAATTAATTGCAAAAAAAATAATATAATCATTATATTTTTCTTTTGTTATTAATTGTTAATTAAATACAAATCGATAAATTTTAACTTGTGAGTATATTTTTGTCATATATTATTAATATAAACTTGAAAATTAAATTTAATAATTTTTGTTAATTTTTAAACTTTTTATTTAATAAATTTAAAATTATATAAATTCTGATGAGTCCAACGGATTTAATCCAGATTGGATCCCCAGAGTTCACAAGGCGGACATGTCCAAAAGGATACAGGGCGGGTCCTGGGTTTGCCCGTTGCCATCTCTACCAAAAAGCCAATACAATATAGTGATACTAAACAAGGATACTTACCAAAACTGCAAGTTTGATCTGTGGGACTGTGGGGGGTATGGCTCATTTTATGCTGCCGGGTGAATTTCACCCGGTGCAGCATCCACCGTTCATGGGGATGACTCATTCGTGGATCATAGAACAACCCGAGAGGTATAAACAGAGGTAATCAAAACACGAGCAAAAATGCATTCAACCCTGTAACATGAGTATACCATCTACAGATTCTATACTATTTTAAAAAACCTACTTTGGACGTCATGGTGTGTCAAGTTTTTAATACTCATACCGCAAAAGCATTCAACCTTATAATATCCACAAAATAAATACACAAAAAAATGCCAAAATTTTAAAGCGTCCAACATCTACAACAATTATTCTAACTAATGATAATCCACAAAATAACTACAAACCATGAGTAATCTTATAAGAAATCACACATAAAGTTGTTAATCTTAGTATTAGTCCACAATCATTTTTAAATGAATTGATTTAACTTCAAATGAACGTACGAGCACAAAACAGATGCAAAGGGCCGCTGGCTCCCATATAAAGATGGAAATCGAAAAATTTTCCATTTGATATAATTTGAAAGGTGGGCGTTTCCAAAGATTCACAGAGCAATTCAGGCTTGTTTTTTCTTCTATGTTATTCACAAGAAGATTGAACTCCAAACAGTTTCGTCAGTCATGACTTCACAATTATCTGCCTTCTAACCAACATGTTTGGACAAATCAAACATGTAATAACAAAAAGTACAAGGTAATATGTAACAACTAGAAGCCAGGAGATGATATAAACTTGAATCTCAAGAACTCACCATCATGCATCTCAGCTTCTGTAGTTCGGATTTGTCCAAAGAGGATAAGAGCCTCCAATCCATTGTCCGGCGCCAGGTTGCTGAGCTCCAGCCCAACTTCCGGGCATGGGTTGCTGAGCTCCTGCCCAACTTCCGGGCATGGGTTGCTGAGCTCCTGCCCAACTTCCAGCCATAGGTTGCTGAGCTCCTCCCCAACTTCCGGCCATAGGTTGCTGAGTTCTTCCCCAACTTCCATCCTGAGGCTGAGTTCTTCCCCAACTTCCATCCTGAGGCTGAGTTCTTCCCCAACTTCCATCCTGCAGAGTTCTTCCCCAACTTCCGGCCACAGGCTGATGCACTCCCCAACTTCCGGCCACAGGCTGATGCACTCCCCAACTCATAGATATAGGTTGCCGCGCTAATCCACAACCTGCAGACGCTGATTGTGGAGTTGCTCCCCAACCCCCAGCTGTACCTGGCTGAGCTCCAACACGACCTCTAGCCATGGCATACTGACTTTCTGTATAGGTCCCATCCCAGCCTGCCATATGTTGCTCTCTATTTCTTGGTTCAGAAAGAGTAGCATGTTGAGTTTGGACCGCAGGTTTTTTCTTTATAATGACAGTAGTTTCTTGTTTTCTTTTCTTCCCAATTAGCACTGTTCTGCTCAGATTTGATTGAGAGGCATTGTCCGGTACTGCAGCAACCTGTTGTAATTTTGGAAATCCTTTCGGCACTGGGAGTTGGAAAGGAGTGTTATCACCGTCAAACAAAAGTTCCCTCAATTTAAGACCTCCGATCTTTCCATCCAAGAACGAGAAGACATATTGGAGAGAGATTTCGATACATTTATTGATTCGCTTCACTTCTGTTTGTCCCACAGCCCTCGCAACATTTTGAGACTGAATGGTAAAATCCTCAACCTGTCAAGATTGAAGAGCACCATCTCATGAATGCAAAAATGAGCATAAAAAATTGAAGCGTGAAAACGAAGTGTCATTACACTGATACAAGCAACTTTAGAATCCCATGTTTTCGATATCCAAGATCCCTCACATGTGCTTGCGCAGATACCCTTCTGCCACAATTTTTGAACAGAAAATAACTGCAACATTAAGAAAAACAACTGAAAGGCATGTTTATCTCCACAAAATGACGTAAAATCAATATTTCCAAGACCAACACGTCTAGCGCAAGTGCGCAACTTAAGAATAACACGTAATGGATTATCCCGTGCTGCACTGCTGCACACTAGAGTGAACAAACCTTTTTAAGCCACTGCATCTCCAAGTGAAGGCAAAAACATGGTTATTGAAGAGCGTAATGCTTGTGCCAATAAATAAATCCAAAAGCTAAAAAAAAACCATGACTACCTTGATCAGCAGAGTGAAAAAGAGCTCAGCCAAGGATTCTTTGTTGCTTTTTCCATAGTTCACAAAATTAACCATCGACTTCATTACTGTTTCAGGATCAGTCCCATCTAGATGATGAAAAACCACTTAATAAGAAACAAAAGACAAAAAAACAAAACCAGGCAATAGAATCTGAAATGCATTTCGTTCCGGAGAAAAGTCGTTGCAACCAGAAATCAACATAATTTTAGGAGTAATTAGGCCAATCCATCAAAATTAAGAGTCATGGACAAATTCATTTCAAAGGTACTCAAACATAGATGCCCATGTCCGCGTACGTGATTAAGACGGGGAACATTGAAAACAGAGGCATTACACGCAGCAGAGAAGGAAACAAATTTAGTCTCAGTACCTTTAAGTATGGCAGAAAATGGAGGAAGAATAGGTGGATTTCGAGTCTGCAAAGAAAGGATGATATTAGGAATGGATATGAGAGTGGTATTTAGTAAATTAATAATAAAGGTGTATGCTGTTTGTCGAAATGAAGACATGTCAATTCATAGAGACAGAAGTCCTTAATCAGCAAGCAAAAAAGCATATCATCAGAGGCACAAATATAGGAACTAACCATCAATCGAAAAAATGGGAACAAAATACTGAGACATGCGTGCTCGGGATGCATACCTGCAAGTGAAAAGCAACCAGTAGTATTATTGAGAGAGAATTCAAGGTTTTTTCCTTTGAACTGTTGATGTCATGTGCTTTTGCCCAATTTTTCATCTGCAAAGAGACATCAGTTTCTTGGGCTTCAAAAAGGAGGCCGGTGATATCCCTAGTTGCAATTGTAGAAATCCCATTTTCTTAAATGGTTCCTGGTTGTTTTACTTCAATTTTTGCAAACAATTTGCTAGATCTATTGTCATCTTAAACTGAATTCAGTTTCCATTCTTTTGTTGATCACTTTTAATGTATTATTCATTTTCCTATGCCATCAATGCTCATCATAGGAGGCAGAATGAGGAGATAGAAACACAACAGAAATGGAAAGTCAAAGAGACAGAGTGAAATTTGGGAGTTGAAAGGTAAAAGAACTAAAAGCTGTCATCTTCTCAATCACACCGAGGAAACCAGGTAGAAATTCAGTGAACATGGTGCATGCATGGAGATAAGTTAATAACCATCGCCAGGGAGAATCTAAAGATGACAAGCCTTTCTAAAATCTTTGGTTAAAAAAGTTGCATGTTGTAAATATATAATATATAAGACATGAAAAGGGCAACTTTACCAAAAAGCTTAGCTTATGAAATCTTTCATCAATTGATGAGATAATATGTATAATTTGGGATTTCGAAATCCCATCCCTATTTTCAACTGATATATCACACTCAACTCCAGTTCCACGATCAATAACTTTCACAATAGGCACCTTGGCTGTAGTAATAGGAAAAACCCCATAAACATGTCCTTTACCTAAAACAAAGGAATTCATACATGAGATATATCCAACTTTAATTCTTAAGTTATGGGGAGAAAAACAGCAATTTGCAGAAAATCACCGGCCAAAGAGCTTAAGATCTTTGGTCACAGGATTAAAGCAGAATATAGAAGGTAGACAGAATGTACTCTTTGTAGTCTTTGGCGACTTCAACAACTATCCAACTCTTGCTCAAGATGTGACACAACAGATTTACAGAAAATCACTAATACAAAACTAACACAATGACAGCTTAAGATCTTGCTCTGACCAGCTACTTGACAAACTCAGCTGACCAATGTTTTCCATCGCTTGCTTATTTAGAAGAGTCGACAAAGTACAAGATAAGTAAATCAGTGGCCAAAGAGGGAATTCAGAAAGCCGTAAGCATGCAAAAATTTACATGAAGATATCTATAAATCACGATGTAGATAAATGACATCTGCCCTTTAAACAATTGCATAGCTTTATACCATAAAGTGCAAAGAGAAAAGGGGTATTCAAAAAACAAAATGTGTTTGCACACTAGTAAAAAGTAACGCCCTGGAACGAAAAAACTCATTCTCATCAAAATAACACCCTGGAAATAATGTGTAGCTTTATAATGTTTACTCTGCAAAGAATATAGCTTTTTAGCGAACTTTCTGAGAGTTTGAATCTTCTTCTCTCGAGGGAAATTATCTGCATTGGTGTTAAAATTTACGGAAAGATCAAGATCACTTGTTACACTGAAAAGATCCATTACAAAAGAACCAAATTCCACCACAACAGGAGCCGTTTTTGAATTTCCTGAAAAAGTAAAAAAGGAAATATCAATAATTGGATGATGGTGCAAACAAGTAGGTAAGCAATTAAGGAGGACCGATAAAAGAGGTTAAGAGGAAAAAGTTTGAACCATAGTTCACGAGGTAAATTGTATTAAACAAGTAGCACATCAACGTCTGAACTGTATTAAACAAGTAGCACATTGATTATTACAACGTCTTTTAGAAATTGAATGAGCCAGATATTACCATAAATTTCTTTGGCGATTTCATTAAAGACATGTATCAACTCTCTTCGAACTTTGTAATCATTTGCTTTCGGACGGCGAGTGACATAAACATCTTGGAGCAGTGATTCAAGAGCAGACATGTGTTCCTTGGATACTTTATGAGCCTCCAACTGTTTCGCTTCAAACTTCTCTGCTTTCGTCCGCAGAACTGAAATCAAAACATCACAAAAGTAAAGAAACAAACCATATTATGCTGTGTGGGTACTGGACTTTCTTCTTCAAAAAGTCCATAAAAAATATTATGTTACTCATCCACATTTACCAGGCAAGAAACCAGAAAAGGGGAAGAAGAAAGAAAAATGGAAAGGAAGGGGAGGGGAGCCAAATATAAATTATATATAATTTAATTTCGGGAGTGATCAACAATTTAAATGTCGGTTGTAAGAAAATTTTTGCAATTGAAGATTGATAGCTGTCGTAACCGCTAGGCTGGTGAGATAAGCAAGTGCATGCGTCTGACCGAAAATGAAACTCGTGATGCTAGTTGATCTCGCTATTAGTCACAAGTTGATAGCAAATATGACAATATATTGCAAGTGTTAATCATGTCTGAATTTTTCGGGTCTTCTACAGTTTTTGAAATCCTTAAAAGAAAACTACGACTTAAACAAACAAATAAGAGAGTGGTATAAGCAAATAAATCCATCTTTTCACTCGGCGACTCTAAGCCGAGAATCACACAACTGAATTTCTTAAAATTCTTCGTTTATGCTCGGTCTTTCTCAGCCCGGCACTTGGTCGACCAAACAACTTTTCTTCTTTTGCACACAGCTTTCTTTTCTACTAGTTTCAATCTAGTCAACTCTGACAGAGTATCCCATTGTTCATTCTTTATACTCAAAGCTATCAAAGAAAATATAAACAAATGCTATCCGAAAATGGAATGCCAACAAAAAAAGAAACTTTCAAAACACATATGACTGCTACATTGTGATGAATTACACTCCATAAATAGGCTACCTGCAGAACTTGGATACATCACTATCGCAATTAAAAAAAAAATCAAAAACCCGCATTTGCATAAAAATATAACTAAAAATTCCCATCAACTTCTCCAATCACAACCATTCACATCATTATACAATTCCATCCATAACAACTATAATCCAAACCCCACGAGTTCTAGCAACGGCGCGAGAAAATTACGAAAATTTATCAGCAAAATAAAACTATATACACCACACATGCATGAAAAATTGTTTGCAAAATCATAAAAATGTCACCTTTAGCGCGAAGCGCCATGTCTTCGGAAACCCAACGAATCAGGGAAATAAGCAAATAAACTGGCCGAGATTAACAAATATTGATATTGATTTTAAAAAAAAATCACTGATTCTGTAATACTTTTACGCTAGCGGGAGATGGGCGGATTTCTAAAGGTTGAGATAGCGAAGAAGATGAACAGTCAAGTTCTTCGAAGGTGAAATAATTACAATGACGCGGCTCCATTTTTTCAAGAGTTATTATTAAATTCACTTCCACCCTTTTAATTTGATTTTAATTTTAAATTTAATTTAATTTAATTTTAATATGAAAACAATAAATCGAGAAAATCGTAATGTTGGTCCCATAATCTTGTCACATTGTAATTGTGTTCTCGCTATTATTAGATTTCTGTTTTAGTCGTACATATTTTATTTTATTTTTTACAATTTTTTTTTATCGAAAATATTGATGTGTCACTATATACATTTGCTCTATATTAACACTACATTGGTACCATATCGAAAAAATGACTTCAATTGAAATTAAAAGAAACAAATATGGTGGACCAAAATTAAAATCTGACAAGATAGATGATCGAAAACGCAAAATAACGAACATACGAAACCAAAAAACAAATCTCCCATAAGTTAATAACAGAAGGGCTATTTAACTAAATTCAACTCAACCATTTTTTGTTTTGTTTAGTGTGTGTGTTTTTTTTTGGTGCTTTTTTGGCTGTGGTAAATAGGTATTTTATGAGAGAGAGCAAAATCAAATATTACAATGATAGAGATTAATAAAATTAATAAAATTAAATTAAATTATAAAAACGTGTGAACAATAGGTTGAGAAAGTGGGTAGTAGTAGTATAGTATGATTTTTTTTTACCCTTTTTCGTATAGGTTTTTTTAATAAAAAATTTAATTAGTGAAATTATGGGCATTTTAGGTCACACACTTTAATATATAGAACAGTTTCATTAACGGATGTAGGCTTTATAATATACTAAGAAGTAAGACAGATAAATATTGAATTTAAACAAAAAATTTACTTATATTACTCTATATTCTTGATTTTCCCAAATTTTCAGAATCAATGTATTAGTTCACCATGATTCTAAAGTTAAGATTTTTGGGCTAGGATAATCACGCAAAACAACTAAAAAATTTCACAACAATTGCACATAACGTGCAATTAATTTTTTTTTAAAAATTATAAATTTTATTCTATTGATGTTCTCAAAATATAAAAAAAAATTGTTTTTTTAGGAAACAAAATTTAAAAAAATTAAGAACAGTATATTATATTTTAATTATTATTCAATTTCAATGTTCACTAACTGAAGCCCAACAGTCCATATGGGTTCTTATTATGGAAGCCCAGCTAGCATTTATCATCGGTCCAAATAGACTCTCAATTTGGTTTATGTCATACGAATAAGTTGGTGCATACGTTCTGATGATTTCAGATTTTAGTCATTACATGAATGTTCGAAGAATTCATATCGAACATTTGTCGTTTTATTAAAATTGAAAGTTAAAGCAGTAGAAATAAACAAAAAATGCTAATCAAATCTATTAGATTTATATTTAAAATCGGCATGTTTCAATTGCTAGTTAAACATGATAATTATCGCTCTTATCTGAATTTTTTAGAGGTTATAAAATAAAATTATTTATTATTTAGGTATAAATATATGTTTGCATTAGGTTTTACGTTAAATGACGGATTGGCTCAATTGTACTTGGAAATGTAGAATCTAACATTGATGGTAATTAATGCGATTAATTAATCTTTAGAATTTAGTTGGATTAACGTTTTGACATTAGGTTTTACGTTGAATTGATCCATATTTAAAATCATCAAATTTGAGACGAACTTGAACTTATTTCAGACGTATGTTCACGACGGAAGAAAAATTATTTTTCTTTTTTCTTTTCTTTTTTTGAATGAGACTGCCATGAACAAGATTAATTCTAAATTATTTTCGTTGACGAGTTTTGCATCTAATGGTCTTGTTAATTACACATGCAAATATTTATTATTTATCTATAAAATATAGAATTCATGTAAGATATCACATAAAACATAAAAATTTAGAGATTCATCATTAGGGCTAGGGAAAAATACTGAAATGTCGTCATACCGCCTATATCGTACCGAAAAAAAATAGTATATGCCTGATAGGTTACACCTAAAAATTCAACTGGGCCTAAGCCCAATCATTAAAGTCCACTCCGAATATTTTTAAGGCCCAAGCTTATTTAAATATTATATATATTTAATTCAAGCAGGCCCTGAATTCTACAAAAGCCCATAAGAGGCTCAAGCCCATAAGGCTCTCCGAATATCTATAAATAGCTCAAGTCACCTCATTATTAAGGTACACACTTTCTTAAGCAATATATCGCTCTACTCTCGATTATTATTCCTTGAGTAATAACTGACTTGAGCGTCGGAGTGCCTTCGCCGGGAACCCTCCCGGCTCCTCTGACTTTGTTTTGTGACGTAGGAACAACCCACTGAAGATCTCCTCCGGGAACATACCAGGACTTACTGATACTCCGGACTTTGCGGAAGCATCGTGTCCTATACAAGTGATTTTTGGCTACATCAGCTTGGCGCCGTCTGTGGGAAACTGTTCATTACGTCATTGAGAACACATATTACTTCAAAAATGTCTCAAGGAAATATTAACAATGGAAACGCACCGCAGAGTATTACTCTCACCCGTGAAGACTTGACCGCGCTAATGGAAAACACAGCCGCACTCGCAGCAAAAGATGCAGTTGCTCAGTACCTAGAAACTCGCAAGCGCAAAAGCAGCAAGAAAAAGGCTCAGACTGAAGGCTCGTCATCTCTTGACCCTAATAACGGAGACCCAAATAAAGATAAATCTAAAGTGAATGATAAAGATCAAGGGGGGACCAAGAAAAATACTACTCAGAAAGACGGTGAAGCAAGTGTTCACACAGTTCATGACATTTCTGGCGAAAACAAGATCACTAATCCAGCTCGGAAGGATGGATCTCGCACACATGTAACTGGAGAGAATATTTCCGCAATTTTACCGTCACGCCGAAGCCCCTTCACTGATGACATATTATCTGAAGCATTACCAAAGGGAGTCAAAATCCCCAGCTTACCTGAGTTCGATGGAACGAGTGACCCCCAAGACCATATTGACAAATTCTACGCGAAAGCGGATTTGTATGATATCACAGATGCTGCATACTGCAAAATTTTCCGAACAACATTATCAGGAAGAGCGCTCACATGGTTCAACAAGTTACCCTCCGGATCTATTGCCAATTTGGAGCAACTTACTGACTGCTTCATCCAGCAATTCTCAATTAACAAAAAATACCCAAAAACAACAGCATATTTGTTCACAGTCATTCAAAAAGAAGGAGAATGTCTGAGGGACTATGTTCGGCGATTTACTCATGCGGTGCACGAAGTCTTACATGTGAACCATGATTTGTTAGCCGGAATAATGCAGCAAAACTTGCGTCATCGGAAGTTCAAGGAATCAATAGCGGGAAGGCCGCCCAAAAACCTAGAGGAATTACTGGAAAGAGCTGAGAAATACATTCGGGTTGAGGAATCTATTGAACCACACTACCTGAATAAAAGAAAGAGAGAAGAAGATAAACCAGAATACACCCCTCAATGCACGTCTGACCGATATACTGGTAGTGGCTGAAAAACAAGGATTGTTACGTCCCCCTCGCCCAATGCAGAATAACCCAAAGCGCCTACGTTCGGAAAAGTATTGTCATTTTCATAAAGATAAAGGCCATACTACAGAAGATTGCTTCAGTTTGCGAGCAGAAATTGAAAAACTCATAAAGCGCGGACATTTGGGGAATTTCGTGGACAAGTCCCGCGGTGAAAAACGAGACGACAGGCGTCGGGACGAACAACCAAAACATGACTATCAAAAGCGCCATGACGAAACTGGGAAACAGCATGAACGAGCGGATGAAAATTTGCCCTCGGGAGGGGTAATCGCCGTAATCACTGGGGGGCCTGCTTGTGGCGACTCGAACAATGCAAGAAAAGCTCTTCTGCGAGCAGCAAAAGGAACCAACAATTTATCCAGCCCCACATCCTTGTCAATATGTGAAGTTGGAACCATTCAAGATGGATTATCATTCAGTGACAAAGATCTGGAGAACCCTCGGGGTACCCATAATGATGCTTTAATCATCTCAGCCACAATCTCCAATTTTTGGGTAAAGAAAATTCTAGTGGATTCAGGAAGTTCGGCCGACATAATTTTTCATAATGCATTCGTAAAGTTGGGTATTAGTAATGCACAGTTAACTCCAGTCAACACTCCACTAGTCGGATTTTCCGGAGAAATAGTTGAAGCTTTGGGAGAGGTAACGCTTCCTCTATCCTTGGGTTCTTACCCCAAGCGGTCTACTAAAATGGTGAAATTCCTTGTGGTAAAAGCTTCATCTGCGTACAATGTGATATTGGGACGACCAAGTCTCAATATATTCCAAGCCATCGGATCGACATATCATATGAAGCTGAAGTTTCCGACTCCAGGAGGAGTAGGAGAAGCCCTTGGTGATCATCGTCTAGCTAGAGAGTGTCATGTAGTGACTCTGCGGGGTTCGTCAGAAAATCGGAAAAGACAAGTCTCTAGCGAGGAAAAACCACCAAAACCCGGAAAGCTTTTGCGTGAAAACGGAATTCATTTGGTGGATGAAGAAGCTGAGAGCAAAGAGAGAATAACAGCAACTGAAACTCTGAAACATGTGGCAATCATTCCAACTGATCCCAAGAAAACCCTAAAGATTGGGACCGAATTACCTCCTGAGCTGGAAGAGAAGTTGAAAAATTTTCTTGGTCGCAATCTGGACGTGTTTGCTTGGGGTGATGAGCATCTGCCAGGAATACCTCATGAATATGCGCTTCATCACCTCCGTGTTGATCCGAAAATGAGACCGGTGAAGCAAAAGAAAAGAGCATTTGGTCCAGAGAAAAATCGGCATATAGCCGCGGAAGTGGAGAAACTCTTAGTGGCAAAGTACATCAGGCCAGTTTCATACCCAGATTGGCTTGCAAATGTGGTTTTAGTACCAAAACCTGGAGGAAAGTGGCGTTTGTGTATAGATTTCACTGATCTCAACAAAGCATGCCCCAAAGATCCGTTTCCACTCCCTCGAATTGACTTGTTAGTCGATTCGACAGCAGGATGCGAGCTGCTCACTTTTCTTGATGCATATCAAGGATACAATCAGATCGGCCTAGCGCCAGAAGACCGAGAAAAAGCAAGTTTCATCACTGATCGAGGAATTTATTGTTATGATGTAATGCCGTTTGGTCTGAAAAATGCTGGAGCTACCTATCAGCGTTTGGTAAATAGCATGTTCGAACAATTGATCGGGCATAACATGGAAGTTTATATAGATGACATGCTCGTCAAAAGTATTCAAGCATCTAATCATTTGGAAGATCTTGAGGAATGTTTCAGTATACTCAGAAAATACAGGATGAAACTTAATCCGGATAAATGCACTTTTGGTGTACGAGGAGGCAAATTTCTCGGTTATATGGTGTCAGAACGAGGAATAGAGGCCAACCCTGAAAAAATCAAAGCTATTTTAAACATGAATCCTCCGAAGAGTGTAAAAGGCATCCAAGAATTGACAGGACGTTTGGCCGCCCTCAACCGATTTATCTCAAGATCTGCAGACAAGGGTTTACCATTTTTCAAAATGTTGAGGAGTGGGAAAGGTTTTCAATGGACAGAAGAGTGTCAGCAAGCATTTGACGAGTTGAAAGTGCATCTGACCTCTCCGCCGTTGTTGGTGAAACCAAACGAAGGTGACACCCTGTTAATTTATCTGGCAATATCTGCGGAGGCGGTAAGTGCAGTATTGGTCTCTGAAGTAGGACGTGAGCACAAACCAGTTTATTATATCAGTCGAACTTTACACGGAGCAGAATTAAGATATACAAAGATCGAAAAACTGGCACTGGCTTTGGTAATTGCAGCGAGAAAATTACGTCCTTACTTTCACTCTCATCCAATAATTGTACTCACCAATCATCCTCTCAAACAAATTATCTCGAGTCCTGAAGCATCAGGAAGAATGGTTAAGTGGGCTGTTGAACTGAGCCAATATGGAATTGAATATCGCCCGCGTCCAGCAATTAAAGCACAAATTCTGGCTGATTTTCTAGTAGAAATGACAGTAACTCAAGAAGAGAGTTCCACCCAAACATGGATGGTTTATGTCGACGGGTCATCAACCTCTACGGGAAGCGGTGCAGGTATAGTTGTGGAGAGCCCACAGGGAGATAAATTTCAATATGCCGTCAAATTTCTATTCCCTGCAACGAATAATGAGGCAGAATATGAAGCTTTCATCATGGGAATTAAATTGGCCCTGTCAGTCGGAGCAAGAAGACTGACGATACACAGTGACTCCCAACTTATCGTCAGTCAAGTTAATGGAAATTATGAAGCAAAGGAAGATAAAATGTTTGCATACCTCACTCAAGTAAACGAGCTTCTCTCGCGTTTAGACAGCTATGATATAAAGCAGATACCTAGAGGGAAAAATGAGTCAGCAGACCGCCTTGCCAAGTTAGCAAGCTCCTTGGCCAACATTGATAATAGGAAAATTACATTCCTAACTTATGGCAAGGAAGAAACTGATGGAAGTGATGTTACAGTCTTCTGTGCTGACAGCAAAGAGCCTAGTTGGAAAGATGAAATAATCGACTATTTAAAGCAAGAGAAACTACCTGCTAACCAAGTCGAAGCTCGAAAACTTAGAGTGAGAGCTGCTCGGTTCACGATCATTGACGGAGAACTGTACAAAAGAGGTTTCTCTTCACCTTACCTAAAGTGTCTAACGCCAGCTAAGGGAAACTATGTGCTCCGTGAAATTCATGAAGGAATATGTGGAAATCATTTAGCTGGCAGAGCTCTCGCGGGGAAAGCATTGCGCCAAGGGTACTTTTGGCCAACGATGAAGCAAGATGCTATGGAGTTAGCAAAACATTGTCATGCATGTCAAGAGCATGCTAACTTCCATCACCAGCCGGCTACAACCTTACAGCCCCTGGAAAGTCCTCTACCTTTTGCTCAATGGGGAATGGATTTGGTAGGTCCTTTTCCTCCTGCTACCGGACAAAGAAAATTTCTGATAGTAGCTGTGGATTATTTCACCAAATGGGTCGAAGCTGAACCATTGGCCAAAATATCCGAGAGAGATGTAATCAATTTCTTATGGAAGAATATAATATGCAGATTTGGCATTCCTCAAACCTTGGTTTCAGATAATGGAACTCAATTCTCTGGAGCGAAGATAAAAGACTGGTGCAGAGGAATCTCTATCAGGCAGTTCTTCACTTCTGTAGGGAATCCTCAAGCAAATGGGCAAACCGAGGTCACCAACCGAACCATTCTACAGCACCTCAAAACACGCCTAGGCAATGCCAAAGGAAAATGGGTGGATGAGTTGCCAAGTGTTCTATGTGCATATCGAACCACTCCACGCTCTTCAACTGGAGAATCTCCTTTCAACTTGGCCTACGGAGCGGAAGCTGTGGCTCCTGCCGAAATCGGAGAGCAATCATGGCGAATGAAACAGTACACTCCATCTGGGAATGACCAAGCCCTCCGAATTTCATTGGACTTGGTGGATGAACTGAGAGATGGAGCTTCAACACGAGCCGAGAGATATCGAGCTTGTATGACTAAAGCATACAATGACAGAGTCAAACCAAGATCTTTCCAAGTAGGAGATCTTGTATTGAGAAAATCTGACATCTTAAAGTCTGTGGGCAAGCTGGATCCGAAATGGGAAGGCCCCTACAAAGTAATTGAAATTGTGAAGATGGGAACATATCGCCTCAAACATTCAGATGGAAGAATACTTCCCAGGCCTTGGAACGTGGCCAACCTGAAGAAGTTTTATGCATAAACTGCAACTCTCGTCAATAATAGGCTAAATTTATCTTTTTTAGCATATTTTCCTTATGTTTTCATATTACAATTTTGTGATACATTGTTCAACTAATTTGATTATTGTTTTTATATAAACAGATTACTTTGTCGAAAGCATATCATATCTCCTCTCCTATACTAACGCTTACTTACGACATAAACGTCATAGACCCTAGCAATCATAAAAAATTCCCAACAGTAAGAGGCTTGGCCAGCCCCTTGGGACATTTGAACTTATGACGCTGTAAGAGGTCAGGACGACATAATAACATTATAAGTCCCGGGATACCTCACCACGCACCAAGTGGGTTTAGGAATTCCCCATGAGACAAAATCTTGGGAGATTGATCCCCTCCCAAGTACTCCATTGTTAAAGCGATAGTATTTTATTCATCAAACAAGTATGCAATAGCAACTTCAAAATGCAAAAGAGATATGATAATCGACAAATACTTACTTACTCAAAAAGAACAAAAAAAAAAGTCTATGACTTTGACTCTGTCACAAAAAAAAATTTTGCCCGAAAGTGGCAAGAAATAATAAAGCTAAACTGTTCCACGGTTTAGTCTCCATATAGCTTCGACACACACCGTCATTATTGGCTGTATAAGCTAAAAATTCGAACGCAAAGCTTCGATCATCTCCTCATCACCCAGACCTCCCAGTAAATCTCCTAAGGGAGGATCCGAGTCATCTTCAACTCTGGCAAGACTAGGCTCCGGAATCTTTGGGTGAATCATCATAATAATTTCCTCTGGAACTAGTTG
The DNA here is from genome assembly GCF_033568475.1 of Henckelia pumila. NCBI lineage: Eukaryota > Viridiplantae > Streptophyta > Magnoliopsida > Lamiales > Gesneriaceae > Henckelia > Henckelia pumila. Next base: position 5,332,005 of record NC_133121.1, on the reverse strand, counting down.
AGTTTTCCGTAGTTCCTTGCGGCAATCCACTACAACTTCATCATGAATAACGATCGCCCGCTGAATCACTTCATCTCTAAAATCTGTGGACTCTCGGTAGCATTCAATTGCTTTTTCTCCAGTACTTCGCAAGAGATTCTTGCCTATTGACGAATTGAGAAAAGTCTCACCGGTCTCCGATTCATGGGAATATTTTCCCTTAAGTAGCTCCATATCCTTGCACATTGCATCATACTTTTTGGATTTCTCTTCAAGCTCCTTTTGCGATTTGAGAAAATCATCTCGGGCCTTAGCACCTTCCTCGCCGAGTCTTTTGCACTCTCCCCTTAATGACGCCAGCTCGTCATCAAATTTTCTCCCGGAATTTCGAGACCTCTCTTCTCGAAATTGAAAAGTTTGGGCAAGCGATAAAATCTGCAAAGACCCATAGATAAGGAGTATTGTTTACTACATAAAAATCATAACAAATATCAAACGTATAATAATATACCTGGAAGGCAGACGAGGCAAGAGACCGAGTTAATACTTCGGTAGGCTGAGGCAGTAGATGCAACCTGTCATGATCTCCAATGAGATTAGCTCCGTTTCTCCAGCCAATGTCTGGATCTTTCAGATCCCAAAAAGATCCAGCATTACTTTTATGGTTCACACCCTCCAAGAACAAGTGACAACCCTCACGAGTGTCGGGAGGAACTGTTCGTTCATCTTCACGTCTTCTTTTTGGATTTATTCTACCATTAGCATTCTCCCTAGTACGGGTATCACGGTCAGCATCATTTCTTCTACCACCATTCCTTCGGTCACGAGTGTCAGTATTTTTAGATGGAGGACCAGAACAATTGACACGGTCGGATGGCCCGGGAGAGTTCCTCCTCCTTGGAATCCCTTGGGAATTGTGATTACCTCGATCCATTGGTGACTCTTTTCTCGGTGTCTTTGACGGAGTTTTCTCGTTTTTCTCTATGCAAGCGCGAACCTCCGCCAAACTTAATTTGTCACCTACAAACAAACACAAAGAGAAGAGTGACAATGATCAGTAAATAAATTTAATAAATTTTAGATTACCACGAGTAGAAGAATCCAAAGAAGACGCAAAATACAGTCATCAAAATTCAATTTGAACAAAGCATTACCGGCAGGAATCAAACTTTTTGGGTCAACCAACTCCTGGAAGAGGCCTAAGGAACGACATTTAAGTTGCAATTCACGGTGGATTTTGCTAAGAATAATTTTCCTATGGCCCGGACTCCAAACTATGGGAACCTCCCAACCATAATCCCATACATAAACAAAATTTTTTCTCCAATCGTTTTTTGGAGATGGACAACGAGATAAAAACTTACAATCTCCCCGAGGTAGAAAATAAGTATAGGAACCCGGCATGGAGCGACGCACCGAGAAAAGCGCATAGAATAAGTCTATAGTCGGGGACATTTTAATTTCACTCACTCTACGTAGGAAACACGTAAAGAGAAGAATCGCACTTGGTGTTAATTGACTTAAACTCACCCCGAGACTATCTACAATTTCTATCAAAAGGGCATGAGGAGGGAGCGAGAAACCAAAATTAAAGTACTCCAGATATACAGTAAAATATCCCGGAGGCGGTTCATGGCAAAGATCTCCATTTTTGGGAATCTTAAGGATATTTTTAGAGGATAAGTCAAATTTTTTACTTGGACTTAAAATCTCCGACTCGTCCAAAAGACGCTCGCTCACTCCTCCCGAAGACTCTTCAGAACCACTATTATCGCAAGAATTCGGGTTACTATCAATTTTTAAATAAGGTGATACCACTGTTTTCAAATCACTCAAAGAATATAGACACTCATCAATTTCACTGTCACCGCTAGACCCCACTGGCGAAAGGGAAAGAGTATCTCGGTTAGCAACTAACACCGAAAATACCTTACCCCGTGAAGGGAGACCTGCAACGTTTTTTAAAGAATAAATCATATAAAAAATTAAACAAAATTTCATAGTCATGTTATATATATATATATATATATATATATATATATATATGAAATACATAAGCATAAAAATTACTTATTATTATTTTATTTTTAGGAATATTATATATATACCTATACGTATAGATATGTAACATGTGCATCTTTGTATACGAATGTATATGTGTCTATATCCATCACAGACCAAGGTCATCATCACCACCATCGCCCACCATCTTCGGCCGACCGCCGTGCAGCCTCCACGTTCTCCGGCGAGTTTTCCGCCTCGCAACCACCACCCTCTCCAGCGAGTTTTCCGTCGCTGCGTAGCCGTCTTCTTCATCATCGCTGGCCGCAACCCATCTTCGACGGCAACCTTCTTCCCGTCGAGCCAGATTTGGAAGGCATGGAAGCTCCTCCATGGCTGGACATCGACGGAAGCCCTCGATGGATCATCACGTAGCCATTCACGCCCGGTTATATTCGGCCCAGAATCTGGCTATGCTCTTCCCAGAACACGCAGCCATGGAGACTCCACTTCGCGGACTCCGACACCCTCCTAGAATTGCAGCGTCATTCTTTCCGATCGAGTTACCGCCTTCCGACCTCGAGTGCAGAATCTGACCCCGTTCCCACTCGGAAACACGGCCATGACTGACGAGCTCGAGGCTTGCGGACTCCGGAACCCTCCTGAGCAAAACCGCCACTTCGTTAACCACCGCTGCCCGTCGCCATCCACCGCCGCACGTACTTTCCCAGGACCTCGCCGTCCCTTTGCCGTGAATAACGTGGGAGATGATGGATCATGACCATGGATGCGAGAGTACACACGGTACACATATATTCGATATATACATACGCACAGAAAATCTTTTCAAAAACAAAAAAAAAAAAAAACAAGAGGAGATGATGAGCGTGAATCGGAGGAGGTGATAGACACACGTATACACATAGATACATACAAATAATATCGTGTATTCACGTTGCCAAAGAAGCGCCAAGTTTGGAAAGGAAAATATGAGATAAAATAAATAATGAGGAGAGAAGATAATGGATTTACAAATTCATGTATATTCTCAAATTGGAAGACACATGGGAGACAATTACCTCCAAACATTTTGGTATACCAAAAATTTCGGTTCGGTATCATACCGTACCGAAATTTTTGGTATCGGTATACGATTTACGAAATTTTGGTATTTCGATATACCGAAAAAATATTTAAAAATTTGGTATACACGATATCGGTATGATACCGCGTATACCGATATTTTTTTAAAAAAAAATAGTTTAAAAAATATTTAAAATATCGGTATACACGGTATCATACCGATACCGTACCAAATTCGGTATACCGAAATTTTTCGATAAAAACGATATATCTGTCATACCGATATTTCGGTATACCGAAATTTTCGGTACGGTATGTGGTATTCATTGAATATCGCGGTATACCATACCGAACCACCCCTATTCATCATTAATCCTATTGTTTATTTAAAAACTTACCTTTATGTATTATATTACTAACAATAATATTATTTAATATAATTTAAAGATGCGTACCTTCAACTTTTTTGTTTTCACTTTACTTAAGCATGAAATATGGTGTGTCCCCAAATTATTATCATTATTAATATTTTTTGACCTGCATGCATGCATGTACATAACTTTATCACATTATCTGTTTGCCTGCAATTAGAGTCTTTTGGTTTACCCTAAACAAAAAATTAAAGTGCTTTAATTTATAGTAAAAACGACAACCTAATTAATTAAAGATATCGAAACAAAATCATCGTATTTAATAGAAAAAAATTAAAGAATGTCACATGATGTGCTATGTATGCGTGCAATAGAAGACAAGCTATTATTGGAAATTGGAAATTTGCCCAATTGTCGATCTCTGGCATTGTTTGTCTTATTTCTTGGAACTTGGATGCTAACAAATTTTATTCCCATGTTAATTTTATTTTCACAAATATTATGTTAGAGTAAATCTTTTGTGACATAGCTAGTCTCACAAATTTATACTCATGGGATAATTGAACTGTTCCGTATTCATACTAAAACTTATTACTCTAATTTTTTAGACATAAAAAGTAGTACATTTTATATGTCATGTTAAGCTATGTATAATGTGCCATGTACGCGCATAATAGAAAACATAGGTGATAGCATAGGATATCGATCTCATAAATGTAATATTACTCCATTTCTATATTTAGTAACATTTTTTCTGTTTTTTTCCCCTTACTAACGTACACACTGTTAATTAAGGGTCTGAACGTGAAACAATTTTTTGAATTAAGTAATTAAAAAATAAAATATAAAGTTTGTTTATACATTTTCTACCTAATGATTTTTTTCAACCTTTGTGAACAAATAAAATAATATATATATATATTTGAGATTAGGAGATAAGTATATATGTGTAATTATATATGCAAGATGGCATAACTGATAAAAAAAAATTAACACAAAATACTATATACAACGTTTCTAATGAAATAAATGCATTGCACATCTTTAATTCTCATAAAAGCTATTTATTTAAATATATATGTATATAATAAAAAGGGATCACATGATTCCAAGATTTTATTGTTTGCACAAAACACTACACGGAAATCCAATTCATAAAAGTTCAATTTGAGGTACGTACGGGCATGTGACATACATATAATTTTCATATATATTTGGTACTATATTGTCTATATTTTTTATCCCCCTTTTTTCCCCATCATTAAAAACAACAGGATTTGAAATACAGTCGGCAGCACGCAGATCCCAATTATATATATATATATATATAAACATAAATATTTAATATTTTATAGAGCAATTTTTATATGTATATATTCACAATCCTAACACAACTTGTTACATTTTTATGGTACAATACAATACTAACAGTAATTTAAATACGTGCTAGATCATGAATAACATGATACTAGAGAAGTTGACTCATTATGACTTATATTTTCAAATATAATTAATTCAAATAAAACTATTTGCCATATATTGCTCTATGAATGGATTTTAATTATCTGAGAGGTCAAAAACATAAAATTTTATTTTCAAAACACTAAAAAAATAAAGGATAGTTCTCCCGTGAGGCGGTCTACCGTCTATCCATAAAACGGGTCAATCCTGTCAATATTTATAATAAAAGAATAATAATATTTTATCGGTGAATACGTCTCATAAAATTGACTCGAGATACTGTTTTACATGAGTTTTTGTGAAAATAAATAAATTAATAGAGTCCTACCCATGTCTAATTAATTTCAAGTGTTGGTAGGTCTCGACGTCTCGTTGTATGCGTTGTCTAGGGGGTAAAAAGGAAAAAGGGAAAAAAAAAGAAAAAGAAAAAAGGAGGACTCAACTATTAATATTCGTTGTTCGCGGGAACCAGAACCTATAAAAACTCGAAAGAATATCTAATGTATTATCCATATATTTGCACAAAGGATTCTTGAAGATGTAAATCTCAAAATTATTGGTGAGGACAAAAAAACTAGCTAGGAGTAATTGAAGATAGAGACTTATGCAAATAAATTCAAAAATACATAAAAAAAGAAATAGTTTTGCATGGAAGAAAGTGACACAAGGGGAAGGGATCATAAAGGGGCGTAGGCCTCATTCGTCTCAGCTGTTGGCTCACAACATATATATAAAATCTTCGGCTATTAATTTTATGAGATTGATCTTCTATTTGAGTTATCTATGAAAAAGTAGTATTTTCGACATCAAAAATATTACTCTTATTTTAAATATGAATAGGGTTGATCCGTTTCACATAAATTCGTGAAACTGTTTCACAAGATACCTACTCATTAATTAATATTCCTCTCTTTGTCCGTCTCATTCTATTTCCACTAAAAATAATCCTAATTTAACACGTAATCTTGGTTTTTAGATAAGAGTATCCAATCAATCCTCGAGAGAGAGATTTCAATTATTAGTCCCAATTTTGTCACCATTAAAAACGATTAAGGAATAGTAGGGCCTAACTAATAAGGATAATGACATATTAATCTTGCGTGTGTACACTTTGGTATAATAAATAACTTTACATGTCATGGGAGCAAATTATTTTAATTTGATCAAATCGCATTTCAAATCACCCATATCACGATTTTCTAGCTACCCTGGGGGAATTGAAATAACCATGTCATATAACATTAAACCAAATCCGGAAAAATTACAAAGAAATATATCAATTATCAAAAGTAGAAGAGGGTGTAGCTTTTCTTAAAAGACCAGACATGGATACTTGATATTTAATATCCACATACGTGAGATCCACCGTTTTTTCATTTAGGTCCTATGTGTGAGGAGCCACACTTAGTTTTTTTTTTCTTTTTGAGTTGGGGGAGAGAATCTCGTAATACTTACATTCGAGACTTTAGTGTCAGATGAGCTACACTCATTAGTAGCACAGTTGGGATATTACCTCAAAAATAGCATGAAATTTCCCGCGATTTTCAACCCCGCCAATAAGCTCATTGACATTGATGCATTCAAAAAAAAAACCTTTATTCAATTCCTACTATAAATACAATCCAATTTCCAACTAATTATGAAACCAAACAAGTCCAAAATGAATTCAAGTGCCTCCACCCTCATCCTCACTCCCCCATTGAGCCTCAAAACCAATAGAGAAAACCAAGCCCTACTTTTGGACACCTCTCTTTTAGAAAAACAACCACACTTCCCCACACAATTCCTTTGGCCACACGAAGACTTAGCCTTTGCCTCTCAAGATGAACTCAAAGATCCACCAGTAGACCTAAATGGCTACTTCCATCTCGACCAAGAATCGATCCGTTCCATGGCCAAACAAATCAGACAAGCGTGTCTGAAACACGGCTTCTTCCAAGTCATCAACCACGGAGTCGACGAACGTCTCGTTCGAGCCACGTATGAACATATGGACGCCTTTTTCAAGCTCCCTTTGAGCAACAAACTCGCCGTAAAGAGAAAGGAAGGTCGATTTTGCGGCTACTCCGGCGCTCATGCCGATAGATATTCGACCAAGTTGCCGTGGAAGGAGACGTTCTCCTTTGAATACAAGCATGCAAATGGCCCCGCCTGTGATGTTGCCAACTATATTAACTCCGAACTTGGAAAAGATTTTGCAGAAGCAGGGTTAGATTTTAGATAACTTTATATTATAAAAATAGATTAATGCATTATATATTAAAAACTTTTCTTGTTATTATTATTATAATTTTTTTTTTGTCAGGTTGGTTTATCAGAAATACTGCGAGGCAATGGAAAACTTGTCCCGCATAATCTTGGAGCTGCTAGCGATTAGTTTAGGGCTAGAAGGGTTTCATTATCGGGATTTTTTCGAGGACGGGAACTCGATAATGAGGGGAAACAACTACCCACCTTGTAAAGAAGCTGGCCTCACCTTCGGCACGGGGCCTCATTCCGATCCAAATTCCATAACAATACTTCATCAAGATCAAATCGGAGGGCTCGAGATCTTCGCCGACAACAAATGGCAGACCGTCCCGCCTCGCCCCGACGCCTTTGTCGTCAACATTGGCGACACTTTCATGGTATGCACTTATCCTATATATATATCACCGTATCTTGAATTTCATTCAACATATTTGTATAGTATATGCATGTATGTGTTCTATCAGAGAACTAAAAGGTTCATATAAAATAGTGGCCCACTGATATATATATTAATAATATTATATATGTGCACGTACGCGCGTGTAAAATGAATTAATGAGTATTTTTTTTTAGAGGAAGATCATGTTTTATTAAAATCACGAATTACATAAGTTTTTAATAACAAAAGCAATCAACCAAAAAAAAAGTTCCCGCATTTTCAAACGAGTATTATTAGATGCTACATGGGATAAAAAAAATATTAAATATATTTTCTTGCCTTTTTTGGAACCATTAGCATATATACATATGCATTCATGTCTAAAATGGATTCGATTTGGTAGTCCAATAATTAAACTTTATGGTTGGATATGAAAAACTAAGATGGGACGGGACCATATATCTACACTTATCTTTTTATTACATGAAAACATGATTACAAACCATAATTTTGAAAGGACCAAAGAAAATTAAGCCCACCATGTGTACGAATAACATTGCTTTAATTCTACACCAAGCGACATTCCTTTAGCTATGTGGTATGAAAAAGGACACAACATGATCACAATAATCAATATAATAATAGAACATAGAGAAAGTTTCGAAAATAAAACAAAATGGGCTAGCTAGCTAGCTATGTTGAATCATTGTACACTTTAGAATATTCAACCATCCCTTAATTAAAATGGATCTATCTATAGTAGTGCATGCCATTTGTCCATTCTTTTATCCACAATGTGTGTATTAATTGAAAAACAAATTTCTTCCAATTTCTTTGAACCGTACTACTTACTTCGCGATATATATATAGTTTTTTAAAAGCCGTTATCTATTATAGATAACATACCCAATCAAGTTATACATGTACTTACTCGTACTTTTTACGCGTATACATACGTATTAATGTATGTATAGGCCTTATGTAATGGAAGATACAAGAGTTGCCTGCATAGGGCAGTGGTGAACAAAGAGAGAGCAAGAAGATCGATGGTGTTCTTTGTGAACCCTAAAGAGGACAAAATAGTGAGGCCCCCAAAAGATCTGATTCGCAGAGATGAGGCAAGGCAATACCCAGATTTCACATGCTCGGATTTGAGAGAATTCACACAAAATCATTATAGGGCGGACACTACTACCCTCCAAAACTTCATCAATTGGCTCCATTCCAACCACAAACACCATCATCTTTGATGTCAACTAATGCATTGCATGCATTCATTTTTTCTTGGATGCTAGCTAGCTAGCTAGCTCGATCGAGGCATGGGTCGTTTCGTCTTTTTACATCGAGCTAGCTAGAGGTTGTTGTTAGTAGTTAATAATTAATTTTATATAATCTTGGTTTTTCTAATTTGGATGGTGTACGTACTAATATTATTGTGTCATATTTTCATTTGTAAACCTATCATGCATGCATGAGTGTTTCAATTTGACCTTTTGGGGTGTTTAAAAGTCATGTGCATGAGCATGACAGATTAAGTTAAGGAAATGGAAATGGGATCAAGCACTTAGTTTTATATATATATATTTTGTGTGAAGCGACGACATGTGTACATAAAATTCAAGTTAGTTTATGGAACCTAATATAAGTTAATTATTGTCATGTATATATGATCATTAACGTCATGCATGTTGGCGTTCATGGTTTCTATATAGGCATGTAGATTAATTCGTTTTCCTTTTTAATCGAATTTTGATAAAATAATCGATTTTAGTCATCTAAGTTATTTGATCCAACTTCGAAAATCTGATTAAGTATCCGGTGACATCGCATCAGCATTTAGTGAAACATTACTAAAACATCATTTTCAAATATTAGATAACTAAAACAGAAAATATGACAAAACATGAAAGACTAAATTGAATAGATTTAAATTATCAATTTCCTTGAAAAGATATATAGCTTAATAATTCAAGTATATGTGCACCAATACGACAAATAAATACGGGCAAAACGACAATGTAAATCACTTTTATTAGTCCCTTACATCGTCAAATAGGATATATGAAATTTTAGGTTTCCTGATTTTTTTTTTTCAAACAAAATAAGTCAATATTGTCAAACTTTTGATTTATTGGGATCATTTAAAATTAATTATTTTTAAATTCATTTATCAAATACAATCGCTCAAATTCGAACGCACTTAATTAAATTTCTTTTAATTATAAACTAAAGTAACTTTTAATTGTGACATTATTTCACTTTAAAATGAAAGAACTAGTCACATCTTCAACTAAAATAAATGAATAAACACGAAATGATAAATGGGAAAAATATTTTTTTTGGTCTAATAAGATGTCTATTTTTTGGTTTTGGTCCATTAACTTTTCAATTAAATTTGGTTTTAGTACACTAACTTTTAATTTTCAGAAATTGTGGTCCAATTATTGCTGATGTAGCAGCTAGACACGTCATCATTTTGCAGTGTCATGTCATCATTTTTCGGTGTCACGTCATCATTTTTCGATGTCAGATCAACAGTTAAACCAAAATATCCCAAATTTATATTGTGTATCTCCGGCCCAATCATATAGGCTTCATTTTCTTAAATTTTCAAATACATAGTTCACTTACTACTTTTTTTTTTGTGACGTGGGAACCCGCAGCTGCTACTTTCGGTGCGCACTGGGTAAACCCCTAGACTAACGCAATAGCCTGCAAACTACGTTAGTCAAGTAAACCACACTAGGCAAGCCCTCTGTGACAGGCTAGTCCAAGAAGGTGTTGGTAGAGGAAATCGAACTCCTGACCTCTGGTCAAAAGTTCACCTACTACACCAACTTGAACACCCCTGTAGAGGCCACTTTCTTCATTTAGTTGCATTTTTTCTTGGTTATACCAATATACTTCAATTAACTAAGAGGGTGTTTGACTAAGCTTATTAAAAACAACTTACAAGTTGTAGGAGCTTATAAGCTGTTTTAGGAGCTTATAAGTTGTTAGGTCTTATTTTAAAAATAAGCTGTTAAAGTGTTTGGATAAACTTATTTTAAACAATTTAAAGATGTTGATGTGTTTGACTTTATAAGATCTTTTTATTGTCAAAACTACCAAAAGAGTATAATAATATGAAGGTGATATAAATATTATATATATAAAAAAATAATTTCAAAATTTTATGATAAATGTTAAAATTAAATAAAAACTATTTTATATTTTAATTTATATAAATCTTACACTATGAATTTTTTTTAAAATAATATATGTATTATTTTAAAATAACTCAATAATATCTTGATAGTATAGTTTTTTTTAATTATAAGAAAACGATAGAAAAAAAATATTTAAAATTATATATATATATATATTATTTTATATTTTAATATATAAAAATCGTATGCTTTGATTTTTTTTCAAAAATATTTAATGTTAAAATAGTATCTCGATAGTTTAGTTTTTAAAATTATAAAAAAATTATAGAACAAAACATTATTTTTTTAACCGAGAACAAAATTTTATTTTAATATATATAACAAATTAATAAAGAAAACTGTAATTGAATATATTATGAAATTGAAAAAAAAATATAAAAGGATAATATAGAAGGATAATAGTGGGAAACAAAATATTAAAATAAGATATTTTCTTAAAAAGTAAGGGTGTATCTACTTTTTTAAAAACAACTTATAAACTGTCAAACAACTTATAAGTTGTTTTTTAAAAAAATTACCAAACAGTTTTGAAAAGCTTAAAAGCTCCAAAAGAACTTATAAGCTGTTTTCAAGAGCTTATAAGCTCACCCAAACGCCCTCTAAGTCTAAAAAAAAAAACATGCGACCTTTTTTTTTTCAAAGATGACCATGTACCATTTTTTGAATGAATTAGATAATGATAAAATAGAAATTTTGTATATATGAAAATTTATTTTCAAACAATTTTCTTAATCTGTAAGGAAAAAAAATCAAACAAACAAGCTTACATACTTGAGATGAAGGGAATATCAAATTGAAAATTATATCTAACCAATATAATTCAACATTAAATTGGTTTAATAGGGTTTCTAGCTATTTCCCATTAAATTTCTTGCACATCTTAAATCATTAATTACCCCACATTTTTTTTTTAAATTACAGGGTAGGGTGGGGGCGAGGATGCTTGTGATTCTTCTGCCGACGTCATGTTTGGGTAGGAGGAGATGAACTTGGTACCACAAAATTTTATCTAAAATTTAGAGACAAACTAGATGACATTAATTATCTCTAGCAAAATTTTTGCCTGATGTGGACATAAATTAAAGAAGTGCTTAAAACAAAGAATAAAGAGAACAAACACAAATTCAAGACATTGCATGACAAATTTCTTGCTGTCTTTGTTATCTAATTTCTGCACCATATTTTGTGCTTTTACAACAATTCCCTTTGTTTTGCAAAAGCCACGCATTTTGGGTCCAACCCCAGCTGATAGACACATATATAGATGTGCTTTGGTTTTCACTACTTTCTAACGATTTGATAGTTTTCTTTCTCTCTTTCTTTCCAATATATATCATGATGATTAAAACGCATGCATTATTATTTATATATATATATATATAGTTGTCTGATTCATCGATCTGTTTATCATTTCTCAGCTACACGATCCCCTATAATTTGCACTTTTTCCAGTTTTAATCATGTTTTTGGTTATGAATATCGGTCAAGTTCACTAATTTGCGTTTTTTTTTCAAAGAAAAATTAGTTTGTTTTTTTTAATTACCTGAGTACATACATGACATCAAACACATGGACAATTTTCCATATGTGTCACAACATCTATCTTCGGTATTTTATCAACATTCCGACAAATTGGACTGAAAGTGAAAAAAAAATTCAAATTTCATGTACCAAAATCAAAATTTGAATACTTAATAGAAAAAAAACATAAAATAGAAAAAAAATAATCATGAATCAAAAATTTTATTTCAAAGTTTTAAATCTATATTTATATTTTAATTTTCAATTTTCATGCTAATTATGGATTTGGATCTTTGCTCTTGATGTGGATTCAATCAACCTAACATAAAAATGTACAAAGGATGACACAACATGATATAATGTGATTGGGTTTTACTTAATGATTATCGTGCATAGAGTATTTAATTACATATCATGTGGGACAAAAGGACTTCTCAAAGGGATAATATATATGTTAATTAATACTGTGTGCGTGTATATATATATATATATAATTTTTTTTAAAAAAAATTTGTAAATCGCAAAAACAAGGCGTCGGCAACTCCTAAACTTTGTTAAAGACATATATATACTGAGGAGGGCCCCTTTAAGATCTTATAATTTTGTCTACAGCTCAACAAAATACAAAAGCACATTCACCAATTCACTTATCCGTAATGTCAGATTCAATAAATATATATATATTTTTTGAAAAAACTATTTTGTTGGTTTTCAGTGTTTGATTTTTGGCGACATTATAAAATTTTCATTCTTCATCCTCTCACTTTTAATTTTCTATTATTTTATTCATATATATATATATATATATATGTCAAAAAATATTTTCTCGGTTCTTAATATGGTTCTTAATATTTGATTCTTCGTGGCGTTATAAAATTTTATTCAATTTTTTTTTTGCATCAACATTAATATAATACTATACACATTAATGTTTTACGCGACTATTTCGATACGTAGACTCAACTCAGAAGTCGTGATAAATGGAAACTGTTAGTAGTTTTTGATCAAATATATTTTTATTAGTACAAAAATTTGAAATTTCATATATGTGATAAATATTGGAAATAAAATTTTAGTATAGGTTAGTTATGAAATATAAAATCTCGTTGGTCCACTGACCACTGTATGGACAGCTGCTACAAACGAACAATAATTTATTAAAGAGCCTCTCAAGGGTTGTATTTTGAGTTAAAGGACAAAATACCTTCTATTTCTTGAGTCACGTCGGCCCATCAAATTAAAAATAAATATCCCCTTTTTTATAGAATAATTAATATTCGTATCGACTCATTTTTGGAATTTCTTTTATATCTCATAGAAATTTTAAGCATCATAACTTATAATTTCGTCCCTGTGATCAAATTCAGATAAATGACTTGGGACTTTAATAAACTATATAACATATGAGTGATATGCCATAAAGTAGCCCAAAATTTCAGGTTTTAATTTGACTATTTCTTCCAACATGCACCATTATTGTTTTCCAATAGTTTCACAAAATCGAATGTATACTGTACATGTGCTTTTCTCGTACCGATTGTATGATGCTTTACAAAAATTATAGTTGATTGTGAATAAGTAAATCACATTTTTAATTATAAAAGAAATTGTTTTTGATTTTTATATATTTGTTTCGTTGCGATTTTGATTTTTTTCATTAAATTTTAATTTTAATTCGTTATAATATTTGTTTTTATATATTTGTCTCGTTGCGCTTTTGGTTTTTTTATATTAAATTTTAATTTTAATTCGTTATAATTTGTTTTTTTCGGTAATTTAGTTTTTTTTTTTTTTTCTGACTTGGTGTTAACATGGAACAAAGGATGATAACGTGTAAAGTATCATATCAACAATCGCAAAGAAAAAGGAACTAACATTGCTCAAAATAAAAATTTATATGATTAAAACCTAAATTTAATAATATAGATTACAAAAATCACAAAATAACTAAATTACATGATAAAAATAATGTTTCCCATAATATAATTAATGCAACAGCCGATCGATGTGCAACGTTATGTTTTGATCGCTACTAGGGCACGTATATATAATTTGTGCCCCCCAAACCCTTAATAATGTTGAACATGCAAGCATATAGTAGTGCAATACATACATTCATATATATATATATATATATATATATATATATATATATAATTTTGATATGTTGTTCATGCACCCACCGTGTTCATCTCTGTGTCCATCAATGATGTGGCAGTACACTCATCTATTGGACGTGATGCATTATAGGTTCAATAATTGAGTGTCACCTCAATGATTGGCACGGTACACACACAAAGATATATATCTCTTGTGTACACATTTAGGCGACAATGTGTATCTCTTGTTTCTCCTTAAAAAATAAAAAGTAAAAACAATTGGAGGCAACTTGCGTGGTTCAATCACATAGCTTCTTGTATCTTTTGCTAATTGACACATCCCATGTTTCATGGAAAATATAGATATTGTATCTTAAAAAAAAAAAGGGTTGACCTCGACCCCATCCCACATGAGTCAGAGGCCCATTAGCTAATGCGGGGTTAAATCGATGGATGTGCACGAGTAGGCAGAGACCTGAGGGAGGAAACAACATGGTCCAACCCCCAGAGCATATCCCCAAATATTTCAATGAGGAATATGCTCCACACGAGAATCGAACCCGCAACGCTGGGGAATTTTTTCCCACGTCACCTCAAGCCTTACCAACTCGCCTATGTCTCTGTGGTCAAGATAGATATTGTATACATTCGAGTAATGTGGTAAGTGGTTGCAACTCGAATTTTCTTTTATTTATTTTTTAAAAAAATAGTAATTTCCTAGTACTGTATTCGAAGTAAAAATTTGCAATTAATTTGTCACGTTCCAACTTTAGCCCATGTAAACGTGGGCTACACAATTATATCTTGCTTGCCACTAGCGGCTTCATATTGACACATTCATAATTTCATGGAAATTATAGATATTGCATACATGATACATAGGAGTAATGTGCATGATAACAATAATGTGATAACAAGTTAACAACTCGAATTTTCTTTTACTTATTTTTAAAAAAAATAGTAATTTCCTAGTATATATTGTATTCGAGATAAAAATTTGTAATTAATTTGTCACACTCCAACTCTAGTCTATATAAACGTGACTGTACAATGAGATCTTGCTACTAGCTGCTTCATATTTGTCATCGTTTTTTTTTTAAATATGACTAATTCAATTAAAATTGTTGTGTGATTTATATATTGTAGCTTATTAATAGTTATTATATATTATAACGAATTAAAACATGTGATTAATTCAAAGTTATATGAGTTCTAGAGAGGCGTAACACTTTTGAGCATAGAAATAACGTTGACCTGATGAAATTCATGATTACATGAAAAGTACATTTTTGAATAAATAAATATAATTAATATTCAAGCAAATTTCAATCAAAGATGATAAAAACTATCCAAATTAGTGACCACCTAAACTTTATGGAAAAATCCTAGATATATATACTCTACAAAACAATGCAATTTTTTAAGTTCTGAAAAATGCTAGGACGGTCTGTAATCAATAAAAAAAATGATTATTAAATTTTGACTCTAAAAAAATTATTATTGTTATTAAAACCAAGTTATACGTCAACTTCTGCTTAACTTAATTGAAACTCAAAAGTTATTCATGACTCATGTGGTGATTTTAATTTTTCAAAAATGATTCTAGTAAAAAATTTAATGCAAAAATATTTATAATTACTTATTTATCAAACACTATCCAACTTTAATTTTTAGTTTTTTACTTTTTTTTTCAAACACTATCCACTTCTGATTTTTCTTCACTTTTTGATAATATAAATTTAATCATTTTTACAAAAATATAATCTTTTTCAAACGTATCTTATCCAATCTCGCGTTTTTCTTCTCATAATATTTATCCATCTATTATTTATATATTTTACATCAATCAAATCATTAATTATTTATCTTACATCAATCAAATTATTGAATTTAAATTACTATATTACCTTTTATAAATAATAATATTCATATTTTATTTATTATTAAAAAGACAAAGGATAATTTATCATTTTATATAAAATTTAATCAATCAAATCAAATAAATTATAATAATCTATCAATCACATCATAAAATATTTAACTATTATTTTTTATTTATTTTTTATTGCATTATATTACTTATCTATGTATTATTAATTATCTCATCACTCAAATCAAACGTTACCTTAATATATACTATTATTTAACTTTTGTTTATGATCATCTTGATGCGATAGGGGTTATAAGAGATAATCATCTCGATCACACGATAAGAAATTAATGGTGGTTCTGAAAAAATTTATACATTAATTAATACGGTGGGTGGGTGTCTGGGTGAATCTTAAACAACTTTTAAAAGTTAATTATATACAAAACTGATATCCGTTAACCACGAAATTTTAATATTCCAATAAGTTATAATTAAAAAAGAATTATATTATGATACGTCTGTTTCGAATATTGGTTAAGATCGAGGAGGTAGCAATTGCTTGTTGTGCACAACACAAATGACATAAAAATGAATAAAACTATATATACTATCCTTGTATTTACTACATTGTATTAATTGAATCAAACATATGATATATATATTCTCCGATCCTATATCAACAAAATACAAAAATCAAAGCACAAAATTGTTGTTCTCATGAAAAGTTACCAAGGGCCGTCGATGTTGTCTTGTTGCGGCAACGTCGTCGGCATCGAATTTTGCGAGAAGGAGAGGGGAAAAGAAGGATCGTTGGACACAAATGGAGGTTGAGACATCATATTTGTGGAACCATACACACTATTATAGGCCACATTTGGCTTCGGATCATGTTGTTCCAAACGTTGTTGTTTAGGCACGTTAAGTTTCTCTCCTTCTATCTCCCTATACTTTGTGAGGTATAGCTTTAGAGGATTTACATAGTCTTCGAATCCGAGAGTCATGATGGCCCAAAGAATATCGTCCCCGTTGATGGTCTTTCTCTTCTCACGTTGGCATTTCTCCGACGCCTCCCCGGTGACGAAGCTAATGAACTCGGAGACGCATTCTTGGACGGTTTCTTTGGCATCCTTGGAGATCTTACCGTTTCCGGGGATTACTTTCTTCATGATTCGGCCTACGTTGGCTATCGGGAGGAACCGGTCTTGTTCTTTGTTACTGTTGTTGCAGTTGTTGTTGTCGTTGTTGTTGCTGGTGTCTCTTGGCGATTTGTTGGCATTTGCAACATTGTTATTACTGATATTGGTGGGGAAAGTGGTGATGTTTTGAGTGTTGGAATTTGTGGTTTCTTGGTTGATTCTATAGGGTCTATTTGGAGGGCTCTCATATTCATTTTCCCTGGATCTTTTCATCTCTAGCTTTTAGAGGATGGTTGAAATAAATTTTCCAAGTTTTTGGTTTTTTTCTTTATTACAAGGGTTGAGATAAATGGCATGAGAAGCATGAAAATATGCACAATAATAGCAAGGTAAATGGCTTGCATCATTTCTAACAACGAGTCCCCTTGACTTGCTCTCATCCATGAAGGGTGTTGGAGTAATTTCACAAGGTGCCTTGCAAATCTTCTCTAAAAATCATGATACTGTGTACTTATGTAGCATTTTTATAAAGAAATATAAGGACATTTCTATAAAGTAAGAATGCGCATTTGGATTTAGAAACTAATAAAACTTTGTTTTAGAATCTCTTCAAACTAAGATTTAAACTTGGTTTGTTGATGTTTGGGTGAGCCACTTAAGGTTCTACAAAGTACTACTACTAGATAGATCAGAATTTAGAAATCTTTACAAGACTTCCAAAATATAGCTTATAATTTTTTGTCATTCCATTTGGACGAAGTGGGGTAATGATTAATTGAGATAAATCTCGTTCAAACTCACGTAAAAGCGAAAAAAATTTACCACACTATCGCACTCCTGTGTTGTATAAAAAAATTGTTGCTTATTTTGTTTGTGTTTTAAAGTTCAAAAAACTTGTTTTCTTCAAATATGAGTCACAGATATAGAACTTAAATTTCTTTCTGAAAGCATACTTGACAAAATGTGTGCGCATTTTTGGTTCCATTGTTTAGAGGATCGATTTATCTCATATACAAGGTTCCAGACTTGTCTCATCTTTGGTTGCTTACAAATCATGGTACGTAAAAAATCATTTACTAATATAAAAATAATACAAATTGATAGAATATGTTTCGTGATAAGATGCACAAGTTTTAAGCTAGCTTTAAATCATTTTCAACATTTATTTCAGCTCCACTCGTAGTTTAACTTCCTCCGCGCCAAACAAATCAAGCATCAAGAAATTGATTGATACATTAAAGTATTTGAGATAAGATTTGCATATATTCAAAATGGGAAGATAGATCTGTAAAGAAGAATCTCAGCAGTTTTGATTTCTGGAGGTGTTTACACTTTGAAGTGTGTGTAAATGGCTATAATGATCTACTAGTAATACAACATCACAATGAAGCAAACCTCTAAAAACTAAAGCGGAGTACTACTACACGAATTTGCTCGAAAACAATAGGAAGAATACTGGTTATTACGCATCTGTATATGCGTGTCCATACGAAAAAAAAATACCTAAAACTCCATGGCTGGCGGCTCAAAAGTTCAAGAATTTCACCTCGTGTATTTTCTAGTTCTTTAAGCAATGGCATATTGAACTGTCTCCGCTTCTTTGGGACGCCACATGGTCTTTTGGGAACACAATAATCCTTCTTTGTCTTTAGAATACGTCATGCGAATGTTCCACTGCATGGACTTGAAAATGTTCTCAAGTTCAGTAATGATCTCAACTGTGTCTCGGACTATAATCTTTCCTTCGGGTCTCAAAATCCGATCAACCTCAGCTACCAAGGCCATGATGTTACACCTGTCGGGTCCAAGACGAAGAAAGGTAAAGAGGACAGAAAGAGTTCAAATTATATCAATGGAAATATGGAATGTGAGACGTGCCTGTTTTTGATCTTGGAGAAAAGATGATCTGCATGGAGAAGATCGTACGATCTTGGGTAAGTGCTGAATGATTCACACCAATTGTGATAAATTCCAAACAGCCCTCGTTCATAAATAACTGGTAGTGTATCGGGAGCATCTACAGAGACGACGTTCATGACCCACAAATTCATTTCTTTCATAGCAGCAGCAAATCTGAAAATGGGCCATCGATTAGTACAAGCCATGGCTAGTTTGAAGAAAATGTCAGCAGTAAATCGAATGAGTTTATATGTTTGAAAAGATTACGAGGGGGTCGACAAAATGACAAGAAGTGGATACTTTTACTTACCCTCCATAGACGGCTCGCATGTCCATGACATTCCTAACTGTAGCCCAGTTTATCCCAAGTCCATTTTGATATGATTTGCTCACGACCCGTTTCCAATGTTCAAAATCTGCAGTAAAGTCTTCTGGAGCCGGTTTTCCATAAACTCCAACTTGTGAACTCAACAACCAGTAAGGTGGTTTTTCCGCCCTAGCAGGCCACTGTTCTGGCCATTGAGACCCACGGTCAGATGGAGCAACAGGCACTTTGTGCATGCAAGCTTGTAAAGGCACATTCCTGAACATATCGAGATAAACTAAAATCAAACTTGCGATTTACAATCCAACGGCTATTTTTTAATCTCTTCTCCCTATATCATATTGTAGGAATAGTACATATAGGTGTTTATAAATATATGAATGGACTCTTGAGCGATTTTCATTAATCATGCTGTAAAGCGAGAAAGAGCATGACATACTTGCTACTGAAGCATATTTTGTATACTTTCTTTTGCAGGAATACCAGGATTTCGGTGTGCCAGAATGGTAATTGATAAATTATTGTATCATCAAATTGCGGGAAGTGCATAAAAGGGTTTATGAATCTATACAGAGGAGTTTGCGGGTGAAGTGCATTTGGTAGTGTATGGGCACAGGGCTTGACAAATTTTAGGTTTGTACAGCAATGAAATATTACTAGTTTGTGCAGTGTGGTAAGATTTTCTAATGATGGCATTGTATCATCTTCGTTTTCAGTTGCAAGCTTATGATTAGAACCTTCAAGAAGAATTAAGATCTTCGAACATACCAGGCAGCATTTGCATCATCAGAGTCTTTGCACAGTGGAGGATCATTGGATGGCCTTCGTTCATAGCACTCATTTGAAATGGGCTTCCGATACACGGCAATTCCTACTCCGTTTACTGTATCTTTGGTAATTGAAACTTCTTCCCAGCACATTGCATTTGTCATTTTCTTCATGGCTGTCAATATCACCATAAAAATGAAAAATGTAAGAACCAATGTACCGTATGAGCATCAAGGGACGAGAATCATAGACTGTACCTTCCCAAATCTCTACATCTTCAGGAAGTTTTTGGTAAATGGGAGTTGCAGACCAAACAAAGAAACCACCAGGCCTTAGCAAACGATTCAGCTCCAAGAGAAGTTTACCACCTAAACATGTAACATGCCAAAGGGAAAAAAGTAACGATATCCACAGAGAAATCAAAAGGCTCTTCAATTCTCAAAGTAAAGCTTCTCTTACAAGTTTTAAGTCAAACACTTGTGGAATAGTCCAATCTTTTTAAACCAAAGTAGCAAGAATATCTAAATTACCTTCGATATGCCAAGGGACCCTACAGCGTGCACAGTGGACAATGTCAAAAACATTCGCCGGGTACGGAAGCCTCTTTGTACCCATAACAGCAGAGATAGCGGGTATTCCTCTTTCAAGTGCAAATTGAACCTGAGCTTCATGCTCGTCTTTTGGAGCCAATGACATGGTCAGAGAATCCCTTTCGAAGAGATATCCCCCAAAGCTAGCAACTCCACATCCGACATCCAATATGACTCGGGAACGTTTTCCCCATGCGATATCGCGAACAGACTACACAACAATCAATAATCAAGAATAAGGCAACTTCTTTATACTAATTAGAACTTCATCTGTCATACTATGACTAATTTTAACAAATTTGACACAGTAGGTTAAGAGGGTACAATGTCCTTGAATTACCTTTTCACATGGACCACAGAACACAATAAACATATGCCACAGATATATTTATTTAATCATTTAAAAACTTCACATAACAGAAGAAATAAGGCCATGGAATAACACTAACAATTTTGCAGTCAACAAAGTTCCAAACAAAAGTCAGATCCAGGACACTTTTAGCATCTTACCTGTTGTATAAAGTCGATGTAATGAAGAGCACCATGCTTGAACTGAGTGCCACCACCAGGGAAGGTGAGGTAGTCACCACTAAACTTAACCCAATTCTGGTGTCCTTTAATTTCTGCGAGCTTGGTATGAGGAACGTTATGGTACCAAATCTGTCAAAAGAAGTAACGAAATAAGATTAAGAATGACCAGAACCTAAACCATGAAGCGATACAAACTCTTTGCCACTCTACCTTTTCTCGACTAATTGGCCACTCAATAGAGCGTTGGTATCCTTCAGGAAGTGGAACAAGGCAGGTTGGAGGATTTTCGGGGCAGTGCCTCTCCCTGTGTTCATAGTGCTTAGTTGATGGAAGTTTCCTGATGGCTGCCAAATTATCGAGGCATGGAATGTAATCCGTCCCAGCAGTTGTGTTGCACAGTTTCCAACTATAACCATTTTGATTCTCGGGCTGAGATGAATTTTGAGCTTCTTTCTCATTCTTTGACTCAGTTGACTGAGTTGGAAATGACCCATTTTGGGTTGCTGATTCATTCAAAAGGTCAGATTGAGCTCCTGATGGAAATACCTCGCTTGGCTTATCCTTCTGCTCAACGGAATCTTGATCTGATTCACCTTTCTTTTGATCACCTTCCTTTTCCTTATCGTTGTTCTCACCTGAATTTTCATCAGAATTTTTCTCATTATCATCAGAATTACTTTCATTGGTCTCTCCTGCTTCAGAGTCTTTGTTCTCAATCTGAGATTCCTTATTTTCTTCATCCCCATTATCCGACTCCTTATTCGATCCATCATCCTTGTTATCTTCTCGACTATCTTCCTTGGTTTCATCGGCAGATTTCTCTTCCGGTTTGTCTTCCTGCTTCTCCTCAATCATCTTTTCGCTATCTTTCGGCTGACTGTTATTCGTTTCCTCAATATTTGAACTCCCATTAGTGTCGCCTTTAGTTGCATCATCAGGTAAATCACCGGGATTGTCCTCGAACTGCTTCGACTTTCCCGCATCAGTTGTCCCGCTATCATCACCTGAATTATTACTACTCTCAGTGCTAGTATCAATGTTGCTTTCAATATCATTTGTCTTCACATCATTCTTGTTCTCCTTTGAAACATCGGTGTTCTGAACAGGGACGACAGATGATGATGTCATCATCCATACCCCAACTAAGCAAAGGGCTACAAAAACTACTATTGTGACTGTCGAACAGTAGCCTGATGATGATTTTCGACCATCAACTCTAGAATATTTACCTAAAGCCATTCTGGAACTTGCACGCGTCAAGCACCCGATTTTATTCTACACCTGTATGTATCATAAACAAATTATCAGATCGGATCCCATCTTGTATTCATAACAATTCCAAGATTAGTAATCACTAGGCCTGTCCAAGCAAGGAAAGTATACATGCCTATATAGATCAAGTCTGAAAAGTTTTGCTACACGAAATGAAAAAGATTAAAAACGAATCGCCTGTGATCTGTATAATATTTTCCTAAGATTTAAACTCATCACTAGGGGCAGATCACACTTGAGATGAAACATTACCAATCTAAGTGTGATTAGCATAACTCAAATGCTCCATAAAAAGAGACTATAACTCCTGACAGAAAGTATGATCTCATTAAAGCAAGTCGGTATATATTGAATCATATTAATAGACAAGATAAACAAAAGAGAAAACAATGCCAGATCACACAAAATCAAATCATCACAAATGGGAGAAATGAAAAATGACAAACAAAACAAAACAAAATAAAATAAAATAAAATAAAAAAAAAACGAAAAAGATGGTTGTTTGGAATCAGACTGCATTTACTTCTAATATTGCCGCCTAAAGATCCCAGAGCTAAATTTACATTTTTCTCCCTTGAGCATCTGAAAATCAAACCAATGTTGTTTGAAGAACAGCTAACTGATCAATACCCCAGATCCCAAACACACATCAAACTTGAATCAAGAAATCAATCTGAACACAACCCAAAGAACAAGATCTAACGCAAAATATATAACAAACATGGGCCACAAAACAATAACAGATTCAAGATTCACGCTAGCAAGAACGAACCCACAAACGAATCAGCTGCAGCAGCTGGGATCCTCGTCACAAATCCAATTCAGCTACAAGAACTTGGATCACTGACCCATTTTCTGCTCACAACACGCACTGCGGTCCACTAAGATCAACGGATTTGGTTTCAAGAAATGTGTGCAATTATTTAAAGTGGCTATCTCTCCGTGTGTAACAATATTACACAAACATACATGAAAGAAATGCTCGAGATACAGCAATAAAGGTTGGATCTTTTCGTGGGTTTCCCTTATTTCGTTCAATGTAGCTGTAGAATTTTTTTCTTTTCTTTTCTTTTCTTTTCTTTTCTACTTTCTTGAGAGAATGGAGAAATGGAGGATTAGAGGAGACCACAAGAATGCCGTGAAATTCTCACACTGTGAGAGCGTGTGTATGCATATGTATGCATACGCTTGGATTAAAGAAATGAGAGGTGATGCAGAGTGATGGCGCAGATGAAGGGGTAAAGCGAAGAAATAAATAAACAAATTGTAAAATATATTGCTTTTTTTTTTCTTTAAATTCGATTATTATTATCATCATTGTTATCATCATTTTTTTAAATGAGTCCAACATAAAACTTCGTCCAGAACTCGGTCAATTCAAAAAATTTTATTCGTGACACAGAACAATTGACGATTATATATTTATTTTTAAAATCAACATCTTTAAAATGAAAAATAATATTTGTTTATAAATTTGATTGAATAAAATATTTTTATTTTAAAATTAATTCATGATATCGTCATGTAACAATTTTTTTACTTATTGTATCAAGTAGGTGTGAAATGCAATTGGAATTAGGGGATATAAAGCTGTCACTAGTCACCTTTATCTCTATTGCCCCTATTTCTTATCTTATATAGTATACAATTTATTGTCTTTGTGTTGTGCATTGAATGCATTATGCCCTTTACTAGATTTCTGTTATTAACAAATAAATTATACAAGAATTCATTTTATTTTAATTTTTTTTGAAAATGGAAATATAATAATAATAAATCCGTCACGATATTTTGAGTAGATATACCCGTGAAAACATAGGAATATAATAATAACTATAATAAAATTCCATACTTTGGTTTGATATCTTCTATTTAAAACAAAACCCCTTGATTCAAATGAAAGGGGTTATCAAAAAATTAATATAGGCTTTTCATTTACTTTGATCTTGATATAAAAACTTTGGGACCATTTTGTTCCTTTTTACAGGATAAACTTTCGGTTAAATTAATTTGGTTAAATATGATCTATCGACTTGAATTTTGTAAGTCTTCCCCCCTTATAAATTGGGGTTTCAGCCGACATTTCCCTTCCATTTAGCATATTTTGAATTGTTGTTCTTTTTAATTTAAAATTTTCACAACTATCTAATAATATAATGTTTTTTTATAACCCTGTATATAATATTTATAATTTTCATTTTTATATAAAAAAAATATATTGAAAATAAATTAATAAAAAATTACCCTATATTTTATTGGCAAGGCAAATATGATTTGATGTGAGAAGCATATAAAATGATTATTGTATCTTAGAAAGTGGTTAACTTTCTTTGAAAGGAAAAAAAATTGATGTGAAACGTAACATATTACATATGTATGGTGCACATGCAATTATTTATTGCATTTTATTTCTTATTTTGGATCTATGATTTAAGCAACTTTGAGATGGCTTGAATATGGTCAATATCAATTATTAGAGCCACCTATAGGTGTGAAATGGGAAATTTTTTTAAGCCAAAAATATTGCATTCTATATTCCGATTCCGTTCTAAGTATACGTGCATATTTGTTTTTCCACGCAAAGTAAAAAAAAAATGGAAAAAAAATTTATAATCAAATTTTTTATTTTATCCTCATTTAATTTATGTAAAAAATAGTTATGTGCTTTCTTAAACTCGGTTAACAATAACACGGATGTCTCAGTAAAAGAACAGGAAAAAATATAAATTGAGTTATATATTATTGAAAACTGGAATGAAACATATTGTATAATTAAGATGAAAGAGTTTATATCAATATTATTTTGGGTCGAGTAAACTTAAATTTTCGAAAAGAATAATATTTGGAAAAATATATGATAAATCTCCAACTTTAGATAGTTATATCACATGAGATGTTCAAATTTAAATACTTCGTATATCATTTTCTCAATTAATGGCTCTTTTTGTTATCCTACAAAAAAAAAAGTATTTATAATAATAAAGCATTTATTAAGTGAAAAGCGTGTTGCACAGCTTGGCATTTTGAAATATACGCGTCGGTGCAAGAGAAATACATGTCAAACTCTAAGCATCCAACCGACTACGCTAATTTTATCTAGCAAAAGTTTAATGACACCGACTCACGGTTAATTTTGTAAAATATATTTTAAAAAATTTATTTTTTATGTAAAAAAGATTACTTTTCATCCTAGAATATCTCCTATTATTTCCATTATTATTATTTTTTTTAACAAATTATTTCCATTATTATTATTTTGGAGGATAAACATTCAATTATATTAAAAATTCAAAAAAAAATTTAAATCGTAATTACAAAAACTATTATTTGAATTAGAGAACCTTTCGAATCTATTAAAGCACATCACAAGTCCAGGAGTGAATTTAGATCATATATATATATAAGAATTTTCAGCCGCTCAACCATGTTTTCTCATTTTGTTCGCGACCACTAAAATTCGTTAGTGGGTAGTGGTTTGACGATGTTAGAAAATATTCTTACTCGAAAGATTGCTCTTGCAGAGTTCGGGGTATCAACGATCACTTGTATGATCTTCACAAGTCAGAGGCGTCGATAGGATTTTCGGCGAAGACACTAAAATCATGATTACTCAGAGAATAATAACTATGTGCTTGAGTCTCTCCTGGACTTTTGTATATTTGAACCAAAAAATAATTGAAGTCGGCCTTTAATTGGGTTTGGTCCAAGTAGATTTTTGAGTAATAACTATTGAGTAACACTCCTGTGCAACGGTCTCATTCGTGAGACGGGTCAACCCTATCCATATTTATAATAATAAGTAATACTTTTGACATAAAATGTAATACTTTTTAATGGATAACCCATATAAGAGACCCGTCACACGAATATGACCCGTGCAACGGTTGCATACAAGTGTTTGCCATAACTATTTAGGGTTCGTTTGGAGTGAATGATAAAGATAAATAATATAGAGATAAGTAATATATTGTAATAAAAAAATAAATAAGAAATGATAGTTAATATAAGATTTGATTTGATTGATAGATTATAGTTTGTTTGATTTGATTCATTATATTTTATATAAAAATAATAAATTATAATGTTATCCTTTTAATAAGTAATTAATAATATGAATAATATTATTTATAAAGGGTAATATAGTAATTTAAATTCAATAATTTGATTGATATAAGATAAATAATTAATGATTTGATTGATGTGAGATAAATAATTAAAAGATGAATAAATAATATGCCAAAAAAAACATGAGACTGAATAAGATAATTTATACCTAGATTAATAATATGTCAAATCAAACGAACCCACTGATTTGTTTGATTTTTTCGTAAAAAAATGTGATTTATTTATTTTGGATCAAAGAAGAAGAAAAAGAGTAGAGGTCTACATCGAGGCAAGATCTACAGTCCATGTCGATTGGACACAGATTGATTGGCATGTTATGTTATGTACAGTTGTGATTATTATTATTATTAAGTGAATAGATGATTACTTTCCACCGTCTTATGTCATCTCTAACTCATTACGCTATTTTAATGTAACACTAACTTCAAAATAGTGTAATTCTTACACCAAATACAACACTCATCTCCAACCCATTAACTCTAAACTCTACCCTAAAAGAAATATTCTCGGAATATTTTCTATTATTTTATTCACAACAACTAATTTATTTCACAAAATATTTTTAAACACAATAATTAAAATATCAATAATTTCTAAAATAATATTTCTACATAGAAATATTAATGAATTAAAAAAATTTTAATAAAATATATTTTCAGAATATTTAATTTTTTTAAAATTTTTTATTTTATTTATTTAAATATTTAAACTCATTATTTAATTTATGAATTTTAAATTTATTAATTTAAATAATTAAATAATTAATTAGAAAAAATAATAATAATAAGATAGCGTTAAGCTACAGTAGTGCACCAATCTAGCGCCAAAAATGGCGCTGGGTTGGAGCAACAAATCAGGCAACGCCAAAATGGTGCCTGATTGGAGATGGCCTTAGCACCTATTTTCGTTGTTTTTTATTATTATTATTATTATTATTATTATTATTATTATTATTATTATGTTGGAGCTTCGTTTGTCTTATTTAGGGTTTTTTTAATGATTGTTAGATTTTGATTTAAAAAAAATTACTTTTGTGTATTTTTTAAATCCAAATTATGTGTTAACTTATGCTTAACTTAATTGAAATTCAAAAACTAGTTATATGGTGATATGATTCTCCAAAAGTTATTATAATAAAATGGTCGATGTTGAAATCACTATAATAATTTTTTTTATCAAACACTAACCAACTTTGATTTGTATATTTTCACATATGTTTCCAAACACTATTAACTTTTGATTTTTCTTAATTTTTTTATAATCTATAAATAATCACTTCTATAAAAACATAATCTTTTGCAAACATTCTCTTAGATAACACGAAAATTCTTATAAGACCATTTTTGTGAGAAGGTTTAACTCAACTTGTGATAAATATTATTTTTTATGTCAAAAATATCAAATTTCGTTGCAGATACAGATTGAGTCGATTCATTTAAGAGATATAGAACCACGGCTCTGCAAGACTATCTAACAAGAGATTTACTATTTTGAGAAAAGAAATGACAATCTTTCCATGTCACATCATAAATTCAGATATGATCGTAACTAAGAGTGTATTCAGATCGAGCTCACTTGATAAATATATTATTCATATTGAGAAATATTGAATTCAAGTGGAAATCGAACGTGTTCGATTTTTTTTTGACTGAGCTCGAACACAAATCATTTTATTCAACAATCGCAAATCTATTATAAATTTTAATATTTTATTAATATAATATAATTATATATCAAATAAATATATTTCGAACAACACTTAAGATAAATTGCAAACAAGTTGGAATTGTTCTAACCAAAATCGAGCTCTAATTCGAACAAAAATATTTAAATTGTACAAAACCAAATTCGGGTAATCTAAATCAAGCTAAATCAGATTTTTGAAATTTTATCTATATTAAGCTCGTTTTAATTCGTTTACTAACATCATAATACATTCTAAATGAGGTCAAATTAACCATAAATCCTTTTGATATTTTTATTATGTTTCCCTAAAATGTGTTTGAATTACCATTCTTAACAAAAAAAAGATATTTATATATCCACCGAAAATGGATAGATTGAACCCGACCCATATTAAAAATTTCGGGTTGATTTGGATGACCCGACCAAAATCGACACCTTTGCCCATACTTCTCTGTATATGTGCAGAGTTACGTGTTAGGTTCCATAGTTCCATACACACCCAAAAGGAGACAAGTAAGGAATTTTTTGGCAGATCTAGCTTCATTTTCGATTCCAGGTAATTTGCAAGTACGCATGCGTTTGAATGTAGCCGATCGTTGAGGAAATCAAGCCCTGCATTTTCATATTTCGCATTTGATTTTTAATTTTGGCGTTTTGTTCTTGGATAGATGCAGCTCGTGATGTGTTTGTTTGGAATTTATCTCCGCACTGTCGTTTTCAGGCCATTATTGGCTGTAATTTGAATTAGATTGTGCGGAGTAATTTTTTTTCCGGTGATGGTAATTATGGTGGTTAGCTTCTCTTGGCAGTTGCCATTCAAATGTGGAATTTTTCAGTAGTTTTTTTTTTTTTTGGAAAACAATTTCTGATCGATTTGTGTACGTTTAGCGTTACTCAGCAGAAAAATGAGAGCTTGTTTTAGTTTATCTCCATCGCAATTTTTTAAGGGGAACGGAGACAATTGCATGCCGTCTCTAATTGCGATGTGCAGCTGAATTTTCCACTCCCTCTAACTCTTATTTTGTGCTTATTTCTCGAAGTAGTGTTGATACACTTGAACTATTCGAAATTCAGCTTCCCTAACTCGACGAATCCTACATTTCTAGCATTGATATCTAGTGAACGGCCATCGCGGGACTACATTCTCAAGTTTGATGCAGAAAGGTGCCATTAGGCCTTGATTCTGGGGATTTGTTTTCCGGAGTGTGCATAAAGAGATGAAGGGCGGACAGTTGGGTAGATTTTGGGGAAGGCAGCTTTCATTTATAGTGGCTGCTCTTGTTTTCACCACCATGTTTTTTTGGTGTTGGGAGAGTAATCCAATTCTTATGGGCCTGTTATCCGCACCAGACCAGTTTGCTACGCATACATCAGGTATTTACAGTTCACATACTTTTTGGTAGAATTTGTCACCCACTGAAGCAGTATTTTGCAATCTTTGTCCCAGTTGATTACATTTGCGAGTAGCTACTGATTTATATGGTACAGTTCTATGTATTGAACCCCTCTTCTTGGTTAAATAACTTCGTAGAGTCGGTGTGTGATGAAACATGTTGTGGTTATTTAGATTTGTGTTTCTTGTTTTAGACAAGGGTGACGAGGTGTAGCTTAACACAAAGATACTTTATGGTAGCAATCTTGTGACTTTCTATCATTGTGGCACTGGCACATATTATGCGAAAACTGACATGGTCTATAGCATCATCATTGTTTCTTGGTAAGAATCTTGATCTTGAATTTGTTGGATTTCTCAGCATTAATCAAGCAGCTACATTGCATGCCTTTTCAAATCGAACACTATTGGAGTAGAACCACCTTCGTTTTTTTGGTTTGCCTTTTCTTTATTTTTTTATTTTTTATGAAAGCCTTTTCTTTATTTTAACTCGTTCTAAATCACAGATATTTTTGTGGATGATGCTGCTGATTCTTCAATGTTGTTGAATTCCAAGGAACTGCTGATGGAGGAAGATTCACATTCACAAGTAGTAGAACGCACAGAACGTGACAAGACTACAGAAAGTTCTAAAAGAAAAAATGAGAACAAGGTGACCTCTTCATTTGAGAAGCAAGGTAGGTTGTCTTCTTTTCCTTCTATCAATTTGTATCTTTTTTTTATCACTTTCTTCAGAGATTATTCTACGTGAAGGAAGCGAATGTTTCTACTGAAAGCTGCACGATTTGAATAATTTTCTGGTGGGGGACAAATTTCTTTATGACTTACATGAAAAAAAATTATTTCATTGCGAAGGAGAGGAGACAGAAGTTGGCTTTTGATAAAGACACGATATTTGTTTATTTTTAAAGCAACAAAAAGAAAGCCTATTGACACTAATTACATAAATGAGAATAGTATATCAATATTATTCAGAGTAAGATTGGATCTCAGAAAATTTGCAAAACCCAGTGGGGCCAGGCACCCCAACCTGTTCTAATCTTGCATGATCATGGATTCAGGAGAATTGGATATAATTTGACTGTTAGGCATTCTGTAAAATTTAGTCCAAGGTTGTATTACAGTTTTTGTATATTTGAGTTGAATTTCAACTCTAATATAGGCTAGTCTGATTTAGTAACTGCTGCATTTTATCTATCCCAATTCCTTTATTTGTTATGATGTTTTTCTAACGTCACAATTATAAACAACGCTATTAAAAACTTCTTAGTACGAATGACTTTTTTAGAAACCAGAGTTCGAGAACGAATTCTTTGATTTCTGACAGATGTCAAGTACTGTGCTCATTATCTTTGGTTTTTTTATTCCACAGAGTGTAATTATGCTAAAGGAAGATGGATTGCAGACAGTCGGAGACCTCTGTATTCAGGGTTCGGATGTAAGCAGTGGCTGTCAGATATGTGGGCATGTAGATTAACCCAACGAACTGATTTTTCTTATGAAGGTTATCGTTGGCAACCTGAAAACTGTGAAATGCCTGAATTTCAAGGTGCTGAATTTTTGAGAAGGTAAGTTCTGTCTTTTGAATACTATTAACTTAACAATTTATCAATTTTACTGCTTTTTATTTGACAATAATAGGTATTTGTGCCAATTAAATATTAAGCTTCTCCCACTATGCTATGAGTTTAAAGAAGTATTCCATATTATTCTTTATATTTATAGTCTTGTACTGTTGATCATACTGTATCCTATGAATTATCTGTCACATACCTACTGAACATTGTCATTAATATTTTTGGATTGGATTCCCAGGGAAAAAGAGAAAAGGATAAAAGTTTCCCAGATTCCGAAGAAACGAAACGAAACTCAACTCATCAAATATTTCATGACCAAACAATTAATAGCTATTCTGATTCCCTGAACCTGTATCAGGCTATCAGCTAAATATAACATCATTGTAATCATTTTGTTTGTAAAAAAGACTGTTATTTTTATTGATTAACTTAAAATAACTACATTTCAGAATGCAGGACAAAACCGTAGCATTTATAGGAGACTCATTGGGTAGACAACAATTTCAATCTCTTATGTGTATGGTCACTGGTGGTGAGGAGAGGCCAGAAGTCGAAGATGTAGGATGGAAATATGGCCTTGTCAAACCACCTGGGGCCATTCGTCCTGATGGATGGGCTTATCGATTTCCTGATACCAATTCCACTATTCTATTTTACTGGTCAGCAAGCCTCTGTGAAATTGAGCCAATTAACGCCACTGATCCAGCCACTGAATTTGCCATGCATTTGGATCATCCTCCTGCCTTTTTGAGCCGATTTCTTGATCACTTTGATGTTGTTATCCTTAACACAGGACATCATTGGAACCGGGGGAAGTTCAGGGCAAACAGATGGGTGATGCATGCAGAAGGAAGGCCCGTCACAGATAGGAAACTTGCAGAAATGGGGAATGCAAAGAATTATGCAATACAAAGTATTGCCAGATGGCTTGATTCAAGCATTCACTTGCGTCCACAGCTCAAAGGTTTTTTCCGAACAATATCACCCAGACATTTTTTAAATGGGGATTGGAACACAGGAGGCCACTGTGATAACTTGACTCCGCTGACAAAAGGAAGCGAAGTATTTCAAGAAAAATCAAGTGATCCCGTTATCGAGGATTCGGTCGAAGGCACAAAGGTAAAGATTTTGGATATTACTGCGATTTCTCTGCTGAGAGATGAGGGTCACATATCTCGATTCAGTATAAAAGCATTGGATGGTATCAACGACTGCTTGCATTGGTGTCTTCCCGGAATTCCTGATACATGGAATGAACTACTTTATGCACAGCTATAGGATCTGGTTCATTTCTGAGGATGGCCTTACATCGTCAGATGAAAGAAAGTTTAATAGAGCATCAATCTTTAAAATCCTCAATCACCCTCTTCCACATCAGATAGCTTGTGCTCGGGATTTTCTTTTCGCACACAAATTTTTGAGATGTGATGGCAGTTCAATTGAATATAATCACCAAGAAGATGGGGCCAGAATATGTGCAAAATAGTGCACGTAGATAGTTCTAGTAAGTTGTATTTATCTAGCATAGTTCTGATTGTTGATAGCATTGATTGGCAGCAGGAAATGTACGAGCAGCTGATTCTTGCTTTACAATGTAACTATGGCATCTGTAATTAGGAGCCTATGAGCGTTAAAATTGTGAACAAAGACTTTTTTAAGTTTCTATGTTTAATATATTTACATACAATTTTGACTATATGGATTACATTTTAAGATAGGGGTTATTTTTTTTGCCTCAGACATTCCTGAATTTTCACATCACCTAACTAGGAACAAAGCGATGCAATTGATAATACAGGGCCAACTGAATTATATAAATATTTGAGGAGGTAAATTATGATTAACAGCTCTATTGACGGAGTTGGATATGATACCATATACAAAGCAGCAAAAGTCACAGAAGATAGAGGTAAATTGTAATTAACTGCTTTCTTCTCCTCGTTGTTCTTCTCATGATAATTAACTCTGATGTTTGTGCCTCTGTTATCTCATTCAGAATAGGCAGCCTCTTTGTCATCTTGCTTTTTGTTTCTTATAGCTGAAGTTCCATCCACAAAATATCAAGGTACGCTCCGTCGGTCTGCATTGAACAAGGGTTTTTATTAAGCACTTGAGTCGTGTCTATGACTTGTGACTTTTAATGTCTCGGAAAAATTACACGGACATCTCTAAAATCTGGTCCTGTTTCATGAGATGCAAATAATTATTGTGAGGCTTTGCCCTTCACAACACAGGGTATACTTCATCATTGACTAAAACTTAAGGGAGGGAGTCTCCTAATTATTCAAATCTCCAGAAGTATGTGTCCATGTCATGGTATATCTGTGTGTGTGTGTGTGTGTGTGTGTGTGTGGTGGAGAGAATGTGTTGGACTGGGTGGTGGAGGGAGGTAAACTTCTTCATAAACTTGAGTTAATCGTTTGCTCAGAGAAAGGATGAAATGGTATATATATAGTTGATGATGTTCACTGTGTGAATACTAGCTTGCAGGCTCTACTTTCATGGGCCTGAAAAACAAAATGAAATCATAGCAAATCCAGAGTCCAGACCAATTGACGCAGAAAGTCGCATCATATATGAGGTGGGGAAGATCAGCATTGTGGAAGGAATGCAATGAGGATATCATGCGTCCAACATGGAGAGTATCTTTAACACTTGATATTTGAAAAGAGTAGACTATTTTAACAAGTTAATAATTGTTCTGAACAGCTGAAACATATGTGAAGTAATTGTTTAGTTGTAGATATCCTTAACCCCGTAGACGTGGAGAGTGAGTAGGTGTTTATATAACTAGACGAGTTAAGCCGGCGTGCATACCTGCCTTTCTTACTGCTGTATCACTTTTGCCTCTGCCGATCAAGCTTCGGCTCTTGTTGTCTTAGACACCCAGAAACATATTCTTCCACCAGTCTTTCGTACCTTGTCTCGCCAACAACGGCCCGGTGCGAATTTTTGTGCTCTTTCTTGAGTTGGATTTTTCTTAAAACTCAGCAATCCAGGTAAGTACATCTTCAACAAGAAAGCTCCACTCTCCATGCTCTCACTCCTGCATATTGTGTTACCTTTGGTTTTACCATTATGTGGGATTCTTGTTTCCGTCTTAGGCATCGATGATTCCTCTTGCACGATTCACGAATATCACTTCCTTCTCTTCCACAGCTTCCTTATTTTTCTCATCATCAACCAGATATTAAGAAAGTTCATACGAAGATTCTGGCACGTCTTTAATCTTTTCCATGAGCTCTTTTTTATCATACAAAATAACCCGTAAGGCGTAAACGAGACGACGGGGAGAAACAACCATCGTAGTGATAGTATTGCGGCAACGGAGAAGCTTGAATTTGTTTGCAAATTCTTGTCCAAAACGGGGGAGAATAAGTAGTGAATTGATCCTCGACATATGTTTGAATTTGGAACTCTTATGTCATTGCCATCCAATTCGCCATAACTTTGACGATGACAGAGGTTTGGTGCAAGTTTTGCTTCCCAAAACTTGGGATCATTTGATCCTTCCATTATTCAATATATGATGAAAGTGTGGGAGATGACGAGAGCAGTGATTTAGTGAACACTAATGAAAATTTTTGATTTGTTTGTTTTACGTGTTCAAATTGGTGACACGGGTCTTTTTTGGAATTAGAAAATTAAAAATTGTAAGATTGAATATGATTTGAGATAAAATTCGTGCTGCTATATAAAAATAAATATATCCCATACTTTCAAAATAAATATATAAATCCCACACGTTAATTAATTTATGTGTCACTTTATTACATGCGATATGAAGGCTCATGCCATTTTGATCTGACTTCGGGAATTTGGTATATCACATATAGGCAGGCCATCTCTCTACTCTATGTATATACAATTACAAGCCCACGCACAAGCTAGTAACGCGTATGTAATGTAATGTACGAATATTATGTGTTGTTCACTTGTTTGTATATAATATAATATATTTTTTAAAAAAATATTTGATTTTAATATGATAGGTTTTTTGAACATACCAAAAGATCATACTATTTTTTATATGTGCTACATAATAAGTAGAGATAATTTTTAAAATTAGGAGTATCATTTGTATGAGTTCGGGTCGGGAAAAGCAATGATATCAACCAAAACCTGAAAACTCTAAACTCGAACTCGAACTCGAACCAACCTGATTAACCTAGCAACCCGATTTGATTTTTATCCTTGTTATTTTATTATTTAACAAAATTATAAAATAAAATTAAAATTCAAAACATTATAATCATAATAAAATATTTTTAATTCAAACACATGATAATAAAATTTTATCTAAATACATATTACACGTTTAAAAATTTTCGCATTGGTCAAATCTTGAAACAATATATAAAATAAAAATTTAATAAAATTGAAAGCTTTTATAAACTTTAGTTTACATATTCAACTTACTTTTCGATGTAGGTAGCAATAGCAAAGCATTATAATTATTAATAATCTATGATAGCATTATTTGATCTAGCTAGCACCATTTTATATATCATAAGAAATTAATATTTCGGATCCAATCCCATCTGACTCGAATCCAAAAATCTCCAAAATTTAATATGAAAATTTTCGGATCGACTCAAATCGAGTGAAGAGTAAAATTCGTTTTTACCTTCCTAGTTAAAACTTTGATTAAAGATCTATTATTTGTGTCACATGTGATTTCACTCCGAATAAAAGGTCATATAACTATATATTATTGCATTCTAAGTATTTTTGACCCAATCAAATTGAAAATGCTTTAAAAATATGATTGACTTAGTCTTATATTTATTGAGCAGCTTGCAACTTGGAACCAACTAAAAGTTAATTGCAATAATTACGGAAAGATTTTCAAGTTGTCAATTTCAACAAGTATCTATTTTTAGCCCACTGCCCACGCTATATCTATGGGCTCATGTTAAGATCGCCAACAAATATTTTTTTTAAAAAAATTTTAAAACACATTAATTACAAGTTACAACTGAATTTTTTTTACTAATACACGTTGACTAATTTAATCTTCTGACACATGCATGTCTGAAAATCAAGTTGAGACTAGCAAGTCGGCCATTGAAAATTTTAACTTTTTTATATCTTTAATTAATTTTCTTAAATTCCTTTCACCGTTTCACGTCCGAACCTCTGATTATTGAACCCATAAATTTTCTTTCTTTTTTTTTAAACAAAAAACCCAAGTGGGATTTAATAATTTAAAGGGAAAATTGTTTTTTTTTTATTTATATGTTTGCCACTTTGCAATTTCGATCTTCTATATTTTTATATTTTAATTTTAGTCCACAATCGTCTCTATCCTTTTTTTTTTTTGCAAGTTTAGTCCTTTTCGATGTGATGCTGACGTGAAACCAATGCAATGTTGATGTGAAACTGAGATATATAGTACCATGTAAGTATTTTTGAATTATTAAAATTGCCAAAAATCAGAACATGTAGAACTAAAAATGAAATATGATAACATAGAGGACCGAAAGCGCAAAAGACAAACATACAAAACCAAAATTATAATGTTTCCTAATTTAAATTCATTTTCAAATAGTGAAACAATCAAGCAAATCGAGTAATAAAAACAATTAAAAAAAAATTCCGTTGGAACACCGCCATTGGCATACACTGGTGCATGTCATACAATTATTTCAATGTGCATAATGCAAC
This sequence comes from Henckelia pumila, assembly GCF_033568475.1. NCBI lineage: Eukaryota > Viridiplantae > Streptophyta > Magnoliopsida > Lamiales > Gesneriaceae > Henckelia > Henckelia pumila. Next base: position 5,294,813 of record NC_133121.1, on the reverse strand, counting down.
AAATAATGTTTGACCTTTCTTTTTCTTTTCTTTTTTCTTTTTCGTTTTTTGTAAAGATATGTTTGACCTTTCTAATTCAATAGTTTAAGTGGACGTGAAGCAAGGAGAAATCAAAAATAAATTGAAATTGAAATTTTGGTCAATAAAATAATGCTCAAATTCAATGAAAATGGTATAAGTTATTGACTTTGGAAAACTTCAATGTACCTATTTATTATTTTTTAAAAAATATATGTACGTACCTATTTATTAGGAGTTGGCAACTTAGGGATCGCCAATCGATCGACTTGTGCTAGTTAAATCTCCCGACCCAAAATGTGATTCTTTTGAGTTATAAATACTGAAAAATCTTCACAAAACCCTTCAAGCCAAATCTTGGGAATCAAGTGCCAAAAACAAAAATGGTATTTTTTCTTGAAATCTTGTTACTAGTAGTTTTACTTTGCTTTCTGTTTCTTGTTTTAGCCCCCAAAGAAACCCTCCCATGGAATTGGCCACTCATGAAAATAATGCCCACCTTGTACCTCGAAAGCCACAGAATATATGACAAAACAGCCCAAATGTTGTCACAAAACAAAGGCACCATTTTGTTCAAGACATCATGGATTTCAAACATTGATATTCTTGTCACTTCTGATCTTGCCAACGTGCAACACATCATGAACTCCAAGTTCTCCATCTACCAAAGGGGATTGGCATTCAAAGACGTGTTCGATTTCCTCCGAGACGCGGCCTTCAACAAGAGTCTCGATGAGTGGAAGGAAGACAAGAAGCTCACTCATGCATATTTCAAGCAAAACGACTTCCACAAGACCACTCCGAGGATCATCCATCACACACTCGAGAAAGGCCTAGTCCCGATACTCGATCACGCCGCGGAACTCGACGTGGTTGTTGATTTGCAATCTTTGTTCAACAGATACATGCTCGATGCAACATGCATCTTGGGAACAGGATTTGATCCGGGATCACTTCGGATTGGATTCCCCGAGACTCCGCTTTTGAACGCGATGGACGACATAGCGGAGGCCGCGTTTTATCGACATATATTGCCCGAGAAGGTGTGGAAGTTGCAAAGGTTTCTGAACGTTGGAAGGGAGAAGAAAATGGTGGAGGCCTCGAAAACCTTCGATCGAATACTTGAGGATTTTGTGTCCAAGAAACAAGAATCATCTCCTAATGGTCCCGAAAACGGGGACGATTTCGACGTGTTGAAGTTCTACATGATGGAGGCAGCTAAAGAAGAATCGAAACAAGGATCAAACAAGCATTTGCAGAAGGTATTCTTGGCCTCAAATCTCATGGCCCTTTTATTTGCTGGAAGAGACACATCTGGTGCACTCTTAACTTGGTTTTTCTGGCAAATTTCTCAAAACCCTTCTGTGAAAACCAAGATCTTGCAAGAAATCGAACATGTTTGCCCTAAAATAGTATCCCAAAAACACATTTTCTCCAATGTGGACGAATTAGGAAAGCTAGTGTACCTCCACAGTGCCTTGAGTGAAGCCCTAAGGCTTTTTCCAACTGCTCCATTCCTTCTTAGAGTACCAAACCAACAAGATGTGCTTCCAAGTGGCCACAAGGTGAATCAAGACACAAAAGTCATGCTTTGCTCGTACGCGATGGGGCGAAATCCGGAGATTTGGGGTGAAGATTGCTGTGAATTCAAGCCTGAGAGATGGGTTTCTGATAAAGGAGGGATTAAACATTTCGCATCGACTAGTTTCGTCGTGTTCGGTTCGGGGCCATGGACTTGTCCTGGTAAAGAGTTAGCCTTCACAAGAATGAAAGCAGTAGCAGCTACAATTTTACATAATTTCCATGTTCATATTTCTGAAGGGCAAAGCATTATTCCGGGTGTTTCTGCCATTCTTACCATGAAGCATGGCTTGAAGGTCACAGTTTCAAAGAGATGGGAGTAAAGTTGTGACTTAGAAATATGTTATATATTTTCTTTAATTTGAATTATATATTGAGAAACAATACAAAGTTAATGTAGAGGGTCGAAATATATTTATTCTGCATATATTTATATATGTTCATAGATTATTAAAGCCCGTGAATAACTCGCCGAACAAAATAATTTGAGCTCGAGTTGCCTCGAAAAGCTACGAGCGGCTGACTCCCTGACTCGATTGTCCCTCTAGGCTAGCCCCATACCTCTTGGTTGACATTAATGAATGCATTTTATTGTTATAATATTTGTTGCATTAATGATCAATAGTCTAAGCTTGTTATTATATTAATTAATAAGAGACTTGGTAATTGACACGTTCTTTACAATTTTGGTCAGCGGACTACCTTCATTTCTTTCCATACTAACTTTATGATTTTTCTTCTGACGTCACACTGCTTATTTAAAGGAATTCCTTTAAATTCAATTTATAATTTACGAAAAATTTTCTTTAAATATATTGTTCATACATGATTGATCGTGATTTTTGACTTCTTCTGTTGTTAATTAAATAATTTAATTTTGTTTCATATTCACATTACTTATTGGTCAACAATTGTTGTTTTTCCTTCAAGCCTATCATATTGACCGTCAACTGTACAAGTTAACCAAGGATAAGATATTAAATTATTGTTATATATTCTCGTTAATATTTAATTTAACTCAAGTTCTATAATTAAGTTCTATAATTAAAGTCATGCATCATTACGTTATTCATATATATTGATTACAGTAATGCTACATGTACAACAAAATTTGTACACCAAATATTAGGACACAAAAAATTCAATACAAGAATTTAATTTATCAAAATCTCACGATACATTAAATACAAAATCTCGCGATAAAATAGCAAAATCTCACGATATTATTGTTGTAAATATCGTTGTACATGATATTTGTTGTACCTCTAGTATTTTTCTATTGATTAATCATCTATATACTATACATTATTCATCGTCTTATCAAACGAATCAAACAATATATAAGATATACTACGGATTAACGATGCACAAATGTATATAGAAACATATATAGCAAATAAATTATGTACGTATTCTATTCAATTTAACTAATTTGTTCATTAAAAAACATTAGCTAGGAGCCCTTCAAGATAATATTCAAGTATATATAGATTATTATTATCATTAATATTTTTGGAAACAGAAATTAAATTCCCAAGCGTTGCGGGTTCGATCCTCGTGTGGAGCATATTCTCTGCTGAAATATTGTGGGGGTATGCTCTGGGGATTGGATCATGTGTTCCCTCCTTCAAGTCCCTACCGCTCGTGCACATCCCTCGATTTACCCTCCGCATGAGCCAATGGGCCTCTGACTCATGTGAAATGGGTTCCCTTCGGGGTCAATCCTTTTTTTTTAAAAAAATGTAAGTATTTTCGAAGAGAAAAAACTAAGATTGCCAAAAATTAGAACATGTACGACTAAAAATGAAATATGAAAACATAGAACACTGAAATTGCAAAGACACAAGCATACAAAATCAAAATTACAGTTTTCTTAATTTAAATTCATTTTCAAATAGTGAAACAATCAAACAAATCGAGTAATAAAAACAATTAAAAAAATATTCCGTAGGAACACCGCCATTAATGGCATACACGGGTGTCATACAAATGCAACAAATAATGTTTGACAATTCTTTTTTTGTTTTTTTTAAAGATATGTTTGACCTTTCTAATTCAATAGTTTAAGAGGTCGTGAAGCAAGGAGCAATCAAAAATGAATTAAAAATGAAATTTCGGTCATAAAATAATGCTCAAGAAATTCAATGGAAATGGTATAAGTTCTTGACTTTGGAAAACTTCAAAGTACCTATTTATAAAAAAAATTCAAAGAAAATATGACCTATTTATTAGGAGTTGGCAACCAAGGGAATCGCCAATCGATATATCGACTTGTGCTAATTACATCTCCCGATCCAAAATGTGGTTCTTTTGAGTTATAAATACTGAAAAAATCTTCACAAAACCCTTCAAGCCAAATCTTGGGAATCAAGTGCCAAAAAAAAAATGGTATTTTTTCTTGAAATCTTGTTACTAGTAGTTTTACTTTGCGTCCTATTTCTTATTTTAGCCCCCAAAGAAACCCTCCCATGGAATTGGCCACTCATGAAAATAATGCCCACCTTGTACCTCGAAAGCCACAGAATATATGACAAAACAGCACAAATGTTGTCACAAAACAAAGGCACCATTTTGTTCAAGACATCATGGATTTCAAACATTGATATTCTTGTCACTTCTGATCTTGCCAACGTGCAACACATCATGAACTCCAAGTTCTCCATCTACCAAAGGGGATTGGCATTCAAAGACGTGTTCGATTTTCTCCGAGACGCGACCTTCAACAAGACTACTCTCGACGAGTGGAAGGAAGACAAGAAGCTCACTCATGCATATTTCAAGCAAAACGACTTCCACAAGACCTCTCCGAGGATCATCCATCACACACTCGAGAAAGGCCTAGTCCCGATACTCGATCACGCCGCGGAACTCGATGTGGTTGTTGATTTGCAATCTTTGTTCAACAGATACATGCTCGATGCAACATGTATCTTGGGAACAGGATTTGATCCGGGATCACTTCGGAATGGATTCCCCGAGACTCCGCTTTTGAAAGCGATGGACGACATAGGGGAGGCCGCGTTTTATCGACATATATTGCCCGAGAAGTTGTGGAAGTTGCAAAGGTTTCTGAATGTTGGAAGGGAGAAGAAAATGGTGGAGGCCTCGAAAACCTTCGATCGAATACTTGAGGATTTTGTGTCCAAGAAACAAGAATCATCTCCTAATGGTCCCGAAAACGGGGACGATTTCGATGTGTTGAAGTTTTATATGATTGAGGCAGCTAAAGAAGAATCGAAGCAAGGATCAAACAAGCATTTGCAGAAGGTATTCTTGACCTCAAATCTCATGTCCTTTTTATTTGCTGGAAGAGACACATCTGGTGCACTCTTAACTTGGTTTTTCTGGCAAATTTCTCAAAACCCTTCTGTGAAAACCAAGATCTTGCAAGAAATCGAACATGTTTGCCCTAAAAGTGTATCCCAAAAACATATTTTCTCCAATGTAGACGAATTAGGAAAGCTAGTGTACCTCCACAGTGCCTTGAGTGAAGCCCTAAGACTTTTTCCAACTGCTCCATTCCTTCTTAGAGTACCAAACCAACAAGATCTGCTTCCAAGTGGCCACAAAGTGAATCAAGACACAAAAGTCGTGCTTTGCTCGTAAGCGATGGGGCGAAATCCGGAGATTTGGGGTGAAGATTGCTGTGAATTCAAGCCTGAGAGATGGGTTTCTGATAAAGGAGGGATTAAACATTTCGCATCGACTAGTTTCGTCGTGTTCGGTTCGGGGCCATGGACTTGTCCTGGTAAAGAGTTAGCCTTCACAAGAATGAAAGCAGTGGCAGCTACAATTTTACATAATTTCCATGTTCATATTTCTGAAGGGCAAAGCATTATTCCAGGTGTTTCTGCCATTCTTACCATGAAGCATGGCTTGAAGGTCACAGTTTCAAAGAGATGGGAGTAAAGTTGTGACTTAGAAATATGTTATTTTCTTGAATTTGAATTATATATTGAGAAACAATAAAAAGTTAATGTAGAGGTTCGAAATATATTTATTCTGCATATATTCATATATGTTCATGAAAGGATTTGACGTCTCAATTACAGAAATACCATATATAAAATTTCAGAGGTAGTGTTATTTTCAGTGTTGTCAACACTTTGAAAAACACTTATGCAACGGAATAATTAAATATAAAATAAATAACACAAATATTTATGCACAAGTAATTAATACTTGTGCGGTGCTTCATGGCAAAATGATCACTAAAAAAACAAACCAGTTTACAAAAATCAACTAGTGAACATATATGAAAACCTATTTTTCTCAACAAATTGAGAAAAAAAAGAACATCATAAAAACTAGTAGAAACTAGAATAGAAAAACCAATATGATGCTTAACACATGTGCCGAAAAACAAAAACCAAGGAACCACTTTCGAATCAACACTTCACTCGCGCGATTCTTCAAGTGTCTCCAACAATTTACGGCAACACAGTTATTCGGCAACGATCGGCAATAAAGTTTCTTCAGAAAAATCTCGATCAACTCTCAAATATATTCTGAACTATTCTCTCTGTGTTGATCTCGTTTCGTTGCTCTTTTTCTCGTTCTGTAGGATAGTTTCTTAAATAGATCTTTTTAGAAATCCTACCAAAAAATTCAAACACAAAAGTTGCTAAGATAAAATATTTGATCAACAGACTTGATAAGATATAACTCATCTCTTTAAACAAGAGATAAGTTATTCAACTAAAATATACACGATAAGATAAATATGATAAGATTAATTTAAACTCATGACATCAATATAAGCACATGTCAAAGAAAGACAAAATTTTAAAATTCTCAATTAGAGAATAACATGATATACACGTTCTTTCAAACTCCATGTTTTTGCCTTTCTGGACAAAACACACACAAGTGCAATAACTCCCCCTGAGTTAGATAACTATTGCTCCCCCTGAATTTTTTCACGTCAGCACTAAATGTTGTGAGTTAGTGTTGGCAACACTTACTCTCAACACTAATGAACAGATCAGAGCAGCAAGTAGCAGAAAAGCATATCTAAGCACTTATGCAACTTATCATGTAAACAAATAAGACTTCAGAGCAAAACACTTATATCAGTAATCAGAGCAAACAATAAAACCAATAAGAGAAACAAATCCAGCTTCCGATTATTCTGTTTCATCAACTTCATATGCTCCAAAAGTACTTGCAGTATTTGTCTTTGTCACCACTCCCCCTTTTTGTCCAGAAATGTTCAGTCCAAATAACAAATACTCAGCCAGTGAGACTTCATAGTACAAAGAGTGAACTGTAAAAAATCAGTGTCGGAAGCTGTGTAGCGCGGAGCTTCACCAGTGTTGACATATCATGTTGGCAACACACGATTCAACACCAAATGCAGACCAAGTTAGGTCTATATTCCTCCTTTCCTTCGGTAAAATAGAAGCAACCTAAAATTATTCACCAACCATGAGATTCAAAATATTTTCCTGCCATCTATGAAGTTTAAGAAAGTAAGTGAAATAGAAGATTGAGCAGGGAGTTAGAGATCAAACTGAACAACACAAAACAGTTTGTGCAAAACATAGGATGAACAAATCGTACATTGAACAATACAAAGAATTCAACAATCATCCATCACCTTCCAAAAGACCTATGCAGAAACACTTTCCAATGAGAAAAAATCAATTGGTAAACTTTTGAATTAAAGAGATAAAATTCAACCCAATTATGGCAATAATCCGAGATTAATAGCAGCCAAATATTCCCATGAATAACTCCTCGTCGGCTCAACTCCACTCAATCATTGTCAATCACAAACATTCAATTTTTAGTAAATAGAGTATTTCACCAAATTTTGTTTGCTTAGAACCTCAAACACTGAACAGAAAATATTCACAATTTTGAATGCATATGCATGTCTTATTTTATGCCTAAAAACAGAATGTAACATAGAAATAAAATGCAACCACATGCACATGATATGTTCACAAGTGTAGTGTTGTCTCTCGTGTTGACAACATCATCAACAACACCATATTTTTTCAAAAAGTATTTGAGATTTACACACTTTATTACCCTCGATTTCAAAAAATTTTCAGAAGTGGTAGCTTGTACACTAAAAGAACAGTCTTCATTGGACTCAATTAGGTAGCTTTTTTCATTTTCTTCTGATGATTTACAAAGTTTGTATATATGTCATTGGTCATCAAACTTATTAAAAAGCTGAACACTGAATTTGCGAAACCACCTTTCACATGAGACAAGAACATGGAATACACGTACATCCCTCAACTAATTCGTGGTTTAGTTAGAGTTCGATTTTCAAGGGCCAGTGTGTAGACCTGGCCAAGGGCCGGGTTGGGCCCGGACCCGGACCGGAACCGGCCCGTGGTCAACGGGCCGGTTAACCGGGTCAACGGGCCCGACCCGGAACCGAAACCGGAACCGGAACCGGACCGGCCCATAGGCGGTCCGGTTCCGGTTTTCTCTTAGGAAAACCGGGAACCCGGCGGTCCAACCCGCCGGGTTGAACGGGTCCGACCCGCCGGGTTGGAACCGTCCAACCCGGCGGGTTGGACACGTGGCGCCCATCCGGGCGCCACATGATCCAACGGCCACTACCAAGTGGCCGTTGGATCATTCAACGGCCAGGATTTCGTGGCCGTTGAGATCAACGGCCACGATTTCGTGGCCGTTGTAGACCCGGGTCGGCCGGTTTTTTTTTTTTTTTTTTAATAAAAAAAAATCTATTTTTTATTCTTTATCTATAAATACCCCCCAACCCCCTTTCATTTTGTTTACACAATTTACTCTTCATTCTCTCTATTCTCAATTCATTTCAATTTTTTGAATTATCAAAAATATCAAGTTTCGATTATTGGTATATTGTCAATTGTTAATTTATTTTCATATTTATACAATTACAAATGTCCGGAGCGGGATCAAGTCGAAGGGGTGACAAAGGAAAAGGAAAGGAAAGGAAAAGAGCATCATACCACCCGAGGTCGAGTATCCTCAATTCAATGTCGATGGATTTGATCTTGAATATTCCGATGATGAAATTCAAGAAATTCGACAAGAGGCGCAACAAAGACAACAAGTTGAACAACAATATATAACCACCACCACGTCATCATGCAAGTCAAGAAAGTATGAACGATCCGGCGGCCTCTCAAAGACAAACTCGAGCGGTGCCTCGCCCGACATCCGATATCTTCACCAAACACTTCGAGAAGATTACGCTTCCCTCCGGTGATTTGCAAGCCAAATGCAAATATTGTTCAAAATGTTACAAATTTAAACAAGGAGGTGGATATGGAACTTTGACGCGACATATCGAGAAAAATCATCCGGTGGAAATTGGGATTGATCGTGCTCAAACTCAAATTCCGGCATTCTCTTCTCAATCGGGTAATGAATCTCAACTATTTAAATATAACGAAGCTAGATTTAGAGAAGAAACGGCTAAATTTTGTGCGGTTGAACAACTTTCTTTTAGTTTTAGCGATAAATTATCTTTTGAAAATTGGCTTTTTACAAGTGCAAATCCTTCTATTAGACGTATTCTAAGAAATAGTCTCAAACGCACAATGAAAAAGTTAGTCGTTGATCAAAAGAAAGAATTAATTAAGGAATTTTATAGTTTGAATAATAAAGTTTCTTTGTGTTCCGATATTTGGAGTGATCATTGACAAAGTTGTTCATATATGGGTATTACATGTCATTGGATTGATAATAATTGGAACATTAAAAAAAGGTTGCTTGCATATAGATGTTTCAACGAATCACACACGGCACAAAATATTTCGCAACTTATATTTGTTATTTTAGAAGAATATGGTCTAACTACCAAAGTTTTTTCAATGTCTTTTGATAATGCTAGTGCAAATACTTCTAGTATTAGTGAGCTTATTGAAATATGTAAACCATCACTAGGTGGTAAATTTTTTCATATTAGATGCACATGTCATATTTTAAATTTGTGTGTTCAAGATGGACTAAAAAGTTTAGGCATATATATTCAACCAATTAGGAACGCTATTCATTATTTATGGACGCATCCTCAAGTTATGAAGCAATGGGGAAAATTTTGTAGAGTAAATGATATGAAGCCTAAGAGGTTTGCACGAGATGTTCCAACTCGTTGGAATTCAACATATAAATTGTTATTATCCTCTTTTGAATATAAAGATTTATTATGTACATTTTTTCATCAATTTGTTCAAGCTCGTGATATTTATTTGTTTTCAAATCAATGGAACATATGCACTAGTATTTGTGAAATTTTAAAAGTTTTTAATGATGCTAGTGACCAATTATCCGGTGTTTATTACCCTACTTCACATTTAGTTTTAACACATTGTTGCAACATTGCTTGTATTTTTCATGAACATGTTAATTCTAATGATAGTGCTTTAGCTCAATGTATTCTCGTCATGAAAGCAAAATGGGAAAAATATTTTTTGCTCATTCCTGAAATTTTTTTATGTGCTTTGTTTTAGATCCTAGACTTAAATTAGATGGCTTAAACGACATGTTAACATTATATTATGAATCTTTGGAGCCTATTGCGGAAACGATTCCTTCTATCTCATTGATTTTGTTTAATATTAAAACTCATTTACTTGATATTTATAATGAATATAACATCAAATATGGTGGACAAATTGTTTCACATGAAACACAATCCACTGCAACTAGTAATGTTTCTTCTAAACTTACTAAAGCGCAACTTTTATTAAGGGAACGGACGAAACGTCCATGAGGATCCTCAAGTTCCAGTCAGGAACTTGAGAATTATTTTACCACTACTTTTGATTTTAGTGATACAGACGAGGAAAACTTCGACATTTTGAGATGGTGGTCGCAAAAAACACAAATATATCCAATTTTGGCTATAATGGCAAAATAAATTCTAGCTTGTCCAGTTTCAACAGTTGCAGTGGAGCAAACATTTATTATTGGAGGAAATATATTGGACGAAAGACGTTCTAGCTTAAGACCGGAAAACTTGGAAGCCCAATGTTTGCTCAATGATTGGTCAAAAGCCGCTACTCGAACACAACAAATTTAAAGTGATGAAGAAGACCAAGATGATACCGAAGGAACATCCGGAACTACGACGGGAGGAAATACGAGTGAAATAGAATAAAATGTAATAGATTTGTAATATTAAGTCATAAGATATTAAGATGTTGAAATTCTAATATATTGTTTATTTAATAAATGTAATAGATTTTTATTATGGAGATATAAAATATTTGATTGAGGTTATTTAAAAAATATGTTTTATTAAAAATTTGTTTAAAAATTTTAAAAAAATAAAATTTAGAAGGTTCAGCGCCCCAGCACTGCATTGGCAGCGCTGGGGCGCTGCTCCTTCGAATTTAATTCGAAGGGGCAGCGCCCCAGCGCTGAAAATGAAGCGCTGGGGCGCGGCCCCTTCGAATTGAATTCGAAGGTATAGCGCCCCAACGCTTAAAATGAAGCGCTGGGACGCTGCCCCTTTGAATTAAATTCGAAGGAGTAGCGCCCCAGCGCTGAAAATGAAGCGCTGGGGCACTAAAATATTTATTTTTTTTAAATGGGACGGTTTAGCCCGGACCCTGAACCGGCAGTTAACCGGACCCGGACCGGAACCGCCGGTTCACCAACCCGGACCGGAACCGGCCATTGGCGGGCCGGTTAAGGGTTGGCTAAATGCCAACCCGGACCCGGACCGGACCCGGACCGTGGGCAGGTCTACCAGTGTGTTTCAATAAAAATTTTGCTGAAAAACTTGGCATTAGTCGAATCACTGTAACAGAGATTAAAACACTACACATCACAAGGTAAATGCAGAATGCCTAAAATCCTAAACATGCATGGAAAAAAAACAACAGTGTTGTCTATGATGTTGTAACACCGGCGACAACACCAACAAAATATTTTAATGCAAACATGTAGATAGAACTCCAAAGATTTGAGAATCTCTCTAAATCTAAAATATTTGTGAATATAACTGCCAGTTGGTTATTAGTTCCAACAAAATCCATTCGGATCACACATTTCTCTACTAAATCTTGAATCAAGTGATTTCCAATGTCAATGTGTTTTGTGCGAGAGTGTTAAGATGGGATCTTTGAAAATGTCAATTTCTCTCGAATTATCACAATAAAACTTGCACATAAACACATACTGAGCATAACATCAAGATGACTAACATTCAAATACAAAATACAACCAATAATCTTGCAGTATCCAGTGTTGTCAACACAGCCTACAACACTGTCCTCACACAATTTTTCATTCGATCCATAGGTGTTTTATTTGGCACAATATTACAAATGAAAATAGAAGTGACTTACCTGTGAGTACACATAACTCATGCATACTAACCCAATCATCTTTAGATAGTCAACCTTCTCTTTGGTGAGCTAGCAAGAAATATCCTCTCCAAGTTGATAACAATTGTCCGATGATCTGGTGTCTGTCAAAATACAAAAATTATTCTTATCAAAAACTTAACAAAGAGTTATTGAATTTAACATAAAGATCATCATCACAAATTTGACTAATGCTAATAAGATTAACATTCAATCTTTCAACATGTAGAACATTGTGAAGCTTGGGCAATCCTTCTACGTTCAATGTGCCTCTACCAACAATCTTTCCATTAGCTCCTCCTCCATATGTCACTTTTTCTTTATCTTGTTCAATATAATTAGGGGTGTTCATTCGGGCGGTTTGGACCGAACCGAACCGAAATTTCGGTTCTCCGAAAAGCCAAACCGAAAACCGAACCGAACTGGGCGGTTCGGTTCGGTTTTTAACCGAAATTATTTCGGTTTTTCGGTTTTTTTTTTTAAAAAAAAAATTTCGAACTTTTTTTTTTTTCTAAAAATCGGTTTTTGTGAAAAAAATATTATTTAAAAAAAAAATAAATATTTTTAGTTATTCGAATAATTTTTTGGAAAAAATTAATGGTTAAATCAAATATTTGTGATTTAATACTTCGAAAAATATATTTGAAAATAACTGAATTTAAAACAAAAAAAATTGCTAACGTTTTTAATTTCAATAATAATAATTTTTGAATTTATAAAAATAATGTAATATATAATGCAAATATGTGTATATATAATATAATAAAATAACTTCATTAATTTTTAATTATTTTTATTTCAAAAATCAATATTTTTTAAAATCACTAAATCAATACATTTTTCAAGTTGAATCCACATTTCAAGTATGTTTGAATAATTAGATAACTAATTAAACCAATTATGTTTTTAAAAAAAAAACGAAGGATGACTTTTGGTATTTCAGTTTTTCAATAAAATTAATTTTATGGGCACACAATATTGATGTACATATTAATTGATTGGTAAAAAAATTCAAATTCAAAAAAAAAAAAGCAAAAAAAAAAAAAACGGTTTTTCTGTTCGGTTCGATTAACCGCGAAAAAAAACCGAACCGAACCGAAAAACCGAAAATCCAGAAATCCAAAAACCGAAAACCAAACCGAATTTTCGGTTCGGTTTTCGGTTCGAACCGAATTTTCGGTTTCGGTTCGGATCGGGCGGTTATCCGAACCGTGAACACCCCTAAATATAATCAGCAAGATACTTATTCAATCCTGTCATGTGACGGGAACTCCCACTGTCAAAATACCAATAACCTGCAATATTAGTTTTCAAGAAAGCATAAACAACATTACAATTAGATTTAGATTTTGGAACCCAAATATTTTTCTCAGTATTTTTCTTCCTGGCAGTGTTTTGGTGCAGTATTGGCAACACTGGTGATAGCACTTGCCTGGTATTCAAGTACATGTAATCATACCTGAGCTTAAAATAGTAAGGTTTTATGTGACCTGGTTTTTGACAGTAGTGACAGATGTACCGACGCTTCCTATGCTTGGTCCTCTGAGCAGGAACTTGTACTTTCAATGGAATTGGTTTTGGCTTAGGAGATTCACTTGGAATACTAGCAGAGCTATTGTTCTCTTTGACAAACACAGTTTTCGATGATTCTCCCACTTCAAACTCGTTGTTCTCAAATCCTAGTCCAATTCTATCATTCTGTCCCATCATTAGCATTGATTCCAGTTTGACTTTGCTTGAGTTGAACTTGGAAAGTGTAGCTATAGCTTTTCCAAGTTCATCTTTTATTCTGTACAACTCCAAATATTTCTTGCTCAGAAAAACTTCAAGTCTAGCCACTACTGCTTTCAGTTCACTGTTCTCCTTTGATATAGGAAAATTTGACTTGTTCCTTGTCACCGATCAGCAAACAATTCTTCATACATCTTCTGGACATTTTGTAGAGAAAGCTCATCCTCATCAGCATCTTGATTATTCAAGTCTTCAGTTACCGATGCATTCCAGCACTTCTGTTTTCTGTGAGTGTTGTGGCTAAGTGTTGCAACACTGGCAACAACACTGCTTTTCTTTTGCATCAGAACAGTTAGTGCATTGTGAGTTTCTTCTTCTCCTAGTTCTATACCCTCTTCAAATTCATCATCGCTTAAGGAAGCATTCATTCCTCTTCGAAGTCTGGTTGGACAGTCATTCGCATAGTGACCAAAACCTGTGCATTCATGACACTTCACAGAATCAATCTTCTTTGATATAGCCAGCGTTTTTCCTTCACTGTGTGTTTGAAATTGACTCTTAGATGGGGTGGTGTTCTGTTCTGGTCCACCAATTCTTAAGGGTCTTCCAACAGCAGGAGTGATTGGAGCTTTAGATTTCTGTCCAGGTTTCTTTGAGTCCCTCATTCTCTTTAAGTAGTTACCAAATTGTTTGGTAAGCAAGTCAATGGATTCATATCCTAAGTCAGACTCATTTACTTCCTGCGTGAGATCAACAAAATCATTGTATGAGTCGTTAGAAACTTGTAGAGTAATAGACTTACCTTTGTCCTTTCTCCCCATATTCATATCTAACTCATACGTTCGCAGTGAACTCATTAGTTCATCCAAACTAAGAATTGATGTATCCTTAGATTCATCAATAGCACATATCTTCATTTGAAATCTTTCGGGCAGTGATCGCAACACTTTGCTTACAAGGCGTTCATTTGATATAGCATCTCCTAGATCGATTGCCTTATTTTCAATCTTCCTCAAGCGGCGTTCATATTCATCGATTGTCTCACTTTCCTCCATTCTCAAATTTTCAAACTGAGTAGTGAAAATCCTTCTTTTGGTTCGGCGCACACTTTCAGATCCTTCACAGTGCATTTGAAGTTTTTTCCAAGCCTGTTTAGCCCAAACACAGTTAGTCACCAGTGCAAACATGTTAGAATCAAGAGAAGTAAATATAGCATTAAGGGCTTTGTTATTCATGTTTGAAGCTGCTGTTTCTTCAGCATTCCAATCTGTTTTTGGTTTGAGGAGAAAATCTCCTTCTCCATCAGTTCTTCTGGGTGGACTCCAGCCTTGTAGCACTCGTTGCCAAGCTTTTTCATCAATGGATTTGATGTAGACTCGCATCCTAACTTTCCAAATAACATAATTGGATCCATCCAAGGTTGGTGGTCGTAGAGTAGTGCCGGAATATGGTATTTCCATAATAAACTCTGTCAAACACAAAAACCAGAATCTCACTTAGTATCGTCAAGTGTTGGTCTCTGATACCACTTGAAAGGATTTGACGTCTCAATTACAGAAATACCAGATATAAAATTTCAGATGTAGTGTTATTTTCAGTATTATCAACACTTCGAAAAACACTTATGCAGCGAAATAATTAAACATAAAATAAATAACACATATATTTATGCACAAGTAATTAATACTTGTGCGGTGCCTCATGGCAAAATGATCACTAGAAAAACAAACCAGTTTACAAAAACCAACTAGTGAACATATATGAAAACCTATTTTTCTCAACAAATTGAAAAAATAAAAGAACATCATAAAAACTAGTAGAAACTAGAATAGAAAAACCAATATGATGTTTAACACATGTGCCCAAAAACAAAAACCAAGGAACCACTTTCGAATCAACACTTCACTCGCGTGATTCTTCAAGTGTCTCCAACAATTTACGGCAACACGGTTATTCGGCAATGATCGACAATAAAGTTTCTTCAGAAAAATCTCGATCAACTCTCAAATATATTCTGAACTATTCTCTCTGTGTTGATCTCGTTTCGTTGCTCTTTTTCTCGTTCGGTAGGATAGTCTTCTTATATAGATATTTTTAGAAATCCTACCAAAAAATTCAAACACAAAAGTTGTTAGGATAAAATATTTGATCAATAGACTTGATAAGATATAATTCATCTCTTTAAACAAGAGATAAGTTATTCAACTAAAATATACATGATAAGATAAATATGATAAGATTAATTTAAACTCATGAGATCAATATAAGCACATGTCAAAGAAAGTCAAAATTCTAAAATTCTCAATTAGAGAATAACGCACACGTTCTTTCAGTTCATAAATTATTAAAGCTCGTGAATAACTCGCCGAACAAAATAATTTGAGCTCGAGTTGGTTCGAAAAGCTACGAGCGGCTGACTGTCTGACTCGATTGCCCCTCTAAGCTAGCCCCATACCTCTTGGTTGACATTGATGAATGAATTTTTTTTTTAGCTTATTAATTAATTGTTTAGAATCTACTATGGGGATTCTTTGTATAATTTATTTATTCAATATTAATTTCTAGCAAAGGAGGTTAGTTTGTGTTTTCACCCTGCAGGCTCATTATTAATTAGTGATAAGAAATTTGATTTTTATTTTAAAGAACGATGTCCTGGCATGGAGATAGTATTAGGACATTGGAAATTCAATCATTAATTAATGGAGATCATACTATTATTATTTTATGAATAAAATAATTTATATATTTTAAAGTTTTTCAACGATAAATTGTTTTCGATTAAAAACTATTCTAGTCTATATATAGCATATAGAGAAGTTACGTACGTACATAGAAATAAAACTCGCACATAATTATATTAAATATTAATCGCCTTCGGTTAAGAATGTCAACACAAATATTGTTATAATATTTGTTGCATTAATGATCAATAATCTAATAAGCTTGTTATTAATAAGAGACTTGGTAATTGACACGTTATTTAATATTTTGGTCAGCGGACTACCTTCATTTCTTTCCTTACTATATTTTATGATTTTTTTTCCTGACGTAAAGGAATTCCTTTAAATTCAATTTATAATTTACGAATAATTTTCTTCAAATATATTGATCATACATGATTGATCGTGATTTTTGACTTCTTCTGTTGTTAATTAAATAATTTAATTTTGTTTCATATTCACATACTTATTGGTCAACAAATGTTGTTTTTCCTTCAATCCTATCATATTGACCGTCAACCGTTTGGTTTGAGTGATAGGATAAGTAATACATAGATAAGTAATATAATGTAAATTAAAAATAAATAATAAAAAATAGTTAATACATTATTTGATTTGATGGATGGATTATAATTTATTTGATTTAATTGATATAAAATTAATAATTAATAAATAGAAAAATAATATAACGAAAATAAGGCGAAATTGATTAGGATAAGTTATACATAGATTAATAATACATCAAACCAAACAATGTTAACTGTTCAAGTTAACCAAGGATAAGATATTAAATTATTGTTATAAAATTAAGAAAAACGTGATTAAAATAAACAATCAATCAAATAAACAGACTCAAATATTTAACCAAGAGTATATAAAATATTCTTAAAACGCCTCAGGGCAAAAATCTTCACTAGAAAACAAATCAAAGAGTTTTACAAACCCTAAAACTAGAGAAATTATTGTAAAAGAAATTTTCTCAAACATATGAGAAAATAAAGAACAAAACATCTCCTAAAAGTTCTATATGAAATAGAATAAAAAAAACAAAGTAAGGAGATGATCCTTGACGACTAAACCCGAGATCAACACCCTTCAATCTTCCATGCTCTCAAAAACCTCAAAGTCGATCAAGTAAAGTAGCACGAACAAGGCTGTAAATCCGAGCTTCGTAATCTTCAGTGTACGTTCAAACTCTCATTCTCGGCTCTCTCTTGTTCGTCTGTCTCGTAAGCCTGATTTATTTCCATGTTGACGTGGACTCTTATCTCCAAAATTAGCAGGATCGTGTTTCCTTCGTTTCAAGATTGTATCTACATAACAAGATATTAAGATATGATAAATATAATTAAGATAATATCATTAGTGTACAAATTACAATATATCATATCTTATCAACTAAAAAAATAATATTATTAAAACTTTGACTTCAAGAAAGACATGCAAAAGACTTAAATAACACTAGTAGAATTTTTGCCTTTTACTTCGCTGCTTTTTACTTCGGCAATTAATAATTAAGAAGTAAAATGAAACATTCAACTTTGGTAATAATATTGCTGAAGTAAAAACATACTTTTTACTTCGGATTTTAAAAAACACGGGATTCATTAATAATTTTGAACAACATTTTACTTCGGCATATTATTTTTGTTGAAGTAAAAAGTAAAAAAATAAAATTTTTAATCATAAACGCTGAAGTAAAAAAGATGAACCGATCCCTTCACTTAATTTGTTCACATTTCTTTCTAACTTTTATCACTTATTATGAAAAAAAAAAGCCACAGCTCACGTAAAAAAAAAAAGCCATCCCCTTTCTTCTTCAACCAAGCGGCCGCCGATTTGAATTTCCAGCTGTCCACGACCACCGGGAACTGCGGGTGGTTAAAAAAGTATGATTACTTTGGGGAGTATTTAAAAAAAAGGGATGTTGACTTCTTTTTTTAAAAAAATAAGGAGTTGACTCAGTTAAATTAAAATTAAACCTAATAAGTTAATTAGTTAATTAACATTCCTAACAATTTTATTTGATTCTTTCCCGCAATTTGCCCTATTTTATTTTCCCGCAAGAAAAACTTGGGGCTGTCATCTTCTTCATTTTTCTCTTCACGTGGCTGCTCCGATCCTTGAGCTGTGAAGAAGACCTAATCTATTTCAAACATTTTCTATTTCTCATTCATCTGTATTTGAAGAAACTTATCTCAGTACAAGCGCAAGTTTTCTTCATTGTTGTTGAATGTAAGCATTAATACGATTTAAGTTTTTTTTTATTTAGCAAGTGTGGATTAAAAAAATGATGCGTTGGAATAAGCTGAGTTTGATTTTATTGGTGATCTGTAGCCCAGGAGAATTTTTTGGTCGACTTAAAGAGTTCTGGGACCATGGTTAGACCGAGAACTTTCTTTTGATCGACCATAAACTCTCTTGATAGACCATGGGTAGATCATGCTAGACCATGGGTAGACCATGGTAGACCATGCTAGACCATGGAGAATTTTTGTTATTTTTGGTAATTAAAATAGTCTTATTCTCATTATTTTTGTGAATTTTGTAGGTTATGCCTACAGTTATTGTTGTTCATTTTCATGGTCGATGGGAAGCGAGTGAAGATAACATATATAAATGGAATCCAGGGCCCAATTCAACGTTTGCTGCTATTCCAGTAGATGATGATTTTTTTCTTCTTGAAAATTTAAATCGTGAACTATATAGAACTGGGAAAATAGTAGAGTCTGCCAACCTGAGGTTGAGTTACCTTCTAGAGTTGACGTGCAACATTCAACCGATATATATAAAGAATGACCAAGATTTGAAAAAATATCTGTATTTTGGTTGTCCCAAAACGAGGCCAGTGCTCAAAGTTGAAATTGAACATGTTGTTGGTTTTTTGGATGTTTCTGATAACGTGCATGAAGTTGGTATTGATGAAGGCAATACTGATTATAACGATCAAACCTCTTATGATTATTATTTTGATTTGAATATTGTTTCTTTGGATCGTAATAATATCAGTGAGGCTTTTGATAAGGCAGATGTGGTTGCAAATAGTGAAGAAGTTGTGGTTGCAAATGTGGATATTGATAGCGAGACAATTGTGATTGCAAGTAATGAAGCAGTTGTGATTGCAAGAAATGAAGCAGATGTGATTGAAAATGTGGATATTGATAGCGAGACAATTGTGATTGCAAATAATGAGACAATTGTGATTGCAAGAAATGTGTAACACCCGGTATTTTTAAATACGTAAATCCGCATGCATAATTAGGATATTTAATTATTTAAATTTTAGATTTATGGGTTAAATAATTATGTGAATTATTTGTGCATGATTTAATTTATTTTTAAGCATTTAACCCATAATTAGTGATTTTTATGATTTTTAGTATTTTAATTAATTGTTTTGATCGCGTAGACGGGAACGTGGACGGACGAGATACCAAAATATTTTTAGCCAAAAATATTTTATGAGTTTTATGAGCCTCAAAATAATATTTTAAGGTGTTTTGTCAAGAAAATTATAGTATTTAATTATATATTTATTTAGGAGTTTATTTTTAACCAAAATAAGTCATTTTAATGACTTTTATTAATGTTTAAAAATCCCTTAAATTTATATTTCGGGATTTATCTTTTATATCAGATTATTTTGTATTTTTAAAAGTTTAAAATCTTATATTTATGTTATATTATCTACCTAATTATTTTATGTTAGTTATTATCCTAGATTATTCCTAATTATCAAAAATTTAAAACAAAAACCTATCCTACTCTAACTCCATCAGCCGACACCTTCTCCTTCCACCCCATTCTCACGTTTTCAGCAGAAACCTTCAAGCTTCCATAGCCAACTTTCGAACGTTTTGTCAAGTTTTCGTCCAATCGTCGTCCCGGAAACGTCCTACGCACTTAGCTCTTTATTTGCATCGGTGAAAGGCATGTTTTCTTCCACTTTTTAAGACCATATCAGTGGGTATATGTGTGAGTGTGTATGCATCAGATTATGTACTGTCCTGTTCGATTTTTGTATGAAACTTTGGATTTTGAATGAACTATTCACGTTTTTCTGCATGTGTTGGCTTGTTCATGATGCATACTCATGTTTTTAAGGAAGGGGCCGATCCAGGGCTGCTGGCCACGTATAGGGTGATGTCTTAGGGTCCCTAGGATTGAATGGCTTGCCTGGTTCGAGCCATGCATGGCCAGGAGAGGAGCTGGTTCAGAACAGGTCCTAGGGTGCGCAGGTTGAGCGATGTTGGGAGATTGGGTCGTTCTCGGTCCATAAGGCGTGTTTTAAACTGATTCCAGTTGGGTTAGAACCACAAGACATAGGGGAAGGTAATCCAAGTTGTGCTACGGCCAGTGGTGGCCGGCGCTGGGCGGCCAAACGGTCGGAACTCTGCTGTCGCGCGCAGGAGGCGAGCAGAATAAGGGCTAGTTTGTTTTGGTTCGTTCTCCTTCGTTAGGGCTCGGATTGGGCTGGTTTTTAGCTTGTTGGAAAAGTCTTGAAGAGGGCTAGGGGTAGGTGGTGGTGCTCCGGCCAGGGGATGGCCGGAGCATGGCGGCATCAGTCCCGGAAAGCTGCTGCTCGCGGCCGAGGAGAAGGATAAGAGAGGGGTTTGGGTTCTAGGGTTTCTAGCTGGTCCGGGTCGGGCTGTGGGTTCCGGGTCGGGTCAGTGGGTCATGGGTTATGTTATTTGGGTCCGGGTCCGGGTTAAGTGAGTCGGGCTCGGGTATTTTTATTTTTAAGTTTTAAGTTTAATTAAGTATTTAATGGGCCTAATTAAATCCCAAAATTTAATTGGGCTCCATTTAATTATTTTGAGTCAAATTTATTTATTTTGGGCTTAATTAATTTAATTAAGTAAGTCCATTAATTTTATGGGCCTTGGGGGCCCATGGAAATTATTGGGCCAGTCTTTGGGCTTTTGGGCCCATTGGGCCAGAATAGTGTGTTAATGGGCTTAAATTAATTATTTGGGCTTAGAATTGTATTTTTGGGCTTAAGTATGTTATTGGGCCATTCTCAGTGTTAATGAGCCAGATTTAAGAAAAATGGGCTTGAGTGTTAGGGCCAGCAGTTCAGGACAACCCATGAGAAATTGCATGTGTCCTGAATATATATTTAATTTTTTTTTTTTTTTTATGCATGGAAGTTATTTTTATATTTATATGATAGTATGAAATTTAAATTAAATATATATGAAGGACACACATTTTATTCAAATACATGCATTCATGAAATAATATTTTATGCATGATTTAATGTTTAAGGTTGAGCAAGAAAATATTTTATGTTGGAAGTTGAAGTAGTGTGACAATTTAAGGGGGATTCGTCCCCATATGATTGAAGGGCAGTTTACTGCCAATTTAAGAGGTGATTCGTCACCGGCCACGTACGTTGGTTTCCACGCTGATCAGTATTTAATGTATGATTTAAGGTTACACTACGGATACAACCATGCGATGTTAGAAAATTAATTGCTCAACAATGTTATGTATTATGTTATTTAAGTTTATTTAAGTTAAGTTATGTTATGTAATTTTTAAGCATGCTCATTCATGTATATGTATGTATTAGTATTTAATTGTTTTAAATTATTTTAAACCCTTGTTATGTTAGCATGTTGGGCCTCTAGGCTCACTACACTGGTATGGTGCAGGTGAGTATGTTGAGGAGGATGTTGTACCCACCGGAGGCGAGGATGTATGAGCGGACATGCAGTGACCCCGTGACCGTGATAGATGTCTGAGTCACGTGCATGTTTATTTATGTCAGCATGCTACATTTTATATTATTTTTCAGTGGTTGGGAATTTTGAATATTTTTATGGAATATTGTTAGTGCATGCAAATTTTAATCATTTTATTTATGCAGTATTTTTAATTAAATATTTGACTCAGATATTTATTTTATTTTAAAGAATGCATTTTTATTTAAGTGTTTAATTGTTTATTTATTTATTTATTTTAAAACTTTTTATTCTGTGCATATATGTATGTGCATATATGTACATATTTTATTTAGTAAGTATAAAAAAAAAAAATTCCGCATATTTATTTATTAATTATAAAGATAGGGTCGTTTCAGTTGGTATCAGAGCACGGTCCTCGGAGGGGTCATTACTGCTATGCGAGCTCAGAAATCCACGCTACCGGTCTGTAAGTTTTAAGTGTTAATAGCATGATTTAATTTTTAGAATTTCAGTTAGCATTAAATTTTAAACCACTTAGTTATGCATGGCGATTTACGTAAAGAAATATGTCGTGGTGCAGAATGCCTCCTAGACCAGTTAACAGACGTGGGGGACCTCCACCTCCACCTCCACCTCCGCAGAACCCTATTGCAGCATTGGAGCAGGCCAATGCAAATATGATGGCAGGGATTACTGCTCTGTTAGAGCAGCAAGCTACTCGTCCCAGGTTGTCCCACGAGGAGGACGTTGCTGAGAGGTTCCAGAAGAAGGGACCTAAGGAGTTTGTTGGTACCACCGATCCTTTGGTGGCGGAGGGATGGATTCGCTCTCTGGAGTCCATCTTTGCTTATATGGGGATCACAGACACCGACAGGGTGAACTGTGCGACGTACATGCTGCGGGGTGATGCAGCGCTCTGGTGGGAGGGTGCAGCCAGGGGAGTTCACCTTCCTACACTGACCTGGACAGAGTTTAGGTGTATCTTCTACGCCAAGTACTTTACTGAGGATGTGCGCAGTCGCATGATCCGTGAGTTTATGAGTCTCCATCAGGGGGACAAGGTCGTGGTTGAGTATGTGAGACTGTTCGAGAGGGGCTGTCACTTTGTGCCCTTGATTGCTGATAGTCCGCAGGAGAAGTTGAGGCAGTTTGTGGAGGGCCTGAAGGCTGATATCAGGCATGATGTTCGTATGGCAGACGTCCTTACTTATGAGTCTGCAGTCAGTAGAGCCTTGCGTTCCGAGGAGGGTCGGAGAGAGATCCAGAGGGAAGCAGGGGAAGAGGCAGTTTCAGGCTGGGTACCAGCGACCATCTTCGCAGCCTCCTGCGAAGAAGCAGTATACAGGGCCGGCTAAGGGCCAGAATCAGCAGCCGAGGCCACAGCAGCAGAGGCCGCAGCAGAGGGGCGGGGCCCCTAATGCCATAGCTTATCCTACTTGCCCGAAGTGCCAGAAGATGCATTCGAGACCTTGTCTATTGGGAGCAGGAGTTTGCTACCACTGTAGGGAGCCAGGGCATCAGATAGCTAGCTGCCCCAGGAAGAAGAACACCGCGGGTAGGGTGTTTGTGATGCAGGCTGAGGAGGTAGATCCAGACACCTCCTTGATCACCGGGAGAATTCTAGTTGGAGGCAACTCCACGTTTGCGTTGCTAGATTCAGGGGCTACGCATTCGTTTATCTCCCTGGAGTTTATCAGGCGGGTAGGCATCACACCTGAGAGTAGTGACAGTGGGTATGATGTTACTATGCCGTCAGGGCAGATTATTTCTACCTCGAAGGTTATTCGAGGACTGGAGTTAGAGCTGCAGGGACACTCCATTCGAGCAGATGTAGTAGTTTTGCCATTGAGTGGATTCGATTTGATTTTGGGCATGGACTGGTTGACAGTCAATGGAGCTTCGATTGATTTTCGTCGGAGATCAGTGTCAGTGAGACCTACAGTAGGCGACCCGTTCACTTTTCATGCATCTCAGAGCAGTGATATTCCTCAGGTGATATCTCATATTCAGGCGAGGAAGTTATTGAGACGGGGTTGCCAGGGGTTTCTAGCGAGCATCGTCACGACTTCAGAGCCATCTAGCAGATCATTATCAGAAATAGAGGTGGTTAGTGACTTTCCGGATGTCTTTCCGGAGGATGTTGCAGGAATTCCACCAGTGAGAGAGGTGGAGTTCAGCATCGACTTAGTGCCAGACACCGTGCCTATCTCTAAGGCACCGTACAGACTTGCTCCTACCGAGATGAAAGAGTTGAAGGAGCAGATTCAGGAGTTGTTAGAGAAAGGCTTTGTTCGTCCTAGCTTTTCTCCGTGGGGGGCTCCGGTGTTATTTTTGAAGAAGAAGGATGGCAGTATGAGACTGTGCATCGATTACCGCGAGCTCAACAGGGTCACAGTGAAGAACAAGTATCCATTGCCGAGGATAGAGGATTTATTTGACCAGTTGCAGGGAGCTTCAGTGTGTTCCAAGATCGACCTGCGATCTGGTTATCATCAGTTGCGCGTTAGAGATGCAGATGTGTCCAAGACTGCTTTCAGGACACGATATGGGCATTACGAGTTCTTAGTGATGCCATTTGGGATGACCAATGCTCCAGCGGTTTTCATGGATCTCATGAACCGAGTCTTTCAGCCGTATTTAGATCAGTTCATCATAGTCTTTATTGATGATATTTTGATCTATTCTAGGAGCATCGAGGAGCATAGACAGCATCTTCAGACAGCCTTGCAGACTTTGAGGGAGCATCGATTGTATGCCAAGTTCAGCAAGTGCGAGTTTTGGCTTGAGAAGGTGGCATTTCTTGGCCACATTATTTCGAGAGATGGGATTGCAGTTGATCAGTCTAAGGTTGAGGCAGTGCAGAATTGGGGTATTCCGAAGAATGCTTCAGAGATTCGCAGTTTCTTGGGTTTGGCAGGGTATTATAGGAAGTTCATCAAGGGTTTTTCCTCTATTGCAGTACCCTTGACTTCCTTGACCAAGAAGAATGCGAAGTTTATCTGGAGTTCAGACTGTCAGAGGAGCTTCGATCAGTTGAAGGAAGCACTCACTACTGCACCAGTGTTAGCGATGACAGTACCACACGAGGAGTTAGTGGTGTACACCGACGCGTCTAAACTAGGTTTAGGCGCAGTGCTTATGCAGTGTGGTAAGGTTATTGCGTATGCGTCGAGACAGCTGAAGATTCATGAGCAGAATTATCCGACGCATGACTTGGAGTTGGCAGCAGTGGTTTTCGCTTTGAAAATCTGGAGGCACTATCTGTATGGCGAGAAGTGCAAGATTTTCTCAGACCACAAGAGTCTCAAGTACTTCTTCACACAGAAGGAGTTGAACATGAGGCAGCGCAGATGGTTGGAGTTGGTGAAGGACTATGATTGTGACATTAGCTACCATCTGGGTAAAGCTAATGTTGTGGCCGATGCTTTGAGTCGGAAGTTGTCAGTGGTATCATGTTTGACTGTACAGTTACCACTACAGAGCGAGATTCAGAGATTTGACTTGGAGTGTTATCCGAGTGGTCATGCACCGAGCTTGTCAGTGTTGACGGTGCAGCCAGTTCTGCGAGATCGGATTAAGGAAGGACAGTCTACTGATGAGGAGTTGCAGCGATGGAGACAGAGAGATGAGGCTAGAGGTAATCTCTTGTATACAGTGGAGGATGGTATCGTTCAGTACCGTGGTAGGATGTGGGTACCGAACGTCGATCAGTTGAGAGCTGAGATTTTAGCAGAGGCTCACACATCTCCGTACTCCATTCACCCCGAAAGTACGAAGATGTACAAAGATTTGCAGCTATTATATTGGTGGCCCGGGATGAAGAGTGCCATCGGGAGAGTGGTGTCAGAGTGCTTGACTTGTCAGCAAGTCAAGGCAGAGCATCAGCGTCCAGCAGGACTTCTTAGACCTCTTCCTATTCCGGAATGGAAATGGGAGAATATTACGATGGACTTTGTGGTTGGCTTACCGAGGAGTGCCAGAGGTTGTACAGCGCTTTGGGTGATTGTGGATAGACTCACCAAGTCAGCTCATTTCTTGCCGGTGAGGACTACTTATACTTTGACACAGTATGCAGAGCTTTACATCAGAGAGATTGTTAGACTGCATGGCATACCAGTGTCTATTGTGTCAGACAGAGATCCGAGATTCACATCTGCGTTTCGGAAGAGTCTGCACACGGCTTTGGAGACTAGGCTTTTGTTCAGTACAACATTTCATCCCCAGACAGATGGTCAGTCCGAGAGAGTGATTCAGGTTCTCGAGGATCTTCTGAGAGCTTGTGTCATTGATTTTCGGGGCTCTTGGGAGACTAGACTGCCATTAGTGGAGTTTACCTATAACAACAGTTTTCAGTCGTCTATAGGTATGGCTCCTTATGCAGCATTGTATGGGAGGAGATGCAGATCTCCTGTGCATTGGGATGAGGTTGGTGAGCGGATTTTACTGGGTCCTGAGATCGTGCAGCAGACAGCTGACATTGTGACTCAGATTCGAGATCGGATGAGGACTGCTCAGAGTCGGCAGAAGAGTTATGCAGATGCCAGACGACGAGATTTGGAGTTCGCTGTGGGTGATCACGTATTCCTGAAGGTGTCACCGATGAAGGGAGTAGTGCGTTTTGGCCGGAGGGGCAAGCTTGATCCGAGGTATATAGGGCCATTCGAGATCTTGGAGAGAGTTGGCACGTTGGCCTACCGTTTAGCTCTACCACCAGTGTAACACCCGGAAATTTTAATACGTAAATTCGCATGCATAATTAGGAGAAATTAATTTTAAAATAAGGGTTAAATGAATTTATGTGTTATTATGTGATTTATATGCATGATTTAAGTTATTTTAGCATTTAACCCAAAATTTGTGATTTTTGTGATTTATGGAAATTAATTGGTTTTGATCGCGTAGACGGGACCGTGGACGGACGAGATGCCAAAATATTTAGCCAAAAATATTTTATGAGTTTTATGAGCCTTAAAATAATATTTTTAAGGTATTTTGTCAAGAAAATTTTAGTATTTAATTATATATTTATTTAAGGGTTGAATTTTAGCCAAAATAAGTCATTTTAATGACTTTTGTTAATATTTAAAAATCCCTTAAGTTTTAATTTCGGGATTTAGAATTTTCCCATCAAATTATTATTATTTATTAAGGGTTTTTAAATATTAGTTTTATAGAATAATGTTATATTATTTAATAATATATTTTTTTTAACCTATTATCTAACCTACCCAACCCCACAACCCACTACCAAGCCGTCACTCTCATCCTGTTCATCATCTTCCTCACGTTTCATCAGCCTCCACCATAGTTTTGACAGAAAACCTCAACCTCCATAGCCGATCCATCATTGTCTTGGTTTATTTTGGTCCGTTCGTCGTCCCGGAGTCCCGTAAACGCATCGTTCGTTGTCAAATAATTATCAAAGGCATGTCTATTCCTTCGTTTGAACACCATATAAGCTATTAATCTTGCATAATGTTTTATTTTGATTTCATTTGAATATTTCGAAATTTATGCAATTTTATGGAGGTTTATGCATGTTTGGGTATTTCTTGTCATGGCTCACGTTTTGACCAACATGGCACGGTCCAGGGGCTAGGTCTCGGCCAAGGGGTGTTCGGAGGTTCGATAGGGTCGAGCAAGGTCTGGGGTTAGGGTGGCTCACGGCTGGTTCCAAGCTAGTGTAAGGTTTTGGTCTTGGAGGGGCACGGCTAGGGTTGTAGGGAAGAGGTCACGGCTGGTTCATGCTAGGCCATGAACCAGCCTAACCATGGCATGGCTCGAACCGGCAGGACCCTGGGAAGGTCCTGCCGGCGGCGCTCCGGCCAGGGGCGGCCGGAGCGAGGCGGCAGCAGCCCCTAAAGGGGTGCTGCTCGCGCAGCCGAGGGCTAGGAGAGGGGGGGGCGTCGGGTAGGGGGTGCTGGGTGGTTCCGGGTCGGGTCAGGGTAGTGGGTCGGGTCAGTAGGGTCTAGGGTCGGGTCAGGCAGGTCCGGGTCCGGGCTAGGTGGGCCGGGCTCGAGTATTTTAATTTTAAAATATTTAATGATTTAATTGGTTGTTTGGGCCATTTAATTAGTTAGAAAATTATTTGGGCCTCCAAATAATTTTATTTGGGCTTTTTAAATTATTTTTAAGTTAACCCAATAATTTTATGGGCCCGTGGGCCCATCGGAATTTTTGGGCTAGTCAGTGATTTTATTGGGTCAGTCTAGGAATTTTTACGAATTAAATTAGTTATTGGGCCTAAATATTTTTATTTAAGCCCAATAACATTTAAGTATTTTATTTTAGTAAAAATTATAATTTTTAAAATTAGTTATTTAATTATGGGCTTTAAGTTAGTTAAAGGCTTTAAGTCAGTTAAGGGGTTTAGTAGAGAGACCAGCAGTCTGGACCAACCCATGAAAATAAACTAAGTCCGGAATATATATTTAATTATTTTTATGCATGAAGTCTATTTTAAGTAAAAGTATATTTATTATTAAAATTAATTAAATATATATTACGGGCATATTTTAAGTGCATGCATACATGAAATATTTTATGATGTGTTTATGATTAAGAATTGAGCATGAAAAATATTTTTATGGAAATTGAAGTGATGTGACAGCATAGAAGTGGGTTCTACCACTGACACAGAGGTAGTTCTACTACCGGCATAGAAGTGGGTTTTACCACTGGCACAGAGGTAGTTTACTACCAGCATAGAGGTGGATTTATCCACCGCCACGTACGATGGTTCTTTAGACTGATCAGTCGGCACAGTTATTAGTCACATTCATGGATATGACCATACACAGTTTTTTTTATGTTCATGACATGCTCAATTATGTTATGTATGATGAAGAAAGTTATGTTATGTATAAGATTTATGATTAAGCATTTATGTTATGAAAAATGTTTCCACGCATGCTCATGTACATGTATATGTATTAGTATTTACGTGATGCATTATTTTTAACCTTGTTATAAAGGATTAGACATGTTGAGCCTCTAGGCTCACTACGCTTATATGGTGCAGGTGAGTATGATGTAGCTCCTACCGGTGGCGAGGACGTATGAGCGAGCATGGCAGTGGCCCCGTGACCGTCTCGCTAGGAATTTATTTATGCATGAGTTATATATTTAGGATATTTTTATGTTTTTATTGGTTATGATTAATTATTGAATTTTCATGATTTTAGTAGACATAAGTTATGAATTTTCACGATAGATATTATTTTATTTATTTCATGACTCAAGATTTTATCAAATAAATGTTTATTATTTTATTAAGCGAGTTATTATTTGTAATATCATTTTTAAAGTTTATACATATATGTATGGGCGTATATGTATATAGTATAGTATATATAAAAAAAAAAAAAGTTTTTTCGCATTTAGTAGTTCTAGGGCGTTTCATTTGGTATCAAAGCACGGTCCTCGGAGGGTGTCCATCTGCCACGTGAAGCTCAGAAATCCTGCTACTGGTCTGTAAGTTTTAAATGTTTTAATAAGATTTAGAAGGAGCATATGTATTAATTTTAAGTATTTCATGTTCAGTAAGATTTTTTTTTTGAAACCCTTAGTTATGCATTGCGATTTACGTAAAGAAATATGTGGTGGTACAGAATGCCTCCCAGACAGATGAATAGACGCGGAAGACCTCCACCTCCACCGCCACCTCCGCAGAACCCTATGACAGCACTGGAGCAGGCCAGTGCTACGATGATGGCAGGGATTACTGCTCTGTTGGAGCAGCAGGCTGCACGTCCCAAACTATCCCATGAGGAGGACGTGGCTGAGAGGTTCCAGAAGAAGGGACCTAAAGAGTTTACTGGGACCACCGATCCTTTGGTGGCTGAGGGATGGATTCGCTCTCTTGAGTCCATCTTTGATTACATGGGGATCATAGACACCGACAGGGTGAACTGTGCGACGTACATGATGAGAGGGGATGCAGCCCTTTGGTGGGAGGGTGCAGTTAGGGGAGTCCACTTGCCCACACTGACGTGGACGGAGTTCAGGCGTATCTTCTACGCCAAGTACTTCACTGAGGATGTGCGCAGTCGCATGATCCGTGAGTTCATGAGTCTCCGTCAGGGGGACAGGTCTGTTGTGGAGTATGTGAGCCAGTTTGAGAGGGGCTGTCGCTTTGTGCCCATGATTGCTGACAGTCCGCAGGAGAAGCTGCGACAGTTTGTGGAGGGCCTGAAGGCTGAGATCAGGCATGATGTGCGTATGGCAGACGTCTTTACATACGAGTCTGCAGTGAGTAGAGCTTTGCGTTCCGAGGAGGGTCGGAGAGAGATCCAGAAGGAACAGCAGCGTAAGAGACAGCTCTAGCTGGAATCTTATCAACCATCTTTGCAGCCACCCACGAAGAAACAGTACACAGGGCCATCTCAGGACCATAACCAGCAGAGTCAGCAGGGTCAGCAGCAGCAGCAACAGAGGGGCGGGGCCCCTAAGTCAGGAGGAGTACCACTTTGCCCGAAGTGTCAGAAACCACATTCGGGTCTGTGCCTAAGTGGGTCGAATGTGTGTTTCCATTGCAAGGAGCCGGGGCACATGTCCGTAAATTGTCCAAGGAAGAAGAACACCACAGGGAGGGTGTTTGTCATGCAAGCAGCTGGGGCAGACCCAAACACCACTTTGATGTCCGGTATGCCCTAACCTATTGTTTTAAGGGAACTTTGGTGAAGTTAAAAATATTTTGTTTATCAGAGTGCGCAGCAGAAGCATTACTTTTGGGATACCGAAACTTGGGAACTAGATATGTGATAATGAGTTTAGCGAATTGGATTTTGAAGAACTCCGTTATTAGAATTTGATCCGTCGGATTTCGAGGACGAAATTCAATTTAAGGGGGGGAGAATTGTAACACCCGGAAATTTTAATACGTAAATTCGCATGCATAATTAGGAGAAATTAATTTTAAAATAAGGGTTAAATGAATTTATGTGTTATTATGTGATTTATATGCATGATTTAAGTTATTTTAGCATTTAACCCAAAATTTGTGATTTTTGTGATTTATGGAAATTAATTGGTTTTGATCGCGTAGACGGGACCGTGGACGGACGAGATGCCAAAATATTTAGCCAAAAATATTTTATGAGTTTTATGAGCCTTAAAATAATATTTTTAAGGTATTTTGTCAAGAAAATTTTAGTATTTAATTATATATTTATTTAAGGGTTGAATTTTAGCCAAAATAAGTCATTTTAATGACTTTTGTTAATATTTAAAAATCCCTTAAGTTTTAATTTCGGGATTTAGAATTTTCCCATCAAATTATTATTATTTATTAAGGGTTTTTAAATATTAGTTTTATAGAATAATGTTATATTATTTAATAATATATTTTTTTTTAACCTATTATCTAACCTACCCAACCCCACAACCCACTACCAAGCCGTCACTCTCATCCTGTTCATCATCTTCCTCACGTTTCATCAGCCTCCACCATAGTTTTGACAGAAAACCTCAACCTCCATAGCCGATCCATCATTGTCTTGGTTTATTTTGGTCCGTTCGTCGTCCCGGAGTCCCGTAAACGCATCGTTCGTTGTCAAATAATTATCAAAGGCATGTCTATTCCTTCGTTTGAACACCATATAAGCTATTAATCTTGCATAATGTTTTATTTTGATTTCATTTGAATATTTCGAAATTTATGCAATTTTATGGAGGTTTATGCATGTTTGGGTATTTCTTGTCATGGCTCACGTTTTGACCAACATGGCACGGTCCAGGGGCTAGGTCTCGGCCAAGGGGTGTTCGGAGGTTCGATAGGGTCGAGCAAGGTCTGGGGTTAGGGTGGCTCACGGCTGGTTCCAAGCTAGTGTAAGGTTTTGGTCTTGGAGGGGCACGGCTAGGGTTGTAGGGAAGAGGTCACGGCTGGTTCATGCTAGGCCATGAACCAGCCTAACCATGGCATGGCTCGAACCGGCAGGACCCTGGGAAGGTCCTGCCGGCGGCGCTCCGGCCAGGGGCGGCCGGAGCGAGGCGGCAGCAGCCCCTAAAGGGGTGCTGCTCGCGCAGCCGAGGGCTAGGAGAGGGGGGGGCGTCGGGTAGGGGGGTGCTGGGTGGTTCCGGGTCGGGTCAGGGTAGTGGGTCGGGTCAGTAGGGTCTAGGGTCGGGTCAGGCAGGTCCGGGTCCGGGCTAGGTGGGCCGGGCTCGAGTATTTTAATTTTAAAATATTTAATGATTTAATTGGTTGTTTGGGCCATTTAATTAGTTAGAAAATTATTTGGGCCTCCAAATAATTTTATTTGGGCTTTTTAAATTATTTTTAAGTTAACCCAATAATTTTATGGGCCCGTGGGCCCATCGGAATTTTTGGGCTAGTCAGTGATTTTATTGGGTCAGTCTAGGAATTTTTACGAATTAAATTAGTTATTGGGCCTAAATATTTTTATTTAAGCCCAATAACATTTAAGTATTTTATTTTAGTAAAAATTATAATTTTTAAAATTAGTTATTTAATTATGGGCTTTAAGTTAGTTAAAGGCTTTAAGTCAGTTAAGGGGTTTAGTAGAGAGACCAGCAGTCTGGACCAACCCATGAAAATAAACTAAGTTCGGAATATATATTTAATTATTTTTATGCATGAAGTCTATTTTAAGTAAAAGTATATTTATTATTAAAATTAATTAAATATATATTACGGGCATATTTTAAGTGCATGCATACATGAAATATTTTATGATGTGTTTATGATTAAGAATTGAGCATGAAAAATATTTTTATGGAAATTGAAGTGATGTGACAGCATAGAAGTGGGTTCTACCACTGACACAGAGGTAGTTCTACTACCGGCATAGAAGTGGGTTTTACCACTGGCACAGAGGTAGTTTACTACCAGCATAGAGGTGGATTTATCCACCGCCACGTACGATGGTTCTTTAGACTGATCAGTCGGCACAGTTATTAGTCACATTCATGGATATGACCATACACAGTTTTTTTTATGTTCATGACATGCTCAATTATGTTATGTATGATGAAGAAAGTTATGTTATGTATAAGATTTATGATTAAGCATTTATGTTATGAAAAATGTTTCCACGCATGCTCATGTACATGTATATGTATTAGTATTTACATGATGCATTATTTTTAACCTTGTTATAAAGGATTAGACATGTTGAGCCTCTAGGCTCACTACGCTTATATGGTGCAGGTGAGTATGATGTAGCTCCTACCGGTGGCGAGGACGTATGAGCGAGCATGGCAGTGGCCCCGTGACCGTCTCGCTAGGAATTTATTTATGCATGAGTTATATATTTAGGATATTTTTATGTTTTTATTGGTTATGATTAATTATTGAATTTTCATGATTTTAGTAGACATAAGTTATGAATTTTCACGATAGATATTATTTTATTTATTTCATGACTCAAGATTTTATCAAATAAATGTTTATTATTTTATTAAGCGAGTTATTATTTGTAATATCATTTTTAAAGTTTATACATATATGTATGGGCGTATATGTATATAGTATAGTATATATAAAAAAAAAAAAGTTTTTCCGCATTTAGTAGTACTAGGGTGTTTCAACCAGGGCTAGCGGCAGTGCACAACGTTTTCCAGGTATCCATGCTTCGGAGATATGTCTCCAACCCGTCGCATGTGTTGGATTTCGAGCCCTTACAGTTGCCACCAGATCTAGTGTATGAGGAGAGGCCAGTGCGGATCTTGGCAAGGGAGGAGCGGAGGCTTAGGACGCGGGTCATACCGATGGTCAGAGTCCAGTGGCTGAATCACTCAGAGGAGGAAGCTACTTGGGAGACTGAGGCAGACATGAGGACTCGCTACCCGGAGTTGTTCGGGTAAGTACTTTAAATTTCGAGGACGAAATTCAATTTAAGGGGGGGAGAATTGTAACACCCGGTATTTTTAAATACGTAAATCCGCATGCATAATTAGGATATTTAATTATTTAAATTTTAGATTTATGGGTTAAATAATTATGTGAATTATTTGTGCATGATTTAATTTATTTCTAAGCATTTAACCCATAATTAGTGATTGTTATGATTTTTAGTATTTTAATTAATTGTTTTGATCGCGTAGACGGGAACGTGGACGGACGAGATACCAAAATATTTTTAGCCAAAAATATTTTATGAGTTTTATGAGCCTCAAAATAATATTTTAAGGTGTTTTGTCAAGAAAATTATAGTATTTAATTATATATTTATTTAGGAGTTTATTTTTAGCCAAAATAAGTCATTTTAATGACTTTTATTAATGTTTAAAAATCCCTTAAATTTATATTTCGGGATTTATCTTTTATATCAGATTATTTTGTATTTTTAAAAGTTTAAAATCTTATATTTATGTTATATTATCTACCTAATTATTTTATGTTAGTTATTATCCTAGATTATTCCTAATTATCAAAATTTAAAACAAAAACCTATCCTACTCTAACTCCATCAGCCGACACCTTCTCCTTCCACCCCATTCTCACGTTTTCAGCAGAAACCTTCAAGCTTCCATAGCCAACTTTCGAACGTTTTGTCAAGTTTTCGTCCAATCGTCGTCCCGGAAACGTCCTACGCACTTAGCTCTTTATTTGCATCGGTGAAAGACATGTTTTCTTCCACATTTTAAGACCATATCATTGGGTATATGTGTGAGTGTGTATGCATCAGATTATGTACTGTCCTGTTCGATTTTTGTATGAAACTTTGGATTTTGAATGAACTATTCACGTTTTTCTGCATGTGTTGGCTTGTTCATGATGCATACTCATGTTTTTAAGGAAGGGGCCAATCCAGGGCTGCTGGCCACGTCTAGGGTGATGTCTTAGGGTCCCTAGGATTGAATGGCTTGCCTGGTTCGAGCCATGCATGGCCAGGAGAGGAGCTGGTTTAGAACAGGTCCTAGGGTGCGCAGGTTGAGCGATGTTGGGAGATTGGGTCGTTCTCGGTCCATAAGGCGTGTTTTAGACTGATTCCAGTTGGGTTAGAACCACAAGAAATAGGGGAAGGTAATCCAAGTTGTGCTACGGCCAGTGGTGGCCGGAGCTGGGCGGCCAAACGGTCGGAACTCTGCTGTCGCGCGCAGGAGGCGAGCAGAATAAGGGCTAGTTTGTTTTGGTTCGTTCTCCTTCGTTAGGGCTCGAATTGGGCTGGTTTTTAGCTTGTTGGAAAAGTCTTGAAGAGGGCTAGGGGTAGGTGGTGGTGCTCCGGCCAGGGGATGGCCGGAGCATGGCGGCATCAGCCCCGGAAAGCTGCTGCTCGCGGCCGAGGAGAAGGATAAGAGAGGGGTTCGGGTTCTAGGGTTTCTAGCTGGTCCGGGTCGGGCTGTGGGTTCCGGGTCGGGTCAGTGGGTCATGGGTTATGTTAGTTGGGTCTGGGTCCGGGTTAAGTGAGTCGGGCTCGGGTATTTTTATTTTTAAGTTTTAAGTTTAATTAAGTATTTAATGGGCCTAATTAAATCCCAAAATTTAATTGGGCTCCATTTAATTATTTTGAGTCAAATTTATTTATTTTGGGCTTAATTAATTTAATTAAGTAAGTCCATTAATTTTATGGGCCTTGGGGGCCCATGGAAATTATTGGGCCAGTCTTTGGGCTTTTGGGCCCATTGGGCCAGAATAGAGTGTTAATGGGCTTAAATTAATTATTTGGGCTTAGAATTGTATTTTTGGGCTTAAGTATGTTATTGGGCCATTCTCAGTGTTAATGAGCCAGATTTAAGAAAAATGGGCTTGAGTGTTAGGGCCAGCAGTTCAGGACAACCCATGAGAAATTGCATGTGTCCTGAATATATATTTAATTTTTTTTTTTATGCATGGAAGTTATTTTTATATTTATATGATAGTATGAAATTTAAATTAAATATATATGAAGGACACACATTTTATTCAAATACATGCATTCATGAAATAATATTTTATGCATGATTTAATGTTTAAGGTTGAGCAAGAAAATATTTTATGTTGGAAGTTGAAGTAGTGTGACAATTTAAGGGGGATTCGTCCCCATATGATTGAAGGGCAGTTTACTGCCAATTTAAGAGGTGATTCGTCACCGGCCACGTACGTTGGTTTCCACGCTGATCAGTATTTAATGTATGATTTAAGGTTACACTACGGATACAACCATGCGATGTTAGAAAATTAATTGCTCAACAATGTTATGTATTATGTTATTTAAGTTTATTTAAGTTAAGTTATGTTATGTAATTTTTAAGCATGCTCATTCATGTATATGTATGTATTAGTATTTAATTGTTTTAAATTATTTTAAACCCTTGTTATGTTAGCATGTTGGGCCTCTAGGCTCACTACACTGGTATGGTGCAGGTGAGTATGTTGAGGAGGATGTTGTACCCACCGGAGGCGAGGATGTATGAGCGGACATGCAGTGACCCCGTGACCGTGATAGATGTCTGAGTCACGTGCATGTTTATTTATGTCAGCATGCTACATTTTATATTAAGTGGTTGGGAATTTTGAATATTTTTATGGAGTATTGTTAGTGCATGCAAATTTTAATCATTTTATTTATGCAGTATTTTTAATTAAATATTTGACTCAGATATTTATTTTATTTTAAAGAATGCATTTTTATTTAAGTGTTTAATTGTTTATTTATTTATTTATTTATTTTAAAACTTTTTATTCTGTGCATATATGTATGGGCATATATGTACATATTTTATTTAGTAAGTATAAAAAAAAAAAATTCCGCATATTTATTTATTAATTATAGAGATAGGGTCGTTTCAGTTGGTATCAGAGCACGGTCCTCGGAGGGGTCATTACTGCTATGCGAGCTCAGAAATCCACGCTACCGGTCTGTAAGTTTTAAGTGTTTATAGCATGATTTAATTTTTAGAACTTCAGTTAGCATTAAATTTTAAACCACTTAGTTATGCATGGCGATTTACGTAAAGAAATATGTCGTGGTGCAGAATGCCTCCTAGACCAGTTAACAGACGTGGGGGACCTTCACCTCCACCTCCACCTCCGCAGAACCCTATTGCAGCATTGGAGCAGGCCAATGCAAATATGATGGCAGGGATTACTGCTCTGTTAGAGCAGCAAGCTACTCGTCCCAGGTTGTCCCACGAGGAGGACGTTGCTGAGAGGTTCCAGAAGAAGGGACCTAAGGAGTTTGTTGGTACCACCGATCCTTTGGTGGCGGAGGGATGGATTCGCTCTCTGGAGTCCATCTTTGCTTATATGGGGATCACAGACACCGACAGGGTGAACTGTGCGACGTACATGCTGCGGGGTGATGCAGCGCTCTGGTGGGAGGGTGCAGCCAGGGGAGTTCACCTTCCTACACTGACCTGGACAGAGTTTAGGTGTATCTTCTACGCCAAGTACTTTACTGAGGATGTGCGCAGTCGCATGATCCGTGAGTTTATGAGTCTCCATCAGGGGGACAAGGTCGTGGTTGAGTATGTGAGACTGTTCGAGAGGGGCTGTCACTTTGTGCCCTTGATTGCTGATAGTCCGCAGGAGAAGTTGAGGCAGTTTGTGGAGGGCCTGAAGGCTGATATCAGGCATGATGTTCGTATGGCAGACGTCCTTACTTATGAGTCTGCAGTCAGTAGAGCCTTGCGTTCCGAGGAGGGTCGGAGAGAGATCCAGAGGGAGCAGCAGGGGAAGAGGCAGTTTCAGGCTGGGTACCAGCGACCATCTTCGCAGCCTCCTGCGAAGAAGCAGTATACAGGGCCGGCTAAGGGCCAGAATCAGCAGCCGAGGCCACAGCAGCAGAGGCCGCAGCAGCAGAGGGGCGGGGCCCCTAATGCCATAGCTTATCCTACTTGCCCGAAGTGCCAGAAGATGCATTCGAGACCTTGTCTATTGGGAGCAGGAGTTTGCTACCACTGTAGGGAGCCAGGGCATCAGATAGCTAGCTGCCCCAGGAAGAAGAACACCGCGGGTAGGGTGTTTGTGATGCAGGCTGAGGAGGTAGATCCAGACACCTCCTTGATCACCGGGAGAATTCTAGTTGGAGGCAACTCCACGTTTGCGTTGCTAGATTCAGGGGCTACGCATTCGTTTATCTCCCTGGAGTTTATCAGGCGGGTAGGCATCACACCTGAGAGTAGTGACAGTGGGTATGATGTTACTATGCCGTCAGGGCAGATTATTTCTACCTCGAAGGTTATTCGAGGACTGGAGTTAGAGCTGCAGGGACACTCCATTCGAGCAGATGTAGTAGTTTTGCCATTGAGTGGATTCGATTTGATTTTGGGCATGGACTGGTTGACAGTCAATGGAGCTTCGATTGATTTTCGTCGGAGATCAGTGTCAGTGAGACCTACAGTAGGCGACCCGTTCACTTTTCATGCATCTCAGAGCAGTGATATTCCTCAGGTGATATCTCATATTCAGGCGAGGAAGTTATTGAGACGGGGTTGCCAGGGGTTTCTAGCGAGCATCGTCACGACTTCAGAGCCATCTAGCAGATCATTATCAGAAATAGAGGTGGTTAGTGACTTTCCGGATGTCTTTCCGGAGGATGTTGCAGGAATTCCACCAGTGAGAGAGGTGGAGTTCAGCATCGACTTAGTGCCAGACACCGTGCCTATCTCTAAGGCACCGTACAGACTTGCTCCTACCGAGATGAAAGAGTTGAAGGAGCAAATTCAGGAGTTGTTAGAGAAAGGCTTTGTTCGTCCTAGCTTTTCTCCGTGGGGGGCTCCGGTGTTATTTTTGAAGAAGAAGGATGGCAGTATGAGACTGTGCATCGATTACCGCGAGCTCAACAGGGTCACAGTGAAGAACAAGTATCCATTGCCGAGGATAGAGGATTTATTTGACCAGTTGCAGGGAGCTTCAGTGTGTTCCAAGATCGACCTGCGATCTGGTTATCATCAGTTGCGCGTTAGAGATGCAGATGTGTCCAAGACTGCTTTCAGGACACGATATGGGCATTACGAGTTCTTAGTGATGCCATTTGGGATGACCAATGCTCCAGCGGTTTTCATGGATCTCATGAACCGAGTCTTTCAGCCGTATTTAGATCAGTTCATCATAGTCTTTATTGATGATATTTTGATCTATTCTAGGAGCATCGAGGAGCATAGACAGCATCTTCAGACAGCCTTGCAGACTTTGAGGGAGCATCGATTGTATGCCAAGTTCAGCAAGTGCGAGTTTTGGCTTGAGAAGGTGGC
Organism: Henckelia pumila; assembly: GCF_033568475.1. Taxonomy (NCBI): domain Eukaryota; kingdom Viridiplantae; phylum Streptophyta; class Magnoliopsida; order Lamiales; family Gesneriaceae; genus Henckelia; species Henckelia pumila. The sequence continues at coordinate 5,255,612 of NC_133121.1, read as the reverse complement.
ATTTCTTGGCCACATTATTTCGAGAGATGGGATTGCAGTTGATCAGTCTAAGGTTGAGGCAGTGCAGAATTGGGGTATTCCGAAGAATGCTTCAGAGATTCGCAGTTTCTTGGGTTTGGCAGGGTATTATAGGAAGTTCATCAAGGGTTTTTCCTCTATTGCAGTACCCTTGACTTCCTTGACCAAGAAGAATGCGAAGTTTATCTGGAGTTCAGACTGTCAGAGGAGCTTCGATCAGTTGAAGGAAGCACTCACTACTGCACCAGTGTTAGCGATGACAGTACCACACGAGGAGTTAGTGGTGTACACCGACGCGTCTAAACTAGGTTTAGGCGCAGTGCTTATGCAGTGTGGTAAGGTTATTGCGTATGCGTCGAGACAGCTGAAGATTCATGAGCAGAATTATCCGACGCATGACTTGGAGTTGGCAGCAGTGGTTTTCGCTTTGAAAATCTGGAGGCACTATCTGTATGGCGAGAAGTGCAAGATTTTCTCAGACCACAAGAGTCTCAAGTACTTCTTCACACAGAAGGAGTTGAACATGAGGCAGCGCAGATGGTTGGAGTTGGTGAAGGACTATGATTGTGACATTAGCTACCATCTGGGTAAAGCTAATGTTGTGGCCGATGCTTTGAGTCGGAAGTTGTCAGTGGTATCATGTTTGACTGTACAGTTACCACTACAGAGCGAGATTCAGAGATTTGACTTGGAGTGTTATCCGAGTGGTCATGCACCGAGCTTGTCAGTGTTGACGGTGCAGCCAGTTCTGCGAGATCGGATTAAGGAAGGACAGTCTACTGATGAGGAGTTGCAGCGATGGAGACAGAGAGATGAGGCTAGAGGTAATCTCTTGTATACAGTGGAGGATGGTATCGTTCAGTACCGTGGTAGGATGTGGGTACCGAACGTCGATCAGTTGAGAGCTGAGATTTTAGCAGAGGCTCACACATCTCCGTACTCCATTCACCCCGAAAGTACGAAGATGTACAAAGATTTGCAGCTATTTTAGAACTCGGGTCGTCACAACAGGTGGTATCAGAGCAAGAAAAATTCTGGACTAAGCTAGATAGTGAGTGGGATAGATCGAGTCATCTTCCTTGCTTCTTTATTTTAATTATGCTATGATGTAATTACATGATTGAATTACATGTTGTAAATGCTAGCATGGTTTACTTTCAAGTATTTTATTACATGATGTTGTATTTATTTTATTTGAAAGTATGATGTAAGATGGTTAAAGATGCATGCTTACTGGAATATCTAAAATGATTAAAGGCATGTGTTCTGATGAATTATGATATGCGACCTGATTATCTGAATTGATTGGAAGCATGTCTTGTTTGAGTACTTCAATTATTTCTTTTAAGATTGAATCAGAACCGAGTCTTGATCAGAGGTAAGATGATCAGAGAAGGACTGAGATAGATTTGATGATTATGGTATCCTAACCATTTTGATAATCAGATATGTCTCGACGACCAGGACGACCTCCTCTTAGACCACAGGTTCCTACTCCTATACCAGAGCAGACATTTCATACTCCTCTGCCGGAACAAACAGTGGTAACACCGATAGTACCTTAAGCTGCAGTCCCGAGCAATGAACAGGGAAGTACCTCTCGAGATATGACAGATATGACTGCCACTCTGATGGAAACTTTGATTAAACGTTTTCAATCCTACAAACCGCCTACACTGAAAGGTACTGAGAATGCAGTTGAATGTGAAGGATGGCTCGATGACATGGAGATGTTGTTTGATTCACTTGATTATGGTGATGAGCGGAGAGTCAGACTCATTGGACATCAGTTGCATGAGGTTGCGAAGAGCTGGTGGTCCACGACCAAGAAAGCTTTGGAGCGTAGAGAAACTGTACTTACTTGGAATGTCTTCAAAACTGAGTTTTACCAACGCTTCTTTCCAGTGTCTTACCGCAAAGATAAAGGTGCAAAATTTGCTAATCTGAAGCAGGGAAACTTAAATATTGAAGACTATGTTGCCAAATTCTCTACATTGCTACGTTTTGCTCCATATGTTGCTGATAGTGATGAGGCTCTGGCTGATCAGTTCATTAATGGACTGAATCCGGACGTCTTTACTTTGGTAAACACAAGGCGACCGAATAATTTTGCTGATGCTTTGAACAGTGCCAAAGGAGCGGAAGCTGGTTTGATACAACAGTGAGGAGCTTTCTATACCGCTCAGCCTCCGAGACAGTCACAACCCCCAGCTCCCATTCCACAACAACCTCCTCGATTTGAAAGTGGTGGTAGTAGCAGTGGCAAGAAAGGATATTTACAAGCTCGGGGAAAATAGTTTAAAAAGTCAGGGAGCAGTTCTTCGAGTTCCAGTGGCACGAAACAGAAGTCAGGAGTGTTTTGTAACAATTTTGGTGGAGGTCATCCAACCGATCAGTGCCGAGGTGTATCTGGGAGGTGCCATATATGCCATCAGACTGGCCATTTTGCGCGGGTGTGTCCTCAGAGAGGTTTTGGACAGTCACGAGGTGCAGAATCATCACGATCAGTGGCTCAACCTGCGAGGCAAGCCTCTTTTGTTCATTCCTTCCAGCCATCACATCCACAGCAACAGCCAAGGCCAGGAGGGAATCAGACAGGTAGTCAGTCATCGAGACAACAGGCTCATGTATTTGCACTAACGGAGGAACAGGCACAGGGAGCACCAGATGACGTGATTGCAGGTAACTGTTCTCTTTATGGTCATCCCTCATATGTATTGATAGATACAGGTGCATCTCATACGTTTATATCTGCACGATTTGCTTCATTACATTCTTTGCCTGTTGAAACAATACCTGTTGTAGTATCTGTTTCTTCTCCTTTGGGGAGAGGTCTTATATCTATTCAGACAGTTAAGAATTGTGTGCTACGGTATGATGGTAATGAGATCGAGATAGATTGTTTTGTGCTTGGTTTGTCTGATTTTGACTGCATTATCGGGATTGATATGCTAAACAAGTACAGAGCTACCGTAGATTGTTTTCAGAAGATAGTGAGGTTCAGACCTGAGATGGCTGGAGAATGGAAATTCTATGGTAAGGGTTCTCGTGCTAAGATTCCTCTGATTTCTGTATTATCAATGACCCGACTTTTGCAGAAAGGAGCGGAGGGATTTATTGTATATGCAGTTGATGTTTTGAAAAGTAGCCCAAACCTGGCTGATTTGCCAGTGGTTAGTGAATTTGCGGATGTTTTCCCTGATGATATTCCAGGACTACCTCCGTATCGTGAGATTGATTTCAACATAGAACTGATGTCAGGTACTGCACCAATTTCTAAAGCACCTTATCGAATGGCACCAGTAGAATTGAAAGAGTTGAAAGATCAGTTGGAAGATTTACTGGCCAAGGGATACATTCGACCCAGTGTTTCTCCTTGGGGTGCTCCAGTATTGTTTGTCAGGAAGAAAGACGGTTCAATGAGATTGTGCATCGACTACCGGCAACTGAACAAGGCAACGGTAAAGAACAAATACCTTTTGCCTCGTATTGATGATTTATTTGATCAGTTGCAGGGTTTTTTGGTGTATTCCAAGATCGATCTGAGATCTGGATATCATCAGCTGAGAGTTAGGGATTCTGATATTCCGAAAACTGCGTTCAAAACCAGGTATGGCCACTATGAGTTTATAGTTATGATTTTTGGTCTGACAAATGCTCCAGCAGTGTTTATGGCTTTGATGAACCGTGTGTTTCAGAAATATCTTGATGACTTCGTTATAATTTTTATTGATGATATTCTGATATATTCGAAGAATTTGATTGATCATGCTGAACATTTGAGAACTGTGTTGAAGACTCTGAGATCTGAGAAACTGTATGCTAAACTGTCGAAATGTGAGTTTTGGCTGAAACAGGTTGTGTTTCTTGGACATATTATATCTGGAGATGGTATATCTGTTGATCCAAGTAAAGTCGAGGCTGTGATCAATTGGTCTAGACCTACATCTGTTCCTAAAATTTGTAGTTTCATGGGTTTGGCTGGGTATTATCGTCGTTTTATTAAAGATTTTTCCAGTATTGCGAAGCCGATTACTCAGTTAACTCAGAAGAATGCTCCATTTATCTGGTCTGAAGCTTGTGAATCCAATTTTATTGAGTTGAAGAAGCGACTGACCAGTGCACCAGTCTTGACGATTTCTTCAGGTACTGGTGGTTTCACTGTTTATTGTGATGCATCTCATCGAGGTCTGGGATGTGTTTTGATGCAGCGAGGGCATGTGATTGCTTATGCCTCAAGACAGTTGAAGCCTCACGAGACCAGATATCCGATTCATGATCTTGAATTGGCCGCCATTGTATTTACTTTGAAGATTTGGCGACATTATTTGTACGGGGAACAGTTTGAGATCTATTCTGATCACAAGAGTCTGAAATATTTGTTTTCACAGTCAGAATTGAATATGAGACAGCGTAGATGACTTGATTTGCTTAAAGATTTTGATTATGAGATTAAATACTATCCGGAAAAATCGAATGCAGCTGCGGATGCACTGAGTCGAAAGGTATGTTCTTTATCTTTATCGACGATTGGTATATCCCATTTGATTGAAGAATGTTGTCTTTCTGGATTAGTATTTGACACGAATTATCCGCCTCTGCGACTTTATCAAATTCAAGTTGAACCAGAGTTACTTGTGAGAATTAAAGATGCTCAGAAACTTGATCCGAATGTGCAGAATTCGATTGAGAAAGTCCGATCAGGGCATGTGTCTGAATACCAGGTTTGAGATGATCTTTTGTATGTAAACAATCGCCTTGTAGTGCCTAATATTTCTGATGTGCGACAACAACTACTGAAAGAGGCGCATTGTAGTCGTTATAGTATTCATCCTGGTGGGAGGAAGATGTACAACGATTTGAAGACTCGATATTGGTGAAAACCAATGAAGTCCGATATCACTGATTTTGTGTCTCGATGTCTTAATTGCCAATAGGTGAAGGCTAAAAGGAAGAAACCGTCTGGTTTGTTACAGAGTTTATTAGTGCCTAAATGGAAATGAGGTCATATTTTCATGGATTTCGTGACGAAGTTACCTCGATCTTCTAGATGTTGTGATGCTATCTGGGTGATTATCGATAGATTGACGAAATCAGCGTGTTTTATACCTTATCGTATGACATATAGACACAATCAGATGACAGAGCTTTATGTCCGAGAAGTTGTCAGATTGCATGGAGTGCCGAAGTCTATTGTATCAGATCGTGATCCTCGATTTACGTCATATTTCTGGCACAGTTTACAGAGTGCTTTGGGTACACAGTTACACTTGATCACAGCCTATCATCCACAGACAGACGGACAGTCTGAGCATACCATTCAGACATTAGAAGATATGTTGAGAGCTGTCGTGCTTGATTTTGGCACGAGTTGGCAAGATTCATTACCACTTTGTGAATTCTCGTACAACAACAGCTATCAATCGAGTATTTAAATGGCTCCGTTTGAAGCTTTATATGGAAGGAAATGCCGATCACCTCTTTTTTGGGATGATATTTCTGAGATACCTGACATTGGACCTGATATGATTCGAGATATGACTGAACAAGTGAAGCTTATTCAGAAGAGAATAAAGACAGCTCAGGATAGACAAGCAAAGTATGCCAATATTCGACATCGACCTTTGTCTTTTGAACAGGGGGATCGTGTATTTCTGAAGATTTTTCCGTTCAGAGGTACTGTACGATTTGGCAAGCGAGAAAAGTTGTCTCCACACTATATCGGTCCGTATGAAGTTCTTGAGAAAATAGGCAATCTTGCCTATCGATTAGCTTTACCTCCATCCTTATCTGGAATACATGATGTCTTTCATGTATCAATGCTTCGAAAATACCTTGCTGATGAATCTCATGTGCTTCAACCCGATGAGGCTGAACTCGACGAAACTTTGAGTTATTTTGAAAAGCCAATTTAGATCCTTGATCGTAAGGAGAAGCAACTTCGAACGAAGACTATTCCGCTTGTGAAGGTCCAGTGGAGTCGTCATGGTATTGAAGAATCAACTTGGGAGACAGAATCAGATATGAGGCAACTATTTCCAGAGATGTTTCAATGATGTGAGTTCTCCTTTAGTTTTCTGTTATCCAATATATCTTATGTGCTATTCGTACTTGCGATTTCGAGGACGAAATCGAGTCTTAGTGGGGGAGAATTGTAATGCCCAAAATTATTTAATTTTAATCCAAAAATAATTAATTTGGAAATGTTTGGAGTTTTGATTTAAATTCTAATATTCTTAAATTGATTAGGATTGAAATTGAATGAATTGAGAAGTTGAGGACTGAATTGCAATTTTGGAAGACTTAAGGGGCCTAAGTGCAATTATTGGAAATTGGTGGACACTTGTTTATCTTGAGCTTCTTCACGTGTACACCATCATATTCCATCAGATTGTTCAGAGGCAAGAACCGAGAGAAAAGAACAAAGAAATCATAAGTTTCCTCTTCAACTTGTAATTGCAATATCTTGAGTTTCGATTGTCCGAATTCGATTCCGAAATAGGTTCTGGACTCCTTGCAAGAAGACCTTCGATTTGATGTAAGTTTTCTTTTAGTTCCTTATGGTTTAAGAATTCTAAAATGGCAGAGATCAGTTGTGATTATGAATTAATGTTGTTGAGCTTGTATTCTTTGTTCTATCGAGTTCAGGTTGAAGGATGGCTATCGATTATGTTCTTATGAATTTCCAGCTGATTATTCGATAGTATACTTGTTGATATGTTGAGGAATTATGCTGGTTTTGAATCATATACAACTGATATGAATGTTAGAATTGTTGTAGTTGAGTTTCGGTTGCCGACTTTAACTGTTATGCCGCCGACATTATGATTCAAGACTGTTTTGCTATCTTGTATTGAGTTGTGAGGATAGTGAGTCCTAGCTGATGGTTGTAAGCTTTCTCAACTTTGTTTCAGATTGTGTTTAAAGACCATTGAGCTCGAGAACATCATCTTCGAACTGATAGAGTGTTGAAGTAAGGTTTGAAGTTAGTCTCCAATGGAGTTTGAATGGTTCTAAGTGCATATTTTGATACAAGTCTTGTGATTGTATTGTTCAGATTTGGAGAGCTTGAACTCACCTTGGAATCATCTTAAACTTCACATTTGAAAGGTAAAAGTGGACTACTATTTTGAATGAGATTATAACTCAATATGGTTTGTATCGAGTTCCCTAAATCACATACTTATTTGATTACTTGCTTTTATATGTTTTCTATGAATTATTGAATGAGTCTATGGTGTTAATGAATGCTATATTGATTTTATATGTGCATTCATATTGAGAAACCAATTCCTTGATTTTGAATTGAACGGAAACATTCGATTAGACGATTTGAGGGATTATATATGTATGGCCTGGGTGGTTGAGTTAGCCTAGCGTCTGATTTACATATATAATGGCTTCAAAGTCTAGAGAAGCAAGATAATTAGCCCCACCTCGATTGGGAGAGTCGGTGGTTAGTTATGATATCTTCTTCTCGGGATCCCAACCGATGAAATGAGAGAATTGTTAGAGAACCTTGTTTTAAAACATGCATTGTAGTTATTTTATATCATGAATTTGATATATTCTTTGTTATGCATGTTTAGTTGCTTTTACTGGGAAATATATTTCTCACCGAAGTTATCCGGCTATTGTTGTGTTGTATGTGTCATGGCAATAGGCGGGAGTGGAACCGGATAGAAGCGAACTTGATGAACAAGGGATGAGAGAATAGAGTGATGATCCGAGTTTAGATGGTTTTGTGCTGTCAATGTTTGTGTTGAGTTCAAAGGCATAATCATGTTGTAAAACTTGTTGGTATCAAGTTGTTTTCTTGTTGATGTTCATAATATTTGAAATGATGTATGTAAATCCTTAAGACAACATGATGTAGCATGATGATTCTTGTATGATATGTAATTCTAGCATGAGACTTTATTCTAGTATATGGTGATCTTGTTTCTCTTCAACTATATCATGTTTAGGATGTATGTTAGTTGTGATTACAAGACTGAATTGTTGTTGTACAATTATACCATGAATTACTAGAGCATGTTGGAGGAAATGCATAGTTTTGACAGCAAAAGCTCATGCTGATTTTCTGGGAATTGAGCCCGCTCGATCGGGTGATTGTCACCGATCGAGCGAGGCCTTCAGTGTGGAGGCAGAATAGTGAGCACAGTTGGCTCGCTCGATCGGTGAAGATTGACCGATCGAGCGAGGCCAACATTGCTTTCACCAGAGAGTTGGGCTTCATGGCTCGCTCGATCGGGTGTTTTTCCCCGATCGAGCGAGGTGCTCTATTTTTTTAAAAAAAAATTTATTTTATTTAGTCTTTGATTCTTTGACTATTATTTACGATGATTTGATTAATAAGAGATTAGAACTCGGGTCGTCACAACAGGTGGTATCAGAGCAAGAAAAATTCTGGACTAAGCTAGATAGTGAGTGGGATAGATCGAGTCATCTTCCTTGCTTCTTTATTTTAATTATGCTATGATGTAATTACATGATTGAATTACATGTTGTAAATGCTAGCATGGTTTACTTTCAAGTATTTTATTACATGATGTTGTATTTATTTTATTTGAAAGTATGATGTAAGATGGTTAAAGATGCATGCTTACTGGAATATCTAAAATGATTAAAGGCATGTGTTCTGATGAATTATGATATGCGACCTGATTATCTGAATTGATTGGAAGCATGTCTTGTTTGAGTACTTCAATTATTTTTTTTAAGATTGAATCAGAACCGAGTCTTGATCAGAGGTAAGATGATCAGAGAAGGACTGAGATAGATTTGATGATTATGGTATCCTAACCATTTTGATAATCAGATATGTCTCGACGACCAGGACGACCTCCTCTTAGACCACAGGTTCCTACTCCTATACCAGAGCAGACATTTCATACTCCTCTGCCGGAACAAACAGTGGTAACACCGATAGTACCTTAAGCTGCAGTCCCGAGCAATGAACAGGGAAGTACCTCTCGAGATATGACAGATATGACTGCCACTCTGATGGAAACTTTGATTAAACGTTTTCAATCCTACAAACCGCCTACACTGAAAGGTTTCGAGAATGCAGTTGAATGTGAAGGATGGCTCGATGACATGGAGATGTTGTTTGATTCACTTGATTATGGTGATGAGCGGAGAGTCAGACTCATTGGACATCAGTTGCATGAGGTTGCGAAGAGCTGGTGGTCCACGACCAAGAAAGCTTTGGAGCGTAGAGGAACTGTACTTACTTGGAATGTCTTCAAAACTGAGTTTTACCAACGCTTCTTTCCAGTGTCTTACCGCAAAGATAAAGGTGCAAAATTTGCTAATCTGAAGCAGGGAAACTTAAATATTGAAGACTATGTTGCCAAATTCTCTACATTGCTACGTTTTGCTCCATATGTTGCTGATAGTGATGAGGCTCTGGCTGATCAGTTCATTAATGGACTGAATCCGGACGTCTTTACTTTGGTAAACACAAGGCGACCGAATAATTTTGCTGATGCTTTGAACAGTGCCAAAGGAGCGGAAGCTGGTTTGATACAACAGTGAGGAGCTTTGTATACCGCTCAGCCTTCGAGACAGTCACAACCCCCAGCTCCCATTCCACAACAACCTCCTCGATTTGAAAGTGGTGGTAGTAGCAGTGGCAAGAAAGGATATTTACAAGCTCGGGGAAAATAGTTTAAAAAGTCAGGGAGCAGTTCTTCGAGTTCCAGTGGCACGAAACAGAAGTCAGGAGTGTTTTGTAACAATTTTGGTGGAGGTCATCCAACCGATCAGTGCCGAGGTGTATCTGGGAGGTGCCATATATGCCATCAGACTGGCCATTTTGCGCGGGTGTGTCCTCAGAGAGGTTTTGGACAGTCACGAGGTGCAGAATCATCACGATCAGTGGCTCAACCTGCGAGGCAAGCCTCTTTTGTTCATTCCTTCCAGCCATCACATCCACAGCAACAGCCAAGGCCAGGAGGGAATCAGACAGGTAGTCAGTCATCGAGACAACAGGCTCATGTATTTGCACTAACGGAGGAACAGGCACAGGGAGCACCAGATGACGTGATTGCAGGTAACTGTTCTCTTTATGGTCATCCCTCATATGTATTGATAGATACAGGTGCATCTCATACGTTTATATCTGCACGATTTGCTTCATTACATTCTTTGCCTGTTGAAATAATACCTGTTGTAGTATCTGTTTCTTCTCCTTTGGGGAGAGGTCTTATATCTATTCAGACAGTTAAGAATTGTGTGCTACGGTATGATGGTAATGAGATCGAGATAGATTGTTTTGTGCTTGGTTTGTCTGATTTTGACTGCATTATCGGGATTGATATGCTAAACAAGTACAGAGCTACCGTAGATTGTTTTCAGAAGATAGTGAGGTTCAGACCTGAGATGGCTGGAGAATGGAAATTCTATGGTAAGGGTTCTCGTGCTAAGATTCCTCTGATTTCTGTATTATCAATGACCCGACTTTTGCAGAAAGGAGCGGAGGGATTTATTGTATATGCAGTTGATGTTTTGAAAAGTAGCCCAAACCTGGCTGATTTGCCAGTGGTTAGTGAATTTGCGGATGTTTTCCCTGATGATATTCCAGGACTACCTCCGTATCGTGAGATTGATTTCAACATAGAACTGATGTCAGGTACTGCACCAATTTCTAAAGCACCTTATCGAATGGCACCAGTAGAATTGAAAGAGTTGAAAGATCAGTTGGAAGATTTACTGGCCAAGGGATACATTCGACCCAGTGTTTCTCCTTGGGGTGCTCCAGTATTGTTTGTCAGGAAGAAAGACGGTTCAATGAGATTGTGCATCGACTACGGGCAACTGAACAAGGCAACGGTAAAGAACAAATACCTTTTGCCTCGTATTGATGATTTATTTGATCAGTTGCAGGGTTTTTCGGTGTATTCCAAGATCGATCTGAGATCTGGATATCATCAGCTGAGAGTTAGGGATTCTGATATTCCGAAAACATCGTTCAAAACCAGGTATGGCCACTATGAGTTTATAGTTATGCTGTTTGGTCTGACAAATGCTCCAGCAGTGTTTATGGCTTTGATGAACCGTGTGTTTCAGAAATATCTTGATGACTTCGTTATAATTTTTATTGATGATATTCTGATATATTCGAAGAATTTGATTGATCATGCTGAACATTTGAGAACTGTGTTGAAGACTCTGAGATCTGAGAAACTGTATGCTAAACTGTCGAAATGTGAGTTTTGGCTGAAACAGGTTGTGTTTCTTGGACATATTATATCTGGAGATGGTATATCTGTTGATCCAAGTAAAGTCGAGGCTGTGATCAATTGGTCTAGACCTACATCTGTTCCTAAAATTTGTAGTTTCATGGGTTTGGCTGGGTATTATCGTCGTTTTATTAAAGATTTTTCCAGTATTGCGAAGCCGATTACTCAGTTAACTCAGAAGAATGCTCCATTTATCTGGTCTGAAGCTTGTGAATCCAATTTTATTGAGTTGAAGAAGCGACTGACCAGTGCACCAGTCTTGACGATTTCTTCAGGTACTGGTGGTTTCACTGTTTATTGTGATGCATCTCATCGAGGTCTGGGATGTGTTTTGATGCAGCGAGGGCATGTGATTGCTTATGCCTCAAGACAGTTGAAGCCTCACGAGACCAGATATCCGATTCATGATCTTGAATTGGCCGCCATTGTATTTACTTTGAAGATTTGGCGACATTATTTGTACGGGGAACAGTTTGAGATCTATTCTGATCACAAGAGTCTGAAATATTTGTTTTCACAGTCAGAATTGAATATGAGACAGCGTAGATGACTTGATTTTCTTAAAGATTTTGATTATGAGATTAAATACTATCCGGAAAAATCGAATGCAGCTGCGGATGCACTGAGTTGAAAGGTATGTTCTTTATCTTTATCGACGATTGGTATATCCCATTTGATTGAAGAATGTTGTCTTTCTGGATTAGTATTTGACACGAATTATCCGCCTCTGCGACTTTATCAAATTCAAGTTGAACCAGAGTTACTTGTGAGAATTAAAGATGCTCAGAAACTTGATCCGAATGTGCAGAATTCGATTGAGAAAGTCCGATCAGGGCATGTGTCTGAATACCAGGTTCGAGATGATCTTTTGTATGTAAACAATCGCCTTGTAGTGCCTAATATTTCTGATGTGCGACAACAACTACTGAAAGAGGCGCATTGTAGTCGTTATAGTATTCATCCTGGTGGGAGGAAGATGTACAACGATTTGAAGACTCGATATTGGTGAAAACCAATGAAGTCCGATATCACTGATTTTGTGTCTCGATGTCTTAATTGCCAATAGGTGAAGGCTGAAAGGAAGAAACCGTCTGGTTTGTTACAGAGTTTATTAGTGCCTAAATGGAAATGAGGTCATATTTCCATGGATTTCGTGACGAAGTTACCTCGATCTTCTAGAGGTTGTGATGCTATCTGGGTGATTATCGATAGATTGACGAAATCAGCGGGTTTTATACCTTATCGTATGACATATAGACACGATCAGATGACAGAGCTTTATGTCCGAGAAGTTGTCAGATTGCATGGAGTGCCGAAGTCTATTGTATCAGATCGTGATCCTCGATTTACGTCATATTTCTGGCACAGTTTACAGAGTGCTTTGGGTATACAGTTACACTTGATCACAGCCTATCATCCACAGACAGACGGACAGTCTGAGCATACCATTCAGACATTAGAAGATATGTTGAGAGCTGTCGTGCTTGATTTTGGCACGAGTTGGCAAGATTCATTACCACTTTGTGAATTCTCGTACAACAACAGCTATCAATCGAGTATTTAAATGGCTCCGTTTGAAGCTTTATATGGAAGGAAATGCCGATCACCTCTTTTTTGGGATGATATTTCTGAGATACCTGACATTGGACCTGATATGATTCGAGATATGACTGAACAAGTGAAGCTTATTCAGAAGAGAATAAAGACAGCTCAGGATAGACAAGCAAAGTATGCCAATATTCGACATCGACCTTTGTCTTTTGAACAGGGGGATCGTGTATTTCTGAAGATTTTTCCGTTCAGAGGTACTGTACGATTTGGCAAGCGAGAAAAGTTGTCTCCACGCTATATCGGTCCGTATGAAGTTCTTGAGAAAATAGGCAATCTTGCCTATCGATTAGCTTTACCTCCATCCTTATCTGGAATACATGATGTCTTTCATGTATCAATGCTTCGAAAATACCTTGATGATGAATCTCATGTGCTTCAACCTGATGAGGCTGAACTCGACGAAACTTTGAGTTATTTTGAAAAGCCAATTCAGATCCTTGATCGTAAGGAGAAGCAACTTCGAACGAAGACTATTCCGCTTGTGAAGGTCCAGTGGAGTCGTCATGGTATTGAAGAATTAACTTGGGAGACAGAATCAGATATGAGGCAACTATTTCCAGAGATGTTTCAATGATGTGAGTTCTCCTTTAGTTTTCTGTTATCCGATATATCTTATGTGCTATTCGTACTTGCGATTTCGAGGACGAAATCGAGTCTTAGTGGGGGAGAATTGTAATGCCCGAAATTATTTAATTTTAATCCGAAAATAATTAATTTGGAAATGTTTGGAGTTTTGATTTAAATTCTAATATTCTTAAATTGATTAGGATTGAAATTGAATGAATTGAGAAGTTGAGGACTGAATTGCAATTTTGGAAGACTTAAGGGGCCTAAGTGCAATTATTGGAAATTGGGGGACACTTGTTTATCTTGAGCTTCTTCACGTGTACACCATCATATTCCATCAGATTGTTCAGAGGCAAGAACCGAGAGAAAAGAACAAAGAAATCATAAGTTTCCTCTTCAACTTGTAATTGCAATATCTTGAGTTTCGATTGTCCGAATTCGATTCCGAAATAGGTTCTGGACTCCTTGCAAGAAGACCTTCGATTTGATGTAAGTTTTCTTTTAGTTCCTTATGGTTTAAGAATTCTAAAATGGCAGAGATCAGTTGTGATTATGAATTGATGTTGTTGAGCTTGTATTCTTTGTTCTATCGAGTTCAGGTTGAAGGATGGCTATCGATTATGTTCTTATGAATTTCCAGCTGATTATTCGATAGTATACTTGTTGATATGTTGAGGAATTATGCTGGTTTTGAATCATACAACTGATATGAATGTTAGAATTGTTGTAGTTGAGTTTCGGTTGCCGACTTTAACTGTTATGCCGCCGACATTATGATTCAAGACTGTTTTGCTATCTTGTATTGAGTTGTGAGGATAGTGAGTCCTAGCTGATGGTTGTAAGCTTTCTCAACTTTGTTTCAGATTGTGTTTAAAGACCATTGAGCTCGAGAACATCATCTTCGAACTGATAGAGTGTTGAAGTAAGGTTTGAAGTTAGTCTCCAATGGAGTTTGAATGGTTCTAAGTGCATATTTTGATACAAGTCTTGTGATTGTATTGTTCAGATTTGGAGAGCTTGAACTCACCTTGGAATCATCTTAAACTTCACATTTGAAAGGTAAAAGTGGACTACTATTTTGAATGAGATTATAACTCAATATGGTTTGTATCGAGTTCCCTAAATCACATACTTATTTGATTACTTGCTTTTATATGTTTTCTATGAATTATTGAATGAGTCTATGGTGTTAATGAATGCTATATTGATTTTATATGTGCATTCATATTGAGAAACCAATTCCTTGATTTTGAATTGAACGGAAACATTCGATTAGACGATTTGAGGGATTATATATGTATGGCCTGGGTGGTTGAGTTAGCCTAGCGTCTGATTTACATATATAATGGCTTCAAAGTCTAGAGAAGCAAGATAATTAGCCCCACCTCGATTGGGAGAGTCGGTGGTTAGTTATGATATCTTCTTCTCGGGATCCCAACCGATGAAATGAGAGAATTGTTAGAGAACCTTGTTTTAAAACATGCATTGTAGTTATTTTATATCATGAATTTGATATATTCTTTGTTATGCATGTTTAGTTGCTTTTACTGGGAAATATATTTCTCACCAAAGTTATCCGGCTATTGTTGTGTTGTATGTGTCATGGCAATAGGCGGGAGTGGAACCGGATAGAAGCGAACTTGATGAACAAGGGATGAGAGAATAGAGTAATGATCCGAGTTTAGATGGTTTTGTGCTGTCAATGTTTGTGTTGAGTTCAAAGACATAATCATGTTGTAAAACTTGTTGTTATCAAGTTGTTTTCTTGTTGATGTTCATAATATTTGAAATGATGTATGTAAATCCTTAAGACAACATGATGTAGCATGATGATTCTTGTATGATATGTAATTCTAGCATGAGACTTTATTCTAGTATATGGTGATCTTGTTTCTCTTCAACTATATCATGTTTAGGATGTATGTTAGTTGTGATTACAAGACTGAATTGTTGTTGTACAATTATACCATGAATTACTAGAGCATGTTGGAGGAAATGCATAGTTTTGACAGCAAAAGCTCCTGCTGATTTTCTGGGAATTGAGCCCGCTCGATCGGGTGATTGTCACCGATCGAGCGAGGCCTTCAGTGTGGAGGCAGAATAGTGAGCACAGTTGGCTCGCTCGATCGGTGAAGATTGACCGATCGAGCGAGGCCAACATTGCTTTCACCCGAGAGTTGGGCTTCATGGCTCGCTCGATCGGGTGTTTTTCCCCGATCGAGCGAGGTGCTCTATTTTTAAAAAAAAAAATTATTTTATTTAGTCTTTGATTCTTTGACTATTATTTACGATGATTTGATTAATGAGATATTAGAACTCGGGTCGTCACATCCTACCTCCTTGTTTAGAGAAGAGAGTTGGTAGAAAAAAACAAAAGAGAATTCCTTCTATTGGTGAATTTAGCAAAAGGTAGAAGCGAGAGAATTGTATTCTTTTGCAAAAACATGTAAAACTATATCTCATAATCGTGAATTAGTGTATTCGATTGTTAAAACATGTAATTATTATATAATATACTCGTGAAATAAGTTGATTTTTGTGTTAAAATATGTCTCGATTGTCTTGGTCCAGCAAGACAAATCTCCATGGTCTGTACCAAAAATGTCAATGGTCTAACATGGTCTGCCATGGTCTACCAAAAAAATAATCTATGGTCTACCATGCCATGGTCTGTATCAAAAAATGTCAATGGTCTAACATGGTCTGCCATGGTCTACCAAAAAATTATCTAGGTCTACCATGATCTATCTAATCTCCATGGTCTGTACCAAAAAATGTCAATGGCCTAACATGGTCTACCAAAAAATTATCTATGGTCTACCATAGTCTACCTAATCTCCATGGTCTGTACCAAAAATGTCAATGGTCTAACCTGGTCTGCCATGGTCTACCAAAAAATTATCTATGGTCTACCATGGTCTACCAAAAAATATGTATCATTATATAACATAATCGTAAAATTAATTGATTCATATCTTAAAATATGTATAATAACATAACATAATCATTAAATCAGTTGATTTCTATATCAAAATATGTATAATTATCTAACATAATCGTGAAATTAATTGATTCATATATTAAAATATGTATAATAACATAACATTATCATTAAATCAGTTGATTTTAATATCAAAATATGTATAATTATCTAACATAATCGTGAAATTAATTGATTCATATATTAAAATATGTATAATAACATAACATAATCATTAAATCAGTTGATTTCTATATCAAAATATGCATCTTTATCTAACATAATCGTGAAATTAATGGATTAATATATTAAAATATGTATAATAACATAACATAATCATTAAATGATCAGTTGATTTCTATATCAAAATATGTATAATTATCTAACATAATCGTGAAATTAATTGATTCATATATTAAAATATGTATAATAACATAACATAATCATTAAATCAATTGATTTCTATATCAAAATATGTATAATTATCTAACAAAATCGTGAAATTAATTGATTCATATATTAAAATATGTATAATAACATAACATTATCATTAAATCAGTTGATTTCTATATCAAAATATGCATCTTTATCTAACATAATCGTGAAATTAATGGATTCATATATTAAAATATGTATAATAACATAACATAATCATTAAATCAGATGATTTTTATATCAAAATATGTATAATTATCTAACATAATCCTGAAATTAATTGATTCATATATTAAAAAAATATGTATAATAACATAACATAATCATTAAATCAGTTGATTTCTATATCAAAATATGTATAATTATCTAACATAATCGTGAAATTAATTGATTCATATATTAAAATATGTATAATAACATAATATTATCATTAAATCAGTTGATTTCTATATCAAAATATGCATCTTTATCTAACATAATCGTGAAATTAATGGATTCATATATTAAAATATGTATAATAACATAACATAATCATTAAATCAGTTGATTTCTATATCAAAATATGTATAATTATCTAACATAATCGTGAAATTAATTGATTCATATATTAAAATATGTATAATAACATAGCATAATCATTAAATCAGTTGATTTCTATATCAAAATATGTATAATTATCTAACATAATCGTGAAATTAATTGATTCATATATTAAAATATGTATAATAACATAACATAATCATTAAATCAGTTGATTTCTCTTGGCAAACGGGGCACGGTTTGAGGACCACGTGTTAGTTATCCACTGAAACATCCTGGGCAACATCAAACCGTCCACCACATCTCTTCTTTTGGCAAACTTTTCTGCCACACTAATATAATATTCATAAGCAAGTATCTGTAACATAAATTTCAAGCAATGTTATTATTAGAAATAAAGAAAACAAAGTCATTTTAAAATTTAAAATTAAAAAAAATGATATACCTGCAGAGGAAGCACAAAACCACTGAGAAAAAAACTGTCATCATAAGGTGCGACTTGTGTTATTTGGTGTCAAATGAATATGTTTATAATTTGAAGTCACTTACCTTTAAATGATATGGCAGTACTCAGTAGTCATTTCATCTGGTGTAAATCACTTATGTTTATATATAAAAAAGACCTTTGCTGACTATCGATGTATAAGTTGAGTTATCTAACTGTTGATGGGTGAGCAATTTATTTAACCTCATCATCTGAAGCTGCAAATGGTTTAAATGATTTGCCATATGAGCATGTCAAATATGTGGACCCTATGGCTTTTGAACAGGCACTTTTCATTCATGTTGTTGTAGTAGCATCACCTTCTATTGTGCGGTAAACCTCCTTCACTTGTTATTCCCATGCATTTTAAATTTCCTTCTTGCCTTTCCAGTTAAAAAAATTATATCAAACTTCTCGAGGTGTTGTACCATTTAGAACATGCTGTTCATAGAGATTACTTCCCCCTCCCCCAGGAAATTAATGGTATCTGTTTTTTCCCGCTGAAAATACCTCTAATTGACGGTTGTTTGATCTTTGCATTTTACCTTTCATTTGTGGTTCACGACTTCATTCATTTCATTTATAATGCTTTTGCTTTTTTGTTCTCCAACAGTGCTTGGCTTAGTGTATTGCCAGAATCACCACGGTGGGATAATGTTGTTGCTTGAATTGGGGAAACTACTGCAGTAGCGGCTAACAAATTGGGGTTTAGGAATGTGTACTTCCCCGCAAATCCTGGTCTTTAAGGGTAAGCTCCATTCCGTTGGATTCTTTTCGGAAATTATGTGTCTTAACTCATTCTATTTGAACTGACAGGTCTAGTTTATGGCTCAGACTCAGATGACAATAACAATTACTATTAGAATGACTTTTTTTATAATAACAGCATTTATTGCATAAACTCCATTTTTACATTACTATCCATTGAATTATGTCAAATTTTAGTATTATTGTGCTTGAAATACCATGTTTTATAACTTGTAGTGATTACATCAGAACTCGGAGAAATGGTAGTGGAAGCAATATTGTTGGATTATATGTAGATCATGCAACTTGAGCATGTAGATTTGTTTTTCTCAGGTGGATTATCTGTATGAATTCCTAAGATTAAGAAACTCCGTGAATAAGAGAATTTTTGAATATTTTGTTGATAGCTGTTGTAGAGGTACCAATGTACACTTGGGAAATTTTGTCAAGGCAGGTGATGGTTTATTTGATATTAAACCATCAGCACGACAAAAAATCAGTGTGTATTTTATTTACGGATTAAAAAAAAGATCATAGTGTATAGTCTTATTTCCTACGGGGTAAATATTTGATATTTATGTGCAACTCTTATGCCAGTGGGATTTTATTCAGAGTTTAATTTACTTTTCAAGCCATAATTATATTTTTATTCGATCTTCTTGAAGGGAGGGACACTCGATATGCTAATACTATCATTGGATTATAAAATTCTAGAAAGTTGCATTAAATAGAATATTCGCTCTAACTTTTTCTAAATGTTTTTTTTGGTAATAAGACGCCATTAAGAACACAAAGGATGAGATGAAGAAGAAGAAGAAAATAATAGGTATAATCACTACATACAGATTTCATTATGATCATATATTTTTATTTTCTTTTTCGCGTTGTCTTTCTTGGCAAATTTATGATAGATATGAATTGTTATATATGAGTGTAATTTAGTTGTTTATAGAACGTTATAATGGGTCCTTTTAATTTCCATTGATGAATCTCATATCGTGCCATATTTCCAAGATTAATTACCAAGAATTCAGCAGCATAATAGTGGTGAAATGTATTTTATTCAAATTAAAAAAATATATGATAAGAAAATAAACAACACTGCTCGTTTTTTTTATGAGGGTGAGACACAAATTTATGTTATTTTCTTGGCAGTAAATGAAATTTGTGCTGAAGATATAGGTTATAAGTGGTGGTTTCTTAATTCACTGGACTTGTTTATGCATCATCTTCGTGACTTTTCTCATGTTTAACTTGAACAGTTCTGTTACCCTGACCCTTAAATTATCTGATGTAACTTAAACTATCTCGTTTTTAACATCGAAAAGGAAGTTTCAGTACATTAACTTGGTGGAAGCTTGCTTTACATTCGATGCACAAAGATGATGTGAAATGAGTGCAATTCGATAGCTGAGACTTTTTCATTTTCAGAATTTGATGGGATCTTGTTTTGGTTGTGCGTGTGTTTACCGGAGATTCTTGATTTCTGTCATTGAATTTCAATCTGATCTATTTAACTTTTTACATTTCAATTTGCGGGATCCATCAAAAACCAATATTACAGTCAAGCTCAATTTGATAAAGTTAGAAGTGAATGGAGCGAATTCGTCTACTCCTATTAAGGTGCCTAAATTGGTCGTGCATATTGGGATAAAAATCTTTGTTTTGGCTTTGCGAATTATTAGATATACTTGTTAGAACACTTTTAGTTTTGTCGAAATACTTGTGGGGAATAATTGTCGATTGATTGATATACTTGTGGATTTATAGATGTTGGCATTTATAGTATCTAATTAATTTTTTTAAATTTTGATGTAATAAAACATATGTTTTTACTTCACTGCCAGTGTGGTAGTAGTCAACAATTACTTTGTCATTAAAACTAAATGGTGAAGTAGAACATAATTAATTACTTCGTCACAATGCATAACATGTGAAGTGACAGAACATTTACTTCATCGATCAATGCAAATTTCGAAGTCATATATGATCTATTACTTCGTCACTTAATGAAAATGCTGAAGTTAAATACATGATTTTACTTCATCACAATACGTAACCTGTGAAGTTACATAGAACATTTACTTCATCAGCCAACGTAAATGTCCAAGTCATATATATTCTACTACTGTAAATCTTTTTATCACTTAAAGAGATTTTATGAAATAAATATTCCCTTCGTATAGAAACATAGCAAAGAAATTATGTACGTATTCTATTCAATTTAACTAATTTGTTCATTAAAAAAATTAGGAGCCCTTCATGATAATAGTCAAATATATAGATTATTATTATCATTAATATTTTTGGAAACAGAAATTAAATTACTAAATGTAATTAATACTTATGATTTTAAAAAAAAAAAAACAATTCTAACGAATTATTGGAAAATAGGATAAGTATCAAAACCAGAAATTATTCCTTCATGAAAGTGCAGCGTTGTTACCATAAAAATTGAAGTATATATAGTTGTAAGTTAGTGATTTGGCTCCCTCAACTCATCACATTCTTTACAGAAATAAATTCAGGCATTGGAAAGAACAAAAGATGCTTTCTTTTTCATCTTTCTTTCCCTTTCTTTCTTTTTTTTTTTTTTTTTTTTCTTTTTCAATCATGAATTATAGCAACCAACTCAAAAGCCATTGATTTTTATAAATTAGAATCTACGATTTCTAATAATAATGTTAGAAATAGTTGAAAAATTTCACGTATTATACATTGCTTTCACGTATAAATTAAACTTAGAATGCCATGTGTGATGTGATGTGACATTTATCGCCAATAATTCCATGCTATAAACATATATTTCTATTCATATACAAACACTAATCATGCATGCACGTGAACAATATATTAATCAAACAAAAATCGAAGTGTAATAGTTGTAATATCGGGCCATAGACCAACGTAATTTCTAGATTTCTTGAATTGCAACGCTACGAAACAAAATTAATGATATTTCAATTTCATTTCAAATAAGGGAATCGTGTATCTACCATACATATGAACACATATGAGATACACTAGTAACCATATGATAGCTAGCGTGAACGTACATATATATCTTTCGAATATATACAACCCCCACAAAAACATATTCCTCTATCAAATTTTAAAAAAATCTCAAAACCTTTGGTCAAAGTTGAAAGCATATAAACTTTATCCATCGCTAGCAAATACCAACAAGTCGCCAAAAAAATATAGGGAGAGGGAAAAAAAAATCGAGTTTCTTCAATGAAGAAACAAGGTTGTGAGATTGAAGCTATTGGCATAAACTACACAATCTCCACACACAAGAAACAAACCAAACACCCCCAAAATCATGTCCAAGAATATCAAGAATCACATCAAAAAAACAACATCGTACAACAAAAACCAATCAGCCCACAAATCAAACGAGTCCTCAAAGATGTCAACTTGAGAGCAAAGCCTTGGGAAATCCTCGCCATCGTCGGACCAAGCGGAGCCGGGAAATCGTCGTTACTCGAAATCCTCGCGGGGAAGATCACGCCACAATGTGCTTCGATATACATCAATCGGCAGCCACTCGAAAAGTCCCGGTTCATGAAAGTTTCGGGCTACGTGACACAAAAGGACACATTGTTCCCACTCCTGACCGTCGAAGAAACTCTCCGTTTCAGCGCGAAATTCCGGCTAAGTCTCCCCGATCACGAACTGGACTCGAGGGTCAAGTCCCTTATGCAAGAACTCGGCCTGGATCATGTCTCCGGGGCCCGAGTGGGGGACGACAGGGTCCGAGGCATATCCGGAGGAGAAAAAAGGCGAGTCTCGATCGGAGTCGAAGTGATACATGATCCAAAAGTGCTGATTCTAGACGAACCAACATCAGGGCTCGACAGCATTTCGGCATTTCAGATAATGGACATGTTGAAATCCATGGCGGAAACTCGTGGGAGGACTATAATCCTGAGCATTCACCAGCCTGGATTCAGGATAGTGAAGCTGTTCAATTCCATCCTGTTGATGGCTAATGGATCGGTATTGCATCATGGATCATTGGATCTTTTGTCACTGAATCTGAGCCTGATGGGACTAGAAATCCCACTCCATGTCAATGTGATCGAATTCGCCATCGAATCCATCGAAACAATGAAGCAGAATCAGGCCGAGCCAACATCACCCATCCAGCACCAGTACCAAAACAGGGGAGTGGCTGAAGAAGCAGGGAGGAAGAAAACAGGGCGTTCCACTAGTCTACAGCAGCTCTTTCAACAATCCAGGGTGATAGATGAGGAATCCATCGAAGCAATCGGATTCGACTTTTATCACGGTGGTTTCGCCAATTCAAGAACGCAGGAAACCTTGATCCTAACTCACAGGTTCTGGAAGAACATTTACAGAACAAAGGAGCTTTTCGCCTGCAGAACCATCCAAATGCTGGTGTCTGGGATTGTTCTAGGATCGATATTTTACGACGTAAAAGACGATTTATTCGGAGCAGAAGAAAGAATCGGGCTTTTCGCCTTCATCTTGACATTCTTGCTGTCCAGCACAACAGAAGCCTTGCCAATTTTCTTGCAAGAAAAGGAGATTCTAACCAAAGAAACCTCGAGTGGGAGCTACAGAGTTTCATCGTATGCGATAGCAAACGGCCTCGTTTACTTGCCTTTTCTGCTGATTTTAGCAATCTTATTCGCTATACCAGTATACTGGCTGGTGGGATTAAACCACAGTTTCATGGCTTTCTTGCATTTCTTGGTGCTGATTTGGTTAATTCTCTACACAGCCAACTCTGTGGTGGTGTGTTTCAGTGCAATGGTGCCGAATTTCATAATCGGAAACTCGGTGATCCAAGCGGTGATGGGATCGTTCTTCTTGTTTTCGGGATACTTCATATCCAAGGAAGGGATACCAGATTACTGGATTTTCATGCATTATGTGTCATTGTTCAAGTATCCGTTCGAAGGGTTCTTGATCAACGAGTTTTCGGAGTCGAAAAAGTGCTTGGATTCGATGTTCGGGGCGTGTATGATCACAGGGGAAGATGTTCTTAAGGAAGAAGGATATGGGAATGAGCAAATTAGTAGATGGAGGAATTATGTGATTATGGTTGGTTTTATTTTGGTTTATAGGTTTGTTTCTTACTTTATTTTGAGGTGTAAATGCTCGGGGAATGGGATCAGAGGTTTTTTCTTCTGAACATCCTTTTCTCCTCTCTAAAATCTTTGATGATTTGATTTGTCTTTTTTTTTTCTTTTTTTTTTTTTTTTGGTTTTGTGAATGGTGTTTAATTAATACATGATGAAGTGTTTAAATGTTCAAAAGACGTTTTTAAGTTGTCGAATTTATACTAATTTGGTTTAGATAAGTTGTAATAATCTCGTATCATCATGAGTTACAAAGGGTATTGCGATTATCGAAAGAAGTTGTTGTGTTAAATATTGATGTTACGATGGTCGGTTTATATTTTTGGTCTGATAATTCGTATTTTTTTTTTACTTTTGGTTTTGTTTTGATTGTCCTATAGCTTATATTTTTTATCGACGTTTATCGTGTATACCGATTAAATAATAACAAAAAAAAAACATACAAGTAAAAAAAAATTAAAAATAAAAATTGATTATAACAAGCTTAAAAATGAAAATAATAAGAAAACCATACAAGTTACATGGCTAAATATAATAAATTCATTATTAAGAATTCTCAAATAAAAATGTATGCATTATTACAAGACCAAAAATATATTAATTTCTCCTAAAATTATCCTAGGATTAAGTTGAATTATTGTCACGACTTATATTATATTTGTTAAAATAATTTGGTTTATATAACGGTAAACGAGTAGGAGGGATTAAAGGGTGACACTTGTCAAACAATAAGATATAAAATCCAAAATGCATTTATTAACATTATGCTCATCAAAATTTATGGTTGCTATCGAATATATTAAGAATTCCTCAAGTTGAGAGTAGTTTAGAGGTTTGGGGTTTATTTGCCAACGATATTATGATGTGATGTGACAAACGAAATGGGCAGATTCATTTAACATTTTGTTCTGAGATCCCCGGATGCCTCCAAAAACCAGGTTGTAACGTGAACTAATATTTGATGATTTCATATATTCAAAATGTGAACCATAGAAAATGTAGTTTATATATTCGTGTAAGTTCAACTTCATTTTAAATCATACAACAATAAACAAAATTATATCTTAATACATTAACAGTTAACCGTCGTTAAATACATGGGTTTAATTCAAATTTATGCTAAAAAATTTAATGCCTCGACTTAGGTCGATCTATCGGTCGGTCGGTCTTATGTTTCATGTTATGATATGACCAAAAAAATGTATTGATTTTAACATCTTTTTGAGATAGATTCATTTTGGTTAAACAACGTTGATATATGAGAAAATCACAAATTATTTTATCGATTCTATTTGGTGAGGGCAAGACAATATGTGGCGATGGAGAGTGTAGAGTTCACATGCTACGTAGATATTTGTGAAAAAAAGGTGGTCTAGTTTTTTGCCACATATATATACTAGACTGCCCCTAAATGACAAACTATTTTCACGGACTACATTCTTTTCCACCACACCCATACCATTCTTTACTTCTACCCTACCATCACTCACTTCAAACTATTATTAATTAATCACACACACACACATATAAATATATCATCATAAAAACTTTAGTGAAACATTCTTATAGATATCAATTTGGTGAAACGAATTATTATTTGGTTCATGAAAAAATATTATTTTTTATATTAAAAATTTATTTTTTTATTATAAATATAAATATGATTGACCTGTATCATAGAAATAGCGGCAATATTGTCTCACAAGATAACTCATATATTATATGTCAAAGCCTACTAGCCTAGAGGAGCAGCTCTAAAGAATTATCCTTTCTTTATTTGGTTTTTTCAATCCATAGTTTTTTTTTTCCTTTTGAGCTTACAAAAATACTTCTTTTAATTTATTAAAAGAGTAAAATTATAATTCACCATGTTATACCAAATTTAACCAATCAGATTAAACATGTAACTATTTATCAATTATCATTTCATATAAAACTAAAATATTTTAATCATAACGTAATTTTTTTAATCTCCAAGTAAAACGGCCTAAAAAAAACTTTTGAATATGTAAACATTTTATGTAATAATATGGGTCAATCACAACACTTTATTTATGTAAGAAGCAAAATACACTATATGTAAAACTGATAGCATTTTCGACTCCTTGTTTTTAAAAAATAAGTCATAAAAACCCTATTAATAGAGATGAAATATGTTTGATTTTTTAAAAAATAAAAGATTTAATTAACCTATTAATATCTTTTTAGATAATTTCGTGTCTTTTAAACTTTTAACAAAGATTGTTGATACAATTAACCCCAACACTTAACATTTACGTTGCCAAAATCGTCAAAAAAAAAAAAAAAAACATTTACGTTGCCAAATCAGAGGTTGATATGTACATATCAACGAGCGATCGGCTTGGGTCCCGATGGTGACCTCAAATGAATCATTTATGTGGTGGAGAGTTAAAGAGGAAGATTTTTTTATACTACATGTCGTTGTACGGATGATATTTTAAAACTATAAAATATCAGTCATTTCCATATAATTATTTTTATTTTAAAATTATAGCCACACAATATTTTTATTTTATCATTTTTTTTTACTTTTTGAAAATTACAATTTTGTGCCACCCGTGACTCTTCTCCCGTGAACCACTATCTCATTTTGCACCAGCACAACGCTATTTCTGTGGCAGAGAATAATTTTCAAATTTTAAGTGTTTGATGAATTTTTTTTTTAATATTAACTTATTTTATTTTCTAATTTAATAAGCGTAATATATATATGTATATATATCAATTTGAGACATGTTTGCATCGAGGTGCAAAAATGTTAGTATTGTATTTTGTTGAATCAATTATACTCATGTAACTATGCTTTAACGATCAATTTTAGTCATTTTCGTTTGAATCATATATAATCGACTAATTTCACTGTTTATTTTCTGTTATTAAGTTGTTAAACATGTGTGCATGTTACGAAAGATTTTTTTAATCACGTGGTTTTAAAACTTTAACCTGTACATGATTTAAATAAAATGACTAAAAGTGAAGATTGAAATATAATTTGTAAAACTTTAATCGATTAAATACAAAAATACAAAACTAAAAGTATCACACTAGTACATACATAACTAAAATTGGTAATTTGTCTTTTAACAATGGTCAAATTTAATTTCCCCCTTTATATAAAGAAATAATTGTTATATGATAAAACAATCATTAAAGTTAGGCAACAAGAATGACACGTGAATAAGATAAACTAACCAAATACTAACCATATGCACCCTTAAGCAATTCATGTTGTCCCATAAAAATCCATTTCTTACCCTTAACTAATATTAGTTCACGTGTAGATACCATGCAAATTGCAACACCATAAATTCGTCATTTTTACTAGTTTTTTTTTTCATACACTCTATTTCTTTCGATTTTATGTAGTACGATAACGTACCATCGAATGTGAATTCTATGTTACATCGAGTGATTTGATCAATATGATATATTTTTTTATGCATTGCTTAAAGATCATGAACGTGTTTTTCGCGATATGATCTCATGGATTTATATCGTGAAATAGATCGACCTGACTTGTATTTACGATAAATAATAATCCTCTTGACAAAAAAAAATACTAGTTTTGCGTGGGTTGATCAAATAAAATATATAATTCGTAAAATTGATTCGTGAAACAATTTCATGAAAATTTTGTGAAAAATTATTTTGATGTCAAATGAAACGTAATACGACAATATGGAGTGTTACTCGAGCTCTATTTGTTTAGTTCAATTCTGATTATCAAACTCTAATAATGAGCAAAAGCTTGCAAGAAGACTTAAAATTGCCTTGAAATGCAACTGATAAATTAATGAGCGTATGAAAGTCCAGAAGCAACTCTATGATATAATCTCTAAAATTGCATTAATTTATTTTTTAAAGATAAAGATTTAGACTAGACTGGTATCGAATTTTAATCACCGTTATTGATAGGAACCGCCACAATTGCAAATTATCGGAATAAGCTTATTACAATGGCTTAAAATTTTATTGAGCAAAAAATAAAAGGCTTTCAAGAAAGGTGATTCTTGATTTTCTTCTCCCACAAAGAGTACCGTGCGGTTGAATCGCACGAAAACCTCAGCACAAATCGAAACACCAGAGACTGTACTCACAGGGATGATGCTTTCTCCTTGATGGATTCTTGAACAGCCTTCAACAGAGACGGCATCAACTTCTGATTTGTGACGATGATTCCTGTGTCCAGATCGAGATATCTTCCTCTGGAGAAGTCCAAAGGTTTCCCATCGGCATCTGCTGCAACGCCTCCAGCTTCTGCACAATCAATATCAACAGTCATTTGATTGATTTCATCTATTTCAAAACTTGTTTGAACATAACCCTTTGATCTGCATATACTGTTTGATAAATAAGGGGTTTCCAGTAAATAAACAGCATGATCAATAATATGATGCTGCTTTCATGCAAATAACAAATTAAGTTACAGGAATTATTGAGCGACCTGCGACAACAATATATCCAGCTGCATGATCCCATATCTTTTCTCGATATCCTTTGTGAGGAAATCGCAGATAAATGGCTCCATCTCCTCTAGACAAAGCACCATATTTAGCTTGGCTATCTATCCTCACAGGTGGCGCTTTAACGCCAAGTTTCTGCCAATAAATTCTGTATCATAAGATTTCACGTAGCAATAATACAAGTGTTCGCAAGTAAGCAGGGACATAAATAACAAAATTAGTACCTTCGCTATCATGCTAGATAAGTCATGCATTGAGTGTGCAGCCTCAAAAGATTCGAAGAATGATGCTTCTTCAGGGTTATCAGTGGGACTTACATGCACCTGAACAAATGGAAAATCAGATATAAATGTCAGTCCACGTTATCCAAATTGAACTTCCCGTTTTTATAAATTTTAAGGATGTCAACAAACTGAAAATATATATTCCACGTTCCAAATTAAAAGTAACAGTTTGACACTTGGCCACAACTTTACAGGGTAACCAAGAAATCATATCCAAAAATTTCACCTTTTCAACACTCAAATCTTTTAGCTTTTGTAGATATTAGCAACAATGAGCTTAGAGAGGATCACGAAGCATCAATGAAACTAGGTCACTACAAGCTTAAAGACTACAGACCTTAGTTGGCGAGGATCCATCAAGGCTCTGCATATATGTTCCAGCATCAACCTGAGCAAAAAATAGGCAACCAACTTTACTGTCAGGGTTTTGCTGGTCGTGGCAAGCAACTGATCCCAAAGGAAGATTCGGGCAGGCTAATACTCCAAGCACAACTTTCCCTTCATCTAGCAATGCTAATGCAATAGCATATTGATCTCCTCTTAAAAATCTGCATTTTCAGGTGAAATTGCTGACTTATTGCCAACTAGGGTTCACAATACTTTAAAAAATAAATAGAACAAGTTTTTGAAACTCCTACTTCAGAGAGTAAAACGAAATTTTAAATCCAGGAACTCCGACAATCTCTTTTTCCTCTTTGTTTTTGCTTTAATCTCGGCTCTAATTCGTAGAGCTTTCAGATATTCACTTCCTTTCCATGTTCATAATGAGATGAGTTATGAGTGGGACACTAAACATGTTCTGGTACATTAGCACCAATAAATGAAGGTAAAATACTTTGCCGGCTATAAAGGAAAAAGGTTCATTGCTGTGATCTCACGTCTCATGTAAGATGATCTCATGTGATCTAAACAAATTGTGCCAAGAATTTACTCGAGATGAATTTCTCAAATGCCATATCTCCAAAATATCAACATATCATAGAAAATTAGGAAAATGTTCAAGGATAGAGTCCTAATGGCATTCCCGAATTATATGCTTACCCTTTGGTACCATCAATAGGATCCAAAACCCAATGCTGGCCATGGGGACCCCCTTCAGATTTTCCTTTGTCGATGGCAATAAGTACGTCTTCCTTGGATAGAGGTGATATTTCAGACATTCCATCAGTGGCAAGGGTCTCATTCACAAGTTCTGTTATGCGATGCAGTATTTCCTTGCTTTCTTCTTTTCGGAGGTCTCCTGAATCCTAAAAAATGCTAAACCTTACAACTCCCAATCAAGCAGCACACAATAAGTAGCAATTTGCAATTTGAAAGGAGAAAAATTCATTCCTAACATATCCCCAAAGGAGAAGGAAACAAATGAAAGGAATAAAGAATCAAAGAGAAACCAGAACAGAGAACACTTTTAGAGATCAACAGGAAGACAAGAATTCAAGGCTTACCTCTTCAGCAACTAATGAAAATGATACCGATGGCAACTCCTTTTCCAACATGAAGCTAACAATAGCTTGTGAACCTGCATAATAAATGCAAGCACGAGTAAAATGAAAATACTGATTCTTGAATCATGGCTTGGCAACTTAAAAGCTAAAAATCAACAAGTTGCATCTGCATCTGCATCTGATGATGGATTATTTTGCTGGGCTGATACAATCTTGATAGCTCCAGCTTCTAACAGTAATTTCCAGCTTCTAACAGTAATTTAAATTTTTAAGGAATTCCCATGTCAATAGCAAACATTTTCTAACAGCTGGTGGTTTATTAGTTTTCTCGTCTTTGCAAGCACACTATGAGAAGGCACGCCGTGATATACCAATAATCAAATACTAAGGTTTTGGGATGAAATGAAATGAGGGGAAGGGGAAGGGGGGCTTATTTGTGTGAGAACAAATCATACATTTGCTTCTTCCGTTTTGCAGCCACTCTTTTTTACCAAAGAAAAAGGAAATCTGCAAATGTGAATCCATTCACGTTTATACAAAGCAATGCATACACGTCATTGCTCATAAACTTGTTGTCAATCGTATTTCTGCAGAAGACAAAATGAAGAGAGACAAAAACACACAAAAGGAAAATTATGTCGCTACTATAATTCAGGTGGTTGAACGTGAAATTTATTCCGAAGCAGGTAGAACGGGAACCAATCAAGTCAGAGGTTCTCAATGTACAACAATCAACTCAAGTTCTGTCCTAGAAGAGAAACAAAGAAGATATGGACGCTTTCGTAATGAATTAAATAGATGTGGTCATATGAGTCAATTTGCATTTGCAGTTTTCTTTGTCTTTTGACAAAGATGGTGGTTGCAAATGAAGAGAGAAAGCATGTGATACATTTTTACATGAGATGGGGATCCTTGTAAATAAAGATCTCCCTTCCCTCATTTCATTCTATCCCAAAACCTTCTCGTACTTAAAAAGAAATTGAATTGTCTAATTTTTATATCATAGAAAGGGATCGTAACCCACAAAACACCACAGCAAAACCTTTTCCATCTTGTTTGTGGTGTTTAGCCTAATGCGTTTAGGGGTTTACCACATAAGATAATGGCATTCATCTTTCCTTTTTATTTTCATATTACCATCTCTGTCTCTGTCTGATTATCGCATTTGGGACTGATAGCATCCTCCTCCATATTAGAAATTAAATTGATGTGGCGCACAACTCGTCAACTCCAAAATATTTTAGATGTAGTTATGGCATATATATATAAGAATAAGTTAAAATATTGATTTAAGTTGATTTGATATGATACCATTTACAAAAGACACAATTATTGAGTCAAACCATTTCAAAACTACACTCGATGCCTGTTAGATAAACAATTAACATCCCAGATGAACTATTATGCATTGAGATAAAATACCATAATCCGCGACGGTTACAGGACTTTTATCAGATTTTGACTGGACATCAGACTGCAGCAATGCCCTTTGCACCTTCTGTGAAGCGGAGCAGCACAACATATGTTAGTCACATTTCATGGCACATAAATTAGCAAGCACACTCAAATGCTGGCATTTCCTCTGAATCGAAGATATAATCATCGAATGAATCAAGTAAACGGTACAGAGTAGACACTAATACATAAAAATAGTAAGCCAAACATCACCTTACCCACAAAAACAAAAAAGATAATCCTCACTCCCCCACCCCCAGCGAATCAACAACATTTTGCAGTATGTCAAAATTTCAACTGGGCAAACAGAAATTCACCCAAAGAAACAAACTTTTCCATCTGGGTAATCCTAAAATGACACGAAATTTGTCTACCCATAATCAAATTCGAGAAAACGGGCTAAAAGGCACAAAAGAGAACCTGACATAGACGCGCAGCAAGAGACGCAGCTTTCTTGGCAGCATCGAGTTGCTTACCATAAGACATTGAAGCAACAAATTTTCTCCTCACGGGCAGCAGCTGTGGAGTTGTAGAATTGCAGTGACAGGTAGAAGAGGGAAGAGAAAAGAAAAATGAAGGCTTCGATACGCTGTGTGGTAGATAGGGGTTTGTACTGAAGATTCGTAGCTTTAATGGGGTGCGAGCAATTGAATTCATTCTCCCTTCCACAGCGGGGAAGAGAACCGTCGGTTGGAGTATCACAAATTTCTAGGCACGTTTTGGTTGGAGCCATCTTGGTGATTCGGTTCATTCGTGCGATCCGATTATATAAATCTGTTTTTTTTTATTTAAAAAAAAAGTCGATTAAGATAAATTATTGGAAAAAAATTTATTATTTTTATTTAATTTATTAAAAAAATAATTACATATTTTTTAGATGAAGTTCATAAAACGTTTGTTCAAAAACGTTTATAAGTTACAATGTATAAGAAATATAGTTAAATGTAATACAAATTTATATATCCGAGAGAAATATAAAAACGTAGCATGTATAATTAAGATGGAAGTAACATGCTTTTATGAAATAAGAATATATAATGATTTACTATCTTATGAATGAAGATTGACAAATGTTTTTATTAAAATAGAAAATTAAATAATTAAGAGTTTAACTTAATTAACAAATGAAAATATTAAATTTATATCATATAAAAATATGACAAGAGTGAATATTTATTTAAAATTTAATAAATAATGATGGTTGGTTTTTAAAGTCAAATTCGAAAATAGTAAAGGTTCTATGTCGCTTAGTGTGAAAAATAACACATTGATTGATTATTTATTTTTGTTTTGTCCAATGTTTGTCTTAAGTTCTTGCAAAGATTAGTGTCATACATCATTATCTAATCAAAATATAATAATTTATTATCCTTACGTTATTCATCCATCATCCAATCATGAACCAAGTGCTACTAATTTATTTTCTATACGGAAATGAAATTCAATCTATTGATTTATTTTTTTCGAAAATAAGGCCCAGTTTGATGCAAACACAAGGGTGCTCATAATCTAATTTAAATTAACCATTATTCTCTTATTTAAATCGAAGCGCAAATTTTCGAGCAATTTCGTTGGATCCAATCTCAACCAACCAATTTACACCCAAAAAAAATAAAAAATAAAAAAATAAACCTTCTCGAGGAAGGTACAACTGCAAATAACCAAAAACTACACAAGTTTCGGAGTTTACCACAAAAAAAAAAGAAGATGAACACTGGACAAAAGAGAGACCAGGTGGGTGATTCCAAGCTAGAGCAATACAATGGCACGCCTATGATAAATGAAAATACAAAGGGACCCTATCTCAGCATTGGAATGAACCAAGAAAAGCAACTCTCTCAATGGCATGAAGTAGCGCCTGAAATATAGCACCATGTAGCAGTAGCAGCACTCAGCTTGGTTTAGGCCTCATCGTTCAAGCAACAAATTTCAAGCAGCGGGTATCATTGTGTATATTCTGGCACCGAATTGAACAAAACCGCATTCCACACTGCATGCACGTATAGTTAGAAGTAAATCCACAAACTGTGCAAAAATGGCGACGGGCAGTACTACTTGGAGGTCCGACGGCCGCTCTCAAGTAGGTGGGTATATGTGCAGGCAATGATTCCAGATTGGCCTAAAGTTTAGGAGTTTTGTTGTCAGGAAAGATAAGTGCAGCAAAAAACATTTAACAGGACTCGGAGGCGGAAAGAGAGAACAACCTCCTAAGTCTTAAGCATTTACCTCATGCAAGAGCTCAAGGAATGTTCTTGGGGCCTTCTTAGCATTTTCAAGCGCTTTCGCTTGACGAGTTTTGCGTTTCGTGCTTTTTGTTTGCTTCTTCTGATATGCTACACATTAGAACACGCGAAACGATCTGTTAAAACAATAAGTAGATGTATAGAGAAAGCCCCACCCCCACCCCCAACCCAAAAAAAAAAAAAAGGACAATCTGAACAGATAAACATATGATTTGCAAGAGAACGTTATGAAGGATAAACGGCTTAATACTATTATCATGCTATGAGAAGAAAGTCAAGAAAACTGATGAAGAAAGCCAAGTGTAAACTTATTTTTTCCCTTTTTCTGGAGCAACTTGGTCCAACTCCATCCAATAGCATGTATCAATAAATGATTCTGTTTGTGATAGCTGCCAGTTTTAATTGTGATACCATAAAAATAATCACAAAGTAACCTTGATCATCATCGTCGAGAGAGGCGTCATCATCGTCATCAACTTGTGCAGTCTCCAATCCAGCATTATCATTTTCCAAGGCTTCCAGACGAGCAAGCATGGCCTACGCAAATCACTTATGGAATCAACAGTGGCTATACAAAGCCAAGCTCCACAATGTTTAACAAGAAAAAAAGTTAATATGAATGGATAACAACAGGAATACCATTAAGACGGACCTGGTTCCGATTATCAGCGCTGGTAAGGGCTGCAGACATTTTAGGGGCAACCTTTCGAGTTCGCATGGACATGCGTCGTAGTGAATTGGGCGTCTCTTCGTCCATTGCTGTAAAGCAAAAGGGCCGTCAAGACTTTATACAGCCAACAGATGCACATAAAATTCAAATAGAGTCACGAATAAACAAGTTTTTCAAAGCACATAACCACGACATTTAGGGCTGGTTCGGTATGGTATACCGAGTTTTCCAAATAAAACCGTATACCATACCGAAAATTTTGGTATCAGAAAACATGAAACCGGTACCGGTAAAATACCGTCGATACCGAAACTATATATATAAAAAAAACTTGTTCATCCTCTTGCAAGGCACTGATTGATCACCAAGTACCGATACCATATATGGGTCATTTCTATTCCAGGTTAGAGGTTTTATATGTACTAAAACAGTATTCAAAACATAAATGTGAACTAAGGAAGAAAAAGGAGAATGCTTTAAAATGGGTATTTCACTTGGTACTCTGCTATCATATATACACTATAATATATAACTAAAATGAGCGTTCAGTCAAGTAATAAAAAGACTAACTGGCTTATCGATGGAATCCTTGATGAGGGTAGTACACAACGAATTCGAATTTCTAACTACAATGGAAAACACATCAACGCAATAGTGAAACAACAATAAAAACCAGCAGAATAGCAAAAGGAGCTCACCTCAATAAACACTAACATACAAAAACAAAACGAGCTCAATCCCTAGACCAAACTCAAGCTCGAGTTCATCATCCTACTCGAACAACTTCAGTAAAAGAGCATACTGCTCTTCACGCTTCTTTTGCAAAAACTTGAAAAGGAAAAATGATAAAAGAGCAACTGACACAGCACAATGCATTTATAGCTATAGTGGACTAATTAACAACAAATCCACAATCATAAGTCATCCAATTCTCCCCCACAGACATTTCAACAAGCACTTAACTTACCATCAAGAGGACTGAATTTTTTCCTCTCGTTCTTCAGAAAAAATAAAATCAACAATGTATAACATAATTAACAAAAATTATATGACATTGAAAGGAATCAGTACCTCCTTGAATCCGATACCTTGAAAGCAGAGATTCGGCCACTCGTGTTTTCTCCTTCCTGTACTTTTTCAAGCTGAATTTTCGAAAATTTCAAATCAATAGGACATATAGAAAATCGGGTCGGACTCGACCCGTTAGAGTTATTCAGAAAATAAAAGGAGCCCGTTAATTGATTGGGCTATAAAATGAGCCCATTAACTAATTGGGTTGTGATTAAGTTTTTTTTTCTCCCATGATGATTGAGTTGGATCACCACGGATGCAAATATGCAATCGCTTCTTATTAAGAATTTATTTTAATCTAAAAATAATAATTTATTTTTAAAAATTAAAATTTTAAAATTAGTGAAAATTGCAATTTTGGTGAGTTTATTTGTCCTTTTACGATTTTAATAATCTATATTGTCTAATTTATGACTTAACCTACTCTTTTTTTTGGGTTATTTTGTCTTTCTCGATGGGAGGCTGATGTTAAACCGATGTAGAACTTAACACCGATATAACATTCACCACACCTGCACAATATCACATTAACACTCAAAATGAGAAAGTATTCAAATACAAATATTAAAGCTTTTGCTTGGGAAAAAAAATACTTATAAAAGCTGACTTAAAAAATACTTTTTAAAGTAAAATGTTTCTGTTTTCAAATTGTCTCTTAAAATATATCAACTCGCTCCACAATGACAAGTTATTCCCTTTTTTTATATCATTTTGTGAATAAAAAGTTTCACACAAATCTATTCACGTTAGCTTTTTTATTTTTATTTTTTCGTGTCGTAGCTTGGAATTTGGATCGTGTTTTTCCACAAGGCCACAATTTATACATCGATTAGTTAACATTTGGATATGGGTTGCTTTCTTGGTGTTTTGATAATGTTTCATATTACTCATGACATGTACGAATAAGGCCAATATGAAAAGGAGTTCTATGTTGTCCTTACCTTCATTCCATGATTATTGTACTTTGCATAAATTTTCCTTTAAATAATAATTAAAAAATAATAATTTAGTTGATTTTTTTAATTATATACTTGTGTTTATTTATTTATATGAAGTTTAAAATGTGAAATGTTTTTATTTGAAAATTAGTTTGCCTATTCAGAAATTAATGTTTTATTGAGTAAATTTTCATTTACTTTTAGGTGCGTAAAAAATGTTTATATTCCACTAATTGTTATCAATATTTGAGTAATTTATTATCATCAATTTAGATTTATTTTTATTTTTTATAAATCTTTGAGCCATTGATATATATCTAATAAAAAAAATTCAAGTTTTGCGAAAATTTCTCGTGTGTAGTAATTTAAAAATTGCGTGGATAGTGACGATGATAGATTAGTTGATAAGAATAACGAATGGTATGACTGGTTACATTCTTATTCGATTGTAATTCATTTGTTCGATTTAATTTAATATATGTGTGCGTATGGGCGAGTGAGTTTCCATTTAATCCAAATTTTCATGAAATTAAATTTATTTATTTTTTCTATTTTAAAAGATTTTATATGTTTGTTCCCGTATGCAATTGATTTTAGTGGTTAAACTTTGAACCAAATTAAAGATTAAACTTTTTAAGTAATATTAATTATAGTAATGTTACATATACAATAAATATTATACGGTCATTCTTGCAACATAAAAATTTTATGTATCAAATTCAAATCTCACAATACAATGAACATAAAATCTCATTGACATATTCAAAAAATTTTATGACATAATTATTGTAAATATTATTGACTGTCATTTAACATTATTGTATTAATTATTCATGATTACATGGGAGGTAGCAGTTAACATGTCAATCGATGTTACATGCAAATATTCAATTCCAAAGTTGAGTACTGGATCGAATAAACGTATGCATTTGACTAATACTCCTAAATGTTATACCCAATTAGATAAACTTCATTTAGTTCTTTTCATTTTCTCAAATATATAGTCAAGTTTTTACCTTTAGTCTTTTTTTTCTTGATTTCACTCTTGTGCTATCTCACTGAGTTTTGGACAACATGCGACTATTTCTTTATATAATAAATAGTGATAAAATTAAAATAAGAAGTGTATATGTAAACTTTGATCTTTGAATGATTTTCTTAATCAACGTGAAAAAACAAACTAGTATATGTTATATGTTGAATGATGGAGTACAAAAATAATACCTATAAATGTTTTTACTCCTGTCTTAATAATGTGGACTTGGACTTAACTCAACGAAAAAATTCTTTAAGAGGGATTGCCCAGTTCTATATATATATAGAACTTTCGGGAACTTTACTCAACCGACGTGGGACAATTAACACACTCTTAGGAATGAAAATCTGGAGCGTAGAGATATTAACAGGTGACCCAATTATGGGAAACCCAACTTTGATATCATGTTAAGATTTGGAGTTAGATCTAATTCAACCAAAAAAACTAGCTCAAAATGATAGAATTGTCCTACATATACAATTATCAAAAAAATTTATCCTATCCATATGAGATACAACTAACACACCAACATCCTCTTCATAGAATAATTCCCTTTTCCAAGAAATAAACAAAAATAGTTCCAATTCCAAAATTTCATAACATCTCGAATCTGCGAAACTTAAATGGCTTAAAACACCTCCAATGCGTGACAGCGCGAGAAGACCCCAAACTAATTAAGAGAGCAAGTCTAACATCTCAATCGTGGATTAATATTATTATTGAAATAAAATAAAATAAATCTAGGCCGAACGAATCGCCAAAACTGAGATAGTTAATTTTTTTTAAAAAAAAACAAATTTCTCCTTGAAAAAAATACATTAAAATTTTCGAAAATTTCAAAAGCTAAAAAAAATTGAAAAAACGAATTCACACAACCATGTTTATTTGGTTTTGGCTCACAATCCTTAGAAATAAAAATACAAATACAAATAAATAAAATTATTCCCTTTTGCACATGGTGTATAGTGGGGCACCCCCAAAACATTGATTCTTGTCCTTGTGATTCAAATTCAACAATTCAACTATAGAGTTTGGTGCATTCAAACTTCAAAATTAAAACAATTAGTGTCTCTTAGGTAAGTCAGTTTGACTGGCAAATGTAGGCCAACAAATAGTAGGCCCCATCTTTCTTTTTTAATTATGCACTATTATTAATTCTAATCCATTGGGATAGGCCTAAAAACAACTCCCCAACTTTATGCTCATTTTTGTTTTGCATCTTGTATTTGTATTTTTGCGTCTTTTGGTTTTTTCTGCTAACAAATTTCCACTCATCCCTCCACTAAGATCTTTTCACCAAAATCCCCTCCTATCTTCTAAGGGGCGCACCCATATATAGGTTTCGGGACCAAAACAAAAAATTCCATTTTCTAAAAAACTATAAATAAGATCCGAAATCCGATCTTTTTGCCATCTCGTAGAGTGTTTTTTCTCTTTTTCCCCCTAAATTTTGGGTAAGAGTAATAGAAATTGGGAAATATTTTTTAAAGAAAAAATGTTTTAAAAAATATTTATAGAAAAAGGGTCAAGCCCTTGCATGTGTTCGTGTCAGTTTAAAACTGCAGATTTACGAACAAAAGTTGCTATTAAAACAACCCCACCTTTCATCCACTAAGCAAAACCATACATCAACATTTTATCCCTTTGCCAATATCTTCTTGTTATGTTCTGTCACAAAATTTCCCTCAATTCTATTTCTGTTGAATCTTGATGCATCTTCCGCTAATCTTTTTATCCACTTAATCTTCATCTTTTCTTTGGGATGAAGGGTGGTGCGGAAATCACTGTTCCTCCTTTGTTCACATGTCCCATAAGTCTAGACTTGTTCGCAGACCCTGTAACGCTCTGCACCGGACTAACATACGACAGGTATCATATCGAAAAGTGGCTAGCCGCGGGGAACTCGACGTGCCCCGTCACAATGCAAAGGCTAAACGACCTCTCAATCGTGCCTAATCGCACTCTCTGCCATTTGATCAACCAGTGGGTCCAATCCAGCGCCCGAGTCCAGCAAGAATACTGCGACTTGGAGCTTACCGATCACTCCGACCCTTCGTTCGATTCGATGAAGCGAGTTCTCGAGTCGGACCAATCCACATTGGAGAAGAGGCTACAAGTGCTGGAAAAGATCGAGTCTTTGTTTCAAGAAGAGCCCTTCAGCATTAACTCTTGCCTGATCAGATTAGACTTCTTCGGATCGTTGCTCGAACTTGCTCTAAGAAATGCAGAGAGCTTGCATATTCAAGAAAGTTTGGTTCTTGTCGAAAAATCACTGATTTGTGCACTGAAACTGATGCCTTTTAGCGAAGTGGAAGGTCTCAACATGCTGAA
Organism: Henckelia pumila; assembly: GCF_033568475.1. NCBI lineage: Eukaryota > Viridiplantae > Streptophyta > Magnoliopsida > Lamiales > Gesneriaceae > Henckelia > Henckelia pumila. Next base: position 5,215,919 of record NC_133121.1, on the reverse strand, counting down.
AAAGGACTCCAAATTCGAAGGGTTCGTTCATTTATTCCAGCAAGGGAGCTCTTGCATCAAGAAAAGCTTATGCCTGATAGTGGAAACCATTTCATCCACGCCAGAGACTCGAGACCTCTGCGAAAAGATGGGTAAATCGAGCGAGATCCCGAAAGGAATTATCCATCTGATCATCCACTACAAATCCGACGAGGAAGTAGAATCCGCGATCAGGGCAATGTCAGCGCTATCCAACCACGAACCAAACCGCGACAGGCTAGTACAAGAAGGCGCGGTCCAAGCGCTAATATCCTACGTGTCGAACCTCGAAAAACACGAGAGGAAGTTGGCATCGATCACGATGCGGACGATCGAAAGACTTGTGTCATCAGTGGACGCCGCCAAAGGGGCCTTGATAAGCCACCCGGCCGGGGTGGAGTCGCTGGTGAAGATGGTGTTCAGAGTGTCGAACCACGAAGGCAGCGAAAGCTCGGTGAATTCGCTGCTGATGATATGCTGCGAGTCGAGAATGGGTAGGGAGAAGGCCATGGTGAGCGGGGTATTGACGCAGCTGCTGCTGCTTCTGCAGAGCCAGTGCAGTGGGAGGGCTAAGAGCAAGGCCAGGATGTTGTTGAAGTTGCTTAGATCCAAGTGGAGTCACGAGGAAAGTCTATGTTAGCACATGGGTACTTGCATCTGATATGTGAACATCATCTCAAGTGCAAAAAAATATGAGCTGACGGATCCCCGTTCAGGCCACAGACAAACTCTAGTCATGTGTTGTAGCCTTGTTTCATGATTTTTTTTGTTTCTTTTTCTCTATTTGTATATGATTATTATTATTGTAAATTTTAATTTTTGTTCGATTTATGATGTTTTGTGATATTTTTCTTACTCACGACCTGGAAAAAACATGTAATTGTAGTTAAAAACACTTAGTTTTAGTATAGTATAGATGCTGACGTAAATCGAAATATAAAAGATGTTAGGATCTGAGAGAAACTCTCGTTCTCGACTTTATGATGATAAAAACTGTCTGAGATAATAAACTAGAGTCTTACTTTGACTAAAAGACCAAAAGATGCCAAAACATTAAACAAACGAATCTTAAATAAATGAAAGACGGATATATAAAACAAATTTAAAGATATTGATAAAACCATCTGATAGTCTTTAAGATAAAGATAAATATTTTAATTTATGTATGTATCGTATCCATTGGTGTCGTATGCCATTGATTGGACTGGTTTTAGAAAATCAGGTTGGGAGGGGTTTTATTTCATTTTCATTGAGATAGTAAATAGCCTATTTAACTAAGTGGATAGAGTATTGTTTTCATATTGTGGTAGTCATTGGTTCAAATTCAATTGTAGATAGGACTTAGAAAAGGAATTCTTTTTTCCCAAAATATTAATAATATTCATTTATTTTCTATTTTTAATTATCGTGACACGTAAAATATTATAAACTATTAAAGTTTGGTTTAATTCAACTTACTTTAAGGTAATCAGCCTAACATGAGATTTAATGATTCATGATTTATCATGTCAGCACTATAATATTAATTATGCATATGTGTTGAGATGTAAATCATTGGATGCATGATTTGAGTACTACCTTAAATGTAGGATCTCATTAACCAAAAAATTTCCACATGAAAAATCATACGTGACTCGTTATGTGCAATTAAATCAGGAAATATGGTAAGAGTATGATCAAACTAACCAAAAGGAAAAAGAAAAAAGAAATGTGTATAATAGAAAGAAGTATAATATGGGAAGGTGGATTTAGGTTTGGTTCAATAAAATAGATTTTCTCAAGCTAGCGTTTTTCAATTTTCAAAATTAAACTCGAAAGCTAGACAAATTAACCAAAAGGAAAGCAGGTGTTTATTTTTATTGTTTACTTTAATTACAATAGTTTCTTGTTTTTGAAACTGAAAAGTATATGCACCAGAAAGAACTGGATCAGAACTCGACATTTTAAATATATATACTTGTAAAATACATGGGTATTTTTTTTCTAATCTAGTGGAAAACTGTCCTAAATCAGGCTGATCAATAAAAATGTTTATAAAATAAATATTAAATTCTATATCATCAATTAATATCTAAAATTTTGACATTTTTTATTCTCGAAATTTTTTTAAGGAATTTTGAACGATCAATATATTAAATTTGTGACAATTTTTTTTTTAAAAAAATGGTTATTCTAACACAAATTAAATATATTTTATTCAGTTTAATATAAAAATTGGTTAGGCCAATCTAACATAATATTATTATTTATTGCCTCCAAAAACAAATAAATAAATAAAATCAACGCATGGTCATCTTTCGGCTTAAAAGTTAATATCCGAGCGAGGACCATAAATATTTGCTTTATAACTAATTTTTGGACGGAGAATTCAGTACCAGAACACCAGGAAAGCATATTATTTTTCATTATATATATATATACATAAATATATATATATTCATATATCAAATGATAATAATAATATTCTAAAAAATTTTAAATAATCAGTAGTTTTATACTCGTTCGAAAAGGGACAAATGTAGTATTTTTTTCTCATATGAATACAAGAGTGTGTGTGTTTTTAACATATTTTCATGTGATAAATCTTATTCATTACCAAAGTCTCAAGTTTTAGACGAGGTTTTCGAGCTATGAAAAAAATTAGTAGAGAGTTGGAGGAAAAATTAAAACGTGGAAAATGAATCGTAAAATTGCTTTGTAGAAAAGCAAGAATTTTGAAAAATAGAAAGCTGTAAAGTGAAGATAGGATGGCTGTTTTAATTAGGAATAATGGTGCCGGGATTCTTGAATAAAGCTTCCACACTTTTGTTTGTTCGGTCAAATTCCTAGAGCTCCTATATATAACTTCCTCATTTTCGGCTATTTTGCCTCCCACCAAAATCTTGTTACTGATTTGTAATGATAAAAAATCTTTGTTACTAAATGTAGAATTTATCCAAAGTTATTGTCATTATTATTAGTGGAAGACGCCCACGCGCTGAGGGTGATAATATGCACACGAAATTTTAAAATATCATTCTTTATTTTAAAGTTAATCAAATGATACCAAAACATTCAAGCCAAATTGTGTTCAATTTAGAAGGAAAGTTTTCTTCTATTTAAAAGAGCATACCCCCACAATATTTTAGCAGGGAATATGCTCCACACAAGGATCGAACCCGCAACGCTGGGAAATTTCTTCCTACGTCACCTTAGGCCTTACTAACTTGTTTATGCCCCTGTGGAAATGGTTTTCGGTTCCGAAGGGGGCAGTCACTCATCTATGAAAAATCGATGAAAGGCTTGCGGTTAGATCTCAAGGAAGCTTAAGGAGGAAAAATAAAATGCTTTGACTTACCAATTATGAATAATAAAGAAAGGCGAGATCCATTTCTATTTTGGAGCCTTCTCAAAGTGTAGTTCTCGTTCTCTCTGCTCTGATTGAAAGGGTCTTTTTGTTGACGGTGTTTTCACACAGGATATGGAAGTTATTCGGCAACACATTGTTCAGTATTTTACTTCTTTTGGCGTAGAAGTCCTACTTAGCTAAGATTCGCGGTTGCTGGATACGGGATCCTCGTAGTAGGCTGGACCAACATCGGAAATATCGACAAATTCTTTCGAAGTCCAAAGAAATTAAATTCCAAAAAAAGCAGGGGTCGACTGTTCCAATTTAAATTTTATCTCCAGGAAAGTTTTCTTCTATGTACAACATGGAGTGGCTTGAGAGAGTTTTCTCAGTAGGATAGTGAAAAAGGATATGGTAATTTTAGAATATGATATTTTTATGTTATTCAAGTTAGTTTCTAATTTCTATGATATTCTCGTCAAGATAGAAGATTATGACGTGTGCAGATGTTATTTTTCGTTGCACATTTTGTAAGCTCTAAAAATCATGTTAATGAGATAAATCACATTGGATAAACGTAGAGCCGTCAATTTGGGTTAGACCCGTCGGATTGGTCCGGCCCGCCATATAATTTAAGTGGATTGGGTTGAAAAAATTTCAACCATAAAAAGGTGAGCCTAGATGGGCCAACCCGCCAAGGCCCGTGACCCGCGCGGGTTGGCCCGCGGGCCTCGAGAGGTAATAATTTATTTTTATTTTTATTGTGATATATGTATTTTTTAATACAAGTTGTGAATTTTTTTTGTATTAATTACTTTATATAAAATTTACACACATAAAATCAATAATTAAAATTATTATTAATATATTTCTATTAATATTTATTTATGAAATGATATTTATAACTAATTATATTATTTTAAAGTTAATTTTATTTGTACGCGAGCCAACCCGCGGGCCGGCCCGCCTAACCCGCAACCCACCTTGGGTTGGGTTGGGTTGAGGATTTTTAGCTCCCACGATGGTGGATCGGCCCGCCATCAACCCGCCAAAATGTGGGTTTTTGGTGGGTTGGCCCGCCTCGCAATAGGTTGACCCATTTGACAGCTCTAGATAAACGTCATGTGAAAGTTGTTATTATTATTATTGTACCTTTTATTGTTGTTGCATCTATCCTATTACTAACTAATTGTATCAATCTTATGGAAATCTTTGTATAATAATATATTATAGAATAATATATATATATATGAGATATAATTAATATATACATATATAGGGACGATTTGATTTTTAAATACACCAATAGGATCTTAAAAAATAAACTAGGTCGACCCAATTTTTTAAAAAATAATTTTAGAACCTTCAAACAACATATTTTTTGTCTGATAAACTATTTTATTTATAGTTTTGGAAATATGGTTTTAAAATGCTGTTTGGATGAGCATTTTATTCGTAGAGTGGATTTACAAATATGAAGTTGAAATATTTTTTATATCTGAATATTTGAAATACTTTATCTTAGTTAAAAAATATTTTCATAACTCGAAAATTTTGAGATCTATATATTTAAAAATTCAAATCAACAAAATTATCCCGTTTAAAGACAACAATAATGGCAATAAGTCTTCTTCGAAAAAAAATATGGTCGTGAATTTACTTGAAAGCCAAGTTATTGGATCATGATTGATGCACATAAGGTCCTATGGATGGCTCAGTTTGGGCCCAATAATCCTCAAAGTTTTGTTTACAAATTACAAGTCCTAGAATTGTGGTTGGGCCTGGGCCTGATAATTGGTTTAATTCACGTACGCAATCAAATTTTATTTTCATTTTCAATCTTAAGAATATCAAGATCAATCGACTTCTACATCATTGTAAATTTGTAGCGGCCCTTTTGCTCTTCCTCGTTAATAATTGCCCCATTTATTAAAAAAAAAAAAATTGAATTTGATGTTAAGAATATTATATTCAACTTTTGACTTGAGTTATATAATAATTAGAGCTATATTTCTTATGCAATTCGTATAATTCAATTTATTATTTCAATTATATATATTTTTTTATTTCATATCACACAAACCAAAGAAGTCATGTTAGCATTACTAGTTAATAAAAAATTAATTCAATTTATTATTTCAATTATATATATTCTTTATTTCATATCACACAAACTAAATAAGTCATGTTAGCATTATTAGTTAATAAAAAATCTAACATAAGGCGAGCATCAAGAAATAAGATTGTTTATGATACAATATAGTATATCTCATGTACAATACGTGAGACAGATTGATCTTGTTCACACTTAAAATAAAAAATAATATTTTTAATATAAAAATATTATTTTAATATATCAAATGGATTTGAAGATCGATCTAATAAAGTTAACTTGTAAAAGATACGTGGTTTTAATAAAATAAAATACAAGTTATGATAATAATAGCTATTAATCGCATGTGGGGCCAAATTCATGGTTATCGTAATTATCGTTGAATCTCTTTCAAAATTAAAATGCTGTCTACATGTTAAAATATTTTGTGACTAATTAAAAAAATGAATTTCAGTTTTTGTGTAATTTACAATAATACTGTAGGATCAATAATTTTTTTTTTTACAAAATAATTTATCTTCAATTTAATATTTCAAAATCCGAGTTCAAAATTTTGTACTTAATTAGTACTTTCTCAAAATCCCTAGTATAACAAATGATACCATTAATAAATGTATATATATATATAATCTGAATAAGATGCATATTATTCTTTCGTAGCACGTTTCTACGAGACAGGTTCATAGAATCTAAAGCAATATTTTTAATATAAAAAACATATTTTTTCCATTAGTCGGGTTGAGAAGTAAACCGATTTCACAAAATTAGCTTGTGAGACAATTTCATTCGAGTTTTCGTTTTTTTTTATTTTGTTGTTAATTACACTCTAACTTTAATCTTTACACTACAAATTGACTAATATGACTAATTCATTACTTTATCTCTAAAAATAAAGCTGTCAAACGGGCCAATCCATAGCAGGACGGGCCGGCCCACCAAAAACTCACCTTTTGGCGGGTCGATGGTGGACCGACCCACCATCCTGGCGGGCCGAAAATCCTCAACCCAACCCAACCCAAGGTGGGTTGCGGGTTAGGCGGGCCGGCCCGCGGGTTGGCTCACGATAAATAAAAATAAATAAATAAAATTATAATTAATTATAATATCATTTCATAAATAAATATTAATAGAAATATATTAATAAAAATTTAAATTATTGATTTCATGGGTGTAAATTTTATATACAGTAATTAATACAAAAAAAAATTCATAACTTTTATTAAAAAATATATATCATAATAAAATAAAAATAAATTATTAATTTTCCAAGTCCGCGGGCCTTGGTGGGTTGGCCCATCTAGACCCATCTTTTGTTGGGTTGAAGAAATGTCAACTCAACCCACTTAAATTGTGTGGCGGGCCGGGTCGGTCCGACGGGTTTAACCCAAATTGACGGCTCTATCTAAAAATAAGTTTAATGAAAATTCATATCTCCATTAAATGTAGAAAAAAACTAACTAAAATCATCAATATTACTCTCATAATCAACTAGTTATATGCATTCTCACATCAAAAGAAAATGACTATCAAATACATAAAAGTACAGGTGAAGTGAATATAAATTATCCTCTAACCAACTATTACTAACACTTGCAGATTGATTTTATTTTATTTTAAAATTTTATGCGTCAAAATAATTTGATCTTATAAATACCAAAAATTTAAAAACAACATAAATTTGCAAATAAATAAATCACACAACATATGAATTTTCTTTGTGCAAAAAGGTGGACAGGGGAGTCGGCCACAGAGGATCTTTTCTCCCACACGGGACAATTAGGATAATGCCGTTCTTCAACTTTCTCAAGGCCAAAGAACTTTCCATTTCCACATTCATACATATCATATCATATAACCAAAAAGACAAAACGATTTCAATTTCTATTTATTTATTCCTCCAAATCTTCCGAGTTTACACGTAATTTCACCAAAAAAATGTTGGGTTCCCACAAAAACTCAACAAGAATCTCTCTCTGATTCATCTCCTTCCACCATTTTCCAGAATCCCTCATGCACTTCTTGCTCTCAATCTGTCTGTTATGCATGAATATTAAACACGATCATAAAATAAATCAAACTTTTTTCTCCTTTTCAGAAAATTCTTTTTTTTGGGCAGCCGACCAATAAAATCAATACCCAGATTCGATTCACTCGCTGTATATGATTACACGGAGCGGAAACATAGGCCGAAAAGATCGCGAAATCGGTCTCCGATCATGCTCCTATTCAAACGCGTGTTCCAAGAGTGTGAGAAGCCCATATTCAACACCGCCACCCGGAAACCTTCTCTCGTATTCGTATTGCTCGTCATATTCACCACCGCTGCGATTCTAAGCCTCCAAGTGGCCAGAAATCCCATCGTGAAACAACCCGACACCGGTTCGGATCGGAAGGGGCATCCGGGACCCGGCAGTTGTTCTGGGTTCTTCTCTCCGGCGGCGCTGCCGCGGAGGACGGTGGTGAAATCGATATCGGAGTTTGGTGGCGTGGGGGATGGGAGGACCTCCAACACGGCGGCGTTCAGGCGGGCGGTGGAGTACTTGGAGATGTCCAAGGGGCGGGGCGGGGCCCAGCTGAACGTCCCGAGGGGGCGCTGGGTCACCGGAAGTTTCAATCTCACCAGTAATTTCACTCTGTTTCTTGAAGATGGAGCTGTTATTTTGGGATCTCAGGTATATTGTGTGATTGAACAAATTATATATGTTCAACGAGTTTACGATTTTACTCGAGAAAAACTATAGCTGGTTGTAACAGTTTTAACTTTAAGTATCATGTTTGAATCGTCTTGCGAATAAAAATTAATTATTGTATCCCAACGATTTTGTTGATTAGTGAAATTTGATAGGATGTAATTTGGTAATAGGATACAGAAGAATGGCCTATCATAGAGCCTTTGCCTTCATATGGAAGAGGAAGAGAGAGGCCTGGTGGGAGACATATTAGCCTCATTCATGGAAATGCTCTGTCTAATGTTGTGATTACAGGTACTATTCATTTGTTCATTTAAAAAAAAATTATAGAGAGATATTTTGAAATGATGACTATAATTAAAAGTATTTGAATGAATGATTACCCATTATATATATTTTTTGAAAGGTTTTTTTCCCTATTATATATTCAGTTAATGATTAAACCAGGTGACACTTAAGTATTCAATTCAAAGTCGTAAAGATGCAACTAAAAAAAAATGCAATTGGAAAATAAAGTTTACGTTTTTACTGGATAAATAAAGGAGTGAGTAATATCGATTTCATAAAAATGAATATATAATTTTTTTTTAAAAAAAAAAATCAGGTGGACGGTGCAATTATTATCGCATGCGCCTCATGATTTCTTGGATTTGTAAGTAATGATCTGTGAAGTTGACTTTGTTTTGTGTTACTTCTGGATGCATCTTTGTTTTGTTTATGATTTTATCAGTTGACCACATTAATTGATCCAGTGGTTGACTGGTTGCTAATTGTACATTACCACAGCATAATATATTATAATTCAAAGACATTTGAATACGATTATTATAAATATTATTTTTTGTTTGTGTAATGAAAAAGCTAGCTACAAACACAGCCAACCATGATAATTTAAACCATCCAGGAGCATTTTTCTAAAAAAAAAAAATGAAGTCCCTTTGCATACAAATGCACTAGATCATAGGGAAAAGATCGACGAATGATCGTGTTCGGTTTCATTTGCAGGGAGCAATGGAAGCATAGATGGTCAAGGGAAGATGTGGTGGGATATGTGGTGGAACAAGACTCTTGATCACACAAGAGGCCATCTTCTTGAACTCATTAACTCAACCAATGTCCTCATTTCCAATTTAACATTCCTCAATTCTCCATTTTGGACCATTCACCCTGTGTATTGCAGGTTCAGTTTACTGTCTCTGACACAAGAATTTGTTGATTTCTTGCCCTTTTTTTTTATCAGAAATATTCTTGATTTCTTGATGTGACATGATATGGTACAGATAAGTATGATGAAATTTTGAACTTAGAATAATGAAACTTGAAAGGTATATGTGAGTCATATTCCTTTGTCAGTACTCAGGCATGTTTAATATTTTAAGGCAAAAACAAAAAAGACAAATGCTAAAGCAACTAATGTCACCATATTAAACAATAGCAACACAGCTGTGTCCTTAGTGTTGTATTATTTGCCCAACCAAGGTAGAAGAAAAGATAGAAGGAATCAACTCTCAGTGTAGAAATCTTGAGAATCTGTCTTTCTTGAAGTGCTTCAATACAAAAGAAAACCTATTTTAAATATTTCCTAAGTGATAAAGAATTTCTTCGACAGGAAATTTAAAAAGTGTAAATGGTTTAATGAATTTGGTTGGATAAAAGAAATAAAACATGTTTTTCTTATACTTCCCCCACAGAACAAAAATGGATGAAATGGTATGCCTAATCTTTCATCATCTTGGTGTGCTTCTTTGCAGCAATGTGGTGATCAGAAACATGACAATATTGGCTCCTCTTAATGCCCCGAATACCGATGGTATTGATCCAGGTACTTCAAACCTTAAAATTTAAGATTCCTTGATCAAAAGTCAAAACAAAATCCAACAACACATAAACAGGAAAATATATCTTAGATTGAGTTATTGACAGATTCAAGCACGAATGTTTGTATCGAAGATTGTTACATTGAAAGCGGCGATGACCTTGTAGCAGTAAAGAGTGGCTGGGACCAATATGGTATAAACATGGCAAAACCAAGTGTAAACATAACCATAAGACGAATTTCAGGCACGACTCCAACATGCTCAGGTGTTGGCATCGGTAGTGAAATTTCCGGAGGAATTAGCGACGTTTTAGTGGAAGATATGATTGTTAGAGATTCAGCAGCAGGGGTGAGGATCAAAACTGATAAGGGGAGAGGAGGATACATCAGGAATATCACTATTAGAAACATAAAAATGGAGAGGGTTAAGGTACCCATACGGTTTAGCAGAGGTGCCAATGACCATCCCGACGAAAAATGGGACCGCGAGGCATTGCCTGAAGTGAGAGGGATCACTATAAGTGATGTGGTTAGTTTGGACTCAAGAAAAGCTCCCAAACTCGATGGTATCCAAGGGACGTTGTTCACTGATATTTGCATGAAAAATGTCAGCATACTCGGATTGCTACCATCAATGAAATGGAGCTGTGAATTTGTTTCGGGTTTTAGTGAAGGGGTCACCCCGATGCCATGTTTGGAGCTGCTGAAAAACGGCTCCTCGCCTCGGTGTTCATAGTGTTGAGTGTTTTATTTTACCAATTTTGATTTGTAGTATCAATTTTACAAGTAAGTGGTATATGATTATGACCATAGAGAGGGTAAAATACGGAGTTCTTGACGGCCGCTGGAGGAAAAATAGATTTGCAGTAGAGTGGGGATCTTATACATTTGTACAGACGATATAGTTATTTGATTCTATGCATTATTCAAAATGGGATTTACACATTATAAATTCCAACTTCTGTACAGAAACATGGTTCCGGACGTTTACACTCCATCAACTCATTCACAAAAGAAACACAAAATCACATGAAATTCCAGCAGGAATGATCAAGAATCAAGAATGATATTTCTTCAACAGAAAAAGTGGATACATTATGTAGAAAAAGGTACGAGGAACTTCACACTTGATCACCATTTCCAGAACACATTTGATCCGCACTTGTATTTATCTTTCCCTTCACATTCCAACTCTAAATCATCGGATAAATATGGCACTTTCTGCATTAAAGAAACCAAATAATCAGCAAAAGCCCCGACCTTTATTCACCGCAGGACTAGATAATCATGCATGAAAGATCAAACCTTTTGCTTTGCAAGATCCTGGCAGCCAGTGAAGTTCTCAGGGAACTTGCATGTTCCGAATTGGACCGTGTAGGCTCGCGCAAAGTTAGCCCCACTGGTAGCCAGCCTCCTCTTGTCATTCAACTCCTAAATCCATCAAGAAGTTTTTCAGTGCACTATCTATGCGTTAGCAGTGTCTTAAATCCCATTTCTTGATAAGTTTTACACGTGAATGTTGTTGTTTTCAATCATCTTTCGACTAACCTTGTTGGCCTTGCTCTTCTCCAAATACTCCTCGATTACTTCTGCATTGGCTGAGGAGGTGGAGATAGCGGCGGCGAAAAAGGCGGCGCCTATGCCAAGAATGGCCGCTCTTCTACCAGAGTCGTTAGACTCCGGTACTCTTGCATGTTGGGCTCTGATCACAGGCAATTTTAGAGCCGGGGTTGCGAAGGAGGGCGATGAGGTGGGCTTGGAGTTCATCTCAGCGCCTGAGATGGCATAGTTGCATGCCAAAATAGTAGCGTTCATTGTTGCCATTTCTGCAAAAAATTAAGCACGATTTGTTTGGAGCAGTCTTTAGTTTGTTTTCTATTATGGGATGGAAGGGAGATCTTGGCGTGTGGGCAGTGTTGGATGGTGGAAGGTAGGATAAGGTGAGAGTCGGTGAGACCTTGGAATTTGGATACAACCATTGACAAATTATGCTCGTTTTGTGCAATAATTTTGTGGTGAGATTGAATCTTGGACCCTTTTTTTTTTTTTTATTTTGTTTTTTTTATGTGGGAATCCGTAGTCGCTATCTTTAGGTGCGCTATGGGTAAACCCTTGGACCAACGCAATAGCCTGCAAACTACGCTAGTCAGGTAAACCACACTGGGCAAACCCTGTGTGACAAGCTAGCCCAAGAAACTGTTGGCAGGGGAATCGAACTCCTGACCTCTTGCCAACAGTTCACCTGCTTCACCAACTTGAATACTTCGTTGGGGCTTTGGGACCCTTTTCTTGATCGAGACGGAAAACGGTCATTTTGATTCTATATGTTTTTTCTAATTGTAATTTTGAATTGGAAGCAAATTTCATTGCGTCAAATGAATGATAAAGTTACATTGATAACAAAAAGAGGGTGAGAGAATAATTCTTCCCCCACTATTAGACAGTCCTTGCTAGCATATAAGGTGATGTTTTTTGTAAAGGTTTACATTTTGATAAAATGTACGTAAAAATTTTTGTTAGACGGTTCACGATTTAATTTTGTGGAACATACTTTTTATTTGAGTTATTTATGAAAAAATATTATTTTAATAGAAATATGAGTAGAGTAATAACTAATAACTTAGCTATTATCACTAAACTAGTATTTCACCTGTGCGATGCACAGATTATAACTTGTGTATAACATAAATAAATTGGATCAAATGAAAATATTGACAATAAATTAAAATATAAAAAAATTTAATTTTACAATAAGTAATAAGAATAATGTTAAAAAAATACTTTTTAAAACGGCAAAGATTCTTTAAACAAAAATATGTCGTGCGATGCACGTGATATTATTTTATACAATTAATGATAAAAATAGTAAGAATGAACATTTGAACGAATAATCGAAATATGAATTATATCATATAATTTATAAAACAAACAAATTATTTTATGAATTTTGAAAAAATTTCTTAAATAAAACGTTTGTTGTTGAATTTTTTTTTGTGACGTGGAACCCGCAGCCGCTACCTTTAGGTGCGTTCTGGATAAATCCCCGTACTAACGCAATAGCCTGCAAACTATGCTAGTCAGGTAAACGATGAGATAGATATTGAAAAGATTCTGAGTTAAGTCGATTATTCGACAGATCCTTGATTGAGGAAAGAAACCACTCAGAAAGAATTCTTATCGGTTAATTAAAATACCCGAAAATAGAAACAAATTCGTAGAAATAATTTGATAAAAGATGAAGAGATGAGATACGAAGATTATAATTGAATGATTGAAGTAAGAATAACTTCAGATAATCATTCAGTCTATCAGACTTGATATTTGGATTGATTACGATTTCGAGGACGAAATCATTTCTTAGAGGGGAGGAATTAAGGCCCAAAAATATTAAATTATTAATTATGGGATTTGAGAATTTAATTCCATATTATGGGCTAATATTGATTTGAGAATTTATGGAAATTATAGATTTAATTTCCGAGCCGAAAATATTTAATTTGAGAATTTACGGATTTTGAGAATTAAATTACGAGAATTCTTAACTTAAAAGAATAAATATTCAATTTGAATATTTATGGAATTTAAGATTAAATTCCATGTTTCGAGAATTAAAGAAGATGAATTTTGAAGATACAACCCGATCAGGGACTGATTTGCAAATATCGAAATTTGAAGGACTAAAGTGCAAAAGGTTAGGATTATTTAATTAATCAAATTTATTTAATTTTAATCAGAGTCTATTTAATTTGAGAATATTTATAGTTTTTATTTAAATTCTAATATTCTTAAATTATTTAGGATTGAAATTGAATTAAAAAAAGGCCGATGATTGAATTGCAATTAATGAAGACTTGAGGGACTAAATTGCAATTATGCAATACATATTTGATTTTTAATCAGATTATCAGCATGTACACATGCATAATTTTAAGGAATTAAGAATTGAGAACATGAGCCGAGCTTCTCCTCATTTTCTTTTGAATTCGATTTGTTCGAAACCCCGTAATTTTTGATCCGCTCGTCCGATTTTAATTCCGAAAGATGTTTTGAAATCCTTGCAATGAAGGCTTCAATATTGTGTAAGTATTATGATGTTTGAGTTAGGTTTCAAAATCAGTATTTGGCATAATCAGTACGTTTGAGTTTATGATTATGTTCTTCAACGTATATGCGATTCTATATCGAAACCGGATTGATGAGTTCATATTAAATGTATTCCATCATGATTCCAGCATGTTTTTGACTTGTTAGCAAAATATTATAGCTTTTGATATGAGGAGTATGAATGATATGAAGTAATTAGAAGTTGATAAGAAGTTAATAATGAATTCGATACCGAGTCGGTTTCTGATTTTCAATCACTATGCCGCCGGTTGATGTTTTGACATCGTTTTGATAGCCTATAACTGAGTTGAGATAGTTGTTTAGATGTTATGAATGTTATGGCATTTTTATTTCTCGATTTCAGTTGAGTTTCGAATACTAACGATTCACGACTCCGAGTTGTACCGAATAAGAATAAGTTGAAGTTTGAAATGATGTTGATTGAGTTTATATTGATGATTTTGACTCGATTCTGAAATGATTGTATAGAATGAAGTTTGATATGCATGTTTTGATTATATGTTTCAGAGTTTAATAGGAGACTATTGACTCAAGAACCTCAACTTGAAATCGAAGAAGAAGTGATCAAGATTGAAGTGAATTTGATTGAAGATTGATTGATGTTTGAATGATCAGATTTTTGTAGGAGTTGTTGTACTTCCTATCCAGATGTGGAACATGACAAACTCGAGAATGAATGGTATAAGATGACATCGAGAGTCAGAGATTCGATACTCGAGAATGATGATTCTTGAGTTATCCGAACAAATCACATATTTGTTTAAATATTTGTTCTTGAGGTAGAACTTATGTTCTTGTCCATCCATCACAGGTAGTGGATCTTTATTGCTTTTGATATGATTGTATATTGAATTGATTCTATGCCAAGGTTGCGGTTAACCTTATTATTTAGCCCGGAATGGCTACGATAGATGGATATCCATGTCAAGATCGGTTACGAATCTTGATGGCAATGAAGTGATAAGAATCAATTCTTGAGATAAGCGCGCTATATAAATTGAAGTCTTGATTTGAAGTTTGAGTCGATATATGCGTTATGTTTACTCTATTCTTGAGTTGACATGTTTAGAGTTGATATGAATTTATTTAACGCATTTATATGTTGACTATACTGAGAATGATTTCTCACCGAAGTTTATTCGGCTGTTGTCTTGTTTTGTATGTGTGCATGACAACAGAGAGGACAGAAGCTAATCAACGACGTTATTGACAGCTGGGAGAGAGTCTAGCACATAAGGACTCAAATTATAGATGAAGTCTTAAGATCTAGAAGCATAAATCCTTAGAACTTGTTGGTTTTCAAATGCATGTATGAACTTGAGATAGTTTATGTTGTTCATCGTTATTTAGAGACTTGTTCGATGTAACAAATGCATGTATAGATGCTTGAGACCTTGTTTTTGTTTAGATGCATGATTTGGATCTTATATATCATGTTCTAGACTTGAATTTGATGGATTGGAATGGAAAGAAAGGGATCAAGTTGCTGACAAAAGAACAGAGCAGGTTTCTGCCCAGAATGCGCCCGCGCGGAGCCTGGAGCTTAGCCTACTGTTTTGAAAAAAAACAGGGGTGCCCCCGCGACAGTTTTTAACCGCCCGGTCGCACCCCCCTTTGAAAAAAAAATAAAATAAATTTGTTTGATCCTTATTCTTTTTTTATTAGATTAATGACGTTTAATCATTAATTGCCCTTAAAATTTGAGATTAGCAACCCAAGGTCCCCACATGGATTTTAATTGGCTTCGAGTTTTATAGCCTTGATTTGTCAAAGAGTAGGCTGTCAGCACAAATATGTATTGATTTGAGTTATCAAATTTGGTTTGGGATTTTCAAAAATTTCAGCTTGTTTAATTAAGGATTTTCAGATATATTGTGTTGGAGAAATGATTTTGGTATGGTAAAAATTTATATATGAAATTTATGAATGTTAGCCATTGTAATATTATATTAAAGTTAGTTCAAAGCGAAAAAGAATATTATGCTATTATTTAATCTAGAGATAATTAATGTTTGGCATTTTAATTAAGTAATGAGATTTTAGGAATTTAAAGTGCCTAAATACTTGAAATTGGACATTTATATGCAATAAGCAAATTAATGTAATAATATCGGTTGTTTGAGACTTTGTATATGCCTTTGAAGGGAAATGCAGGCCCAAGGCGATTATGAAGAAGCATTGGAAAAGGAGTGGCATTCTAAATTGAGTTGTTACAAAAGCAAGTACCCAGAAGAATCAACAGAGTTCCATGTTGTTCTAAATGGAGGATTGGCGCCGGGTTAGGAAAATTCGTTGTCGGTATGAATGCTTGGATCCAAGAGTTTTTCACGCTGAACGAAATATGAGTTTTGAAATTATGTTGTCCTTTGCCACCAGTTGAAATTGTGTTTTGTTTCTTTCATATGAGTGAAACAGTCCCTTAATTGGGTATTGATTTGTTCAAACATCTTTTTATATTTGGCATACTGGTTGTTTTTTTACTATTGATCGAAAATTGATGGTTTCAGGATAGTAAAGGGGACCGTGTTAATTTGGGTATTTACAAGGGAAAGGTGTTGCTGATTGTTTTTTTTTTTTTAAAGGATGTGCTGCTGATTGTTAATGTTGATTCACAATGTTTTTTTACTTTGCTTTCTCTATCCAACTTATTTTTGCCTTTAGAAACTTGAAAATTATGCGGAGAACCACCCTCGCATCTATCATTCAATTAGTCTTGTAAACATTAAGATTTGAATGTTAGTTATTGGCTGTGTAGCACCTTTCGGAAAATGACGGTTGCTGTTTTCGCTTATAGGGTTTGGCGTAAATGACCTTTTGGAAAATGCTAGTGATGATTTAGAGGTTTTCGATGCTTCTGCAGCTCTGCTGCATACGTTGCAAGCTTATTGGCTAATGAGCCCACTAACAGTGAGTACTCTACCGGGATTTTCAGTCATTCTAATTTCCGCACATGTTTCTATTTTTAGTTTATAAAATGCTGTAACCTTATAACCCTGCCAAGCCAACAAGAAAGAAAGAAAAGAGAAAAGAAGCTTTGAAGTGCAGAATATAAGAATATACAAATGCTTTCCTCAAATCTTGTGCCTTTGGTGGCCTAATAATTGTATTGTCGAATTGGTCCTTTGCTTATTAAGATTACCAATTTATGATTAGACCACTATCCAACAAAAATAATTCCACAAGACACAAAATAAGTAAAACAAAACATCAATGCATGATCAAATTTATCTAGATCATATGTTTTTCATTGCAATTGAGATCAAATGGATCAAGTATGCCTTAACTAGCTAGCATGCTTTTATTTTGTCACACGCTTTAATTTGAGATTTATAATCTCCTGGAGGGCATAAATATTGTGTAGGAGTTCTGGTTTTCTTTAGTTAACGGAGATGGAGAGGGAGGTACTATTTGTTTGAATACATCTTCACAGTCGTAAGCGCCATCGCTACCAAATGATATAAATACGGACTGATTTTTGTAGGTATCACGATTAATAACAGACAAATCTACACCTCGCAGATATTTAAAAGCTTGGTCATAATCTTGGTAGCAAACAGACAAGGCTTGATTATAGCTGCCGGTACTCGTCTTGAGAAGGTTGGATATCTTTGCAAGATTGGCTGCGGAAACAAGTGCGGCTTTATCGGCTATAATTCGGCATAATCCTTCAGGGCTGGCCTTCAGGTAGTTGCGGCCTGCGGGGATCGGCCCTGATGATAATTATGCATAGGTTCCTAATGTTTGTGCGTTGGCACCATAGCTGGGATACATCATCTGCATTGGTTTGGTGAATTATAAAGCTCAAAGTGCTCAAGGCCACAAAAATTAATGTCCAAGCACGCATGTTTCTAATTGGTGTCGAATTTCTTTGTTTTCGAAGTAAGCAATATATATAGGGTACTGCTTCATTATATATAGGTGCTAGTAGCGACTCATGCTAAAATTCTTGAATCACATATATTAATTAGATGGTCGATTTTGAAAGATTTAAATGAATATGGTTATGGTAATTAGTAAATGATCTGCCATGCATGAATTTAATATGAGATAATCTCATGATTATATAGTAAATTTAAGGGAAAAGTATAATTTTAGTCCTTATATTTTCACATCAAAACATTTTTGGTCCTTAAACATTTCAAAACAACACTTTTAGTCCTTAAACTTTACAAATTGCAACACAATTAGTCGTTCTAGTTTTTTATGGTTAAATATATTTTTGAGGACTAATTTATTATATTTTTAAACTATAGGGACCTAAATAAATAAATAATAAAAAAATGAAAAATAAAGATCATAATTAATATCTACAACACAAACATTTTTTTGAGTAGCATATTTATTCTTTTTTATGATGTTATTATATGTAAATAAAATTTATTATGATTTTTTATTAGAAATAAAATATCTAGTCTAGAATATAGATTTTTTTCATAAAAATAATCGAGTATGTTTTTAAAATTAAAATATCTTATAAATATTTTAATAAGCACATTTTAATGTGTTTTCTAATAATTTTTAAAATAAAATTTATTTAATATCATTGATACTAAATAATTGATTTGATATCAAATTTGATTAATTATTTACTGTTATTTAATAATAAGATATGAACCAGATAAAATTTAATTTTCTTTAAAAAATATAAATGTGTAATATATATAATTATGTTTGTAAATATTAAACAACAATAATAAAATAAAAAAAATAAAAAATACATATGGTAATAAAATTATTCTTGAAAATTTGAAACTCAAATTTTAATTTTAGTTTTTAATTTTTTTAAATTTTAAAATAAAGATAAAACATAAAATATTATTTAAAAAATAGAGTTTCATTTACTATTTATGTTTTAATTTTCATAATATTTTATTATTAATTTTATTCATTTTTAGTCCCTAAAATTTAATAATAAACTAGTGCTCACAAATATATTTAACTATAAAATAAATGGCAAAAACTAATTTTGTTACAATTTTTAAAGTTTAAGGACTAAAAGTGTTGTGTTGAAATGTTTAGGGACCAAAAGTATTTTGACATGAAAGTATGAGGACTAAAAATGTATTTTTTCCTAAATTTAATTTGAAACTTTTCCAATTCTTGCTTGCAATTGAGATTACATAATCTCCTTATTTCAAAAATATTTCCAAAGTATCAAAAATCTAGTAAATAACGTCAAATTTCAATGAATACGGTTATGGTTTTCTTTTTGCTTTTTAAAAATAATTATTATTGATTATTTTAGAGAAAGACAAAAATGATAGAAATTAAAGACAAATGTGGAAAAGACTAAAATCAAGATACACAATCAAATCCTTAAGTCAAGAAATATAATAAATTCCTAACTTAATTTCTCAATTATCAAGCTAGCCATATCTATTTTTCAAATTTTCTATTTCCAAATATTTTTTCATCTATATTATGGTGTTCCCACGTTGAATCTTTCATATAATTTTCTGTTTCTTGCACTCGATATATATTATTCGGTTCATTATATTTAGGAAAAATTACTTTTTTGGTCTTGTATGTTTGTCACGTTGCGATTTCAGTCCTTAATTTATATTTTTAGATTTCAGTTTTAGTCCGTTATCTTTAATTTTTTGGCAATTTTAGTCATTTTTCCGACGTGGCGCTGATGTGGCACCAATATATTGCTGATGTGGAACTGACGTGTACAGTGCCACGTAAGCATTTTTGAATAAAAAAGACCAAAATTGCCAAAAATCAAACCATGTAGGACTAAAACTGAAATGTAAAAATATAGAAGACCAAAATCGCAATGTGACAAATATATAGGACTAAATTTATAATTTTCCCTTATATTTACATACTTTATTGTTTTCTATTATTGAATATAATTTGATTTTTTTACAATTAAATGTATTACATAATTTTTTTTTTGCATTAATTTTTTTTGTTAAAAATAATAAATTTTATTAATATTTTGTCATTAGTATAACTAATTGTTGTAATCAATGCAAGAATTATTTCATATTTGATTTGGTCAAATGCAATGTTTTTTTGTAAATCTGCTGTGTCGGATTTGGCCAAATTCAATGTTTGTTTGTAAATCTGCTGTGTCGGATGTTAAGTTTCATACTTGACATTTTCTATAGTTATAATTAAATAAAAAACAATTTCATATGTTTTTTTAAAAAAAATTAAAATTTTTTTAACCATTTTTTTTTAAATTAAATTAAGAATTTGATCATTTTTTGACGTGACAAGATTGTTGAAAATCAAGTGTTTGTGTTTACACATCCTCGAGCTAAACTGATATTTAATAAGAGAACCAAACTGAAAGTACCAACTGACAGTACAAAGAAAAAGCTAAAACAAGTCTTCAAGAAGAAGAGCGACTTTGTTAAAGAAAGCGTTAAACTGCTACTACCAAAGAAAAGCAAGGTTTTACAAAAACAAAGCCAAACTGTTATACTAAGTGAAGATTGATTCCTTCGAAGAGAACAGCCAAAATGATTGTTAAAAAAAAAAAACCGAACTGATTACTCGAAGACAAATGCTAAACTGATATGATAAAGTGAGATACTAGACTGAAACTAAGGTACCAAACTGACATCAGGAATACTAATGCCAAAGAAGTAGACCGATCGATTGAAACGCCCTATACATTGCATCAGTCTACCATCGAGACTTGAATTGGATAAAGTTTTTCGCACTCTGACCCCTCTGATAAGTGCATTTTATGCACATAATTTCATATGATTTGAATTGGCTTTTGTAATGTATCGAAATATTTTATGCATATTTGTTGTTGTTTTTGTGATATTCAAGGATTGGAAGTTAAGTGCCGAGAAGAGCCGAAAGAAGAAATTACGGATCACCAAAGTTTACCAAATTATTGGAATTGCTAGTTACATCCAAATCCAATCTCCACCGTTCAAATTTAAGTTTATGATGTTTTAAAGCTTCTGTCAAAATTTCATCTATATCCGAGGCTACAACTCCGGTTATGAATTTTTCACGAATGTTGCGCAGATGTTGAAATGGAAGCTTCAGGAAGCGCCTAGGTGCTTCAGCTGTGCGAAAAAATAAGTGAGGCCGAACAACAGTGCACATGTGCTGCTATGTTGGCGCCCCCGTGCTGTTGCGTTGCGAAAAAACAGTGCACAATTTGGAAATTCGTAAAGTCTCGATTTGTCGGGTTTTATTTGACATCCTTCGAGGACATATAAATTGGAGTAACTAGACCCTATTTGGCGAAGAAAAATCACGCACCACAGCAGCACGCGCAAGAGAGATTGAGAGAGAAGAGGGCTGAACGTGAAGAAGAAATCCGAAAGAGAAAAGATCGAAGACGAAGGACGCGGACGCTACTTCGGCTTTGTTTCTCTTTCTCTCTTCTTCTTAAATTCTGAATTGATGTCTAAACTCCTAAACATGATTTTTTTGGGTTTATTTTCATCATGAACTAAATTTTTTAGTCTAAAAGATGATGTAGCTTGGTGTAGACAACTTCTACGACGTTTTGATTTTATGTGATTGAATTCTCTTAATTTAATTGTGTTTTCTAGAATTTATCGTCTTTTTAATGACTTGATCAATAATTAAATTATCATATTTATTTGAAATCGGTTCTAGGGATAGGAAATTTTGAATAGAACCATTAGAAAATACAATGTTAATTATTATATAGCTCGAAAGAATGTATAACTTTAACAGAGCTTTCGAAAGAACATAGTTTATCAAATATCATTAAGCCTAAATTTTTAATATGAATATTGAAATCGAATCTTAATTGATACATTTTATTTGTTGCTCGAGAGAGGGAAATAAAAACAATTCAGTGTTCTTGGCTATTAAACGAAAGGAATTCATGAGAATTAATTAATTAGAAGTAATCGTTGTTGAAACCAAGTGAAATCAAATCCTCTATACATTTTTCTCGTATTGATATTTATCCTTTAAAGTGTGTGATTTACTTGATAGTTTTTATTAATTATTCAACTTTGAAAAAAAATTCTGTATTTAATTTTTTAGATAAAATTTAGACTATTCTAATTAAAAGCATTAATATTATTTTCAATACATACTCCTCGTAGGAACGATACACAATTGTGCACTTGGGAGCAAGAAAATATGCAACAACCCCTACAACATAACGCCGCAATCCCAGAATAATGTTGGGTGCAGAGAATGTGGGTGAAAATGACAAAGCAACTGTAATAATTCAAATCATATATATCTGATAAATTTCAAAATTATTACTAGGGGTGGGTTTTCGGTATACCGTATAAAAAATATTGCCATGAAAAAAATTCATACCGATACCAATATCGAAATTCTGAAATGTTGGTATGAAAAAAATCTATATTGGTACCGTATAGATACCAAAAAAAATTTTAATATACCAAAAAAATGTCTATATTTCAAAAAAAGTTCGGTACGGTATGCAAAAAATTCGATATTTTAGCTCGATATCCCAGCCCTAATTATTACCATTGGATTCCGAAGCTTGTAAATAATTTCTAAACACTTCACATGCTAGGAACCTATGCATGAATATCATTAGACCAGATGAGTTTGACCAGATCATATCGGTCAAACCAGCCCGATTAACAGTAAATTTAGCTCAAATTAGAAAATTGCTAGCAACTTAAATATGATTGTTGTAACTTCAGAAAGTGTCTAGAAACATTCCAAACGGTCATATTCTTGAATCTAATGTTCATATCATTCTTGAAGATATAAATACAACACTTTGAAGGCAAAACAAGAGCAGAGAATGGGGAATTAAAAGCATTGACAGATTTAGAAGAAAAACATGCTAGAATGAGAGCAAACCCAAGGTTTGAGGAACAAGAAGAAGAGACGAGCTTTCAACGTTAAATCCTTTACACCAAACCCACTTTATAGAACACTCTTTCACATCAAAATATTGTTGAATATCATTTAAAGAGAGCTCACTCACACACATACAAGAGATATACTTTGAAACATTAGTTGAGTGAAAGTCTTAGCATACAAATATTAAAGATTGTGTTTGTAGTCTTTAATTTTATCATTAATTAATATCATTAATTTTATATTTTCAATATGTAAATTTTCAATTATTAACCGTAATTTTCAATATGTAATTTCCTTTAAAAAATCACATAATATTTTTCATATTTTATCCCAAATATTTAACAATGTTTGAAAATTATTAGTTAATTGATTTCACAAAGTATTGGGCGTAAAAATTTGGAGTAAAATATGACATTAATTTTTAAATTTATATTATTTTAATTTCTTTGTGCAAAATGTCTAATGATAAACTGTATAACTTTAATAAAATATATTGTGAACACTAATTATTTAGGCAAAAACTTTTGTGATACGGTCTCACGAGTTAATTTTGTGAGGCAGATCTCTTATTTGGATTACTAAGAAAAAATATTACTTTCTATTGTAAATATGGGTAGGGTTCACTCGTCTCACAGATAAATATTCGTGAGACCGTCTCAAAAAACTTACTCATTCAATTGATGTGATATTTTTAATTATTAAAATGTTTGCACAAAAATATATTAACTATTTTATTTAGTTTTAAAATATAAATGTATCTTTATAAGATAATGTGATTACTTAAAAATCTTATTTTTTAAAGTTTAGAATAAAAATATTATTATGGAATAATTAATCAAAATATGCTAATGAAATATCACTTTATTGGAAAAATTAAAAAATTAACAAATCGGGTTAAAAAAACCCAAAAAAAAAAAGAACGATAATTTAATGAATTGTGTAATTTTGATTTTTAACTATTTTTTTACATTTAATGTTCTAAGTAACTTATTTTGGGAATTAATATCATTAATAAATTTACTCAAAATAGAATAATCCATCCAAAGGTATCATTGTCAATATTACTATAAAAATTAAAGGCGGAGTATATTTAACAAATATTAGTGTATAAATATCACTCTCCTAATTAAAAATAAAACTAATTTTATTTAATTTAGAAAAAAGAATTGATAAATTATTTACGAAAAAGGGCACGGTGGAAATTTAATAAAATATATAAAGATAATATGAAAAAGTAAAAATATAAAAGTAAGATTTTTTTCTAAAAAAACGTAGAGAATAAAATCGCTTATAAGCGGTCAAACAACTTATTTTTGTCAAAAAAATTATTATAAACTGTTAAAATAATGTGAGGTGCTGCGCCCGCGCGATAATAATTTACCGCTCGGGCCTACTCAATAAAATAATAAAATGTTATTTTAAATAAATTTTATTCAAAAAGAATAATCGGATCAGAAGACCACACCACACCACACCACGCCTCGCCGAGCCGGCCGGCCGCGCGCGCGTGTGTTTGTTGCATCGATTAGAGTCTTGCCCCTTTACAAAACATCCGGTGCCCTAAGGGCCCAATCCCATAGTCCAATGTTGGACTAATTAAGGTGAACAACAAATTGAAGTTGTTCCAATGTGGGACTACTATTTCCCCATTTCCCTCCAATTTATTTCACCAAAATTTTGAATTTTGTAATACTTTGGACAAGGCTTTTACAAACAATTCGAGTTAATCAATTCAAACCCTTTCAAGCCCATTTCAATTGTAATTCATTCAATAATACAATTTCCAACAATCCCCCACATGAATGAATTTCACGTATAGTAACATTCTCACTAGAAAATCATTTTGAGTTATTGTTACATCAGGATAGGTAGCTTGTGGCTTTGAACCTACCGTAGTAAAATACTATCGGATTTACTAGTTGCATAGTAACGCGATGTTTTGAACTAGTCAACCGTTTGTGTAAACCAAGACAATAGTACTTACATAATAATACTCTTACATATTTTGTTCTCACGTTGTGTCCATTTCGGCCCTAGACCATATCTTAGATTCATAAGTGTTGCAATCAAAGCGGCCAATACTTTGCACTTATATAGGTGATCTCCTATCAAGAGTATTCTGCATTAGTCCACCTTATAGGTATAGAAATCATTAAAAGAAAAACTTAACCTTACCACATTTTGCAGGTTATGTCAACTTGGATGTTCCAGGAATGAGTAAGTAATTTTTTTTTTCCAAGTACTCAAACTAATATTTATAACTTATGTTGGAAAACTGGCGTTCAGATCAATCACGATTGATACCCGGTGCAGCGGAAGTTTAAAAATTTTATTTATGGAACGATTCCATAATGTGGGTATCAACCATTCAACGATTAAATTATGTGTGTGTAAAATTGAATAACAATTAATTAAATTTTACCTTCAATCTCGAAGCGAGATTATTGGACACCAACAGAATTAATCTGCTCTTGTTGTCTCTCCCTGGAACCGATGAACTCCTTCAATCAGTTCCACAAATGGGGTTTAAATCCCTCTGATAGATTGCACTAGAAAATCTATCAGAAGTTTTTCTGCGAAGAGATTAAACGAATCTGATTCGTTATTCCTGACTGCAATTCAAAATCACAGACTGAAATTTCTCTGACAGAGCAAGAAGGGGAACGGCCGAATTGTGAGAGAGAGAGGAGGCTAGGGTTCGAATTCTGTCTCTCAAAAATAATGACCTGTTGTGTGTAATTTCTGTACTACAATAACTTATTTATAATGCAGACCACTAACACCTTAGGGCCCATTAGTCATAAGTTGGGGCCCGACAAGCAAAGCCCGCACGTTCAGAAATTAATATAAAATTCATCGTGACTCCGATTGATAAACCGATTTTACCAACGTGCATAGAAACCATTTCTGCACATTTTAAAGTCAAAATAAATTTTCCTGAATCCGAATTCAGTGGTTTCCAAAAATGTCCATCCCTATGTCATTTTAGGAAATCCTACTCCCTTACTCTTATTTAAGAAGTCCAACTTCTTAGTTCATTAAATTTAACTCTTTAAATTTAACTATCTCAACGGGGATTAAAACTCCATTACACTGTGTGACCCTCAATGGTTCAGGGATACAGCTAGCCGTGGGCTCACAACTCCTTGTGACTCGGAACAACACTTTTCGACTTGCCCAACGAATCATGGTAAAGCGCCTAGCAACATCGCCCCATGATTCCCTAGGTATCACTGATAGTGCCTACAAGAACCAGTAGATTTTGGTTAGCGTACAGTACGGTCCCTTCATCCATATATCCCGATCGAATCAACAACCATTGGTATATCGAGAGTCGCTCAAGATTCGATAACTATGCAATACATCTTGAAGATCAAATTAGTGACATCGCATGTGCTACTAAGAAACCATTTCTTAAATCACATCAAGTACTCTGGCCAGAGATTTGTCACACTAATATCTCCTCAGATCGCATAGGATATCCACACTCGCAAGTATGTGGTGAATCCTTGACAACAATGCATCGACTCCTATATGTGTTGTAACTGTACCCAATCCCGACACCTGATGACCCCCATAGAGTCGGTAAACGAGTCAAAGCATAGTACTAGCATATAGAGTCTCCATGATGTTTCAAGTAGTAAGGACTAATGGTGTACAACCAAAACCGCGGACTTCATCCACTCGATAAGTGATAACCACTTGGAAAGTCCGGATAGGGTAGTTCGATTATTCATCCTATGAATATCCATTTGCATGCTTCGAACATCTCCATGTTCCCTACCAATGAAACGTGGTACTCCGCATCGCAAATGCTAGTCTCAAACTCGAGCGATCCTTATCCTTATTATGGGACGGCTCAATCGACTAGGAACTGTTTAGAATATACAGTGACTATAAGATGTATTTCATGATAGACATCTCTATGTTCTACCACATCTTACATACACTATAGTATATTCAAGGTCTTTATCAAAACAACAATAGTATATCACAATATAACAATATGAAGTAATATAAAGTCATTGCCATAAAAGTGTAAATTACATTAAACAAAAGATTGTTTTTACAAAGAGTCATCAAAGCCCATAGCCACAAGTTGGCTCACTGGGCACCCACTCTTTCAATCTCCCACTTGCCCTATAGCCAACTAGTCATACTACGTAGACCCATTGCTTCGCGATGTTTGTCAAACAATGGTCCTGGCAAGGGCTTAGTAAGCGGATCAGCGATATTGTCTGCAGAGGCCACTCGTTCGACAGTGATGTCTCCTCTTTCCACAATCTCCCGGATGATGTGGTATTTCCTCAGTACGTGTTTGGATCTTTGATGAGACCTTGGTTCCTTTGCTTGAGCAACGGCACCCGTGTTGTCGCAGTACACCGGGACTGGACCAACAAATTCAGGAATGACGCCCAACTCTTGGACGAAATTCCTCATCCAAACGGCCTCTTTAGCAGCAGCTGATGCTACAATGTATTCAGCCTCAGTGGTGGAATCCGCTGTGGTGTCCTGCTTGGAACTCTTCCAAGAGACAGCACCGCCATTGAGCATGAACACAAATCCAGAGGTTGACTTCGAGTCATCCACATCACTTTGGAAGCTAGAGTCGGTATAGCCTTCCAACTTGAGTTCTCGTCCTCCATAAACCATGAACATATTCTTAGTCCTTCGTAAGTACTTAAGAATGTCCTTCACGGCTTTCCAATGCATTTGACCAGGATTAGACTGATATCTGCTCGTGACACTCAGAGCAAATGCTACATCCGGTCTGGTAGATATCATCCCATACATGATACTACCTATGGCTGACGCATATGGCACATGTGTCATATTCTCTATCTCTGCATCAGTCTTGGGACACATAGACTTGGATAAAGAAACTCCATGACACATGGGTAGATGTCCTCTCTTGGACCCATCCATTGAAAACCGTTTCAATATGGTGTCGATGTAGGTTGATTGAGTGAGTCCTATCATTCTCTTAGATCTATCTCTATAGATCTGTATCCCAAGAATGTAGGATGCCTCATCCAAATCCTTCATCGAGAATCTACCTGATAACCATATCTTTGTTGACTGCAACATCCCTACATCATTCCCAATGAGTAGGATGTCATCAACATAAAGTACTAAGAATGTCACCGCATCCTTAACTACTTTCTTGTACACGCATGGTTCCTCCGGGTTCTTGATGAAACCAAAATCTTTTATTGTTTCATCAAATTTCTGGTTCCAACTTCTTGATGCTTGTTTTAGACCATAAATTGATCTCTGAAGCTTGCATACCTTATGCTCGCTTCCCATGGATGTGAACCCCTCAGGCTGCTTCATATAGATTTCCTCCTTAATGTCTCCATTAAGAAAAGCAGTCTTCACATTCATTTGCCATATCTCATAGTCATACCATGCAGCTATGGCAATTAGGATTCTTATGGACTTAAACATTGCAACTGGTGAAAAGGTTTCATCATAGTCAACTCCTTGCCTTTGAGTATAACCTTTCGCCACCAATCGCGCCTTGTAGGTCAATACCTTACCATCAGGCCCAAGCTTTCTCTTGTAGATCCATTTACACCCTATTGGAACAATTCCATCAGGAGGATCTACTAAAGACCATACTTGGTTTGTATGCATCGAATCCAATTTAGACTGCATAGCTTCAAGCCATAAATTTGAATCCGCATCAGAAATTGCTTCCTTGAAGTTTTTTGGATCACATCCAATGTCGGGTTCATCTTGACCCCCTTCAAGAAGAAGACCATATCGAACTGGAGGTCTAGAAGTCCTCTCGGATCTTCTAGATTCAGGCGTGTCCAGCAATGGTTCCTGAGGTGTAGGATCGTTATTTTGTATTTCTGGTTCTTCTCGAACTTCTTCGAGTTCCATCATCTTGCCTTTCTTATCCAATAAGAACTCCTTCTCCAAGAAGGTGGCATTTCTAGAAACAAACACTTTTGTTTCAGCAGGATAATAGAAATAATATCCGATTGAGTTCTTCGGATACCCCACAAAATAACATAAGTTGGATCGACTATCCAACTTGTCTCCCACTGTCTGCTTCACGTAAGCAGGACATCCCCAAATCCTCAAGTACGAATACTTAGGAGCTTTGCCATTCCATAACTCGTATGGTGTTTTGTCCACTGCTTTAGTGTGGACGTTGTTCAACAACAATACCGCCGTTTCAAGCGCATAGCCCCAAAACGAAGGTGGAAGTTCAGTGAAGCTCATCATAGATCGAACCATGTCCAACAAAGTTCGATTACGACGCTCCGATACACCATTAAGCTGTGGTGTCATAGGAGGAGTCCACTGAGAGAGAATCCCATTCTCTTTTAGATAGTCCAAAAACTCGGTACTCAAGTATTTTCCACCTCGATCCGATCGAAGTGCTTTAATACTTTTACCTAGCTTGTTTTCTACTTCAGCCTTGAATTCTTTGAACTTTTCAAATGCTTCAGACTTATATTTCATTAAATATAAATACCCATACCTCGAATAATCATCAGTAAAGGTAATGAAGTAGGTGTGGCCATGTTGAGTCCCTACTCTAAATGGACCACATACATCTGTATGGATCAAATCCAACAGATTCTGACTACGCTCAGGTTTCCCCTTAAAAGGAGATTTAGTCATTTTTCCTTTTAGGCAGGATTCACAAGTAGGTAGAGAGTTAATATCAGACATATCAAACATGCCCTCTCCCACTAGCTTGTTCATCCTCCTTGAGAAAATATGACCTAGCCTAGCGTGCCAAAGGTTTGCAGGGTTTTGACTATCGATTTTCCTTTTGTTTGTTGTCGCCGGTTTATCAACATAATTCATTGGAACGTCTTTTAGTTTTAAGTTGTATAGATCGTTTTCAAGTTGTCCATTTCCAATCAAACATTCATTCTTGTAAATATTACAAATCCCATTCACAAAATTGCAAGAATAACCATCTTTATCAAGCATAGAAATAGAAACAATGTTTTTAATTAAATCTGGAACAAATAAAACATCTCTTAATAATAACTTAAAACCGTTCTGCAAAGTCAAACAAACATCTCCAATGGCCGTAGCTTCAACTCTGGAACCATTCCCGAGCCTCAGCTGGGTCTCACCCATTCTAAGCCTGCGACTTCTTGTCATCACCTGCAAATCATTGCAAATGTGAGATCCACATCCGGTATCCATTACCCAAGAAGTTGTATTAAGTGAAATGTTTATTTCAATATAGAACATACCCTTTGCAGTTCCCAACTGCTCAAGATATTCCTTGCAGTTGCGCTTCCAATGACCCGGCTTCTTGCAGTAATGGCAAACATCCTTGGATTTTTCCATTTTTGAAGCCTTTGTCTTGTGCTTCTTCTCGGGTTCGACTTTCTTGGGTGGGGCAGAACGTTTCTTGCCCTTCATACTTGGCCCCTTCTTAGCAGAAGATGAGGAGCCCACCAAGAAAGCTGGCTTATCCTTCTTAAGTGTGGTTTCATATGTCACAAGCATATTGACCATCTCTTCAAGGGTGGCCTCTATCTTGTTCATATTAAAATTAACCACAAATCCATCAAATGAAGAAGGAAGAGACAGAAGCAGTAAATCCACATTGAGTTCATGCTCCAACACCAAATCAAGGGTCGCCAACTTCTGTATGAGCCAAATCATTCGTACCCCATGATCACGGACCGAAGTCCCTTCACGCATGCGACACGTCATCAGCTCCTTAACAGTAGCGAACCTTTCAGTCCTCGACTGAGCTCCAAAAAGTTCCTTGAGTTGCGCGTGAATGTCAGCAGCATTCATCGTGTCCTCAAATCGCCTCTGGAGTTCATCAGACATCGAGGCTTGCATATAGCATTTGGTCTTGATGTCATGGTCCCACCATGCATCAAGTTTGGCCAATTCCTCCGGACTTACATCAGCTGGTGCTTCCTTCGGAGGTGATTTCTCTAACACGTAGAGCATCTTCTCCGAAGTTAAGACAATCTTCAACTTTCGGAACCATTCCGTATAGTTTGTGCCAGTCAGCTTGTTTTGTTCGAGGATCGAGAATAAAGGATTACGCGAATTCATCGTATGAAATACTGAAAAGAAAAACAGACATATATCAATGATTGTTTAAATAATTTACTAAGACATAAAATAGGCGAATTTAATTTTATGAATCTCACTCCCACTATTTTAACGATTTCACCACCCTCTAGTGAAAACGGAAAACTTTTTCCTTAGTGAGAACATGGAGTCCAATTGACAAACTTATGGTCCCGAATAATATCAGCCAACCATAATTCTCAAAAGGTACAGCCCAATTGCTTCCAAAGCAACCCCCATGTATTTACCTCATGTCCAATAAGGGCCCAATAATATGACGCCGTTTAAAGTGACATGTCAAGATGACCCATCAATATTAAGTTGTGATGGACGGTCGCCATGTGGATCCCCCAATAATATGAGCCGATCCCATGGGAGTTCCACCCAACTTACAACATTTGTCGATCCAATGTACAGCTTTCCGACGGACGGGCCCCCCCAATAATATGAGCCGGACCGTATCCGCGGGTAGCATCACATACATTGACCGTTGATGGAAGGTAGGAACATTTAAACAAATTTAAATTTCCTTTATTTATCTTGATATCAATTTTAAATCATATTTAAAATGAGGGATTTTAATTATAAAAATATTTGTCTCATCATATTCAATTTATTGCATGCTTGCCGGATTCACGCAATTATGTCTAAACATGCATACAATCATAATATCACATATTATATAGGATGATCGATTCCATTTCTAATTGACCCGTGGTTGCCAATCACAGGTCTTAGTCCAATCCTAGGTAATATGCAGTATGCAATGCAATCCTATTACATTTGCTTCCAATTTACATTTCTTCAGTCTTTATTGTCTGCTGGGCCCACCATCTTCAAATCTTGATCTCCCACTAAATCTAATGCATTTACAATAAATAACAATGACAAGTAGGGGATACATTTTTAGGGGGTGGGAACGGGCCATAAACCAAGCCCACTTTTATTACATATGACATTCATATCGGGCCATAAACCAGGCCCATTAATAAAACAAACAACAATAAAAACAAAATGTAAATTCCTAACATACACCTACAAAATTGGTCATGGCAATCGATCATCCTTATCCAATAACATTTAATTCAAAATTAATTTATTGGATAACATGCAGTGGCAATTCAAATTTAAACAAGATAAAATCATATTTTATATATAAAATCTCATTTTACATATAAAATCATATTTTATCTCTTTATCAAATAAAATCATATTTTATCTACAAAATCCAATTTTATAGATAAAATCATATTTTACTTAATATATCCATAAGATCATATCTTATCATCAATTGTACCAAAATAATTGATTTCAAAATTCAATTTAAGGATAAAATATTAAAATTTTCCAAAAATTCAAATTTATCCAAAAATCAATTTTAAAATTTACGGACTCGAACAATTCGATCCGAAATCTCGTGAACCAATCAAAAACAATTTTTGACCGGACCAAAAATAAAATTTTAACACATTAAAATTAATTTTTAAATAAAAATAATTTTTCCCGCGGGCCGCCCGGGACACTCCCGGGTCGGCCCGCGCCGGGCAGCGCCTGGCGCCGCCCGGGGCAGCAACGATTGCTGCCCCACCGGGCAGCGATCCAATCGCTGCCCGGGTTTTGCCCGAAAAATTTTTTTATTTAAAAAATATTTATTTTGTTTTCAAAAAACCGAGACTCAAAAATTTTGTACAATCGATTAATTTAATCGTTTGATCTGAGCAACCTGGCTTTGATATCACTGTTGGAAAACTGGCGTTCAGATCAATCACGATTGATACCCGGTGCAGCGGAAGTTTAAAAATTTTATTTATGGAACGATTCCATAATGTGGGTATCAACCATTCAACAATTAAATTATGTGTGTGTAAAATTGAATAACAATTAATTAAAATTTACCTTCAATCTCGAAGCGAGATTATTGGACACCAACAGAATTAATCTGCTCTTGTTGTCTCTCCATGGAACCGATGAACTCCTTCAATCAGGTCCACGAATGGGGTTTAAATCCCTCTGATAGATTGCACTAGAAAATCTATCAGAAGTTTTTCTGCGAAGAGATTAAACGAATCTGATTCGTTATTCCTGACTGCAATTCAAAATCACAGACTGAAATTTCTCTGATAGAGCAAGAAGGGGAACGGCCGAATTGTGAGAGAGAGAGGAGGCTAGGGTTCGAATTCTGTCTCTCAAAAATAATGACCTGTTGTGTGTAATTTCTGTACTGCAATAACTTATTTATAATGCAGGCCACTAACACCTTAGGGCCCATTAGTCATAAGTTGGGGCCCGACAAGCAACGCCCGCACGTTCAGAAATTAATATAAAATTCATCGTGACTCCGATTGATAAACCGATTTTACCAACGTGCACAGAAACCATTTTTGCACATTTTAAAGTCAAAATAAATTTTCCTGAATCCGAATTCAGTGGTTTCCAAAAATGTCCATCCCTATGTCATTTTAGGAAATCCTACTCCCTTACTCTTATTTAAGAAGTCCAACTTCTTAGTTCATTAAATTTAACTCTTTAAATTTAACTATCTCAACGGGGATTAAAACTCCATTACACTGTGTGACCCTCAATGGTTCAGGGATACAGCTAGCCGTGGGCTCACAACTCCTTGTGACTCGGAACAACACTTTCCGACTTGCCCAACGAATCATGGTAAAGCGCCTAGCAACATCGCCCCATGATTCTTTAGGTATCACTGATAGTGCCTACAAGAACCAGTAGATTTTGGTTAGCATACAGTACGGTCCCTTCATCCATATATCCCGATCGAATCAACAACCATTGGTATATCGAGAGTCGCTCAAGATTCGATAACTATGCAATACATCTTGAAGATCAAATTAGTGACATCGCATGTGCTACTAAGAAACCATTTCTTAAATCACATCAAGTACTCTGGCCAGAGATTTGTCACACTAATATCTCCTCAGATCGCATAGGATATCCACACTCGCAAGTATGTGGTGAATCCTTGACAACAATGCATCGACTCCTATATGTGTTGTAACTGTACCCAATCCCGACACCTGATGACCCCCATAGAGTCGGTAAACGAGTCAAAGCACAGTACTAGCATATAGAGTCTCCATGATGTTTCAAATAGTAAGGACTAATGGTGTACAACCAAAACCGCGGACTTCATCCACTCGATAAGTGATAACCACTTGGAAAGTCCGGATAGGGTAGTTCGATTATTCATCCTATGAATATCCATTTGCATGCTTCGAACATCTCCATGTTCCCTACCAATGAAACGTGGTACTCCGCATCGCAAATGCTAGTCTCAAACTCGAGCGATCCTTATCCTTATTATCGGACGGCTCAATCGACTAGGAACTGTTTAGAATATACAGTGACTATAAGATGTATTTCATGATAGACATCTCTATGTTCTACCACATCTTACATACACTATAGTATATTCAAGGTCTTTATCAAAACAACAATAGTATATCACAATATAACAATATGAAGTAATATAAAGTCATTGCCATAAAAGTGTAAATTACATTAAACAAAAGATTGTTTTTACAAAGAGTCATCAAAGCCCATAGCCACAAGTTGGCTCACTGGGCACCCACTCTTTCAACTTAGTTGTTCCATGGAACCAAGGTTTTTGGGATCTCCAATTCTCAAGGTTGGGTTACCGCTATAAATATTTTATTTTGTGGATTTTAAACCCATTCCTCCAAGTAGTTTGTACATTTGATCTCTATTTATACTTTTTGTAAGCGGATCCGCAAGGTTTTCCTTTGACTTCACATAGTCAACCGAAATAACCCCATTCGAGATCAATTGTCTTATGATATTATGTCTCCGACGAATATGTCGAGATTTACCATTGTACATACTACTTTGTGCTCTTCCTATTGCTGGCTGACTGTCACAATGAATCGTAATGGAAGACACCGGTTTATTCCAACATGGAATATCTTCGAGAAAGTTTCGAAGCCACTCGGCTTCTTCTCCAGCTTTATCTAGAGCAATAAACTCGGACTCCATAGTCGACCGAGCTATACAAGTTTGTTTAGAGGATCTCCTTGACACCGCTCCTCCACCAATAGTGAACACATATCCACTCGTAGACTTGGAGTCTTTTGTGTCAGAAATCCAATTTGCATCACAATATCCTTCTAGGAACGCAGGATATTTTGTATACATGAGTCCATAACTCAAAGTGTATTTCAAATATCCAAGCACTCTCATTAGTGCTTTCCAATGATCCTTACTTGGTTTACTTGTGAATCGACTTAGCTTATTTACGGTATATGCAAGATCAGGACGGGTACAGTTAGTTAAATACATCAAACTTCCTATCACCCTTGCATATTCCACTTGTGAAATAGGTTCTCCTCTATTTTTGGCTAAATGTGTACCCAATTCCATAGGTGTTCTAGCCGTAGAATGATTTGTGGCATTAAATCGTTCAAGAACCTTTTCTACATAATGAGTTTGGGATAACATAATTCCAGCAGGAAGTCTAGAAACTTTAATCCCTAGAATTATATCACACAATCCCAAATCCTTCATATCAAAATGTTGTCTCAACATTTTCTTGGTTTTCACAATCAATTTATGATTGCTACCCATGATTAACATGTCATCTACATAAAAACAAACAATTACATATGCATTTGTAGTACCTTTAATGTAGACACATTTATCACATTCATTTATTGTGAAACCATTTAACAACATTGCAGTGTCAAACTTTTGATGCCACTGTTTAGGTGCTTGTTTAAGTCCATACAATGACTTGACAAGTTTACACATCTTTTGTTCTTTCCCGGGTACAACAAACCCTTCTGGTTGTTTTATATATTATTTTTCATCCAATTTTCCGTTCAAAAACGCAGTTTTAACATCCATTTGATGAATCTCAAGATCATGCAATGCTGCAATAGCTATGAGAACACGAATGGATGTTATTCTAGAAACCGGAGAGTAGGTATCGAAGAAATCATATCCCTCTTTTTGTCTAAAACCTTGAACCACGAGTCGAGCTTTATATTTATCTATAGATCCATCTTCTTTGTATTTCCTTTTAAGAATCCACTTGGATCCTAAAGGTTTACATCCCGGAGGGAGATCAACCAACTCCCATGTATGATTATGCATTATGGAATCTATTTCATTTTGTATGGCTTCCTTCCAAAAATGAGCCTCAGGATTTGATAAAGCCTCTTGAAGAGTTCTTGGTTCATTATCTAACATGTATGTTAGAAAATCAGGACCAAACGATTTTTCAACTCTTGCACGCTTGCTGCGTCATGGTTCCACGTTGTTTTGTGGAGTTTCAATTGTGTTTTCATGAGTTCGCTTGTTCGAACTTATTTCTTTCTTGTCTTTACATGGAAAGATATTTTCAAAGAATACAACATTCCTTGACTCCATATGTGTGCCTTCATGTATATCAGGATTCGTTGACTTATGTACTAAAAATTGATATGCACTACTATTGTATGCATAACCAATAAATATACAGTCAACCGTTTTAGGCCCAATTTTTATTTGTTTTGGCTTAGGTACTTCTACTTTTGCCAAACACCCCCACACTTTGAGGTATTGGTAAGAAGGTTTACGACCTTTTCATTGTTCATATGGTGTTTCATCTTTTCTTTTGATTGGAATCCGGTTTAGAATGTGAGTTGCTGAGAGAATCGCTTCACCCCGCATATTTTGAGGTAAGCCAGAATTTATTAACAACGCGTTCATCATTTCCTTTAATGTTCGATTTTTGCGTTCTGCAACGCCATTAGATTGAGGTGAGTAAGGGGCTGTCGTTTGATGAATGATGCCCGAAGTTGAGCAAAATTCTTCAAAAGGAGCCACATACTCTCCACCTCGATCACTTCGAATCATTTTAATTTTTGAACTTCGTTGATTTTCAATCTCAGTTTTATATTTCTTGAAAGCGTCGATCGCTTCATCTTTGCTTTTCAATAAATATACATAACAAAATCTGGTGCAATCATCAATGAATGTTATAAAGTACTTATTTCCAACTCATGTTTGTACCATTTTTAAATCACATACATCAGTATGTATTAATTCAAGTGGCGTAGTACTTCTCGTGACATTATGAGCTTTAACCATTTTCGCTTCAACACTTATCTCACACTTGTTTTGTGGATTTCTTTTAAACATAGGTATTACATTTAAATTTGCAAGTCTTTGCAACGTGTTGAAGTTAACATGTCCTAATCGTTCATGCCATATATCATAACTTTCAGTCAAGTAAGCAGAACCAATAACTTTATTCTTCGCCTCAAGGCGGGAAACATTCATTACATTTAACTTAAAGAGACCACTATCTTGGTACCCTTTCCCAACATATACACCAGATTTAGTTAACACAAATTTATCAGATTCAAATACCATTCTAAATCCAGCTTTGCTCAAGAGTAAACCAGAAACTAAGTTCTTCCGAATGTCTGGCACATGCAGCACATTTTTTAGCGTCACCTCTTTACCCGAGGTCATCTTCAACACCACATTTCCCACTCCCACAACTTCAGACGTTGCGGAGTTTCCCATGAACAACTTTCAATCCCCAACGGTGGCATAGGTGGAATACATGTCTTTCTCGGCACACACGTGACTCGTAGAGCCGGTATCGATCCACCATCCTCTTGGATCATCCACCATATTGGTCTCACATATAACAACACTAAGATCAATATCAAAAAGTGCTAAAGGTACATACCTTTCTTGAACCATGTTCACTTGCCTTGGTTTCTGATTTTTGTTATTTTTCTTTGGAAGTCGGCAGTCCCTTGCCATATGATTCGGTTTGCCACAGTTGTAGCAACTTCCTTGGAATTTCTTCGCTTTCCCCTTTTGCTTTTCATCATGGGGGCGCTTCTTCTTTTGACTCGTACTAGACTCCGCCAGATTTGCTTTGGCCTTGGTTTCCATCAGCTTTTTATGTGACTTGGCCTCGGTATTTCTGTTGTCCTCCTCGATGCGAAGCCTTACAATAAGATCTTCAAGTTTCAACTCCTTACGTTTGTGCTTAAGGTAGTTTTTGAAGTCTTTCCACATTAGAGGCAATTTCTCAATGATAGACGCGACTTGGAATGGTTCATTGATTTTCATTCCTTCGGCCAATAAGTCATGCAAGATGATTTGTATCTCTTGAACTTGACTCATTACAGTTTTTGAGTCTACCATCTTGAAGTCCAGAAATTTGCCAACTACAAACTTCTTTATGCCGGCATCTTCAGTTTTGTACTTCTTTTCCAAAGAATCCCATAATTCCTTGGCTGTCTTCACAGAGGAGTAGACACTATAGAGAGTGTCGTCGAGGCCATTCAGAATATAATTCCTGCAGAGAAAATCGTTGTGGTTCCATGCATCTATTGTTGTCCTTCTTTGTGTGTCAGAATCGCCTTCAACGACGACGGGGGTATCCTCCTTGAGAAATCTAGACAGATTAAGGGTGGTCAGATAGAACAGCATCTTTTGCTGCCAACGTTTGAAGTCGGCACCAGAAAACTTTGGCGGCTTTTCTCCATGAGCGGGGGCGGAAGCGAGCGAAGTGAATGAAATGGTAGACATCTTCAGAATCCGGGAAATACAAAAAATTTCGTCTTGCGATTGTTTTAAGGGTGTATTCCAAATTCTGCAGAAGGTGCGCTCGGGCGGTAATTTTCTACCGCTCGAGCGGCCAACTTTAAGCCAACCTACTGTCTCGCTATTTTGGTACGCGTCCGCGCGGCAATTTTTTACCGCTCGGGCGCAAGCCGTTTTGACTCACTGTCTCGCATGTGAGGTGTTGCGCCCGCGCGGTAATAATTTACCGCTCGGGCCTACTCAATAAAATAATAAAATATTATTTTAAATAAATTTTATTCAAAAAAAATAATCGGATCAGAAGA
This sequence comes from Henckelia pumila, assembly GCF_033568475.1. Lineage (NCBI taxonomy): Eukaryota > Viridiplantae > Streptophyta > Magnoliopsida > Lamiales > Gesneriaceae > Henckelia > Henckelia pumila. The sequence goes on along the minus strand of NC_133121.1, from coordinate 5,177,059 downwards.
CCACACCACACCACACCACGCCTCGCCTCGCCGCGCCGGCCGGCCGCGCGCGTGTGTTTGTTGCATCGATTAGCGTCTTGCCCCTTTACAAAACATCCGGTGCCCTAAGAACCCAATCCCATAGTCCAATGTTGGACTAATTAAGGTGAACAACAAATTGAAGTTGTTCCAATGTGGGACTACCATTTCCCCATTTCCCTCCAATTTATTTCACCAAAATTTTGAATTTTGTAATACTTTGGACAAGGCTTTTACAAACAATTTGGGTCAATCAATTCAAACTCTTTCAAGCCCATTTCAATTGTAATTCATTCAATAATACAATTTCCAACATTTTGTAGGTATCATGACTAATAACAGACAAATCTAGACCTCGCAGATAATCAAGAGCTTGATAATACTCTTGGTAGCAAACAGACAAGGCTTGATTGTAGCTACCGGTACTTGTCTTGAGAAGGTTGGATATCTTTGCAAGATTGGCTGCGGAAACAAGTTTGGCTTTATCGGCTATAATTTGGCATAATCCTTCAGGGTTGGTCTTCAGGTAGTTGCGGGGATCGGCCCTGATGATATTCATGCATAGGTTCCTAATATTTGTTTGTTGGCATCATAGCCAGGATACATCATCTGCATTGGTTTGGTGACCTATAAAGCTCAAAGTGTTCAAGGCCACAAAAATTAATGTCCAAGCACGCATGTTTCGAATTTGTGTGTTTTCGAAGTAAGCAATATAGGGTACTGCTTCATTTTATATATATATATATATATATATATATATATATATATATATATATATATATATATATATATATAGAGTTCTTTTATTGTGCCCAACTCTATATGCCCAACTCCATGCCCACCATGTACAATATGTGATAAGTCAACTCATCAATTGTGTTGGTCAACTCACATATTGTACATGGTGGGCATGGAGTTGGGCATATGAGTTGGGCACCATAAAAGAACTCTATATATATATATATATATATATATATATATGAGTTTCTTTCAAATGCCCATCTACCATGCCCACCAATGATGTGTCATTATTTTATTGGATGTGATAAAGATGTGATAAATTGTAGGTCTAATAAAATAGTGACACATCATTGATGGGCATGGTGGTGGGAATGGTAGGTGGGCACTTGAAAGAAACTAATATATATATATATATATATATATAGGTGCTAGCGGCGACTCATGCTAAAATTCTTGAAATATCATATATTAGATGTTCGATATTGAAAGATTTAAATGAAGGGTGATGCTACGTGTATACGAAGGATTACACGTTGGGTTACACGTAGCACTTGAAATTACATAATGTATTTTGGAAAGAGTTTTTTTCAAATTAAGTTGAAGAATATTTTTGTAATTTTATATGTAGTGCGTAACCCAACGTGTAACCCTCCATGTACACATATGATAATTAGTAAATCTGACATGAATTTAATATGAGATATTCTGATAATAGTAAATTTAATTTGAAACTTTTCCAATTCATGCTTGCAATTGAAATTACATAATCTCCTTTATGTCAAAAATATTCCAAAGTATCAAAAATCTAGTAACAAATTTCAATGAATACGGTTATGGTTTTCTTTTTGCTTTTTAAATAATAATAATAATATTATTATTAATTATTTTAAAGAAAGACAATAATGATAGAAATTAAAGGCAAATATGGAAAAGCCTAAAATCAAGATACACAATCAAATCCTTAAGTCGAGAAAATATAATAAATTCCTAACTTAATTTCTCATAATTATCAAGCCATATCTATTTTTCAATTTTAGTAACCATGCGATGAAATACTGAGATGTGTCAATTTCGAGTTAACACGTATGCAGTTGGACCAAAATCACTGAAAATTATAAGTTAATGTACTAAAACAAAATTTTAAAAAATTAATGGACCAAAACCAAAATATGAATAGTGGACCAAAAAAAATATTTTCCTTTTATTTACATACTTTAATTTATTGTTTTCTATTATTGAATATAATTTTTTTTTGTTAAAACTATATGTATTACATAAATTTGTTATGCATTAATTTTTTTTTTGTTAAAAACAATAATTTTATTAATATTTTGTAATTAATATAACTAATTGTTCTAATAAATACAATAATTATTTCATATTTGATTTGGTCATGCAAAGCTTGTTTGCAAATCTGCTGTACGTAGTAATGTGGCCAACGATATGATGCATGCAAACTTTTTTTCAAAAAAGTTTTTATTTTATTTTATTTGGGCGTCGAGCCTCTGATTTTTCGAATAAACCGGTGTTCTTCTTATCCTCCTCCCTTCTGTTCCACTGCTCGCTCTCACGTTCTCAGAATGCCAAATGAATGGGGTTTTTATTTTATTTTATTTGGGCCCAAACTTTTTCTAAAAAATAAATAAATATGAGGCGGTTGCCAACTCAGCAGCCCCCATTAATCCCCTGCACACTAGTGTACAGGAAATCATTTATTCATATATATATATATATATAATTTTAATCACCTGCACCCTATGGTGCAAAAAATTCGTGTGTGACCACTAAAATCCGGTATCGGGTTTTAGTAGTGCAAAAAAAACAAAAACCATTAAAACCCTGTCGCACACAGATTTCGATCAAATTTAAATATATATATATATATATATATATATATATATATATATATATATATATATATATGAGCTTTGCTATGCTGCCCAGCAACCATACCAATTTCTGTGCCCATCATATATAAGACACTCAACTATTGTACATGGTGGGCACAGAGGTTGGCACGATTGGTGGGCAAAATAACAAAACTTCAAATATATATATGGCATGTGTGATACATGTGTGTGACGAACATGAGTGCATTATGAATTTTTTTACATTTTAAAAATGAATATGAATATAGACGTACATATAATATAGTTAACTTCTTACTCATTGTTAGGATCAGAGATGTGTGTAAAAGGAGGAAAAATACACACTTCTAGCAACAACAAGATTAAATAGAGTGAGAAGCTAAATAACACAAAATATATGAAAGTTCAAAGACAATATCTTTCTACGTCCACCATTCATTCATCTAAGAAAAAATTAATTAGAAGACTTTAGTTTTGTAACGACCTTCACCAGAATCACATTTTTATCTTGTCAAGAAATACACATGTATCATATTATGCAATGATAAAGTAAAATATTGAAAATTGACATAAAATCGTCATAAATTGCACTTACCGACAAAAAAATATCACATAGATTGAATAGATAATCTCTTATTTATCCATATTCTTAAATTTATGTCATGATTTCTGGTAGACTACGATAATAGCACTTTCACCAATCACAACACTTTCACCAATCTGTCACCTATCCAAACAGATAAAATCTTGAACTGTAGGGAAACAAATATATAAGAATACTTTTAACATTAAGAACTTATAACGTGCACAATTTATGATTTTAAAAAAACAACGAAATATTTATTTTTTTAAAAAACATTATCAGATCCTTTCAAATGATGTTAAACTAAATAGAGGTCAATATTTGTGAATGAGAAATAAATAAGCATTTGATCAAAATATATACTAAGAAACTGAGCAGTGAAACTTAATTCATGTTGTTGATACCTTGTAGTATCATCCGTTTGTTGGATTCAAAAATATTCTATTGCATTTAGAACGAAGTGGTTCAACATAATTTATGTAGTGGCATGTACTCCAGTAAGGTGATTAAGGAATAATTAGCAAAAAGTAAGAAATTGGGCCAAAGTAAATGACGCTCCGAAGTGGAGATCGGAGGCTCCGATCGGGATCGGAAGCTCTATCGGTAGCATCGAACGGTCTGATTAGGGCTAGGGCTTACGTCATCCTCTACGTCAGCAAGGTGACGTCACGTACGGATGGGACATCGGACGCTCCGATGTCGGGATCGGACGCTCCGATCTCCGTCTATAAATAGAGGTGTCGAGGTTCATTTCTAGGCGCACCAAAATCCTTCTCTCTCATTTCTCTAGCCTTCTAGCTTAGATCTAGGGAAATCTAGGCGTCCTATTGGGAATCCAAAAGTAGCGGAGTGATCCAGACGTCGTAGCGGAACTGTGGCCTAGTTTTGAGGCAAGCAACAATAAAGGGCTGACGGCGAACGCATGTATAGCTTTGGCTTCATAAAAATATTTAGGAGTATGAAATAGCTTAGTTAAGGCTTTTAAAGCTTAAATATTGATGCATGAATATTTTCATTGTAGTCGCAGTAGAGTAGACTTGTAGACGTGAGATCTAGACCAGTGTGCTATGTTTGACCCGCAGTATTAGAGGTACGTAAGTACTGACCGAGATAGCCGACATGATATATATGTTTATATGTTGCATGCTTATGTGCTATATGTTTTTCATGATTTACTGTTTTAGCACATGCATGTTTTTATACTGGACTGCATCTCGTGAGTACTGAGTCATTGACGGTTTCCATAGGGAGCTTGTAACTCATCATGGACTCGAGCCAGGTGTTATCAGTTTTCATGTGAGCCTTGTGTCCTGTTTTGGATTTGGGTCAGGTTTTGGGGAGGCTCAGCCCCTGGTTTTGCTATCACTAGGAGCGATTACGAAGGTGGGATTGACTCTATAGTGGTAGGGTGAATATAGGAGTACCCCCGCGGAGTCGCTCTCTGGCAAGGTGCTATATATTCGGTGGCGCCCTGATCAGACTGTTTTACCCAGAATTTTAAAGTCATTTATGTGTTGCATATTTGTTTATATATCATTTCTTTCGTACTGAGCGTTGTCGTTCACGTCCCTGTGTTTGGTGTTCTTGGGATACCTTGTGGAGGGGCAAGTTTGAGACTAGACGGTCCCGGAGGTTTGCACCAGGAGTGAGGCCGGTGCAGGTAGCAGCAGGGATTTAGCGGTAGGGTTGTGACCCTCAGAATTTTTGATTTGGATGTATAAATATTATACACTTTTGTTTATCGTCGGTTGTATTCTGCCGATTGGATTTGTTGTATTTTAATTATCCGCTATTCATGCTTTTAATATTATTGCATGCGCTTTATTACTCTGATTAGGTAGTGGATCCAGGTAGGATCGCTACAATTTATATTTGACCTGCATTCCAAAATTAGGTGCATCAGTTGTGTATCAATATTTATATGCAAATACTATTCTCACTATGATAAGAAATTATAATGTCTCACCTTTTTTATTGTCATCATCTATGTGGTAGCAATACATCTTTGTATAGAACATTTTTCGTATACATACCAGATAGATTTTGTAGCTTTCCATCTTTGACCAAAAGCTTTGTGCTTTGTTGAGAAATTCCTCTTGAAAGTGCCACATATAGCTGGCCATGACTAAACACATGATTACACAAGAAAATACCAATATGTGGTATTGTTTGCCCTTGTGCTTTATTTATTGTGAGAGCAAAACTTAACCATATTGGGAACTGTCTACGTGTTAACTCAAATGGTAGTCCAGAATTTTCTTCACTCTTCAATGGAATTCGATGAAGAAAATATCGTGTACCTTTATAAGGACCTGTTATGATCTCAGCATCTAGATAGTTTCTACCAAGATTGTGACATATTAATCTCGTTCCATTACATAGACCAAGTTCAGGTGTAACATTTCTTAACAACATAATTGGACAACCTACTTACAATGTGATCTTATGGGGTGATAAACCATTAGAACGGAGGAAATTTAAAAACTCTTCTTGGAAAAGTTTATTATTATCATCAGAAACAAAGTCCCAAGAATTGTACTCTCTTTCTTCACCAAGAAATTTTTAAATAACAGCTTCATTAATCTTATCGACATCTTTATCTTTTGGGGTGGTTAATAATAACTCTGTCAACCATGTATTTGGCATCATTCACATGATCTTCAATTCTAGGGAAAATAGAATTAATCAACTGATGAATTGATTGTTCACCTTCCCATGATATGATCATTGAATCTGGCAACCTTATAAAATTATCTTTTACAGTTTCTTGCATGCCATCACCTACACGTAATAGGAATTGAGAGAACTCAAGATCTTGGGTAGATCTCATATTTTGGTCGAGATGTAATATCTTGACATGATGCCAGAATGTCAATTTTGAAACACTTGCTACAATTTGATCTCTCATTGAACCTCGTTTCACAATCCGTAATATATGTCTAAAGTCTCCACCAAGAATAATAGTTTTTTCACCAAGTGACAATTGATTTTTCATAATATCTTGGAATGTTTGATTCACAGATTCAAATGCAAAATGATTTGCCATTGGAGCCTCATCCCAAACTGCAGCTTTTGCACGTCGAATTAATTCTGCAAGATCTGTCTGTTTCTTAATCTTGCATAATGTCGATGTTGTTGGTGTAACTGGGATCTGAAACGTGAGTGTGCAGTCCTGCCACTTGGCAAAAATGTTGCAGATATCCCGGAATTTGTTACGAAAATTACAATATTAGCATTCTTTCTCAAGTGTGCCAAAATTGACCGGTACAGAAAAGTTTTACCAGTTCCTCCAGGACCATCGATGAAAAAAAGGTTTGAGCGGTTATTCATAATACTTTCCATTATAGTTTCAAAAACTATCCTTTGTTGAGTATTCAAATATTCAATATATCTCAAATCTTCTTCAGGTATTTGAATACATAGTTCATCCTCGATTATTCTTGGGAGAGACTATTCACCCAAAAATTCGACACTTATTGATGGCAATCAAAATCCTCCAGTGTTTTTTTGTACTGATGCATCAAACGTCGTATCTCAAGAAGCAATTTGTTGACGATGAATACACTACTTGCCGAACAATGATCTACCATAATCATTAGACATGTACATGTGAAAATCATCCCAAAGTTGTCGAACCCTTGTTGGTTGACAAAACACCAATATAGAAACGAACAACCTTCTTAATGAAAATGACATATTAATAGATCATGCTTCTTGTAAACATTGATGAACATAATCATCATGTTCCAAAAGCCCTCTTATTTCATCCGCCTCTTTGAATGTTGCATATACAACCCCATATATTGTCATGAGTTCTTTAAAAGAACTTGGTCCTCTAACATGATTTAAAAGAACACTCAAATAAAATATTTTACCTTCAGATTGTGACACAATATATACTCTTCGCACTACTTTATTTTGGCTTCTTTGATGAATTCACTTTTTTCCGGATTGCATCAATGTGAAGTATTGTGGAAATTCTCGATATAATTACTTTCCAATGATGGTAGGATCATAATTCATTGTGAAAAATTCTGTAAGCATAGTCTTTGAATTAACTTAATCTGCAACTATATCGCTTACCTGTTGAAGTATATCAAAATTTATTAAATGTCGGTTTGGTAAATGTATTTGTATCCTAATAACTGAAGGATACATCCTACTGAATTCATATGAGTAAATTCGTCACAATTCCTCAGGAGCGCAAATCCACCTTCCGTCAATGAACTGTTGGATTTCATCAGTATTATTTCCATCACGTAAATCCAATGCGACTCGATCATGTACTTTATGAATGTATTTGTACATATACTTGACACATTTAATCCCTCCACATACTTCAATATTAATATGACAATCATATTTCAATAGAAGTCACAGATTGTAAGGGACAATCCAACCATTATCAATCATAACTTGATCATTATTGATATCAAATGTGTGTGCACCTTCTCGTCTTTGATACAAAATATATGAATCATCTCCTCGAGAAGTATTTAGTACAAATGGTTTTGGAAAGTTCTTCTTACATTTACCATCTTTCATACATGGACTTTGAGGATTGATTAATCCACATGGCCCATGTATCATATGGTGTGTAACTGCTTCAAATAGATTTGGTTCTTCTATCGATGAACGTATTTCAGCATGCACGATTAAGTCAAAGTCATCTGGAGTACGCAACTTATCAATATTTTCAAATATAACCAAATGTGGATATGAGGCAATCCCCTCTTTTGGTACTCAATAACATATGAGTAAGAAAGAACTTTTTCTAAAACTCATGTATCCACAATATCTTTCTTGAATCTTCAAATTTAGATCTAAATATTCTTGTAATCAAATCTGGACGGTCTTGAGGGAATTGTCCAGGAAGTAGTTGTTCTTTTATTTCTCTCCAATTCGGATTGCATGTCATTTTAAACATCAAATCTGGCTTACCATAAGTTTGTACCAATGTCATGGAATTTTGGTATCGTTGGTACATGTCACAGGGGCTTTCTTTGAAAGATGATGGAAGTACCGTTCTATGACCAACATTTTCTGCATAGTATATTTTTTTTTGGAAAATTATGAAAATAATAAATTGTAAAAAAAATTATAAAATAAATTTGTTGTACCTGCATTATTCTCATCGCCTTGTAAACAATCTTGCAGTCCTTGATAAAGTTCAGATCGAATTTTTTGTTGATTTGAACGTATCCATCTTAGTCTATGTGTTTCGATATTCACATAATTTTCCACTACATATTGTTGTAGTAGACAATCTCCTTGAAGCAGTAATGACGAATAATTATATCTGATCAGGTGTAAAAGTTTTTTAATGAAATTATTGTTGCATTAAACTTACAATAATAATATTATAATTAATTAATAAAATATAATATAATGTTATGATTTTTTTCTCACCTGTAACATGTGTGCATAGTAGTCTAAACATGTTATTGGAGTTCCGTCAATAATTCGCCTATTTTTGTCACAACCATATGTACCATGTGGCAAAAGGAGTGCATATTGTAGAAGATCATAATAACCAACAATATCTTGAATATTCATCAAGTTTCCACCGATTTCCTGTACGACAATGTCACGACTACTCAAGTTGTCTGTACATTTATTGTCAACAATTACAGCTGCAACCTGAGATGTTGTTGGTAGACTGTACTCATGTGAATGAGGTTGTTGTTGCTTGATAATAAGTTTGATGTTAGGAATGTCCCCACGTTGGCCTATTTGTCGAAACAAACGAACAAATGGATTGTATTTGTCCAGAATGTTTTGTATTTTTATTATCAACTCTTAATTCATGATTTTCTTGAAGTCTGTTGTCGACTTCATGGTCTGTGTCAAAAATCCACATCTGCATGTACCTCGGCCTATTATGGTCATGTGGTAGAAGACTTTTGATCGAATGATATATTGACCAATGAGCTCGAAATATATAAATTTCATTTGCACCGTTTGCCAATGATTCATCTACATTCACTTCCATAGATGTAAAAGAGAACACATGATTATAGGCCCTTATGTACTGAATGAAATGTCTACCTTTTTCATTGTTCGCAGCAAATAGTTCTCGCAATTCAAATAGTGTAGGTATTGGATCTAATTTTGTACGTCCATTTCGACAACAAAATTGAGACTTTTCACCATGGAATAATAAAGCTTGACAATGTAGACAGATCGTTGATTGAGGTAAAATCCATCTATCATGTTGTTGATTCTCATTAAAATTTCTTGCTATGTTATGATATCGACGTGGACGTAGATATCTTCGTGTGTTACCGACTACATTGTTTTCAATATAATTAGTCCCTATAGTTATTTTCAAATAAATTAATTATTTGAAGTCAATAATATATGCATACTTGTATGCATGTCAAATCATATAGTTAGAACCAACATCTTCTAATGCATATGTGAATGACATCACCTAAAGTTTATGTAAAAAGTATATATGTGAAACGTGATGTGAAATTGTATTAAAACATAAATATATATATATATATATATATATATATGTAACATATATATACATATATATTGAAGTAATTATTTATTGAATTTTATAAACGACCTTGAATAACATCATTTGTTGGTTGTTGATGGTGCTATCATTTCCACGCTCAAATTTGATGTTAAGATGTGATAAGATATTGGTTTCAACCAACATGTTTGTCGCACCGTAGTTGTATCAATACCTAAAAGGTTAAAACTTAAATTTTTTTAGGATAAACAAACTAATGAATATAATTTTTTTAAAATAAAAATGTGGAAACAATATTATATATTGTAAAACGTACTTACATCATTCATTGATGTTATGAGTTGATTTTGAAATGCATGTGTTTTGTGTAGTTAAATTGTTATTGGAAAGAGTATATGCTTGTCTCCCTCTTTGGTAAGTTGTACGACGATGGGCTAAATAATTGCTTCTTGCTTCCTCATTTATTGATTGTCGTCTATTACGTTGTGCCAATCTCCAATGTTGTTGTTGATCTGTCCAAAAATATATGTAGATTTGAAATGTATTTTATGTCAAATAATTGAAGCAAGATTTATATTCGTATTTTAAATAAATGATATATGGTGCAATAATTTGAGAAAATTTAATAAAATAAAATAAACAGATTAAATGTAAAAAAAAATATTTTATTGGATATCATACGTTCATGTGAAGTAGTATTGGAAGATTTCAAATCCATTATTTTCGTTTGATATCTTGATCAACGTCGAGCAAGATAAGATTGTCGTTGTTCTTCGGTCATAGATTACCTTTTTTCACGTTGATTCAATGACAATAATCGACGTCTTTCAACACTATAAAAGATGAAGCTAGAAATGTTTGTGTTCTGCATAACACAATAGATGACGACTAAGTAACATAATAAAATAATTTATATATACATTCACGTATCTTTTATTAATAAATGAAAGTCTCGTCATATCTAAGATTGAACATAATACTAATATCTATATTGGTAACATTAAAAGTTTTTTTTTATTAAAATGGTTAGTACGATAGCATGAAACTGAAAGGTAACTGACTTGTGTTGTGCTTTCAATGTGTGGCGTATTATTGACAATATTTATAGGGATATGATCTACTGCATTCACGTGATTCATTGTTTCCAAACTTCTAGTAGTTGCAAAAACCAGGTACCGTGTAGTATGTGGAAATTGAGTTAGATATTTCGTTCATACTTTAGATATGTGTGACAATATGTTTTAAATTGAAAAATTAAATTTTAATTTCAAAATGAAAATACATTATTATAAAATTATTGAAATACATTATATTGAATTAAAAACTTATATATTTGGTTGTCAAAATTATTCGTTATGATTATAAGTAAATAATAGATTTAAAATCACGTTGAAAATATTATTAAATATGATTATATTATAAAAATAAAAATAATTAAAATAAATCATTATTTGACATGATTTTATAATATTTTCCATGTCAAATATGTTTTACAATATATAATATCGTACTTAATGAACTAAATTTCCATGTCAAATAATTTGTTTATTAAATATATATTGAAATAGTATTTTTGATTAAAAAATGTGAGTGTCGTGGATCCACTTTGTGGACTTCAAGACATGTAAATTAATATTTATAAACATTTTTGAGACATAATATATTCATTGAGGAAATTAATAAATAATATATAAAAAATTTAGAATTATATTAAGTATATGGTAGTGAACTAAAATTTTGAATAAATAATAATAGATTAAAAATTAAATAAATATTTTGAGAGAATAATATATTCATTGAAGAAAGTAATAAATAATAAATAATATATTAAAAATTTACAATTATATTAATTATATGGTGGTGAAGTAAATTTTTGAGGTAATAAATAAATATTGGTAGTTTGCTAAAAATAAATAAGTAAATATTGGCAATAAAATTAATAAAACAAAAATGCAAAATCAAAGCATGTGATTAACGTGATTCAAGAATACAATGAACGTGCAAGCAATGAAATTGATTTGCGATGTGAATCAAACCTCAAACCAAAATTACACTTTCAAAATTGGAGTGCTTTTAAATGGAAAGCAAAAGACTCATCAAAATGCAGAGAAATACGGAACTAATTTTTATAAATCAATATATATTTTCCATGTCAAATATTGAAAGTTGTACAATATTCTCAATCTCACAATACTGTATCAAATACAACAAATTTGCAATTCTCAAAAAATAAAAATACAACTCGAACAATTAAACAGACAACGAATATGATATCTATTGTTGGTTTTCCACGAATTCTTAAGTTGTTTCAACGATGGGTCGAGACAGGCGTCAGATCTGACAATAAATCGAGAAAATTGTATAATTAAATTAATTCATTCAATCGAATACAATCAAAACGATGTGAGGAACCATACCAGTAATAGTTAATGGTTAAAATATTAATCTGCACACAAATACAGTTATTGGAGAATTGGAAATGAAATAAATCCTGAACAATTGACAGACAAGTAGTGAGGATTTGGAATGAAATTAATCCCTATTATTTCGCATAAACCATTGACCAAGTACTGGGGATTTTAAATTTAAAATTTTAATTTTAAACTAATCCGTTAATCATTACATATTTAGGTGGTTTTGCACGAAATAAGTCACCAATTTCCAAATTTAACCCCAATTATAGTTGATTAAGTAAAGTAATAAAAATGCTATTTTTGGAATTCCTCTTTGCTACACCATAACACCATAAATTAGTTTTTCTAATAGGCCCATGTTTTATAAAATAGATAGATGAGACGGCTTTCCATCATTTACTTTCTTTGTCCTTCAAGAATGGAATTGTCACATCTACTTTAAGTGCCTCAGGGATCTCTAGTAACCGCAGTTTGTCCTCCATCTTCTTCATCCAGTTTCGTGCTAATTTAGGGTCGGCATCTCCTTTGAACATTTCAGTACGGTTCTTACGGAGGGACTCATAATGGAATTTGACTTCATTATGAGGAGGTGGTGGAGGTGGCGGATTTCCATTGCCGTTGTCGTTAGTGTTTTCCATCCCTTGGAGGGTCGTTGCCTATATTGTTGCGATAGCTGCAGGGTCCGCTCTGCTAAAATTGGTTCTGAGTGGCGGATTCTCGCCTCCGTCTTGGCTCGTGCTATTTCTTGTGTTTCTTGGGGGTACTCCGGACATTTTCTACAGTAATGGATTCTTTAAGATTTTGTCAAAAGATGATATTTAATGAAGAAAGGAAATAACGGAACAAACGAATCAATAATTGATCAAAAGAATAGAATTTATTTTATTGATTCTCAAAATAAAAGTAAACAAAAGAGAGCTAAGTATAAAAATATCAAGATATCAAAACCATGTTAAACAAAAATATCAAATCAATATTTGAGCAAAATAAAACTATATATGTTAGAGGATAGCCTAATCTATGATCTCTCCATCTCCCGAGACCTAATTTTCTTCAGGAACGTCTACGGGGACCTCTTCTCCCTGCAAGGGCTGCCAAATGGAGCTGATCAATGTACTCGAACGCGGCTAAGTTCTGCACCTCCGGTTTTTGTACAGCGTGTTGCAATTCTTGCACTTGATTTTGAGCGTGCAACTTTTGAGCAGTGAGAGTTTGAACTTGGTTTTCAAGTTCTAACATTGTCATCATTCTTTGGTTGCGTAGGTCCTCGAGTTCAATGATGGTAGCTAGGGATGACTCCAACTTCTTTTTGTCTCCTCATGTTCCTTCTCCTCCTTATCAGGATAGTATGCAAGCCTTTCTACGTCGTCTTCAAGGTGGTCCCTATGCTCCTCAATCTTACTCTTGTTAGCCTATAACGTTTTCATGTCTTCAATCATTTTCTCTTTCTCGTGTTGCTCAACGTGCAGTGAAGTCCTTAGTGACTTGATGATTTGATCCTTGTTTCGAACAATGTTTTCGCGAGCTGTAACTCTGGTACGAGCCACTTCCTAAATAAAGAGGAATGGATTAAGGTCAGAATTCAAACTGATGAAAAATTCAGGCAGAATTGAAATAAAACAAGATTTTCGGAATTTTTTTTCCAAAAATTGCAGAAAGGCGAATTCAAAGGCTCAAACGGCTGAATTTGGGCTCAAGGCATCACTGATCATACAAAGTATGTGTTTGATTCATTGGGTTGTTTTGGGTCAGGAGACGTTGATATTGGTCGAAATTTAACAACGTCAAATTTTTCAGTACGGTGGAAAATTTTTCCGAAAATCTTGTTCTATTTCAATTCTACTTGAATTTTTCATCAGTTTGAATTCTGTCCTTAATCCATTCCTCTTCATTTAGGAAGATGGCTCATAGAAGAGTTAATGCTCACAAAAACGTTGTTCGAAACAAGGATCAAATCATCGAGTCACTAATGGCTTTACTGTACGTTGAGCAACACAAGAAAGAGGAAATGATTGAAGACATGAAGACGTTAGAGGCTAACAAAAGTGAGATTGAGGAGCATAGGGACCACCTTGAAGATGACATGGAAAGGCTTGCATACTATCTTGATAAAGAGGAAAAGTAACATGAGAATACGAAAAAGAAGTTGGAGTCATCCCTAGCTACCATTACTGAACTCGAGGACCTACGCAACAAAAGAATGATGACAATGTTAGAACTTCAAAGCCAAGTGCAAACTCTCACCGCTCAAAAGTTGCACGCTCAAAATCAAGTGCAAGAATTGCAACACGCTGTACAAAACCTAGAGGTGCAGAAATTAGCCGCGTTCGAGTACATTGATCAGCTCCATTTGGCCGTCCTTGCAGGGTAAGAGGTCCCCGAAGAAGTTCCTGAAGAGAATGAGGCCTCGAGCGATGGAGAGATTATAGATTAGGCTATCCTCTAGCATAGTTTTATTTTGCTCAAACATTGTTTTGATATTTTTGTTTAGCATGGTTTTGATATCTTGATATTTTGATACTTGGTTCCCTTTTGCTTACTTTCATTTTGAGAATCAATAAAATAAATTCTATTCTTTTAATCAATTATTGATTCGTTTGTTCCGCTATTTTCTTCCTTCATTAAATATCATCTTTCGACAAAATCTTAAAGAATCCATTACTGTAGGAAATGGCCGGAGTACCCCCAAGAAACACACGCAATAGCACGAGCCAAGACGCAGGTGAGAATCCTCCACTCGGAACAAATCTTAGCAGAGCGGACCTTGCAGCTATCGCAACAATTGTGGCAAGGACCCTCCAAGGGATGGGAAACACTAACGGCAACGAAAATGGCAATCCGCCACCTTCACCACCTCCTCAGAATGGAGTCAAATTCCATTATGAGTCCCTCCGCATGAACCAAACTGAAATATTCAAAGGAGATGCCGACCCTGAAGTAGGATGAAAATGGATGAAAAAGATGAAGGACCAACTGCGATTACTAGAGGTCCTTGAGACACTTAAAGTAGATGTGACAATTCCATTCTTGGAGGACAAAACAATTAAATGGTGGGAAGCTGTCTCACCTGCTATGTTAGCCGCGGGACCAATCACATGGCAGTAGTTCCGTACCGTGTTTCTGAAGCAATATTTTTTGGCTGAGGAGTTGGCCCTTTCCCTTCTTCATACACATGGATTTGGATTAGGAATCGTGAAGAGATAGTGCTCAAAGATCAACACAACAATCTGCCAATTTCGAAAATTGGATCTGAATTTTTGAGATTTTTGCTTTTAAGTTTCGATCCAAGCTTTGTTTGTGATTTTGTACACAATCTTTAAGTGGGATTATGTTTTAAAATATTATGTATGATTTAAAATTTTGATCTTTCATGATAATATTTGGAATTTTGCTAGATAATTCTTATTCATGATGATTTTGTTAAAAGCACGTTTTGGCACTGTTATGACTTGATTTATGAGTGGAAAAGAAATTTTCAAACTATGTTATGTTATGACCCTGATGCGGTGAGTAAGAATAACCGACCAATGACCTCACCCCTTAGAGGAATTACATATAGGGGAATGATCAGTTAACCACGAATAATGAGAGGAATTTCAGTGTCTGGCAAAATTATGCTATGTTATGTCATGTCAAATATGTTATGCTGATGTTCATGCTATTCTTTGTTGATACATGATATGCAATGTTTATGTTGTGAATTATGTTATAAGTTTTTTAAATAAATATATATGTATATATTTGATATTATCGATCGGCCCTCATTTGCTGAGTGTTTTTCAAAACACTAACCCCTTATTTTTCCCTCCCAGATGATGATGAAGATGATGATTTAGAGGAACGAGAACAAGTATGTTTTGGGGATGGTGATAGAAGAAACTTAAGAGTTACTTTCGTTATTTTATTTTTTGGGATTGATACATTAATATTTTGTTATTTAAGTCTTTTCCGTATTTAGTTATTAGATTTTGGATTATCGAGTTGTAAAGACAATGCTTTGGAACTTTTATTTATGAGAAAAGATTGGTTTGATATATACTATACTACGAGGCTTGTTGTTTTATAATTATAATTTGTATGAATTTGAAAAAACTCCGGTGGCACGACTCGGTTTCGGGGCTTGACATTTTAGTCGATAAATTCTAGTGAGCCTAATGGCTCAACAAGAAATATCCGGACATAGCAAGAATATTTAACTATATAAAACTTTAACTCTTTACTTTAAACATCAACTTAATTTTTTAAAACTCATAAAACTTCAAGCATCCACACACAAGCACACAATCCTCAACACCTCTTTCAAACATTTCGCAAAAGAGACACCTCACTTTTTAACTTTACACTTCAACACATATCAAACTCATCGCATAAGGATACACCTCAACTTCATAAAATAAATTATTTTTTTTGCGACCTGTGGCTCAGGAACTTTCATCTGCTTTATAAATGGTCGCCTGATCAAGCTTATTACAAGGATATCCAGGTTAAAGGGGCATCATGACTTAAAGGTCTACATCAACACTCCGTCTTTCTCATGGGAGGGACATCATGACCTGAGAGCCTACATCTCTAATGGAGGGGCATCATAACTCAATGGCCTACATCCACACTCCGTCTTCCTCTTGGGAGAGCCATCATGACCAAAAAGCCTACATCAACACTCCGTCAACCTCTTAGTAACTTTACCACAAGCTATAAAAATATTTTTACATCATCTCATCTTCTTTTCAAAATCAGTACACAACACACATAAAAAATACACAACCAAACACACATATACACACATCAACCCCACCCTTTCCAAACTCACGCACACACCCAACCCCACCCCCAAACTCACGCACACACAACACACATACCCACCCTTGCACTAACGCAATTATATTATTTTATACTCTATACTCACGCACATAAATAAAAATATATAATATACACAACACACACACCTTTACATATATATATTATTCACACGACACACACAGTACATATATATATGTATATGATATACACGACACACACACTTTAACACACACTGCAGACACTTAAACACATGCACACAACAAATACACATGCACACGCTGTACACGTATAAAATACGTGTATTGTTGACGTATACATATAGTATATGTGAATAGTAACCGTATACCAACCGTATTTTTGGGTATAAAATCACTTTTACAACTTCAAATTTTCATATACATATAGATCTATGAAAATAACACTTTTTATCAATTAAATCGAATCAATTACACTTTGAAAAATATATGACCTTAACGATGAGTCAAATAAAAAGATTAAAAATTGCCTTAGAATGCGGGGATCGAAGATTTGGAATCGTTTCAAGGATTGGAGCGTGTTCAGAATGCAATCGAAGGCCAAGAACAAACCCTAGCCGCCCCTCTTTTATTCTCCCTCTTTTTCTCACGATTTTTTGCCACTCCCTTCTACTGATCGTTCTTTTTAATTTGTTCCCCTTTCTATACGTTTCCTTCTTATTTTTTTAAACAAATGTTTAATACTTAATTACTAATAATTAAAATCCATTAATTACAGATTGAAATTTCCTTAATTTGCTAATTACGTATATAAATATTCCTATCTATTTCATATTTATTTATACGTATATATATATACATATCTTTATCAAATCTCAATTATCACAACCATATATTTTATTAACTGGTTAATTACACTATTCGGTCAAAAATTTATAAAATAATCCTATTAACTCAATTTTAATTAAATTAATGTCGGTTTTATTCCTAAATAAATTTAAATATAAATCATGCTAATAAAATCCCAAAATTCACTAAATACTAACTTTTTACTTAAATTATATCTGGGTACCTCTTCACCTGAAAGTCTCCAACTGTCGATCCTTGAATCATCTCCAAATCCTCGATCCCTACATTCAAAGGAAAGTTTTAATCGGTGTCTTTGACTCATTGGTAAAGTCATATATTTTTCAAAGTGAATTTGATACGATTTGGTTGATAAAAGGTGTTATTTTGATAGATCTACGTGTATATAAAAGTTTGAAGGTGTAAAAGTGAGTCTATACGCAAAAATACGGTTGGTATATAGTTACTATTCACATATATAGTACGTATACGTGAACAGCACACATATTTTATACGTGTACAGTGGGTGCATGTGTATATGTGTGAAATAGTGTGTGTATGTGTGTGTGTGTGTAAATTGTGTGCTTGTGTCTGTACTTTGTGTGTGTGAGCGTGTGCGTGTACTGTGTGTAGTGTGTGTTTTGGGGGTTGTCCAGTACGGTGTGTGTGGGTATTTTATTCCGTGTGATGTGTGTATGGGTGTGTATTGTGTTATGTTTAGTGTAATTGTTGTATATTTTTGGTGTGTAGTGTGTGTGCGTGTGTGTGTGTGGTTTTTGGTGTGTTTTTGTGTTGTGTATTTCCTTGGTATTTTGTGTGTTGAATTTTGAGGAAAAGAAAAGGGTAAAGTAATTTTTATGGCTTGTGGCAAAGTTTCTAAGAGGTTGACTAAGGGTGTTCACAGTTTCGTTAACCGCTCGAATCGAGCCAAAATCGAAAATTTGATTTAAACCGAAAACTCGGTTTCTTTTTCGATTTTTGGATTTTTGGTTTTCGGTTCGGTTTTTTTCGATCGGTTCCCCGAACCGAACCAAACCAAGCCAAAAATCGATTTTTTTATTTTTAAATAAATTAATTTTTTATTTGCTTTTATTAATAACTAAATGTAAATTCGGTTAGACCGAACCGAAAAACTGAAAAAAATTCGGTTTTTAACCGAACCGAACCATTCGGTTCGATTCGGTTTGGTTTGGTTTGGTTTGGTTTGGTTCGGTTCGGTTCGGTTTGGACCGAATGAACACCCCTAAGGTTGACGGAGTGTGGATCTAGGTTCTTTGGTCATGATATCCCTCCCGAGAGGAAGACAGGGTGTGGATGTAGGTCATTGAGTCATGATGTCCCTCCACTAGACGAAGTGTGAATGAAGGCTCTCAGGTCATGATGCACCTCCCATGAGGAAGACAGAGTATTGATGTAGGCCTTTGAATCATGATGTCCTTTCAAAATTTAAAAGGAAGAGGAAATTTTATGAGCCAATGGTCGAAAGTAAAAGAAAGTATTTTGATGTGTGTGATGAGGTATAAGAGAGTTGAGGTGTCAAGAGTAAAAGAGTATTTTTAAAGAAAAGTGGAGGTTTGTGTGTCTCTGTTTGATTGAAAATCAGAATCAGTGTAATCGTCTATTTTGAGGTCTTCACCTTAATAGATAAGCATATATTGGTCGTTCTTTGAAGATACTTGAGAACGTTCTTTACCGCTGTCCAATGATCCATACCAGGATTTGATTGGAAACGACTGACTATCCCTACAACATAACAAATGTCTGGACTTGTGCACAACATCGCGCACATGAGGCTGCCTACTGCAGAGGCATAGGGAACACGTCTCATGTCCTCAACCTCTTGAGGTGTCTTTGGACACTGCTCCTTGGAGAGGAAGACCCCATGTCGGGTTGGTAGGAAACCCTTCTTGGAATCTTGCATTCTATAACGTAATAACATCTTATCAATATAAGTTGCTTGAGACAATGCCAACAATTTATTCTTGCGATCTCGAACAATTCGAATTCCAAGAATGTAATTTTCTTCTCCAAAATCTTTCATTTGGAATTGCTTGGCTAGCCAACCCTTTACCATAGACAATTTTTCCACATCATTCACAATAAGTAGAATATCGTCTATGTAAAGCACAATAAATACCACTTTACCATATTCGATGTGCTTGTATACACAAGGCTCATCAACACTTTGATCAAACCCATAGGACTTTATTGTTTCATCAAATTTATGGTTCCATGATCTAGAGGCTTGCTTTAGTCCGTAAATAGATCTAAGCAATTTGCAAACTTTTTGTTCTTGGCCTTGGGCTATAAAACCCTCTGGTTGCTGCATATATATTTCCTCGTCTAGATGGTCATTCAAAAAAGCAGTCTTGACATCCATCTTCCATATTTTATAGTCAAAATGAGCAGCAATTGAAATTAATATGTGGATGGATTTTAGCATGACTAGAGGAGAGAAAGTCTCTAAATAATCGACTCTTTCCTTTTGGGTATAACCCTTTGATACTATCCTTGCTTTGAAAGTCTCCACTTTCCCATCTACACCTCTTTTCCTCTTGTAGATCCATTACACCCTATAGGTCTAACCTTTTCCGGTGGATCTACAAGAACACAGATTGAATTGGAATACATCGACTCTATTTCTTGTTTCATTGCTTCAAGCCACCTCTCTTTGTTAGAGTCCTCCATTGCACGTTTGAATGACAATGGATCATCTTCCACCCCATCAGTAATGGAAACATTTACCTATTCCTCTTGACGATAACGGACAGGTAGTCTCATTACCATCCCACTACGTCTAGGTGGCATGACCTGACTCGAATCAGTGGAATCAGTAATGGTTTCTTTGATAAATTTTGTTGGACATTTAATGATCTCATCATTTAGTAACTCCTCGAGTATAATTTTAATTTGAGGCTTGAAGTTGGTCATGTAATCCTCTTCAAGAAAGATGAAATTATTTGAAATAATTACCTTCTTATCTTCAAGATCGTAAAACCAACCTCCTCTCGTCCCTTTGGCGTATCCAACAAACAAACACACTTTTGAACGTGGATGAAATTTTCCAGTCTTTCCTTCCAACACATGTGTTGGACACCCCATATGTGAAAATGAGATAAACTAGGTTTTCTCCCATTCCATAACTCTAGAGGCGTCTTGTGGATTGACTTAGATGGCACAGATGTATGTTGCCGTCTCTATTGCATAACCTCAAAAAGAGATTGGCAGTGATGAGTAGCTCATCATGGATCTCACCATATCACGCAAAGTACGATTTCTCCTTTCAGCAACACCACTTTGCTGTGGGGTACTAGACGCTATGAGTTGGTACAATATACCATGCTCTAGCAAATAATCTTTGAATTCAGTATCAAGATACTCGCCACCTCGATCAGATCAAAGACACTTCAAAGGTTTACCTAGTTGTCTTTCGGATTCCGCATGAAATTCTTTGAACTTTCCAAAAGTCTCGGATTTTCTATGCATAACATAAACGTATCCATATCTTGAGTAATCATCAATTAAAGTGACAAAGTACTCATAACCACCTCTAGCTTGTGTAGTCATGGGACCACATACATCACTATGTATTAGTTCTAGTGGTTCCTTGACCCTATTGCCCTTTGCTATTAAAGGTTTTTTAGTTATTTTTTCTTCTAGACAAGATTCACAAATAGGTAGAGTGCCAACATTTAGCTCTCTTAAAGGGCCATCCTTTACTAGTCTCTTCAATCTTTATAAGGAAATATGTCCTAACCTTAGGTACCATAGATATGTTTTATCTTCATTAGAAACATTTTGCCTTTTTGATTTAAGATGATCTACTTTAAACATTTCAACATTTAGCAGTGTATGTTCATTTGGTTTCAGAACATACAATCCATTTTCCATAAATGCAGTACAAATCATACGCCCACTTCTCAAAATAACAATCTTATTATTATTAAAAAAAAGGAATAAAATTGTTCATGCAAATTCGAAACGGAAATTAAGTTCCTCCAAAAACCCGGAACAAAATAAAAATTTTTCAAAACCAAATGTTTATTAACAAAACTAAGTTTAACTTCTCACACTGGTTTTGCCGAAACCACTGCCCCATTGCCAACTCTCATAGTGAAAGACCCCTCAACAAGTTCTTCATAAGAATCAAGTAGCTGTATTGAAGAACACACGTGATTAGTAGCTCCCAAATCAACTATCCATATAGTAGAAACATGAGTTACTAAGCAAGATTCTAGAACAAGTAAATCAAATTTATCTTTATTCTTCTCCTTTACGTCATCGAGATACTTAGTACAGTTTATCTTCCAATGGCCTTCAACCCCACAGTGAAAACATATTCCTTTGGGTTTTTTAATGGTTCCCTTTCCTTTCCCATTTTTTCTTCCTTTTCAAACTAGATTTGAAAGAAGATGGATTGCTTTCAGCAACATTTGCCTCATGCTTAAATTGACTAGACTGTTGTCCAAACATGGCTTGCAGATAACCCATTATCTCATAAGCACTCTCTGCATGTTCGTGCTTCATCCTAAGCACATGGTTCATTCCAGCCAACATATAGCTTTTAGCTTTATTGTTTGCTACAACCCATCGATCATATATTTCCCGTACAGTACGAGCATCATTCAAATGGGGCTCCGGAGGACACTCCTCCGTCAATAAAAACTTGAGGTTTTCAAAGACAAATGCAATTTCAATGGTACTTTTCCATTTCAAAAAGTTTTCACCAATCAACCTTTCATTTAGTAAAGCAAGAACATGACTAGTAGACATGATTGTTGGAATTAAAATATAGAGTGACATTTAATTAATCGAATGGATATCATATCATGTAAAATAATTTAGGAATTATAAATAACATGCATGCTACATTTATATTTATCCTACCAATTCCTTGGAAATTTATTCTCACAAATAATAAGCCACCTTAGGGTTGGTCAAATTAAATGATGAATAAATTGAGATTATCTCTATTAATAAAAAAAACACTAAGATATCTCATATCTTCAATTTTATTTAGGGAAAATAAGTTTTTTAGTCCAATTACTTTAACCCCTTTGGATTTTGGTCCATTAACTTTTTTGATGTGGGTTTTGATACACTAACTTTGTATTTTTAGTATTTTTTGGTCCAACTACATATGTGTCAGCTTCTGATTGGTCCACGTCATCATTTTGGACCAATCAGAAGTTGACACGTATGTCATTGGACCAAAACAACACTAAAAATACAAATTTAGTGTATCAAAACCCAAATTGGAAAAGTTAGTGAACCAAAACTAAGAC
Organism: Henckelia pumila; assembly: GCF_033568475.1. Lineage (NCBI taxonomy): Eukaryota > Viridiplantae > Streptophyta > Magnoliopsida > Lamiales > Gesneriaceae > Henckelia > Henckelia pumila. The sequence goes on along the minus strand of NC_133121.1, from coordinate 5,154,042 downwards.
ATAGATAAGTTAATGGACCAAAAAACTTATTTTCCCTTTTATTTATTAATTACCGTTTAATTTAGCCTAGATGCATTTAAACTATTTATTTGCATCCATATAAGTGTGACCCACCATTTCAGATTTTAAAATTCAATCCATAACTGCTGCCTTAGGGTAGGAAAATTATGAACCGAATTAAAAAATCTTATCCTTTCGAAAATTAAGCCTTGAATTTTGATTTAAATGAAAATCTTCCTTAGGGAGGACGTCATATGCGTCACTAGGCGCCATTTAAATCTCACATTTCTTTGGTTAATAGGGGAGACCGTATGATTTATTGTCATATATCCTTCTCCCACTCATTATAATAATTAAAGTTTTTTAAACTCTAATTATTTAATTAAATCATCTCATGATTTAATTAATCAATGTCCAACCATTGGAATAACTAATGTAACATATATGTAAATAGGCATCACATCACAAACATCATAATATTTAAATCTAATTTAAACAAGATGCATGTCACAAAGTATAAAGCACATGGGTAGGGTGGGATAATGTGAAACTCATAATAATTGACAATGTAGATAGATTGTTGATTGAGGTAAAATCCATCTATTATGTTGTTGATTCTCATTAAAACTCCTTGATATGTTATGATATCGACGTGGATGTAGATATCCAAGTATGTTACCGACTACATTGTTTCCCTGTAGTTATTTACAAATAAATTAATTATTTGAACTCAATAATATATGCATACTTGTATGCATGTCAAATCATATAGTTAGAACCAACATTTTCTAATGCATATGTGAATGACATCACCTAAAGTTTATGTAAAAATTATATATGTGAAACGTGAGGTGAAATTGTATTAAAACATATATATATGTAACATATATATACATATATATTGAAGTAATTATTTATTGAATTTGATAAATGACCTTGAATAACATCATTTGTTGGTTGTTGATGGTGTTAGCATTTTCACGCTCAAATTTGATGTTAAGATGTGATAAGGTATTGGTTCCAACCGACATGTTTGTCGCACCGTAATTGTATCAATACTTAAAAGGTTAAAAATTAAATTTTTTTAGGATAAACAAACTAATGAATATAATTTTTTTAAAAGAAAAATGTGAAAACAATATTATATATTGTAAAACGTACTTACATCGTTCACTGATGTTATGAGTTGATTCTGAAATTCCTGTGTTTTGTGTAATTAAATTGTTATTTGGAATGAGTAGATGCTTGTCTCCCTCTTTGGTAAGTTGTATGACGATGGGCTAAATAATTGCTTCTTGCTTTCTCATTCATTGATCGTCGTCTATTACGTTGTGCCAATCTCCAACGTTGTTGTTGATCTGTCCAAAAATATATGGAGATTTGAAATTTCTTGTATGTCAAATAATTGAAGCAATATTTATTTTTGTATTTTAAATAAATGATATATGGTGCAATAATTTGAGAAAATTTAAAGAAATAAAATAAACAGATTAAATATAAAAATAATATTTTATTGGATATCGTACGTTCATGTGAAGTAGTATTGAAAGATCTCAAATCCATTATTCTCGTTTGATATCTTAATCAACGTCGAGCGAGATAAGATTGTCGTTGTTCTTCGGTTATAGATTGTCTTATTTTACGTTGATTCAATGACAACAATCGACGTCTTTCAACACTATAAGAGATGGAGCTAGAAATGTGTGTTTTGCATAACACAATAGATGACGAGTAAGTAACATAATAAAATAATTTTATATATTCACGTATCTTTTATTGATAAATGAAAGTCTTGTCATGTCTAAGATTGAACATAATACTAATATCTATATTGATAACAATAAAAGTTTTAGTTTTTATTAAAATGGTTAGTAGCATGAAACTGAAAGTAACTGACATGTTTTGTGCTTTCAATGTGCGACGTATTATTGACAATATTCATGGGGATATGATCTCCTGCATTCACGTGATCCATTGTTTTCAACCTTCTAGTAGTTGCAAAAACCAAGTTCCATGTAGTATGTGAAGATTGAGTTAGATATTCCGTTCATATTTTAGATATGTGTGACAATATGTTTTAAATTGAAAAATTAAATTTTAATTTCGAAATGAAAATACATTATTATAAAATTATTGAAATACATTATATTGAATTAAAAACTTATATATTTGATTGTCAAAATTATTCGTTATAATTATAAGTAAATAATAGTTTTACAATCACGTTGAAAATATTATTAAACAATTATTATATTATAAAAATAAAAATAATTAAAATAAATCATTATTTGACATGATTTTATAAGATTTTCCATGTCAAATATGTTTTACAATATATAATATCGTACTTAATGATCTAAATTTCCGTGTCAAATAATGTGTTTATTAAATATATAATAAAATAGTATTTTTGATTAAAAAAAACGTGAATTTTTCGTGGATCCACTTTGTGGACTTCAAGATATGTAAATTAATATTTATAAACATTTTGAGACAATAATATATTCATTGAGGAAATTAATAAATAATATATAAAAAATTTAGAATTATATTAAGTATATGGCAGTGAATTAAAATTCTGAATAACTATTAATAGATTAAAAATTAAATAAATATTTTGAGAGAATAATATATTCATTGAGAAAAGTAATAAATAATATATTAAAAATTTACAATTATATTAATTATATGATGGTGAAGTAAATTTTTGAGGTAATTAATAAATATTGGCAGTTTGCTAAAAATAAATAAGTAAATATTAGCAATAAAAATAATAAAACAAAAAATGCAAAATCAAAGCATGTGATTAACGTGATTCAAGAATACAATGAACATGCAAGCAATGAAATTGATTTGCAATGTGAATCAAACCTCAAACCAAAATTACACTTCCAAAATTGGAGTGCTTTTAGATGGAAAGCAAAAGACTCATCAAAAGGCATAGAAACACGGAATTAATTTTATAAATCTATATATATTTCCCATGTCAAATATTGAAAGTCGTACAGTATTCACAATCTCACAATACTGTGTCAAATACAACAAATTTGCAATTCTCGAAAGATAAAAATACAACTCAAACAATTAAACAGACCACGAATATGATACCTATTGTTGGTTTTTCGTGAATTCTTGTAGCGATCCAACCCGGATCCACTACCTAATCAGAGTTAAGAGCATAATTAAACATGCATTAAATAAATCGCTGCGGAAGACTTAAATAAAAGCAAATCGGCAGAATACAACCGGTTAAATAAATTCGATTATACAACTCAATCGAATAAATAAGCCTAAAGGGCAAAACCTACAGCTAATCCTGCTGTCTTCACTGGTCACTGGCTATTCCAAGCTCCCGGTGCTCAAACCTGCACCTACAACTGCCCCGTCGAATGGGGTGTCCAGGTATACAAAAAAGACTGGACGTGAGCTCTAAGCTCAATACGAAAGCACAGGGCAAAACATACAAATATGATGCATGCAATGATCGGGTATCCATATCGGGATAACTGTATATAACTGCTCAGTAATGGCGCCTAGGACATGAGTGATGCAACCCAGGGAGCAAAACCCTGTGCACACTGCTCATTCGTATTGGACGTGGGCCGTGCCCCCCGATGCTAGCCACCCATGACCTGTCAGTCACTGGGCCCTAGACATCAACCGTCCAAACAGAGCTGAGCGACCCTACATGGCTCATCTCAAAAGATGGACATGCACAATATGATATGCACATGCTGCATAATAATATGACACACAAATGCAACATATAAGCATATGAACCCGCTGGCTATCTTAGTCAGTACTTACGTACCTTACTACAGGCAGTCCTAGCAGTCCCAATCTAGGTTCCAAGCCTATCATCAACTCTACAATGCAAATATCCATGCATCATTCATTAAGCTCTAAAAGCCTTAACTAAGCTATTGCATACTCCTAAATAATTTAAGGAGACCATAGCTATACCTGCGTCCATCGTCAGCCCACTGATGGCGACTATCCTGCAACTAGGGGCACACCCCTGCTGCAGCTCCACAGCCTCGAGCATTGCTTCGCTACACTAGCACTACCCCGCTACTATGTCAGACACTGTCTATCTATACTAAAATATTTTCCTTACTCCAACTCTAAAATAAGAGTACCCAAAGCCCAAAATAGAGCTACTAGGCGAAGGAGAGGAACTTGGAATTGGCAAGAAATAAGTAGCTCAGACCTCATATTTATAGGCATCGATCGGAACGTCCGTTCCTGGATCGCAACGTCCGTTCCTGGATCGGAACGTCCGATCATGCCATTGGAGCTTCCGAATATATTTATCTGCCACGTGTCAAAATTGTACTGGTTGACTTTGTATAAGGGAGATCGGAACCTCCGTTCCCGATCGTTGCTTCCGTTCTCATGCGTCATGCATGACGTAGTCCCGATAGGAGCTTCTGATCTCCATCGGAGCTTCCAATCGCCAACGGAACGTCCGTTCCTTGCAACGGAGCGTCCGTTCTGCCTGGCCTACCGGATTAGTTTCTATCATTCTGAGCTCATTTCTGAAGTCCGTTAATCCAACATAAACTTCCTTAATCATGTTTTACTTAATCTAAACATGATTACATGATTAATCATTCATTAATCTCAATTTACGGATACGGATCACTACATTCTCTCCCCCTTAAAAGATTTCGTCCTCGAAATCTAGGGTAAAACCTCGAGAACGTATTAGAAACCCTCGCTTGAGTATCTGGTCGAAATAGCTTCCGACGTACTCAGACTCTTGTCGTTTTCATCTACTAGCTGCATGAATGCTAAACCACAATAACATTCTCCTAGCTGATCACCACTGCGTTACTTGATGTTAATCAATCTTCCATGATACTAGCGTATCACAGCACTGATACGTCTTTTGTCGTATCCACGATCTCACTGATCACGAGGGACATAAACACCCACTTGATCAAGATCATCATCCCAAGTAAAATCTCAAACTGACCAAGACCAAGTCATAACCTGACTGGTTTACATCATAATTCGAATCACAAATCAAATCTAATCATCTAATGATCCCCAAAAGTTCTCAGTGCTCAACACCTCTAGTTAGAAAACGTCATTCCCAACACTGTGTTGTCACAACAAGGCCCTTATTATCTTCAAGAGAATTTAGTTGACACAGGTTCCTACTACAACATAACTGCTCCACATGATCCCATAGACTGACTATCTTCCCCATGCTCCACCGAAGCAGATACTGGGAAACTCAGACCATTCAGTCTAGTACCAAACACAATTCATGTTTCTTAGTATATCTCAGCACCGTTCTATGATGAAACCATCATCACTTGCCAATAATGACGCTAAGTCATCTCCTAGTCACTTGCTTGCAAAGCTACACATAAGCTGCAATGGAAATCATTCCACCGCTGATGATCAACATCATCTCAGCCCTAGTTCATTCACCCATGAATTCAATCGATGGACATCCTCCCGATAGTTATACATACTCGCAATCACTGTGCGCTCATCAAAACTAAGGCAAGCTCCCACCAATATGCTCGACTGGGACATTCCACAGTACACAGACATATGGAAACGCTTCCTATCCCGTCTCAAAACTCGACAGTTGCAAGCTCTTGGTATAACTCAACTTGGAGTCTCTGATGATACCCTCATCGCTCGTCCTAACCTACCAAGGTTGAACACAATGACCCTGGAAACTAAATCCCAATGGTTTTTCAATAGTCAAATCGTTCCCTTGCTGGACGCATCGGCCTCAGCAATGAAAAAGACTAATTCATCATTTCCCTAGTCACTCCAGGAAAACGCGTACCCTTAAGTAACTTGTCACACAACATCCTTGATCGTCGTCCCTTGTTGAAACGCAATATCCTTGACAACAGTCTGCACAAATGTGACTTGTCGACTTGAAAGAACAAAATTGCTTCATCGCTACCTTGCGAGTCTTCGATTTCCACAACAATCTTGTTGGTCACTAAGTCGATCTACGACTGCCTCGATCATTCCAATGATCTCACGCACCACATACTGAAAACTAGTGACAGGTTCTGTCGGATCTCGAGAACTAGATCACAACCAATGTCACACCTTACAATCAGACAACTGATGTCCGTTCGAGTACACATTCTCGTTGGATCTCAAACCCAACGGTATACTTAAGACATCATCACAAAGGTATTATTCGAGGAGTTACCAATTCCTTCAATAGTCTCCTGCCAAGTTTACACTTAACTTGACCATACAAGTTAACTATAATCTTCCAGTAAATTCATCTCTGGCAAACCTAGAGACTCCAAAGCAAAACCCGCTCCGAGATTGTACTAAGTACTCATCTTTTAAGCATTAAGCGACCAAATACTATCCCAAGCATTTCTCGATCTCTACATCCCGATCGATCCTGATTGTCTCAACCAATCGAACTCGTCGATCTATGTAAGCTCACACTTGTCAGATTATACCATCACTGTCACTGACCATCTAACCTACATGGCCCGGTTAGTACTCTTGACTCGGATGTCACAAGTCTCCTATTCCAAACACTGGAATACCCAAATCTTTTTGGTTTCAACAAACCTATGCTCGATAATCGAACAATAGCTATTAGTAGCCCATTGACACAATCTCGTGCCTTGCCACCGACAGCTGTCTCGCTTACTGAACTTAATCAACCTAACTCTGACAGGATTAGCCAAAATCCACTAGTAGTCATTAGCACAAATCCTGTACCACTTACCACTACTAGCCGTTGTCTTGTTCACCCAAATCCAACATCAAGACAAACTAAGCCCAAGTTTTTCTCGCGATCTTGTCAGCCAAAATCATCTCCATCCCATGGAAAATCCTATGCCCAACTTCTGAAAACATCAGACAGTACTTAGCGCAAACATTGAATTCACTGTCCTTGCCTCGTTCATTCAGAATGAACTGCACGGCTCGTCAAGTCCAAGAATCGTTACTAAAGTATTCCAAAGATTCTCCCAATTTCTGGACACGCTCCTGATCATATCCCCTGCCAAGATTGTACAACAATTTAAGACTAAGGTAGCTTACCTCGATAACCCATCTGGACAACAACCAAGGCTTCACGGTTATAGGTCATGCTTCCCTCAAATCTCAACTAGTGCTTATACAATCCTTAGCATCTTGATATAATTCCAACACCGATGAAGTCCATCATCACGGATTAGTCCTCGCATTCGAGTCGAAGTCTTAAAACAACATCCCATCCAATATCTTGGATGATTCCTATCACAATGAAACTCTATTCGCAACTTCGATGACAACCCCTAGTCACTGCTGGTAGAATTCCGTCCTCCTACTAGATCCACACGTCTAGCAGTAACTCAAAGGTCAAAATTTATCTGCTCAAAGCATACACTCGTCAAGGAAATACCTCCAAGACTGGTTCCTCGGCAGAAAGCTTAACATATATCTTTGGCTTACCAGACGATATCGTACCATCGATATCAAACTTGATATCTAATCCAAGGTCATACAGTGTTGTGACAACTGCCAAATCCCTAGACTGAGTAGCCTCCCCACTTCCAAATCCCCTAGCACAAAGGCTCCCAGGTAACCTCTGAAGTACAAAGACTCCCAGAGTCACACTGGCATAGGGTCGTGCCCCATCACGTCTAGTCATTGTCATAGTCCACAACTCTCGGTATATACTTGACCTGGCATTTGGATGAAATCCAACATCACAAGTCTCAACCTAACAAGGTCAGACAACCTACTGTTCTAAGGAAAACAACCTAGAACAAGCCCAATGTTCTAAACCGAACAATATCCTTTATGCCTCCAGATGAGTCCACTCATCACTAGCATCATCTTAGTCCACTGACTAACTAGGTCAATCCTAGGAAAACACCTAGACTAACCGCAAGTCAATACAATCACAGTCGGTCCACTCAAATCTTATGAGCTACAATAGTTGAACACTAATCAACTAGAATCGACGCCAACTCAGCAAAAGTACGCGATAATCCACAAATTGCTGAATAAAATAATACATGTATAATTTATTTCAAGTTATGTACAATTTTTTGATTACAATCCCATGTAATACAACTACAGTATTCCGAAAATACAATGAAAAATGTACAACTCAACAACTTGAATGATACAACCAAAGTATGATGATTCTTTACAACTGAAATACTGTTTACAACTATAACAATACAGTATTTAAATCATCGTACTAGTCTTCGTTTCTTGAGCATGAAGCTTTTAATAGACACGCGCATCGATACAAGCATATTCCCGTCCAAGTCTCTTTACATGTCCTCCCGCAAAGAACTCCGGAGAAATGGCACGTGCTAGCTAACCAGCTATGCTCTGCGTCAGTGCATGTCAGTCGACCTCTTCTGCTCACGATCTACCATCAGCGTTCTTCTTGTAAACAAATCATGCTTTTGAACATGAAGTTTCCCGTGTGCCTACCGAACGCATCGATACAAGCATACCGGCAAAAATATGTTCTGCATGAGTTTAATGACAATCTCTCCAACTACGAATGGAGATTCTTCAGAGTAGCGTCATCATGGTACTGACTGTATAGATGCAAGCATTAAGTAAGTCCATACCAATCCTCTGGCATCCGATACTCGATCCAAAGCTAGGATCCTTATGAGTAGAAATTTCGAAAGCTCGGACACGATCCATCATTGCTGCCCGCATTGGCTGAATACCCATAAGCCAAATCTTCAGAAATCCTTCTGATTATGATAGTATTGGGGCAATCTAATCGCCGTATCCCCACCTCTTCCAAGGTCTCATCAATCCTATAAGGATAACCCAAAGTCTTAATACTATATCCCAAGTCTCTTGCATGCATATGTTCTGATACCAATAAATGTAGCGACCCAACACGGATCCACTACCTAATCAGAGTTAAGAGCATAATTAAATATGCATTAAATAAATCGCTGCGGAAGACTTAAATAAAAGCATACCGGCAGAATAAAAACCGGTTAAATAAATTCGATTATACAACCCAATTGAATAAATAAGCCTAAAGGGCAAAACCTAAAGCTAATCCCGCTGTCTTCACTGGTCACTAGCTACTCCAAGCTCCTGGTGCTCAAACCTGCACCTACAACTGCCCCGTCGAATGGGGTGTCCAGGTACACAAAAATGACTGGACGTGAGCTCTAAGCTCAATACAAAAGCACAGGGTAAAACATACAAATATGATGCATGCAATGATCGGGTATCCATATCGGGATAACTATATATAACCGCTCAATAATGGCGCCTAGGACATGAGTGATGCAACCCGGGGAGCAAACCCTGTGCACACAGCTCATTCCTACTGGACGTGGGCCGTGCCCCCCGTGAAAGAGTGGGTGCCCGGTTAGCCAACTTGTGGCTAAGGGCTTTTATGACTCTATGTGTAAACAATCTTTTGTTTAATATAATTTACACTTTTATAATGGCAATGACTTTATATTTTATCATATTATTATGTTGTGACATACTATACGATGTTTCGATGAAGACCTTAAATATACTAGAGTGCATGTAAGATGTGGTAGTACATTGAGATGACTATCATGAAACACGTCTTATAATCACTGTATATTCTAAACAATTCCTAGTGGATTGAGCCGTCCGCTAATAAGGATAATGATCGCTCAAGATTGAGACTAGCATTTGCGATGCCGAGTACCACGTTTCATTGGTATGGAACATAGAGATGTTCAAAGCATGCAAATGGATATTCATATGATGAATGATCGAACTACCCTATCCGAACTTTCCAAGTGGTTATCACTTATCGAGTGGATAAACTCCGCGGTTTTGGTTGTACATCATTAGTCCTTACTACTTGAAACATCATTGAGACTCTATATGCTAGTACTGTACTTTGACTTGTTTATCAACTCTATTGGGGTCATCAGGTGTCGAGATTGGGTACAATTACGACATATATAGAATTCGATGCTTTGTTGTCAAGGATTCACCACATACTTGCAAGTGTGGATATCCTATGCGATCTGAGGAGATATTAGTGTGACGAATCTCTGGCCAGAGTACATGATGTGTTTTAGGTTACTCGGTGTTTCTAGTAACACATGCGATGTCACTATTTGATCTCCAAGATGTAATGCATAGTTATCGAATCTTGAACGACTCTCGATGTACCAATGGTTGTTGATTAGATCGGGATATTTGGATGAAGGGACCGTACTGTATGCTAACCAAAATCTACTGGTTCTTGCAGGCACTATCAGTGATACCTAGGGAATCATGGGGCGATGTTGCTAGGCGTTCTTACCATGATTCGTTGGGTAATTCGAAAATTGTTGTTCCGAGTCACAAGGAGTTGTGAGCCCACGGCTAGCTGTATCCCTAAACCATTGAGGGTCACACAAGTAATGGATTACTAAACCCCGTTGAGATAGTTAAATTTAAAGAGTTAAATTTAATGAAAGAGAAGTTGAACTTCTTAACTAAAGGGAGTGAAATTTCCTAAAATGACATAGGGATGGACATTTTTGAAAATCACTTAATTCAGATTCAGAAAAATCATCTTGACTTTAAAAGATGCAGAAATGGTTTCTGTGCACATTGGTAAAATCACATTGGTTTCTCTGCTTCTTTTTGAGAAAATTCAGTCTGTGATTTTATGAAAAATTACATTCCGAATTAACAGATCAAATCTGTTTATTCTATACGATAAACATCTGATTGATTTCTAGTGAAATCAATCAGAGGGTTTATGTTTTCTGTTTGTGGACCTTATTCCGGTGATTGATCGTGGGAGACATCGGTTTTCGGGATATACAAGAAGAGCAGATTAAATTCTGTTGGAGTCCATAATCAAGCCTTTGCTTGAAGAGGTAAAAATTTAATTATGATTTTATTTTTACTTGCATAATTTAATCATAAAGTTTTGATACACATGATATGGAATCGTTTCATATAAGAAAAATAAAATTTTTAAACTTTCGCTGCACCGGGTATCAATTCTTAATTGATCTGAAACACGCTGCCCACCTCCACGTGGGCAGCCCGGTCCCACGTGGAGGAGGGGCTGCCCGGGAATGTCCCGGGCAGTGCAAAAAAATTAAAATTAATTTTTTAATTAAAATTTTAATATTTTGAAATTTTAGTTTTTGGTCCGATCGAAAATTGTTTTTGATTGGTCCACGAAGCATCGGATCAAATTGTTTGAGTTTGAAATTTTTAAAATTGATTTTTGGATAAATTTGAATTTTTGGAAAATTTATAAATTTTATCCGTTAAATTAGAATTTATAAAATCAATTATTTTGGTACAATTGATGATAAGATATGATCTTATGAATGTATTAGATAAAATATGATTTTATCTTTTAAATATGATGTCATTGCATTTATCCAATTATTTAATTATTGAATTAATTATTGGATAAAAGGATGATTGATTGCCATGACCAATGTTTTAGGTGTATGTTAGGTAATTTACATTTGGTTTTATTGTTGTTGGGTTTTATTAATGGGCTTGGTTTATAGCCCAATTTGAATTGTCATTTGTAATAAAAAGTGGGCCTGGTTTATGGCCCGTTCCCACCCCTAAATATGTATCCCCTATTTGTCATCAAAATTTATTGTAAATTTATTAGACTTAGTGGGAGACAAAGATTTGAAGACATGGTGGGCCCAACAGACAATGAAGACCGAAGAAATGTAAATTGGAAGCTCAATGTAATAGGATTGCATTGCATACTTGCATATCACCTAGGATTGGACTAAGACTCGTGATTGGCAACCACGGGTCGATTAGTTATTGGATCGATCATCCTTATATAATATATGATATTATTGATGTATGCATGTTTTGACTAAATTGTATGAATCCCGCAAGCATACAAATGTTGATTGATGAGACAAATTTTCAAAATTAAAAATCCCTCATTTTAAATATGATTTAAAATTGATATCAAGATTAATAAAAAGGAATTTAAATATTGTTTAAATATTTCTACCTTCCATCAACGATCAATGTATGAGATGCTACCCGCAGATATAGTCTGGCTAATATTATTGGGGGGCCCGTTCGTCAGAAAGCTGTACATTGGATCGACACATGTTGTAAGTTGGGTGAAACTCCCATGGGATTGGCTCATATTATTGGGGATCCACATGGCGACCGTCCATCACAACTTAATATTGATGGGTTATCTTGACATGTCATAATAAACGGCGTCATATTATTGAGCCCTTATTGGACATGAGGTAAAAACATGGGGGTTACTTTGGAAGTAATTGGGCTCTACCTTTTGAAAATTATGGTTGGCTGATATTATTCGAGACTATGATTTGTCAATTGGACTCCATGTTCCCACTAAGGAAAAAGTTTCCCGTTTTCACTAGAGGGTAGTGAAATCGTTAAAATAATGGGAGTGTAATTCATAAAATTAAAATTCGTCATATTTTATGTCTTAGTAAATTAATTAAACAATCACTGATTATTGTCTGTTTCCTTTTCAGTATTCTATTACAATGAATTCGCGCAATCCACTGTTTTTAATTCTCGAACAAAACAAACTGACTGGCGCAAACTATACGGAATGGTTCCGTAAGTTGAAAATTATTCTTAGTTCAGAAAAGGCTTTCTACGTGTTAGAGAAGCCTCCTCCAAAGGAAGCCCCGGCTAATACAAGTCCGGAAGAGTTGGCCAAACTTGATCTATGGTGGGACTATGATATCAAGGCCAAATGCTACATGCAGACTTTGATGTCTGATGAACTTTAGAGGCGATTTGAGGATGTCGTGAATGCTGCTGACATTCACAAGAACCTCAAGGAACTTTTTTGAGCTCAGTCAAGATCGAAGAGGTATGCCACCGTCAGAGAGCTCATGACGTGCCGCATGCGAGATGGGACTTCGGTCCGTGAGCATGGGGTACACATGATTGGGCTCATTGAAAAGTTGGCAACACTCGACTTGACACTAGAGCATAAACTAAGCGCGGACTTGTTACTTCTATCACTTCCTTCATCGTTTGACGGTTTTGTGATGAACTTCAACATGAACAAGATAGAGGCCACCCTTGAAGAGATGGTCAATATTCTTGTCACATATGAAGCCATACTAAAGAAGGATAAATCGGTACTCTTGGTTGGTTCCTCTTCAAAATCTAAGAAAGGGCCAAGTGGAAAGGGTAAGAAACGTTCTACCCCACCCAAGAAAATTGTACCAAATAAGAAGGGCAAGGCAAAGGCTTCGAACGGGATCAAAGATGATGCTTGTCATTACTGCAAGAAACCCGGTCATTGGAAACGTAACTGCAAGGAATACCTCGAACAGTTGCGAACTGCAAAGGGTATGTTTTACATTGAATTAAATGTTTCGCTTAATACTACTTCTTGGGTATTGGATACCGGATGTGGATCTCACATTTGCAATGATTTGCAGGTGATGACAAGAAGTCGTAAGCTTAGGAAAGTTGAGACCCAGCTAAGGCTCGGAAATGGTTCTCGAGTTGAAGCCCAAGCTATAGGAGATGCTTATTTAGTTTTGCAGAACGATTTTAAGTTATTTTTTAGAGATGTTTTATTTGTGCCAGATTTGATTAAAAACATTATTTCTATTTCTATGCTTTGATAGAGATGGTTATTCTTGCAATTTTGTGAATGAGATTTGTAATATTTACAAGAATGAATGTTTGATTGGAAATGGACAACTTGAAACGATCTATATAGCTTAAAATTAAAAGACGTTTCAATTAATTATGTTGATAAACCGGTAACAACAAATAAAAAGAAAAACGATAGTCAAAACCCGGCAAACCTTTGACATGCTAGGCTAGGTCATATTTCCTCAAGGAGGATGAACAAGCTAGTGAGAGAGGGCATGTTTGATATGTCTGATATTAACTCTCTACCTACTTGTGAGTCTTGCCTAAAGAGAAAAATGACTAAATCTCCTTTCAAAGGAAAACCTGAGCGTAGTCAAAATCTGTTGGATTTGATCCATACAGATGTTTGTGGCCCATTTAGTATTGGTACTAAATTTGGTCACACCTACTTCATTACCTTTACTGATGATTATTCTAGGTATGAGTATTTATATTTGATGAAATATAAGTCTGAAGCATTTGAAAAGTTCAAAGAATTCAAGGCTGAAGTAGAAAACAAGCTAGGTAAAAGTATTAAAGCACTTCGATCGGATCGAGGTGAAGAATACTTAAGTACCGAGTTTTTGGACTATCTAAACGAGAATGGGATTCTCTCTCAGTGGACTCCTCCTATGACACCTCAGCTGAACGGTGTTTCGGAGCGTCGCAATTGAACTTTGTTGGACATGGTTCAATTCATGATGAGCTTCACTGAGCTTCCACCTTCGTTTTGGGGCTATGCGCTTGAAACAACGGTATTGTTGTTGAACAACGTCCACACTAAAGCAGTAGATAAAACACCATACGAGTTATGGAATGGCAAAGCTCCTAAGTATTCGTACTTGAGGATTTGAGGATGTCCTGCTTACGTGAAGCGGACAGTGCGAGATAAGTTGGATAGTCGATCCACCTTATGTTATTTTGTAGGGTATCCGAAGAATTCAATCGGTTATTATTTCTATCATCCTACTGAAACAAAAGTGTTTGTTTCGAGGGATGCCACCTTCTTGGAGAAGAAGTTCTTATTGGATAAGAAAGACAAGATAATGGAACTCGAAGAAATTTGAGAAGAACCCGAAATATAAAATAACGATCCTACACCTCAAGAATCATCAAATGACACGCCTGTTGCTAGAAGATCCGAGAGGACTTCTAGACCTCCTATTAGATATGGTCTTCTTCTTGAAGGGGATCAAAGTGAACTCGACATTGGATGTGATCCAAGAAACTTCAAGGAAGCAATTTTTGATGCGGATTCAAATTTATGGCTTGAAGCTATGCAGTCAAAAATAGACTCGATGCATACAAACCAAGTTTGGTATTTAATAGATCCTCCCGATGGAATTGTTCCAATAGGGTGTAAATGGATATACAAGAGAAAACTTGGGCCTGATGAAAAGGTATTGACCTACAAGGCACGATTGGTAGCAAAAGGTTATACTCAAAGACAAGGAGTTGACTATGATGAAACCTTTTCATCAGTCGCAATGTTCAAGTCCATAGGAATCCTTATTGCCATAGCAGCTTGGTTTGACTATGAGATATGACAAATGGATGTAAAGACTGCATTTCTTAATGGAAACATTAAGGAAGAGATCTATATGATGCAGCCTGAGGGATACACATCCATGGAAAGCGAGCATAAGGTATGCAAGCTTCAGAGATCTATTTATGGTCTCAAACAAGCATCAAGAAGTTGGAACCAGAAATTTGATGAAACAATAAAGGATTTTGGTTTCATCAAAAACCCGGAGGAACCATGCGTGTACAAGAAAGTAGTTAAGAATGCGGTAACGTTTTTAATACTTTATGTTGATGACATCCTACTCATTGGGAATGATATAGGGATGATGCAGTCAACAAAGATAAGGTTGTCAGGAGATTCTCGATGAAGAACTTAGGTGAGTCATCCTATATTCTAGGAATTCAGATCTATAAAGATATATCTAAGAGAATGATAGGACTCACTCAAGCAACCTACATCGACACCATATTGAAAAGGTTTTCAATGGATGGGTCCAAGAGAGGACATCTACCTATGTGTCATGGAGTTTCTCTATCCAAGTCTATGTGTTCCAAGACTGACGAAGAGATAGAAAAGATGACACACGTGCCATATGTGTCAGCCATTGGTAGTATTATGTATGGAATTATATCTACCAGACCGGATGTGGCCTATGCTCTGAGCGTCACGAGCAGATATCAAGCCAATCCTGGTCAAATGCATTGGAAAGCCGTGAAGGATATTCTTAAGTACTTACGAAGGAATAAGAATGTATTCATGGTATATGGAGGAAGAGAATTGAAATTGGAAGGCTACACTGACTCTAGATTCCAAAGCGACATGGATGACTCGAAGTTAACCTCTGGATTTGTATTCATGCTCAATGGCGGTGCTGTCTCTTGGAAGAGTTCCAAGAAGGACACCACAGCGGATTCCACCATTGAGGCAAAATACATTGCAGCATCAGCTGCTGCTAAAGAGGCAGTTTGGATAAGGAAATTCATCCAAGAGTTGGGAGTAATTCTTGAAGCTGTTGGTCCAATCCCGGTGTACTGCGACAACACTGGTGCCGTTTCTCAGGCAAAGGAACCAAGGTCTCATCAAAGATCCAAACACGTACTGAGGAAATACCACATCATCCGGGAGATCGTGGAAGAGGAGACATAACTATCGAGAGAGTGGCCTCTACAGACAATATCGCTGATCCGCTTACTAAGCCCTTGCCATGACCATTGTTTCACAAACATCGCAAAGCAATGGGATTACGTAGTATGACTAGTTGGCTTTAGGGCAAGTGGAAGATTGAAAGAGTGGGTGCCCGGTTAGCCAACTTGTGGCTAAGGGCTTTTATGACTCTATGTGTAAACAATCTTTTGTTTAATATAATTTACACTTTTATAATGGCAATGACTTTATCTTTTATCATATTATTATGTTGTGACATACTATACGATGTTTAGATGAAGACCTTGAATATACTAGAGTGCATGTAAGATGTGGTAGTACATTGAGATGGCTATCATGAAACACGTCTTATAATCACTGTATATTTTAAACAATTCCTAGTCGATTGAGCCGTCCGCTAATAAGGATAAGGATCGCTCAAGATTGAGACTAGCATTTGCGATGCCGAGTACCACGTTTCATTGGTATGGAACATAGAGATGTGCAAAGCATGCAAATGGATATTTATATGATGAATGATCAAACTACCCTATCCGGACTTTCCAAGTGGTTATCACTTATTGAGTGGATAAAGTCCGCGGTTTTGGTTGTACACAATCATTAGGTCCTTACTACTTGAAACATTATTGAGACTCTATATGCTAGTACTATACTTTGACTCGTTTACCGACTCTATTGGGGTCATCAGGTGTCGGGATTGGGTACAGTTACGACACATATAGGATTCGATGCTTTGTTGTCAAGGATTCACCACATACTTGCGAGTATGGATATCCTATGCGATCTGAGGAGATATTAGTGCGACGAATCTCTGGCCAGAGTACATGATGTGTTTTAGGTTACTCGGTGTTCCTAGTAACACATGCGATGTCACTATTTGATCTCCAAGATGCAATGCATAGTTATCGAATCTCGAACGACTCTCGATGTACCAATGGTTGTTGATTCGATCGGGATATTTGGATGAAGGGACCGTACTGTACGCTAACCAAAATCTACTGGTTCTTGCAGGCACTATCAGTGATACCTGGGGAATCATGGGGCGATGATGCTAGGCGCTCTTACCATGATTCGTTGGGTAAGTCGGAAATTGTTGTTCCGAGTCACAAGGAGTTGTGAGCCCACGGCTAGCTGTATCCCTGAACCATTGAGGGTCACACAAGTAATGGATTACTAAACCCCGTTGAGATAGTTAAATTTAAAAAGTTAAATTTAATGAAAGAGAAGTTAGAATTCGGGAGTGGAATTTCCTAAAATGACATAGGGATGAGCATTTTTGGAAATCACTGAATTCGGATTCAGAAAAATTATCTTGACTTTAAAAGATGCAGAAATGGTTTCTGTGCACATTGATAAAATCAGTTTATCAATCGGAGTCACGATGAATTTTATATTAATTTCTATAACAACGGGCTTGACTTGTTGGGCTTAAGTTATGGATTGTGGGCCCTAAGGAGTTAGATTTCTAATACAATTATAACTTAATCTAGTCTAGAAATTATCTATAAGTAAAGGTGTAGAGTTCAAAAATTTCAAGCATTCAATATAGCAATTTTCGAAAATACACACTAAATATTTCAAGGAGAATTTTCGAAATCCTCTGCTTCTTTTTGAAAAAATTCGGTATGTGATTTAATGAAAAATTACATTTCGAATTAACAGATCAAATCTGTTTATTCTCTACGATAAACATCTGATTGATTTCTAGTGCAATCAATCAGAGGGTTTCGGTTTTCTGTTCGTGGACCTTATTTCGGTGATTGATCGTGGGAGACATCGGTTCTCGGGATATACAAGAAGAGCAGATTAAATTCTGTTGGAGTCCATAAACAAGCCTTTGCTTGAAGAGGTAAAAATTTAATTATGATTTTATTTTTACTTGCATAATTTAATCGTAAAGTTTTGATACCCATGATATGGAATCGTTCCATATAAGAAAAATAAAATTTTTAAACTTTCGCTGCACCGGGTATCAATTCTTAATTGATCTGAAACACATTTTCCAACACCCCGATGCTAGCCACCCATGACCCGTCAGTCACTGGGCCCTAGACATCAACCGTCCAAACAGGGCTGAGCAACCCTACATGGCTCATCTCAAAAGATGGACATGCACAATATGATATGCACATGCTGCATAATAATATGACACACAAATGCAACATATAAGCATGTAAACCCGCTGGCTATCTCAGTCAGTACTTACGTACCTTACTACAAGTAGTTCTAGCAGTCCCACTCTAGGTTCCAAGCCTATCATCAACTCTAAAATGCAAATATCCATGCATCATTCATTAAGCTCTAAAAGCCTTAACTAAGCTATTGTATACTCCTAAATAATTTAAAGAGACCATAGCTATACCTGCGTCCGTCGTCAGCCCACTGATGGCGTCTATCCCGCAACTAAGGGCACACCCCTGCTGCAGCTCCACAGCCTCGAGCACTGCTCCGCTACACGAGCACTACCCCACTACTATGTCAGACACTGTCTGACTATACTAAAATATTTTCCTTACTCCAACTCTAAAATAAGAGTACCCAAAACCCAAAATAGAGCTACTAGGCGAAGGAGAGGAACTTGGAATTGGCAAGAAATGAGGAGCTCGGATCTCATATTTATAGGCATCGATCGGAACGTCCGTTCCTGGATCGGAACGTCCGATCATGCCATCGGAGCTTTCGAATATCCTTATCTGCCACGTGTCAAAATTGTACTGGTTGACTTTGGATAAGGGAGATCGGAACCTCCGTTCCCGATCGTTGCTTCCGTTCCCATGCGTCATGCATGACGTAGTCCCGATCGGAGCTTCTGATCTCCATCGGAGCTTCCGATCGCCAACGGAACGTCCGTTCCTTGCAACGGAGCATCCGTTTCGCCTGGCCTACCGGACTAGTTTTGATCATTCTGAGCTCATTTCCGAAGTCCGTTAATCCAACAAGAACTTTCTTAATCACGTTTTACTTAATCTAAACATGATTACATGATTAATCATTCATTAATCGCAATTTACGAATACGGATCACTACAATTCTTAAGCTGTTTCAACGATGGGTCGAGACAGGCATCATGTGACGCCTAAAATCCAATCTACTAAATCGCTTGCATTAAATTTAATAAATATTAGGATTATTATTTTTAAATTTATTTGATTTAAATTCTTTATGTGAGTTATGTGTTTAAAAATATTTTATTATTTATTCAAATGATTTTATTTTACTAACTATTTAATTAATGTTTTTAATTGTTTAAGTTTATTTGCCAAAATGATTTTTATTATGCAATTTAATTGCTTTAATATTTTAAAGGTTTAAGCTTGCATATTTAAATGCTTTTAATTGTTTAATTTATTATTTTAAATTATTTTAATTGTTTATTTTATCTTTTAAAATAATTTTAACTGTTTAGTTTATTTGGTTAAATATTTTCGAGTGTTCAACTTATTTATTTTAAATAGTCTAAGTTTAGCGGTTAGTTATTTTAAATTATTTTAAGTTATTTTAAATGTCTAGCTTATTTATATAAACCCTTTTAATTGTCTAAATTATTTTAAAGGTTCTAGACTTGTTTATTCAAATCTTTCTTTTATTTGTCCAAATTATTTTAAAGCTTTTATTTCCACTTGTGTATTTATTTAAATTGCTTTTAAACGTTAGCCTAGTTGGTGTAAATTATTTTAATCATTCTGCTTGTTATTTAAATATTTTACTCGTTGTCGTGACATCGAAATATGAAGAGCGAACAGAAGGCGCACCCGCGCCGTTCCTAGCGCGCCCGCCCCGTTGCTGTTTGGAAAGTTTTAATTATTTCGGGCAAGTATTTTATGGGCTTTTGAGTGGGCTTTTTCATGCAATATAAAAGGGATTCTTGAACGTCAGATTTGAGGGAGCCGCCACAATAATTATACGATATATCAGAGAAGAGATTTTTGGGTTTGAACGTGAGAATTGTTTGAAGAAATCTGGAGCTTAATTGAAGACGGAGATCGATTGACCGGACACGGCATCGCATCAACGGATTTGTTTATTTTATCTTTTATTTATTTTATTTTGAATATGTTTGGATTTATGAATTATTGTTTTATTCAGAATTTTATTATGAACTAATTTGTTAGAGTCTAGATGTCGGATGAAACCTGGTGTAGACGCTTTCATGAATGTTTGATTTTATTGAATTGAATTTCTTTTAGATTAATTGTTTTTCTAGAATTGATTGTCTTTTCAATTTATTTGATCAATAATTGATTTATTATATTTATTTGAAATCTGGCACTAGGGAGAGGAGATTTTGAATAGGATATAAAATACACTGTTAATTATTTATACAGCTCGGGAGATGTATAATTTTAATAGAGCTTTTAAAAAAAACATTGTTTTTTGATAGATCACTGCAAGTAAATTCTTAATAGGGATATTGAAATTGAACTGTAGTTGATAAAAATTATTTGTTGCTCGGGAGAGGGAAATAATAAACTTAAGTTTTCTTGGCTATTAATTGACTGGAATTCATGAAGATTAATTAATTAGGATTGATTGTTATTGAAACCAGGTAAAATCTATACCTCTAGACCATTTTTCTCTGATTGATTTTAATCTAAAAGTTGTGTGCGTTCTTTTAAATCTCTTAATTATTTTATTTTTCTGCAAAATTCTCAAATATTGATTTTCGAAATAAAGTTTGGACTATTTTAATTACAAACACTGATTATTTTCATTTTACTCCCTATGTGATCGATATATGATTTTATCACTATATTAAAACTTGAAACTCGTACGCTTGCGAGTATTTTTCACAACAAGAGGTCGGATGGAACCTGATGTAGACACTTTCATGAGTTTTTTATTTTATTGAATTGAAATTTTCTAGATTAATTGTTTTTTTCTAGATTTGAATGTCTTTTCAATTATTTGATCACAAATTGAATTGTAATATTTATTTGAAATCTGGCACTCGAGAGAGGAGATTTTGAATAAGACCAATATAAATAACACTGTTAATTGTTTATATAACTCTGGAGAGTGTATAATTTTAACAGTGCTTTTGAAAAGAACATCGTTTTACATAGATCACTGCGAGTAAATTCTTAATAGGAATATTGAAATTGAATCGTAGATGATAAACATTAATTGTTGCTCGGGAGAGAGAAATAATAAACTTAAGTGTTCTTGACTATTAATTGACTGAAATTCATGAAGATAAATTAATTAGGATTGATTGTTGTTGAAATCAAGTAAAATCTAAACCTCTAGACCAATTTTTCTCTGATTGATATTCTTTGAAATTTGTGTGCGTCCTACTAAAAACTCAGTGATTATTTATTTTTCTGCAAACCTTCTGAATATTAATTTTATAGATAAAGTTTAGACTATTTTAATTACAAGCACTGAATATTTTCACTTTACTTCTTATGGGAACGATACTTGATTCATCATACACGGGCCTAAACGACGAGCAAATACTCGAACGTGAGAGCAAGGGATCACCCAACGAATGGACGAGCCTCAGTAGCTCAGTGGTAGAGCGGTCGGCTGT
The DNA here is from genome assembly GCF_033568475.1 of Henckelia pumila. Lineage (NCBI taxonomy): Eukaryota > Viridiplantae > Streptophyta > Magnoliopsida > Lamiales > Gesneriaceae > Henckelia > Henckelia pumila. Next base: position 5,132,218 of record NC_133121.1, on the reverse strand, counting down.
TAACTGACTGGTCGTAGGTTCAAATCCTACTTGGAAGCCCTTGGATAGCCATCCCCGTTGGCGAGTTGGTCAGCTCACACCCGCCCTTCGCCCAAAAAGTAAAGTATTAGGGCGATAGGCCAGTTTTTATTAAAACTTGACACTTGTACGCTTACAAACATTTTTCACAATAAGTTTTTGGCGCTGTTTCCGGAGAGTAAATTTTGATTTTGTTTAGTCTTGTTACCAATTAGTTTATGTTTTAATTTAGAGTTTTTTTATTTTATTTTACTGATTGATCTCTCTGTGTTTTTAATTGCAGTTCATGCAATGATCTCAAAGTGGAAATTCTTTACTTTTTGATCCGAAGATCGAGTGAACTGCACGCTTGAGAAGAGCGAGAAGAGAAGAACAACAAAACATGGCTAAAGAAAATGTTAATGAAGTTCCCTTGGTGCCAATTAGAGAGCACTTCAGGCCAGTAATCCAGGTTCACTACTCTGGAATAGCTCGTGGAACTATCAATTCTAACAATTTTGAGCTAAAGCCTGCATTGATCAACATGGTTCATCAGAACCAGTTTAATGGGAGTACAACTGCTGATCTTTACCTATACCTGCGCACTTTCATGGAGATAACAGACACGGTAAAATATAATGGTGTTTCTTAGGATATTATACGCTTACGCTTGTTTTTGTTTTCTCTCAGGGATCAGGCTAGAAGTTGGATACAATCACTGCCGTTGGGCAGTATTACTACATGGGAGGATATGGCGGTCAAATTTTTTTCGAAGTATTTTCCACCAGCTAAATCTAAATGAAAATTGAAATCAGCACCTTCAGGGATATGGAGTTTGAACAGCTCTACGAGGCGTGAGAAAGGTACAAGAAAATCTTGATAATTGTTTAAATAAAAAACAATTTCTCCAACAATATTTATCCAAGAGGAAATATTCTCTTCAAAATTATTCCATAAATTAAATACCATATTTAAAAATTCTTCAAATATGGTATTTTCTTATCAAATTCTGAAATCTTTTATTCCTACCAGACAGTAATATCGTTGCAACACAGCGCACCCATGCCTTGCTTCAGCGCCTCTTCTAGTTTGCTCAATTTCACAAAATTTCTCTTGGCAGCTCCGAATGTGATGAAATTCAACTTTTTAGCTCAAATTTTTGCCAAGATCATCAAACTATCTCCAACTACAAAACACGACAAAAATGCACGAATTAACATATGCAAAAGATAAAATCCCGAGAAATATAATACTAAAAATATAAATATTACGAGTCTATCAAAGATCGTTCAACCGGACACAGATGATCGCATATTTGGATTTGTTTTCTTTCTTATGAATTTATATTATTGAATTGATGTCTAGTTTCATGAACATGAATTATTTTTGTAATATTTTGATTATGAACTAAATTTATTAGTCTAGATGTTGATGTAGCCTGGTTGAGAAACTTTTATGAATTCTTAATTTTATTGAATTGAATTTCCCTAGATTAATTGTGTTTTTCTAGATTCGATTGTCTTTTCAATTTACTAGCCATAAATTGATTTGTTATATTTATTTGGAATCCGGCACTCGGAAAAGGGGATTTTGAATAGGATCAATAGAATTAACACTATTAATTGTTTATATAGCTCGGGAGAGTATATAACTTTAATGGAGTCTTAAAAAGAACATCGTTTTACATATATCACTGCACTAAATTCTTAAAAGGGATATTGGAATTGAAATGTAGCTGATACACTCTATTTGGCACCCGGGAGAGGGAAATAGAATAATCTTAGTGTTCTTGGCTATTAATTGAATGGAATTCATGAAAATAAGTTAATTAGGAATAATTGTTGTCGAAACCAGGTGAAATCATAACCTCTAGACCATTTTTCTCTCATTGATAATTTCTGAAAATTGTGCGTGTGCTAGCTAAAATTCACTGTTTATTTTATTTTTTTGCAATTCTCTCAAATATTGATTTTCTAAATAAAATTATGAATATTTTAATTACAAGAACTAAATAATTTTTACGTTGCTCCTCGTGGGATCGACACTCTATTCATTACTATATTAAACTTGAAAATCGTGCGCTTGCGAGCGTAAATTTTGCAACATAGGCCTTGATAGGACGGTTCGATCCCTGGTTCGAACGGTTCGATCTATGCATGGTTTCCACGTCGCATGCATGAAAATTTGGACTGCCCGATACCTCTTCGGATCATCCGATCTCCTTACGTCCGAAACACATCTAAAATCCTTCTTGCCACATGTCCTGGTGACACATCAGACGATCCGACCCTAGACATCAGATCGTCTTATCCGGCCATGTGACGTCAGTAATGACGCCATCTCCTTCATGAGATTTGTACAACTGTCCCTGGGTGATTTCGGATCGTCCGATCTCACTCTGACTCCGAACACAGTTCGTATCCTCCGAATTGCCCGAGCCCAATTTTAAGGTCCGATATTATTTAATTTTAATCCCAGAATATTTAATTTGAGAATTTTTGTAGTTTAGATTTAAAGGGCTAGTTTACAAATATTGAAGAGTTGAAGGGAAAAAGTGAAAAATCCTTAAATTGAGTGGGACACATGGCTTAGATATGTGAATCAACGTTTATGTATGTATTTGTATAAGATTTTATCACATTTTAAGAAACCGAGAGCTTCCATTCTTCATTTGGGTTTGATCTTAAATCTTTAATATCTCAATATCCGACCGTCCGATTTCAAATTCGGGAATAGTTCTGCGATACTTTCAAGAAGAGCTTAGATTTGATGTAAGTATCTCTTTGATCCAGAATATTTCAAAATTGAGATGAGGAAGAACTTGGATTTTGATCATGAATATGTGTTCTAGAGATTTTATGTATTTGATATACGAAATCGGATCAAAGAACGAATGCTGTATGCAATTCTTATTATTTTTACAGCTTTATTCGAACCTAGACATGTCTGAGTTTGCTGGTCTTTGATGATATTAAGCTGATATGAGATGTATTTGAGTTAGATTTGATTGTTAGATTTGCTGGAAATTGGTTACGGTTATTGATTTTATACCGTTACGTCGTCGGGTCAAGATTTGCTAGAATTTGCATCTATGTGATTGAGTTGTGATATGTTTGAGTTGTGGTTGATGTTTCCTAGATATCATGCTGTGATTTCATATTTAAAACAAGGGACATCGAACTCGAGCACCTAGACTTCGAAACCGGTAGAAGAAAGAGCAAGGTTTGTGACTTTTACCTTGAAGATTGGCAAGAGTTGTGAGAAGATTTTGATAGCCTTTGTTGTGCTACAGCTTGTAAGAGTTGAAGAGTTTGAAACCAAGATAATAAAGGTATAAACCAACATCATCAAAGTGGGACAATATACTCAAGATAGATTAGTTCTTGAGTTGTCCAAAACCACGTACTTTTTTTGTATTCTTGTTTGCCTACTTAAGAGTTGTTGATTTGCTTACTAGATTCGTATGCTTATATACTTGGCTTAGATTTTAATGCTACTAGACCTGTTGCATTCATATTGAGTCAACTATTCCTTTGAGATTTTGAATGGCAGATACGCCGGAAGAAATACGGATGTGTGGACATATATCGAGGAAATTAGGAGATAGAACAATTCCTACTGCTAGAATCTCTATATAATGGGCCAAAGTCCGGGAAAAGAGCTCAACGCCACCCTGAAATGGGGAGTAGGTGTGAGATTTGTTGTGTTCTTCTTTCCCGAGATCTTAATAACCGATATAGAATTTAAAAGCAGATTTTAAAATCATGCATTGCATTAGATTGGTTTTAATACCTATGAAGATGATTTTATGGATATTTCTGTAAATGTTATGCTATGTGTAGTGACCCTTACCCATATCACCTACTAAACAGAAACTTAGGCATGTAATTAACTTAATCAAACAGTAAACCAAAATTAAACTGCGGAAACGATAATTATACAATCCCAAGGAAAGAAATCTGTAAATATCCAAATAATTAATAAAACCAAATCGAAAGATGTATCAACCCAATACAATAAAAACCTAGACGAAGCTCCAGCTGGCCATCCACTGCCTAGCCTCTCTTGGATCCACCTGCCTCATCCAATCGCAAACCTGCCCCATGGAATAGGGTGTCCAGATACACAGAGTACGAGATGTGAGCATAAAATGCTCAGCACTATGAGTATACATGAATGCAAGTGTACTGCCTACTGACTAGAGGTCAAGAATCAGATATCAAAGACAGACCGGGCCCTGGTATGTAGCACGATGTGCCATCGCTTCAGGAGGTGGCTCACATACCGAAATACCAGTGGATATGCCGGACCCAAATCGATGGAAGTCCATCCACTAATAGATAGGGTAAAACCCTACTAACAGACATCTCAAAAGAGATAGCTCAAGATACAAATGTATGCATCATAAAATCATGGCATATAAATCATGCAGTCACATAATACATGCATACTCAGTCAGGATTATCTCGAACAGTACTTTTGTACCTCAAATACTAGGCACGCTCTACCAGCAATCAACCCACACCTATAGTCCGCACTACACAGCGAAATGATACTAATATCATTATAGTGCTCTAAAATCCTTAACTAAGCGATTGCATACTCCTAAATAATTTTAGGAATAAAAAGCTACACCTTCGTCCGTCGTTAGCCCTTTGCTGTCGATTGACTCAAAACTAGGCCAAAGCTCCGCTACGACGCCTGGATCGCTATGCCAATTTCGGAAACGGGATGCCATTGCAACCTCGACTAATGACGCTCGTGTTGTAGTAAAATTTGTGCAAAAGAATATCTTTATGAGGTTTGGAACTCCACGAGAAATAATCAGTGATGAAGGTACGCACTTCTGTAATAAGATTTTTAATACCTTGCTCACTAAGTATGGTGTCAGGCATAAGGTGGCGTGTGCATACCATCCGCAAACCAATGGCCAGACAGAGATTTCTAACCATGAAATCAAGCAAATCTTGGAGAAAACGGTGAAGAAAAATCGGAAAGATTGGGCAATCAAGTTAGATGACGCCATTTGGGCTTACCGCACTGAATTCAAAACACCCATTGGGATGTCTCCATACAGGTTGGTGTTTGGAAAAGCATGTCATTTGCCTTTGGAGTTGGAGCACAAGGCGTTTTGGGCCATCAAGAAGCTAAACATGGATCTCGAAGCATTGGGGGAGTTACGTAAATTGCAATTGATGGAACTGGACGAGTTTCGAAGTGAAGCATATGAGAATGCCAAGATATACAAAGAGCAAACGAAGAAGTGGCATGACAACCACATTGTACCTCACGAATTCGAACCAGGTCAGAAACTATTGTTATTTAACTCCCGTCTAAAATTGTTTCCAGGAAATTTGAAGTCCAGATGGTCTGGACCATTTATGGTGCAGAAGATATATCCGCACGGTGCGATTGAGCTACGTTGTACAGATGGAAGAATATTCAAAGTGAATGGGCAAAGGTTAAAGCATTATTATGGTACCGAAGTACGAAGTACTGAGAGTACTCACCTCACAGACCCGGCTTAAAGACTGGTGACAGTCCGACTGAGGACTATAAAACAAGCGCTAAAAGGGAGGCAACCCTTTTGTTCTTTTGTTTGTTTGTTTTTTTTTTAAATTCTTTAATTTTCGCAGTTTTTGTTTAATTTTCTCCCTTAGTTTTCATTCTCAGGAACTAATTTCCAACAAGCTATACGCGCCCGCCTCACCTCTGGCGCACCCGCTCGTCTCTAAAAATAAAAATTCAAGAAGTGAGTCAGCGAGCTATGCGCGCCCGCCTCACCTGTGGCGCACCCGCGCGTGTTCTATGCGCGCCCGCCTAACCTTTGGAGTGCCCGTGCGTGAAAATTATGCAATCAATTGTAATATTACAGAGCTCTATGCGCGGGCGCCTGTCCCAATGGTGCGCCCGCGTGTTGCATTCCACAGAAATTTAACAGGCAGTGTTTTATGCGCGCCCTTCTGTCATCTCGCGCGCCCGCCCGATTTGAATAATTCCCCCAATTTCTTTCCATCTTTCTCTCATTCTCTCTTCTAATTTTACCCCATAATTCCTTTTCCACCATCTTGTTTTCTTTCCCGGCTGCCGATTTCTTTCTATCGCTTTGTCTAATGTTTTTCTTTTCCTTTTTCTCTCCATCTTCTTGTTCTCTTCCTTCAATCCTTTATCTTTACCTTCTCAATTTTTTTTAGTTTTCTCTGCGTGTTCTTCTCGTCCGCGGGTGGCTACACAGATTGTACACGGCTTTAATCTTTGGTTTGTTGCGGAGTGCATCATTTTCACATGGTAAGTGGCTCTATTCACGGGTGTATAACGTCTCTGTTTATTGGGTTAGTGCATTAGTGGAGATTGTGGCGTGGATTTGTAATAGAGTTGGGTTTATTGTTGATTGCGGTGTTCGTCACATTGAGGAGACGAAGGAGTCGTGATTTGAATATATAGTTTGGGGTGTAAAGAGTATTCTTTTATCATATTGAATTGCAAGTTCGTATTGTGCACTCCAACTGTTTGAAACATGGCTCAAAAGAAGAAAACCAAGTTGGGGGAATCTTCATATTCCGCCCCTGATTTTGATAGTCATCGTTTCTGGAATCCAACGGCCGCAGCGAATTATCAAGAGTTGCTATCTAAGAATATTTTGCTTGAAAGAGGATTTGATACTACAATTGGTTTTGAACCAAATGGGGTGATTTGGAGTAATGTCGGGGATGAGGTGCTTGAGCGACAGTGGCTTCAATTTGTGAAGCAACCCTATGAAGCCGTTGTTTCTGTGGTGAGGGAATTTTATGCAAACCTGAAGGTTAGACACGTTGATTATAAGGTTTTGGTACGAGGACAGATGGTGCCATTTGATTCAGTGGCGATTAACTCTCTCTTTCAGATTCCGCCAGTGGACCAAGATGAATATGTTCTTTTTAAGTCTGGGGATATCGATTATGATGCCATTCTTCAATCCATCTATGTTTCGGGAGCTGTGTGGAGATTGGGCAGCGATTTTAAACCTTCCAAGTTGCGAAAGGTTGATTTGAAAAGTGATGCCAAGAGATGGTACGCTCTCGTCTGTGCTGGACTGAAGCCCACAGACCATGATCATGAGGTAACACGTGAAAGGGCGATTCTTGTTTATTGCATCGTGGAAGGAATGGCTATGGATTTGGGACGTATATGTCAAGAGACGATTCAAAATTTGTTTATTGGTCGGTCAACGAGGGGCCTTGCTTTGCCTTCCATCATTACGGATTTGTGTGAAGCTGTTGGCGTGGATTGGAGCTCAACGGAAGAATTGTTGAAGCCCACGGCCCTCATACCTGGTGGTTCTTCTTTGTCTCGACTTCCATATGAAAGTGAACTAAGAGAACGTGCCGCTAGAAGATCTTTCAATGCTCGAGCTGCTGCTAGTCGAGCTGCTGCATCACAGTCTAAGACGTCGCCTTCTTTGGAAGCGTGGGTTACATCTATTGAGGAGGATCTGCGCCAACACCGTCAAGAATTCCATCACTTTCAACAGAGAAATGAAGTTTTCATGGACTATATGATGGGATTCACTGGTGCATTGAGCCACCACTTTCCTCAGGCTTCAAGCTCATCTTACCCATTCCCTCCCTATCCTCAGTGGCCACCTACCTTTGGTGGGTCGGGGCCCGACCATGGTGCTGATGGTGACGAGAGCGGCGACCACTGACGGTTGTCGTTTGAGGTAAATGTCCTATTTATTTCTTTTTCAAATCATTGAGGACAATGCTTGTACCTAGTTTGGGGGGAGTTTGCTGTTTTTTATTCTTAATTGCTGAAGTTGCTCCTGATTTTCTTTTTAATTTTTGGTGTTTTTTTTTTGTGTGTTTCTTTTGTTTTTTTTTTTTTAGCTTTCTTGTTTTAGTTTCTTGTTTGGTGGCGGTGGGATGCAGAATATTTGTGAGGTTGGAAAAAGTATGAATTGTGTGTGCATGAGAGTTAAATTCAAGAAACCATGAACAAAATGAAAAGACATTGGTCAAAGATGCAAATGATTGTGTTTAGCTCTACTCCATGATTGAACTAAAAGAGTTTTTGTAGAATCAATGCTAATACAACAACAAAAGCTCAAAACCAACCAATCTCAAATCTCAACTTTCAAAAATAGATTCCAAAAATCAAAAAAATCCGAACGTCGCTCTATTTCAAAACTGACAGATAATAAACAACCAAAACTCCTCCAAGAACAACATACTCAAATCTCAATCGATTCTAACAAAATCCAAAAACTATAATGTATCTGATCGTAGAAAACTTACGATATAACGGAGCTCTCGCTGCAGTGATCGCTAATCTGCCTTCAGAAATAAATTCCAACGGACGGATCGAGCTCGGATTGAAATCCCAAAGCTTGAAAACAAAAGGAATCGGCTTCAATGGAGATAGCGTGCAAGGAGGAAGAAGATGAAGACTTAGACAAGTCAAGAAAGGAGTAGATAATATAATAAACTCAAAATTTGCACTTTAGTCCTTGAAATTTCCAAAATTTTCAAAATGGACCCTGATCAAAATCAAGTCGGCTCTTGAACTCTGCAATATCTGATTAACTCAAATAAACTCATTTAAGATAAAAACAGGGCGTTACACTATGCATGTTTATGTTGTTTTATAATGGGATTATATTCTCACCAGAGAAATCCGGCTATTGCTTTGTTTGTATGTGTGCATGGCAATAGGTAGGGCAGGAACGAGTCAGGGACACCCATGAAAGAACGAGATCGAGATTAGATGTGTGGACTCGGGTTAGCAGATGTTTGGCTCCTTGAATGTTGGACAAGCATGCTTAGTTGTGTAGTGTATTTTATTTGCAAGAATCCGTGTTAAGCACTTGAATTAGTTTGGCCTTTTAATGTATTTCAATTACTAGATGATTGTAAAAAATACATGGATTATGTTTGCTTGAGTTTCTATATATATATATATATATATATATATATATATATATCTTTTAGATTCATGAAAGCATGTGTATGTTTGATTAAATGATATCTTGACATACAAGAATAAGGGCTTTGAGTTCTAGGCAAGTTTTGAAGGTTGTTATTCAAGATTTTTGGGGCTGGAGCAGAGAGCACTTGCGCTTCCATATTCTACATCTCGAGCTCAGCTTTGAACCTTGGTTTTTGCCCAGCAAAATATGAGAGGGCGCCTGAGCTGCATTATTTTACAGCCCGAGCGCACCCTGTTTTGAGCTTCTGTTTTGCTCAGCGGGAGGGAGCGCTCAAGCTGCAAATAGTTGCGGCTCGAGCTCACCCCCATTTGGAAAAAATATATATTTTTTTTGAATTCATGTCTAGTTAATTAAGAGTGATTATTTTTTCATTGCCCTTAATATTAGAGTAGCAACCGAGGTCCCCACAATAGGTGGTATCAGAGCGTAAGTTTTGGAATGATTATAAATAAGCGAGCGGGGTAAATCGAGTCCTCTTGATTGAATGATTTATGCTAGCATGACTTATTGTGTCAAATTAAATTGATCACATGATTATGTGTATTAATTTTATAAGCATGCTTTACTGCTTTAAGAATATGTGTTTACCGGTTTTTGGATCAGAACTTGATACCTAGAGAAGGCATGAATATGTTAATCAGATGGGGACTGAAACAGAATGGTTGTGTCTGATAAATCGATATGTATGTGTGCTAACTCTTTTGAATATCAGATATGCCTCCTTGTCAAGCACCGATTACTAGACAAATAGTGGACGTTCCACAGCCAGAACAGACAAATGTGCCACCAGCTGCAGAAGCTCCTAGACCAGAACAAGGTAGTACATCTAACGATATGATGGATGTTACAGCAACGCCTATGGAAACCTTGATGAAGAGGTTTCAATCCTTCAAGCCACCTACTCTGAAAGTAACCGAGAACTCATTCGAATGTGAATGTTGGTTAGAGGATATCGAGATGTTTGATTCCCTGGATTACAGAGATGACAGACGTATCAGAGTGATTGGGCACCAATTGCATGATGTTGCAAAGAGTTGGTGGATCACAATCAAGAGAGCTCTTGAAAGCCGAGGTACGACTATTACCTGGAAGATCTTTAAAACTGAATTTTATCAACGTTTCTTTCCAGTGTCATATAGAAAAGAAAAAGGTGCAGAGTTTGAAAATCTGAAACAGGGTAATCTAAATATAGAAGAGTATGTGGCCAAGTTCTCTTCATTGTTGAAGTTTTCTCCACATGTTGTTGAGAATGAAGAGGCTAAAGTTGATCAGTTCATCAATGGACTGAATCCAGATGTATTTACCCTTGTGAATTTTGGGAGGCCGAAAAACTTTGCTGATGCACTTGATAGCGCAAAGGGAGCATAGGCTGGTTTGATTAAACAGAGAGGAGCATCGTTTGTTTCACAATCTCAACAACAACCGCAACCGCAACCGTCACCGCAATTTCAGCAACCATCCCCCAGATTTGAGGGAGGTAGCAGCAGTAGTGGAAAGAAAGATTTTCTGAGGCCAAGAGGAAATCATTTTAAGAAGTCGGGAAATAATTCATCGAGTTCCCATGGGCCAAGACAGAGCAGTGCTGGTCAGGGTTCATGTTATACAAGAATGTATTGTACCAAATGTGGAGGGAGACATCCCAGTGATCAGTGCAGAGGTGTGTCTGGGAATTGAAATATATGTCATCAGCCAGGACCTTTTGCTAAAGTATGTCCACAGCGTGGTTCTGTGAGGTCTCAAGGTGCAGGGTCATCACGATCAGTGGCTCAGCCTAAAAGGCAAGCATTTCTGTTCACTCCTTCCAGCCACAGCCTCAGCAACAGAATAGAGCAGGAGGTAGCCAAGCAACAAATCAACCTCCGAGATAACAGGCTCAAGTCTTTGCCTTGACTGAAGAGCAGGCTCAGCCAGCACCTGACGATGTGATAGCAGGTAACCATACTCTTTGTGGTTATCCTGCTTATGTGCTAGTAGATACAAGTGCATCTCATACATTTATATCTAAAAAATTTGTTGCATTACATGCATTGCCTGTTGAGTCATTAACTGTTGTAGTATATATATATCTTCACCTTTGGGGAGCGGTATAGTATCAGTGAAATCTATCAAAAATTGTATACTACAGTATGAAGATAATGTGATAGAGATAGATGGTATTGTGCTTGGGTTTTCATATTTATTGCATTATTGGTATCGATATGTTAACCAAGTACAGGGGTACCGTAGACTGTTTTCAGAAGATTGTGAGATTCAGACCAGAAATGGCAGAGGAATGGAAATTCTATGGTAAGGGTTCGAGATCTCGAATTCCTTTGATATCAGTTCTATCTATGACTCGTTTATTGCAGAAAGAAGCAGAGAAATTTCTTGTTTATTCAGTAGATGTGCTGAAAACTAGCTCAGAATTGGCTGACTTGCCAGTGGTTAGTGAATTTTCCGATGTCTTCCCAGATAAAATTTTGGGATTACCTCCAGCTCGGGATATAGACTTCAGTATTGAATTGATGTTAGGTACATCACCGATTTCTATTGCACCTTACAGAATGGCACCAATTGAATTGAAAGACTTAAAAGAACAGCTTGAGGATCTCTTAGCCAAAGGGTACATTAGACCGAGTGTGTCACTCTGGGGCGCTCCGGTGCTATTTGTACGGAAGAAAGATGGATCAATGAGACTTTGCATTGACTACCGGCAACTGAACAAGGCAACGGTAAAGAATAAATATCCATTACCTAGAATAGATGATTAGTTTGACCAGTTGCAGGGTTCATCAGTGTATTCCAAAATTGATTTGAGATCCGGGTATCATCAGTTAAGAGTTCGAAATGAAGATATACCAAAGACTGCTTTCAAACAAGGTATGTTCATTTTGAGTTTATTGTTATGCCGTTTGGTCTAACGAATGTTCCAACAGTATTTATGGGCCTTATGAATAGAATATTTCAGAAATATCTTGATGACTTTGTTATTATCTTTATTGACGATATTCTAATTTATTCTAAGAATCTTTGTGATCATGTCGAGCATCTGAGAATCATTTTAAAGACTTTGAGAACAAAAAAAGTTGTATGTCAAATTGTCAAAGTGTGAATTCTGTTTGAAGAAAGTGGTCTTCCTTGGGCATATTATATCCGGAGATGGGATTTTTGTTGATCCTAGCAAATTTGAAGCAGTTATCAGTTGGCCTAGACCTATGTTTGTACCATAAATACGGTGTTTTATGGGGTTAGCCGGTTATTATCGTAGGTTTACCAAAGACTTCTCCAGCATTGTCAAGAATATTATTCAGCTGACTCAGAAAAATGCACCGTATGTCTGGACTGAAGCATGTGAAGCCAGTTTCATTGAACTGAAGAAGAGATTGACGAGTGCACCAGTCTTTGACTATTTCTTCAGGTACTGGTGATTTTATTGTATATTTTGATGCTTCTCACATGGGATTAGGTTGTGTGCTTATGCAGCGAGGGCATGTCATTGCTTATGACTCAAGAAAACTAAAGCCACACGAGACCAGATATCCTATCCATGATTTGGAACTTGCAGCCATCGTATTTGCATTGAAGATATGGCGACATTATCTATACGATGAGAAATTTGAGATTTATTCTGACCGTAAAAGCTTGAAATATTTGTTTTCATAGTTTTAACTGAATATGAGGCAACGAAGATGGCTAGATTTGTTGAAAGATTTTGACTGTGAGATCAAATATTATCCAAAAAAGTCCAATGCAACTGCAGATGCCTTGAGTATAAAGATATGTGCTTTATCCTTATCTACGTTAGGTGTCGCTAAATTGGTAGAATATTGTTGTGTTTATGGATTGGTATTTGAAACAGTTATGAAGCTTATTCGAATTTGTACGATTCAAGCTGAGCCAGACTTGCTAGTCAGAATCAAAGAAGCACAGAGAAATTATCAGAGTATTCAGAAGTTCGTTGACATGGTCAGATCAGGGCATCAGTCTGAATACAAGGTTAGTGTATATAGTGTTTTATATGGGAATAACAGACTTGTTGTTCCAGATGTTTCAGATTTGAAACAACAGATATTGAAAGAAGCTCACTGCAGCAAATACAATATTCATTCGGGTGGCAAAAAAATGTACAATGATTTGAAAAATCAGTATTGGTGGAAGCAGATGAAATCTGATGTTACAGGATTTGTATCACATTGTATGAATTGCCAGCAGGTAAAGGCCAAAAGAAAAAAACTAGGTGGTTTATTGCATAGCTTACCTGTTTCAGAATGGAAGTGGGATCATATATCAATGGATTTCGTTACGAAGCTACCATGTTCATCTAGAGGTTGTGATGTTGTTTGGGTAGTTTGTTGTGAAAATTCCTCGCAAGCGTACGAGTGTCAAGTTTTAATATAGTGATAAAATCAAGTATCGATCCCTCAGGGAGTAAAATGAAAATAATAGTGCTTGTAATTAGAATAGTCCAAACTTTATCTAAAAAATCAATAATCAAAAATTTTGCAATAAATAATCAGTTGATTTTAGATAGCACGCAAACAACTTTCAGGAATAATCAATCAGAGAAAATGGTCTACAGGTATAGATTTCACCTGGTTTCAACAACAATCAATCCTAATTAATTAATCTTCATGAATTTCAATCTATTAATAGCCAAGAACACTTACGTGTATTATTTCCTCTCCCGAGTGCCGAATAAAATATATCAACTACAATTCAATTCCAATATCCCTATTAAGAATCTACTTGCAGTGATCAATTCAAAACTATGTTCTCTTTAAAAGCTCTGTTAAAATTATAATCTCTCCCGAGTCAGATAAACAATTAACAGTGTATTTTCCAATGGTCCTATTCAAAATCTCCTCTCCCGAGTGCCAGATTTCAAATAAATATTACAAATCAATTATTGATCAGATAATTGAAAAGACAATCAATTCTAGAAAAAACAATTAATCTAGAAGAAATTCAATCCAAGAAAATCAAGAATTCAAGAAAGTGTCTACACCAGGTTCCATCCGACCTCTAGACTATAAAAATTAGTTCATAATAAAATTTTGAAAAAAATAAATAATAAATCCAAACATGTTCAAAATTAAATAAAAGATAAAAGAAACAAATCCGTCGTCGACGCCTTGTCCGGTCGATCAAACTCCATCTTCGTTCTTCACGATTAAGCTCCAAAAATCTTCTCAGGAAAATCACAATCACAATCAATCTCTGTTCTCTGATATCTGCGTAAAAGATTGTGGCGGCTCTTCCCCCTTAGTCTGATGAAAAATTGCCTTTTATATCGTCTCCCAAAGCCCACTCAAAAGCCCACAAATATAGAAGTTTCCTTCCGAATAAAAATTTCCAAGTTCAGAATTTAGCGACGCGCGTCCGCTCCAGAAATCATGCGCCCGCGCATAAGCCTCTGTTCTCAACCTTCTCACCTTCCCAAGAACTTGAGCGATAGCTCTTCTTTGAGCGCTAATGAAAAGCGCTGATCTTTGGCCCAATAATATGGCCCAACACTATTCATCTTCTTTGTCTGTACGTTTTTTTTCTTTTCTTTTCTTCTTTCTCTTTTAAACTTCTTATTTTTCTCCTCAAAATTTCATAATTCACAAAATCTCCTTAATTTCCTACAATCACAAAAACAACACAATACCCACATAAATCTGCTCGAAACAAATATTTAACAATTAAAATCATATATAAATTAAGTGTATAAGATACACTTATCAAATACCCCCAAACTTAGACTTTTGCTAGTCCCGAGCAAAACTATTAAATTCCAACAACTCATTCTATCAAACCCACAAAAATAGTCAAGAAATATTATGGAACAATGGCCTCAACAATGATTTCAAAAATATCAAATCCAATCATATCACACCCAACTAACACTTAAAAGTTTTAGCCAATCACAAAATAATTACCGCATAAACTCACAATCTCCGCAACTCAAGTTCAAAACACCATTCTCCAAATTTAATTCAAACATTCATAGATCATGAGGTCTTTTCAAGGTAGCAAGGGATCAAAAATAGGATAATTATCAAAAACGCTCGCAATCAGGTAAATGCAACGAATAATAGTGTGTGCGTGTTTCGATCAAAATTCATAATCATTAAAAGCATCAATCAACAGTCCATATGCTAAATTCTCGCAACTCTTCTCCACTAGTATATTGGGCAACTGAGACTCGGTCAATAGGACTTATTCAGCTTATAGTGTAAGGTCTGGCTCACGGCTACAAATGAAAGATAAGAATTCAAAATAAGGAGTAATTTATATTTATGCTCAATCTAATCTCAACTCATTTTCATTCACAATTTCATACTTATTTTTCTTTCACTTCATTTCTCAACTTTTTCACAACTCTTCTTTTTAGAATTTTTTTTTTCTTTCTTTCACAACTTTTTCAACCACATTTTTCAACTCTTTTTTCTACTACCTTTTTTTTTTCATCTTTTCAATTCATCCACCACACCAATCCTTTTTCTCACAAATAACACTAGGAGCATACAACATTTTAGCATTCAAATTACTCCCTTAAAGGTAGGAAATAGTGTATAGGCTATTCAGCTAGTCAATGTAGGACCTTGAAATAATCACGAATGGGGGCTTAATCACACGTTTACACGCATGCCATTCGATTTTCAATAAAGCTCAAACAAGGTACTAGGGATAAAATAGTAATAGGTAGCTTGAAAGGCTCGAACGAATTCAGGAAAATCGCCTAAATCATTCCTAATCTCAGTTTTGCCCGTATTTCGCCTCGAAGAGTGTTCGAGCTAGTTCTAGACAAGTCTCAATCCACAATTAAATCATACAAATTCAATCAGTGCAGAAAAAGAATAATCATCAGCAGTTAAAGATGATTTTCACAAAAAATTCAGAATTTTGTACCTCAATGTACTAATATACGTGTAGCTCAAATGGGCAACTAAGGATAAATTCAATGAAAATTAGGCCCAAAAATTTCAAACAATGCCTCAATCATATCTATGTCTGTATGTCTCAAAAATCAGATTCAAGCATTAATCACAGAGTATATAGGAAATTGTTCATCTAATTGGTTCCATTTTTTCAAAAATATTTGTCAGATAGGTAGACAATCATGGATTTCAGTTATAGCACAAAAATATTTTCATCAGCCATGCATCCATTTCTTTCTCAACTCAATTCAACTCAACTCAACAAAAACAACAATTAAAAATTTTATCTATAAAGCACACAATAAAATTCAACTACTCAACTATCAACCAAACAACTAAATCACTAAATCAAAAACTAATTCTCCCCCCAAACTTAATGTAATCATTGTCCCTAATGATTAAAAACAATAAAAAGAACAAGGGACTCATACCTTCGACACCGAGCATCAGGACTCGGCGTCATCATCATCATCTCCATGGAACGAAGGTGCAGCAGCAGCAGTATCATCAGAAGACCACTGCGGAGGAGCTGGATAAGGCACAACAGTGGGCGGATAATTCTGGGCAAGAGCGGCAGTGAAGTCATGCATATATGTCATATGTGCTCGCATCATCTTCCACTGCTTCTTCATCTGAGAAAGCACGGCCGTAGAATCATCACGAGTAGAATACTCAGTGGCCAGATGCGTCGGTAATGACATGGGTCCTTCCAAATGGGCAGGTGCTGGCTCAAAGTGTGGTAGTGGCTCCGAGGGTTGCGGTGGTTCAGCTGCCTGTTCAGAAGTACTGGCTGCTTTCTTCTTCTTGTCTCGTCTCAATGCACCAGTAATTCTTATAGGACCTCGAATTGGAAGAATCTGCTCCGTATCATCCCACACAACACCGGCTAACCGGCAAAGTTGAGTAATCAAGGATGAGTGGGGTAAACTGATAGTCGAGGAACCCCTAACTGCAGCAATAATAGACTCATGAATTACTCTCCCAACATCAACGGATTTCCCTGTCACAATGCAGTACACCAGTCCAGCTCTAACCTTAGTCACATCGGATGTATGCCCAGATGGCAACATCCTGGCAGCCACAAACTCATGCCAATTATTCGCTTCTCGTCGAAGAAATATGGATGGAAATGTAACAACTTCATCCTTCGCATTCTTCTTCCATTCCGCCCCATCCTCACACAAGGTCTGAAGTACAATGTTATCTGGATATGACTGATTCTTGAATACCGCATACTCATCATCTGCAATGTCCAAATCTGGCATTTCATAAAGGCTGTTAATTATACTCTTATCAAAAGGCACCAATTTCCCACGAACTCGAACTTTCAGATTCACGTCTTTGACCATCAAATTTGCATAAAACTCATGAATCAATGATATAACAGCATCTGGTGGACTCCTCACAAATGTCTCCCAACCTCTTCTCTTAGCTTCAATTAACGCCGACGCACTATGCTCTCTCAAACTCATTCCTCTTTTTTTATACTTACTAAATAAGATATGTACATATATGCCCATACATATATGAACAAAATAAAAAGATTTAAAATAAATAAATAAATAAATAAACAATTAAATACTTAAATAAAAATGCATTCTTTAAAATAAAATGAACATCTGAGACAAACATTTAATTAAAAAAAAATACTGCAGGAATAAAATGATTAAAATTTGCATGCACTGACAATATTCAATACTCACAACTACTGAAAAATAATATAAAATGTGTAACATGCTGACATAAATAAAACATGCATGTGACTCAGACATCTATCACGGTCACGGGGTCACTGCATGTCCGCTCATACATCCTCGCCTCCGGTGGGTACAACATCATCCTCAACGTCCTCACCTGCACCATACCAGTGTAGTGAGCCTAGAGGCCCAACATGCTAACATAACAAGGGTTTAAAATAATTTAAAACAATTAAATACTAATACATACATATACATGAATGAGCATGCTTAAAAATTACATAACATAACTTAACTTAAATAAACTTAAATAACATAATACATAACATTGTTGAGCAATTAATTTTCTAACATCGCATGGTTGTATCCGTATTGTAACCTTAAATCATACATTAAATACTGATCAGCGTAGAAACCAACGTACGTGGCGGTGACGAGTCACCTCTTAAATTGGCAGTAAACTGCCCTTCAATAGGTCACATATGGGGACGAATCCCCCTTAAATTGTCACACTACTTCAACTTCCAACATAAAATATTTTATTATTGCTCAACCTTAAACATTTAATTATGCATAAAATTATTTCATGAATGCGTGTACTTAATTAAAATGTGTGTCCTTCATATATATTTAATTTAAATTTCTTACTAACATATAAGTATTAAAATAACTTCAATGCATAAAAATAATTAAATATATAATCAGGACACATGCAATTTTCTCATGGATGGTCATGGACTGCTGGCCCTAACACTCAAGCCCATTTAATTAAATCTGGCCCATTTACATACTTAAGCCCAATAAAATTGTTCTAAGCCCAATGTAAATAATCTAAAGCCCATAAAACATTCTAGGCCCAATAACAACTTAGACTGGCCCAATGGGCCCAAAAACCCAAAGACTGGCCCAATAACTTTTATGGGCTCAAAAGCCCATAAAATTAATGGACTAAATTAATTAAAATTTTAAAAATCCAAATAAAATTATTTGGGAGTCCAAATAATTTTATTTCAATTTAATTGGCCCAAAAACCCATTAATTCATAAAATGTTTTAAAAATAAAAAGACTCGAGCTCGGCCCACCAAACCCAGACCCGAACCCACTTAACTCGACCCACTACCCTACTGACCCGACCCGGACACCCAGACCCGACCCAGGCCCAGAATTTAGCCCAACCCGATCCCCCCTCTCTCAAATCCCCTCGGCTGCGTGCAGCAGCCCTTCAAGGGCTGCTGCCGCACCAGTCCGGCCACCACTGGCCGGACCGCCGCCGGCAGGACCTTCCCAAGGTCCTGCCGGTCCTAACCTGTGCACCCACCAGGCCCCTACCTGCCCTGCATGACCGCACACTCACCCCTTCCGCTAAACCCTAATCTGTCTACTAAGGGGGCCGATCAGCACATGGTGGTTTCCTGGGCTCGTTTGGCTCGAACCACTCGAGCCACTCGAGTCCAGGCCATGCACCACGCCTTCTGAACCCCTACCATCAGTCGTACCATGCATGGATGAATAAAAAAACGTAAGCATGTCCATCACAACCATCAAAACCGAGCGCCTACCACAAACTTGATTTGTTTTCTGAAAAATTTTAAATGAAAATCTGATGTTCACACACACACACGCCTAAAACAGATATGGCACGAAAAAGAAGGGAAAGAATCATGCCTTTCACCGAAAAACGAAGAGAAAACGAGCGTGAGACGATTTCGGGACGACGGGACGACGACAAGCTTTGGACCTTCAAAAGTGTGGCTATGGTGTTCTTCTTGGAGCTTGCTCGATCGAAGAAGATGAAGATTAGTGAGGGTGGCGGCTGATGGGGGTGAGTGATTGGTTGAGAGGGTTTTGGGTAGCTTAGGTTTTGATTTTTGTGTTAATTAAAAATATAGGTTAATTAAATATAGATAAAAGGATTTTAAATATAAAATATACAACTTAAACTCCTAATTATAAGTTAAAATCTGATAACTAAATTTAAAATCTCGAAATTACAATTCAAGGAAATTTTAAAAATACTAAAAAGTCAATATTTTGGCAAATTTTGAATAAAATGGACTCCTAAAATTATATAAAATTAAATACTTAAAATTTTGAGATAATAAAACTCAAAATAATATTTTAGGGCTCTAAAAAGACTCATAAAGTAATTTGGGTGGAAAGTTGTCATCTCGTCCGTCCACGGTCCCGTCTACGCGATAAAATAATTTAAAATACTAAAAATCATAAAAATCACTAATTATGGGTTAAATGCTTAAAAATAAATTAAATCATGTACAAATTATTCACATAATTATTTAACCCATAAATCTAAAATTTAAATAATTAATTATCCTAATTATGCATGCGGATTTACGTATTTAAAATATCGGGTGTTACAATTCTCCCCCCCTTAAATTGTATTTCGTCCTCGAAATTTAAAGTACTTACCCGAA
Organism: Henckelia pumila; assembly: GCF_033568475.1. Taxonomy (NCBI): domain Eukaryota; kingdom Viridiplantae; phylum Streptophyta; class Magnoliopsida; order Lamiales; family Gesneriaceae; genus Henckelia; species Henckelia pumila. The sequence goes on along the minus strand of NC_133121.1, from coordinate 5,112,224 downwards.
CAACTCCGGGTAGCGAGTCCTCATGTCTGCCTCGGTCTCCCAAGTAGCTTCCTCCTCTGAGTGATTCAGCCACTGGACTCTGACCATCGGTATGACCCGCATCCTAAGCCTCCGCTCCTCCCTTGCCAAGATCCGCACTGGCCTCTCCTCATACACTAGATCTGGTGGCAACTGTAAGGGTTCGAAATCCAACACATGCGACGGGTTGGAGACATATCTCCGAAGCATGGATACATGGAAAACGTTGTGCACTGCCGCTAGCCCTGGAGGTAGAGCTAAACGGTAGGCCAACGTGCAAACTCTCTCCAAGATCTCGAATGGCCCTATATACCTCGGATTAAGCTTGCCTCTCCGGCCAAAACGCACTACTCCCTTCATAGGTGACACCTTCAGGAATACGTGATCACCTACAGCGAACTCCAAATCTCGTCGTCTGGCATCTGTATAACTCTTCTGCCGACTCTGAGCAGTCCTCATCCTATCTCGAATCTGAGTCACAATGTCATATGTCTGCTACACAATCTCAGGACCCAGCAAAATCCGCTCACCAACCTCATCCCAATGCACAGGAGATCTGCATCTCCTCCCATACAATGCTGCATAAGGAGCCATACCTATAGACGACTGAAAACTTTTGTTATAGGTAAACTCCACTAATGGCAGTCTAGTCTCCCAAGAGCCCCGAAAATCAATGACACAAGCTCTCAGAAGGTCCTCGAGAACCTGGATCACCCTCTCAGACTGACCATCTGTCTGGGGATGAAATGTTGTACTGAACAAAAGCCTCGTCCCCAAAGCTGTGTGCAGACTCTTCCAAAACGCAGATGTGAATCTCGGATCTCTGTCTGACACAATAGACACTGGTATGCCATGCAGTCTAACAATCTCTCTGATGTAAAGCTCTGCATACTGTGTCAAAGTATAAGTAGTCCTCACCGGCAAGAAATGAGCTGACTTGGTGAGTCTATCTACAATCACCCAAATCGCTGTGCAACCTCTGGCACTCCTCGGTAAGCCAACCACAAAGTCCATCGTAATATTCTCCCATTTCCATTCCGGAATAGGAAGAGGTCTAAGAAGTCCTGCTGGACGCTGATGCTTTGCCTTGACTTGCTGACAAGTCAAGCACTCTGACACCACTCTCCTGATGTCACTCTTCATCCCGGGCCACCAATACAATAGCTGCAAATCTTTGTACATCTTCGTACTTCCGGGGTGAATGGAGTACGGAGATATGTGAGCCTCTGCTAAAATCTCAGCTCTCAACTGATCGACGTTCGGTACCCACATCCTACCACGGTACTGAACGATACCATCCTCCACTGTATACAAGAGATTACCTCTAGCCTCATGTCTCTGTCTCCATCGCTGCAACTCCTTATCAGTAGACTGTCCCTCCCTAATCCGATCTCGCAGAACTGGTTGCACCGTCAACACTGACAAGCTCGGTGCACGACCACTCGGATAACACTCCAAGACAAATCTCTGAATCTCGCTCTGTAGTGGTAACTGTAGGGTCAAACATGATACCACTGACGACTTTCGACTCAAAGCATCGGCCACTACATTAGTTTTACCCGGATGGTAGCTAATGTCACAATCGTAGTCCTTCACATACTCCAACCATCTGCGCTGTCTCATGTTCAACTCCTTCTGTGTGAAGAAGTACTTGAGACTCTTGTGGTCTGTGAAAATCTTGCACTTCTCGCCATACAGATAGTGCCTCCAGATTTTCAAAGCGAAAACCACTGCTGCCAACTCCAAGTCATGCATCGGATAATTCTGCTCATGAATCTTCAGCTGTCTCGACGCATACGCAATAACCTTACCACACTGCATAAGCACTGCGCCTAAACCTAGTTTAGACGCGTCGGTGTACACCACTAACTCCTCGTGTGGTACTGTCATCGCTAACACTGGTGCAGTAGTGAGTGCTTCCTTCAGCTGATCGAAGCTCCTCTAACAGTCTGAACTCCAGATAAACTTCGCATTCTTCTTGGTCAAGGAAGTCAAGGGTACTGCAATAGAGGAAAAACCCTTGATAAACTTCCTATAATATCCTGCCAAACCCAAGAAACTGCGAATCTCTGAAGCATTCTTCGGAATACCCCAATTCTGCACTGCCTCAACCTTAGACTGATCAACTGCAATCCCATCCCTCGAAATAATGTGGCCAAGAAATTCCACCTGCTCAAGCCAAAACTCGCACTTGCTAAACTTGGCATACAACCGATGCTCCCTCAAAGTCTGCAAGGTCGTCTGAAGATGCTGTCTATGCTCCTCGATGCTCCTAGAATAGATCAAAATATCATCAATAAAGACTATGATGAACTGATCTAAATACGGCTGAAAGACTCGGTTCATGAGATCCATGAAAACCGCTGGAGCATTGGTCATCCCAAATGGCATCACTAAGAACTCGTAATGCCCATATCGTGTCCTGAAAGCAGTCTTGGACACATCTGCATCCCTGACACGCAACTGATGATACCCAGATCGCAGATCGATCTTGGAGAACACTGAAGCTCCCTGCAACTGGTCAAATAAATCCTCTATCCTCGGCAGTGGATACTTGTTCTTCACTGTGACCCTGTTGAGCTCTCGGTAATTGATGCACAGTCTCATACTGCCATCCTTCTTCTTCACAAATAACACCGGAGCCCCCCACGGAGAAAAGCTAGGACGAACAAAGCCTTTCTCTAACAACTCCTGAATCTGCTCCTTCAACTCTTTTATCTCGGTAGGAGCAAGTCTGTAAGGTGCCTTAGAGATAGGCACGGTGTCTGGCACTAAGTCGATGCTGAACTCCACCTCTCTCACTGGTGGAATTCCGACAACATCCTCCGGAAAGACATCCGGAAAGTCACGAACCACCTCTATCTCTGATAATGATCTGCTAGATGGCTCTGAAGTCGAGACAATACTCGCTAGAAACCCCTGGCAACCCCGTCTCAACAACTTCCTCGCCTGAATATGAGATATCACCTGAGGAATATCACTGCTCTGAGATGCATGAAAAGTGAACGGGTCGCCTACTGTAGGTCTCACTGACACTGATCTCCGACGAAAATCAATCGAAGCTCCATTGACTGTCAATCAGTCCATGCCCAAAATCAAATCGAATCCACTCAAAGGCAAAACTACTACATCTGCTCGAATGGAGTGTCCCTGCAGCTTTAACTCCAGTCCTCGAATAATCTTCGAGGTAGAAATAATCTGCCCTGACGGCATAGTAACATCATACCCACTGTCACTACTCTCAGGTGTGATGCCTACCCGCCTGATAAACTCCAGGGAGATAAACAAATGCGTAGCCCCTGAATCTAGCAACGCAAACGTGGAGTTGCCTCCAACTAGGATTCTCCCTGCACGCAGAAAATTCCCAACAGTTTCATACCACTACTAAATTTTCCCCAACGAGTCACTACAAATTCTTAATTCTAATCACAAGTAAAACATGCTTCCTATTCTAACATGCAGTTAAATAACCCAAATAACAATAATTCCAAATTAAAGACTAAATTTTTAACCAAAGGAAAATGCTAGGGATAAGATATACCGGTGATCAAGGAGGTGTCTGGATCTACCTCCTCAGCCTGCATCACAAACACCCTACCAGCGGTGTTCTTCTTCCTGGGGCAGTTAGCTATCTGATGCCCTGGCTCCCTACAGTGGTAGCAAACTCCTGCTCCCAATAGACAAGGTCCCGAATGCATCTTCTGGCACTTCGGGCAAGTAGGATAAGCTATGGCATTAGGGGCCCCGCCCCTCTGCTGCTGCGGCCTCTGCTGTTGTGGCCTCTGCTGCTGATTCGGGCCCTTAGCCGGCCCTGTATACTGCTTCTTCGCAGGAGGCTGCGAAGATGGTCGCTGATACCCAGCCTGAAACTGCCTCTTCCCCTGCTGCTCCCTCTGGATCTCTCTCCGACCCTCCTCGGAACGCAAGGCTCTACTGACTGCATACTCATAAGTAAAGACGTCTGCCATACGAACATCATGCCTGATATCAGCCTTCAGGCCCTCCACAAACTGCCTCAACTTCTCCTGCGGACTATCAGCAATCAAGGGCACAAAGTGACAGCCCCTCTCGAACAGCCTCACATACTCAACCACGTCCTTGTCCCCCTGACGGAGACTCATAAACTCACGGATCATGCGACTGCGCACATCCTCAGTAAAGTACTTGGCGTAGAAGATACGCCTAAACTCTGCCCAGGTCAGTGTAGGAAGGTGAACTCCCCTGGCTGCACCCTCCCACTAGAGCGCTGCATCAACCCGCAGCATGTACGTCGCACAGTTCACCCTGTCGGTGTCTGTGATCCCCATATAAGCAAAGATGGACTCCAGAGAGCGAATCCATCCCTCCGCCACCAAAGGATCGGTGGTACCAACAAACTCCTTGGGTCCCTTCTTCTGGAACCTCTCAGCAACGTCCTCCTCGTGGGACAACCTGGGACGAGTAGCCTGCTGCTCTAACAGAGCAGTAATCCCTGCCATCATATTTGCATTGGCCTGCTCCAATGCTGCAATAGGGTTCTGCGGAGGTGGAGGTGGAGGTGGAGGTGGAGGTGGAGGTGGAGGTCCCCCACGTCTGTTAACTGGTCTCGGAGGCATTCTGCACCACCACATATTTCTTTACGTAAATCGCCATGTATAACTAAGTTGTTTCAAATTAATGCTAACTTAAATTCTAAAAAAAATAAATCATGCTATAAACACTTAAAACTTACAGACCGGTAGCGTGGATTTCTGAGCTCGCATAGCAGTAATGACCCCTCCAAGGACCGTGCTCTGATACCAACTGAAACGACCCTAACTCTATAATTAATAAATAAATATGCGGAAATTTTTTTTTATACTTACTAAATAAGATATGTACATATATGCCCATACATATATGCACAAAATAAAAAGATTTAAAATAAATAAATAAACAATTAAATACTTAAATAAAAATGCATTCTTTAAAATAAAATGAACATCTGAGACAAACATTTAATTAAAAAAAAATACTGCAGGAATAAAATGATTAAAATTTGCATGCACTGACAATATTCAATACTCACAACTACTGAAAAATAATATAAAATGTGTAACATGCTGACATAAATAAAACATGCATGTGACTCAGACATCTATCACGGTCACGGGGTCACTGCATGTCCGCTCATACATCCTCGCCTCCGGTGGGTACAACATCATCCTCAACGTCCTCACCTGCACCATACCAGTGTAGTGAGCCTAGAGGCCCAACATGCTAACATAACAAGGGTTTAAAATAATTTAAAACAATTAAATACTAATACATACATATACATGAATGAGCATGCTTAAAAATTACATAACATAACTTAACTTAAATAAACTTAAATAACATAATACATAACATTGTTGAGCAATTAATTTTCTAACATCGCATGGTTGTATCCGTAGTGTAACCTTAAATCATATATTAAATACTGATCAGCGTGGAAACCAACGTACGTGGCGGTGACGAGTCACCTCTTAAATTGGCAGTAAACTGCCCTTCAATAGGTCACATATGGGGACGAATCCCCCTTAAATTGTCACACTACTTCAACTTCCAACATAAAATATTTTATTATTGCTCAACCTTAAACATTTAATTATGCATAAAATTATTTCATGAATGCATGTACTTAATTAAAATGTGTGTCCTTCATATATATTTAATTTAAATTTCTTACTAACATATAAGTATTAAAATAACTTCAATGCATAAAAATAATTAAATATATAATCAGGACACATGCAATTTTCTCATGGATGGTCCTAGACTGCTGGCCCTAACACTCAAGCCCATTTACTTAAATCTGGCCCATTTACATACTTAAGCCCAATAAAATTGTTCTAAGCCCAATGTAAATAATCTAAAGCCCATAAAACATTCTAGGCCCAATAACAACTTAGACTGGCCCAATGGGCCCAAAAACCCAAAGACTGGCCCAATAACTTTTATGGGCTCAAAAGCCCATAAAATTAATGGACTAACTTAATTAAAATTTTAAAAATCCAAATAAAATTATTTGGGAGTCCAAATAATTTTATTTCAATTTAATTGGCCCAAAAACCCATTAATTCATAAAATGTTTTAAAAATAAAAAGACTCGAGCCCGGCCCACCAAACCCGGACCCGAACCCACTTAACTCGACCCACTACCCTACTGACCCAACCCGGACACCCAGACCCGACCCAGGCCCAGAATTTAGCCCAACCCGATCCCCCCTCTCTCAAATCCCCTCGGCTGCGTGCAGCAGCCCTTCAAGGGCTGCTGCCGCCCCAGTCCGGCCACCACTGGCCGGACCGCCGCCGGCAGGACCTTCCCAAGGTCCTGCCGGTCCTAACCTGTGCACCCACCAGGCCCCTACCTGCCCTGCATGACCGCACACTCACCCCTTCCGCTAAACCCTAATCTGTCCACTAAGGGGGCCGATCTGCACATGGTGGTTTCCTGGGCTCATTTGGCTCGAACCACTCGAGCCACTCGAGTCCAGGCCACGCACCACACCTTCTGAACCCCTACCAGCAGTCGTACCATGCATGGATGAATAAAAAAACGTGAGCATGTCCATCACAACCATCAAAACCGAGCGCCTACCACAAACATGATTTGTTTTCTGAAAAATTTTAAATGAAAATCTGATGTTCACACACACACACGCCTAAAACAGATATGGCACGAAAAAGAAGGGAAAGAATCATGCCTTTCACCGAAAAACGAAGAGAAAATGAGCGTGAGACGATTTCGGGACGACGGGACGACGACAAGCTTTGGACCTTCAAAAGTGTGGCTATGGTGTTCTTCTTGGAGCTTGCTCGGTTGAAGAAGATGAAGATTAGTGAGGGTGGCGGCTGATGGGAGTGAGTGATCGGTTGAGAGGGTTTTGGGTAGCTTAGGTTTTGATTTTTGTGTTAATTAAAAATATATGTTAATTAAATATAGATAAAAGGACTTTAAATATAAAATATACAACTTAAACTCCTAATTATAAGTTAAAATCTGATAACTAAATTTAAAATCTCGAAATTACAATTCAAGGAAATTTTAAAAATGCTAAAAAGTCAATATTTTGGCTAATTTTGAATAAAATGGACTCCTAAAATTATATAAAATTAAATACTTAAAATTTTGAGATAATAAAACTCAAAATAATATTTTAGGGCTCTAAAAAGACTCATAAAGTAATTTGGGTGGAAAGTTGTCATCTCGTCCGTCCACGGTCCCGTCTACGCGATAAAATAATTTAAAATACTAAAAATCATAAAAATCACTAATTATGGGTTAAATGCTTAAAAATAAATTAAATCATGCACAAATTATTCACATAATTATTTAACCCATAAATCTAAAATTTAAATAATTAATTATCCTAATTATGCATGTGGATTTACGTATTTAAAATATCGGGTGTTACAAAAGCATCAGCAAAGGGAATGCTGATGTGAATTTTCTTGAAAATCTCCAAGAATTTGGAGAATTGCTCGTCCAATACTTTCTTCTTGAACCTCTGCGGGTAGGGAAGTGGAGGCTTATACATCGGTTTTGGCTCCTTCTCCTCAACTTTTTCCTCAAATTTCTTCTCTTCAACAGCAGGTTCTTGAATTCCAACTTCTTTTCCACTTCTCAACTCTATGGAATTGCACTATTCCTTGGGATTTACCTCAGTATTGCTAGGGAACTGGCCGCGGTTGATGTCCTTCAGTGCGTTCGCCAACTACCCTATGCTGGTTTCCATGGATTGCAACACAGCACCCATGTTGGTCATGTGCGTCTCCAAACTGTCAAGTCGAGACTCAGTTCTTGCCATCCGCTTACCTGATTCCTGCACAAAGGTACTAACCACATCCTCCAAAGACAACTTACCATCACCCTTATTAGTATTGTTAGCATAAGAAAAATCTTCATGATTTCGAAAATTAGGGTGAAAAGTATTGGAAATAGGATTACCTCTGTACGCTCCATAACCTCGGTAGCCATTTGGATTTATATAATGGACTTGCTCTATAGCCGGTGATCCTTCAACTCCAGTTGAATCTGCAACATTAATTTTATTCAAAGAGGCTACCTGTGTAGTCAGTGCAGATAATTGAGTAGTGATGGACGTGAGAGGATCCACTGCATACACTCCAGCTGGCTTCTTGACTCCTATACGCTCAGATGGCCATTGGAAGCTATTGACCGTCATCTCCTCCAACATATCATAAGCCTGAACATGATCCTTCGCAAATATAGTACCTCCAGCCGCTGAGTCCACATTCATTCTCGTAGGCGCATTCAGTCCGTTGTAAAACCACTCAATCTGTTCCCAATTTGCAAAATTGTGGTTAGGACAACGTCTTAATAATTCTTTATACCTTTCCCACGCCTCGTATAACTATTCAGTGTCCATCTGCTGGAAGGTGCTGATCTCGATCTTCAGTTGAGTGGTTTTGGCAGGTGGAAAATATTTTGCAAGAAATTTTTCTGCCATTACCTCCCAAGTAGTGATGCTTCCAAGCGGCAGTGATTGCAACCAACTTCTGGCTTGATCCCTGAGAGAAAACGGAAACAAGCGTAAGCGTATAGTATCCTCATACACACCATTAATTTTTACCGTATCGGTTATCTCCAAAAAGGTTCGTAGGTGTAGATAAGGATCGGCAGTGGCGCTCCCATTAAATTGGTTATGTTGAACCATGTTGATCAATGGAGGCTTCAGCTCAAAATTGTTTGCATTGATAGTTCCTCGAGCGATTCCAGAATAGTGAGCCTGGATCGTCGGTCTGAAGTGATCTCTAATAGGCACTAGGGGAGCTTGGTTTTCTTCTTGTTCAGCCATTCTTTCAAGTTCTTCTCTTCTAGCTCGTCTTAAAGCACGCGCAGTACGCTCGATCTCCGGATCAAACAGTAGAGAATTAGAACTTTGAGATCGTCGCATAGACTGCAATTAAAAATAAGAATAAAATTAATTAGCAACTTAAAAAAAATAAAATAAAAAACTCTAAATTAAAATCTAGACTAATTGGTAACAAGACTAAAAAAATAATCAAATTTACTCCCCGGCAACGGCGCCAAAAACTAGTTGTGAAAATTTCTCGCAAGCGTACGAGTGTCAAGTTTTAATATAGTGATAAAATCAAGTATCGATCCCTCAGGGAGTAAAATGAAAATAATAGTGCTTGTAATTAGAATAGTCCAAACTTTATCTAGAAAATCAATAATCAAGAATTTTGCAATTAAAATAAATAATCAGTTGATTTTAGATAGCACGCAAACAACTTTCAGGAATAATCAATCAGAGAAAATGGTCTAGAGGTATAGATTTCTCCTGGTTTCAACAACAATCAATCCTAATTAATTAATCTTCATGAATTTCAATCAATTAATAGCCAAGAACACTTACGTGTATTATTCCCTCTCCCGAGTGCCGAATAAAATATATCAACTACAATTCAATTCCAATATCCCTATTAAGAATCTACTTGCAGTGATCAATTCAAAACTATGTTCTCTTTAAAAGCTCTGTTAAAATTATAAGCTCTCCCGAGTCAGATAAACAATTAACAGTGTATTTTCCAATGGTCCTATTCAAAAATCTCCTCTCCCGAGTGCCAGATTTCAAATAAATATTACAAATCAATTATTGATCAGATAATTGAAAATACAATCAATTCTAGAAAAAATAATTAATCTAGAAGAAATTCAATCCAATAAAATCAAGAATTCAAGAAAGTGTCTACACCAGGTTCCATCCGACCTCTAGACTATAAAAATTAGTTCATAATAAAATTCTGAAAACAATAAATAATAAATCCAAACATGTTCAAAATTAAATAAAAGATAAAAGAAACAAATCCGTCGTCGACGCCGTGTCCGGTCGATCAAACTCCGTCTTCGTTCTTCACGATTAAGCTCCAGAAATCTTCTCAGGAAAATCACGATCACAATCAATCTCTGTTCTTTGATATCTGCGTAAAAGATTGTGGCGGCTCTTCCCCCTTAGTCTGATGAAAAATTGCCTTTTATATCGTCTCCCAAAGCCCACTCAAAAGCCCACAAAATATAGAAGTTTCCTTCCGAATAAAAATTTCCAAGTTCAGAATTTAGCGACGCGCGTCCGCTCCAGAAATCATGCGCCCGCGCATAAGCCTCTGTTCTCAACCTTCTCACCTTCCCAAGAACTTGAGCGATAGCTTTTCTTTGAGCGCTAATGGAAAGCGCTGATCTTTGGCCCAATAATATGGCCCAACACTATTCATCTTCTTTGTCTGTACGTTACTTTTCTTTTCTTTTCTTCTTTTTCTTCTAAACTTCTTATTTTTCTCCTCAAAATTCCATAATTCACAAAATCTCCTTAATTTCTTACAATCACAAAAACAACACAATACCCACATAAATCTGCTCGAAACAAATATTTAACAATTAAAATCATATATAAATTAAGTGTATAAAATACACCTATCATAGTTACTGATAGATTGACGAAATCAGCATGTTTTATTCCGTACATAATGACATACAGACATGATAAGATGACAGAGATTTATGTCAGAGAAGGGGTAAGATTACATGGTGTTCCTAAATCTATCATTTTAGATCGAGACCCTAGATTTACATCGCACTTTTGGCACAGCTTGCAGCAAGCTCTAGGTACTCAATTGCACCTGAGTACTTCAAATCATCCTCAGATTGACGGACAGTCAGAGCGGACTATCCAGACACTAGAGGATATTCTTAGAGCTGTAGCGCTAGACTTTGGCCCTAGTTGGCAAGATTCATTACCACTTGTGGATTTCTCATACAATAACAGCTACCAGACTGGTATCAAGATGGTTCCATTCAAAGCGTTGTACGAAAAGAAGTGCAGATCTCCTCTTTATTGGAATGATATTTCAGAGACACCTGATATTGGGCCGGATATGATCCAAGATATGACAGAAAAACTGAGACTTATTCAAAATAGAATGAAGACATCACAAGATAGACAAGCCAAATATGCAAATGTTAGACGCATGTCTTTGTATTTTGAGCAGGGAGACAGAGTGTTCTTGAAGATTTCTCCATTCAGAGGCACAGTCAAATTTGGCAAGAAAAAGAAGTTATATCCACGATTTATCGGTCCTTATGAGATTCTCAAGAAGATAGGCACTCTTGCCTATAGACTTGCTCTTCCTCCATCTCTTTCTGAGATACATGATGTCTTTCATGTTTCTATGTTGCGAAAGTATCAGCCTGATGTTTCTCATGTACTGCAGTCAGACGAGGCTGAATTGACGAGACATTGAGTTATTTTTAAAAACATATTCAGTTACTTGATCAGAAGGAGAAACAACTCAGAAACAAGACCATTCCTCTTGTGAAATTTCAGTGGATTCGTCATGAAGTTGAAGAAGAAACTTGGGAAGTCGAATCAGATATGAGATAGAGCATTCCAGAGTGATTTCACTGATGTGAGTTCTTATTCAGTATTTCTTTTCTTTTCTTTTCTTTCTTATATGCGTACAGATTGCATGAGATTTTGAGGGCGAAATCAGATCTTAGAGGGGGAGAATTGTAAGGCCCGAGATTATTTAATTTTAATACAAAAATATTTAATTTGAGAATTTTTTGTGTTTAAATTTAAATTCTAATATTCTTAAATTATTTAGGATTGAAATTGAATTAAAAAAAAGTTTCAAGGGCTAGTTTACAAATATTGAATAGTTGAAGGGCCAAAGTGCAAAATCCTTAAATTGATGGGACACATGGCTTAGATATGCAAATCAACGTGTATGTATGTATTTGTATCAGATTTTATCATATTTCATCGACCAAGAAACCGAGAGCTTCAATTCTTCATTTAGGTTTGATCTTAAATCTTTAATATCTCAAGATCCGGCTGTCTGATTTCAAATTCGGGAATAGTTCTGCGATCCTTGCAAGAAGAGCTTCAATTTGATGTAAGTATATCTTTGATCCAGCATATTTCAAAATTGATATGAGGTAGAACTCGGAGTTTGATCATGAATATTAGAAATTAAACTTGGATTTAACTCACCTCAAAAGCTAGCTCAAGATGTGAGGTTTTCCCTTGTGCATATAAAGAGGGCCAGGTTATTTAGACAATGTATGTGGGACACAAGTCAATACACCAACACACCCCTCTCACACCCAGGAATAAAACGACTAGAGTGTGGATATATTAATGGGTAGCCAACTATGGGACGGGTGAGGCCAACTATGGGCTGTCCAACACATAAAGGGAACCCGGGCTTTGATACCATGTTAAAAATTAAACTTGGACCTAACTCACCTCAAAAGCTAAATTTTATGTATTTGATATTCGAAACCGGATCGAAGAACGAATGTCGTATGCAATTATTATTATTTTTCCAGCTTTATGTTGGAAAACTGGCGAGTTCCCAGACCAATTACGATTGATACCCGGTGCAGCGGAAGTTTAAAAATTTTCTCATGGAACGATTCCATGGTGTGGGTATCAACCATACAACGATTGAATTACGTGTGTGTAAAATTTAAATAACAATTAAATAAATTTTACCTCAAATCTCGCAACGAGATTAATGGACACCAACAGAACAATTCTGCTCTTGTTGTCTCTCCCTGGAACCGATGAACGCCTTCAATCAGGTCCACGAACAGAGGTTTAATCCCTCTGATAGATTGCACTAGAAAATCTATCAGAAGTTTTCTGCGAAGAGAATACACGAATTTGATTCGTTATTCCTTACTGCGATTCAAAATCACAGACCGGAAAATCTCGGGCAGAGGTAGGGAGGGGCGGCCGAAATATTCTTAAGAGAGGCTAGGGTTTTTCGAAAATTAGCTCTCAAAAATTATGACCTGTTGTGTGTAATTTCTGTACTGAAATAACTTATTTATAATGCAGGCCACTAACACCTTAGGGCCCATTAGTCATAAGCTGGGGCCCGACAAGCAAAGCCCACTCGTTCAGAAATTAATATAAAATTCATCGTGACTCCGATTGATGAAACGATTTCACCAATGTGCACAGAAACCATTTCTGCACGTTTTAAAGTCAAAATAAATTTTCCTGAATCCGAATTCAGTGATTTCCAAAAATGTCCATCCCTATGTCATTTTAGGAAATCCTACTCCCTTACTCTTATTTAAGAAGTCCAACTCCTTAGTTCATTAAATTTAACTCTTTAAATTTAACTATCTCAACGGGGATTAAAACTCCATTACACTGTGTGACCCTCAATGGTTCAGGGATACAGCTAGCCGTGGGCTCACAACTCCTTGTGACTCGGAACAACACTTTCCGACTTGCCCAACGAATCATGGTAAAGCGCCTAGCAACATCGCCCCATGATTCCCTAGGTATCACTGATAGTGCCTACAAGAACCAGTAGATTTTGGTTAACGTACAGTACGGTCCCTTCATCCATATATCCCGATCGAATCAACAACCATTGGTATATCGAGAGTCGCTCAAGATTCGATAACTATGCAATACATCTTGAAGATCAAATTAGTGACATCGCATGTGCTACTAAGAAACCATTTCTTAAATCACATCAAGTACTCTGGCCAGAGATTTGTCACACTAATATCTCCTCAGATCGCATAGGATATCCATACTCGCAAGTATGTGGTGAATCCTTGACAACAATGCATTGACTCCTATATGTGTCGTAACTGTACCCAATCTCGACACCTGATGACCCCCTCAGAGTCGGTAAACGAGTCAAAGCACAGTACTAGCATATAGAGTCTCCATGATGTTTCAAGTCGTAAGGACTAATGGTGTACAACCAAAACCGCGGACTTTATCCACTCGATAAGTGATAACCACTTGGAAAGTCCGGTTAGGGTAGTTCGATTATTCATCCTATGAATATCCATTTGCATGCTTCGAACATCTCCATGTTCCCTACCAATGAAACGTGGTACTCCGCATCGCAAATGCTAGTCTCAAACTCGAGCGATCCTTATCCTTATTATCGGACGGCTCAATCGACTAGGAACGATTTTAGAATATACAGTGACTATAAGATGTATTTCATGATAGACATCTCCATGTTCTACCACATCTTACATACACTATAGTATATTCAAGGTCTTTATCAAAACAACAATAGTATATCACAATATAACAATATGAAGTAATATAAAGTCATTGCCATAAAAGTGTAAATAATATTAAACAAAAGATTGTTTATACAAAGAGTCAACAAAGCCCATAGCCACACAGTTGGCTCACTGGGCACCCACTCTTACAATCTCCCACTTGCCCTATAGCCAACTAGTCATACTACGTAGACCCATTGCTTCGCGATGTTTGTCAAACAATGGTCCTGGCAAAGGCTTAGTAAGTGGATCAGCGATATTGTCTGCAGAGGCCACTCGTTCGACACTGATGTCTCCTCTTTCCACAATCTCCCGGATTATGTGGTATTTCCTCAGTACGTGTTTGGATCTTTGATGAGACCTTGGTTCCTTTGCTTGAGCAACGGCACCCGTGTTGTCGCAGTACACCGGGACTGGACCAACAAATTCAGGGATGACGCCCAACTCTTGGACGAAATTCCTCATCCAAACGGCCTCTTTAGCAGCAGCTGATGCTGCAATGTATTCAGCCTCAGTGGTGGAATCCGCTGTGGTGTCCTGCTTGGAACTCTTCCAAGAGACAGCACCGCCATTGAGCATGAACACAAATCCAGAGGTTGACTTCGAGTCATCCACATCACTTTGGAAGCTAGAGTCGGTATAGCCTTCCAGTTTGAGTTCTCGTCCTCCATAAACCATGAACATATTCTTAGTCCTTCGCAAGTACTTAAGAATGTCCTTCACGGCTTTCCAATGCATCTGACCAGGATTAGACTGATATCTGCTCGTGACACTCAGAGCAAATGCTACATCCGGTCTGGTAGATATCATCCCATACATGATACTACCTATAGCTGACGCATATGGTACATGTGTCATATTCTCTATCTCTGCATCAGTCTTGGGACACATAGACTTGGATAGAGAAACTCCATGACACATGGGTAGATGTCCTCTCTTGGACCCATCCATTGAAAACCGTTTCAATATGGTATCGATGTAGGTTGATTGAGTGAGTCCTATCATTCTCTTAGATCTATCCCTATAGATCTGTATCCCAAGAATGTAGGATGCCTCACCCAAATCCTTCATCGAAAATCTACCTGATAACCATATCTTTGTTGACTGCAACATCCCTACATCATTCCCAATGAGTAGGATGTCATCAACATAAAGTACTAAGAATGTCACCGCATCCTTAACTACTTTCTTGTACACGCAAGGTTCCTCCGGGTTCTTGATGAAACCAAAGTCTTTAATTGTTTCATCAAATTTCTGGTTCCAACTTCTTGATGCTTGTTTTAGACCATAAATTGATCTCTGAAGCTTGCATACCTTATGCTCGCTTCCCATGGATGTGTACCCCTCAGGCTGCTTCATATAGATTTCTTCCTTAATGTCTCCATTAAGAAAAGCAGTCTTTACATCCATTTGCCATATCTCATAGTCATACCATGCAGCTATGGCAATAAGGATTCTTATGGACTTGAACATTGCAACTGGTGAAAAGGTTTCGTCATAGTCAACTCCTTGCCTTTGAGTATAACCTTTAGCCACCAATCGCGCCTTGTAGGTCAATACCTTACCATCAGGCCCAAGCTTTCTTTTGTAGATCCATTTACACCCTATTGGAACAATTCCATCGGGAGGATCCACTAAAGTCCAGACTTGGTTAGTATGCATCGAATCCAATTCTGATTGCATAGCTTCAAGCCATAAATTCGAATCCGCATCAGAAATTGCTTCCTTGAAGCTTCTTGGATCACATCCAATGTCGGGTTCATCTTGACCCTCTTCAAGAAGAAGACCATATCGAACTGGAGGTCTAGAAGTCCTCTCGGATCTTCTAGGTGCAGGCGTGTTCAGCAATGGTTCCTGAGGTGTGGGATCGTTATTTTGTATTTCGGGTTCTTCTCGAACTTCTTCGAGTTCCATCATCTCGCCTTTCTTATCCAATAAGAACTCCTTCTCCAAGAAGGTGGCATTCCGTGAAACAAACACCTTTGTTTCAGCAGGATAATAGAAATAATATCCGATTGAATTCTTCGGATACCCCACAAAATAACACAAGCTGGATCGACTATCCAACTTATCTCCCACTGTCCGCTTCACGTAAGCAGGACATCCCCAAATCCTCAAGTACGAATACTTAGGAGCTTTGCCATTCCATAACTCGTATGGTGTTTTGTCCACTGCTTTAGTGTGGACGTTGTTCAACAACAATACCGCCGTTTCAAGCGCATAGCCCCAAAACGAAGGTGGAAGCTCAGTGAAGCTCATCATAGATCGAACCATGTCCAACAAAGTTCGATTACGACGCTCCGATACACCATTAAGCTGTGGTGTCATAGGAGGAGTCCACTGAGAGAGAATCCCATTCTCTTTCAGATAGTCCAAAAACTCAGTACTCAAGTATTCTCCACCTCGATCCGATCGAAGTGCTTTAATACTTTTACCTAGCTTGTTTTCTACTTCAGCCTTGAATTCTTTGAACTTTTCAAATGCTTCAGACTTATATTTCATTAAATATAAATACCCATACCTTGAATAATCGTCAGTAAAGGTAATGAAGTAGGTGTGGCCATATTGAGTCCCAACTCTAAATGGTCCACAAACATCTGTATGGATCAAATCCAACAGATTTTGACTACGCTCAGGTTTCCCCTTAAAAGGAGATTTAGTCATTTTCCCTTTTAGGCAGGATTCACAAGTAGGTAGAGAGTTAATATCAGACATATCAAACATGCCCTCTCCCACTAGCTTGTTCATCCTCCTTGAGGAAATATGACCTAGTCTAGCGTGCCAAAGGTTTGCCGGGTTTTGACTATCGATTTTCCTTTTGTTTGTTGTCGCCGGTTTGTCAATACAATTTACTGGAACGTCTTTTAGTTTTAAATTATATAGATCGTTTTCAAGTTGTCCATTTCCAATTAAACATTCATTCTTGTAAATACTGCAAATCCCATTCACAAAATTACAAGAATAACCATCTCTATCAAGCATAGAAATAGAAATAATGTTTTTAATTAAATCTGGCACAAATAAAACATCTCTCAACAATAATTTAAAACCATTCTGCAAAATCAAACAAACATCTCCAATGGCCGTAGCTTCAACTCTGGAACCATTCCCGAGCCTCAGCTGGGTCTCACCCATTCTAAGCCTGCGACTTCTTGTCATCACCTGCAAATCATTGCAAATGTGAGATCCACATCCGGTATCCAATACCCAAGAAGTTGTATTAAGTGACATGTTTATTTCGATATAGAACATACCCTTTGCAGTTCCCAACTGCTCAAGATACTCCTTGCAGTTGCGCTTCCAATGACCCGGCTTCTTGCAGTAATGGCAAACATCCTTGGATTTTCCATCGTTTGAAGCCTTTGTCTTTTGCTTCTTCTCGGGTTCCACTTTCTTGGGTGGGGCAGAACGTTTCTTGCCCTTCATACTTGGCCCCTTCTTTGCAGAAGATGAGGAGCCCACCAAGAAAGCTGGCTTATCCTTCTTAAGTGTGGATTCATATGTAACGAGCATATTGACCATCTCTTCAAGGGTGGCCTCTATCTTGTTCATATTAAAATTTATCACGAATCCATCAAATGAAGAAGGAAGAGATAGAAGCAGCAAGTCCACATTGAGTTCATGCTCCAACACCAAATCAAGGGTCGCTAACTTCTGTATGAGCCAAATCACTCGTACCCCATGATCACGGACCGAAGTCCCTTCACGCATGCGGCACGTCATCAACTCCTTAACAGTAGAGAACCTTTCAGCCCTCGACTGAGCCCCAAAAAGTTCCTTGAGTTGCGTGTGAATGTCAGCAGCATTCACCGTGTCCTCAAATCGCCTCTGGAGTTCATCAGACATCGAGGCTTGCATATAGCATTTGGTCTTGATGTCATGGTCACACCATGCATCAAGTTTGGCCAATTCCTCCGGACTTATGTCAGCTGGTGCTTCCTTCGGAGGTGCTTTCTCTAACACGTAGAGCATTTTCTCCGAAGTTAAGACAATCTTCAACTTCCGGAACCATTCCGTATAGTTGGCGCCAGTCAGCTTGTTTTGTTCGAGGATCGAGAATAAAGGATTTCGCGAATTCATTGTATGAAATACTGAAAAGGAAAAACAGACATATATCAATGATTGTTTAACAATTTACTAAGACATAAAATAGGCGAATTTAATTTTATGAATCTCACTCCCACTATTTTAACGATTTCACCACCCTCTAGTGAAAACGGGAAACTTTTTCCTTAGTGAGAACATGGAGTCCAATTGACAAACTTATGGTCCCGAATAATATCAGCCAACCATAATTCTCAAAAGGTAGAGCCCAATTGCTTCCAAAGCAACCCCCATGTATTTACCTCATGTCCAATAAGGGCCCAATAATATGACGCCGTTTAAAGTGACATGTCAAGATGACCCATCAATATTAAGTTGTGATGGACGGTCGCCATGTGGATCCCCCAATAATATGAGCCGATCCCATGGGAGTTCCACCCAACTTACAACATTTGTCGATCCAATGTACAGCTTTCCGACGGACGGGCCCCCCCAATAATATGAGCCGGACCGTATCCGCGGGTAGCATCACATACATTGACCGTTGATGGAAGGTAGGAACATTTAAACAATATTTAAATTTCCTTTATTTATCTTGATATAAATTTTAAATCATATTTAAAATGAGGGATTTTATTTATAAAAATATTTGTCTCATCATATTTAATTTATTGCATGCATTGCCGGATTCACGCAATTTATGTCTAAACATGCATACAATCATAATATCACATATTATATAGGATGATCGATTCCATTTCTAATTGACCCGTGGTTGCCAATCACGGGTCTTAGTCCAATCCTAGGTAATATGCAGTATGCAAATGCAATCCTATTACATATGCTTCCAATTTACATTTCTTCAGTCTTCATTGTCTGCTGGGCCCACCATCTTCAAATCTTGATCTCCCACTAAATCTAATGTATTTACAATAAATAACAATGACAAGTAGGGGATACATTTTTAGGGGGTGGGAACGGGCTATAAACCAAGCCCACTTTTATTACATATGACATTCATATCGGGCCATAAACCAGGCCCATTAATAAAACCAACAACAATAAAGACAAAATGTAAATTCCTAACATACACCTACAAAATTGGTCATGGCAATCGATCATCCTTATCCAATAACATTTAATTCAAAATTAATTTATTGGATAACATGCTGTGGCAATTCAAATTTAAACAAGATAAAATCATATTTTATATATAAAATCACATTTCACATATAAAATCATATTTTATCTCCATATCAAATAAAATCATATTTTATCTATAAAATCCAATTTTACAAATAAAATCATATTTTATCTAATATATCATAAGATCATATCTTATCATCAATTGTACCAAAATAATTGATTTCAAAATTCAATTTACGGATAAAATATTAAAATTTTCCAAAAATTCAAATTTATCCAAAATCAATTTTAAAATTTACGGACTCGAACAATTCGATCCGAAATCTCGTGAACCAATCAAAAACAATTTTTGACCGGACCAAAAATAAAATTTTAACATATTAAAATTAATTTTAATAAAAATAATAATTTTTCCCGCGGGCCGCCCGGGACACTTCCGGGTTGGCCCGCACCCGGGGCGCGGGCCGGGGCAGCCCGGCTGCCCCCTTAGGGCAGCAACACTTGCTGCCCTGGCGGCGCCTGGCGCCGCCGCTGGGCGGCGCCGTGCGTCGCCCTGGGCGGCGCTGAGCGCCACCCCTGGGCGGCGCCGAGCGCCGCCCTGGGCAGCGCCGAGCGCTGCCCTGCGCAGCGCCCAGCGCTGCGCTGGGCAGCGCACAGCGCTGCCCTGGGCAGCGCCGTGCGCCGCCCTGGGCGGCGACGGTCGCCGCCCTGGGCGGCGCCGTGCGCCCCCTTTGGGCGGCGCCGTGCGCCGCCCCTGGGGGCAGCGACCATCGCTGCCCCCTCCGGGCAGCGATCCAATCGCTGCCCGGGTTTCGCCCCCCGAAAAAAAATTTTTTTTTTATTAAAAATATTTATTTTGTTTCAAAAACCGAGACTCAAAAATTTTGTACAATTGATTAATTCAATCGATTGATCTGAGCAACCTGGCTCTGATACCACTGTTGGAAAACTGGCGAGTTCCCAGACCAATTACGATTGATACCCGGTGCAGCGGAAGTTTAAAAATTTTCTCATGGAACGATTCCATGGTGTGGGTATCAACCATACAACGATTGAATTACGTGTGTGTAAAATTTAAATAACAATTAAATAAATTTTACCTCAAATCTCGCAACGAGATTAATGGACACCAACAGAACAATTCTGCTCTTGTTGTCTCTCCCTGGAACCGATGAACGCCTTCAATCAGGTCCACGAACAGAGGTTTAATCCCTCTGATAGATTGCACTAGAAAATCTATCAGAAGTTTTCTGCGAAGAGAATACACGAATTTGATTCGTTATTCCTTACTGCGATTCAAAATCACAGACCGGAAAATCTCGGGCAGAGGTAGGGAGGGGCGGCCGAAATATTCTTAAGAGAGGCTAGGGTTTTTCGAAAATTAGCTCTCAAAAATTATGACCTGTTGTGTGTAATTTCTGTACTGAAATAACTTATTTATAATGCAGGCCACTAACACCTTAGGGCCCATTAGTCATAAGCTGGGGCCCGACAAGCAAAGCCCACTCGTTCAGAAATTAATATAAAATTCATCGTGACTCCGATTGATGAAACGATTTCACCAATGTGCACAGAAACCATTTCTGCACGTTTTAAAGTCAAAATAAATTTTCCTGAATCCGAATTCAGTGATTTCCAAAAATGTCCATCCCTATGTCATTTTAGGAAATCCTACTCCCTTACTCTTATTTAAGAAGTCCAACTCCTTAGTTCATTAAATTTAACTCTTTAAATTTAACTATCTCAACGGGGATTAAAACTCCATTACACTGTGTGACCCTCAATGGTTCAGGGATACAGCTAGCCGTGGGCTCACAACTCCTTGTGACTCGGAACAACACTTTCCGACTTGCCCAACGAATCATGGTAAAGCGCCTAGCAACATCGCCCCATGATTCCCTAGGTATCACTGATAGTGCCTACAAGAACCAGTAGATTTTGGTTAACGTACAGTACGGTCCCTTCATCCATATATCCCGATCGAATCAACAACCATTGGTATATCGAGAGTCGCTCAAGATTCGATAACTATGCAATACATCTTGAAGATCAAATTAGTGACATCGCATGTGCTACTAAGAAACCATTTCTTAAATCACATCAAGTACTCTGGCCAGAGATTTGTCACACTAATATCTCCTCAGATCGCATAGGATATCCATACTCGCAAGTATGTGGTGAATCCTTGACAACAATGCATTGACTCCTATATGTGTCGTAACTGTACCCAATCTCGACACCTGATGACCCCCTCAGAGTCGGTAAACGAGTCAAAGCACAGTACTAGCATATAGAGTCTCCATGATGTTTCAAGTCGTAAGGACTAATGGTGTACAACCAAAACCGCGGACTTTATCCACTCGATAAGTGATAACCACTTGGAAAGTCCGGTTAGGGTAGTTCGATTATTCATCCTATGAATATCCATTTGCATGCTTCGAACATCTCCATGTTCCCTACCAATGAAACGTGGTACTCCGCATCGCAAATGCTAGTCTCAAACTCGAGCGATCCTTATCCTTATTATCGGACGGCTCAATCGACTAGGAACGATTTTAGAATATACAGTGACTATAAGATGTATTTCATGATAGACATCTCCATGTTCTACCACATCTTACATACACTATAGTATATTCAAGGTCTTTATCAAAACAACAATAGTATATCACAATATAACAATATGAAGTAATATAAAGTCATTGCCATAAAAGTGTAAATAATATTAAACAAAAGATTGTTTATACAAAGAGTCAACAAAGCCCATAGCCACACAGTTGGCTCACTGGGCACCCACTCTTACACTTTATTCAAACCTATACATGTCTGAGTTTGCTTTTCTTTGATGATATTCAGCTGATATGAGATGTATTTGAGTTATATTTGATTGTTAGATTTGCTGGAAATGGGTTACGGTTACTTATTTTATACCGTTACGCCATCGGGTCAAGAATTTCTAGAATATGCATCTATGTGATTGAGTTGTGATATGTTTGAGTTGTGGCTGATGTTTCCTAGATATCATGCTGTGATTTCAGATTGAAAACAGGGGACATCGAACTCGAGCACCTAGACTTCGAAACCGATAGAAAAAAGAGCAAGGTTTGTGACTTTTACCTTGAAGATTGACAAGAGTTGTGAGCAGATTTTGATAGCCTTTGTTGTGCTGCATCTTGTGAAGAGTTGAAGAGTTTGAAACCAATATAATAAAGGTATAAACCAACATCATCAAAGTGGGACAATATACTCAAGATAGATTAGTTCTTGAGTTTTCCAAAACCACATACTTTTTTTGTATTCTTGTTTGCCTACTTGAGAGTTGTTGATTTGCTTACTAGATTTGTATGCTTATATACTTGTCTTATATTTTAATGCTACTAGACTTGTTGCATTCATATTGAGCCAACTATTCCTTTGAGATTTTGAATGGCAGATATGCCGGAAGAAATGCAGATGTTTGGACATATATCGAGGAACTTAGGAGATAGAACAACTCCTACTGCTAGAATCTCGATATAGTGGGCCAAAGTCCGGGAAAAAATCTCAGCGCCACCCCTAAAGGGAGAGTAGGTGGGAGATTTGTTGTGTTCTTCTTCCTCGGGATCCCAAGAACCGATATAGAACTTAAAAGCATATTTTAAGACCATGCATTGCTACTTCTGTAAATGCTATGCTATGCATGTTTATGTTGTTTTATAATGGGATTATATTCTCACCGGAGAAATCCGGCTATTACTTTGTTTGTATGTGTGCATGACAATAGGTGGGGCAGAAACGAGTCAGGGACACCCATGAAAGAACGAGATCGAGATTAGATGTGTGGACTCGGGTTTAGCAGATGTTTTGCTCCTTGAATGTTGGACAAGCATGCTTAGTTGTGTAGTGTATTTTATTTGCAAGAATCCTTGTTAAGCACTTGAACTAGTTTAGCCTTTTAATGTATTTCAAGTACTAGATGATTGTAAAAAATACATGGATTGTGTTTGCTTGAGTTTCTATATATATATACATCTTTTAGATTCATGAAAGCATGTTTATGTTTGATTAAATGATATCTTGACATACAAGAATAAGGGCTTTGGGTTCTAGGCAAGTTTAGAAGGTTGTTATTCAAGATTTGGGGCTGGAGCAGAGAGCGCTCGCGCTGCCATATTCTACATCTTGAGCTCAGCTTTGAACCTTGGTTTCTGCCCAGCAAAATATGAGAGGGCACCCAAGCAGCACTATTTTACAGCCCTAGCACACCCTGTTTTGAGCTTTTGTTTTGCTCAGCGGGACGGAGCGCTCGAGCTGAAAATAGTTGCGGCTCGAGCTCACCCCCATTTGGAAAAACATATATTTTTTTTGAATTCTTGTCTAGTTAATTAAGAGTGCTTATTCGTTCATTTCCCTTAAGATTAGAGTAGCATCCGAGGTCCCCACACCAATAAGCCCATTAACCATTTTCGGGCATTTTGGACCCAAATCTTTGGTCTGTTAGATCTTATTAAAATCCTTTAATCTTGATTTATTAAATCTAAACATGATTAAAAACTTAATATTTTAAAATGGAACCAAGCTACTATAGGGAAGGTGCAGGTACAGGTAGTGCGCCCAGTGACTTGGAGTAGTCGGTGACCAGAGAGGACAACAGTGTTAGCTCTTATGTTGTATTTTAAATTATTCAATTGGTTTGTATTATTGGATTTATTTAACCGGTTGTATTTAGACGGTCCCGTATTTATTTAGTTTTCACAATTTTTCTCTGATTAGTGTTAATTGCATTCTTAATTTAGCTTTATACTCTGATTAGTAGTAGATCCGGGTTTGGTCGCTACAGTTGTGGTGTTCTAGAAATGAAGACAATTTGATTTGAAAATTCAGTCCCCCTATCACTTTTGATTTTGTCAATCCAAAAATATTTTTCATTTAAAAAGAGTTCAAAAAGTTTGATCAGTTGAGAGAAGCTGTTTGATCTTTTGATTTTAAAAAATCCAAAGTGAAATGGGAATAGTCAACTACAACTACTAGAATGTACTTCATTCCACCTAAACTCATGACCGGTATAGGACCAAACAAGTCCATGTGCAGGAGTCCTAAGAATCGGATTGATGATATGCACCCCTTGTTTTTAAAATATGGTCCGATCTTATTCCCAATCTGACAAGATGAGCATAATTTGTATTTATTAAAATATAACTTTTGCAAACCAGTGACCAAGACATGCTTGCTCAGACTATCAATAGCCTTAAAATTAAGGTGGTTCTGTCGCTTGTGTCACAGCCAATTCTTCTATTGATTAACAACTACAAAGCATACTGGTTCGACTGGTTGGTCCATACAACTCACTTTATATGTATTTTCACACTTATTATTTGTTAAAAATAAATCGCCACAGAAATATTTCACCCGAAAACTATTTTTTCATGAAACCGATTGAGTATCCTTCGTCACACAGTTGATTGATTTTTATTTAATTGTACTTTAAATGATCAACTAATAAAACATCATCAATAATAATGTTACCTTGGATAATCTTACATTTACCCACTGCTCTACCTTCGGAATTTTCACCAAATTTGATTTTTGGTTATGAGCAGTGACTCTGTTGAGGGAGCAATCATGCATTTCGAATCATGTGCCTGGATCAACCACTGTCAAGGTACCAAATTGATGATTTTAACTCTTTTTCTTCCTTTTGTACCTGCAGTCATGTAGTGACCTGGTCCGTGATCACTTACTAATCAGAAACTTAAGCATGCAAATAAACTTAATTAAATAAAATCAGATAATACACAGTGGAAACTAAATAGTTATACAAACCCAAATTACCGAATCTACAATTATTACAACCATATCGAATAAAATTCTCAGTACCCAAACCAACCAGCAAATACAATAAACGACCTTGATAAAACAACTATCACTAGATTCCAACACCTTCAACTAAGTCCTCCCTGAGCTTCCTGATTCGTCCAACCTAAGGCCTATCCCTTGGAATAAGGTGTCCAAGAAGCATAGAAACATGGACGTGAGCGGACTACGCTCAGTACCAGATTATGAGTATACAAATACTATATTAGTATGAATGCAAATGTCCAGGGTACCAAGACTGAAGGTCAAGAAACTCTTCTCAAACAGACTCGAGCCCAAGGTATGTACCACTCTGCACCGTTGCATCAGGAGGTGGCTCACATATCCAATCTCTTCGGACCATCTGATCTCTACAGGGCTTGAATTTGGACCATCCAATCTACCCGAGCCCAGATGAGCCTATTAACCATTTTTGGACATGATGGATCCGATTTCTTGGTCCGTTTGATCATATTAAAATCTTTTAATCATGTTTTAACTAATTAAACATGTTTAAAACATTTAATTTTGTAAAAATGGGTACGATTTACTACATTCTTCCCCACTTAAGAGATTTCATCCCCAAAATCAGATCTTAAGTAAACTGATGAAAACACTGAAATAAAAATCCTTCATTACATCTGAATATTTTACAAGAAAAAAACTGAATCCCAAAAGTACAATTAAAATAACTCGGGATGATCTGTACGGATACAACTTTCTAGTTCTTAGGTAGCTTCCTCAGTACCTCTACGTTTTCACTGAACTAGAACGAGATGAATTATCATATTCCGCAACACCTTGTCTTTATGATCCAGAATGCGCAAAGATCTCTCCACATATGTCAAATATGTATCCAGTTGTACCTCAGACGGCTGCAATATGTGATACTCATCTGCCACATACCGTCGCAACAGTGATACATGAAACACATTGTGGATGCTAGACAGATACATCGGAAATGCTAATATGTAACTAAATCTCCAACACTTTCCTAAATTCCAAATGGATCGATGAATTTCGGAGATAACTTTCCCTTGAGAACAAATCTCAGAATTCCCCAGAACGGTGAAAATTTCAAGAACACTTTTTCACCAACCTGGAACTGAAAAGGTCTACGCTTTGTATTAGAATACCTGGCCTTCTGATCCTGTGCAATTCTAATATGTTTCTTGATCTGATCAACTATATAAATAGCATGTTGAACTAACTCTGGTCCTTCTACCTATCGTTCCCCAACTTCTTTCCAGAACAATGGAGTACGAAATTGTCACCCGTACAATGCTTCAAATGGTTCCATACCAATATTGCGATGATAAATGTTGTTGTAATCAAATTCAATCAATTATAAATGATCTTGCGAAGCTGGACCAAAATCCATAGTACAAGCTCGTAAAATATCCTCAAAAGTATGGATAGTACGCTCTGTCTACCCATCTGTGGGTGATACATTGTACTCAAACTGAGAGTAATGCCCAAAGCACGCTAAAAACTCCCCCAGAATCTAGAAGTAAACATGGGGTTTCTATCATTGACAATACTCACATGTACTCCATGGAATCGTACAATCTCCTAAATGTACGTACAATCGCACCAACCGATCAAAAGTGTAATCTCGGCTATACGAAAAAATATGCTGACTTGGGGAGTTGATCTACCACAACCCATATAGCATCACAATTTCTCGATGACACTGGCAAATGGGTCACAAAATCTATCGTGATAAAATCCCATTTCCACTCAGGTATTGGTAAACTATAAAGAAATTTTCAGATCTTCGATGTTCTGCCTTAACCTATTGATACACCAGACATCTAGAAACATACTGGTACACACTGCACTTCATCCCTTTCCACCAAAACCGAGTTCACAAATCTTTGTATATCTTATTGCTCCCTGAGTGAACACTCAACTTGGTACGATGTGTGATAAGTGAATTTTATATGCATTAGTTTGTGATATTTTTATATATATTTTTGTGTGTATTCATATTGTTTTTATTTGTTTTTATGTGTTTTAGTTCATGTATGTGTATTTCACTCTCCCGGTTAATTTTGTAGGAAAATAGATTTTTTGAAGAGTTAATTACGGAGCAGCCTTGATCTAAAAATAATATTTAATTTTTGAAAGCACCAAATCCGATCTTCACTGTTCACAATAAATTTCAAGATGTTTTAAAGCTGCTGTCCAAATTTCAGGTCAATCCAACGGCTAGAACTCAGTATATGAATTTTTCAAATTTATCGCTCGGAGAAGGTTGAAAGTTGCGCTGATGGTGAGTGTTGTAGCGCGATTGCACTTGAGTTTGGCACTAGGAAGAGTGCTAACGCGCTTAGAAGAAGGATTTTGGCACTTGGAAGAGTGCTAACGCGCTAAGGAAGGGCGCAAGGAAGTCTGTGCGTGTGTTTTTTGGGCAGAAACATGCTCGCTCGAGCGAGATCTTGTTCTCGCTCGAGCGAGCGAGACGGAACAGAAATCCTCGGAACAGAGAGTCTCTCGCTCAAGCGAGAGGTTGTGCTCGCTCGAGCGAGATGTCGGGAATCAGAAAAAATCAGAATTTCGAAAATTAAAAAGTCTTATTTTACGGGCTATTTTTCATGGGCTTTTTAAACTCATATTTAAGGGACTTATTCAGACGTGAGAAGGGGTGTTCCAACACGCATAACGCAGACGCAAGGCGGAGGCTGGGAGCAGAGAAGATTTCTTCGCTTTTTTTTCTTTTGTTCTTTCTTTTTATTTTATTTTTGAATTCTAGTTTCAATTATTGAGTAGTTTTTTTTCAACCAAGACGGCGTGATTGGGCCAAACAAATTTATGTAGAAAACTTGGATGTTTGTTTGAGATTTTTCAGAGTTGATTTTATTTTATTGATTGTCAGATTTATATTTGTCTTTTGAATAGTCTGATCAACTTTTTGCTTGCATGTTAATCGATTCCAAGTCGACAGAGGAGGAATTGATTTTGATCACTTTGATAATCAACACATGGTAAAACCGACTAGAAATAGAATTTGGTTTCAGTGTGCTGTTTAGGTGTAAACTGAATTTTCACAAATATTTAATGCATTCAAATTTGATTAAAATTATGAAAGATTAGTTCATCAATATTTGAATAGATTTGATTGTTCTAGAAATAGTCCTTTGAACAAGTTAGGAGAATTCTCGTAATTTAAGATTAAATCCGAGTCCTGAATCGGCTACATGTTACATGATTTGTTCGGTACCTGCGTGTGTCTTGGTTGTCTCGTTTTAATTAAATTTATTTTCAAGTATTTTAATTCTTATTTCTTAAGAAATTTTTATTTATAAATTCTTATTTTATTTAAATCAAATTGTTTTTTATGATTTTTTCTAGATTAAGCTAAATAATTAATTCTTGAGAATTGACTGCAATCCCTGTGGGATCGATAGTTGGACTCTCTGTCCACTTTACTATTACTTGACCTAGTGCACTTTCTAGTAAACACAAAATTAAGCGGTCGATGTGATTGAGATGTAATCTCCTCTCTCAAAGCTTCATCCTCAGTTAACAACATACGGCAGGATAAACACATAAAACAATCTAACTGATAGTGGAAACCAGACTTACTATCAAGGTTGGCTAACCTAGCCAATCGCTGATTATTAGGATCAGACA
The DNA here is from genome assembly GCF_033568475.1 of Henckelia pumila. Classification (NCBI taxonomy): domain Eukaryota; kingdom Viridiplantae; phylum Streptophyta; class Magnoliopsida; order Lamiales; family Gesneriaceae; genus Henckelia; species Henckelia pumila. The sequence continues at coordinate 5,083,471 of NC_133121.1, read as the reverse complement.
TCTAAGCATCCCAAATCTGAGAAAACAAAGCTGGATACTCCACATCCCCTTCTTGTGCTTAAAGGTAAATCATGAAGAACAACAATCCTGAATTGTGCGATAGTTAAGACAAGTCTGAAGTACAGATACTCGCACCTTGCGACTCAAAGCATCATCAGTAAGATTAGCAGCACGTGGATGATATTTAATCTCATTAAACTCAGTGAGGGTCACCGACGAATTGTTCTATGTTTTTACCAAATCAGTTAACCTTTTATTCTCATTGATAATTTTTTGGTAATCAGCCTGTACTTTATCATTCTTAGTTTTGACTTTGGAAATATCTGCTTTAAGACTAATCTTCTTGACTGACTGTTCCAAACTGGGCTCATTCGAGGTGTCTTGCAGATCATGGTGCTTTGCCTTCACCTCATCAAGTGATAAAGAAAGTCTTTGGTGCTCATTTATTATTTCATGCAGTGGAATGATCAAATCTTGTTGTGTAAAGTTTTTTGAACTAGCGTTGAATACCTATTCACTTGTTGATGGTTCATAACCAGTAGAGCATTCTGACTCTCAGGAGTTCTGCCCATTTTTCTTTGCTATCCTCAGCTACGAGAACTTCATGATGTTTTTTTCTTATGGGTCCTTTTGTCATCTTTGGTTTTCCTTCTCCTCTTAGCTGGTTTTTTGTCCTTCTCTACTGTATTTTTGTCATCCTTCTTTGGCTTCCTGCAATCGGCAATAAAATGATCAGTCTTGCCACAGTTGTAGCAAGCTCCTGAGTCCTCAACTGACTCCTTCTTCTGATATGGATTGTTGGATTAGTTGCTGGTAGAAAAGATTCCTTCATTCTTCTTCAAAACTTCCCGAATTTCTTCACAAATAATGACATGACATCATTGATTCATTGCTCGACTGTCTTCTCAACTAAGAATGATGTTTCCAATCTCATGGATGCAAGTGCTTGAGTGAGTACTGATTGGTTGATCAGTTTCTTTGCTTTGAAATTCAAAATCATAAGCTTTCAAATCAGCAAAGAGATTTCGATTTTGTTGAGATTCTTTGATTCTCTCATTGCCATTGTTTTAACATCACATTCTTTGGGCAGTACTCGCATTACTTTCAAAATGAATTCTTTGTTTGGATAGATTTTTCCCAGTGCTTTCAACTCAATGATGACGTTGCTTACACATTCATCAAATTCAGACATAGACTCTTGAGTCTTCGTCTTAATTTTGTCAAACTTATGAGTGAATGCTAAAAAAAAAAAAATTTTTGGTTTGTTCATTCCTTTCAAATAGCTGAATCAATTTCTCCCAGATTTCTTTTGTTTTTTTGCACATCTTGATCTTGCTAAATGTATTTTTATCAAGAGTTTTGTACAAAATATATTTGGCCATGTTGTTCAGATTCGCTTTCTTCTTTTAATCAGCCATCGATTCACTTGGATTTTCGATTATCTGAGGAGCACAAATGTTAATGGCAACAACATTATTGGCTTTTGTTATAGTGATAGGATCATCCATGATTACATACCACATGTCATTGTCCTGTGCAGCTAAATGAGACTGCATTCTGATCTTCCAGTCATCGAAATCTTTTTTGGAAAACATCAAAATCTTGTTGTAGGCAAAATCTTGATATATATACTCGTGGATCAATTACAGGCGGTCCTCTAGTGAATCTGTTCTTCTAAAACTTTAATTTCAGTCTTTCCCGATCCTTGTTTTGTCAATCCACCTTACATAACCATGGTGTAAGAACTAAGAAGATTGCATCTTATGTAAGTTTCATTTAACTTCTAATAACACATATCAGTATTAGTTGTGGTTGTGAGTCTTTGGGATTTTCTGATACCTTTTGTTCATTCAGCAGTGGTCCTAATCAGGTCTCAAATTAAGTGTTCTCTTAATTACTTCTCGAACAGTGGAATCAGATGGGCTTGTTTCGTAGAGAAAGACAAAATAACGTAGTACTAGTACCTTTTTCTTTTGCTTGGAGTCTCGCACTCATTTCAGATGCCATAAAACTCTTCTGAGGAAGCAATATTTCTGTTGGATATATATTGGTATGCAAGGATTTTAATGAACAATTATGATAAGATGTTGGAGGCTTTTTATGTTTAATATGAATACTGAGCAAATTAAGACTTATGCTGAGCAAATTAAGTACGAGAGGAAAATGATGAAAATGAATTGTATTTCTTTCATTTCATCTCATTGCATTGTATAGGGCAGTGATTTTAAAATATACAATACAAACATGATCACGCAAGCTATTAATTAGCCTTGACTTTGAACACTAACTTTTGAATACAATGCATGTGATGGTTTCCAATTTTGACAACGTGAACAATTAATACAAAAGACAAATGAATAGAATGCTTACATATTTTGAATACTACTACGACCCGTCTTTATTGACAAATTCAAAATATATGCATGTGCATTTTAACCTATCAACAATTACTAATAATTGCATGTCACGACATTACAAATTAATAATATTTTACACTCCTCCTTATTTTGTAATGCATACACGATGCTTGAGATGATTCAATTTTTCTGAGGATACTAGCTTTGTGAATGGATCTGCTATTTGTTCTCCAGTACTAACAAAAGTTAGCTGAATTTCTCCTTCATTGATGAGATTCCTGATGAAATGGTGACGAAGTTCTATGTGCTTTGATCTGGCATTAAAAACTGGATTTTTTGTCATAACAATAGCATATTTTGTCACGGAATATTTTTGTAGGTCTTTTTGATTCTTCTTGTAAATTTTTCAAAATTCTTCGTAGCCAGATTGCTTCACAAGCAGCTTCAGTAGCAGCAATATATTCTGCTTCGGCAGATGAAAGTGCAACTTTTTTTTGTTTTTTAGAAGACCAAGAAATTGGTTTTGTACCAATACAGAATACATATCCAGATATGTTTTTCCTGTCATCATTTGATCCAGCCCAGTCACTGTCAGTGTAGCCAATTAGGTTATTTTCATCTTTTTTGGTATATTTTATACCATGATTTTTTGTTCCTTGCAAATATCGTAGTATTCTTTTGGCAGCGGAAAAATGAATTTGACTTGGGTCACTCATGAATCTGGATATCATGTTCACAGAGTGAACAATATCTGGTCTGCTGTTAGTGAGGTACATTAATGAACCCACTAAACTTCGATAAATTGTTGCGTTGGCCTTTTTTCTCCGTTATTTTGCTGCAATTTTCATTTAAGGCCATTGGAGTTGTGACAGGATTACACATAGACATATTGAATGTTTTCAGAAAATTTTCTGTATATTTTTCTTGAAAAATAAATATTTCTCCTTTCTTTTGTCGCACTTGAATGCCAAGAAATATTTCATAAGGCCCAGATCTGTCATCTCATATTCTTTCATCATGGCATTTTTGAATTTCTCTAGCATCACATGATTAATGCCAGTATATATCAAATCATCAACATAAAGGCACACGATCAAAAATTCATTTGTACCTTCTTTTTTGACATAAAGAGATGGCTCACTTGGGCTTCAATAGAATCCATTGTTGATGAAGTAACTGTCGATTTTACTATTCCATGCCCGAGGTGCTTGTTTCAAGCCATAAAGTGCTTTGTGGAGACGATAAACCATGTTTTCTTTGTCTTTCACTACGCAGTCATGTGGTTGTTCTACATAGACTTTTTCTTACAATTCTCCATTTAGAAAAAATGATTTGACATCAAGTTGATAGACTGGTAGTTCCTTCTATGTAGCAATAGCAAGTACAATACGAATTGTTTCCATTCTTGCAACAGGTGCAAATGTTTCATTAAAATCAATCTCAGGCTGTTGTAAGTAGCATTTTGCAACAAGTCGGGCTTTGTGTTTTTGGATTGATCCATCTTCATTAAATTTGTTTTTGTAGATCCACTTTAATCCGACCACATCTTTATTTTTTGGGAGATCAATCAAGCTCCAGGTTTGATTTTCAGAATAGTGGTCATTTCATCATTCATGGCTTTTTGCCAGATTTATTTTTTCACGGCCTCTTCAAAATTATGTGGTTCACAAGAGAAAAATGCAACATTTGATAAATCATAAATTTCTCTTAGTTAACGTACCTTTCTCAGAGGGGATTCTGAATCAGAATCTGAGTCAAATATATTTTGGCCGTGTACTGGATCCACTGTAGAACTTGCACCAAAATCTTCTTTTTGTTTTGATTTAGTGGAATTTTTATTTTCCCACTCCCATGCTTTCATTTCATTAAAGTGAACATCTCTTGAAATTACTAACTTGTTTTTTTTTTATTAAACAAACGATAGGCTTTTGATTCATCACTGTAGCCAATAAAAATATATTTTTCATCTTTTTCGTCGAATTTCTCTCGATGTTGTAAAGGAATGAGAGAATAAGCCAGACATCCAAAAACTCGAAGGTGTTTGATTTCTAGTTTGCGCTTGTGTCAAGCTTTGTAAGGAGTTTTATTTGAATTGGCCTTGATAGGTGATTTGTTGAGGATGTACACAGCAGTATTGACAACTTTAGCCCAAAAGGTGTTGGAAAGACCTTTTGCTTTCAACATGCTTCTGGTCATTTCGACATGGTTCGTTTTTTTCTTTCAGCTACACCATTTTGTTGAGGTGTGTAGCGAGCTGTCAACTGCCTTCAGATTCTTTCTTGACTGCAATAATTTGATAATTCTTTAGATAATAATTCCCCACCACGATCAGCTTTGAGTGTCTTGAGCTGGATATTGCTCTCTCTTTCAACCATCTTCTTGAACAGGACAAATACTGCAAAAGTTTCTTATTTTTGCTCCAAGAAGTACACCCACATCATCCTGCTAAAATCATCAACAAAAAGAAGAAAATATTTTTTTGTTTTAAAATGATGATGTCCTTGTTGGTCCACAAATGTCCGCATGTATCTGTTTAAGAGGTTGTCTTGCTCTCCAAGCAGTCTTAGAAAAAGGTAATCGGTACATTTTACCATATATACATTCTTCACATGTTTGGTCCAAAAGTTCAATATCAGGAAGTCCAATCACCCTGTTTTTTTGTTTCAACAGTCTCGGTCCATGATAGTTCAAATATCCATATCTCAAATTCCACAAAAGTGATTTTTCAGATTTTTTAACATTTAATGAGATATTATTATCCCGTGGCATTGTTAACAAAAATACTTTGTTCGGAGCCATTTTAATTTCCACAATCAGTTTCTTATCTTTTTCCCTTATTTTGCATTCACTTTTTTTCAAAATTAACTAAGTAAACATTTTGAATTAATTGTCCAACACTCAGTAAATTTGAAGTAAGATTAGGAACATATAAGACATTTTCAATAAATTTTGTGTTACCTCCATTTGTCCTCACGGCTACAGTTCCTTTGCCTTCAACAGGTTGAAATTTTTCGTCTCCCATCTTGACTTCCGATGAGCAACTTTAATCAAATTTGATGAAGTAATCCTTATGTCCTGTCATGTGATTACTATTTAAACCACTATCCAAGTACCACATATTCAAGGAATTTTTGGTCATGTTCATACAAGAATAAACATTATTTTTTTATCGTTCTCCTCCGTGAAGTTTGCTTCGTTTTCTTCATTTTTTTGTTTGTGTCAACAGTCTTTATAAGAGCGGTTTGAAATTTTACAAGTTTTGCATCTATCCCAACAATTTTACTGAGTCATGACCCGGTTTCTTGCAAAAAAAAACACGAATATTTAGAATTGATATTGCCACTGCCTCTTTGATTGTTGTTGAAGCGTGGTTTTCCTCTTCCTCGTCCACGGTATCGATAATTTTTTAATCCTCCTTTTTGTTGAAATTGTTGGGATGTGATTGATTCTCCACTTTCATATTTTTTCTTCTCCGCAATTTTGATCTTGGACTCAAAGGCTTGCTCAATGGAAGGTCCAACAAATTTACTCATCCTTTTTTCATGGGCTTCTAAAGAACCCATCAACTCCACCATCGTGAGTTTTGACAAATCTTTTGATTCTTCAATTGCAATCACAACATGTTCAAATTTTTGTGGCAAACTCCGCAGAAATTTTTCAATGATTTTCTTGTCTTCAATGATGTCTCCGTAACTTTTTATTTGATTGATTATTTCAACTACACGTGAAATAAATGTATGGATTTCTTCGTTATCTTTCATGTCTAAATTATCAAAATCTTGCCATAAAGATTGAAGCTTGATGGAGATAACTTTCTCGGACCCTTGAAACTCCATTTTTAGAATATTCCAGGCTTTTTTGCAAATTTCGACACCCATGATCCTAGGAAAAATGGATCGATTTACACCTTATTGAATAAACAATAAGGCTTTGGCATCTCTCTTGATATTTTTTCGGTACTCTATTTGGTTTTCTTCAATCCACATGGCCAAGGTTTCGGCATCTGCTGGTTCTGATATATCACTCTCTACTATCTCCCAAAGATCATGAGAGATAAATAGAGTTTTCATCTGGACTCTCCAAAATTCATAATTTTCCCCATCAAATACTGGAATGGGTGTAGTTAATGAATCTTTAGACATTTTTTTGTCTCAGAATATTTTTGCAAATGAGAAAATGAATGTGGCTCTGATACCACAATTTTGTTTGGTACCAGTATATATATTGGTATGCAAGGATTTTAATGAACAATTATGATAAGATGTTGGAGGTTTTTTATGTTTAATATGGATACTGAGAAAATTAAGAATTATGCGGAGCAAAGAAAGTACGAGAGGAAAATGATGAAAATGAATTTTATTTCTTTCACTTCATGCATCTCATTGCATTTTATAGGGCAATTATTTTAAAATAAACAATACAAATATGATCACGCAAGCTATTAATTAGCCTTGACTTTGAACACTAACTTTTGAATACAATGTATGTGATGATGGCTTTCAATTTTGACAACGTGAACAACTAATACAAAAGACAAATGGATAGAAAGCCTTCATTATGTTTGGAATCACGGAATTGCATTGGATTTGGTGGGATTTGGAATTGAAAACACGGTTTTAGTGTTTGGCAAAACGGGATTTCAAAACGAGATTGGTATTAGATGAGATTTCATAGGATTTTATTTAAGTATCTGAAATCCTTATAAAATTGGTCGGATTTCATGGAATTTCACGAAATTTGGGTTTATAAAAATAAAAAAATATTTTAATAATAAATATATGTACGTTGGTTATAAATTTTAAGTTTTCGTCAAACTTTTTTACAAAATATCATTCATATAAAATTTATATCATCAAATTTCAAAATATATTTTAACTTTTTTTCAAACACCAAAATGGAATTTCAATTCCATATATTTAAAATACAATTCCAATTCTAATTCTAATTCCAATTTCAAATCCTATTTTTTTAGGTATCCAAACAAACTGTATATTTTGAATACTACGACCCATTTTTATTAACAAATTCAAAATATACATATGTGCATTTTAACCTATCAACAATGATTAATAATTGCATGTCATGACATTACAAATTAATAATATTTTACACTTTCCTGGGTTGGTAAATATTAGCTTTTTGACGTGATGGAACTAGCTATGACAAAGCTTATAGTATAGTGTTCTATGTCATAATACCTACACGAATATTGGTGAATATTTTTCTTTTATATTTACTTTTTACTACCAAATACTGGTCTCTTGCTTACATTAGTATGAAATGAAACAAAATTTGGAAATGAGATCCGAAATGTGATGTTTGACACGGTTTAAAATGTTTTAGCACCTTTTACCGCTTGAGTGGTACTTTGCACTAATTCCTTCATATTTGAGAGTAATCGAGATGTGATGGTTGACACAATTTAAAATCTTTGTGTTACACTTTGACATGTGGCAATAGCTTAACCACAAGTGTCAAAAACATAATTTGTAAAATATCATTTTTTTGTAAAAGTAATTAAATTTATAAATTATAAAAAAAGTTTAAAAAAATCAAAAGTTTATAGTGTTTGAAAACAAATATAAAAATCTAAAAATCAAAGTTGGGTAGTGTTTGATAAATAATTGATTAGAATGATTTTAAAATTGATATTTTTATTAGAATCGTTTTTGGAGAGTCATAATCACCATATGACTAGCTTTTGGATTTTAATTAAGTTAAGTATAAATTAATACATAATTTGAATTTAAAAAACACACAAAAAGTGATTTTATAAGTCAAAATCTTAAAATCACTTTTTTTTAATCATTACAAACAATCCCTTAATCTTTGAAATGAAACATTAGTCATTACTGTGTTTTATATTATTTTTATAATAGAATATTGGTTTTGTTTTATATTATAAAATTTTCTTTCGAAATTTTCTAGGAAAAATTTTAAGCTTACAATAGAATAATTTTTTGTATTATTATTATTATTATTATTATTATTATTATTATTATTATTATTATTATTATTATTATTATTATTATTATTATTATTATTTAATTTATAAAAAAATGACCTCCTATCAAAATAACAATGTCCAACCGGTAATATTTCTGACTCTATGAATGTGGAAACTAAAGTAATTACAATTTATGATATAGTTCTTTTGAGATGCAATATCATTCATTATTTATTTGTTTTGTTTCAAATCTCATTAGGTCTTGGCCGACTTCTCTGTGACGAGACGTTATCCATTACAATTTGTAGAGGAAAATTAATATTATTGTCTTGTAAATTGGCTTGTTTTAGATTTTAATTATTAAATTTGTCAAAATTTAATTTTCATTCCATAACTTGGATTTTTTTTTTAATCTTTGTTTGTTTGGAATCACCAATTACAACGAATATTGTATATCACCGATTTACTCATATGATGATAATTTTTTTAAAAAAAATTGTAATACATATTATAATTAAATTAATCTACCTAAGCGAAATGAAAATATTTTTCCCCTCCAATTTTGAAATATTGAACGTCTTCCTGGTTAATTTTTTGTTTCTTTTTTTATTAGGTGTATTTTAATTATGTAACGTTAACTTTATTTGCATCATATAAGTCACACAACAGTAAATCAACGTTAAGTAATATATATTCGATGAGTTTATTGGTTTCCATAGAAAAATGACCAAAACAAAAAAAAATCAAATTATTGGATGAAACCCAAATAATAATAACTTAGAAGACTAAAATCCAACATAAACCAACTTACATGGCTAAAATATCAATTTTGTCAATTATTTACGTCTCTTTCACTGACATGACATGCATGCTAATTATTTTGTTTCGTTTTATAGTTGTTGGATTGTCCACAGATTGAGGACTCGTTCCATTGAAATTATTTTGTTTAGTTATGTTTAACAGTTTAAGCATTAAACTTAATCAATTTTCTTATAACAATTGCATCCAATTGCAATACAAGATTAGTTAGTTTTGTAAATGTAAGATGTAATTATATTGTTTATCGTGTAGAGTTCGCATTGTCTACTGTGTTTGCAACACCAAAAACAACATGCAGCGGAATAATAAAATATTAATAACTAATAAAATTAAAAAGACCAGAGATGATCATGCACAAGTAACTTAGTACTACTTGTGTGGGTGACTTAAGCCTAAATAATTAATATAAAATATAAATCAGTTTTATAAATCAATACTATATGGATTTTACGAAAAACAGTAAAGACTAATTTTTTCAACAAGTTGAGAGTATTGTCTCTATTGTCTTTAACATGCACGACAACACGAAACAGCAACAAAGACTACAAAAATTTCTTCAAAAACCTTCGAATTCTTCTCCTTGATTTAAGAATTCCTTACACAAATAAGAAAATAAGAGTTTATTAGAAACATATGACTCTTTTAAACACAATCAATTATATATTTTTTAATATATATTTATGAATTCATGATATAATTATTTAGCTCATGAAGATCTTAACACAAATTAAAATACATATGTTTTCTTGTGAAAAAATATCTACATTCTATCTACAAACAAATAAAAATCAAAATATTTTAGTGTTTCAATCTTTTAGAAAATTGGACGAATATTTAATTAAGATTTTGCGGAAAATTTTTTAAAATTTTTGTAGAAAAAATCTGTTTACTTTATTTACAATCCAGCAAATAAAAATATTTTGATATTTCAATCTTTTAGGAAACTGGATCGTTCTAATATGCATATACTATGTCAATTTTGACATTACTATAATAATTTATTTTACAAAAACATTCTCACAAATTTATCAAGTGTGCACAATTAACCAATGACAAATTAAAGTTGACAATACAAAATGAAAATTTTGATCTTGGTACACATTTTTATAATTGATATAGATTTGAAGTCCAAATTAGAAGTTTCAACTAAATAACTGACTTGTTGTTTTGCGCTATACAAGTTTAGTTTTTGAATTGGCATCATTTTTTTTATAACTTTTGAACAAATTGTATAGTTTTTCTGTTTCAGGCTTCATTACGTTTAGTCTCGTTTTCTATAACATTGTTCACCAATGACACACTGGATCCATAATCCTATTGGCAAGGCATATGGTAAACACTAGCATTTCATACAAATTATGCAATGCAATCGTACATGCAGTATTGCGTTATATTAGTTATTTTAATTTTTGTTATTTCCAGGGATGGAGCAGGAAATTCCATTAAGATGTGCAATATTGCTATTTTCCAAAATACTATTAAAATAAATATTAATAGTAAAAGAATTTTTATAAAAAAAGTTTATATGTCTTGGATCGAGTGGGCTGGTAGTGTTTGCCAGAATTGCGCTCGGAACGTTGATCTAAGGGATTGAATTATATATCTAGGTCGTCCTAGGTTTTATCATTTGGCTATGCATGTGTCGTAGTTTTTGACTTTATTTTTTGTTGCAGTTAACCAACATAGGCTGTATAATATGAAGCCAAGGGTAACATGTTAAGATTCTACAACATTTTATATTACTAATTTTCATTTACTATAGAAACATATTTTTAGAAAGTCCAGAATCTTTGTAAGATTTAAAATATAATATGAAGCTCTGACAGCTTCGAGATGACATCACATTTAAGGCATTATGTACGTGCTTTAAATATTCAAATTACTCCAAGAATCCATAACATTCTTCGTTTTTTTTAGAGTACAAGTACAATGATTCATCAATATTACAACTACAAGAAAATACAAAATAATAAAACTATCCGCACACTCGACGGGACTTGAGCATGGACTCGAGACTTGCTTATCTCGAACGATGAAACTACTTAAATTTACCTAAATAAATTAGGAAACCTACCCGCAATCAGCGAATATCGAACCTAAGACCAATTGATCTCAGGGCCTCACCCTTAACCATTGGGCCAAGGGCTCATTGGCAATCCAGAACATTCTTCCTACTTAAAAAGAACTGGAAAATCCCAACTTCCTTCGGCCAAAACATGTGTTTGTTATGAATCTATGTTGCCGTTGGGCGGGGCAATAATACAACATAATTACCACCACCGATAAAAAGCAAATGAAAATTGATATATATTAACAAATTTCAATTATAAAAATAAAAAAATAAAAAAAAACTGTCATAGGCGCAGAATTCCATGGTTTCCACAATTCATACCAGATAATTATTTTTAAGAAAAATATCAAGATTTACGATAAATCTAATCAATTAAACTGAATAAATTTGGACGTACAACGCAGAAAAGTTTATCCGAGAGGGGCAAATCAAACTTTACTATAGTCTTCGGTGCTGACGAGTATACTCCCGATGGCGCCACTGACATGAATATTAAGGGACCTCACCACCCCAAGTTGCGGAATTTCAACGCAAGCATCCAATATATGGATTATCTCCACCGGTACCCAAGAACCAAGACCTATGAACCAATGAACAACGAATGCCACTGTAAGCTTTTAAACTTAGCATGTTTTATTATAGATTCTCAGGAGATCCACCAAAGTAAATCTCACATAGATGAATGATTTGGGTCAACTAAGGGTGATGTAGTCATCGTTCACTAATTCGTATGTTAGCTTACCATTTTCAACTCCAGAATCTAAATGTGTGTCCCGAAATGAGAAAATTGAACTTGCTTCTTGGTTTGACATAAACCAAGCCAGAGACGAAACACTGAAATTAAATGTGTGAAAGATATGAGAGAGGAAAACCTGAAACAGAACCAAAATTGATAGGAACTTTTAGTTAATATCCAACCTTCCTGTGATCTGCTCGCGAACACCCAGGATGGATGGCGGTCGCACTCCATGGTCCTCATTAAATTCCTCATCCAAATTGCGCATCTTGAAGGCTTCTTCCAAGTAGTTGTCCTAAAAACAAAGGCTTTAGAATGGGAAGACCTGTTGGTAAATTGCTCAATTCAGACTTCAATTTTACCTCGTTCATATGAATCGTCTGCAGAGCTTCTCCACGATTGAAAATGATCGCATGATTTTTAATTTCAGGTTTGTTTTCCCCTACCTTTGCCGACTCAGCCAACTTTATACGATAGATTTCCTTCAGAAGGAAATAACTTACACTGAATCAGAGCTAAAGCCCAAACTAATTCATGGGGTTAAATTCAGAGTTGAAAACAATATTCACCTGATCAAGATTCTCAAATACGGAATAGTATACCTTCTGGTTTTTTCCACCTTCTCTTACCTCAACTTCATCTATATATGCTACGCGGAGAGATGGATCACTGTACACGGATAGAGAACAAGTTTGCCAAATGAGCTCATAATCTCGGTATAATGAAATTTTTTTTAGGATTAATCTTTTTTTTCTGCCACTTAACCATTAGATTTTTTAATGAGCTCATCTCCCAAAAAGAAAAGCCAAAAAGATAATTAAAAAAAAAATTGTAATAATAATAAAATATAATAAAAATAAAACATATGACTTTCCAACTAATAAAACCTTAAAGTTGACCATACAAGTACTCAACACATGGCTAATCGCAAACATCACACAGTAATGACAACAAATATCACAAAACTATTCCAAAGAAGGTAGTTTTAAAGCTAAAATATATAGATACCGACTAATTAATGACAAGAATAATAGACAAGTTAAAGTACCTCATGTAAGCAGATTGATGTTCTTCGCTTTCAGGTATGAGAGGACAATATTCTTCATTGTCAGCTAAGTTCAATGTTTTATCTCTATCCTAAAAATATATAACAAAAATTGACATCCAAACTTCATATGCCAGCGAAAGGTTAAACAATGAAAAAGAAATTTAGCCTTTGATAATGTAGTTATATTCCTCTTTTTCCGTATTCAAACTTACTCTAAAGGTTGCATTTATACCAGTGTAGTGTTTCACCAAACCAAAATGAAAACTAGGAAACAGTCATATCAATCTATATAATCAATACCTCTTCAAAATAAACGCAAGATGCGTAATTCATTGTAGTGGTCCATTCTCTTTTTCCTTTTACCCCTATTGTAATACCCTTGAACGGAAGATTGTTCATGCGTGCGTCCACAATGGGCAACCAGAATTCCGTGAATAAATGCTCACAGTCAAATGGCAGGAGTAAGAATCCTTGAAATCCATTAGTATTGCCATGACAGTTTTGACAAATTAGATACAATTTGCGCTCCCCCTTTTTCAGTATTATCGTGCTTCCCACAACGACAATATTATGTAGACTATTCGGCTTCTTTCTTTTCTCATTTTCTGATGGACCATCATAAATTGCCTTAACATTGAAATAATATTATGTTATTGAATATAAAAAAACAAATAAATAAAGAAATATTATGTATTTACCTGATCATAACCATTTAGACTATCATAGAAATAGATCCCTGCAATAACTGGATATGTTGCTACGCATGTCAATACATCTGCTTTTTCCAAGATCCTGTATGATAGTATTCCATGTCTTTGTGCCTATAAAAACAAAATATTTAGTTAATTAACTATATATTTCTAAATAGCTAAAAAAAAGTATATGATAAAATCGTACCTTATCGTCGTAATTAGCCATAAAATTTCTATAGGACGGATTTACACAATTGGACATTGCTTGCACCCCGAAAATTATCATATAAAATAAGACATGTTCCGTCCAAGTTCCTTTTAAATTAGCGGGATCCAGATATCGCTCAAGGGCGTCGGGAATACTACTAAATTTTAAATACAAATGATTATATACTTCATTTATATCCAAAAAATAATTTCGCAACCTCATCCATCCTCCCGGTGCCGTAATAATCTTATCATGCATTCTGAACAACATTTCAATGCATGTTATCACAGATACAAATGCACAACTTCCAGTACATCCTTGATTGCGTACGGGTGATAAAAACCGTTCATGGGGGAAATTGTAAAGCAATAAGACAATTCCATCACGGTAATAGTATGTACGCAAATGATGCTTCAACAGTTCCTCAAAATGCCTGTAAAATTTTTTTAAATCAAATATAACTACAAATATTATTTAAAAGTAATTAAATACGTCTATCTAGTGAGGAGTCAATGTTGCCCCTTTCTGGTTATTTTATCTAGAAATTACCTTGACATTTTTTTCCAGTGTTCCTGAACAAAAATGGAAAAAAAAAAGAAACATGGTCAAATGATTGTGTTGAATGGGTAAGGATTTGATATTAGATAAGACTACAAAAATTTATTGTAACTAATCATAGCTAAAAGTCTAAAATTGTAGGTAAAAGCTAAATATTTTAGCCACGGTTAAGGATTAAATAGAACACCCAAAAACACACCAAAAAAAAATCAGCTAATAATCTCCCCAAAAAAAAAACACACACACACACGCGTAGAAATCGGAGCGCCGGAAAAGTACATCGCTGGGCTGCACACCCAAAAAAAACACCCAAAAAAAGAATATGTTACAGGTGAGCCGATCATACCTTTAAGGGTTTATAGGAGGGTGGCACAGTGAATGGGATTTATGCCGTATTCTAAATTTCTTATGGTGGGGTTTATGGAGGAGGGTGTACTGTCATAGCGCTATGTGAATGGGATTTATGCAAAAGAACACTCGCACAGGTGAGCCGATCATACCTTTAAGGGTTTATGGGAGGGTGTACGGTCATTTTGCAATGTGAATGGGATTTATGCAAAAGAACACTCGCACGGGTGAGCCGATCATACGTTTAAGGGTTATGGGACGGTGTACGGTCATTTTGCTAAATGGGATTTATGCCTCATGTGTATTCTAAATTTCTTATGCTTAAATCATCAAGTCTTGCACAGATAATGTTCAACCGGGATTGGATTCAACGAGTTCAAATGAATTGGATGATTCAAATGAGTCTGCATTGCAGCTGCTTTTTTTATTTTCCAAGTAATAGTGACATGAGTTTCCTGGGACATCATGATTTATGTAGCTTATGGCAGTGATTTTATACACAAAAGCTGAAGTTAGCACATTTTTCCACGTCAAGCTTTTGGCTGAATTTCACTTCAGTACTACTGAAATTCAGTTTGTTTTTTCATTACCTTCAGCTTTTGGAAAAAGGGAAATCCTAATGTTTTTTGTTATCACCATCTCAGGATGGATTTAGTACATGCCGCCCGCAGGATACTATCCTGCGAATGATGTGTAACTCCATGATTGGTCAAAATTAATAGGTCTCATGTGGGGCCCACGAATTTTAACCAATCATGAGTCACCACGTCACCCGCAGGGCACTACCCTGCGGGTAGCATCTACTCAACCGGAAGACAGAACATTGCAAAAACTCGTAGGGGCTTTTTACTGAAGTGTTGATGCCACGCACGTGGGTAGTAAAAAGTGACACGCCACCCATGGGTACTACCCACATGGATGGCATCGATATTTTCGCTTTTTACAAACCAATTCACGTAGAGGTTTCTAGTCAGACGCCTCACGCGTGTTCATGCGGAGAAAAATGTAAAACATTACACCCCTCTCGTTGTTTCTCGTTCTAATAAATATTGCATATAATTGAAAAGGCCTTGAATCGATTCAAACTGTAACTTAGGGGTGTTATCGAGCCGAGCTCAAATAGCACATTACTCGAGCTTAAGCTTTAGCCCATATGTTACTACTCGAGCTCGATCGACTAGTAAAATATGTGCTCTAGCTCCTGAGTACACTACTAGAAAAAATGGCTTTTCTGACACTTTTTTAATGACATTTTTTTAAAAGTGTCATTGATATATACATATCATGACATTAATTAAAAATAAAAAAATTAATAAAATAAAAATCATATTAAGCATATTATCATGACAATATTAAAAAATGTCACTAAAAATATGACACTTTTCACGCCTACTAATTTTTTTTCTCTCATCTCTCTCCAAATTTTTCAATCACCGCGCCTAAGCATCCTCAATTTTTTTTCCTTCAGCGCCCTAATCTTTTCTCTCGCCGCTAGCTCCAACAATCTCACTTCTGTGAATTCGTCTCCGCCGGACCCTCCCCCACCCCCGACATCTTCACCCATCATCGCCTTTTGCACCATCTGTCACCAGCGCCGCCATCCTCTCCTTCTGCCCCCGCCGAGGTTCTTATTTCTTCTCACATCTCTGGCAATCCGTAGCCCTGGGTCGCAAGTTTTGTGCTCTCTGTTCGAGTGATTTATTGTTGATTTCTTCAAGAGGTTGTAATTTTGACAAAGAACAACTTGTTTTCCAGCGGTGAATTGAGTTTTTCAGCAGCAAAACCACCGTGCCATTCTTCAACCATCTTGCTTGGGTATGTTCTTGATTTTGTTTTGGTTTTCATGAAGTGTTAAAGTCGATTCCAGTATCTTTTCATTGATTTAGCAAGCTGCCCAGTGAGATTTTATTGGTGCTATGTTCTTCAAACTAGACTAATTAATTTATCAATTTATCAAGAACCGCACTGCCCTAGTTCGACTCGATCCGATCAGATCAAGTAGTCAAGACCTGGCATAAATTTTTATGTTGCTTGTCTAAGTGATTACTGCTTCTATTATTCTTGACCTGTCAAACTTGTATTTTTTGAGAATCTGCACCCGACATATTTTATAGAATTTGTTTCGTAACATGCTCTTTTTTCTGTCCAGCCAGCAACTTCAACTGTTGTCCAAGGATTTAATTCTCTGCTTCTGATCCATCTGGAAAACAATTATATAGCTGCTTGGGATGAAATCATGAAATTGTCACAGTTAAACAGGTACGCAAAGAGGAAAGACCACTTGGTATAATACTTCATTTTTTATTTATCCTAATCATCGGCAATTACTTGTGACTTTTCAATTTCTTGTTAGATGTTGGTGTAACTTTATTTATGTTTATATTTGAGATGTGTTCAGAAACCTGTTTAATTTTGCATTCACATGTCCTTAGATGGTGACTAACAGAGATTTGTTGGTAAGTTCTGAGTTGAATCGGATTGTTTTCACTGCCCGATTTCATGTTAGTTCGATTCGGAAATTCAGTAAAATGTGTTAACTTCGTATGTGTTAACTTCTTATATTGTATATGATTTTTATATGATGTGATATTGTTGGAAATTCTCAATGTATCGTCATTATTGGACTATTGTGATAATTTTTTAGCAAGAATTCATAAAATAAACTTTTTTATAGTTGAAAATCTGGAGAACAGCATGTATTTTGTAGATTTTATAAACTCATGTCTTCAAGTATTCTTAGAAGCCTTAAAATCAGTATTAAATAAAGGTTGTATTAAAACATTAGACCATTTTTTATTTGCTCTTCTCATCTCCATGTTTTGTTCAAGGGTTGGATGCTTGGAAATGGGTTGTTGACTTGTTTCTATTTGATCTGTCAATAGAGTTATTATAATTTGTACTGATTCCATTGCTGTATTTTTTTTTTGTTCATCCATATGTTCTGTTTAATTGTTATGATCTTAGTTTGAGCTTGGAAATGGGTTGTTTTGGAAATGGGACTTTACCATTTGAAAGAGTTGGATTTTGGCGAAGATATAAGATTTGAACCTTCAAGAATCATGGCTAAGTTTCAGAAGGAAGTCAATGAAGTCAACCAGACTGTTGCTTCAAGAAAGGTTATGAGATTTGGGTAAAGAAAACCGAAGCTTGCGTTGGTAAGCATTTCATTATTCTATTTTTTTTGTTCGTTTGAGTCTGAATTCACATAGGATTTGCTCAATAACTTCATAGTTTTTGTTTATTAGCAAGAAGGCTTAAAGTTTTTTGTATATTTCTTTACATGAAGCAAGTGATGGTGTTTAAAATCCAAGGTAACATAATTTGGCTCAGATTTATTTATATTTGGTATTTTCAGGTATTCTAACCTGAATATGGTCATGTACATGCTATTTGGAGAGACCAAGGACTTCCTCTCAGCATTACCTCACCAGATGAGAATGCGAAGCTTGGTATAGATTGGCTAAAGTATGCACTGAATTATTGATTTTAAGATAGATGTATTTCGTATTAATTTTGTGCTTCAGTTGTTAAAGATGTCTGAGTATTAAGTATTTAGTTTCCAATGGAACTGATATTGGTTCAGGCCTATAAATCTTTAAGATGATATGCCCAAGAAACAAAAAACAAAGTTGTTTTGAGGAGCAAGGGAAACAGTGAGAATATGTATTTTGATTTATTTCTCCTGCTTTGCAGCTACGATGGGGTACTTGTGAATTCTCTGAAAGTTGTCTACATTTTATCTTGGTTGGAGGCTCAATTTGATCAAAATTTCACGTAGATTAAGCCAAGCTTGTGGCCAAATGAATTTCATCATAGCATTGTCCAGATGGTGAAGGATGTTTGAAGAACCATGTTGGCTTGTCTTGTTATTATTAAGTCATTTGATTTTAGTGTACTTAGTTTGTTGATACATTTGAGATTTTGAGAAGGTAGCTTGTTGATACATTATGAGAAGACTTGTATGAATTCTATGTATCTAAACATTGGTTGTTAATAATTGTTGTTTCGATCAAGTACTTCGATAAATATCAATAATTTATGATTTTTATTTTGAGTTGTTTTTAATATTAAATGTGTGATGTATTTAAAAATATATTAAAAGATTATAAATATCCTAAAAAATGGTAATGCGTTTATATTATTTGAAAAAAATGACATTTATAAGTGTCATTACAAATCTTAGTGAATTATATTATATGAAAAAATGACATTTATAAATGTCATTACAAATCTTACGGTGACATTTTTTTTTGTCATTATAACAATTATTCATGACATTGATAGTGTGATTATTTTTATGTTATAGTGACATTAGAAAATGTCATAAGACTTTAGACATCACTATAGAGGACATTTTTACTTGATGTCACTATATCAAAAGTGTCATGATAAGTAATATGCCGTGACACTTTTAAATGTCATTAAAAGCATATTTTCTAGTAGTGGTAGTTCTAGTACTTGAGCTCGAGCTCGAGCTTTTATATTATATATATATATAAATTAAAAATATATTAATAAATAAATAAATATTATATTATTTTTTAATATATATGTGGCTTATCGAGTAGCTCGCGTCACATAGTTTCAAAGCTCGACTCGAGCTTTGACCGAGCTAGTCACGAGTAGCTCTGCTCGTTTACACCCCTACTCTCAACGGGTAAATTGGCTAATTTCGTTTACTGTCATTTTCTTACTATACTAGAGAAGTAAGTTCACCGTTATGGTCTTTCATTCATCCTCTTTTTGTTTAAAACACATCTAGTCTAGATTTGTGAATATCTCATGCTTGTCATTGAAGAAAGACTGATTTGATGTTATATTCTCAATGAATTGAAGAGTCGATTTTAAGATGAAAAATTGGAGTTTGAACCAGAAGGCTTCTGTATTGGAGTTTATTTCTGCTTACCAGTCGACAATGTCACATGCAATTCCACATTCTCTAAACAATGATTTGTGGTTGCATGTTATGAACATCAAAGTTGTTTTCATGAGCGGAAAGTACTCGAATTATCCGTTCACTCGAATTATACATTAACAAGCGAGAAAACATAACAAGATCAAAAGTGAAATAAAAAAATAATATTTTTCCAGTGATAAATAATATTTTGATCTAATAAATAATATTTTTTAATCAAATAAGATTATAATATAAATTAATATTTTTGACATAAAAATTAATATTTTTATAATAAAAATTAATACTTTTGACATATTTGATCAAAAAAGTAATATTTGATAAAATAAAAAAAAACTATTACTTTTTATCTAAAAAATAATAATTTCATTCAAATAATTAATATTTTGAAAATAAAAAATAATATTTTAAAATCATATGAGTATATATATAACAAATTAATACTTTTGAAATAAAGGTTAATATTTTTTCAGTGAAAATTAATACTTTAATTAAATAAGCATATGATAAAAATTAATATTTTTGACATAAAAGTAATACTTATTGATTTAATACTGTTAAAATAAAAAGTAATATGTTTTCAATGAAATAATACTTTTGACCTAAAAATTAATATTTTTCAATCAAATAAACATTAATAAAAATTAATATTTTTTCATTTTTTTGGGAAAAATAAATATTTTTGATCTAAAAAGTATTAATTTTATTGAAATACACATAAATACAAATTAATATTTTTGATAAGTAATACTTTTGCAGTAAACAATAATACTTTTGACATTAAAATTAATATTTTTCAATTAAATAAATATATATTACAAATTAATACTTTTAACATAAAACGTAATACTTTTTTCGTGAAAACTAATACTTTTGAGCTACAAGTAATATTTTTAGTCAAATAAATATATATTATAGTTTAATATTTTTAACATACAAAATAATACTTTAACCATGAAAACTAATACTTTTAACATAAAAATTATTACAAAAAATTATATTTCAATAACATCTTTGTCGTCATCTATTCTATGTAGGGGTGCAAACGAACTGAACTTGTTTGTGAGCTTTACGAGCCCGCTCGATAAATATTTGATTTGTATTCGAGCTTATCGAACTCGAGCCGAATTTGAACATGTTCGAATTTTTTTTCGAGCCGAGCTCGAGCCAAAATTACATTGTTCGATAGTTCGCGAATAGTTCGCGAGCCTTAATATTTAATTAATATAATATAATTATATAATAAATATATATACATTTCGAGCTTTTGAACCATAATATCCGAATAGTTCACGAATAGGTTCGAATATTTCGAACTCGAACTTCATTTCGAGCCGAACTCGAGCCAAAATATTTGAAATTATTGAATTTCGAATCGAGCTCGAACTCGAATATACTCTTAGCGAGCCGAATTCGAACCTTAAAATTTTACCATTATTCGGCTCGATTCGGTTCGTTTGCTCCCTAATCCTATGCTTGACATCCCGATATTCATCTTCTGCAAGTGAGTGGAAATTCATGAAAGTTGCTTCATAATGTTCCAAGCTTCTGCAAGCATGTCTGCCTGAGAGATACTTTGTGCAGTCCAGGCATCGTCATACCCAGCTCGCACGTGTTATTCCAACTGTCTTGTGGCACTTGAATCCATGAGGTTTCCCACAACAGTCTGTGGCAGACAAAAATAACGGAAATCCTTCAGTTGTTCAAGTCTGAAGATAACCAAAATTGCTGGTCTTGGAAGTGTAAATATTTACATTGAATGGAAAAGATTTGTAAAACGAGGCAGAGAACAGAATGATAAAAGTGGGGAATATGTAGCTTTGAGTTGGCTAAGTTTACCCAGAATTTGCTGAAACAAGCATTGCCAAAGCTTCTCAGGAGGTAATCATCATAGTTGTTTATTAATGTGTTGGAGTCGGAAGAAAATGTCAGGTCTTGGCAAGAGGAATCAAGCATTGATCCATAGCTTTTTGCCACAATTCTCTGATGCCGCTTTAATATTTGCTTCAGGCGACAAATTGTCGAGCTACGAGGAAGAAGTGGTCCAGTATGAGATTTGGCAGGCCGTTTAAAACATAAAGCAGTTGCATGAGACAATTTTTCACAATATATGAGTGGCAATATCATCTTACCAATAAGATTAATAACAACATTAGCCCTTGTCATCACTGCCTTAATGGAATTTTCATCTCTGGGATTGTATTTCATAGGAACTATCTGCAAATTAAGGATGTGAAGAACACCAAGTCATATGTTTTGCAAGCGAAAACAACCACAACTAAATGGACAGGGTAAAGTCAATACATGAATTCGCCTGACCCAAATCACCCATCAATTTAAGGTGGTGGTGGGAATCCTCGGAACCTTGAAAGGATACTAATACTTGAGACCCCATCTTTTGCTAAAGGATAGGAGTAGGTGAAATATGGATGAAACATCATAAAACTTGAGCTTGGTTATAAAGTATCGAACTTTTGCACAAATTTACAGAAATTCAGCTGAAAAACCACTATGCAGAATAGCAGGCAACTCACCAAGCTGTTCACCACATATCGTCCAAGAAACCCGGTCGCTCCAAATATGGTTGCAACTATACCACTGCCAGGCAACAAAATTCCCAACTTCAACTGGCAATAATATGACTGAAAAACACAATTAACATTGTAGACATTACATTCAGTAGTTAGCTAGCCTGTAGAAATTGACAAACATAAGAAAAATAAAACAATAAAAAAAATAAAATATTCCAAAACACAATCCGTCGTAATGATAAGAGACACGAAGCATGGATTCAGAGAACAAGAACAAAAGAAAAAATTCAAATATTGTTAGAACATGCACAAACTCACACACTCAAATCTCTTCCGTCTTCCATTACCACTGGATTCATCAATCCTTGGAAGCTAATTTTTTTCAGTGGCCATATCAAACTTCAATCAAAGCTCATACTTTACTGGTGGCACAGTTCTATGACCTAAAAATCGCATCGAAACAAGAAGATAAGATAGCTCATTCAACCTTATATAATTGTCACATATTCCTACTTCTGTTCCGAGTAACAAGAAACCAGCTCAAGTAACATAATTTTTCCATAGACAAACTTAGTAATGCCCATCTTTCATTTAGCTATTTTTCCAATTACCATAAAAAACACAGTTCTTTCCATCCAAAGAACGAGTTTTTACATTATTACTCGAGAATTTTAGGCAACTAAGAACACAAACCCGCACGCAGAAACATCTCATAAGTCAGCTCCGCACACACCAAAAACAAGAAAAACAAAAGACCCACGAATTTCACAAAGATGATGGCTAAATTCCCAATATCCCAACAATAATAATACAACTGAAATCCTTAAAAAGGGCAAAAGGAGAAATGTTTCTCACATCCATCTTTGAGATTTTCTTGTCTGAACTGTTTAGATATGTGGTCGTAGGATTTCTGCACCACCGGAGACTTGAACCCTCATCTCCTCGAGGCGGCGCTTCTTCTTGGCTTAGAAGAGACTACGAGCTTCAAATTACGCAGAAAAGCAGCAGCATAGTTGCTACACAGATCTCGATTTTCATTGGTTGTGGATGAAATAGGCGACGACAGTAAAGAAGATGAAGAAGCCCTGAGGTTCTCAGTTCGAACCCATTGATTCGAGATGGAGCGGTGAGTGAGTTGTTGATTTCTGCGATGATGGTCCGGATGTCAACTTACGGGTTAATTTTTTTTAACGGATTGACCCGTCGCATGTAAGTCAGTCTCATATAAGTGTTTGAGCTCTCTTATCGGATCAAACCATTGAATTTTCTTGATATATTTTGGTCATTGTTTTGAATTAATTTTATCCATCTCTGCATAATGGTGTATGAAAATGGTAATTATGAATCTGATCTTGCTGTTCTCGAAACCATTAGCAGACATTTGCTCGATGATTCTCAGAACCCACTGTTTTTTCCCGGCGAAACAGAAAATGATTCCGATGACATGTTTTTGTACGGCTTAATCAGCGGCGGCGCCAATGCAGGGTGGCTGCAGCAGCCGCCTCCCATCGCTGCCGCGGCCTCGGCTGTTAAGGCTGAGCCGGGACTGGAAATTGCGACATCCCAGATTATAAGTTTTCACGGAGCGCCGCCACAGAGGGAGGAGGAAATGGTGGCGCTTCCCGTGTCGCCGCCGAGGCTGCTGCATTTCAGAGGAGTGAGGCGACGGCCCTGGGGGAAGTTTGCGGCGGAGATAAGAGACCCTGCGAAGAATGGAGCCCGAGTATGGCTTGGGACGTACGAGACGGCGGAGGACGCGGCGCTGGCCTATGACAGGGCGGCGTTCCAGATGCGGGGTGCGAGAGCTTTGTTGAATTTCCCTCTTAGGATAAACTCCGGCGAGCCCGAGCCGGTTCGGATCACGTCGAAGAGGTCGACCGCATTGCCCGTTGGTTCTTCGTCCTTAGAACGCAAGCGGAAGACCGCGGCGGTGGTGAGAGGTGGCGTTCAGGTGGCTGACGGCGGTTTGAAGCGTCTGCGGGAACACTAGTCCATTCCACATTGATTTGTGGTTGGTTTGTTCATAAAATTCAATTTTCATAGTTTTTTTTTAAAAAAATATCAATCTTCATATAATTTCTTTTATTTTTCCTTCATAAATATAATAATATCATTGGTGTGATAATCAAATTGTATTCTTTTATTAAACTTTGCATGATTTATTAAATTCTTTACCATTTCATTTAAACATGTACAATTTGTCCATTTGATATGAGAATCTTCTTCGATCGTTTTCTCTCAGAATTAATGTCCCCTTGTTGAATTGAAAAGGTCTATCGATTTGATATTTGAAACTTGCATCTTTTCTTTGTGCCCAAACATATTGTAACTCTCATTAAACGTGGATGAATGAAAGACCCAACGGTTCTATTTTATTTCCAACAGTGAAATTGTAGTTGTTAATAAAATAATTCATTACATAATTCCATGAACTCGTGTATCTGTTTGCACATAAAAATTGGCGAAGTTTGTGTGTTGCGCAGGCGTGCCAGGCACGTGAGTGCCGAAATAAAATAAAAATAAAAAATAAAATCTAACTTCTAAAAACAAGCGAATGTGAGCCCCGGTTTCATCGTCGGTCTCAATTCCACCGGTTAAACGCCAAAAAACATAAAAAATTGTGAAGAAAAATCTTAATAGCCATAGAAAATCTAACTATGCTACTGAAAATTAAAAATGACAATGGTTTGCCATAAAAACATAAAAACATGATGTTGGAATGTTCGAGAAACTCAGCAATATGAACTAAAATGTACACTGAAATTTTATGAAAACATGAAACAAAGATGAAATATGAAAATCTGCAGAAAAAGTACTGTAAAATCGAGAGCAACTTTTGGAGTTGTTTTGGATTTGTGTGATTGATTGATTCATTGTCCCTTCCCAAATGCTCCTGCCGATAGTTTTGCCTTGGAAATTGAATAACCACCCACTACTTTCTTTCACTTAGTGGGTCATGTTTCTTCCCATTATTTATCTTGACTTGGTCAAAATCCTTAACTTTCATTCCTATTTGCTTCTTATTTTTACCCGGTCATGATATTCCCTTTATTTCTGATGGGCTAGCAGGTTGGGCTTCTTGACTTCAAGAACTGGGCCAGATGAACTCTTATAATGGGCTGAAAAAATAACTTTTATTTTTTGGGCCAAACAAATGCCCCCCGCAGGCTGTTGGCCCAACGGGCCAATATGCCTAAATATAATTTTGAAATATTATGGTCATAGCTTGGAAAAAACATCGCAAATGGCCTAGAAGGCCATTATGCTAGCATTGAGGAGCCAAATACATGAATTCTGACAATCATCACATGGTTCCCCGCCTTGTTTTTCTTGCAAGCTGGGAACATGCACCTTCTGTTGGATTTCTCGTTGATACTTGCCTGAGCTCCTTGTCTTTGGTTCCTGCTTCCTGGCCTCCAGTGACTCGGGGAACCCAACGCATCTCCAAGACATGTGAGATCGTCTTCTCAGAGAACTATAAAGGTTCATTCACCTCCTCTCTCTAATATCACTTTTGTTGTCTTGGTACATGTTGTAAAGTGATTTCTCGAAGTCATTATCCAGATGTGAGGTTACTTCAAAAGCTCCAGGAACCATGCAGTTCCTTCTGTGTTAGATCCATCAAACTTCAATACTCATGGATGCACCTTCACTCCATGTACAGTGAGCTCAACTTCTTCTACTAATGGTTCTTCTATACCTGGATGGTTAGCTAACAATCCACGATGGCCTGCCCTTTCATAGAATTTTGAGGATAATATATCAAAGTGAACTTTGTCAAAGCTAAATATCACTTCGATATTATACCTGAAAGAACTGGTTAACTGAGCATAAATCAAATCAGTTTTGGATATCACATGCACTTTAGATTGAATTAAATAGTATCTCAATTAAGTATGTGCATGGAACAAGACAAGACAAGGCAAGATCAATAGTAGAGTATCAACTCTCCCCATAATTGAGTGAATGACTTAGATAGCCTGCTCCTTAAGCTCATTATTGTTTTGTTCCAACAAACCACATAATGATTCTGGATCGGCCACAATGTATAACTTTAAAAGAACTTCATACCTCGGAGGCATAAGCACTGGTAGCAGGACATGTATTCCTTGATCTGTTCAAAAAGATTCTTGGAGACAATGTCCCCATACAAATTCCTCTGTATCCCTCAGCTTCAGTAGCTTGGGAACTCTCGAGTTTTTTTCCTGCCAAGTTAGAAATGAACCTTCTAAAATATTTTACCTGACCGAGGAACCACTATAACTCTTTTTGTTCTTGGGGGTTTGACCTCAAGCATTGCTTTAGATCTATTTCGGTCCACCTACACATCATTTTGGTGCACCAAGAACCCAAGGAAGTTTTTTTTATTACCCCAAATGCACAATGTATTGGGTTTAATTTAAGTGCATGGTTCTTCATCCTCCCAAAATTTCTCATCAAATTCTCCACGTGATCTGATGTCCTTTTGGATTTGAACATAATTTCATCAATGTACATGCCAACAAAATGGTCGATCATGAAGGAACTTGTGCATTGATGATGATATACAATGATATGCATATGTCCAGCCACGGCCTAACAAAGCCAGTGAATGAACAAAAGATTTAACAATAAAAAACATTGAAATAAAAGACTTACTGTCCACCACCCTCCAATGGTTTTGGTGGAATCATTAGTGCATGTAGAGCCTAAGACTTCTGTTGGTATAAGATCCTCCCCTCTGCCCAAGTTTCTGAACACTTTAGAAGGCAGAATGTTTGTTGAGGAACCATTGTCAATTAACATACTCGAAATATGTTGATCATTAGCATGTGTCTTTATATAAAATGGTCCGACGTGCTTGGTCATCTCACAAGCTAGTTCTTCTATTACCATTTTATTTGGTTTGCGTGGTTCCTCCTCATGTATACTTAGACCAGTGAACATTTCCCTAAATTATCCTTCAACATGATCCTTCTGTTTTGGTGCCTCTAAAATGGCGCTCTCTTCTTTAAATTTGAATGCATCAGGTAGGATCACACAACCAGTAGCACGATCAACAACAATGTTGAAGTTACCCACCTTGAACTTGATGACATTTGCAATATTAAGCTCATCATTTGATAATAAAGTATTATCAACAAATTCCTTGTTTTTCGTGGCCTGCTTACCAAATTTATTCTCACTTTGGAGTTGAACCTCAAGCTCCTCTCTTCTCTTTGTTGCTTTATTCCTCAAGAGTTTCCTCTTTTGGGTTCGAGATAGAGGCTTTGGGAACTTCTTGTGTTGTACTACATGCCATTTCCCATCAAGGTGTACCTTAGGAGGAACAAAAAATCTTGGTTTGTCAAAATCTTTCCTTGGCCCATAGGCCATGGTTTCCTGTGGTTGTGAGTGATTTCTGGAAGAAAAAACCCTTTGGTGATAATAAGAATTCGTTTGTTTGTTATAAACTCTTTGGGTGAACTGTTGATTCTCTGAGATTAAGACAATAGTTCTTTGATGACCAGTGTTGTTCCTCGCCAGTTGTTCATGTGTTTGTTTGAGAACAAAAACTCCCTGAATGTGAGAATTATTCCTTGGCCTATAGGTCATGGTTCCTTGAGAGTGTAGATGATATTTGGAAGATGCAACCTTTTTATTGAAGGAAGAGTTCCTTGGCCCTTGGACCATGGATTTTCTGGCATGAATTGGTTCCTTAGCCTGTGGTTGGAGGTTCTCTGCTGTTTGTGGGCCGCACTTTTACTCCTATATATAAGGGAAACCGTTGATATGTTATCTTTGACCTTGTATATCATGTCCTTAGGTTCCCAATACCTTCCGATCACTTTCTTGGGACTTAATGAACCATTCATCCATGGTTCCCTGCATTTGCCAAAAGTAGAGTGTGACTCTGTCATGTAAGAATTAACAGATGCCACGGCTGGGAAATGATATTCCTTCACCACCATGGTCTCTTTATGTCCAGGGAACTCCAACATTTCCTTATTAGTCTTGTTCTGCACTAAATCTTGGAAGACACAATAAAAGTTATTGGAATTATTGTAAGAGTTAAGGTACTCACAACATTCTTTCGGTGTCTCCTCTTGTAGTGTCAACCTTGATAGTTCTGTTATGTACATTTTTTGTTCAACTCGAGAGAACTGGGTATGAAATTGCTCCCTTATTTCCCGCCACATGAAAATAGAATTGCAAGGAACTGATGCATACCAGAAAATTGGTGTACTTGCCTGGGAATTTAGAAATATTCCCGGCTTCAGAATAGAAAACATGTGGAGATTAACCAGTTCCTCGCAATGTTTGGGGAACCCAGTAATGTGCTTTAGTGCGGAAAGTCCATCTTCCTCATAAAGTAGCAAGGAACCCGAGATCATAAGCCTGGGATCATAATGTTCTTGTATCATCTCATTTTTCATTTTCGGATCCATCACATGCACATTGTGTAACAAGTATGGGCAAATCAATGCCCCCCGAGTGTTAATAGAATCATGCACTCGGGTTGGTGGTTCCTCATGTGCATCTGAAATTAAAAAAGAGTTAGAGACAACAACATTCTGAATCTTAGGTACCTCATTGCTGGATTTTGGATCCTGTGGAGTTTTTCCTAGTGCTTTCTTATCTCTTTTGTGAAGTGGAGTGCATCGATCATTATCATTCTATTGATTGGGATTTACCAAGCGGTGGGTATCGCCTGCCGGGGAACTCCCACTTGATTTTCCACCTTCATTGGGGTTACGAATTTCCTTAGCAGTTTTCTTAGGGTTCACCGTCTATTCTTGAGAGATGGTGATTTTAGGAACAGATTCTCCACCAGATTTGATTTTGCTCATCTCACCTCGCATGAAGCCCATGGCCGAAATCACAAGCCTATGTGCCTCCTCCATACGTTCCATAGTGTTCAACATTATTTTCATCATCTCCAGTTCCTTAGTGTTGATGGAATCAAGATGAACTGAACAGATCCTCACACTTTTTGATCCATAATATTCTTGTGGTTCCTCGGAATTTTCTTCCTGTGCAGAAAAATCATCACCTCCTTCGTTAATGCTTTCTTTGGTCTTCGACATCATTGGTCCCACCGGGCGTGTCAAAATTATGTTTGCACATAAAAATTGGCGAAGTTTGTGTGTTGCGCAGGCGTGCCAGGTACGTGAGTGCCGAAATGAAATAAAAATAAAAAATAAAATATAACTTCTAAAAAGAAGCGAATGTGAGCCCCGATTTCATCGTCGGTCTCAATTCCACCGGTTAAACGCCAAAGAACATAAGAAATTGTGAAGAAAAATTCTTAATAGCCATAGAAAATCTAACTATGCTACTGAAAATTAAAAATGACAATGGTTTGCCATAAAAACATAAAAACATGATGTTGGAATGTTCGAGGAACTCAGCAATATGAACTAAAATGTACACTGAAATTTTATGAAAACATGAAACAAAGATGAAATATGAAAATCTGCAGAAAAAGTACTGTAAAATCGAGAGCAACTTTTGGAGTTGTTTTGGATTTGTGTGATTGATTGATTCATTGTCCCTTCCCAAATGCTCCTGCCGATAGTTTTGCCTTGGAAACTGAATAACCACCCACTACTTTCTTTCACTTAGTGGGCCATGTTTCTTCCCATTATTTATCTTGACTTGGTCAAAATCCTTAACTTTCATTCCCATTTGCTTCTTATTTTTATCCGGTCATGATATTCCCTTTATTTCTGATGGGCTAGCAGGTTGGGCTTCTTGACTTTAGGAACTGGGCCAGATGAACTCTTATAATGGGCTGAAAAAATAACTTTTATTTTTTGGGCCAAATAGTATTATAACATATAAATCAAATAATATTACTTAGGATTACGTTATCCGTGGACCAACAATGATGAATGATGATATTGCAATTTATCAAAGGTTACGTTTGGTTGATGATTTAATTTGAAGGACTTGAGAGATGCATTTCAAATTATATTCATCTTCGGTATATATATTTTAAACCCATCACAATTATTATTGAAATCGTATAAATGGATAATGAGAGGATTTGAAATATTCACTTGAATTTTGTTAATCCAAGTAAGAAAGAGAAGTTAAAAATCAATGTATTTGAAATTAATCAATCCAAACACAATCTAATCACTAATGTCTATACAACAAAAACTCTTTTGAGATTGTCTATGGATCTCTGACCCAATCGAATCATGAAAAATATTATTTTTTATGTCTAAAGTATACTTTTTCACTGCAAAATTATCATTAATTTTTAATTACTCATGTTACATAGAAATATTGTGTTATATAATGATTTAGGTGAAAAATATTTGACCCATTAAAAATACGACCTTTCGTTCATTCCTAGGTACATCTACTACTATCCACTTCACACTTCTTCATTGCCCTTACCAACCCCATGCATAACCACCTAGCCCTTGTACGTAGGGGTGTTTATCGATCGGTTCGGTCCGGTTTTCTATTTTATTTTGGTTTTTTCGGTTTTTGGTTTTAAAAATATATAATCCGATATCCGAACCATTTTCCTTCGGTTCGGTTCGGTTTTTTACTAAATCGGTTCGGTTATTTTGGTCGGTTATTTTGATTTTGATATAATTATTTTAATTAATATTATAAATATATTTTAAAATATAATATATTATCTTTTAAATGATTTTTTTAAAAAAATTTAAATTCAAAGTTTAAATGACTTAAATAAACAATAATTAACTAAAAATTATTAAAAATGATTATTTATTCACTATGTATCATCTCATAAAATATATAATGTAAAAACTTATATATATAAAATTATTAATTTAATAAAATTTTGGTTTTTTTGGTCGGTTCGGTTTTGAGATATATAATCCGAAACCGAACCAAATAAATTTTGGTTTTAACATTTATATCCGAATTTTAAATTTCGATTTTCGGTTCGGTTCGAAGTTTGGTTTTTCCGATTTGGATTTTCGGTTTTTTCGATTTTATCCTAAGTTTGAACACCCCTACTTGCACGCATTCAATTCGACTAAATGATTAAGTTGCCACTCCACCCTGCGTAACATCGCCCATCTCTCCATGCTTGCCCTACTCTCGCTCATGCCCAATCCTAGCTTTTAGTAACCAGAATATCATTTTATGAGTTTAAATGATAAACATGATTAAAAGATTTTAATACGATTAATCGGACAAAGAAATCGACTATAGGATGTCAGAAAATAGTCCAAAATCAAAGTTGACTTGGGTAGTTCGAAAGGTCCGAACATGAATCATAGGGAGATCGGAAGGTCCGAAGTGATCGGAGCAAACGTTGGAGTTCAGAAGCAAGATCGAAACTTCCGAACCAAAGATTGGAACATCCGAAGGTCATGCACACTAATGACGTGTCACCAGCATTTTGACATGCAATTGCTTGCATGAGATCGGAATGTCTGAAGGGTAGGATCGGAGCTTCCGAACAAGGCAGTTCGGCACATGGAAGACATGCAGATATCGGAGCTTCCGATCGAGATCTATAAATAGGGGCCAAAATCATCACAATTAATGTGTGTTTGGAGGTGTTTGAGAGTGTATCAGTATATATTCTTAGGGTTTTAGCAATATACTCGAGATTTGGGCATTAGCGAGGTGCTACGGGGCTTGTAGTGAAGCTGTGCTTGGGGCAGGGCCTTCGAAATCAGTGGGATGACGACATACACATGTATAGTCCGAGATTCCTATTAGTATTAAGGAGTATCTATTAGCTTACTTAAGACATATAGACCAGTATTAATGATATGGTATTATCTTGGTTTGTATGCTTATACTGTAGATACTTGTACTTGTACATCTAGGCCAGTTGTTGAGATACGTAAGTACTGACTTAGATTTACAGCAAGTATGCATGCTTATGTGTTGCATATTATGTGTCATGATACATGTTTTACTGCTTTGATATATTATGCTACATGTGCATATTCATGTTGAGTCGAGTCTCCTTCGAGATAGCCTTTGTAGTAGGGTCGCTCAGCCCTACATTCCTTGTTATACTGTCAGACACCGAAAGAATCCGTGTTGACGGATACTGACGCTACGGTGGTTCGGACGAGTGTGTGGATGTACCTAGTGAAGTAACCTCATATGATACTACATACTCATTGGTGCCCCAACTAAGCAAAAAGTGTGATAACCCACTACCCAATCATATGCATGTATCATACTAGGTTTGTATACGCGTGCTTATCGTATTGAGTGTAGTCTCTCACGTCCATTTTGTTGTGTTTCTTTGAAACCCCGTTCAGTGAGGCAGGTATACATGTGGATCAAGAGCGTGATCAGTGGTTAGTCGGTGACCAGATCTTGATATTAGGGGTTGCCAGTGGTTTCTAGATTAAGCTTCTATTTTATATATATTTTATCCCGGTTTATTTATAACTTTGATTTAAGTTTACTGATTATTTCTATTACATGCCTAAGACTCTGGTTAGTGGGTGATCCGGGTAGGGTCACTACATAGCCTCACCCCTTCACTCTTTTCCTTAGTTTCACCCCCTAGCCTCGCCTCCTTCCTTGCCCATACACATGCTCATACTCTCCTGCAACCAACCTCACCTCACTCATGCCTTAACACATCCACTGCCTTGTCAACCACTTCTTTCCCAAATTCTCAAGCCACAAACTTCTCTCCCGACTCTCACCTCACCTTCCTATCCTCGCCCAGGCCACACCACCTATTCCCAGCCCCACCCACTACCCGTTCGATTGATTGTCTGAGACGCCATCCCATTTTCTCTGCCTCAATTAATCCTAAATTTGTAGTCTTGCCTATCATCTTTTTATACAGACGCTCGATTCTCCAACTCCTCCAGCCTTTTCCCTTGCCCATTATCCCTTCTTCGGGTTGAAGGGGAACTGAAATTTTCTCATGTCACCCCTTGTTCTAAAAAATCTTAGTAGGAAACAAATCTAGCCATGATTATCTCATCCTATAAGCTTCTTGTTAATGGACAAACCCCGTCCTCCCATCTACAATTAATTCTCTTAACTGCTCCCCTAATGTAAGATTTAGTATATAAC
Source organism: Henckelia pumila (assembly GCF_033568475.1). Taxonomy (NCBI): domain Eukaryota; kingdom Viridiplantae; phylum Streptophyta; class Magnoliopsida; order Lamiales; family Gesneriaceae; genus Henckelia; species Henckelia pumila. The sequence goes on along the minus strand of NC_133121.1, from coordinate 5,050,231 downwards.
ATACAAATTTCAAACTCTGCCTACCAGGCCTAGTCTTAGTAGGAAAAAAATGAAAATTTCAACCCATGCCAGTAACTCCTCTATTGGACATATCTTTAGCAAGAAAATAAAAATTTCCACCTTCTCAACCCTCACCCTGCCACTTGAAACACACCTTTTTACCTCTCATCTCCTTGCCCTCGCCCTCTCCTCTCTCTCGCTTCTATCCACATTTTTCTCGCCTCATACTTGCCATTGCCTCATCCCATCCTCTACATGTCCTCACTTTTCCAAGCCACTAAATCCTCTACAAATCATAATTTTGGAAAGAAGATTAAATTTATTTTTATCTCCTCCTGTACTAGGCATTTCCTTAGTTGGAAAATTAAAATTTTCATCGCATCCCCTCTACTCCTCTACTAGGACTAGCCTTAATAGGAAGATCAAAATTTCATCTCTGCACCTCTAGTCCTCTACTAGGCCTAGCCTTATTAGGAAAATCAAAATTTTCATTTTCGCACGTCTACTACTTTACTAGGAAGAGTTTAAGAAAAATACAGCTTTTTACTCTTCTCGCCTCTGCTCTTCTACTAGGTTTAGCCTTAGTGGGAAACATACAATGTTTTCACCTCCCACCCTTTTCTCCTCTACTAGGCACAACCTTAATATAATTTTCACCTTCTAGTCTCTTATACTCTACTAGGCTATATATTTTCACCTTCTGGTCTCTTCTCCTCTACTAGGCATAGCCTTAGTAGGAAAAATACAAATTCTTGCTATCCTCGCCTCTACTCCTCTACCAGGGCTACCTTAGTAGTAAAACTGAAATTTTCAACCATCGACTCTAATTGAAACGACTCAATCTAATAAAAGTCTAGAATTTTTTTAAATACTTAAAAATAAATAATACTAATAATACATATATGCCCATACATATATGTATAAATACTTAAAATACAATTAATAAGAAACTTGACAATTAACATAACTGAGTATCAAATAAAATAAAAATCGTGTAACATACAATACTCCAAATAATATCCCAAACCATCATTCAACTCGCCAAGCATACATAATAAAAATAAATATTTTGAAACCACCATAAAAAGTAAATGCGGAAGACTTGATTTAAAAAAATTGATAAAATCTCATGACATAAAAACAATGATAGCATCGGTCACGGGTGCCGTCTGCGTGTGAACTCATAGGCCCTTACCGCCGGTCGGAGCTATCATACAACATATTTTATCTCATAATAAAAAGATTTAAAAATCATGCAAACACATAATCATACTAATACATATAACTTATGTGAACATGCATGCATGATCTTAAAATAATGCGTCATAAAAATCTGTCATCATCAGTCATACATACATCATAACTAATCATACATAGCATAATTGAGCATGTCATGATCATAAAAACTAAGTATGGTCATATCCATGAATGTGACTAATAACTGTACCGACTAATCAGTCTAAAAAAACCAACGTACGTGGCGGTGAATAATCACCTCTATGCCCGTAGTAAGCTACCTCTGTGCCAGTGGTAAAACCACCTCTATGCCGGTAGTAGAACTACTTCTGTGCCGGTGGTAAACCACCTCTGTGCCGCCACATCACTTCAATTTTCATAAAAATATTTTTCATGCTCAATTCTCAATCATAAACACGTCATAAAAATATTTCATGTATGCATGAACTTAAAATATGTCCGTAATATATATTTAATTAATTTTCATAATAAATATACTTATACTTAAAATAAACTTCATCCATAAAATAAATTAAATATATATTCCGAACTTAGTTATTTTTCATGGGATTGTCCAAACTGCTGGTCCCCTAAACTTAAGCCCATAAATTCTAACACTGGCACATTAGCTTAATTTAAGCCCAAAAATCATAATTTGACTAAAATAAAATACTTAAACATAATTGGGCCCAAATAAAATATTTAAGCCCAATAACTTAACTAATCCCAATATTAATCACTGACAGACCCAAAATTTACAGATTGGCCCAATAATTCCCATGGGCTCTCAAACCAAGAAAAATTATTGGGCTTACTTAAATAAATATTTTAAGACTTAATGAATTAATTAAAAACTCAAATAATATTTATAATAATTAACTTAGCCTAAATAACACACTTAAACTAATAATTACTTAAAATTAAAAATACCAGAGCCCGACTAACATAACCCAAACCCAAACCCACTAAATTGACCCAACTGACCCGACTCGGATCCCTAGTCCCGAACCGGCCCGCCAAAAAACCCAAAACCGGAACCCCCCATCTCTGACCTCTCTCGGCCGTGAGCAGCAGGCCTTTATGGCCTGTTTCCAGCTGACTCCGGCCGCCCCCTGGCCGGAGAATCACTGCCATTGGCTAGCCCACTTCTAGACCTTTCCCAAAAGCTAAGAACCAACCCAAACCAGGCACTATAGGTGAAGAACGAACCCAAACACCAGCCCATATTTGAACTCGAGCGCACAGGTGAGCGACTCGGCCAAAACCTTTTGTTCTCCCTACTCCAGACATATTTTTTTGTGAAACCACCTCTAAATCCTAGAAAACATCTAGAGGTTTCCAAAAAGATAAAAATCAGCCCAAACCGTGGCCTGGGGAAGGAAAACGAAGTCTTCTCATTCAAAACCCAAATCTGCGCGCAACCTTTGCCATCAACGGTTATGGCTCGACTTGGCCCTCTCTTAGTTCGAACCACTCAAGCCATCTGACCCTAGGGACACTCCCCCACACCCTCAACCATGGAAGAGCAACCATGCCCTCTCCCAAGCAAGAAAACGTGATGAACATGCATTAAACAATAGATAACACATGAGGCAAAGGAAAGATCATTCACATCTTGCATGCATCAGAAAAATCGAAGTGAAAACCTTATGGATCTGTTCATGAAATGCATACGTAGTTTATATAGTAAGAAAGGGAGAGATTAAACATTCCTTTCACCGAGATACAAATTTTTGAAGTTAAAATCGCGTTTACGGCGTTCCGGAACGAACGGATTGATAAGCTTGGATAAGAATCACCATGGATCTGTTGGTCCCCGGTGCGGCATCACGAGATAGAAACTATGAAAATTAAACTCTAAAATAGACACCTAGATTTACGTGGAAAATCCCCCAAAATTATTAGGGTAAAAACCACGGGCAAGACCAAAATATTCCACTATAATATTTGGAGAATTACAACCTCTCTCTGTGTTTTCAAAAGGAAACTCACTCTTTTATACAGGAAAAAAACCTATCTCACAAATATATATAGAAATATAGGAGAAGAAAAGAACTCGATGTTGGGATGCTCTGAAACTGATGCAGAATGCATGTATTTATAGTTGCGGATTTTAGTCTGAACGCAAGAAACACAATTCAATTCTGAATTGTTTTTGCTATCATACGTTTCAACTTTTGCACAGCTGCTCACATGAGTTGTCCACATGCATTAATTATTCTGCCAGCATGCCTTGGTTTGAAAAGTCAAACAACATGTGTTGTCATTTTATGGCCAATTCCACCGACATTTCTCCCACTTGGAGATTTGATTGAGAATCAAACACATCTCCACACATCCTTTCAATCTTGCCATTCCCGTTGCTTACGTTTCTGCGAGGCCACTTGAGGATCTACACCACTCAAACTTCTCTGTGCTCACTGGCTTGGTCAGAATATCAGTTATGTTATCCTTTGTATGGATCTTCAACATGTCCACACTTCCTTCCTCTACAACTTCTCGTACAAAGTAAAATTGTACTCCAATATGTTTAGTCCTGGAATGAAAGGCTGGATTTCTTGCAATGTGCAAGGCACTTTGACTGTCACAAAACAGAGAAATCTTTTCTTGTTTGTGCCCAAGCTCCTCCAATAACCTTTTAATCCATATTGCCTCCCAACCAATATCAAACTCCAAATTTTCGAATAAACATCCAAAAATGATAACAAATCCGAACGATGCTCCATTTCAAAACCGACTGAGAATAAACGATCAGAACTCGATCAAGAACAACATACTCAAAACTCAATCGATTCTAACGACATCTAAAAAATAGAAAGCATCTGATCGGAAAAAACTTACGATAGAACGAAGCTCTCGCTGCTGTGATCGCTAAACTGCCTTCAGAATTAAATTCCAACGGACGGATAGACCGAAAACTCAAATATGAAAGCTTGAAAGAAACGTTCCTAAGCTTCCATGGAGAGAAACGAGTTGGAGGAGGAGGATGAAGACTAATCCCAAGTCAAACAAGTGGTAGATAATATATAAAATCCATTATTTGCATTTTAGTCCCCAAAAAATCCAAAAATTGCAAAATAATCCCTGATAAATATCAAAATGGCCCTCGACTTTTGAAAACTCTAATTATCTCAAATAATCTCAATTAAAATAAAATCGGGGCGTTACAATTCTTCCCCTCTAAGAAGATATTTTGTCCTCGAAATTAATAAGAATCACAACTCATAAGATAGAATTAAGAACCAAAAACTGAAATAAGAACTCACAATATCAGAATAACTCTGGAAAATGATGTATCATACAACTCATAAGATAGAATTAAGAACCAAAAACTGAAATAAGAACTCACAATATCAGAATAACTCTGGAAAATGATGTATCATATCTGACTCCGTCTCCCAAGTCGCTTCTTCGACTCCGTGTCGGCTCCACTGAACTTTCACCAACGGAATTGACTTAGGGCACCGAATATCTGAGCAGAGAATCAAGGTGGACAGGGCCAAGGTTCAAGTCATTCAAAATTTACCTCCACCGACGACAATCAAGGGAGTCAGAAGTTTTCTAGGCCATGCCGGGTTTTATCGGCGTTTCATTAAAGAATTTTCAAAAATTGCAAAACCTCTGTCTTTTTTATTGATGAAATATACACCTTTTAATTTTGATTCCAATTTTTTACAGGCGTTTGAATTTCTGAGAGAAAGATTGGTGCCTGCACCAGTGCTGACCTCACCAGATTGGGATTTTCCATTTGAGGTGATGTGTGACGCCAGCGACTCGGCTGTTGGAGCTGTACTTGGCCAGAGGATAGACAAGGTATTCCGTACTATTTATTATGTTATAAAAACCTTGAATGAGGCTCAATTGAATTATGCTACCACTGAAAAGGAGTTGCTAGCTGTAGTTTTTGCACTTGACAAGTTTCATTCATATCTTGTACTTTCAAAAATCACTGTATACACTGATCACTTTGCAATAAGATACATATTGGCTAAGAAAGATGCAAAACCTAGGTTGATTAGGTGGATCCTGCTCTTACAAGAATTTGACTTAAAGATAAAGGATTAAAAAAAGGAGTATAAATTGTTGTCGCTGATCACCTGTCTAGACTAGAATGAATTCCTGATTGTGCACAGAATGATACTGAGGACATAGATTATTGGTTCCCTGATGAAAATTTGTTTGCCATAGAAAACTCCCCTTGGTATGCTAATTTTGCAAATTACTTGGTCACGGGCACACTCCCACATAACTTGTCTTTTCATCAAAAGAAAAAGTTTCTGTCAGATGTAAAACATTATTTTTGGGAAGAACCTTTCTTGTTTAAAATTTGTGCCGACTCTATGATCCGGAGATGTGTGGCGGAAGGAGAGATGAAAAGTATCTTTAGTAATTGTCATGACCGTGAGGTAGGTGGCCATGCTGGGCCAATAAATACGGCAGCTAAGGTACTTGAATATGGGTTTTATTGGCCCAATATTTTTAAAGATGCGCGGTCTTTTGTCATTGAGTGTGATCGATATCAGCGGACATGTAATATCTCAAATCGTCATGAAATGACATTGAATAATATTATTAAGTGTGAGATATTTGATGTGTGGAGAATCGACTTCATGGGACCATTTCCAAACTCGTTTTTGTCGATTATGTTTCGAAATTGGTGGAAGCAGAAGCTTTTTTAACTAATGATGCACTGGTGGTCACAAAATTTTTAACGAAAAACATTTTTAATCGGTTTGGTACACTTCGTGCAATTATTAGTGATGTTGGCACTCACTTTTGCAACAAATTCTTCGAAAAACTTTTGAAGAAATATGGTGTCAAGCACAAAGTTTCTACACCTTATCATCCTCAAACGAGTGACTAAGTAGAAGTGTCCAATCGAGAAATTAAGCAAATTTTAGAAAAAAAGTGTGAGTACAAATAGAAAGGATTGGGCACTTTGACTTGATGATGCATTATGGGCCTACAGAACTGCTTTTAAAACTCCTATAGGCACCTCCCCATATAACTGTTGTTTGTTAAGGCATGTCATTTACCAGTTGAGTTAGAGCATCAAACATATTGGGCTATCAAAGCATTAAATTTTGAATTTGCTGCTGCAGGTGAGAGGAGATTGCTTGAGCTGAACCAATTAGAGGAATTTCGAGATCAAGCATACGATATGGCAGTGTCATACAAATAAAGGACCAAGAGAATACATTACAAACGCATTCGTCAAAGAGAATTTAAGAAAGGAGAAGCAGTTCTTTTGTTTAACTCCAGGCTGAGTGTAATGCCCCGATTTAATATTAATTGAGTTTAAGCGAGATAATCAGAGTTTTCAGAGTTTGAGAATCATTTTGATATTCGCAGGGAGTTCATTTTGCAAACTTGGAGAAATAAAGGACTGAAATGCAAAAAGTGGAATTTTTAATATTATAACCCAACTAGTTGACTTGGCCCATACCTCTCCTTCCTCCCTCTTCCTACCGATTTCTCTCTCCCTGAAGCCATGGGAATCGATTCCCAAGCTTTTCCTTCAGCCTGATTTGCTCGATCCGACCGTCAGAAATCCGATCCGAGTTTAGTTTCACGATCACCGCGGCGAGGGCTTCATTTGGACGTAAGTTTTGCTACGATCTCTTGAACTTTGATTTTGTTGAGTTGTCATATTTTGATAATATTCGAGTATGTTGATCTTGGAAGTCAATATATCGTGTATTCGAAGTCGGTTCGAAAAAAGAACAAAATTTGGATTTTATATGATTTTTGAGGCATATTTTCGAAAATGGTGATTTTGATTGAGGTTGGATTTGAGTTGTTTTTATGGTTTGGGTTGATGATTGAGTTATTATGATTGTTGTTTGTTGGTTTGTATTTCCGGATAGTCAGTTTATAGCCGTTATGCCGTAAAAATCGAGTTTGAACTACCGGCTTTGTTATTCGGTTGATTTTGAGTTATTCGAATTATTGGTTTCAAGATTGAATCCGTGTCTCGATGTTTTGACAGTTGATTAGAGATTTGAATTGGAGGACTTGGAGATCGGTTATCCATCGAAGAGTTTGAAGACGGTATAGATTTTTTGATTTATCGACTTTGAGTTTCGAATTGTTTAGAGTTTGAATCAATTTGTCTCTTATTTGACAGGATTGATTGAAGCTTCGAGAAAAGGTAAAATTCGACATTTAAACGAATGTGAACGAATACTCGAGATCGACTTATTCTCGAGTTCCCAAAAATCACATACCGCATGTTTATTTGCTTGTGGGAACTTGATTTAGTTATTGTTTGCATTTGCATTCATATTGAGCCGACTTTCGATTCGTTTTGAAATTAGACGTTTTAGGAAGCTATATTGAAGTGGCTTCGGATTTCGAGTTTTTTCAATTGCCAGAATACTTCTTATAGTTGCTCTGAAGTCTAGGGGATCGAGTTGACCGACTTCCACCCCGAAAGGGTGCGTCGGTGAGTTGTCATGAAGACTTGATCCTAGGATCCCAATCGAGTACCGATTGATTTTATGATTATCTGACTTGATAATCTCGACTTTTGAATTCACGCATTCATTCAATATCATTTCGATGTTATGATTTATATTGACACATTTCGATTGAATTGTTTATTTGATATTGAGTGTCTGTCTTTTTTACTTAGAAATTATATTTCTAACCGGGTTTCCGGTTGTTGTCTTTGTTTTGTATGTGTAACTTGGCAACAGGAGGATCAGGAGCTGGACCGAGTCGTCTTGGTTAGCTTGGGGTGAGATTGATAGAAGTGAGACTCCGCGTCGTAGGGTCGAGTCCTTTGAACGTGTATTAGTTTTGTTGAGTCTTTGGAACTCTGATTTTAGAACTCGACTTGTTTTGTATTGCGGGCAGGATTTAGAACTTGTGATATGTTTTAATTATCGTGTTGTATTGTATGTTGGAGCTTGGTTTTGATTTGATTTGTGTTTGGCTTGAATTTCCAGGTTCCCCTGTTTCTCTGCCCGTTTGGCCTGCGCGCGGGCGAGGCTTGTCCTCGCGCGCGCGCGAGCTGCCTGGAGTGGCTCGGGTATTTTTGCACGAGCGCGCACGAGCCCCTTCCTCGCGCGGGCGCGAGCTTCCCTCGAGGCCACTGACCCTTTTGCCTGTGCGCGCGTGAGGCGATAGCTCGCGCGGGCGCGAGGCATGTTTTTTTTAAAAAAATTTGAATTGTTTTTCCGCGGCTTATCGTGTTCAATTATGGTTGATTATTTGAGATTAGAAGATTAGAAAACGGGGTCTCACATTAAGTGGTATCAGAGCGGTAAGATTCTTGGAGTCGAACTAGAGTGAGCAGGGTAGATCGAGTCCGCATGAATTGAATTCTCGCATGTGATTGATTTATTTAAATGATTATTTTAAATACGTGCGAGCATGCTTTATTGATTATTGAATTAATTGAATTACATGAGTTGTGATTTAATTTATAAAGCATGAATTACGTGATATATATTTGTCCTTGTGTTATTATCTGTTTCCATATATTGTTGAGATTCTTGGGTACTCAGAGCAGAGTTTTGGACACCGAGGTTATGTGATTGAGATTATGTTTGAGATTTTGTGTCCTAACCCTTTGGTATCAGATGGCACCTCGACGATCTTTGAGAAGGAACCAAACACCTTTGACTCCTCCTTCGATTGAGAATCCGTCGCCAGTGATAACTCCGCCGAATGATCAGGATAGTGTTGGAAAACGGTGTTCAGATCAATTAGAATTGATACCCGGTGCAGCGGAAGTTAAAAAATTTATTTTTCTATATGGAACGATTCCATATTAGGGTATCAAAACTTTTACGATTAAGTTGTGTAAGTAATATAAATAATCACAATTAAATATTTTAACTTGTCAAGCAAAGGCTTGATTGTGGACTCCAACAGAATTTAATCTGCTCTTCTTGTAAATCCCGGGAACCGATGGCATCACGATCTTTCTCCGGAATTAGGTCCACGAATGAAAAACAGAAACCCTCTGATTGACTGCACTAGAAATCAATCAGAAGTTTTACGTAGAGAATAAACAGATATGATCTGTTAATTCGGATTGTAATTTTTCTCAAAAATCACAGACCGAATTTTCTCCAAAGGGACAGAGGATTTCGAAAATCCCCTTGAATTATTTAGACTGATTCTCGAAAATTCAAGACTGAAAAAGCTATGGAATTTTCGAACACTGCAGTCCTATTTATAGATAATTTCTAGACTAGATTAAGTTATAATTGTATTAGGACTCTAACTCCTTAAAGCCCACAATCCATAACTTAAGCCCAATAAGCCAAGCCCGTTGTTATAGAAATTAATATAAAATTCATCGTGACTCCGATTGATAAACTGATTTCACCAATGTGCACAGAAACCATTTCTGCATCTTTTAGAGTCAAGATAATTTTTCTGAATCCGAATTCAGTGATTTCCAAAAATGTCCATCCCTATGTCATTTTAGGAAATCTCACTCCCTTTAGTTAAGAAGACCAACTTCTCTTTCATTAAATTTAACTCTTTAAATTTAACTATCTCTACGGGGTTTTAGTAATCTATTACTTGTGTAACCCTCAATGGTTCAGGAATACAGCTAGCCGTGGGCTCACAACTCCTTGTGATTCGGAACAACAATTTCCGACTTACCCATCGAATCATGGTAAGAGCGCCTAGCAACATCGCCCCATGATTCCCTAGGTATTACTGATAGTGCCTGCAAGAACCAGTAGATTTTGGTTAGCGTACAGTACGGTCCCTTCATCCATATATCCCGATCGAATCAACAACCATTGGTGCATCGAGAGTCGTTCAAGATTCGATAACTATGCATTACATCTTGGAGATCAAATAGTGACATCGCATGTGTTACTAGGATAACCCATTAACCTAAAACACATCATGTACTCTGGCCAGAGATTCGTCACACTAATATCTCCTCAGATCGCATAGGATATCCACACTCGCAAGTATGTGGTGAATCCTTGACAACAAAGCATCGACTCCTATATGTGTCGTAACTGTACCCAATCCCGACACCTGATGACCCCAATAGAGTCGGTAAACGAGTCAAAGTACAGTACTAACATATAGAGTCTCAATGATGTTTCAAGTAATAAGGACTAATGGTGTACAACCAAAACTGCGGACTTTATCCACTCGATAAGTGATAACCACTTGAAAATATGGTAGTTCGATCATTCATCATATGAATATCCATTTGCATTCTTTGAACATCTCTATGTTCCATACCAATGAAACGTGGTACTCGGCATCGCAAATGCTAGTCTCAATCTCGAGCGATCATTATCCTTATTTGCGGACTGCTCAATCGACTAGGAACAGTTTAGAATATACAAAGACTATAAGATGTGTTTCATGATAGCCATCCTCATGTGCTACCACATCTTACATACACTATAGTATATTCAAGGTCTTCATCAAAACAACAATAGTATATCATAATATAACAATATGAAGGAAGATAAAGTCAATGCCATTATTAAAAATGTAAATTATATTAAACAAAAGATTGTTTATACATAGAGTCATAAAAGCCCTTAGCCACAAGTTGGCTAACCGGGCACCCACTCTTTCAGATAGTACATGAGTGGATGAGTTTGATGCTACTGCAACCCCGATGGAGACTCTTTTGAAAATATTTCGATCGTTCCGACCGCCTACCTTGACTGGTACCGAGAATTTCGTTGACTGCGAGAGTTGGCTAGATGACATGGATGAACTCTTTGATTCTCTCGACTATAACGATGACCGCAGAATCAGGTTAGTCAGTCATCAGTTGCAGGGTGTTGCCAAGAAATGGTGGACCATGACCAAGAGGGCGAACGAGAACCAAGGCACCGTGATCACTTGGGGTTTATTCAAGACTGAGTTCTACAAGCGGTTCTTTCCCGTCTCGTATCGTAAGGAAAAGGGTGCTGAATTTGCGAATCTAAAACAAGGAAACTTTAGCATTGAGGACTATGTGAGCAAGTTTGACAGCCTTTTGAGGTTCGCACCTCATGTCACCGACAACGAGGAAGCCAAGGCCGACCATTTCATTAATGGCTTGAACCTAGATATCTTTACATTGGTCAATATCGGGAGACCCAACAACTTTGCAGATTCCATGGATCAGGCGAAGGGAGCCGAAGCTGGGATTTTAATGCAACGAGGAAATCAGGTAGCTCCTCAGCAGCAGCAGAGATATTTTCAGAATCCGCCTGTTCAGTTTCAGCCTCAACAGTCTCAGTATCAGTACCAACCTTCTCCGCAGCCGAATCAGTCTCAGAGGGTTGATGGAGGCAACAGTGGCAGAAACCGACGAGATCAGTATCGACCGAAGGGGAAAAATTTTAAGAAGTTTGGGAACAGCTCCTCGAGTTCTAGTGGTTCTAGACAATTCAGTTCTGGGCAGAGTTTAGGATTATCTGGTGTATCGTGCAGCAAGTGTGGAGGACGCCACCCATCGGATCAGTGCCGTGGTGTGTTTGGTAGTTGCAACATCTGCTAGCAACCGGGTCACTTTGCTAGAGTTTGTCCTCAGCGAGGATCCGATAGAGCTCAGAGCGGTAGTTCTTCTCGACCGCCAGCTCAGCCTGAGAGGTCATCTTCTGCAATTCATTCCTTCCAGCCCCAGCAGCAGACTCGTCAGGGAGGTAATCGGAATCAGAACCAACCTCCTCGACAGCAGGCAAGGGTCTTTGCCTTGACAGAGGATCAAGCCAATGCAGCCCCGAATGACGTGATAGCAGGTAATTGTTCGATTTTTGGCCATCCTGCGTATGTGTTGATTGATACAAGAGCTTCTCACTGTTTTATTTCTGAAATATTTGTCATGATGCATGATTTGTTTGCTGAGCCTTTATATGATGTTGTTTCTATTACTTCACCTTTGGGTGGAGGAATTGTTTCGGTGAGATTGGTCCGTGATTGCGTTTTAGAATCCGAGGGAAATTTGATTGAGATTGACTGCATTGTACTTGGATTATCTGATTTTGACTGTATCGTTGGGATTGATTCTCTGACCAAGTATAGGGAGACAGTAGATTGTTTTCAGAAAGTGGTCCGATTCAGACCTGAGATGGCAGAAGATTGGAAGTTTTTCGATAAGGGTTCTCGATCTAGAATTCCGTTGATTTCTGTGTTATCCATGTCTCGTTTGCTACAAAAAGGAGCAGAGGGATTCTTGATTTATGCATTGGATGTTCAGAGGTCTAGCCCTGAGTTGACTGAGATACCAGTGGTTAGCGAGTTTCCTGATGTCTTTTCAGACGAGATTCCTGGTTTGCCGCCTATTCGGGAGATCAAATTTAGCATTGAACTTGCATCAGGTACTCAGCCTATTTCCAAAGCACCTTACCGATGGCTCCGTTAGAGTTGAAAGAATTGAAGGAATAGTTGGAAGATTTGATTGCCAAGGGATACATCCGACCTAGCGTATCGCCTTGGGGTGCCCCAGTGCTTTTCGTGAGGAAGAAAGACGGTTCCATGCGACTTTGCATCAACTATCGCCAGTTGAATCAAGCTACGGTAAAAAAACAAGTATCCTCTACCTAGGATCGATGATCTTTTTGATCAACTTCAACGTTCTTCAGTGTATTCGAAGATAGATCTGAGATCAGGATATCATCAGCTGAGAGTTCAAGACGAGGATGTGCCTAAGACAGCTTTCAGAACTAGATATGGGCATTTCAAATTCATAGTCATGTCGTTCGGTTTGACTAATGCTCCAGCAGTTTTTATGAATCTGATGAATCATATCTTCCAGCGGTATCTAGATGAGTTCGTCATTATCTTCATCGACGACATTCTGATCTATTCGAAGAACCGTTCTGACCATGCCGAGCATTTGAGGATCGTATTGCAGACTTTGAGGGCCAAACAGCTGTATGCTAAGCTATCGAAGTGCGAGTTTTGGTTGGACCGAGTTGTGTTTTTAGGCCACATTGTATCATGAGATGGAATATCTGTGGATCCCAGTAAGATCGAGGCAGTTATGAATTGGCAGAGACCAACATCAGTGCCAGAAATCCGAAGCTTCATGGGTTTAGCGGGGTACTATCGCCGATTTATCAACGGCTTCTCTTCCATTGCAAAGCCGATTACTCAGTTGACCCAGAAGAATGCACCGTTTGTTTGGTCCGAGCTGTGTGAGGCCAGTTTCATTGAGCTGAAGAAGAGATTGACTAGCGCTCCGATCTTGTCTATTCCATCAGGTACTGGAGGTTTCTCCGTATACTGCGATGCTTCTCATCGTGGGCTTGGATGCATTCTTATGCAGAGGAAGCACGTCATAGCTTATGCTTCGAGGCAGCTGAAGCCTCACGAGACTCGTTATCCGATCCATGATCTCGAGCTAGCTGCAATCGTGTTTGCCTTGAAGACTTGGCGCCATTACTTGTATGGTGAATCGTTTGAGATATTTTCTGACCACAAGAGCTTGAAATACTTGTTTTCTCAGTCCGAACTGAACATGAGACAGAGGAGATGGATGGATCTGCTTAAGGACTTCGACTGCGAGATCAAGTATTATCCTGTAAAGTCGAATGCAGCTGCAGATGCTCTTAGTCAAAAGCTTTGTTCTTTGTCTCTTTCTACGATTGGTTTCTCTCGATTGATTGAAGATTGTTGTACTTCTGGTTTGGAGTTTGAGACCGATAGGAGATCCATCAGAGTTTTTTGCGATTCGGGCCGAGCCGGAATTGTTTTAGTTAATCAGAGAGTCACATATCAGATCCGAGTATTCAGAGTTCGATAGAGAGAGTCCGATCAGGTCACCAGTCCGAGTTTCAGGTCAGGGATGACGTTCTGTTTGTGAATAGCCGTATTGTTGTGCCCGATGTTTCTGAGTTGAGATAGTGTATCCTGCGAGAGGTGCATTGCAGTCGGTTCTGAAACGCTTTTTTTTTAAAATATACTAAAAATAATACTATACATATACGCCCATACATATATGTATATAAAAATAACATACTTTTCTTAAATAACCTGAAAAATATTAAATAAATAAATCCTTAAAAATGTTTCATGCATCAATTTAAAATGATAAACAATGCTGCTGAAAAATCTCATGTGCGAAATCAATAATAAAATAAATCATGTTTCAAAACTCAATGCAATAATCTAAATAACTGCGACGGTCACGGGGTCCACTGCCATGCTCGCTCATACGTCCTGGCCACCGGTAGGAGCTACATAGACATCATTATACTCACCTGCACCATATAAGCGTAGTGAGCCTAGAGGCTCAACATGTCTAACCCTTGATAATGAGGTTTTAAAATAATGCATCACGTAAATACTAATACATATACATGTACATGAGCATGCATGGAAACATTTTTCATAACATAAATGTTGAATGATATATCTTAAACATAACATAACTTTTTTAATCATACATAACATAATTGAGCATGTCATAAACATAAAAACTGAGTATGGTCATATCCATGAATGTGAATAATAACCGTGCCGACTGATTAGTCTAAAGAACCATCGTACGTGGCGGTGAATAAATCACTTCTATGCCGGTAGTAAACTACCTCTGTGCCAGGGTAAAACCACTTCTATGCCGGTAGTAGAACTACCTCTGTGCCGGTGGTAAAACACCTCTGTGCTGTCACATCACTTCAATTTCCATAAAAATATTTTTCATGCTCAACTCTTAATCATAAACACATCATAAAATATTTCATGTATGCATGCACTAAAAATATGTCCGTAATATATATTTAATTAATTTTAATAATAAATATACTTATACTTAAAATAAACTTCATGCATAAAAATAATTAAATATATATTCCGGACTTAGTTTTTTTTCATGGGTTGGTCCAGACTGCTGGTCTCTCTACTAAACCCCTTAACTGACTTAAAGCCCATTATCTAACTTAACCCATAATTAATAAATAATTTTAAAAATTATAATTTTACTACAATAAATTACTTAAATATTATTGGGCTTATATAAAAATATTTAGGCCCATTAACTAATTAATTCATAAAAATTCTTGGACTGGCCCAATAAAATCACTGACTGGCCCAAAAATTCCTATGGGCCCACGAGCCCATAAAAATCATTGGGATAACTTAAAAAATAATTTTTAAAGCTCAAATAAAATTATTTGGAAGCCCAAATAATTTTATTTCAATTTAATTGGCCCAAAAACCAATTAAATCCTAAAATACTTTAAAATTAAAATACTCGAGCCTGGCCCACCTAACCTGGACCCGGACTCACTTGACCCAACCCTAGACTCTACTGACCCGACCCACTACCCTGACCCGACCCGGAACCACCCAGAAAACCCCAAACCCGTAGCCCTCTTCCCTTGTTCTATCGACTGGGCGAGCAGTTCTGCTGCTCGCCTTCGGCCGGCCAACTACGGCTACCTTTGACCATGAAACCACCGCCTACACCTAGCCCACTTCAAGAAATTTCCAACAAGCTAAAAACCAGCCCAAACCGAGCCCTAACAAAGGAGAACGACCCAAAACAATCTAGCCCTTATTCTGCTCGCGCGCTGCGCGCAACCAGCAACTTCAGGCCGTTCGGCCGCCAATCTCCAACAACCACCGGCCGAAGGCCCACCTGTACTACCTTCCTCTTTGTCTTACAGTTCTAACCCAACTGGAATCAGCCTAAAACACGCCCCGTGGCTCGAGAACGAGCCAATCTCCCTACCTCGCTCAAGCTACGCGATCTGCTGCGCCACTATGGACCAAAAACTGAGCCAGCCTTGAACCCAGCCAACTCCAGCCCTTAGCCCAACCATGGTTCGATTCCCTAGGACCCTAACTCACCTCTAACCCGAGCCCCAAGCCCCTGGACCGAGCCATGCTGAATAAAACATGAGCTATGACATGAAAACACTCAAACATGCATCAAACTTCAATAACATTGCATAATTTCGAAATATTCTTATGGAATCTGAAAAGAAAACATCATGCATGAATAATAGCTTATATGGTGGCCAAATAAAAGTTTTAGACATGCCTTGATAATTAAATACGAGGACTTTTGCGTATTCAGGGCTCCGGGACGACGAACGAGTGAAAACCCACCAAAAATCCTTGAAGAATCGGCTATGGAGGCTGAAGAAATTCTGAAAAATCTGATGGTGAGGGTAGGAGAGGGTTGAAGGCGGCTAAGGGAGACAACGTAGGGTAGGGAGTGTTTTTATTTTGGGTAGATTGGGTTAATAATTAATATAAATTAATTAGGTAGATAATATAATCATAAAATATAAAATTTTAAACTCCTAAAATACTTACCAATCTGATAATAAATTATAATCCCGAAATACTAATTTATAGTATTTTTAAAAATTAATAAAAGTCATTAAAATGACTTATTTTGGCTAAAAATCAACTCTTAAATAAATATATAAATAAATACTAAAATTTTCTTAAAAAAATAACTTAAAATAATATTTTAAGGCTCATAAAACTCATAAAATATTTTTGGCTAAATATTTTGGTATCTCGTCCGTCCACGGTCCCGTCTACGCGATCAAAACAATTAATTCCTTAAAAATCTAAAAAATACCATAATTGCAGGTTAAATGCTAAAATAAATTTAAATCATGCATATAATAATTCACATAATAACACATAAATGTCATTTAACCCAAATATAAAATTTAAATAATTATTTTCCTTAATTATGCATGCGAATTTACGTATTAAAATTTTCCGGGTGTTACAGGTTCAGTGTTCATCCCAAAGGCCGAAAGATGTATAATGACTTGAAGACTCAGTTTTGGTGGAAGCAGTTGAAAGGAGACGTCACGAGGTTTGTGTCCCGTTGTCTGAATTTTCAACAGGTGAAAGCCGAGAGGAAGAAGCCCGGTGGTTTATTGCACAGTTTGCCTGTTCCGGAATGGAAGTGGGATCATATCTCTATGGACTTCGTCACGAAGCTACCGCGTTCAGTCAGAGGTTGTGATGCGATTTGGGTAGTGATTGACCGGTTGACGAAATCTGTGTGTTTCATTCCATACCGTATGACGTACCGCCATGACCAGATGGCCGGGTTGTATGTCAAAGAGGTTGTGAGACTGCACGGCGTGCCGAAGTCGATAGTATCAGACAGAGATCCGAGGTTCACTTCTCACTTTTGGCACAGTCTACAGGAGGCGTTAGGTAATCGTTTGCACTTGAGCACAGCGTATCACCCTCAGACAGACGGTCAGTCCGAGCGTACAATCCAGACTTTGGAGGATATGCTTCGCGCAGTAGTGCTTGATTTTGGCTCAAGTTGGCAAGATTCCTTACCTCTAGTAGAGTTTTCGTACAATAACAGCTTCCAGGTGAGTATTGGAATGGCACCTTTCGAGGCTTTGTACGGGAAGAAGTGCAGGTCTCCGTTGTTTTGGGATGAGATTTCAGAATCACCTGAATTGGGTCCAGATATGATTCGTGATATGGCGGAGCAGGTGAAGTTGATTAGAGTCAAAATGAAGACAGCCCAGGATCGACAGGCCAAGTATGCGAATGTCAGATGCAGACCACTATCTTTTGACCAGGGAGACAGTGTGTTTCGAAAGATTTCTCCGTTTAGAGGCACTGTCAGATTCGGTAAGAGAGGAAAATTGTCGCCGAGGTTCATTGGTCCTTATGAAATTCTTGAAAAGATAGGCAATCTTGGCTATAGGATTGCTCTTCCTCCGTTTATTTCAGGCATCCATGATGTGTTCCACGTCTCAATATTGCAGAAATACCACCTGGATCCGTCTCACGTTCTTCAGCCAGATGAGGCCGAGTTGGATGAGACTCTGAGTTACTTTGACAGACAAAATCAGATTCTCGACAGAAAAGAGAAGCAGCTCAGAAACAAGTCGATTCCGTTGGTGAAGATTCAGTGGAGTCGTCACGGAGTTGAGGAAGCAACTTGGGAGACCAAATCCGATATGAGGCAGCGATTCCCAGAGTTGTTCGATTGAGGTGAGTTCGTCTTCAGTTTGACTTATTTTTGTTTAGTCTGTGATCTGTCAGATTTTGAGGACGAAATCGAATCTTAGAGGGGGAGAATTGTAATGCCCCGATTTAATATTAATTGAGTTTAAGCAAGATAATCAGAGTTTTCATAGTTTGAGAATCGTTTTGATATTCGCAGGGAGGTCATTTTGCAAACTTGGAGAAATAAATGACTGAAATGCAAAAGGTGGGATTTTTAATATTATAACCCAACTAGTTGACTTGGCCCATACCTCTCCATACCTCTCCTTCCTCCCTCTTCCTACCGATTTCTCTCTCCCAGAAGCCATGGGAATCGATTCCCAAGCTTTTCCTTCCGCCTGATTTGCTCGATCCGACCGTCAGAAATATGATCCGAGTTTAGTTCACGATCACCGCGGCGAGGGCTTCATTTGGACGTAAGTTTTGCTACGATCTCTTGAACTTCGATTTTTTTGAGTTGTCAGATTTCAATAATATTCGAGTATGTTGATCTTGGAAGTTGGTACATCGTGTATTCGAAGTCGGTTTGGAAAAAGAACGAAGTTTGGATTTTATATGATTTTTGAGCCATATTTTCGAAAATGGTGATTTTGATTGAGGTTGGATTTGAGTTGTTTTGATGGTTTGGGTTGATGATTGAGTTATTGTGATTGTTTTTTGTTGGTTTGTATTTTCGGATAGTCAGTTTATAGCCGTTATGCCGTCAAAATCGAGTTTGAACTACCGGCTTTGTTATTCGATTGATTTTGAGTTATTCGAGTTATTGGTTTCGAGATTGAATCCGTGTCTCGATGTTTTGACAGTTGATTAGAGATTTGAATTGGAGGACTTGGAGATCGGTTATCCATCGAGAGTTTGAAGATGGTATAGATTTTTTGATTTATCGACTTTGAGTTTTGAATTGTTTAGAGTTTGAATCGAGTTGTCTCTTGTTTGACAGGATTGATTGAAGCTTCGAGAAAAGGTAAAAGTCGACATTTAAACGAATGGGAACGAATACTCGAGATCGACTTATTCTCGAGTTCCCGAAAATCACATACCGCATGTTTATTTGCTTTTGGGAACTTGATTTAGTTATTGTTTGCATTTGCATTCATATTGAGCCGACTTTCGATTCGTTTGAAATTAGACGTTTTAGGGAGCTATATTGAAGTGGCTTCGGATTTCGAGTTTTTTCAATTGCCAGAATACTTCTTATAGTTTCTCTGAAGTCTAGGGGATCGAGTTGATCGACTTCCACCCCGAAAGGGTGCGTCGGTGAGTTGTTGTGAAGACTTGATCCCGGGATCCCAACCGAGTACCGATTAATTTTATGATTATCTGACTTGATAATCTCGACTTTTGAATTCACGCATTCATTCAATATCATTTCGATGTTATGATTTATATTGACACATTTCGATTGAATTGTTTATTTGATATTGAGTGTCTGTCTCTTTTACTTAGAAATTATATTTCTAACCGGGTTTCCGGTTGTTGTCTTTGTTTTGTATGTGTAACTTGGCAACAGGAGGATCAGGAGTTGGACCGAGTCGTCTTGGTTAGCTTGGGGTGAGATTGATAGAAGTGAGACTCCGCGTCGTAGGGTCGAGTTCTTTGAACTTGTATTAGTTTTGTTGAGTCTTTGGAACTCTGATTTTAGAACTCGACTTGTTTTGTATTGCGGGCAGGATTTAAAACTTGTGATATGTTCTAATTATCGTGTTGTATTGTATGTTGGAGCTTTGTTTTGATTTGATTTGTGTTTGGCTTGAATTTCCAGGTTCCCTTGTTTCTCTACCCGTTTGGCCTGCGCGCGGGCGTGGCTTGTCCTCGCGCGCGCGCGAGCTGCCTGGAGTGGCTCGGGTATTTTTGCCCGCACGCGCGCGAGCCCCTTTCTCGCGCGGGCGCAAGCTTCCTTCGAGGTCACTGGCCATTTTTCCTGCGCGCGCGCAAGGCGATAGCTCACGCGGGCGCGAGGCATGTTTTAAAAAAAAAATTTTAAATTGTTTTTCCGCGGCTTATCGTGTTCAATTATGATTGATTATTCGAGATTAGAAGAGAGCAAATATTGCCTCCTCTCGGGCTTCTTCTTCATCCTCCACCGTTATCGATGAAAATTTCATCTCCGTGGAGGCCAAAGCACGATATGAAGCTGCAAAGATCAACAAGACTCCAATTCTCGAGAGAGGAATAGATCTATCCGAGAACCTCACTATCTCCCTCGGTATCTTTGAGCGAGGATGGACCGATTTCTGCCACCAACCTCAAGCGGTCGTCGTACCTTTGGTGCGGGAATTCCATGATAACGCCCATGAACGAACCGATAACAAAGCTTTTGTGAGGGGTAAGTTAGTCTCTTTTGACCCTGAAACTATTAATGCTTTATTTAAAACACCGGAGGTCGACGATAGCCAATTCCAAGCATTTAAGGCTAACCCGGATTATAATCTCGTCTCTGCTGAATTGTGCTATGATGGGAACGTTTGGAAGGACTCGGTAAAATTTTTGTCGTTTAAAGAAAAGTTTTTGAAAATGGAACCGCATTGTGGTAAGCGTTTCTAACTCACAGGATGATGTCAGTGTCCCACACGCACGTAGTGGTGATGAGCAGGGCGTTGTTGTTGTTTGCCTTGCACAAACACTGGCCAATCAATGTAGGCAAACTCATCAACAAGGAGTTGTACACGTCCATCCACTCAAAGAATATTGGCATATTTTTCCCGTCTATTGTTTCCGCACTTTGTGTTCAAGCTGGAGTTGTAGTGCGAGACAACGAGGAATGGCAACATCCAATGCAGGATGTGGACAATTCACTTGTGAAGACAAAGTGAAATTTCATATTGCAGGAGTTTAAATTGCATGGGCAGGCAAGTTCCGGGGCCGGTACATCTTCGAGCCATGTACCAAAACCAATGCCCAGTCGTCGCCCTACTACCGAGACGACCAATGAATTGTATGTCTGGGCTCAATATCAGAACGAGTGGCAAAACGTCACTTTTGCCCACTTGGAGTCACAGAACGCTATGCTTTGAGGGTTAATCTCTCATGCCGGGTTGGACCCTACGGCCTATCCTACTCCACCACCATATCCACCTCCATTCCATTTCCAATACACTACTCTCCGCCATAATCTGCCAGATGATCCAGATGACGAAGCCGCTGGGGACGATGAGGACCAATGAGCAGGGGATTGTTTGTTTTCGTTTTATTTTGTTTTTTTTTGTATGTGTTGTGCATCATAAGTTTTGTTTGTCTTTATCCATTCTTTTAGGTTCGTTTTTTGTTTAGTAGTGAGGACCATGCTTGTTTCTAGTTTGGGAAGAGTGTATTTTATGTTTTCATGCATTTTGTCTGTGTCTTTTGTTGTGTGTTGTGTAATGCATGCTATCTGTTGATGAATTCATAAAATCCAGTGATGATGCGTAGGAAGAAAATGTTGAAAAAATTTGTGAAATAATTGTGACCTTTGGATTGAGTGTGAACATTTCATTGCACTATAGTTTAACTAGTGAAGTGCACTAAGAAAGACGAAGTTTCAGTGGTTAGATCATTGCACGACATTAAGGGTTTTTTGAACTCGATTGAATACTTTGTAATTTTGGTTAACTCTACTAACGCACCGATGAGTTTTGAAAAGTGAATGATTCATACCGCACCCGTAAAAATTTTTAATTTTAATGTTCCATCTGGGTTTTATTTAGGGATTGAAATCCTACTTCCTAAATTAAAGCTAAGTCTGCGGATTAAATGGGGCATGAAAAAAAAACCTGATTTCTTGCAAAAAGAAATCCAAATTTTTAACAAAAATACTCCATCTGGGCTATAGGCGAGGGGATTAAAATCTGAATCATATCAAAGTTATAGCTAAGTTTGCGGGTTAAATGGGGTATGAAAACATTTTTAATAATTCCATTTGGACTTGATTTGGGATTGAAATTATAATCCCTAAATCTGAGCTAAGTTTGCGGACCAAATGAGATTATAAATTTACCGAATGCAAAATCCGGTGGTGCGTAACTAATATCTATGAATCATTTTTTGCAAATTCCGAAGGAGGTGAAAAGGTGGAGACATAACTGAGAGAACGGGTGTTTACGAGGTAGATTTACCCTGATATGTCATTTAGATCTTATAGCCCAAATAATTTGAGTTTCTTCGAGGTGCATGACATTGGGGCCACTATCCACACACTCACGTTCACAATGAAATCTGAAGGGCACTCTGTGAATTTAATGTTCTAAAATGAATTTTATGAGGCTTGAAAAATATGAGTTTATCCATAGTGGTTGTATTTTGTGTTGTGTCTACATTCTATTTTGTCACTTATTTTGCTCGAGGGCGATCAAAAAGTTAGTTTGGGGAGGTTGATATGAGTCATTTTCCCATGTTTTATTGCTTGTTTTATTTGTGTTTTGCATTCGTTCCATGTCGTCTTGTTCGTATTTATCCAATTTTGTTTTCATTTAGTGTATTTCTGTGTGTTTTGTTCACTCATATTGATTTATGGTTAATTTGGCAGAAAAATGAGAAAAATCCCTATTTTTGGGAATCATAAGGTGGTGCGCTCGGTTTGCAGGATTTCGCAGACTGAGTGCAGGTATACTCAGGAGAGGCAAAAAGATTGAAAGAAAAATATGCGCCCGAGCGATAATTTATAGCCGACCGAGCGCGTGCTCGAGATGCAAGGCAGAAAGTTGGTGGAATTCCCAGCGCCCAGGCGGCTCTTTTCTACCGCTTCGGCGCCCCTACGTAATTTAGGAAATATTGATTTCGGGTGTTTTAAAAGGAAATGACTCTGAGGGACACTATATATAGGATATTTTCAGACGTTTCAAGGGTTGGATACACAGAGAATTGAGGCAGAGGCGGCTGCTAAAGATCGAAGACTTTTTCTTCTCGTTGGGAGTTTTTCTTCTTTAAAATTTCTGAATTTTTATGTTAGAAAACATTGTTAGATTGAATTTTATTATGAGTTGTAGTAGCTAAACTCTATTTTGTTGGAATTTAGGGGATCAGAACCCCGAAACACGTATGTGTGATTGGAATTTTTGGACGAATTGAGTTTGATTTATACTAGTATTTGATTTTATCATGGTTTATTATTCTATGTTGAGGAGTAGCTAACTTTAGCATAGATTTGTAAGTTGTGAATTACTGTCGAGAGATAGATTCATGATTAGGACGAGTGATAAAATCCATGGACTTAAAATATGCATAGAGATATGATATTTGGTACATGTTGATAACCATAGACCACTAGGTTGAAAGTTGAAGGAATTCAAAGAACGCAAGCAATCAAAAATGATAAATAATTGAAGAGATTTAATTGTTTCATTAACTTGAGTTAGATTGGAATAAACTCGAGAGAGAGTGAAACGAACCGGACTCGAAGAAATTTTTTTTTAAAATATTACATATATGCATCTATACTTAAAATAGATTTTCATAAATTTAATGCATAATAAAATCGATTGCATTTTAAAAGTCTAAAAACTCGAACAGGTTAAAATCTATGCAAACGACTATAATCTCAAAAGTATTCAAACTAATGAGAAATGATAAACATGTGCGGAAAATAGCTCAATACATAAAATATCTCATCATAAACTAAATAAACTGAAACATGAGCTGGCGAAGGTCACGGGTGTGCTAGCTCGCCACGGATGCACAGAGGTCTTCACCACCAGTCGGGACCATAACCTCCTGAATAGCATCAAACTCACCTGCACACCATTTAGATCTAGTGAGCCTAAAGGCCCAGCATGATCTACCTTTAATAACGAGTACTACTTAATAAAACCACATGCAAGCATATAACGTATATAAAAATAACCTGAGGATTCTAATGCATGCATGATCGTAAAATCGTATGCATAAACTGCGTCGTAATCTAAATCATAACATAATACGTAACATAATACATAACATAAACATTGGCATGTCATAAACATAAACATCATTTTCTGTGGGTCATATCAGTGAAGTGTGACCATAAACATAAGCGATTGATCAATCTATAAATCAACGTACGCGGCGGCGAGGTTCACCCAACCTTAACACGGGGATTCCCTATGCCTCTTATGCCACTTCACCCAACCTTAACACGGGGATCCGTAGGCTCCTGAACATAATTGCCACAATTCACATCAACTTCCCAAAAATATTTCTTTTACATGCCCTTAACATTAACATAAAATACATGCATGAATCATGAACTTAAAATATCATCTTCCTTAAAATTATGCCCGTAAATATATATTTAATTCATTTTTAGAAAAATCACACTTATATCAAAATATACATATGCATCCATTAAATATATATTTACGGACTATTTTATTTTGCCACTGGCCAGTTCGAGTTGCTGCCCCTTAGCTAAAGCCCTTAAACATAGATTCGTCCTATACACTTAGATCGACTCCTTAACACTTAAACTGACCCAATAATACATAGACTAGCTCAATCACACTTAAATTGATCCAATCACACTTAGATTGGCACAATAGTACTTAGACCGACTTAGAATATAGCTCAACCAAATAAATTAAACAACTTAGGCTCATTAACAAATTTAGCCCAATTAATAAATTAAGTCCCCAATAACTATCTTAAGTCTAATAAGCTTGACTCAATAACTAAATCAATTCATGCAAACCCAAATAACATTTTAGCCCAAATAAACAACTAAGCCCAATAAATAAATTGAATACAATAAATATTTTAGACCCAATAACTAAATTAAGCCCAATGAACATTTTAGACCCGATAACAAAATTTGACCCAATGAATAAACTAAACACTTATACTCTTAAATAAATTATCCGGCCCAAAATAAAATAATCTGGGACCAAAACATAACATATGACCCTAATACACTTTACCCGACCCGAACAACCCACTCGCCCGAGCCCTCCCTGAACTTCCCGCTAGATAGACCATCCTTAACACCATCCAACTGTTCACCTAGCCGACACTAGTTCAAGACATCTTAAACCAATACCCAAAGGGACCTAGTCCAACCATCAACCATTGAACAACAACTAAGACCTAGCCATGGCAGAAAAAGCATCCACAAAACATAAAAACGTGAATAATGCATGAGTTAAAATTTGAGTTATCATATCCACATACAAATGCAACAACACAATTAAATCATAAAAATAGTGAATATACTGATCTAAACGGTGTGAGCAAGGAAGGGTATAACATGCCTTTGCGTTTAAAACGCACGAAAAACCTATACAGTTGCGGTTGCGCATATCGGGACTCGAAAATCTCATAATTATAAAATTCTAGAAGCTAAATTCCTAAAATGCTGATTTCTGTCTCTAATAATCCTCAACGGGCTTTCGATCTGCGAAAAATAACACAATGGTCAAAAGTCAACCCTAGTCAACACTGGTCAAACTTTGACCAAAAATTATCAAACTTAATTGCGCTCTCACCGCTTAATGATTTTGAATCACGACTCGAAACTTGGATATTCGGATCTATCACGTCGAGACGATAAAAAATGATTAACTCATCGGAGGTCGCCGGAAAATCGAAGAAGACGGCGGCGCGGCGGCGATCGTCGGAAAACCGCAAAACAGTTCCAAAAATTCTGAAATTTTACAGGATTGAAGAACTCGACGAGACAATTCTAAAGGACTAAGCCACGACCGAAGAGGACCACCGAGGCGGCCGAAATCGATGATTTACAGGCGGCGGCAGCGGAGAGCTCCAAGCTCCGATCCATGCGATTTCCGGCTGAAAAATGTTGTAATAAGATTGGGAAATGATCTACACACATCCTAGAACCTTTTAGCAACACAAAAACAACAAGAATCGACCTCAAATCCGTTCATTTTGCGCGATGAAGATGATGAATATGACCCTCACGTTTTTGCTTCGAACCGGACCAAACGGACACCAAAACTCATGATTCTTGGTATGGTTGTGATCGCCTTGATGAGAGCTTCAAGATGTGAGGGTCAATCGATGGCGATGGGCCGCGGCGGGCGGCGGGCGACGGAAGAGGGGTGAATGGGGTTAGGGTTTTAGTGTGTGTTTTAGGTGTTTAGTGCATGTGAGAGAGTGTACCACTTAATATTTTAAAATTGATCCTAAAATGACTCGGTCTGATCCAATTTAATGATCTTGTGTTATTTTACTCCAATATGTAATTAAACACATTTTTAAAATTATCTGAAATAGCGAAGTTTGACCTGGCAATTAGAACAGTTAATTCCCAATAAATAAATTGAGTCAATCTTAGGCTTTGACCAGTCACCCAAACTGATTATATTCTCCAAATTAAATTATCTGGCATCAATAATTATTTTTAATTCAATTATCTCAATAATTATCTCAAAATGCCAATATTATCAGATATTCAGAAATAGTCAAACTCATTGACTAATTGACACGTGTATTTTGTAAATACATTCTATAACTCATTTGGCAGTAATAATTATTTTTTTTTCCAACTCAAGAATTATCTTAAATTGCCAATTAAATCGGTAATAAATTTTTGGGGCGTTACAGAGAGTGTCGATGCATCAGGAATTTCTGTAAAAATTTATGTGTATTAAAGTAAGATTCAATGGTTCAGTTCAATTAGGGAAAATGTGAACCGAAATTCCAACAAAACCCTTTCATATTATCTTTTTTGATCTTGAAAAGTTGGTTTCATTATCTGCTTTAATTCTAGTTATTTAAGTTGAGTTCATTAGTCATAAATTTTAGTTACAATCAATCATCGAACTTTCGTTACTTTGGGTAGAGAAATAAAATAATTGAGTTATTATGACGTAGTCTCGGAGGATGATACTCGTACTCAGTACACTATTCTATAACTTGAGTCGTGCACTTGCGATAATTTTGAACATAAAAAGAAAATATTTATATTGATTTTAAGTGTTGGTATTTGCTCGATCATCGACAAACATTTACTTGGCGATGATCGAAGCTTCCTATCTCACATCGGAGCTTCTGAACCCCAAAACTAAGCTTCCGATCCACCCAAATCTCTATCGAACTATTTTCGATCGTTTTGAATGCATTATTCAACTCATTAATCTCATTAGAGACTTTCTTAATCATGTTTTAACCAATTAAACATAACTAGGTGATTGGATTAATGTAATTTGGATACGTGCTATTACATTTTCCCTCACTTAAAATTTCGTCCTCCAAATTCGGACTAGGATATCAAGAACAAAGTACTGAACAACTTTATTACAACAATGCAGTTTACAATAGGGGTGTTCATTCGGGCGGTTTGGATCGAACCGAACCGAAATTTCGGTTAAACCAAAATTTCGGTTCTCCGAAAAGCCAAACCGAAAACCGAACCGAATTGGGCGGTTCGGTTCGGTTTTTAACCAAAATTATTTCGGTTTTTCGGTTCGGTTTTTCCGGTTTTTCGGTTTTTTTTTTTAAAAAAAAAAATTTTTGAAATTTTTTTCTCTAAAAATCGGTTTTTTTGTAAAAAAAAAAACTTTAAAATAATTTTTTTTTTAAAAACTAAATATTTTTAGTTATTCGAATATTTTTTGGAAAAAATTAATAGTTAAGTCAAATATTTGTGATTTAATGCTTCGAAAAATATATTTAAAAATAACTGCACTTAGAACAAAATAATTGCTAACGTTTTTAATTTCAATAATAATAATTTATGAATTTATAAAAATAATGTAATATATCATGCAAATATGTGTATATATAATATAATAAAATAACTTCATTAATTTTTAATTATTTCTACTTCAAAAATCAATATTTTTTAAAATCACAAAATCAATACATTTTTTAAGTTGAATACTTGAATCCACAATTCAAGTATGTTTGAATAATTAGATAAGTAATTAAATCAATTATGTTTTTTTTATAAAAAAAACAAATAATGACTTTTGTTCTATCAGTTATTCAATAAAATTTATTTTATGGGCACAAAATATTGATGTACATGTTAATTGATTGGTAAAAAAATTCAAAAAAAAAAACAAAAAAAAAATTTACGGTTTTTCGGTTCGGTTCGGTTAACCGCGAAAAAAAACCGAACCGAACCGAAAATCCGGAAATCCGAAAACCGAATCGAATTTTTGGTTCGGTTTTCGGTTTGAACCAAATTTTCGGTTTCGGTTCGGATCGGGCGGTTATCCGAACCGTGAACACCCCTAGTTTACAATTACAGTGTAACTTCTGAAACAAATACAATCAAAATAACTCCGGATGCTCGGAATGCATGCGACTCTCTAACTCCCAAGTCGCTTACTCTGTGACATGACGCTGCCACTGATCCACGACTAGAGAAATGTGTTTAGTCCCAAGTACCTTATATTTACTGTCAATGATTTTGAGCGGTCTCTCCACGTATGACAAGTCAGGCTCCAACTAAACCTCTGTCAGATGCAGAATGTGCGACTCATGATCTGCAATGTACTACATTGTGAATGCTAGAAAGATACGTCGATAACGCCAAACGATAAGCCACATCTCCGAATTTCTTCAAAATTTCAAACGTCCCAACGAACCTCGGGGCTAAATTTCCATTGAGACCTGCACTTGTCATGGTATATTTATATGGATAAAAATGCCAAGTCTTCAGTGACCACCAAATTCTTACGTGTGAAGACCCGTGAATCTCATAATATTTTTAAATTTTAAATTTCACTTACAATTTACCTCTACGAATTTTCATTTTCTAAAAATAATTAATAATAACTTCATTCGATAAACTAATATATATATATATATATATTTCAGTATAATTAATTAATATTCGTAATAATCTTCTCAGCAAATTTTTTTTTCTTCAATGCAGTTGTTGCAACTGGTAAAATAAAATTCAAACTCATAAGCTTGTAAGTTAACAATTCTTGCTTCAATAATTTGTTTTTAGATTTAAAAAACTTAAAACTCATTTGTGTTTAAGTTTAAAAACTTAGTGATTGGACTAAAATTTATTAAATATTACGGGCCATAAATTTTTGGGTCACTTTGCACATATTAAACAATGAAGATTAACTTAAATTTTTTAACCATTTTTTTGTATTTCCGTGTTTGTTTCTTAATTTATGTTCATAAACTATAATTTTTAAAATATAAGGGTATTTTAGTAATTTAAAAAAAAATTCAAGGCTTGCCCCTTACTGGAACCGCTAGTGGGTGGTAGCTAATGTCAAAATCAGAATTTTTCACTAGCTCTAGCAATCAACGTTGCATCATATTAAACTCTTTTATGTAAAAAAAAAAAAAAATTATTTCAAACTCTTATGATCGGTAAATATTTCACAATGTTCACCGCACAAGTAATGGATCTAGAGTTTTAGTGCAAGCTCTATTGTTGCTAACTGAAGATCATGAAGATCATGCATTATGTAGTTCTTTCAAAAAGAGACCTAAAAAGGATAATTTAAGGAAAGGTGGAGCTTTGTGAAAAATAAAAAATGTAATTCGAAGCGAAATGAATTCAAGGCTAAAAAAGAAATGTAAGAAGTAGAATAATGTGAGATGAAAATTTGATGGTGCATCATATATTTTTAATCATTGTACTCCCTTGTTTGCAAATATTGTTCTTTTTCTTATGTAGTACACACCTAAGCCATACTATACACCTGAAAAATCCTGGTGATTTTTGTTTGATGTGTGATAAGTATTGGAAATGGGATGCATGAAAGGTATACTTATACTGACTTGTCAATCGAGTTATCTTGGATCCATGTGAAATTCTACTTGAAGTGCTTGACACTAAAAATGGCATGACACACATGCACGTTCATGTGCAATATAGAGATGTAGTGTATAAAGTTAAATGGTCGTGCAAAAACTTAAGTTGTGCGAAAACTTAAGTTGTGCTTTAATATTTGAGTAGCGTAAAAAAAATTAGCTAAGGCACGACTATTAACTGTGAAATCATCCTTGAATTGGTCTTCGTTCTTGTTTTTACTTTTTACTTATTGTGCTCGAGGATGAGTAAAATGTTAGTATGAGAAAGTTGATAGGTATGGATTTCATGTGTCTTGTTAAGTCATATTGAGTACTTTTTTTTTTTTTTTGGCATTATGTTATTGTATCGAGTATGCATTTCATTTATTTATTTTGTAGCTTGTGTTCACGGGCCACTCATTATAATGTTGATTTATAGGAGAAAGAGAGACAAAAAAAATTGAACCCAAGGTGGTGAAATAAAAATTTAAGCAACAAGATTTATGCCAGTCTCGCGAAAGTTTACTGTTCCATCACAAATTTATGAAGAAATGTGAGCTAAAGACAGAAAATCTCACGCTAGGGAAAAACAATTGCATGCCTCGTCGCGAGTTGAAGGAAACTTGAAGCTGAAGTTAAATCAATTCGCGTTAGGGCGTGCAAAAGTTTGTTTAGTGTCATTCGAGGAGATCTTTTGCACAAACGCAAAAAACAAGTTACGCGCAGTGTTCTCTCTTTTCTTCCATTTTTAATATTTTTAATTCATAAAATTTATTTAAATCTCGATTTCTCTACTTTCAATAATGAATTTCATCAGCTAAACTCATATTTTTTTGTTGGGAATTAAAGGATCCCACCCTAGCCACTTGTATACAATTGAACTTTGAATATTTGGTTTTCATCTCAACTAATGATTTTTTATTATTACTATGAATTGATATATCGAGTGGTAGCTAACTTCATCATATTTTTATATGTTGAATGGTTTGAAAGAATAATTTGTGACATGATCGAGTAAATAAAATCCGTAATCAACAATGCGCACAGATATATGACATCGGGTAGTTTAATTTGTGACATGATCGAGTAAATAAAATCCGTAATCAACAATGCGCACAGATATATGACATCGGGTAGTTGCGGTGACAACTATAAGTCGGTAGATTGAAATTAAGTACGAGATTTCACAATTTAAAGTTTCATAGTCCTAAACCATAATTTCGAAATATAAAGATAGTGCATGATAGGCTGATAGCCTATTAGTTTAATCACCACTGGAAACAGCCACCGAGCCCAGATCTACACCACCATCAGCTCATCCGAGCTTAGGTCATCAAACCTTGTGCATGTCATTAAAAAAAATAATAAAAATAAAATAAAATAATAATAATAATAATAATAATAATAATAATAAGAAGAAGCCAAGTAAGAGAATACCAAATGCTTGAATAATTGTCAAAATCTCAAAGCTACATAAATACTCATCCGATGACAAACATCAGATAACATAATAATAAATAGAACATATGACTCTCCAACTACAACAATCTTAAAGATGGAATATATAATAAACACTCAACTAATGGCAAACCGCAAACTTCACATTACACAGTAATTAACAGAACATATGGTTTTCCAACTAAGAAAAAACGACAAGAATAAAATAGGAACACATTAAGGTACGTACTACTGTGTGTCAACGGTGCGAGGAACAAAATCTTCCTCACGTTCAGATTCACGAGGACAATATTCTTCATGCTCAGCTGGGACCATCATTTCTTCGCCATCCTAAAAATATATAACAAGAATTAACATCCAAACTCCATATGCGAATATATAAATATGTATATATTTATATACCACTCTATTTCAATACATTTAGAATTTGCTGACAGCACGACGCATACACCCTCTCCGTTTCGTATTATAGTTGTTGTCTTGGACTTGTGATTGATAAACTCACATAGCTATTGGTGCAATCAAAACAAGTTATGAACAACTGTCCCCTAGTTCGAGAGCTAAAAAGAACTAGTAAATCCAAATTCAATCATGAAGTAATGAACTGACGGGGGATTTTATTTAACCTCAACTTGGTTTGAATTTGCGTGCCTCAACATGTGGGGATATACCCAAGACAAGGTTTTCGAAGCTTGTAAGGGAACAAGTTTCATTTGGCATCACCAAAAGCGCAAAATATAAAATTAAACATTCATATTAACAAGGAACGAGTATGGAAATAACTCGATTGAAACGGTAACAAAAGATTGACAAGGGCAAAGCAAAACAGCGAGGACGGTACCTTGATCTCACAAACCAAAACTTTATTTGGACCTAGCAGATCAACAACAGCTCGAAAGAGACGGCGCTCATCACTTTTGTCACTCCGTGCCCAAAATGTCAAGAAATAATACCTAGAAAACTTGTTCAACTTGACAACCCTCTCGAGATAGAAATTTTTTTGCTGTAACCAAAACAAACGAACATCACTAAGCTTATTAAGCAATTTAGGCTAGTAAATAATTTGTTTAATCTCTTTCGCATTGTAGACGTTTAAAGCTGTTTTTGCCCGATCCCTGACATTACTTAAACCATCGACATAAAACTGAGTAAAGCCTCCACCGCATTCACTTTTGCGTGGGTCCATATAAATATCGCATATCTGAGAACAGATTTAAACAATGGTTAGTTTTCGATATCTCTGCCTAACTAAAATATAGAGTGTTAACCCCAGTTAGCTATCAAATAATAATACAGTAAAAGACTTAAAAAAATTCTTCTTCCCCAATTCTTTGTTTTGAATGACAACGAGTAAAAGGCAAAGGACAACATACATGACGTAGGAGTGACAACTCATAATCATCCATCGAATGATACCCAGTAAAATTTTGATCCCATCCAACCGAATCCAGATCTTCACCACCTCTACCGACAGATGAGCTACTGTTGGCATCAACCAATCCATCAGCAGAGCCACTTATAAGGTCAAACAATGCGAATTACTTTTCATTTTTAAAAAAACCGAGAAGATAATGTCACATGCATGCAGACAATCCAAGACATAGTTCATAAAAAAAGGGGATGTTAAGGTACCCTGTGTAAAGTGGTTGATCTTCCTCGCGTTTGATTATGCAAGGAGAATATTCTTCATGGTCATCCGGGATCGTCATTTCCTCACCATCCTAATAATATATAACACTTAACATCAAAACTTCACATGCCAACAAAAAGGTAAATAGTTTAGACTTTGATGATAAAGTTATATTCATCTTTCGCTTATTCAAGCCTACTCAAAAGTTTTGGTTTGATATATGCTTCAAACCGGTGGAAAACTCCATTATCCACAATTCAAAAGAATATTCATACATTTACTTAAAAACATGGCACAGGAAAACCACTCCGTTTGCTTACAACATTTAGAACTTGCAGACTACATATGAGTCGCATATCTCTGCAATGTCTTCTATACTACCTCTCTCCATTTCACATCTTATAGTTCACTTGGGTTCGTGATAGATAAACTCACATAGCTATCACACAAGTAATGAACCCCTAGTTCGAAATGGCGAGGATGATACCTTGATAAATTTCATTTTGCAACAAGGATGGTGTTAACATCAAAAAATGACTAGGACAAAATGGAGAGGATGATACCTTAGTCTCACAAAGGAAAACATTATTCCCACCCAGCGGTTTAACAACAGCTCGAAAAAGTCGGAACTCACAACTTTCAACAATCCACGCCCAAAATGTCAAGTAGGCATCCATATAAACTAGGTTAAGCTTGACAACTTTCAGCAAAGTAAAATTCTTTTGCTGCAACCGAATCCAAACGAACAAAACATCATTTCGCAATTTTCGCTTACTAAGCAATCAAGGCTAATAAATAATTTATCTAACTTCTTTCTCATTGTAGACGTTTAAGGCTGCTTTTGCCGAATCACTGACAGCGCTGAAACCATCCACATAAAAACAAGTAACCTCGCACAGACTTTTACGTGGGTCCATATAGACATCACATCGCTGTAAATAAATTTAAACAAAGGTTAGTTTTCGACATTCAAACATGGCATGTGTAAATTTTTGCGGAGAAGATTTCTTTCCCCAATTCTTTGTATGTATCTTCGACGCAAGGGGAAAAGCAATAGGATCGAATCAAATGGAGTAGAAAGCAAAGAACAACGTACATGACGTAGGAGCGACAACTCATCAGCATCCACTGAACGAAGGACTGCAGAATTAGGATCCATTTGAACTTTTGACTTATCAGCATCCATTGAATGAAGTACTCCAAAACTAGGATCCCATTCAACTTTTGGATTCGCTTACAATCAACCCACGGCTAGCTTTAGCATAAATTCAAAACGAAAACAGAAAAAAAAAAAAAAAAAAGAAAAAGAAAAGAACAAAAACGAACATTTATCGCCATCTCGTACCTGGTTCCGCTATCGGCCCTTCTTGCGAAGGGAAAATGCGAGAAGATCGAAGTGATTTACAAGTTCTCTTGCGCCGTAACGCTCTACCCCTGTCAAACCGCAAACATCACAAAACATAGTAATTAACGAATCATATGATTATATGACTACTAAGACAATTTTGTTTTAAAGCTAAAATATCAATAATGACAAGAATAATAGAGGAACAAATTAAGGTACCTTTTGTAAGGGGAGTGATGTTCCACACGCCTAGATATGCGTGGACAACATTCTTCATGGTAATCCGGGATCGTCATTATATCGCCATCCTAAACATATTTTAAAAAATTAACATCCAAACTTCATATGCCAACGAAAAAGGAACGACGAAAAAGAAAGTTTAGCCTTTGATGATGCAGTTATATTTCACTTTCGCCTATTCAAACCTACTGTAAAATTTTGGTTTTGTTATAAGCTTCAAAATTGGTCGAAGACTTCGCTATTGACTATCCGCAACTCAAGAATATTCAAACATTTACTCAAAAACACCATAGCATTTACTTAAAAACACCATAAAACAAGATATGTGTCACATATCTCTGTTACATCTTCTATGTCACATCTCCCTCCATTTCACATCCTATAGTTGACTTGGGCTTGTTATATAACACAAGTAATAAACTCCTGGTGGCCAGTTTTAAAGCAGAAAAGAACTAGCAAATCCAAATTCAATAATGAACCAGCTAAGGAATTTCTTCTTGGTTTGAATTTGCAATGCCTAACACATGGCTATAGAAAGATGGGGTTTTCAAGATTGTAAAGCAAAAAATTTCATTTGGCAACAAGGATGGTGTTAAAGCAAAAATTGACTAGGACAAAATGGCGAGGATGATACCTTGATCTCACAAAGCAAAACATTATTCCCACCCAGCGGTTTAACAACAGCTCGAAAAAGTCGGAGCTCACAACTTTCAACAATCCATGCCCAAAATGTCAAGTAGGCATCCATATGAACTTGGTTAAGCTTGACAACTTTCAGGAAAATAAAATTCTTTCGCTGCAATCGAATCCAAAAGAACAAAACATGATTTGGCTTACTAAGCAATCAAGGCTAATAAATAATTTATCTAACTTCTTTCTCATTGTAGACGTTTAAGGCTGCTTTTGCCGAATCCGTGACAGCGCTGAAACCATCCACATAAAAATGAGTAACCTTGTTAAGACTTTTACGTGGGTCCATATAGACATCACATCGCTGTCAACAAATTTAAACAAAGGTTAGTTTTCCACGTTCAAATATGGGGTGAGTAAATTTTTGCGGAGAAGTTTTCTTTCCCCAATTCTTTGTATGTATCTTCGACGTAAGGGGAAAAGCTATAGGATCGAATCAAATGGAGTAGAAAGCAAAGAACAACGTACAAGACGTAGGAGCGACAACTCATCAGCATCCACTGAACGAAGGACTGCAGAATTAGGAATCCGTTGAACTTTAGACTTACCAGCATCCATTGAACGAAGCACTGCAAAATTAGGATCCCATTCAACTTTTGGATTCGATTACAATCAAACCACGGCTAGCTTTAGCATAAATTCAAAACAAAAACAGAAATAAATAAATATATAGAAGAACAAAACAAAACATTTATCGCCATCTCTTACGTGGTTGGGTCCTGCTTGCGAAAGGAAAAGATCGCGCCCTAACCCGCGTTCGGTTATCTCTTTAACAGGTGACAGACATATGCACGCACAATGCGTGTGCAATGAAATATTATATATATATATATATAAATAAAATCAACAAAAAAATAGTTTTTCTAAATTTATAAGAAATTAAAAAAAAATGAATATAATTTTTGTTTTGGGTTGAAAAAGAGATCTCACTTAGGTTCAAAAAATAAGACAGACGTTTCAAAAACACAAAAGAAAAAATGAATGAATATGTTTTGGAATTTTAGAGGGAAATAAGAAACGTTGATTAGTTAGCAGTTGAACAAAAAGATATAAATAATGGAATTGTGGTTGATTGGACTCCGGGTTATGGAGAGAAAAATATAATTTCATTACTTTAATTTAAAGGTGCCGGATTTTTTTTAAAAAAATCAATAATAATATAAATAATTGTAATAATAAATATAAATAAATAATAAATAATTATCTTAAATGAGGAGCTTTTGGTTCTAGCTAGGTCGTTATTTGTTTGATTAATTGAGTGATTCAAATGAAATGTATAATCCAAATTCAATGTTCTAAAAAGCGCTATGCGGTAGGCCGACGACGAAGCACGCGTTGCTGTTTTTACAGTATTTTTTAAATAAAATTTACTTTTATTTTTGGTTTGGGAGAAAAGAACATTCGTTTGGAAAATATGTGAGAGAGAGACGTGTGATATAATTAGAATTAGGGAAGTTGTCAAAATATTATTTTGTCATTTGCTTTAAAAAAAGAAAAAAAGAAAAAGGGAAGCTGTGTAGAGAGAGAGAGAGAAAATGAAGAAGAAAGTTGTTGTCATCTTGACACAACAAAAGTAGTTATTAAAGGGTACCCAAGTTTTATATATACTAGTGATCCGAAGCACGCATTGTTTGCTTTTACTGTATTTTTTAATAAAATTTATTTTATATTTCTGGTTTGGGAGAAAAGAACGTTCTTTGGGAGACATGTGAGAGAGACGTGAGATGAAATTAGAATTATGAAAGTTGTCAAAATGTTATTTTGTTCTTTTCCTTCAAAATAAAAAAAGAAAAAATGTGCAGAGAACTCTCAATGAATAGGGGTAACATGGAGAAAAACATTGGTGTCATCTTGACACACCAAAAGTAGTTATTAAAGGGTGCCCAAATTTTATATAATAGTATATATATATTTATGGAATTGTGGTGGACTGGACTCCGGGTTATGGAAAGCAAAATATAATTTCGTTACTTTAATTTGAACGTGTGGGAAGCAATAATAATATAAATAATTGTAATAATAAATATAAATAAATAATTATCTTAAATAAGCTTAAAAGATTAGCTCTTGGGTCTAGCTAGGTCGTTATTTGTTCAATTAATTGGGTGATTCAAGTGCAATGTGTAATCCAAATTCAATGTTTTAAAAAGCTCGCTGCGGTTGGCCCGCGACGACCCATCGCCTAGCGCATAGGCGATTTTTTCTTTAAAATCTAAATAATAAATAACTTTGGATATTGATTAGTTTTATTATAAAATATAATTTTTATGTCTTATGTTTTTTATTATATACGAAACTCTTATAAAAATTATAATAATAATAATAACAACAACAACAACAACAACGTAGATATTAATAAATATCAAGTATTCATATGTAATAAGAGATTTAATTTTTTTGCTTAATTTTGTTTTCTGCGCTTATTCTTTTCTTCTGTGTTTGTTTCTCGCGTAGCGTCTCTCTCTTTTAGTTTTTT
Organism: Henckelia pumila; assembly: GCF_033568475.1. Lineage (NCBI taxonomy): Eukaryota > Viridiplantae > Streptophyta > Magnoliopsida > Lamiales > Gesneriaceae > Henckelia > Henckelia pumila. Next base: position 5,012,542 of record NC_133121.1, on the reverse strand, counting down.
ATTTTTAATTTTTTTTAATAAAAAATAGTAATCGCCTCCTAGGCAGATTCTGTCCGCCTAGGCAGGCAACGCCTAACAAAAAGCGAGGAAGCGGGCAACCGCCTATCGCCTAGGCAGGTCTAGACGTTGCATTTTAGAACACTGTCCAACGTCTAATACTCTATCTAGATGTAGCCTCATCCATTAAATTATTATAAATTTGTGTATATATTATATTATTTATTTTATATTTTATAAATATGTTATTTTTTTAAAAAAAATTATATTTTATTAAAATAAAACTCAAACATCTTATCATTTGTTATTAAATTAAAATAAATCTAAAATACGTTTTTTAGTGGGTCTCCTGTCAGATCGTCTGGGTCAGCTCATTTAAAATACAGATATTCATCTCACTAATCGGATCAGACACATATTCACTTATCCGCCTTTCTCACCAAGATACCCAATTTGACGCTAATTTTTACTCCAAATCAATCGCTCTGATTTTTGCTCTGATTCCATCGCAAATTCTCGAAAATCAATGTACAATCATGGTTGATTTCTCTTCATCTTGACATCGTCTACGGTCTATCCCTGTTGCCCACCCAACTTCTTCATCTTCGAAGCAGAGGACGAGTAAAAGTTAGAGGTAAATCTTTCTTTATTTTGTTACTATGGGGACCTCGGGTTGCTAATCTCAATTCTTATGGGGGCAAGTAATGACAAAGCATCCTTAATTAATCAAGTAAGGAAGAAGATCAACAATTTTTTTTTTAAATTCAAAGGGGGGGTGTGCTCGAGCTAAACTATTTGGCCGCTCGGGCGCTCCTTGAATACCCAACCTACTGGTTGGGCTGCGCCCGAGCTGCAAAATATTGCAGTTCGAGCGCTGCCCTGTGCAGTGCTCTGCCCTGTTTTCTGCAACTCTCCTTTGCTCTTTTTAATCTCTTCCAAAGCTTGCTCTTTTAAATCCAAAACATGCACATACATTTATATCAAGTTCTAAACATGTTCACAAGTTGATATCACATTCATCTAGTGATCCGAATACAAGAAAAACTAGATTATAAACAAGTATACAACAAGTAGAACCTATATACAAAGTTCTCGTTTTTTTTTCTAACATGTTTAACAACTCATAAGGTACATCATCTGCTATAACCCGAGTCACCACATACTAAGACTCTATCCCAAACTATCCATGTCAAGTCTGACCAGCTCCTGCCCCACCTATTGTCATGCACACATACAAAACAAAACATTAGACGGATAACTCCGGTAAGAAACATAATTCCCAATATAAATGATATGAACATGCTCGCATGGTATTTAATAAAACAATTAAATAAATCAAACACATGCGAGAAGTCAATACACGCGGACTCGATCTACCCCGCTCGTTTCTAAATTAAAAACCAAGAATTTATGCTCTGATACCACTTAATGTGAGACCTCGGTTCTAAACATCTAATCTCGGATTAAACAAAAAATAATCCAGAATAAAAACAAGATTTAAAAAATTCTTTAAAATGCCACGCGCTCGCGCGAGATAAACATCTCACGCGCGCGGGCTTCACCTCCAGCAACGATGCTGAAGGCTCGCACGCGCGCGGGAAGCCTAGGCAGAAACTGTAAGGCCCGGAAATATTTAGTTCTTAATGACGGGATTTAAGATTTAAATTCCGGATATGAGAAGGTATTTATTTGAAGAAGTTAAGAAATGTGAAATTTTAATTTCGGGTCAAAAATATTTAATTTAAGGATTTTTGGATTTTAAGATTTTATTATCCAGAATTCTTAAATTAAAAGATTAAAAATATTTACAATTGATATTTATGGAATTTAAGATGTGAATTCCAAGATGATAAATATCAAGAATGAATTTTGAGGATGAAATCCGAGAAAGGGCCAATTTACAAATATTGAGCAATTCAGGGACTAAAATGCAATAATGTCAGAAATGATTTAATTTTAATCCAAGAATATTTAATTTGAGAATATTTAGAGTTTAGAATTGAATTCTAATATTCTTAAATTATTTAGGATTGAAATTGAATTAAATCGCTTGTCCGGAAGACTGAATTGCAATTAGGCCAAAGTTCAGGGACCAAAATGCAAATTCCTTGCTACTTGATATGTTTAAACGTGAAAAGGGAATAAAAATCATCAGATTTCCAGAAGAAAACGAGAGAAGGGGAAAAGGAAGGGTTCGAAGCCATTTTTCAATCTTTCTAGTCCCGATTAAATTCAATCCGCCCGGTAGAATTTCCGATTGATCGTATATTTGCGATCACAGCTACGAGTGCTACGTTTTGACGTAATTTTTATGAAGTTCTACCATGTTTTAATTTTATGATGTTGTTAGAATTAAGATTTGATTGTATAAACATGTTCTAGCATATACGACGATAGCATATCTAAGATGGATCGAGAAAAGATCGTCGTTTGGACATGTTTTGGAATATTGGAAGAATTTTCGAAAATCTGATGTTTTAGGGGCTGTATATTTTGAAATTCTCTTGTAGGATTGGTGATAATATATGATTGATATGATTGTCTAAATGATGTTTAAGCTTTTGGATAGACCGAAATCATATCGTTACGCCGCCGGTTCAAGATTTTGAATTGTTATTCATTCTATATGCTTAAAGCTCATCCTCAAGTGTTTAGTGGATGAATTGAATATATGATTATATTTAGAATGAAGGTATAATGATATTTGAATTGAAAAGATTTATCGAACTCGAATAGTTGCGACGTCGGTTTGAATTCCGATTGTATTAGCAAGATTAGAACTGTATCAGCTGTAAAGAAACATCGATTCAGATTGGAAATTGATGTTTCAATATGTTATAATATATTTCAGATTTGAATTGAAGATTATCAAAGTTGAATTGACGAGTTCGAATTCGAATGACTTGAAGTGTTTGAAGTTGAATCAAGAATACCTTCAAGTAGCACTGATTGAAATAAGCAGAATTTGATGACAGATTTGGCTAGCTTTGAGTTGATCAGTATTGGCAACAGATTCAATATGTTTGAATCAGAAATGCAGGTATGAATAGACATTAATAAGTTGGGCATAATAACTCGAGATTGTTTTGCTTATCGAGTTGCCTAAAATCACATATTTGCTAGTTTTTATATATGTTATGATTTACGTTTACATAAATGGGATAGCTTATTCAAGATAGCTATTTTCTTGAAGTCCCAGAATATTTATGTAAATGTTTACCTGTTTCAGTTGATTTATACTATTAGCTGTATTGAACATGTTTTACATGTCTTATGAGATGCTTACAGATTTATTGATATATTTATGTGATTAGATGCTTTGCTTTGCTTAGTTGATTTATTTGAGCAAGTGTTCAAGGTGTTTTATAGCTTTTAATGCATACAGCTTATGTTGCATTCATCTTGAACTCCAGCCTTAATAGCACAGAGGGCAGCCATTGCCTAGAGTGCAGATGACGTTTGGAGAGCTGTAGTGAGTGGCATGGAATGTAGATTTATTTCCAAGAGTCAGATTGACTCATGGCACGGAATATGGATTTATGTTCAGAGCCAGAAGACTCACTATAGTTGCACCAAAGTCAGAGGATTAAAATACTTGATGCTGCCTCGAATGGGAGTGTCGGTGGTTTGAGAGCTATTTTATTTCTCGGGATCCCAAAGAACCAAGCTTTATTGGTATCAGCTTTGCTAACCTATTCTTTGGCATATGCATTGCATTTATGCATTAACCTAGAGACTTCTATGGTTTAGATTATGCGTTTATAAATGCTAGCATGTTATGTTAATTCAAGATGTGAATTAGTTATATGTTTAAATGATGTATATGCATGCTATTCATACTGAGATTTATTCTCACCGGAGCTATCCGGCTGTTGCTTTGTTTGTATGTGTGCATTGCATCAGGTTGGGGGCATGATCAAGCTAGAGTTGGCTTGGATAGCATCAAGAAGAGTTTTAGCAAGTGAGGACTCGGGTTTTAAGCAGATGAAATGTATTGTATGCCAACATGTTAGAAAACAAGGATCTTGTACATGTTGTTATTTAGTAAATCCTAGTTTATATTCATGAATAGATGTATTTATGAGTTAGGACTTATTTGTCAATGCATGTATATCAATTGACAGCTATATGTTGCAACAGATTTTCCAGAATTTGGGAGCCCGCTCGATCGGGTAATATCTACGGATTGAGTGCGGCCTGTGTTTGAGCAAAACAGAGAATCAAGCTTTGTTGCTCGCTCGATCGGTAATATTTCACCGATCGAGCGAGGCCAAAAAATGTCCAGACCGAGAGCAGGTTATACTTGCTCGCTCGATCGGGTAAGTTTAACCGATCGAGCGAGGGGCTCATTTTAAAAAAAAAAAAAAATTTTTAGCTCTTGTTTTGAATATTCTTTTATGTTATGATTAATTTTTTATTAATCGTTTATTGCCCTAAGATAAGATTAGCAACCCGAGGTCCCCAAAAAAATGCTCAGCTTAAAAAAAACTCCCACGCTCGCTTTTTACATGCATTCAAATCCATAAACAAAACGGGGTGTAGAAAATACATGCAATATCAAATATCAAAACCAAAGCATGCTTTCATAATATACCTAAGCTCAATATAAAGTCTCGATTGATAGAAGTTCTAAACATGCTTCGATCCAAGTTATACAACTCCCAAAATTTCATCAAAACATAATCATACATTACAAACTCAATCTCTCCAAATAATACATGAAGTTTTAGAGTTGATCAAACTGCTCCAAAGGATAGAATATGCATCGGTTCTAGCTATTACAATCCGAATACAAAACATAATAAGTTCGAATTCTAAACATGCTTCAAATATATAAACTAGATTGACATGCTGATTCGACTTCTAAACTGAGTCTCACTTCTATCCCTTGATCCCGAAGCTAACCAAGCCTCCTCTGACCTGATCCTTCCCCACTTGTTGTCAAGTACACATACAAAACAAAGAAACAGACGGATAATCCGGTGAGAATGATATTCCCAGTAAAAACAACATAACATGCAATAACAAGTAATATATCAATAGCATGATATAACGACAACATATTCAATGCTATTACGAATGAAATGCATGTCTTTTAAACAGGAATATCAACTTTAATAATCAAGGAATTGCTGCTCTGCTTTTGGGATCCCGAGGATGAGATCACGTAACCACTCACCGACTCTCCCGATCGAGGTGGTGCTACGTATCGCAAGCCCCTAGACTTTGGTGCGACTATAAGGAATATGCTGACACTAGGTGAACTTCTACACCCATGCCACTCGCAATATAGCCCCTAAAACGTCTAAAAAAAAGGGTTGCTCTGCCCGCTTAAATCAAAGATTTAGGCTCAATATGAATGCATATAAAATAACAATGCATTAACCATAAATCAATCAACAACAAGAGTTATATCAATCAAAATACAAGTTCCCCATTCTAGAACAAGTATTGATGCAAGTATGTGATTTAAGGGAAACTCAAGAACAATCTGTCTTGAGTGTTCTATTCTGCTTAGACGATGACTGCTTTTACCTTTTGATTCGTGTAGCTCCAACTCTGGATAAGCTACAAAAGGATGTTATATCAAAATCTATACAACCATAAACAACAAAACTCTCAAGGTAAAGCTCTTTACCGCTCTTCGTCCAATTCTTTGACGATCGATTACTGCTAACTCCGAGCTCAACAACATCAAACGAATCTGTACGTAGACAATATAGGATCAATAATGACGATCAAACCCAATAGCCAAAGTTCAACAAATTCAAACGGTTCAAAATCCCAAAACTCAAACCGGCAGCATAACGGCTATAAACTGATCGAACCGGAAATACAGACAGCAGTACAACATTGAAAACAACTCAACTCAATGCTAAGACAACAATAAAAGCACAAACCCAACCAATATCAAACTCCAAATTTTCGAATAAACATCCAAAAATGATAACAAATCCGAACGATGCTCCATTTCAAAATCGACTGAGAATAAACGATCAGAACTCGATCAAGAACAACATATTCAAAACTCAATCGATTCTAATGACATCTAAAAAATAGAAAGTATCTGATCGGAAAAAACTTACGATAGAACGAAGCTCTCGCTGCTGTGATCGCTAAACTGCCTTCAGAATTAAATTCCAACGGACGGATCGACCGAAAACTCAAATATGAAAGCTTGAAAGAAACGTTCCTAAGCTTCCATGGAGAGAAACGAGTTGGAGGAGGAGGATGAAGACTAATCCCAAGTCAAACAAGTGGTAGATAATATATAAAATCCATTATTTGCATTTTAGTCCCCAAAATATCCAAAAATTGCAAAATAATCCCTGATAAATATCAAAACGGCCCTCGACTTCTGAAAACTCTAATTATCTCAAATAATCTCAATTAAAATAAAATCGGGGCGTTACAATTCTCCCCCTCTAAGAAGATATTTTGCCCTCGAAATTAATAAGAATCACAACTCATAAGATAGAATTAAGAACCAGAAACTGAAATAAGAACTCACAATATCAGAATAACTCTGGAAAATGATGTATCATATCTGACTCCGTCTCCTAAGTCGCTTCTTCGACTCCGTGTCGGCTCCACTGAACTTTCACCAACGGAATTGACTTAGGGCACCGAATATCTGAGCAGAGAATCAAGGTGGACAGGGCCAAGGTTCAAGTCATTCAAAATTTACCTCCACCGACGACAATCAAGGGAGTCAGAAGTTTTCTAGGCCATGCCGGGTTTTATCGGCGTTTCATTAAAGAATTTTCAAAAATTGCAAAACCTCTGTCTTCTTTATTGATGAAATATACACCTTTTAATTTTGATTCCAATTGTTTACAGGCGTTTGAATTTCTGAGAGAAAGATTGGTGACTGCACCAGTGCTGACCTCACCGGATTGGGATTTTCCATTTGAGGTGATGTGTGACGCCAGCGACTCGGCTGTTGGAGCTGTACTTGGCCAGAGGATAGACAAGGTATTCCGTACTATTTATTATGTTATAAAAACCTTGAATGAGGCTCAATTGAATTATGCTACCACTGAAAAGGAGTTGCTAGCTGTAGTTTTTGCACTTGACAAGTTTCATTCATATCTTGTACTTTCAAAAATCACTGTATACACTGATCACTTTGCAATAAGACACATATTGGCTAAGAAAGATGCAAAACCTAGGTTGATTAGGTGGATCCTGCTCTTACAAGAATTTGACTTAAAGATAAAGGATTAAAAAAAGGAGTATAAATTGTTGTCGCTGATCACCTGTCTAGACTAGAATGAATTCCTGATTGTGCACAGAATGATACTGAGGACATAGATTATTGGTTCCCTGATGAAAATTTGTTTGCCATAGAAAACTCCCCTTGGTATGCTAATTTTGCAAATTACTTGGTCACGGGCACACTTCCACATAACTTGTCTTTTCATCAAAAGAAAAAGTTTCTGTCAGATGTAAAACATTATTTTTGGGAAGAACCTTTCTTGTTTAAAATTTGTGCCGACTCTATGATCCGGAGATGTGTGGCGAAAGGAGAGATGAAAAGTATCTTTAGTAATTGTCATGACCGTGAGGTAGGTGGCCATGCTGGGCCAATAAATACGGCAGCTAAGGTACTTGAATATGGGTTTTATTGGCCCAATATTTTTAAAGATGCACGGTCTTTTGTCATTGAGTGTGATCGATATCAGCGGACATGTAATATCTCAAATCGTCATGAAATGACATTGAATAATATTATTGAGTGTGAGATATTTGATGTGTGGAGAATCGACTTCATGGGACCATTTCCAAACTCGTTTTTGTCGATTATGTTTCGAAATTGGTGGAAGCAGAAGCTTTTTTAACTAATGATGCACTGGTGGTCACAAAATTTTTAACGAAAAACATTTTTAATCGGTTTGGTACACTTCGTGCAATTATTAGTGATGTTGGCACCCACTTTTGCAACAAATTCTTCGAAAAACTTTTGAAGAAATATGGTGTCAAGCACAAAGTTTCTACACCTTATCATCCTCAAACGAGTGACCAAGTAAAAGTGTCTAATCGAGAAATTAAGCAAATTTTAGAAAAAAAGTGTGAGTACAAATAGAAAGGATTGGGCACTTTGACTTGATGATGCATTATGGGCCTACAGAACTGCTTTTAAAACTCCTATAGGCACCTCCCCATATAGACTGTTGTTTGTTAAGGCATGTCATTTACCAGTTGAGTTAGAACATCAAGCATATTGGGCTATCAAAGCATTAAATTTTGAATTTGCTGCTGCAGGTGAGAGGAGATTGCTTGAGCTGAACCAATTAGAGGAATTTCGAGATCAAGCATACGATATGGCAGTGTCATACAAAGAAAGGTCCAAGAGAATACATTACAAACGCATTCGTCAAAGAGAATTTAAGAAAGGAGAAGCAGTTCTTTTGTTTAACTCCAGGCTGAGTGTAATGCCCCGATTTAATATTAATTGAGTTTAAGCGAGATAATCAGAGTTTTCAGAGTTTGAGAATCATTTTGATATTCGCAGGGAGTTCATTTTGCAAACTTGGAGAAATAAAGGACTGAAATGCAAAAAGTGGGATTTTTAATATTATAACCCAACTAGTTGACTTGGCCCATACCTCTCCTTCCTCCCTCTTCCTACCGATTTCTCTCTCCCTGAAGCCATGGGAATCGATTCCCAAGCTTTTCCTTCAACCTGATTTGCTCGATCCGACCGTCAGAAATCCGATCCGAGTTTAGTTTCACGATCACCGCGGCGAGGGCTTCATTTGGACGTAAGTTTTGCTACGATCTCTTGAACTTTGATTTTGTTGAGTTGTCATATTTTGATAATATTCGAGTATTTTGATCTTGGAAGTCAATATATCGTGTATTCGAAGTCGGTTTGAAAAAAGAACGAAATTTGGATTTTATATGATTTTTGAGGCATATTTTCGAAAATGGTGATTTTGATTGAGGTTGGATTTGAGTTGTTTTGATGGTTTGGGTTGATGATTGAGTTATTGTGATTGTTGTTTGTTGGTTTGTATTTCCGGATAGTCAGTTTATAGCCGTTATGCCATAAAAATCGAGTTTGAACTACCGGCTTTGTTATTCGGTTGATTTTGAGTTATTCGAATTATTGGTTTCAAGATTGAATCCGTGTCTCGATGTTTTGACAGTTGATTAGAGATTTGAATTAGAGGACTTGGAGATCGGTTATCCATCGAAGAGTTTGAAGACGGTATAGATTTTTTGATTTATCGACTTTGAGTTTCGAATTGTTTAGAGTTTGAATCAATTTGTCTCTTATTTGACAGGATTGATTGAAGCTTCGAGAAAAGGTAAAATTCGACATTTAAACGAATGTGAACGAATACTCGAGATCGACTTATTCTCGAGTTCCCAAAAATCACATACCGCATGTTTATTTGCTTGTGGGAACTTGATTTAGTTATTGTTTGCATTTGCATTCATATTGAGCCGACTTTCGATTCGTTTTGAAATTAGACGTTTTAGGAAGCTATATTGAAGTGGCTTCGGATTTCGAGTTTTTTCAATTGCCAGAATACTTCTTATAGTTGCTCTGAAGTCTAGGGGATCGAGTTGACCGACTTCCACCCCGAAAGGGTGCGTCGGTGAGTTGTCATGAAGACTTGATCCTAGGATCCCAATCGAGTACCGATTGATTTTATGATTATCTGACTTGATAATCTCGACTTTTGAATTCACGCATTCGTTCAATATCATTTCGATGTTATGATTTATATTGACACATTTCGATTGAATTGTTTATTTGATATTGAGTGTCTGTCTCTTTTACTTAGAAATTATATTTCTAACCGAGTTTCCGGTTGTTGTCTTTGTTTTGTATGTGTAACTTGGCAACAGGAGGATCAGGAGCTGGACCGAGTCGTCTTGGTTAGCTTGGGGTGAGATTGATAGATGTGAGACTCCGCGTCGTAGGGTCGAGTCCTTTGAACGTGTATTAGTTTTGTTGAGTCTTTGGAACTCTGATTTTAGAACTCGACTTGTTTTGTATTGCGGGCAGGATTTAGAACTTGTGATATGTTTTAATTATCGTGTTGTATTGTATGTTGGAGCTTGGTTTTGATTTGATTTGTGTTTGGCTTGAATTTCCAGGTTCCCCTGTTTCTCTGCCCGTTTGGCCTGCGCGCGGGCGAGTCTTGTCCTCGCGCGCGCGCGAGCTGCCTGGAGTGGCTCGGGTATTTTTGCACGAGCGCGCACGAGCCCCTTCCTCGCGCGGGCGCGAGCTTCCCTCGAGGCCACTGACCCTTTTGCCTGTGCGCGCGCGAGGCATGTTTTAAAAAAAAAATTGAATTGTTTTTCCGCGGCTTATCGTGTTCAATTATGATTGATTATTTGAGATTAGAAGATTAGAAAACGGGGTCTCACATTAAGTGGTATCAGAGCGGTAAGATTCTTGGAGTCGAACTAGAGTGAGCAGGGTAGATCGAGTCCGCATGAATTGAATTCTCGCATGTGATTGATTTATTTAAATGATTATTTTAAATACGTGCGAGCATGCTTTATTTATTATTGAATTAATTGAATTACATGAGTTGTGATTTAATTTATAAAGCATGAATTACATGATATATATTTGTCCTTGTGTTATTATCTGTTTCCATATATTGTTGAGATTCTTGGGTACTCAGAGCAGAGTTTTGGACACCGAGGTTATGTGATTGAGATTATGTTTGAGATTTTGTGTCCTAACCCTTTGGTATCAGATGGCACCTCGACGATCTTTGTGAAGGAACCAAACACCTTTGACTCCTCCTTCGACTGAGAATCTGTCGCCAGTGATAACTCCGCCGAATGATCAGGATAGTGTTGGAAAACGGTGTTCAGATCAATTAGAATTGATACCCGGTGCAGCGAAAGTTTAAAAATTTATTTTTCTATATGGAACGATTCCATATTAGGGCATCAAAACTTTTACGATTAAATTGTGTAAGTAAAGTAAATAATCACAATTAAATATTTTACCTTGTCAAGCAAAGGCTTGATTGTGGACTCCAACAGAATTTAATCTGCTCTTCTTGTAAATCCCGGGAACCGATGGCATCACGATCTTTCTCCGGAATTAGGTCCACGAATGAAAAACAGAAACTCTCTGATTGACTGCACTAGAAATCAATCAGAAGTTTTACGTAGAGAATAAACAGATATGATATGTTAATTCGGATTGTAATTTTTCTCAAAAATCACAGACCGAATTTTCTCCAAAGGGACAGAGGATTTCGAAAATCCCCTTGAATTATTTAGACTGATTCTCGAAAATTCAAGATTGAAAAAGCTATGGAATTTTCGAACACTGCAGTCCTATTTATAGATAATTTCTAGACTAGATTAAGTTATAATTGTATTAGGACTCTAACTCCTTAAAGCCCACAATCCATAACTTAAGCCCAACAAGCCAAGCCCGTTGTTATAGAAATTAATATAAAATTCATCGTGACTCCGATTGATAAACTGATTTCACCAATGTGCACATAAACCATTTCTGCATCTTTTAGAGTCAAGATAATTTTTCTGAATCCAAATTCAGTGATTTCCAAAAATGTCCATCCTTATGTCATTTTAGGAAATCTCACTCCCTTTAGTTAAGAAGTCCAACTTCTCTTTCATTAAATTTAACTCTTTAAATTTAACTATCTCTACGGGGTTTTAGTAATCCATTACTTGTGTAACCCTCAATGGTTCAGGAATACAGCTAGCCGTAGGCTCACAACTCCTTGTGACTCGGAACAACAATTTCCGACTTACCCATCGAATCATGGTAAGAGCGCCTAGCAACATCGCCCCATGATTCCCTAGGTATTACTGATAGTGCCTGCAAGAACCAGTAGATTTTGGTTAGCGTACAGTACGGTCCCTTCATCCATATATCCCGATCGAATCAACAACCATTGGTGCATCGAGAGTCGTTCAAGATTCGATAACTATGCATTACATCTTGGAGATCAAATAGTGACATCGCATGTGTTACTAGGATAACCCATTAACCTAAAACACATCATGTACTCTGGCCAGAGATTCGTCACACTAATATCTCCTCAGATCGCATAGGATATCCACACTCGCAAGTATGTGGTGAATCCTTGACAACAAAGCATCGACTCCTATATGTGTCGTAACTGTACCCAATCCCGACACCTGATGACCCCAATAGAGTCGGTAAACGAGTCAAAGTACAGTACTAGCATATAGAGTCTCAATGATGTTTCAAGTAATAAGGACTAATGGTGTACAACCAAAACCGCGGACTTTATCCACTCGATAAGTGATAACCACTTGAAAAGTCCGGATATGGTAGTTCGATCATTCATCATATGAATATCCATTTGCATTCTTTGAACATCTCTATGTTCCATACCAATGAAACGTGGTACTCGGCATCGCAAATGCTAGTCTCAATCTCGAGCGATCCTTATCCTTATTTGCGGACGGCTCAATCGACTAGGAAAAGTTTAGAATATACAGTGACTATAAGATGTGTTTCATGATAGCCATCCTCATGTGCTACCATCTTACATACACTATAGTATATTCAAGGTCTTCATCAAAACAACAATAGTATATCATAATATAGCAATATGAAGGAAGATAAAGTCAATGCTATTATTAAAAGTGTAAATTATATTAAACAAAAGATTGTTTATACATAGAGTCATAAAAGCCCTTAGCCACAAGTTGGCTAACCGGGCACCCACTCTTTCAGATAGTACAGGAGTGGATGAGTTTGATGCTACTGCAACCCCGATGGAGACTCTTTTGAAAATATTTCGATCGTTCCGACCGCCTACCTTGACTGGTACCGAGAATTTCGTTGACTGCGAGAGTTGTCTAGATGACATGGATGAACTCTTCGATTATCTCGACTATAACGATGACCGCAGAATCAGGTTAGTCAGTCATTAGTTGCAGGGTGTTGCCAAGAAATGGTGGACCACGACCAAGAGGGCGAACGAGAACCAAGGCACCGTGATCAATTGGGGTTTATTCAAGACTGAGTTCTACAAGCGGTTCTTTCCCGTCTCGTATCGTAAGGAAAAGGGTGCCGAATTTGCGAATCTAAAACAAGGAAACTTTAGCATTGAGGACTATGTGAGCAAGTTTGACAGCCTTTTGATGTTCGCACCTCATGTCACCGACAACGAGGAAGCCAAGACCGACCATTTCATTAATGGCTTGAACCTAGATATCTTTACATTGGTCAATATCGGGAGACCCAACAACTTTGCAGATTCCATGGATCAGGCGAAGGGAGCCGAAGCTGGGATTTTAATGCAATGAGGAAATCAGGTAGCTCCTCAGCAGCAGCAGAGATATTTTCAGAATCCGCCTGTTCAGTTTCAGCCTCAACAGTCTCAGTATCAGTACCAACCTTCTCCGCAGCCAAATCAGTCTCAGAGGGTTGATGGAGGCAACAGTGGCAGAAACCGACGAGATCAGTATCGACCGAAGGGGAAAAATTTTAAGAAGTTTGGGAACAGCTCCTCGAGTTCTAGTGGTTCTAGACAATTCAGTTCTGGGCAGAGTTTAGGATTCTCTGGTGTATCGTGCAGCAAGTGTGGAGGACGCCACCCATCGGATCAGTGCCGTGGTGTGTTTGGTAGTTGCAACATCTGCTAGCAACCGGGTCACTTTGCTAGAGTTTGTCCTCAGCGAGGATCCGATAGAGCTCAGAGCGGTAGTTCTTCTCGACCGCCAGCTCAGCCCGAGAGGTCATCTTCTGCAATTCATTCCTTCCAGCCCCAGCAGCAGACTCGTCAGGGAGGTAATCGGAATCAGAACCAACCTCCTCGACAGCAGGAAAGGGTCTTTGCCTTGACAGAGGATCAAGCCAATGCAGCCCCGAATGACGTGATAGCAGGTAATTGTTCGATTTTTGGCCATCCTGCGTATGTGTTGATTGATACAAGAGCTTCTCACTGTTTTATTTCTGAAATATTTGTCATGATGCATGATTTGTTTGCTGAGCCTTTATATGATGTTGTTTCTATTACTTCACCTTTGGGTGGAGGAATTGTTTCGGTGAGATTGGTCCGTGATTGCGTTTTAGAATCCGAGGGGAATTCGATTGAGATTGACTGCATTGTACTTGGATTATCTGATTTTGACTGTATCGTTGGGATTGATTCTCTGACCAAGTATAGGGCGACAGTAGATTGTTTTCAGAAAGTGGTCCGATTCAGACCTGAGATGGCAGAAGATTGGAAGTTTTTTGATAAGGGTTCTCGATCTAGAATTCCGTTGATTTCTGTGTTATCCATGTCTCGTTTGCTACAAAAAGGAGCAGAGGGATTCTTGATTTATGCATTGGATGTTCAGAGGTCTAGCCCTGAGTTGACTGAGATACCAGTGGTTAGCGAATTTCTTGATGTCTTTCCAGACGAGATTCCTGGTTTGCCTCCTATTCGGGAGATCAAATTTAGCATTGAACTTGCATCAGGTACTCAGCCTATTTCCAAAGCACCTTACCGATGGCTCCATTAGAGTTGAAAGAATTGAAGGAATAGTTGGAAGATTTGATTGCCAAGGGATACATCCGACCTAGCGTATCGCCTTGGGGTGCCCCAGTGCTTTTCGTGAGGAAGAAAGACGGTTCCATGCGACTTTGCATCAACTATCGCCAGTTGAATCAAGCTACGGTAAAAAACAAGTATCCTCTACCTAGGATCGATGATCTTTTTGATCAACTTCAAGGTTCTTCAGTGTATTCGAAGATAGATCTGAGATCAGGATATCATCAGCTGAGAGTTCGAGACGAGGATGTGCCTAAGACAGCTTTCAGAACTAGATATGGGCATTTCAAATTCATAGTCATGTCGTTCGGTTTGACTAATGCTCCAGCAGTTTTTATGAATCTGATGAATCGTATCTTCCAGCGGTATCTAGATGAGTTCGTCATTATCTTCATCGACGACATTCTGATCTATTCGAAGAACCGTTCTGACCATGCCGAGCATTTGAGGATCGTATTGCAAACTTTGAGGGCCAAACAACTGTATGCTAAGCTATCGAAGTGCGAGTTTTGGTTGGACCGAGTTGTGTTTTTAGGCCACATTGTATCATGAGATGGAATATCTGTGGATCCCAGTAAGATCGAGGCAGTTATGAATTGGCAGAGACCAACATCAGTGCCAGAAATCCGAAGCTTCATGGGTTTAGCGGGGTACTATCGCCGATTTATCAACGGCTTCTCTTCCATTGCAAAACCGATTACTCAGTTGACCCAGAAGAATGCACCGTTTGTTTGGTCCGAGCTGTGTGAGGCCAGTTTCATTGAGCTGAAGAAGAGATTGACTAGCGCTCCGATCTTGTCTATTCCATCAGGTACTGGAGGTTTCTCCGTATACTGCGATGCTTCTCATCGTGGGCTTGGATGCATTCTTATGCAGAGGAAGCATGTCATAGCTTATGCTTCGAGGCAGCTGAAGCCTCACGAGACTCGTTATCCGATCCACGATCTCGAGCTAGCTGCAATCGTGTTTGCCTTGAAGACTTGGCGCCATTACTTGTATGGTGAATCGTTTGAGATATTTTCTGACCACAAGAGCTTGAAATACTTGTTTTTCTCAGTCCGAACTGAACATGAGACAGAGGAGATGGATGGATTTGCTTAAGGACTTCGACTGCGAGATCAAGTATTATCCTGTAAAGTCGAATGCAGCTGCAGATGCTCTTAGTCAAAAGCTTTGTTCTTTGTCTCTTTCTACGATTGGTGTCTCTCGATTGATTGAAGATTGTTGTACTTCTGGTTTGGAGTTTGAGACCGATAGGAGATCCATCAGAGTTTTTTGCGATTCGGGCCGAGCCGGAATTGTTTCAGTTAATCAGAGAGGCACATATCAGATCCGAGTATTCAGAGTTCGATAGAGAGAGTCCGATCAGGTCACCAGTCCGAGTTTCAGGTCAAGGATGACGTTCTGTTTGTGAATTGCCGTATTGTTGTGCCGATGTTTCTGAGTTGAGATAGCGTATCCTGCGAGAGGTGCATTGCAGTCGGTTCTGAAAAGCTTTTTTTTTTTAAAATATACTAAAAATAATACTATACATATACGCCCATACATATATGTATATAAAAATAACATACTTTTCTTAAATAACCTGAAAAATATTAAATAAATAAATCCTTAAAAATGTTTCATGCATCAATTTAAAATGATAAAATATGCTGCTGAAAAATCTCATATGCGAAATCAATAATAAAATAAATCATGTTTCAAAACTCAATGCAATAATCTAAATAACTGCGACGGTCACGGGGTCCACTGCCATGCTCGCTCATACGTCCTGGCCACCGGTAGGAGCTACATAGACATCATTATACTCACCTGCACCATATAAGCGTAGTGAGCCTAGAGGCTCAACATGTCTAACCCTTGATAATGAGGTTTTAAAATAATGCATCACGTAAATACTAATACATATACATGTACATGAGCATGCATGGAAACATTTTTCATAACATAAATGTTGAATGATATATCTTAAACATAACATAACTTTCTTAATCATACATAACATAATTGAGCATGTCATAAACATAAAAACTGAGTATGGTCATATCCATGAATGTGACTAATAACCGTGCCGACTGATTAGTCTAAAGAACCATCGTACGTGGCGGTGAATAAATCACCTCTATGCCGGTAGTAAACTACCTCTGTGCCAGGGTAAAACCACTTCTATGCCGGTAGTAGAACTACCTCTGTGCCGGTGGTAAACCACCTCTGTGCTGTCACATCACTTCAATTTCCATAAAAATATTTTTCATGCTCAACTCTTAATCATAAACACATCATAAAATATTTCATGTATGCATGCACTAAAAATATGTCCGTAATATATATTTAATTAATTTTAATAATAAATATACTTATACTTAAAATAAAATTCATGCATAAAAATAATTAAATATATATTCCGGACTTAGTTTTTTTTCATGGGTTGGTCCAGACTGCTGGTCTCTCTACTAAACCACTTAACTGACTTAAAGCCCATTATCTAACTTAACCCATAATTAATAAATAATTTTAAAAATTATAATTTTACTACAATAAATTACTTAAATATTATTGGGCTTATATAAAAATATTTAGGCCCATTAACTAATTAATTCATAAAAATTCTTGGACTGGCCCAATAAAATCACTGACTGGCCCAAAAATTCCTATGGGCCCACGAGCCCATAAAAATCATTGGGCTAACTTAAAAAATAATTTTTAAAGCTCAAATAAAATTATTTGGAAGCCCAAATAATTTTATTTCAATTTAATTGGCCCAAAAACCAATTAAATCCTAAAATACTTTAAAATTAAAATACTCGAGCCCGGCCCACCTAACCCGGACCCGGACTCACTTGACCCGACCCTAGACTCTATTGACCCGACCCACTACCCTGACCCGACCCGTAACCACCCAGAAAACCCCAAACCCGTAGCCCTCTTCCCTTGTTCTATCGACTGGGCGAGCAGTTCTGCTGCTCGCCTTCGGCCGGTCAACTACGGCTACCTTTGACCATGAAACCACCGCCTACACCTAGCCCACTTCAAGAAATTTCCAACAAGCTAAAAACCAGCCCAAACCGAGCCCTAACAAAGGAGAACGACCCAAAACAATCTAGCCCTTATTCTGCTCGCGTGCTGCGCGCAACCAGCGACTTCAGGCCATTTGGCCGCCAATCTCCAACAACCACCGGCCGGAGGCCACCTGTACTACCTTCCTCTTTGTCTTACAGTTCTAACCCAACTGGAATCAGCCTAAAACACGCCCCGTGGCTCGAGAACGAGCCAATCTCCCTACCTCGCTCAAGCTACGCGATCTGCTGCGCCACTATGGACCAAAAACTGAGCCAGCCTTGAACCCAGCCAACTCCAGCCCTTAGCCCGACCATGGTTCGATTCCCTAGGACCCTAACTCACCTCTAACCCGAGCCCCAAGCCCCTGGACCGAGCCATGCTGAATAAAACATGAGCTATGACATGAAAACACTTAAACATGCATCAAACTTCAATAACATTGCATAATTTCGAAATATTCTTATGGAATCTGAAAAGAAAACATCATGCATTAATAATAGCTTATATGGTGGCCAAATAAAAGTTTTAGACATGCCTTGATAATTAAATACGAAGACTTTTGCGTATTCGGGCTCCGGGACGACGAACGAGTGAAAACCCACCAAAAATCCTTGAAGAATCGGCTATGGAGGCTAAAAAAATTCTGAAAAATCTGATGGTGAGGGTAGGAGAGGGTTGAAGGCGGCTAAGGGAGACAACGTAGGGTAGGGAGTGTTTTTATTTTGGGTAGATAGGGTTAATAATTAATATAAATTAATTAGGTAGATAATATAATCATAAAATATAAAATTTTAAACTCCTAAAATACTTACCAATCTGATAATAAATTATAATCCCGAAATACTAATTTATAGTATTTTTAAAAATTAATAAAAGTCATTAAAATGACTTATTTTGGCAAAAAATCAACTCTTAAATAAATATATAAATAAATACTAAAATTTTCTTGACAAAATAACTTAAAATAATATTTTAAGGCTCATAAAACTCATAAAATATTTTTGGCTAAATATTTTGGTATCTCGTCCGTCCACGGTCCCGTCTACGCGATCAAAACAATTAATTCCTTAAAAATCTAAAAAATACCATAATTGCAGGTTAAATGCTAAAATAAATTTAAATTATGCATATAATAATTCACATAATAACACATAAATGTCATTTAAACCAAATATAAAATTTAAATAATATTTTCCTTAATTATGCATGCGAATTTACGTATTAAAATTTTCCGGGTGTTACAGGTTTCAGTGTTCATCCCAAAGGCCGAAAGATGTATAATGACTTGAAGACTCAGTTTTGGTGGAAGCAGTTGAAAGGAGACGTCACGAGGTTTGTGTCCCGTTGTCTGAATTTTCAACAGGTGAAAGCCGAGAGGAAGAAGCCCGGTGGTTTATTGCACAGTTTGCCTGTTCCGGAATGGAAGTGGGATCATATCTCTATGGACTTCGTCACGAAGCTACCGCGTTCAGTCAGAGGTTGTGATGCGATTTGGGTATTGATTGACCGGTTGACGAAATCTGTGTGTTTCATTCCATACCGTATGACGTACCGCCATGACCAGATGGCCGGGTTGTATGTCAAAGAGGTTGTGAGACTGCACGGCGTGCCAAAGTCGATAGTATCAGACAGAGATCCGAGGTTCACTTCTCACTTTTGGCACAGTCTACAGGAGGCGTTAGGTACTCGTTTGCACTTGAGCACAGCGTATCACCCTCAGACAGACGGTCAGTCCGAGCGTACAATCCAGACTTTGGAGGATATGCTTCGCGCAGTAGTGCTTGATTTTGGCTCAAGTTGGCAAGATTCCTTACCTCTAGTAGAGTTTTCGTACAATAACAGCTTCCAGGTGAGTATTGGAATGGCACCTTTCGAGGCTTTGTACGGGAAGAAGTGCAGGTCTCCGTTGTTTTGGGATGAGATTTCAGAATCACCTGAGTTGGGTCCAGATATGATTCGTGATATGGCGGAGCAGGTGAAGTTGATTAGAGTCAAAATGAAGACAGCCCAGGATCGACAGGCCAAGTATGCGAATGTCAGATGCAGACCACTATCTTTTGACCAGGGAGACAGTGTGTTTCTAAAGATTTCTCCGTTTAGAGGCACTGTCAGATTCGGTAAGAGAGGAAAATTGTCGCCGAGGTTCATTGGTCCTTATGAAATTCTTGAAAAGATAGGCAATCTTGGCTATAGGATTGCTCTTCCTCCGTCTCTTTCAGGCATCCACGATGTGTTCCACGTCTCAATGTTGCAGAAATACCACCCGGATCCGTCTCACGTTCTTCAGCCAGATGAGGCCGAGTTGGATGAGACTCTGAGTTACTTTGACAGACAGAATCAGATTCTCGACAGAAAGAGAAGCAGCTCAGAAACAAGTCGATTCCATTGGTGAAGATTCAGTGGAGTCGTCACGGAGTTGAGGAAGCAACTTGGGAGACCAAATCCGATATGAGGCAGCGATTCCCAGAGTTGTTCGATTGAGGTGAGTTCGTCTTCAGTTTGACTTATTTCTGTTTAGTCTATGATCTGTCAGATTTCGAGGACGAAATCGAATCTTAGAGGGGGAGAATTGTAATGCCCCGATTTAATATTAATTGAGTTTAAGCGAGATAATCAGAGTTTTCATAGTTTGAGAATCGTTTTGATATTCGCAGGGAGGTCATTTTGCAAACTTGGAGAAATAAAGGATTGAAATGCAAAAGGTGGGATTTTTAATATTATAACCCAACTAGTTGACTTGGCCCATACCTCTCCATACCTCTCCTTCCTCCCTCTTCCTACCGATTTCTCTCTCCCAGAAGCCATGGGAATCGATTCCCAAGCTTTTCCTTCCGCCTGATTTGCTCGATCCGACCGTCAGAAATATGATCCGAGTTTAGTTCACGATCACCGCGGCGAGGGCTTCATTTGGACGTAAGTTTTGCTACGATCTCTTGAACTTCGATTTTGTTGAGTTGTCAGATTTCAATAATATTCGAGTATGTTGATCTTGGAAGTCGGTACATCGTGTATTCGAAGTCGGTTTGGAAAAAGAACGAAGTTTGGATTTTATATGATTTTTGAGCCATATTTTCGAAAATGGTGATTTTGATTGAGGTTGGATTTGAGTTGTTTTGATGGTTTGGGTTGATGATTGAGTTATTGTGATTGTTGTTTGTTGGTTTGTATTTTCGGATAGTCAGTTTATAGCCGTTATGCCGTCAAAATCGAGTTTGAACTACCGGCTTTGTTATTCGATTGATTTTGAGTTATTCGAGTTATTGGTTTCGAGATTGATTCCGTGTCTCGATGTTTTGACAGTTGATTAGAGATTTGAATTGGAGGACTTGGAGATCGGTTATCCATCGAGAGTTTGAAGACGGTATAGATTGTTTGATTTATCGACTTTGAGTTTCGAATTGTTTAAAGTTTGAATCGAGTTGTCTCTTGTTTGAAAGGATTGATTGAAGCTTCGAGAAAAGGTAAAAGTCGACATTTAAACGAATGGGAACGAATACTCGAGATCGACTTATTCTCGAGTTCCCGAAAATCACATACCGCATGTTTATTTGCTTTTGGGAACTTGATTTAGTTATTGTTTGCATTTGCATTCATATTGAGCCGACTTTCGATTCGTTTGAAATTAGACGTTTTAGGGAGCTATATTGAAGTGGCTTCGGATTTCGAGTTTTTTCAATTGCCAGAATACTTCTTATAGTTGCTCTGAAGTCTAGGGGAACGAGTTGATCGACTTCCACCCAAAAGGGTGCGTCGGTGAGTTGTCGTGAAGACTTGATCCCGGGATCCCAACCGAGTACCGATTGATTTTATGATTAATCTGACTTGATAATCTCGACTTTTGAATTCACGCATTCATTCAATATCATTTCGATGTTATGATTTATATTGACACATTTCGATTGAATTGTTTATTTGATATTGAAGTGTCTGTCTCTTTTACTTAGAAATTATATTTCTAACCGGGTTTCCGCCTGTTGTCTTTGTTTTGTATGTGTAACTTGGCAACAGGAGGATCAGTAGTTGGACCGAGTCGTCTTGGTTAGCTTGGGGTGAGATTGATAGAAGTGAGACTCCGTGTCGTAGGGTCGAGTCCTTTGAACTTGTATTAGTTTTGTTGAGTCTTTGGAACTCTGATTTTAGAACTCGACTTGTTTTGTATTGCGGGCAGGATTTAGAACTTGTGATATGTTCTAATTATCGTGTTGTATTGTATGTTGGAGCTTTGTTTTTGATTTGATTTGTGTTTGGCTTGAATTTCCAGGTTCCCTTGTTTCTCTACCCGTTTGGGCCTGCGCGCGGCGAGGCTTGTCCTCGCGCGCGCGCGAGCTGCCTGGAGTGGCTCGGGTATTTTTGCCCGCGCGCGCGAGCCCCTTTCTCACGCGGGCGCAAGCATCCTTCGAGGTCACTGGCCCTTTTTCCTGCGCGCACGAGGCGATAGCTGCGCGGGCGCGAGGCATGTTTTAAAAAAAAAAATTTTAATTGTTTTTCCGCGGCTTATCGTGTTCAATTATGATTGATTATTCGAGATTAGAAGAGAGCAAATATTGCCTCCTCTCGTGCTTCTTCTTCATCCTCCACCGTTATCGATGAAAAGTTCATCTCCGTGGAGGCCAAAGCACGATAAGAAGCTGCAAAGATCAACAAGACTCCAATTCTCGAGAGAGGAATAGATCTATCCGAGAACCTCACTATCTCCCTCGGTATCTTTGAGCGAGGATGGACCGATTTCTGCCACCAACCTCAAGCGGTCGTCGTACCTTTGGTGCGGGAATTCCATGATAACGCCCATGAACGAACCGATAACAAAGCTTTTGTGAGGGGTAAGTTAGTCTCTTTTGACCCTGAAACTATTAATGCTTTATTTAAAACACCGGATGTCGACGATAGCCAATTCCAAGCATTTAAGGCCAAACCCGGATATATAATCTCGTCTCTGCTGAATTGATTGCTATGAATGGGAACGTTTTAGGAAGGACTCGGTAAAATTTTTGTCGTTTAAAGAAAAGTTTTTGAAAAATGGAACCGCATTGTGGTAAAGCTTTTCTAACTCACAGGAGATTGATGTCAGTGTCCCACACCGATGCACGTAGTGGTGATGATGCAAGGGGGCGTTGTTGTTTGTTTGGCCCTTGCAACAAACACTGAGCCCAATCAAAGTATGCAAACTCCATCAACAAGGAGTATGTACACGTCCATCCACCCTCAAAGAATTATAGGCATATTTTTCCCCGGTCTATTGTTTCCGCACTTTGTGTTCAAGCTGGAGAATGTAGTGCGAGACAACGAGGAATGGCAACATCTCCAAATGCAATGGATGTTGGACAATTCACTTAGTGAAAGACAAAAAAGCGGAAATTTCATATTGCAGGAGTTTAAATTTCATGGGCAGGGCACTTTCCCCGGGGGAGTTCCGAGTCCGGTACGAATTCTTCCGAGCCCATGTAAAAAAACCAAAACCAATGAAATGCCCAGTCGTCGCCCTACTACCCGAGACGACCAATGAAATTTGTAATGTCTGGGCTCAAAATTCAGAACGAGTGGCAAAAACGTCACCTTTTGCCCACTTGGAGTCACAGAACGCTAAGCTTTGAGGGTTAATCTATCATGCCGGAGAGGTTGGGCCCTACGGCCTATCCTAACATCCAACCACTCATATCCAAACCTCCATTCCATTTCCAATACACACTACTCTTCTCCTCCCTCCCTAACTCGCCGCCATAATCTGCCAGATGAGCCGAGATGACGAAGAGCCGCTGGGGACGATGAGGAACACCAATGAGCAGGGGATTGTTTGTTTTCTGTTTTATTTTTGTTTTTTTTTGTATGTGTTTGTGCATCATAAGTTTCTGTTTGAGTCTTTTTCTACCATTCTTTTAGGTTCGTTTTTTGTTTATAGTAGTGAGGACCCATGCATCGGTTTCAAGTTTTGGGAAGAGTGTATTTTCATGTTTTCCCATGCATTTTGTCTGTGTCTTTTGTATAGTGTGTTGTGTAATGCATGCTATCTGTTTGAATGAAAATTCATCAAAATCCAGTGATGATGGCTTAGGAAGAAAATGTTGAAAAAATTTGTGAAATAATGTGTGACCTTTGGATGTGAGTGTGAAGAACATTTTCTTTAGCACTATATTTATAACTAGTGTAAGTGCACTAAGAAAGAGCGAATTTTGTTCTAGTTGGGTTAGATCATTGCATGCAAACTACATTAAGGTTTTTTTTTTTTTTTTTTTTCTTTTCGAACTCGATTGAATTAACTTTAAGAAATTTGGGTTAACTCTACTAACGCAAAAGGCAAACCGATGAGTTTTTGAAAAGTTGAATGATTCATAACCGCAACCGATTCCACCATTAACCGCTCCCCGTAAAAATTTTCAATTTTTAAATGTTCCATCTTGGTTTTATTTAGGGATTGAAAGTCCTACTTCCTAAATTAAAGCTAAGTCTGCGGATTAAATTGGGGCATGAAAAAAAAACCTGATTTCTTGCAAAAAGAAATCCAAATTTTTAACAAAAATACTCCATCTGGGCTCTAGGCGAGGGGATTAAAATCTGAATCATATCAAAGTTATAGCTAAGTTTGCGGGTTAAATGGGGTATGAAAACATTTTTAATAATTCCATTCGGACTTGATTTGGGATTGAAATTATAATCCCTAAATCTGAGCTAAGTTTGCGGACCAAATGAGATTATAAATTTACCGAATGCAAAATCCGGTG